>NC_081293.1:164568711-165930378 GCF_030435805.1 Mustela lutreola | reverse complement strand
CAAATAGTAGCTGTCAAAAGAGGATAGAAGATTGAACTTGGAAGAGAATATGGGGGTGCATGAAGATTGGTTTTGTTTCTGGTTGGGTTTTTTTTTTTTTCTTGTATTTTTAAAAAGAGCTTTGCAAATATTTAAGTGCTAATGGATAAGAAAGAGTGGGAGTTTGAAGAGCGAGGAGATTGTGAAGTTCTGAAGGGGTAGAGGGGAAAAGTTATCCAGTATGGCTGAAAGATTTAGTCTTGGATAGGGAAGGGATACCCTTCTTGCCCTGTATCAGCAGATGTCGGTAGAGGTGGGTTTGTGGTGTTGGAAACTCAAGTAAGCTCTCTTCTGACAACTCTGTTGGAGGCAGTCATCTAGTGAGAGTGCAGTGAGTGGGAAGTGGGTGTCAGAGATTTGAGAATAAGGAAGAGGTTGGATAGTCAAAAAGAATGGGAGAGTGGTGACCAAAGAAACAGAACGATGTCTCATGAACTGAGTGGCAGCCATTGAGCCTGGTGTGTGATTATTTTTTTTCTTTAGCAGTGTTCAGTTGTCTAAGTCCAGACCGTGCCAACAACCCTTTGAGGATCTATATTCCAGCGTATTTATTGAACGATTATATTACAGGAGTGATGTTTAAAAAAATGCAAAGCCCTCTAGATTTTTATCAATGTCTAACATATAGGCAAAACAGGTAAAGCCAAAATGTACCAAAGGCAGATATTTTCTTTAGCAGTGTATGGTATCTTAAGAAATGATTGGGTGAAAATGTAATTGAGGAAAATCAGGATACTTAAGTAGGCTTATTTGTAAAAAAAAAAAAAAAAAAAATCCTTGTTGAAGTAGAATTAGTAATAGTACTTAGAACATCCCAGAGACTTTAAGATTGTCACTCAGTAAAATTCTTCTCTAACCAAATGGCTAATTAAGGGTTAATTCCAGGTTATCATATTTCTGTCAAGTCTTTCTTTTAGTGTCCTACTATTTTTTTTTTTTCAAGATTTTATTTGTCAGAGAGAGAAGGCACATAAGCAGGGGGATCTACAGGCAGAGGGAGAAAAGTGAGTGAGAACTGGGCTCCCTGCAAAGCAAGGAGCCCAGTGCGGGCTCAATCCCAGGACCAGGGGATTATGACCTGAGCTGAAGGTAGACGATAATGGACTGAGCCACCCAGGCACCCCTCATGTTTCCTACTATTAAAAAAATATAATAAGCTGATTACAAACAAGTCATTTTTTGAATTTTTGTCTGGTTGAATTCTCTGTGGATATTTAGTGTGACTGTGAGCTGTTGAATGGATCAGTTCTGAAACAGTATACCAGAAACTTTGAAGAATTATCTGGTAGATAGGTAAAGCACTTTTTGACCACTGTCATGTTTTAAGTGCAATTTGTGGGGGCACGCAAAGATTAAAATAATTATCTGAGTTTTTTAGCAAATAATTGTTAACTTTTTAAAAGTAAAAGTATAAAGTTTAATTTACAGTAAATATTGGTTAGCATTCTCACTTTACAATTTTGACTAGAAAGTTCAGGAAGTGGTTTGCTACAGAGATAGTATTTAGATCTAGAAAGGTTTGATAATCCAAGTAATTTAGTAGTGCTAAAAGTACAGGGAAAATTATGGGTTAGCTTTAGGGATGCACTTTGATACAGTTAAGCTTTACTTCTGGTAAGTTTATTAGTTAAACAATGTAAAGACTAAAATTTTATAGCCTGTTAGAGCTGCCTTGTAAAAAGATGGAGAGGATTTTAGGCAGGTAGGAACAGTTGCTATTATTGGATACTGGTGCTTTTCAAATTAGACATAAATCATTCGGTTAGCTGCTGAGTAGTTTTAGATGGTGCCAAATCCATCTTCTACAATCTAAGCCAGGTTGGGAATCTCACATTTGCACATAGTAGTTGAAAAACCAACCACTGAAGTAAGAATGGCTTAGTCTTTGGAAAAACAGTTTCACTGATGGTGATTTAGTCATACTTCTTAGCATATGTTAAATAGAAGACGCTGTCATTTTTATTTGGATAAACTGAGTTTTTAAACCAAAAACAATTACAATTAAAATACGTGCAAGTCAAATTTAAAATTGAGTTTCCAGAAGAAACTTTATTTCTGACTTATTATTTTGTACAAAGAAGAGAGATATAACAGATAAATTATATAAAATTAACACTGACATATTTTTTCTTCTTTCTAGACCACTATAAACAAAAATTCCACCAAGAGGAAATGTTGAAATAGGAGTTACGGATACGTTGGATTTGCTGGATGAAAATCAAGCAGTTAATTTTTCTACCACGGGGAGAAAGCCCAAATTGCCAGATTACATGTGTAAATCACTGCGTTACTGCTTTAGTCATTGTCTGTATTTAGCAATGACAAGACTGGAAGAAGTCAACAGAGAAGTGAATATGCATTCTTCAGTGCGTTATCTTGGCTATTTAGCCAGAATCAATTTATTGGTTGCTATATGCTTAGGTCTTTATGTAAGATGGGAAAAAACAGCAAATTCCTTAATTTTGGTAATTTTTATTCTTGGTCTTTTCGTTCTTGGAATTGCCAGCATACTCTATTATTATTTTTCAATGGAAGCAGCAAGTTTAAGTCTCTCCAATCTTTGGTTTGGATTCTTGCTTGGCCTCCTATGTTTTCTTGACAATTCATCCTTTAAAAATGACGTGAAAGAAGAATCAACCAAATATTTGCTTCTAACTTCCATAGTATTAAGGATATTATGTGCTTTGGTGGAGAGAATTTCTGGATATGTCCGTCATCGACCCACTTTACTAACCACAGTTGAATTTCTGGAACTTGTTGGATTTGCTATTGCCAGCACAACCATGTTGGTAGAGAAGTCTCTGAGTGTCATTTTACTTGTTGTAGCTTTGGCCATGCTGATTATTGACCTGAGAATGAAGTCTTTCTTAGCTATTCCAAACTTAGTTATTTTTGCAGTCTTGCTGTTTTTCTCCTCATTGGAAACTCCTAAAAATCCAGTTGCTTTTGCATGTTTTTTTATCTGCCTGATAACTGACCCTTTCCTTGACATTTATTTTAGTGGACTTTCAGTGACTGAAAGGTGGAAACCCTTTTTGTACCGCGGAAGAATATGCAGAAGACTTTCAGTGGTTTTCACAGGAATGATTGAGCTTACCTTTTTTATTCTTTCAGCATTTAAACTCAGAGACACTCACCTCTGGTATTTTGTAATTCCAGGCTTTTCCATTTTTGGAATTTTCTGGATGATTTGCCATATTATTTTTCTCTTAACTCTTTGGGGATTCCATACCAAATTAAATGACTGCCATAAAGTATATTTCACCCACAGGGTAGATAACAATAGCCTTGATAGAATCATGGCATCCAAAGGAATGCGTCACTTTTGCTTAATTTCAGAGCAGTTAGTTTTTTTCAGTCTTCTTGCAACAGCGATTTTAGGAGCAGTTTCCTGGCAGGTAAGCATATAGTTTGTTTTATTATGTCAGTGCCTATGACGTGTGATTAAATGCTTGCTTCAAGAGTTAAATTATTAGAATCAAAAAGTGACGTTCCCAATTTCAAAAGGAGACTCTTTTGTGATGCTTGTTTTTGTTCATGGATTTGAAGTACTGAATGAATATTGACAGTATAATTTAGTTTTATCTCTAGCAAAGAGATACCAAAATGTTAGGAATACTCAGCAAGTGAAATGCTCCTGCCTTCCAATTGTTTATTAGTTAAACACTGAGAGATTAAAGATCCTTAAATATTAACATTTGAAGGGTGCTTAAAAATTGCACATTAATCCTACAGGTTAGGAAACTTGAATGCCTGAGAAGACAACATTTAGAGACTCTGGGACTAGCCCTAACCAGGTTACCCAGCTTCTCTAGTCCAGTGGTCTTTCACATTTCTTTTATATAGCCACTTCCCATTTATGTCAAAGGTGATTAGATATATAATGTATCAGGTTCTTTATTAGATGAGTGGCTCTCATAAGAAAGAAAAATTGAGTTTTACAATACATTTGCTGCCCATGATATGTTAAAGAAATTTAGAAGTTCTTTTGTAGACAAAGATATTTAAATTGCATGGTTGGAATTTATATTTATAATATTAACAAGCCTAGTCTTCTATTTGAATTTCATTGACTACAGGATATGTCATATATTGTACTGGCTGCTGAAGATTACAAGATGAATAAGAAATGTCTGTCTTAAGCCACAATCTCTAATGGGCTTGAGAAGAGGCAGCATGTAAATAATTAATACGGCATGAGAAATGTAATTTGAGTACATCAGATTAAGGTGTAGGGGGAAAAGTACGGTCCCCTGTGCTTGGTACAGTTTTCTGCTTTGGTTCAGTTACTTGCTACACAGTGATTTTTAGATGTGAGTGTTTGAAGGGAGATGTGGAGACTTGCCTGGGCATGGTACCTTTTTGTCCATGTGGGCTAGGGCAGAGAGCTTGTGTGGGAGTCGAGTAAATGATAAAAAAACATTGTGGGTGTTGCCTGAGGCTATCTTCCTCACTTTACTTGCTAGTTCCGGGGACTGTCAGAATCCAGATGATGATGATGGAGGATGATGTCAGAAACTCTTAAGAGTTCTGTTTCCTTCCTTCACCTTTTCCTGTTAGGTCCTTTTCCAGCCCTAACCAACCCCGCCCCTGCATCAGCCTCATTCATGCTTGACACCTTTCCAGAGCATCAAGTCCTGTGAACCAGTTATTGTCTAAGCCACCATATCTTTCTTATTTTCTTATACCAGTGGTCTTCAAATATTGTGTGTGCACCATTGCAAGTACACAAAAGCTTTCCAAAGACTAGGTCAGCAAAAATCAGAGAATCAGTTTCCAGCTTCTGTCCTTCCGTTCTATTCTTATTTTAATGTTGATGTATTTGAGAATGCCTCTCAATTTGGGTGTGGAGTGCTATCTCATTGTGGTTTTATTTTGTATGTCTCTAATGACTAATGATGTTGAGCATCATTTAATGTGTATTAGTCATTCACTTATCTTTGTTTTTGAAATATCTGAATCTTTTACCCATTGTAAATTGAGTTACTTCTCTACTTATGATTGAACTTTAAGGGTCCTTTTTATATTCTGGATAAGGGCATTGGTCAGATGATTGGGAAATGTTTTCTCCCAGTCTGTGAGTTATCCTTTTTTTTTTTTTTTTTTTAAGATTAGGCTTGCTCATTCTTTGTTATTACCTACATACATTATCTGCATAGTACTAAATTATTTCCAGACCTTTTTTCTTAATGACAGTTTGAAGAGTATAGGTTTTTAATTCCATGAAGACCAATTTATTAACTTATTCTTTATGTACTGTGTTTTTAGTATATCTAAGAAGTCTTTGCTTAATCCTAGGTCACAAAGATTTTTCTTCTATAGCAATTTTCTTCTAGTGGTTTTATTATTTCAACTTTTACATTTAGGTGTATGATCTAATTTGAAAAAATTTTTGTCTATGATATGATGTAAAGATCTAATTATTTTAAAATAGGACTTTCTAATTGTTTCGGGAAAAGACTATCCTTTTCCCTGTTGAATTGCCTTGATACCTTTGTCCAAAGTCAGTGAAATATAAGGCTTTATTTCTGAGCTTTCTTTTTTGTTCTATTGATCGGTGTGTCTGATCTTATACTAGGAGTGTGCTGTCTCACAAGATATTTTCTAATTACCCTTGAAATTTCTTCTTTGACCTTTGTTATTTAAATTGGTTGTCTGACAATGGGATATTTGAGGGATTTCCCACATTTCCTTGTTATTGATTTCTAATTTAATTACATCTAATTGGAGAACATAATTTGTATGGTTTAGTTCTTTTATTAAGACTTGTTTTGGGGCCTGGCATGTTTTATTCTGGAGAATACACCATGTTCACTTGAAAAGAATGAGCATTCTACTGCTACTGGGTAGAGATTTTATAAATACCAGCTAGGTCAAGCTGGTGGGTTTTCTTCCTAAATCTCTATCCTTGCTGATTTTCTGTCTATTTCTGTTAGGACTTAGAGAGGAATATTAAAAATCTTCATTGTAAGTGGATAAATTGTGAGTTTGTCCTTTCAGTTGTATCATTTTGTTGTTTCATGTATTTTTGTGGCTCTGTTCCAGGTGTGTATCTACATCTTTAATTACTATACCTTCTTAACATATAGACCTTTTTAAATCATAATAAACACCCTTGTTGAGTACAACAGAGACCTCATGGCTCACAAAACCTAAAATAGTATCTCTCTGGCTCTTTACAGAAAGTTTGCCAACTCCTATTGTAGGCCAGTGCTTCTCAACCTTTAATGTGCATTGAAATCATATGGGGGATGTCGTTATATTTCTGAAGTTTGAAATTGATTTTGGGAGACAGCTTGAACAGTTAAAGGTGATACAGAAACTCCTGGTCAAAAGTATACCCATTGAGTAACAAGGTACTAATTTAGCTTTTAAGACTAACATGCATCGTACCTGAGTTGTGTCTATTGTTAGTCGCTATTTGGTAACTGCTGCCTATGGTGTAGGCATTGCGTCTTCGATGCTGTTAAATTTTAGCTTAATTAATCTTCTATTTAAAGATTTCTCAAACTGTGCTCTGCCAGGTGTTCTGTGAGATGTTAATGAGTGTCCTCAGAGAAAAAGTGTCAAAGAAAGAAACATTTCCAAACTTAACCAGGAAATCCTTGACCATATTCCTCATTAACCACCTCTTCCCACTGCACCTGTTAACCTCTCTGTGAAACATAATTTAGGAAATATTCCATTGGATTTACATAAAGTCCCAACCCTTTTGGCTGATGAAAACATCAGAAATTTAGATAGTGAAAGGCAAAAAATTAAGAGTTTTGTAAGGCCAGGACTATTTTTGGCATCACATCATTGTTAATACAAGTAAGTCCTAAGCCCTATCTCAAATTCTTTAGATTTTGTTTTGTAGAACGTGAACAATGTTTAACAGTCCTAAATCATACAGATACTGATTAGCTTTTTAACAATATACCCATTTTTTTTTTTTTTTTTTTAGTTTATTAGTGATCAGGCGGTTGTCAGGGAAGTTTTTTTTTTTTTTTTTTTTTTTAAGATTTTATTTATCTATTTGACAGATGGAGATCATAAGCAGGCAGAGAGAGAGGAGGAAGCAGGCTCCCTGCTGAGCAGAGAGCCCAGTGCGGGGCTTGATCCCAGAACCCTGGGATCTTGACCTGAGCCGAAGGCAGAGGCTTTAACCCACTGAGCCACCCAGGCGCCCCATACCCATTTTTATTTTTAACAATAAACCCATTTCTTCACATTTCTGTGAGAGTAATTCAGATGTAAAGTGGTATTTTCCATTATCTCATTAAAATTTCCTTTATTGGATTTCTACTGGAAAAATAGTTCCACTGATTGGGTGGGTACAGACCCAGTGTGGCAGGAAAAAAAAAGACAAAGTTACTTAAACCTTTTGAGCACATCATTCAGCCAAAGATAAAATCAGTGAAAGTAGAGATAGCCTCAAATCAAGTGTAGCTAGCTAGGAGCAAAAATAAGGACCCTAAGGTGAGAGTCTTACCCTTAGCACAGCATTTTCCCCCTAATATCTTGTTGTGAAGTATAATATAAAGAGAACTTGGAATAAGTTGATGAAATGTAGAGTTGAATAATGTTCTGATATGGTAGTCTAAAAATGTAAAAAAAAAAAAAAAAAAAAATGCTGAAAGAATAAAGAGAGCAGTTGGGAATGTAGAATGATGGATTTCTTTGAGTTAATGACCTAGCAGGCATTTGGAATGAACAAAATATTTTATAGTAGGTTTTTTATATTTAAAAAATATGCTTTTTTAAAGTATATTTTTAAGCAGTCCAATGTACTGTTATTTTACTACTAGAGGAGTGAAATCAAACAAAAGCATAGGATTAATCTGTCTTGAGCACAACTGTAGCTTGGACTTTAATTTTCAAAGATGGGCTTAGCTACTTTTTCTTATTTTAAGCTTATTTGCATGTTAGTTTTGGGTTTTGCTAGTTTTACTTAGCTTAATAATATATAAATTTTTTTTAAGGAAAAATTTGCATTTAGTAATAGTCATGCTTTTTTGTGTATAATTTTGCAGTTTTGACAAACACAAATAGTTGTATGACTACCACTACCACAGTCAAAATATAGAGCAGTTGCATTACTCTTCGGAATTCCCTCCTGTTCCTTTGTCATCAAATCCCGGTAGCTGGCAACCACTGATCTGTTTTCTGTCCCTAGCCACTTTTCTCTTGCAGAATGTCATATACAAGTTGTACATTATATAGTTGTTGGGATCTGGCTTCTTTCACTTAGCATAATTTATATAGATTCATCTATGTTGTGTATATGTTTATTCCTTTGTATTGCAGAGCAGTGTTGCATTTTACAGGTATCTCACAGTTTAATCGTTGAGGGATGCTGAAATTAGTTTTTGGTAATTATAAAAGTTGCTAGAAACATTCATAGACGGGGTGTTTTGTTAAGGTAAATTTTTATTTTACTTGGTGTGGGATTGCTGGGTCATGTGATAAACATGAATCATTTTAACTTTTAAGAAACTACCACACTGTTTTCAGAGTGGCTGTACCATTTTGCATTCCAACCAGCAGTGTATAGGAGTTCCTTTTTTTTTTTTTTTTTAAAGCTTTTATTTATTAATTTGACAGAGAGAAATCACAAGTAGATGGAGAGGCAGCCAGAGAGAGAGAGAGAGAGAGGAAAGCAGGCTCCCTGCTGACCAGAGAGCCTGATGTGGGACTCGATCCCAGGACCCTGAGATCATGACCTGAGCCGAAGGCAGCGGCTTAACCCACTGAGCCACCCAGGTGCCCCTAGGAGTTCCTTTTGCTCCACATAATAACCAGTGCTTGATATTGTCTATTTGTTTTTGTTTTTTCAACCATTCTAATAGGTGTCTAGTGGTAATTCATTGTGATCTTATTTTCTATTACCCCAGTAACTACTGATGTTTATCTTTTTTTGTGCTTAACTTGCTATGGTAGGTCTTCTCTGGTGAAGTACCTATTCAGATCTCTTGGCAATTTTTTAAAATGTGGATTGTGTGCTTTCTTTATAGTCAGTTCCGAGAATTCTTTATATAGTCTAGATACGAGTCCTTTATCAGATATAGGACTTGGAAATATTTCCTCCTAGTGTGTGGCTTCTCTCTTACCGTGTTTTCTGAAGAGCAGAAGTTCTAAATTTTGCCACAGTCCACTTTATCAATTTTTATCTTTTATGAATCTTTTGATGTCCTACCTAAGAAATCTTTGGCTGCATTTGAATAGAATCCTAACTAATCCCACATGGATAGCTTTGTTCTTTGTTTTTCCATAGTTTTACGGAGTTTAACAACATTCTTAGAATGAGTCAGTAGTATCATTCTAAGTCACTTACATTAAAAATCTGGAATTTACCATTAACTTGTTGTGTTCTATTCATAATCTCATTCTAACTTTAAAATGGAACATTGCAGCTGTTGTTTCCTGCAATTTGTATTATGTTTATTGAATGTACTATTTGCTTTCCTCTTTTATCCTTGTTTTTTAAAAATATAAGTCAGTGAGACAGACTGAATACCACAGCATTTGGTATTAGTATTATTACTCAGCTATAAGTTTTTCAGAAATTGTGATAATTGATTATTCATATAAGAATAAAAGGGGAGGAAAACATCCAGATACCCAAGGAATATACCCCATGGCTCACTCTTTGGTTTAGAGATTCTCTCTGATATCATTCACATGAGATTTTATATGCCTTTCCTTGCCAGCCATTGTTATTTGCAGTTTCCATGGGAGTATGATATAACTTTTTGTGGAAGCCTTTTGACCCATACCAGAAAAACCATAATCACAGCTGATTTCTCTATAGGGAAGAGCAATGGCAATCACTGGGTGGGACAGATGGAACAAGATCAGCCTCACGTCCAATAAAGAGATGAAATCCACAGATGCAGCAGTTTCATTTCTGGCAAGATGGCAGGATCAGCCATATTATTGCACTTGGCATGGGGAACAGGGAGTTTTCAAACCTGCTGCCAAAACTAGAAGTGCACATGTTTCATAATTTTTTGTTTTGTTTCATTTCTCTTTCTAAAGTTTTGAGCTATTTTAGTCTAGATTGTGGGGGGGACACTAATTTTTTTTTTTTTTTTTTTTTAGCTTAAGGGCATTCTTTTAATTTGATGTTTTTTCATTTCTGCTAGAATACTATGAAACAGGAGTACTTTTTTCCCCCTAAAAAAACCAACAATGGTCCTAATTTTGTTTTTCTTGAAGTAAAAACAAGGTTTTTCTTTTTTCTCCAGATGATTTTCCAGCTTTTAAAAATGTTAATGACCACAGAGAATTTTTTCCATTTAATAAGATTTACTATTTATTAACTGTTGTCCATGTGCTCTACATCATTCTATGTACTTTCTGTGTTTACTTAATCCTTATGACACTCTGAGATGGGTACCGTTATTATTCCCATTTCATAGATAAGAAATACATGGGAGAGATTAGGAAGCTTGCTCAAGGCTGCAGAGCTGGTAAGAATCCAGGCAATCTGCCTTCACAGCACTTAACCACTTTACTTAGTTCCATGTATTTTTAGAGTTGGAAATGAGCATAGAGATTATTTAATGTAACCTCTTTATTCTGCCCATGGGAAAAGTAAAATTCAGTGGACTTCCTGTTTGATTCCCATACCACTGTTGTTTTACCTATATCATCTAAAAAATGTCTGTTTTTTTCTATCTGTATTTGAGATTACTCAAAAAAGATTCCTAATACATTTACTAGAGCCTTAACTATACATCAGTATCTCCTATATGGTAATAGTCATTTAGCTTTTTGTTGTCTTGCTCATAATGACTTCAATTTAAAAATGCTTCACTGCAAATTACAACTACCATTTATTGTGCTAGCCATGTTCACATATTTCTAATCTATACAACAAGCTCACAAAATAAATAGTAGTTCCTTTTTATAGATAGTGACTCAAAAGGTAAATTAATTTGCTTATGTACTCACAGATGGTAAATGGCTGAGCTAGGTTTGAACCAGTCTAACTCCAAAGCTTAAGTCCTTTGCACTAGACCCTATTGCCTCTGTATAAAGAAATCATTGGCTTTAAAACTGAGGTAGCTTTCTAATGTTCTTAAAATTTCCTCTACTGAGCAAATTTTTGGAGGTTGCCCATTGTTTCTTAAATATGGGCTTCTCATATTAAAGAGCATGTTACCTTCATTTATATATTGCTTTCTAATAATACATTTATATATTCTGTTTCTTAGTTGGGCTTCATTTACTTTTTTTTCTTTTTTTTTTTTTAAAGATTTTATTTATTTATTTGACAGAGAGAAATCACAAGTAGATGGAGAGGCAGCCAGAGAGAGAGAGAGAGAGGGAAGCAGGCTCCCTGCTGAGCAGAGAGCCCGATGTGGGACTCGATCCCAGGACCCTGAGATCATGACCTGAGCCGAAGGCAGCGGCTTAACCCACTGAGCCACCCAGGCGCCCTGGGCTTCATTTTCTTTAGACTTCCATGTGTACTATTTTTCAGACTGGTTTACTTAAGATGACGCTACGAAAATACTTCTAAACAATAATTTTATCTCTTATGTAAATGCCAGATTTTTAAAAATGAAATTCCAACATTCATGTCTGTATATTACATAAAGATTTTGTTCCGATTATCTGAGAAATTTTATGATATGAAAGTGTTGAATGTTTTGACCCTGATTCAAAAGCCCAGCTGAACAGAGAATAGCTAGTAACTACTTTTCTACAAAGGATATTACTTAGAGTTGTTTATTGGTCTGATAGTATGTTCAGATTCTGCCTGCTTTGAAATTTGCATCATGTCCTATAGTTTGATAGTGAGCTTAGTGTGATTTGGAGAAATGGAGGAAGAAACGTACCTATACTTAATAGTTTTGTTTAGGTAAATTGATCGTATTTATTACAGGGAGTTGTTTAAAATATGAGGAGTACATCAAAGTCACAAATGACTTTCCGGTTAAAGCTGTAAATGTTTGCATGCCAGTAAAATTGAAGCTTTCTGAAAGTGCCACGTGGATAAAACATCCTAAATTTATTTTTTCTCCCCCTGGACATATTTACCATCTGTTCAGTTAAGATTACTAATTCTTTGTGTTGCCAAACTGCTCACTTTTATTTATGTGTTATCTTCAGAGTATACTCAAAACTGTTTAAGCTTGCTTACTCAAAATAATACAAATATTTAATGTTTTCTGTTAAATTTGACTTAAAAATTAATGACAACATAAAATTATCAGTTTTCACCTAAGATCATAAAAATAACAGATCATCTGTTGTATATGAATTATCAGTAACCTTTTGAGTATCTGCTTATTTATTCCTATTAAATATTACTATCAGTGTTGTATAACTGACATGAGAGTATTGAATAACACCACTATCAGTTAACATTTTAATTAGATTTTTAAATTATTTAATAAGGCTTCCTACTGGAGTCATGTACAGACTGATTTGCAATTGAAGTTTATCATTAAATAGTTTATAATTTGTCAGTGAACTGCATTAATGCAATGTTTTTTCTAATGGTAAAACTATGATACAATTTCACAGTCAAAAACTTGGTTGGTTTATAAAATTCTTTAAGGTAATACAGAAGTCAGTAATAACCACTGATATTGTATGCATATGAATATTTAAAGAAAGGCTAGTCTATATATACCCTTGACATAATTTGATAAGTAGGGCCAAATTTAAATATGTCTGGGCCACTTTCAGAAATGGGAATTTCCATTCTCTTTAAGACATAGGGAAGATGGGAAGATAGCAAGTTAATGAATAGTCTTAAATAAAGGAAAATGGTTTGATTAAACAAAATGAAGAGTTAACATTTTTTTCATGGTACAACATTCTATTACATGTCAAAATTTAGTTCCTCACTCCAGAATATCAAATTCCTTGTTTAGAAAAATCTTTATGTATCTATGTCATGAAATTTCCTACTAACTCTTAGTACAGAAAGGCTGTGTATAAAACTGAACTTCTCATTCTTCTAGAAAGTATCCTGATTTTTGGAATAAGGCGCAGGGACTTTTTTTTTTTTTTTAGAAGGTGCTGTTTTTTTTTAAGAAGGTGCTTTTTTTTTTGTAATTCTGTTTTGTAATTATATCTCTATAGCAGAATAAAACATGCCTGTAAGATTGAGTAGAGCAGCTTTATTTAGGCAGAACTATTTTTTAAAAATATGTGCCTTTAATAAGTGAACCAAAGACAAATACTGCATGATTTCACTTATATGTGGAATCTAAACAAAACTAACAAACTGGCGGTTGCCACAGGGGAGGTGGGTAGGATGATAGGCAAAAGGGATATACAGGATTAAGAGGTACAAACTTCCAGTTTTAAAATAAACAAGTCACAGAGATGAAAATAGAGCATAGGGAATATAAATAATATCATGGTAATGTTGTAGGGTAACTACACTTACCCAGGTGAGCACTGAGTAATGTATGGAATTATTGAATCACTATGTTGTACACCTGAAACTAATACAACTGTGTGTCAGTTACACTTCAGTTTTTTTAAATGCCTTAAAAAAATGTATGCTTTTAGGCAACAGTGCACTTTCTCTTTAGAATCCTTACCACTGTTTATCACAGCTGCTTCACATACCACTTTTCTGGCCCTGAAGGTTTTTGTGACTTTTGCTATAAATTATAACATGGTGAATTATGTAGTTTCTTTCATTGCTATCTTGATCAGAAAAGTACTAGTTATATAAAGTTAAAGGTAGAAATAATCAAGTTGTCATATTGGTCATGTTATTTAGTAATTCTTTTATATGAATGGCTGACATAATGTAGAAGTAATCCTTTGATGAATTAAACCCCTAAAACAAAATGTTTTTTGTTATCTTGGAGCAACATATGCAATAGAAGGTATAGAAGAAAAAGAAAGTAATGAAATTATTAGTATTTGTAGGTAAGATGATTACCTGGCAAACCTAAGAGTTAACCGGGAAGTCAATTGAAAATGCTGTCCTACCAGTTGTGAGAATTATGCTGCATCTTTAACCTTGTAAACTCTGTCATGAAAAGTTGATTTGTGGATAGTTACCATTAACCTAGCCACTATAAAAACTATGTAAATTTTCTTGGAATTGTAGGATGTAGGTAATATAAGAAGAAATAAATGATGTATCGTGGGAGTATATATTTTTAATACATTTAGGTGACAAAAAACATGTAAATATACCAGAGTCAATGTCCTAGAAGTGCATAATCAGAAAATGTAATGGAAATCACTCCATTCATAGAACAACATAAAATGAAAAAGGTTTAAAAGAAACTTAGGATATTTTTACAAAGAAATTTAAAACTCCACTGAGGATTTTGAAAGAAGACTTGAGTAAATGAAAATATATATTATACTTTCGGGGATAGTAATACTCAACAGTGTTCCCTGTGAACATGTTTAAAACTGAAGAAGGAAGGTTTAAAGTTGAGCTGCACCCCTAGTACCATCAAAAGCAAAAACCGAAGCCCAGAACTTCAGAGGTGGGGTCTTTGGTAACTTAATTACCTCCCATTTTAAGAAGACACACTGAAGGAAAAGGGTGGAACCATGTCCATTACAGCGCTGTCATGAATTTGCATTCTGACAGTTTCCTTTGAGTGATGTGACTCGGATTAAGTGGTCAAACCTGGATTAAAATACTGAGTTGTAATGCCCCCAGCTCTTTGGAAGAAACGAACAAAAATCCACTTGGAGAAAGGTATCATCATCCTAGGCTTGAAATGGGTCCTGTGAGTATGTATATATATGTAGTTATATAATTATAGGACTCATTTCAGGCCTAGGATAATTTTATATATACACATATACATACATATATACACACACATATATATGCAAGTACATATATATACACACATGTATGTATTTTTGTATAGTGTTCAGATCATAAATATAACCAGGTACACACACAGCATCAAGAGCAATAAGCAGCAGCACCAACAAGCAAGAGATGGCCAGAAAGTCTTGATAAACCATATTTACCCAGTTGAAAATGATAAAAGCAAAGGTAGTATATAATGGTAGGAAGATGAAAACTATAAAATAGTAACAAGGCAGATTTGAAAAAAAATAAGTTTTAGAGTCAGAAAATAAAATACCTGAAATTCAGTGTGCAAGACTAATAGATAAAGCTGAAAGTGAGCATTAGTAAATTGGAAGGTACATTTCAGAAGAAATTACACAAGAAGGAGCACAAAAGAAAAACAGGGAAAATACAAAAGACTGACTCAAAGAGGATACAGTGAGAAGATCTCTATTTTACTGGAGTCCCAGAAGAAAGGAGGAAATAAAGGCCAAAGGAAATATTTGAACGGACAGGCAGACTAATGGAACAGAATAGAGTATAAGAACAAATCCCATAATACTTGATGTATGGCAGAGATGGCACTGTAGAGTAATGTGGAGTTGTTGAGATTTTCAGTGATTGGTAATTGTACAAATAGCAAAAATGGAATTGGACCATAAACAAATACTAATTACATTTGGATTATAGACCTAAAAATGGGAAGAGCAAAACAATAAAGCCTTCAAGGGTAATGTAAAACAATCTTTCTTGATCTTTGGGTAGAGGAAGATTTCTTTAACTTACACAGAGTGACATTACAATTAAAAACATGCTAAGCAAGGGGTTCCTGGGTGGCTCGGTTAAAATTTGAGACTTAGATTCTGCGCAGGTCTTGATCTCAGGGTTGTGAGATCAAGCCTGTAGTTGGGCTCTGTGCTTTGCTTAGAATCTGCTTGTCCCTCTCCCTCCCCCTCTGCCCTTACACCCTGTGCATGTACACTCTCTCTCAAGTAAATGAATAAAATCTTCAAAAAAAAAAAAAAAAGCTAAGCAAAAAAAAAACAAAAAACAAAAACATTAGGGGGGGGGAGCATTCATCATATAACCCACAAAAGTCAAATATACTGAGAGCAAAACAAAGCTGTAATAATAAAAAGGCAGCCCCATGGAAAAATTAGTAAAGTATTTAACACTTCACCAGAGATGAAACTCAGATTATCAAAGCGATTTAAAAATTGTAAGAGAACTTCATACTTATTCTGGTTTTATTAAAATAGAAAAGTAAATGGAATCTAAATAGCAATAGTAGGGAATCAGCTAATTAAAAATTTATACATATGATAGAAATGCCATTCTCTTTTTTTTTTTTTCTTTTCGACAGACACAGGGAGAGAGGGTACACAAGCAGGGGGAGTGGGAAAGGGATAAACAGGCCTCCCACCGAGCAAGGAGCCCTACGCAGGGCCCAATGATCCCAGGATCCCAGGTACATGACCCAAGCCAAAGGGCAGACACCCAACAACTGAGGCACCCAGGTGCCCCAGCAATGCCATTGTTTTTTTTTTTTTTTTTAAGATTTTATTTATTTATTTGACAGAGATCACAAGTAAGCAGGAGGCAGGCAGAGAAAGAGGAAGGGAAGCAGGCTCCCTGCTGAGCAGAGAGCCTGATGCGGGACTCGATCCCAGGACCATGAGATCCTGACCTGAGCCGAAGGCAGTGGCTTAACCCACTGAGCCACCCAGGCACCCAGGAATGCCATTCTTTACAAATGATTAACATTATACTAATAGGCTTATAGTACATTAGTGTACAGAACATTATCCTACTGTGATAAAAAAAAAAAAAGTGTATATAATGTGAAGTCAGGTATTTCAGAAAGCATGTGTGGAGGACGGTACATGCAATGATTTTAATCACTTATCAATTATATTTTCTAATGTTTCTAAATTGAGCATGTACTATATTTTATGCAATTGATAGCAAACAGCATACCCAAAATAGGGCATTATATCCATTTTTCTGTTATGAGAATCACCCATTTTTTATTATAATTCTGAAGGAATTAGAGAAATACATTTTCATGAACAGAAGCAAGCATATAACTATATAGTATGTGCAGTAGCAACACAAAGAATGGGGAATACTACTGGTATTGTGAAGCTATAGATCAGGACTGAGTGATTATCACCCATTTTCTTTTCACTTAAATGGGTCCTTTATTTTTTCTGGGTTTTTTGTTTTTGGGGTTTTTTTTGCCTCCCTTTTTCTCTTTTGCTTTTAGGATGCTTAAATGCCCTTTATGTGTATAGAACGTATATACACACACATACACTTTTTTTTTTTTTTGCAACTTTGAATTTACAGAGTCTAGAGCTTTTCAAAGGAAGACTTTATTAAAAGTTTAAGACTGGGATTCATTTTGATAGCTTTAGAATCTTAAATTTTCTATAAGATTTTATTTTCTTTAATTTTGGGCTTTTCACAGGAAAAAAACGAGCCCTTTCTAAAGTAACTTTTCCGATAAAATAAATGAGTATGTTATTTGAAAAGTGATTTAGAATATGTTGGTTTTTTAACAGGAAAGGATTTGTTTTCTGGCCTTTAGTGTCATACCAAGAGGGTTTTCTTTTGTTTTTTTAGTTTGGGTAGGATGTTACCAGGCAAATTAAAAAAAATAGGATGTGCTGTGTTTGTTTTGCCACAACTTTCTTTTTTTTTTTTTTTTTTTTTTAAAGATTTTATTTATTTATTTGAGAGAGAGAAATCACAAGTAGATGGAGAGACAGAGAGAGAGAGAGAGAGAGGGAAGCAGGCTCCCTGCTGAGCAGAGAGCCCGATGCGGGACTCGATCCCAGAACCCTGAGACCATGACCTGAGCCGAAGGCAGCGGCTTAACCCACTGAGCCACCCAGGCGCCCTTTTTTTTTTTTTTTTTTAAAGATTTTATTTATTTATTTGAGAGAGAGAAATCACAAGTAGATGGAGAGACAGACAGAGAGAGAGAGAGAGGGAAGCAGGCTCCCTGCTGAGCAGAGAGCCCGAGTTTTGCCACAACTTTCAAGAAACTTCCAGATTAATTTAGGTTTCATTGCTCAGCTTTATATACTTTATCTGATTCAACCTGTAATTGTTTTAGGTTATTTATTGTTCTTTTATCTTTTTTTGGAAGTGAGGCAAATGTATGTACATAAATATATATATGCACACACATAAGTGCAGTCACACATGCGGTATAAATATGCTTTTTTGAACTTCTTTTAGCCAACAAATGGAATCTTCTTGAGCATGTTTCTGATAGTTTTACCACTGGAATCCATGGCTCATGGTCTCTTCCATGAATTGGGTAACTGTTTAGGAGGAACATCCGTTGGATATGCTATTGTGATTCCCACCAACTTCTGCAGGTACAGTAATCTAGTATAATTAGTAATGACTACTTGACTCTTAATATTTTCCTAATATTTGTATGAATTTGAATATAAAACATGATTGCTCATTTTTTCAGAAGTATAGTATTTTCAAAATATAATGCATTGCAGTTTTTTTCATTTACCCCAAATGTTTAAAAACTTTTATTAGCTCTGCATAATGATGTAATCCTCAGGATTCAATTTAAATATTTTCTTGATAAATGTGATTAGCTTATACTTAGTTAAAAAAATGAGAAAATATGAATGATGCTTCCAAGGAAAGGTCCTACCCTTTCTTTAGAAAAAGGTCCTATCCTTTCTTTAGAAAAGGTTATCTTGTTTAAGAAAATGTCCTATGAAACAACATGGTGAAATTTAATAGAAACAACCTGATGAAATTTAATAGAGTCCTAAATACTAGTTCTGTGTTAACCCTAAGCAAATCATAACTTCTCTGAACTTCAGTGTTTTTACCTAAAATGCCAATGACAGGGATGTCTGGGTAGCTCAGTTGGCTAAGCATCCAACTCTGGATTTCAGCTCACATCATCATCTCAAGGTGGTGAGATCAAGCCCCACGTTGGGCTCTACGCTGGGCATGGAGCCTGTTTAAGATCCTCTCTTTCCCTCTGCCTTTGCCCCTCCCCCCCTCAAAAAATGCAAATGACACTACCTATTCTTCCCATCTCAGAGGAACCTATTATGAAGAGCTAATGAGAATATGAATGTAAAAGTACTCTGCTCACTGGAAAATGTTACCAAAAAGTTGGGAATGAAGTTAAACATGTATTTGTTTCATTGTAGTTTGATTCCAAAATAATTTTTGTCCTTAAATGTGTGGCAAATCTTTTTGAATCTGTAAATATTGCCACATTAAAAAAATTTTTATAGTAAGTACCTTTGAAATAGAAAAAAATAGTTATTTGCTGTTAATGAATTTTGATTACAAAGTATTCATAATTTCCTTTGTGATTTTTGGGGTGGGGAGAGGGAAGACTTGAAATAAAAAATTTATTTCAAATAGTTGTCATAAAAACCAAAAACAGTATTTGTAGTAAATATTTTTCTTTGTGTTAAGGGCTTTATAAAAAGTTGCAAATTCTTATGAGACGTAAAAGGAATAGATTTAAAAGGGTCACATAAAGTAAGATGTGACAGTTTAGCCAAGAGAATATGTGAAATAATAATTTGCACTAACTTTTGTTAATGTTTTGCTTATTCTTTTACTGTTTGTGACTGCTAAATGTTACATATACAGCACAAAGTGTCTTACTATTTTAATGAAAACTAGTGTCATTAGAATAGTACTGATAAAACTTAAAAAAAAAAAAGAATAGTACTGATAATATATGAAGCAAAATGTAAGGTTTTCAAAACTACTGAAAGAACTTCCTTTTCTGGGTAGGAGTGATGATTTTTTTTTTCTTCCTGAATAATGGTATTTTGATTCTGCTAGCTTTAAGACATGGTTTTTCATCTTTACTACAGTACCATTTTATGTTCGTTCTAGGATCAGATCTGCCTTCAGTTGTTCAGCAGTATAAGGCATTGAAACAGTATAACTGTTTCAAAATGTCATTTACCAACAATTTCTTCTGTCATTTGTGTTCCTTAGTAGAACTTGAATGCAACCTTATAAAGTCTTTTTCAATATAGAAATATAAAGCATACTGCTTCCATAAAGTTTTTTGTCAAGGAAAGAAAGTTCTTTCATTATAGTTCCCACCTGGGTGTTCTTGAAATGCAGGGTAAAATCAGTATGATCTTGCTTTTAAAAAGTCTTATTCAGTATCTGTCATTTGGTAAAAGAATATGAATACAGAACAAAGAACAGTCTTATCTACATTTGAAGATCTTTTCCCAGCTTTCAGTCTGGTGACTATTTTATTGGTTAGAGAAAAGTTATATAGAAATGTAACTTTTAGTAATTAGGCTCTGATGTTCAAGCTTAATTTTTAGTACTTTAGAAAAGAGGGTTTTAAAAAATTCTGCTATTTGGTTAGCAGCAGCTGTTATGATGCTTAATTACAAATAAAGAGTAAGAATGTGACATAGAATGTACACTCTTTAAACACCAAAATAATTTTTTTTCCTTCAGTCCTGATGGCCAGCCAACACTTCTTCCACCAGAACATGTGCAGGAGTTAAATTTGAGGTCTACTGGCATGCTCAATGCTATCCAAAGATTTTTTGCATATCATATGATTGAGACCTATGGATGTGACTACTCCACAAGTGGACTGTCTTTTGATACTCTACATTCCAAACTGAAAGCTTTCCTTGAACTTCGGACTGTGGATGGACCTAGACATGATACGTATGTTTTGTATTACAGTGGGCACACCCATGGCACAGGAGAGTGGGCTCTTGCAGGTAAATGTACCTCTGGCAATTTCACTGTTATAAAGATAGATCTATTTATGGAAAGCTACCCTTCACACTGCAGCATTATTTCCAGATTTCCAAAATTCTTAATTTTCTGCTTCACAGTTTACTAAGTATACAGGTGATTCTGTTTTGTTTTTGTTTTCTCTGGCATACCTGTTTAGCATAGTATTAGTAATCTCTAAAGGTTTTGAGAATTTTATCTTGTATTGATTGGAAGAAAAAATCTGCTTAGTCTAAGAAATTATCAGTTTCCCTTTAATATATTTTCAGAATTATTAAACTTAGTTTCATTTTTCAGAAGCTAATTAACTTGACCAGTACTTCTAAGTCTTTAAATGTTAGGAGTGCTGATTTCAATAGTTCTGCACATATACAGTTTATGTTAGAAAGCTTATAAGGATTAAGCAAGTGAGGTGATATGGTGAGAGTAGTGCTTAGGTCAGGAGACCTTGGTTCTTGTCCTGATTTTGTCTTAACAGTGTTATTTTTGTCAAGTTACCTAACTTCTCTCAGTTTCAGTTCTCTCCTCTGTAAAATGATGGGGTAATATTAAATCTTCTTGCTAACTGTAAAATGAGATCTATTTTAGATGTAAATTTGTTCATTGGGCTTCCCAACTAGAATAGAGACCACATAAGTCACGGGCTTTGTTTTGTTAATTATTTGCTTAGTGCCTAGAACAGAGCCTGGCAGATCCCTAGTAGGGTTCCTTAAGTAACAGACAGATGGAAGAAATCATTGAATGAGGGCGCCTGGGTATCTTTGTCCTTAAATGTCTGCCTTCTGCTCAGGTCATGATCCCAGGACCCTGGGATCCAGCCCTACATCAGGTTCCCTGCCTGGCAGGAAGCCTGCTTCTCCCTCTTCCACTCCCCCTGCTTGTGTTCCCTCTCTTGCTGTGTCTGTTTCTGTCAAATAAATAAATAAAGTGGTTCCAAAAAAAAAAAAAAAAAATCATTGAATGAATCATGAAAAAAAAGGTAATTTTATTTTATGTTAGAAATAGTTCTTTTAGAACTTAATTCTATCCTGCTTTTTCTTTAACTATTATAGGTGTTTTAGACTAAGAATACTTACAAATAATAAAATAGACAGAAGTAGAAATAGATACTCAGATCAAGGACGAATATAAGCAGAAGCATTCTGGAAGGACAGAGGTAGAGCTCCCAACATAAGAACTCTAAGTGGGGATGATTAAAGGTTAAAGTTGAGATGATTTTAAACCATCATGGTTTCCCTAATCACATGCTAGATTTGAAATAAGGGTTTTATCATAAAAATACATTGTAATTTTTGGTTTTGTGAATAAATTAATGGCTGTCTAGGAGTAAAAGCAAATATTTATTGGGCATATTTGAAGCAGCTACTATGCTTAGTACTCTATATACATTAAATTTAATCTTCACTTAAGCTTTCAAGTAAGTACTATCACCTCTATCATCTTCATTTTTCAAAGAATAAAATGAAAACCTAAAGTTGTTACATATCTGTGGTCATAAAGCTGGTAAGTGATGGAACCATAATTCAAATCCAGACCTGCCTAACCCCTTAAAGTGTATTTTCCCCCATTGTACCATGTGCTGCCAAGGCTAAAACCATTAAGGTAGAGAAAATTGGGGGCACCTGGGTGGCTCAGTGGGTTAAAGCCTCTGCCTTTGGCTCAGGTCATGATCTCAGGGTCCTGGGATCGAGCTCTGCATCGGGCTCTCTGCTTAGCAGGGAGCCTGCTTCCTCCTCTCTCTCTGCCTGCCTCTCAGCCTACTTGTGATCTCTGTCAAATAAACAAATAAAAATCTTTAAAAAAGGTAGAGAAAATTGCATGTTCTGGTTTAGTAGATATTTTTTATAGCACTGTTCACCCTTTTCCTAAACACTGTTGAAGAAGGTAGTCAACATCAAAATTACTTAAATATAGTTTGTAAAATCTTTTACTTGACCTGTAAGTTATTAATAATTCAATGTAGAAAACTTTTTAAGCCTTTTTGGCTATTTTAATTCTAGGTAAAGTATACCAGTCTGTGTACTTGGCCTTAGAGCACAGAAAAAAAGGTTCTAGTCAATTCAAAAATCCTGAAAGAAATAGCATTTCAGATCTAAAACCTGGGATTGATTATTAAAAATTTACTGTATTCCTTATAATACTGAACTCTTCCCAAATCAAATGGAAAAAGACATAATTTTGGTGGTTATGCATATATCCCTGGTTATTTGTAAGTATTTTAAGAAAATAATTTTAAAAGTAAGCTTGTTATATGTTAACATATAGAATATATTAATAAATAATAAATTAATAAATTAATAATAAACAAGGATTTATTAATATAAACATTTTTCAGAAACTTTGTATTTTTCCACTTAAATCTTTTAAAAATTTATTTCAAGTATCTTTTAAAAGATGGCTTTGGAAGTAAATTCTAGATGTATAGTTTCCTACTATTTATATCAACTTTTTCTTTTCCTAGGAAAAATAATAGACACCAAGTAACATATATATATCAGTGTTCTTAAATTTTCACTCACTGTGAGTTAGCAATAATTTATGAAGACTTATAAACTCCATAAAGTGTGGCTATATTTTAGGTTAATATCTAGCAATTATATTCTGGAATGGTATCTTTATAATATTTTTTTAATATATCACCAATGAGTTGACCATTATAGAATTCCTCTCTTAGCCAAGAAGATTTGTTCTTCTATGTGTAACTTTCTTTTTGGAGACTTAATCGTAAAAAGTAGAACACAATGAAGAAAGCACATGACCCTGCCTCCTCCAAGAAGGGCAGGTTCATCCCATAATTCAGCAACGCTCTACTCTCTCAGCTTGAGGCACCAAGCCCCCTTGGAGGTAACCAGGTTGAACTGGGGATAGAGGCTGAGCCTTCCTTTCTCTCAGTTCTCTCCCATGTGATAGAGAGCTTTGAGCTCGGAGAATTACATCTTTCTAAAAACCTGTAAAATAGGAAATATCATGTCTGGATTTTACATGGGAGTTAGCAAGTAAGAGCAGGTCCAGAACTAAGTACCACTGTGAGAAAGAGAATCTCTATTTGCCCTTATATCACATACCTTGACTCACAGTATTTCTTAGAATATATAGTAGTCTCCTTAATTTATGGAGTTTCATAAGATGGAATCAGTTATTTTAGCCTCTTTGTTTCAGAGTAAAAAACAATTATGATAATGACAAGAGAGAATTAAATGAAAAAAATGTAGATAATCTATAAAGCAGTTTATCACAGATAAACAAAGCCTTTAAAAAGCAGTCTCAATTACTTTAACTGCATCAGATGGCTGTTAGCTGAGATAAATGTAAGTACTTTGCATCTGGGCCAAAAGCCAAATGCAACATAGAACCTATTCATAGGAGAAAGCAGAGCAAAACAAAACAGGAGAAGAGAAATAGTTGAAAAGGCTTTAATGCTCCTTTAAGTCTCTTATTGATATCTAAAGAGCATGTATACAAGAGAATTAGTTTAGAATGTGCTTTTAGGATATTTATTGAAATAGTTGTAGAAGGCAAGTTAGACAATGATGTTTTGTGGCAGATGGATTTTGTATAATAGCTCTTGTAATCTCCGTCATTCTCTGATCTCTATGAGAAAATGAATAGAACTGGCAATAATGAAAAGTTAACATTTTACCATATAATGAAAGGTATCTTCTGGAGCTCTCTGTGAAGCAACACATTAGTAATACACAGAGACCATGCATTGAGATAGTGCCTCTGAAATGATAAGCAGGAGTCTAAGAACAATTCATGAAATAGCTTTTTCATTGTCAAAAGCCCAAGCTATAGTAGGCTGATGAATAAAAGAATATTAATTGTTCATAAAGAATGTGTTATTATGCCCTGGCTTCAGGGGTCACATTACTAATAGAAACCAAATACTAAAGGATTCTCTCTCTCTCTCCAGTGTCATTTTGATAGTTTAGCAGAGAATGATTGCTCTAGGTAGAGATGTGTATCTGAAATTGTTGGAGCTTGTGCCGTCATCTCCCTCAACATAGAGATTATACCATGTTAAGACTTTGTTCTGATCATTAAAGTAACATATGCTCAGTGTAAAAATGGTCAAAAATATAGGAAGGTGTAACAAAAACTACCTGAAATCCAAACACCCAGCAATAACCACTGCTGTTTTTGTAGATACACTTCCATGCCATGCTTTTTCTCCTAGTATTATAGACATTTTCTTGTCAATAGAATTTTTTTTAAATACCATTTTATTAGAATTCTCTCATAATTTCCATTCCTCCTGGTTGTTTCAGATTTTACACTATCATAGATAGCAGTGGGCAGAAGATCTTTGTATGTAATTTTTGTCCCCATTTCTGCCCTTTCCTTAGGATAAATTCCCTAGAATTGGAATGATTCTATGAATATTAATGTACCATTGAAACACAGCCAAGAGTAGAGTGAGTAAGGATAGCACTTGCTTGGGTCACAGAATTTAAGAGGATGCCAAAAATTAAATAGTCAAGATAGTATTTTAGTGCCATATATTTAAAAATCAAAATTAATACAAAAAGGCCTATTATAATGAACTAGATGTAAAACCTACTAGCTTTAAGATAAATATGCTTTAGACTTTTCTGGGTATGTATTTTTTTTTAATCCTGTGTTGTTTTCAGGTAATAAAATACATTTAGAGGTGCCTGGGTGGCTCAGTCAGTTAGGTGGCTGCCTTCAACTCAGGTCATGATTGCAGGTTCTTAGGATTGAGCTCCGCATCGGGCTCCCTGCTCAGTGGAGAGCCTGCTTCTCCCTCTCCCTCTGCCTGCTGCTCTGCTTACTTGTGCTCTCTCTCTCTCTCTCTGTGTCAAATAAATAAAATCTTTAAAAAATCCACTTCTTCCTACCACGATACAGGTAGGAAGAGTTTCTTTTTCCCTCAATAGGTGTCTATGTATAAGGCAAGGTAACATTAATTTATCAGTGATCAGTGATTTTCAAAAGACCCAACAAACTTTTTCTCTAAAGGGCAATGTATTTTTGGCTTAGTAGTCATAAGGTCCCTATTGTAACTGGTCAGCGCAGGCACTATAGAACAAAAGCAGCCATAGACAGAATGCACATTAATGTTATTTATGGAAATAAGAAGAAGAAAAATTTAAGTTTCTTGTATTTTCACATGTCACAAACTTCTGTTCTTTTGATTTTTAACCATGTAAAAATGTAAATCAGTTCTTAGTTCTCAGGCCGTACAAACACA
The DNA here is from genome assembly GCF_030435805.1 of Mustela lutreola. Lineage (NCBI taxonomy): Eukaryota > Metazoa > Chordata > Mammalia > Carnivora > Mustelidae > Mustela > Mustela lutreola. Next base: position 165,904,558 of record NC_081293.1, on the reverse strand, counting down.
GATGACTGGATTGGCCCATGAGCCATAATTTGCTGCCTGTGATAGAGAATATTGACTTTTCATTTTTTTCACTAAATTTAACTTCATAAATATAATTTTCTTAATTTATTATAACCTATTCCTTTTTCAATGTAACAAGGATTTTTTTTTTTTTTTTTTTACCCAAAGTTGAAAGTCTGTTTTTAAAAACTCTTCTGACGAGATACTTTGAAAGGAAGGCTCCATCTATTTTTTTGGCCTACATATTTAATTCTAGGAACTTAAACTATACTTAAGAGGAGGCTTCAGAAATTATTACTCTATTGAATTTTCTTTTGTTCACAGGTGGAGACATACTGCGCCTTGACACACTTTTAGAATGGTGGAGAGAAAAGAATGCCTCCTTCTGTTCTCGCCTTATTATCGTATTAGACAGTGAGAATTCAACTCCGTGGGTGAAAGAAGTGAGAAAAATCAATGATCAGTACATTGCAGTGCAAGGAGCAGAGATGACAAAGACCATAGATATTGAAGAAGCTGACCCACCACAGCTGGGTGACTTTACAAAAGACTGGGTAGAATATAACTGCAACCCCAGTAATAACATCTGCTGGACTGAAAAGGGCCGCACTGTGAAAGCCGTCTACGGTGTGTCAAAGCGATGGAGTGACTACACTCTGCACCTGCCAACAGGCAGCGACGTGGCCAAGCACTGGATGTTACACTTTCCTCGTATTACGTATCCTCTGGTGCATTTGGCAAATTGGTTGTGCGGTCTGAACCTTTTTTGGATCTGCAAAAGTTGTTTTAGGTGTTTGAAAAGATTAAAAATGAGTTGGTTTCTTCCTACTGTGCTGGACACAGGACAAGGCTTCAAACTTGTCAAATCTTAATTTGGAACCCAAAGTGGAATATTATTGAGAGTTCATACTACAGTTATCACTAACTTGCCATTTTTGTATATTTTTTTTTATTTGTGGAAAAAAAAAAACCTTGCTACTTCTGTAGCTGCTCTCACTTTGTCTTTTCTCAAGTAATTATGGTGTTTGTGAGATGTTGGGAATAAGCATTTTATCCTACAAGTATGTAAGGAGTCATAAATGCTCATGCTGTGTAAATGCATAACAGAGGTTAAAAATAACAATGCACTTTGAGGAATGTTTGTATATGCCTCTGATTAGAAAGAAAACACTTGTCTATGCTCTGCAGTGGCCAATGAAGAATTAATAATGCCTTATTTTCTAGGCATAGATTAGAGAACGTAGACCAGACAGCTTGTTTACTATTATAAGAAAACTTCAATTTGCTTACAAAAGTTTTTTTGTGTGTGTGGACAGTAGGTTTGAATCCAAGACCATTTGAACAATTACAAACTCTTTCTTAAAAAAAGGATAAAGGGAGAAGCCTGAAATGAATGCAAAAATGCGCTTATAGTCTACCATTCAGATGTCTTGGTTGTGGCCTTTTAATCAGTGTAGTAGTACCCAAACGATTGTTGAGTTCAAAACTTTCTTCATGTAGGTAACGATAAGAAGCTAGAAGCCTACAAATCGCTCCTTCCTGCATTGTTGGGGTGGAGGGAGGTTCTGAAAGCACTGGCAATTTTAAGAGTCTTTCTCAGGTAACTGTTTTAATGAACAATGTTTCCAGCTACAAATTCCTCCCATATAAATTGTCTTCCCTTTAAAAAAGTAAACTCTTAAAAAATTTAGCAATTTCTCATTGATTCAGGCTGTTTTCACTATTCAGAAATGATTTTGATCCCTATGGAATTAATGCTCTGCCATGAAAATTCTCTTTCAGATCTCTCATTAGTGATGACTTTTTTTTCTACTGAAGGTCAAAGGATTGGAAACAGGTCATTTTTTTCTTGTATACATGTAATGTATTATGTAAAAAAAAAAAAAGTATTCATATGGCAATTTTAGTTATGCATAATGGTGTGGTTGTAATTTTTAAAACTTAATTCAGTGTTTTGTCTGATTAAAGCAGGCACTGACCAGGGTATCCCCTAAGAGGTAGTTTACCTCCCATTCCCTTCCAGTAATCCTTACATTCTAAATTTTCTTATCTGAGAAGTAACAAGAGGGGAGTAGAATTAAATTAGGGGATAATCTAATCTTTGTTGTTTAAAATGTGACTTCTCACCATTGAAGCCATTTTTACAGCCTCAGAGAGAAAATAATGCCTCTACCATTTTCTACCTGGTGACTTGAAAATTGAAGTTTTTGTTAGGTAGAAGTCACTTAGTGTCAGGGAACTTGTGAACCACTATCTATGCAGCATTGTTACAGTCTGATTATTTCTGTGTTTTGAATATGATTTTCCTAATGCTTTGAATAAAATTTAAAAAATTAATTTTTCATTTAATGTGCAAAAAACAGTTACTGAATAATTTTAATATATTAAAAGTGATAGTCATAATAAATGCCCATTTATTAGAGTTCATGGTTGGTAACAAGTTGATTTGAAATTTTCCAATATTTGGTTACATATTTATATCAACATTATCCAAATGAAATACTGTAATGTTTCATTACTGTTCAGAATTTGTGTAGCAGAAAAGCCAGTGGTAAAATTATGAGCTTATAGCTACAAAAAAGTTAAATTAGCATTAAGTAAAATCTTTTAAATTTCCAAGCCAATATTGAGCAAATTAGCTTTAAATAAAGCATATATCTTTATTCTGAGAAAGCCAAATATAAAGGTATATTCTGTGTTCTTTATAACATAATATTAAGATGGTACTAAAAATCAGATTCAAAAGGTAGCAGACTTTATGGCCACAAAACTAGTGTTCTGATACACATTTTCTGTGACCAAAAAAAGTTCTGAACTAAAAATGTGACTCGAGCCAATTTATTAACCACAGAGAATACCCACTTTTTGAATTCTCCTCCCATACAAAAAATTATAAAATGACAGTTAAGAGGTGGCATCCTAAATTAAAGCTGCCATTTTAAAACATTAACTGACAATATAATATGGAGAAAAAATATTATAGGAAAGAAATTGATTGGCTACTCTAACTTAAAAGATTAAAAACTAGATGTGGCAATTAGTAAGGATAATTTTCTTATGGCTTTCATTTTATATACCATATGTTTATGAAGGAGTTACTGGGAATGATAGGAATTACTTCAGGGCAAAACTTTATCAGCCAACAAAAAATAGTTAAAATGGAGATTTTTTTAATATAATGTTGATTTAATTTGTTTTCTTACATGATACCTTTCTGAAACCACAAAAGCACTACACCCTAAAAACATCTCTTTAAAAACTATATACTGTTCTATGATGAATTAAGGGAGTCAAATTCTTTCTCTTCCTACAATTTTTCAGTTATGCCATTATTTCATTAAAAACTTTTGTTTTCGTTTTCTCTGACTAAACTCTTCTTCCCTGGGATATTTGGATTTATCTTTGCATAGCTCTCTATCTTGCTCTTCTTAATAAATACAGAATTGTACAGAAGACCATTTTTATGACCAGTGTTTTTCATAAGTCTATTAAAAATTGCATTGCTAATTAAAATGCATTTATATTTAATGCATTAGTGGGTAGGTTGTTTTTTTTCCAGTAAAATCTTCATTAGAATCTATTTGTCACTGTACATTTTGTTTGTAAATTTTGGCTTAAATATATTTGCTGTTTTGGGTACTGCCTTTTTATATGTATTCTTTCCCATTTAGAGTTTAGTCTCCTTCAAAGTAATGTTCTACATTACCTTTCCACAGAGGATAGCTCACATTGTGTATGCCAGAAGAAAATGGTTGATTTTAAGAATGTTGCTTGGTATATTTCATAGTGAATGCTCAAAGGATTTGGATCTGTCAGTATCTTTGAACATGTCCTCTATTGAAAACATACTACAATTACCCACAAATGTGCCTTGTCCCATAATAGAAGGTATTAAAAGAATATTTTTGACTGAGTGAATTTAGAATCCTAAGGAGAAATTGGAATAACTTGATTTTAATTTATTTCATTTTCTTATAATTTTAAGTGGCTATTATTTCATTAAATTAATAATTACTAAAGACTATTACAGAATCAATGAAAGGAAAACATTTCACATTTTTAAAAATATATTTTTCTTATTAAGTAAACTCCACACCCAAACATAGGGCTCACACTCACAACCCCAATATCCACAGACCCATACTCTCTATTGGCTGAGCCAGCCAGGTGCCCCAAACATTTCACATTTTTTAAAAGTAGTGTCAGGATTAAAGAAGGAAAAATGGGTTTGAATGAAAATATAGCTCATGTCGCAAAAAGAAAGCTTTTTGTTGGCTGAGTTCATTTTCATCAGGACTCTGATAAAATAAAGATTGAATCTTTCATTGATTTCCCATTAGAAATATATACACAAATTGGAGACTTAATCACAAATGGAAATTATTAAAAGGAAGTGATGAACAAAGAAGAAAGTTGACTGTGCTCATCAGTAACAACTAGACTGTAAAGTCAGAAAAAATTTGGCCTTTAACAAACATGTTCAGGCTAGGTTCAAAGCCAGGGAAACTACAACTATCTCACTTTTGGGGTATCTTCCCTACCTACTAGTTGTATTACATAAAGTATGAAACAATGACGTTTAAGTAGTAGTAATTTTGAGAAACTGTCTCATTGACAGTAATTTATATTTATGTGTATTAGGAAGTACTGTTGCTATTATTATTCTGTATTGACCAAAGCTGATTCAAAATTGAAATCCATAGGTTAGTCACTAAGTTTTTAAATATTTATACATAAAACCCATTTTAATTAATTAAAATATAAAATCGACCAGTCACCTTGTGTGATTACCTCACAGCATTTTTAAGTCTTAATTAGAATAAGTAAATAGTTTTAGTCAATTTTTGTTGTTACTATTTGGTCTGTACCTATAAATATTGATCTATCCCAAACTGAAGATTTCTGTTTTAAAGATTTTATTTATTTGTCAGAGACAATGTGTATGAGTAGGAGGAGAAGCAGGCTCCCTATAGAGCAAGGAGTCATGTGGAACTTGATCCCAGGACTCTGGGATCATGAGCTGAGCTGAAGGCAGATGCTTAACCATCTAGGCCACTCAGGTGTCCCAAGACTGAAGATTTTTAGTAGTGTGCCAAGGATTAGAGAGGAACATGGTATATCTTCCTAGACCAGCAATGTTTACTCCATGTAGAGCACACGTATTTTTATATCAAGACATAACAGTGTATTGATAAGCAGGATTTACATTAATTTTTAGTTTAAGTCAGAAGACTTCAAAGCAGTTTTATTTTTGTAGCAGGTCTTTTGTTCTATCCTTCTAACCCCAGGACATTGAAGATTCTTTAGTTATAATATTGGATATTAATGACACTCTATAGAGATTTTTTTTTTCAAGAAATCCTTTGTCTTCTGGATTAGAAATGCAAATAGCACGATGAATTTTCTCAAAACAATTTTGTTTCTGTATATATGGAATTTCAGTTGGGTGCCATTATATATATTGATTTCTTCTTCTCCAGAAGAAGGTATTAGTAAGGAAAATAGGGTGAGGATTTTAATTTGTAATCCATATCCACCTACATTGATACCCATTCTCACCTATTTCTCTTCTACCATACTCCTCTTTTTTTTTTCAAACACCTAACCTTTGGATTCCTTTCTACATAAAGCAACTAATTCATCAGTCACAATAAAAATGACAATGGCTATCGATTTTTTTTTTTTATGTTCTAGGAACTGTGCAAAGCACTTATTTATACATTATTTCATTAAGTCCTCACAACCACCTCTTATGATGGACATACTTTTATGAGTGAGTCATAATGGTATTTGTCTTTCTCTGACTGACCTATTTTAACTATTTTGTCAAGGGGCCAAACACCTGGCTATAAGCTCATAAACATACCCAAGAAGAGCAACTGCCAATATAAAGACCTTCAATTATTAATTGTACTAATATCACCCTCACTTTTTAGCCCCTCCCTTAGTTTTCCAGCAATCGTTGATGCTAGAGCCCTTCTAGGATTGCTCTGAACTGATCAGAGGTTCCTCTCCAGAAGCATCTTCTGTGAAGCTACTAGGCTACAGCTTGCTTCACTCTGGCTCCCCAGTTCAATATTCTTCTAACCATTTTGCCTTCTGGATGTGTACTGAAATCACTGGTCTGGTGAGAAGGCTCCTCCCTTTCTCCACATCTTGATGGTACCATGTACTTGTTCCTTTACTAGTAATTTAATAGGAACTGCAGGAGAAGATACAAAGGCATGTGTTCACTATCTTGAACTTGAAGCAAATATAAATTTCATTTTTATAAAAACAGTGAAATTGACATCCACTTCTGATTAGGATGTGAAATACAAAAGAACTTTGGTTCAGTGGAAGCATGAGAAAAATTCCAGATAAAAGCATACAATTTATTGGAGCTATTGCAGAGTAGTATATACAAGCAAGTCTAGGTGCAATAAATCTAAAGAGAAATGAGTTCTACATAAGCAAGCAGAGACTGGAGCAGCTTCTAGAGCTGGGGCACATGCCTGTCTGAGTGCTGAGGTCTTAGAAATGGAACTTCCATAGATGAGAAGATTTTGCTGAAGAAAAGAAACTGATTGAACTTTTGAGGATGTTGTGGGCTGGTGAGATGGACCTCAAAGGTCATTAGAAGATTGATTCAAAAAGCATGCCTCTTTGCACTAAAATTCTGCCAAGAAACTGGCAGTGGAAGAGGACTGAGAGACAAAGAGCATTTATGTAGCTTTGTGAATCACAATTGCCAGAGTTGGAATCACATTTGAATCTTAACTATCTAAAAGTGAAACAACTCTTATTCCAGTTTAAATACTAAAATAACCAAATTGTTCAGTCTCTTGAGGGATTCAGCATGGGAGATTAGGGACAGGGCTAAGTGAAGGTGAACTCAATCTAATTAAAGCTCCAGCCCAGCTCCAGCCCAGTTCAACTTGTGGAGAATTCTGAAGGATAAGTTCCTCACCCTAATCACAGAATGAAAGGCGTGCACTCCCTCAATAGACACAAACTTACACTTTACTCTCCACTGTTCTTTTATGTACAATACAGAACACATTTTTAAAAATTCTCGGACATTAAGAGGGGAGGAATTGGACCTATTATCAAGAGTAAGCAGTCAATGGGAAGGACTAGCCACAGCAATCAGACAAGAAAAAGGAATGAAGGGCATCCAAATTGGTAAGGAAGAAGTAAAACTTTGACCATTTGCAGATGGCATGATACTATGTTGACTCCACCAAAAAAACTACTACAACTGATAAATGAATTCAGTAAGGCCACAGGATACAAAATCAATATACAGAAATCCATTGCATTTCTATACACTAATAAGTAGCAAAAAGAGAAATTAAGAAAATAGTCTCAATCATAATGGCACCAAAAACACCTAGGAATACACTTACCTAAAGAGGTGAAAGACCTATGTGACAACTATAAAACACTGGTGAAAGAAATTGAAGATGACACAAACAAGTGGAAAGATATTCCATGCTCATGAATTGGGAAAACAAATACTGTTTACATGTCCATACTACCCAAAGCAATCTACAGATTTTTTTTTAATTTTTTTATTTTTTATAAACATATTTTTATCCCCAGGGGTACAGGTCTGTGAATCACCAGGTTTACACACTTCACAGCACTCACCAAAGCACATACCCTCCCCAATGTCCATAATCCCACCCCCTTCTCCCAAACCCCCTCCCCCCAGCAACCCTCAGTTTGTTTTGTGAGATTAAGAGTCACTTATGGTTTGTCTCCCTCCCAATCCCATCTTGTTTCATATTCTTCTCCTACCCACTTAAGCCCCCATGTTGCATCACCACTTGCAATCTACAGATTTAATGCAAACCCTATCAAAATACCAATAGCATTTTTTCACAAAACTAAAATAATCATAAAATTAGTATGGAACCACAAAAGACCTCAAATAGTCAAAGCAATCTTTAAAAAGAACAAAACTAGAAGTATCACAATTATAGATAGCAAGATATACTATAAAACTGTAGTAACCAAAACAGTATGGTAGTGACACAAAAATAGACACATAGATCAATGGAGCAGATAAAGAGCCCAGAAATAAAACCATAATTATACAGTCAATTAATCTTCAACAAAGCAGGAAAGAATATGCAATGGGAAAAAGACAATCTCTTCAACAAATGTTGTTGGGATAACTGGAAAGCTATGTGCAAAGGAATGAAACTGGACCACTTTTTTCACCATACATAAAAATAAATTCCAAATGGATTAAAAATCTCAGTGTGAGGCCTGTGACTATAAATATCCTAGAAAATAACACAAGCAGTCATTTCTCTGACAAGGGCCATAACATTTTCCTAGATAAGTCTTAAAAGGTGAGGGAAATAAAAGCAAAAATAGACAATTGGAAGTACATCAAAATAAGTTTCTGCACAGCAAAAGAAATGATCAACAAAAAGACAGCCTACTGAATGGGAGATGATATTTGCAACTGATGTATCTGTTAAAGCATTAGTATCCAAAATATATAAAGAGCTTATACAACTCAACACCAAAACCACAAAATCTTATTTTAAAATGAGCAGAAGACATGAATAGACATTACTCCAAAGAAGACATACAGATGGCCAACAGACTCATGAATTCATAAGAAGCTCAACATCACTCATCATTAAGGAAATGCAAATCAAAACCACAATGAGATATTGCCTCACACCTATCAGAGTGGCTAAAATCAAAAACACAAGAAACAATAAATATTGGAGAGGATATGGAGAAAAAAAGGAACCCTCATGCACTGTTGGTGGGAATGCAAACTGGTGCAGCCACTGTGGAAAGCAGAAAAAAAGGAACCCTCATGCACTGTTGGTGGGAATGCAAACTGGTGCAGCCACTGTGGAAAACAGCAAGGAGGTTCCTTAGAAAATTAAAAAAGAACTACTATATGATGTATAATTCCACTACTGGGTATTTACCCAAAGAATACAAAAACACTACTCTAAAAACATATATGCACCCCTATGTTTATTGCAGCATTATTTGTAATAGCCAAATTATGGAAGCAGTCCAAGTGCCCATCAATAGGTAAATGGATAAAGATATAATATATATACACACACACACATATATGTGTGTGTGTGTGTGTGTGTCTATGCATGAATATTACTCAGCTATAAAAGAAATAAAATCCTATCATTTGCAATAACATGCATGGATCTAGAAGGTATAATGTTAAGTGAAATAAGTCAGAAGAAGACAAATACTGTGTGATTTCACTCATGTGAAATTAAGAAACAAATGAAGAAAAAAAATAGACAAATACAAAAACACTCTTAATAACAGAGAACAAACAGATGGTTACCAGAGTAGGTTGGTAGGGGCATGGGTGAAATAGGTGAAGAGGATTAAGAGTATAAGCATCATGATGAGCACTGAGTGGTGTACTGAATTGTTGAATCACTATATTGTACACCTGAAACTGATACAACTAGGTGATGTTACTGGAGTTAAAATAATAAAAGAGACAATAAAAAAGGTAAACATTTTTAAAAAAGAATAAGCAGTCAAGAGACCCTTGTAGATTACCAACAAACAAGAATGTTTTAAAAAACTAAGGTGTGTTGAAGAATTTACAGGAAAGGATGGATACAATGGGCACAGAGGAAATTTCAGAACAAAACAGATATTCTAGGACTGATAAATATATTATAAATAAAAAATCCCTGGATGGCACTCATGGTGGGGTGTATAGTCCTTGCCATGGGATGTCATAATGAGTTAGAACCACAAAAAGGGGTGATCTGGTATGTGCTAAGAAGGGGAGACTAAGGATAAGGGAAAGAGGATAATGGGATATTGGTTACACAAGAGAGATTTATCAAATATAAAAATATATTAAGGATTATAGAAGCATATTTTCTGTTCAAAAGGGAATTGCAAATATGAAAATGGAGACATCTAGAATGATCTCTAAGATGTTGGGTTGGAATAGGAAGTAATTGATAGAGAAATTAATAGAGAAGTAAGGATGTTTAAACATTTATGTGTGCATGTTTTTATACATATAATTTTTAGCTTTGCCTGTAAGAGAGCCTGAGATTGCTAATGCCCCCAAAGTAATGAATAGACCTAGATCCCATATTGTGTCTTCTTAATATTATTCTCCCCTTAAAAAAAAACAGGGTTCTTTGGAGAAGTAACTGATTACTTCTTATAACATTTGCTGAAACAGCAAAAAACAAGATAAGCCTGGAATATCTATTAGCTTCAGAAAGCAATCGCTCAAAGAACATGAGGTAACTGTTAAAAAAAGGCACATATGTCAGCTTAAAGCAACTCCCAATGGCCAGATCTTAGATGATTTGAACATAAACAATGATAATAGCAGACTTTAAGCCATTGAGTAAACTAGGAAACTATATGCCCTAATGATGTAAATGCATACATACACAAAAGTTTCAAATTTCAAATTTCTCCTAGAAAAGGAGAAGGAAGAAACAAAGAACCAATAGGACAATAGAAAACAAATACCAAGATACCAGATTTAAAGTTAGCCTTACTGATAATTACATTAAATGTAAGTGGATTAATTCTTCAATTAAAAGTCAGAGATTGTCAAACTAAATATGCCCTGCGGAACAAAGTCACTCGTGGTTGAGAACCACCTCACTAGATGAAAAACAAGACTCAACAATATGCTATTTACCAGAAACATATGTTAAATATAAAGACACCAAAAGTTTTCAAGGAAAAAATGGGGAAAAGATGCAAATATTAATCATAAGAAGGCTGGTGTGACTATGTTAGTATCAGATAATGCAAATTTGAAAACAAAGAAATTTTCAGAAATAGAGATGTTTCAAATTGACAAAAAGACATACCTATTCAAAGGGCTTAAATGTGCTTGCACCTAATAGCAGAAGTGTTCAAATACAGAGGTGTTCAAATAGCAGAGGTATTCAAAATACTGGAAGCATAAATTGACAGAAACAAAGTAAAGATCTACAATCAAATTGGGAGATTTAAACACTGCTCTTTCAGTAATTGCCAGAATAACTTGATGATAATCAGTAAGATTATAGAACATTTGAACACTTTTAAAGACTTATTTATATTATTCTATTTTTTTATTTTATTTTATTTTATTATTTTATTTATTTTATTTTTAGAGAAAGAGAGAAAACATGCACAAAGAAAAGGGCAGAATATGGGGAGGAAGAGAAATCTCAAGCAGACTCTGTGTTGAGCATGGAGCCCAACAAAGGACCAGACTCACTACCCTGAGAGCATGACCTGAGCCAAAACCAAGAGTTGGATGCTTAACCAAATGAGCCACCCAGGTGCCCCTGAACAACACTTTTAACAAACTTGACTTAGTGATATTTTCAGAATAGTGCACTCAATATTCTTTTCAAGTGCACCCAGAATTTTCACCAAGATAGAACATATGCTGAGCCAAAAAACAAGTCTCATTAAAATACAATGGCTGTCCTCAAAATATTTTCTATGACCATAACAGATATGAATTAAAAATCAATCATAAAATACATCTAGAAAAATCCCCAAATACTATAAAATAACAAACTCCTCAGTAAATCCTGGGTCAACGTCACAAGGGAAATTTTAAAATATTTTAATTAAATAGCAAACTTCTTCAAAATACTTTGTTTTTATATCCCAGCTTTGCTGGTAGATTAAGCAAATGCTAGAGTAAAGCCAGCATTGAGGCAAGATTATTTACATTGTCCATACACCAAATATAGAAGTTCACTTTTAACTACACTTATAGGTCAAATGACATCTGGAAAGAGTTTGTCAATTAACATATATGGTAAAGGCATATTTTAGATAACAACCAAATCACAGAGATTTCTCCAAGGATATATAAGATATACAAGAAACCTGAGGCCATTTTTCGATCCAGGGTCCCTGGGGTTCCCCCTTGTGGAGGATTACAGAACCATGAAGGATAAAACCACCAATACACCAATGCATGCAGACCCTCCTCACATGGAACAATTCTCCCCATCTCTTGAAAGAAGACAATGTTTCAAAAGAATGCCTGGGCCGACTTTAAGAAACAATTCTTCCGCTTGCATACAGTTACTGAAGCCCCTTATGAATAGGACCATTTTATCAAGAGATGCAGCCAAGTTTCTTCTGGCACTTAAAACTAGACATTCCTACCATAGACTAGGGATAACAGCTTTGTCCTGCCTGAGATAAAAGGCTTCTAAGGTAAGAATTTCAACAAGATCCACAATTGCTTTGGAGTCTCCTGGAGGCATGGGAAGTACTCTGCCTCAGGTCTTTTCATCTGGCCCTTCTGGATAACACATGAATTCCACCATTTAACACCATGTCATACTTGCCAACACTTTGGTGGGTCACACTTGTTACAGTAGATTTAAAAAAATGTTTTTCAGCCCAATAGACTTTCTGTAGTCAAAAAGAGTTCAATAAAACCATTCAATTGCTTTTCTTGCATCCTTGGGCAGTCACTTACCCTTAATTTTCAACCTCCTGCCTGTAGGAGTAGAAAGCTAAAAAAAAGTAACAAGTGTTCTATTCACATTCTGTTATCCAGAAGAGAGGTGCAAAATAAATTTTAAAATTTCAATGTTCCTTTATTTTGTAAGTCAAAAAATTGTTTTGAGTGTAGTAGGTGTTAAAATTGTAGAAAATGGTGTTTAAAACTAGATTTTTGCAGATGGGGGTTCTAACTAGGAATGAGCTTATAACTTTAGCTATGATGTAGAAAGGAATTATTTTAGATGGATTATTTCAGATGGATTCTGAACAGGTTGAAATTTAAAAAAAAAAAAAAAAAGAAAAATCTACATCCAGACTTTCATAATGAAATTTCAGAAAAAAAAACAAAGAGAAATCTAAAGCAGTTCATTTTTTTAAGTATCTTCAAAGTGGAAAATGTATACTAATAAGCTCTCTTTCAGTAACAGCAACAAAAAAATCAAAGGACAAAAATTATATAATCAATATCCTGAGAGAAAATAATAATCAACATCTATACCCAGCAAAGATATCCTTCAGGAATGAAGATATTGTAAGGACATTACAGGCAAAAACTGACAGGATTTGCTACCAGTAGATCTTCAGGAAGGAAGGAACTATATTCTTTGGACAGAAAATGACACCAGTTAGAAGGCAGACTGTAGAAAGGAAGAATTCCAAAGACAGCCATATATAAGTGGGTGAAGTTAAATGAACACAGACTCTGTCAAGTCATAATAAGTCTCATGGGGTGTAAAATACAGAGAAAATGAAAAAAAAAGAACATATACCAATAATAGCATATTGGTTGATTTTCCTGTACTAGGGTTAAAATACGAATTAACTTGTAATTTCTGGGGCAAAAAATGGCATAGATTTATTCCCATAAAATAAGGGAACATTTTCAGATGGATAGAGGGGGAAAAAACGGAATAAAAAAAAAAAAACACAGTGATTCCAAAAGAAAGCAAGAAAGAGAGAAAAACAGAACATATAAAAGGCATGATACATAAAAATAAGGTAGATTTAAACTCACATTTACTGTTCTAAGACTTCTGAGGATAGTACATGGGAGTATGACAGAAGAAAGTAATAAATTTAGTCAAACGGCTTGCTTGTCTTAGGAGACAAGACATCCTTTTTAATAAGATCCCATAAAGTTTAAAAATCACTCTTCTTGAGTATTTCAGGAATCCAGAGCACCAGCAAGTCACTCTCATCTATCTTTTTTATCATCACCATGAACTTGCAAGTTAAGTTTTTTTTATCCCCAGTTCAGAGATGAGGCTTGCCTAAGGTTGCTCAGATAGTAAATGATAAAACAGGATTCAAACCAGTTCAGATTCATCCCAACCTCCAAACACATCTCACTATGACAGAATTTCCACCACTGAGTAAACACACAGTAGTCATGTTATTTAAATATAACCTAAGTTCTTAATTGCCTACAAGAACAGATGGACAAAAATTTTGCAACAAACCCCATTTTTAAAAAATTCGAATTCCTAAGATTTCTTAAGTTACAAATAAATAGATCCTTAAAACAAATGTACCAAACTTAGCCTACAGTCATATGTGCAGCTACTCATATTATAAGCATTTTGGGGATGCCATGCATCCTATATTTTTCCATTTTGTGGTCCGCAATGCATATGCATTTCAGTTTCTATTTGGATCTCCATTTAATTCTACTAAGACTATGCATTCATTTCTTGTTAAAACTAGACTTTTCATTTCTGAAATGATTTATACTAGAAGACAATGTAATTACATCAGAAAACATTTTAATTTGCAAATTTGTTTCCAGCCAAGATTTGTCCAAAATAAAATCTAATTTATGCCAAAGAATATCAAACCTGCTAATCAATTCTCTTTTAATGACTTCCCAGGAAGAAACTGATGCTGGCTATGATTCTTTACACAGCATGGTTATAGTCCAACCATCTTGCTTTTTAAAAGTATTCAATCTATTTTTATAAACTTTCAGAAATGAGGAATGTGTTATCTACCACAAAATGAGAACTTTGTTGCCTAAATGGTTAAAAAAAGAAAGAAAGAAAGAAAAGGAAGACTTTGATAGTTTTCCCACAGGTCACTTATTTCCAGGTCCATTCACTTTTATTTTCCTCTTTTTAAAAATTTCTAATTAAAAAAATTTAATTTCTAATGCCTTCTATTTTGGTTTTTTCACTGTATTTTAATATACAATATAATGCTGAAACAACCATAGCTTGTTCTAAGACTATTACAAGAGAACAAGTTGGAGAAAGAAAAACTGTCCCTAGAAAAAAATAAATGGATGACATGCTGGCCCTTAAACTCTGTTTCTAATGGGAAATCCCATGCAACAGACGAAAAATAACCAGAAAACATGAACTGCCTCATTAATTTTATGCCCAAATTCTATCAGCAATTGATTTTTAATGCCTATATTCATCATTTATGAGCTTCTACCATCCATTATATACACTTTAAATTAAGCTTTATAAGATGAACTAGTTACATTGTGAGGCTCACTGTATTATCTATATAAAGCATCCCAAAGAGGAATTCACAAAGAAACAAAAAGCTGATGAGCCAGTGTTGTTTTGTGATACAAATTACTAATTATGAAATGTCAAATGTGGCAGCTATAATTGCTACTTGATTTGAATTGACCTTAAAAATGGCAACATATCATGAAGATACTTTTGGAAAATGAAGATACCATTGCTTTCTTTGAGCGTGTTTTCACGGCATCTTTCAGCCAAGTTTTCTGACAATCCCAGTCAGGCCATCTGCATCACTAGGTATTTGTTGTCGATAGAAAGATAACAGATTTGGAAACTGTTGCACATCAAAACAAAGCAGATTAAAATAAGCCAAATATATTAAATTTCAAAGTGGAAGCTGGAGATGACGTTTCATAATCTAGCGATTCATTAAGGTTTGTAGAGTTCCTTGGAATAGTTTTAAAAAATAAAGAGAAAATAAGGTTTTAAACATGGTTTTGTAAGTTTACTCTCCACGTAGGGCAAAACTGTTAAGCCTAGCTTTGCCGTTACCAGAACTGAGTTAAAAATAAATTTCCAGAAGCCAGATTAATTTGGAAGAGATTTTTGAATTTACCACTAGAGAATAGTTAACACTGACTAACAGCCAACCTCTGTTGAAAGCCATGACATGTGTTAACCCATTTAATCTCCCAACAACCTATGAAGGAGATATTATCATTACTGATATTTTAGGGATGAGAGAATGTGTCAGGGAGATAGTCGAGCCTGCCTGCCTCACTCAGTAGGAAAAGATGGTTCTAACCTGGGTGTTCTGCTCTCCGAAGCCTGATTCTAACCACGGTCCTAAGCAGTCTCTGTTCAACTGAAGTGTTCGAATTGAGTGTAAAATGTCTTCTTTTGTTAAAGACAGAGAAGAACCCGGGGTGAAGTCCTAGCATATGCAGGAAGCCTTAAATAATGTTCAAAATGGAGTCAATCATTAACTTGATTGGTGGACTTTCCCTGGATTCTTCCCGAAAAAACTACCCTGTAGACTTTCCGCTTCTGACATTTAAATCCTTGCTCAGGGCTCTATGATCTCATTTAAAAAATTCTCCCAACAACCCTATAGACTACAGTGGTATATTTTCATTTAAATTAACACCTGAGGGGCACCTGGGTAGCTCAATTGATTAAGCCTCTGCCTTTGGCTCAGGTCATGATCCCAGGGTCCTGGGATGGAGCCCTGCAGTGGGCTCCCTGCTCAGCAGGGAGTCTGCTTCTCCCTCTTCTTCTGCCCCTCTGTTCCTGTTCTCTCTCTCTCAAGTAAATAAAATCTTTAAAATAAATAACGAACAAATAGACATGCACACAGGACATGGACATTTTGTAAATGAGGGCAGAGGACACAACAGATATTCTAAAAATGCCAAGGGCTTAATGTATTTCTACATCCTTTCATAGATTTCCTCATGAAAAGTTTTACCTTCAGAACTTGAGCCTGCAGGGCCACCTGGCTGGCTACATGCAGAGCATGTGGCTCTCCAGCTCAGGCTCATGAGCCCGAGCCCCATGTGGGCAGTCGAGTTTACCTCAAAATAAAGAAATTTAAAAAAACAAAACAAAAACAGCAAAACTTGAGGCCAGAGCAACATAAAGGTATTCTGATAACTAAGTTTTTCTAACATAGATAATACAGGAGACATACGGGAGAGTAATGGTCAGAGAATGCGGGAATTGGGATGGTTCAAAGACTGTTTTCCCAACTCAAGGGAGTCTGAAACTGCAGGAGTAGAACACAAATCTCATCAGGAAAAGGAAAAGCCCTCACCTGGGCTGCTGACCTGGCAGGATGAAATTTTTTAGCTGTACTATAGAAAAATTAGAAACAAGAGTCTGTACTCAGGGCCCTGTCCCCGGAGAACTGCCCTTCCCCAGGACAGCTCTCCTGTCTCCTGTGCCCACTCTTTGGGCAGCCCCACAGACTCTGATCTCCATGCCCCTTGGCCCTGTCTCAGTAGGACTAGTCCTTACCTCATTACATTGTGTCCTCATTCCTAACTCATTGTTTTGTGCACTCTAATATTCTCTGAGACAGATTCCAGTCCCACTGAGCTGCCTGCCTTGATGAGCCATTTTAATGCCCGCGATCAATGACTTTTTGTTAGTGCTGTTCATTGTTATTTAAGACAGCTCATAATGCAAAATAATAAAAAAAAAATCACAAATATCATCAGATGGAAAATCTTTTTGTACGGGGTAACATCTTTTCTGATAATCCAATTCTCTACCTCCATGTTTCCTTCTTCCACTGGTTATAAACCTGGTGTGTGGGGGGAGAGCAGATATCAAAGTCACCTAGGAAAAGTTTTTAAGAACCCATACTAGTTACCCTTCCACCATTCCTAAAAGAACAAAGAAACAAAACAAAAACCCACCACTCTTGTAAAGTATGGAGGATAGCGTCTATTTCTCTAATCCCTCAAAAATCTTAAATATAATAACAATTTCAAGATCCTTTGGAATTTATAGACCATATATATATATATTTTTTTAATGACTAGGAGGAGGGCTCTCTGCTTTTTTAAAAGCAGGTTATGTAACCAAGCTTTCCTGGCATAAGTAAAAACATCCTGTTTTATGTTAAGTACCATGACATAACAAGATGTATCAGTATATAGTTTTGTAGGCATTTTAAAGATTCATAACTAAATTAACAAAGAGCCTGTTAGTTTTTAAAATCTTGGCTAAAGGGGAAAAAGTAATTGAAGATTCTTCCTTTTAATGTACCAAAAATTGTTCAACAGTATTCTAAAGTTTTTCAGAGAGTAAAATTATTTCCACCTTGCTTTTAATTTGAAGAAATCTTAGCTCTATTACTTTAGATACAGATGTCCTTAATCATTTTTTGTATCTCCAAAGAGGTTTTTCCATCCAGAAATTGGAAGGCACTGCACATGTAGGCTGGATGGTCCTCACGTGACTGAGAAATGCAGGTGAGATTCAAGAAATGATGCTCTATTTGCTCTGTCCTTTCTTTCTTTCATCATCTCCTGCGATCTAACTGGAAATATCCACCATTAAAATTATATTCCCCTCCCCAGATCAGACACTTAGGGAATGATTGGGAATCTCTTTTATTAGTTGGCACAGCTTATTTTTATTTATTTACCATCTATATTCCATATATCTCCAACATATTTGAGGTGGCTAACAATAAGATTAGGTCCATTATGGAAATGAAAAGCAACCCCTTCCCTTTTTTCCTCCTAATCCCTCCAAATAATAGAAAGTTTGAGTCAACTTTGATTCAACCTTTTTTAAAATTATAGGAAACCATAAACCACAATAACATTTGATTATTTTATATTGGAATATCCCAGTGATATTAAGTACTTAGGCAACAAATATAGTGAGTAGGTAGGGGAAAGATTTTATTGAGAATTAAATGACGATGTCAGTTCCTAAGCTTTTGTTTCTCAGCACCAAACCTAAACTTTCTATTGTGTTACATGATGTCAAAATGCAGATTTTGCAAACTACATTTCTGCTTTGCCAGCTGGCTCCCTATTAGGCTCTGCCAACTGCAGTGTGTGAATGGGTCTGTGTTGGTAGTAGTTGTGTATTTGGGGTTTGTGTGTATGTGGTGAGTGCACGTAGTATGTGTATGTGGTAATGTGTGTGTATGCGGTGATATCTGTGCATATGGTGATGTGTGTGTACATGGTTGTGTGTTTTTATGTTTGGTAATATGTGTGTCTATGTGGTATATGTATATGTGTTTGTGGTGTGTATGTATGATGGTTATATTGTGGTGGCAGTAATGTGGAGGGGGTTGTGGGGGAGTGTGTTTGCATGGACAGGTGACAGAGGGAGTGTTAGACAGAAGCAAAAAGAAAAACTGCTTTCTTTCAGTGTGTTTCCTGTTCCTGGGAGCATCAACCCAGCAACATTTCTGTGCCCCAAGACGGCAGTTTCTTCCCATAACATACACTTGCACAACCATAACAACACTTCGTATAAGCACGCTTTCTCAGAGCTACCCAGGACCAGTGGCCTGAAGACCCCTCCTGAGAAATCCGAGTTTCAGTTCCCTGTGGCTTCTTCACCAAGCTTTTAAGTTTTCATACCATCCACCTTTTCCCTTTGTTTACCCAATCCTAGATGGGGAAGATGCTTCTTGTAGTAGCTTTCTTATTTTTTCTGTTTGCCTTTTGGGTCACATAATTAACTTCATACCTAATTGGTAATTTTTGTGTTATAGTCTCTCTGTTAAATGGCCAGTGTGACTGTGTCCTGACTAGATCTTAACGGATAGAAGGGACTCCGGCCATGTCCTTCATTATGTTCACTTACACGAAACAGTACGTCTTCTAAGACAGTCACATACTCTTCCTGAGCTATTAAAAAAATGGTCTCCTGATATCCAATTTTTGTTAGAGGTAATGTTTCTTTTAACAAGGAAGCACATAAAACAGTTTTACTCCCTTTTTAATTTTTGGAAAAATGCTTATTGTAAAGATTATAATTTGCATTCTTTGAATGTATGAATGAGTTATGTTAAACCCATGACTGCATGAGTCATGTATGGGTCAGAAAAAGCCCCATATGCCAGGGCTAATTTTTATATGTGATAGCTTAGTAAATAAAATGAAGACAGTGGTCCTAGCATCTTAAAAATTAAATCTAACCAGAAGACTGGTTTCTTTAATAATTTGCTATCAGAGTATTTAAAAACTAAAAATTTGAAAGGTTGGTAGAAAGATGGCTATTTCTCTAAAAAGAAGGTAATTGTGCCAAGAGTCAATGATTGTATTTTCTCATGGAGTTTTTCTGGCAAGCCATAGCAACAGCACTTCTTTTATGAACAAGTAACAAAATTATTTTCTCCCAGAGATTAGTCTGTGTATAATGGGGAGGCACAATTGCCTAAGCTCAGGAGTTTTCAGGACTAACAGGAAACACAAGCCAAGAGAGCCCAGCACAGGATGATATAAAGACCAGAATTGTAGGCTAGAAAGGACCCGATTTTGAGTTCAAAAAGAAAGTGGAAGCCAAATTTGCTTAGGATTGCCTTACCAGTAGAGGGAAGAAGATAGTAAAGGAATATACTCAAAGTACTACAGAGAAAAAACTACACAGCCAAGAATTCTGTACCCAGAAAAGTGTGATAGAGCTTAGATCTACCTAAAAAGAAATACTAAAGAAAGTCCTTCATACTGATAAGAGTGACTGAGGATGGTAACCTGAATCTACAAAAAGAAACCAGGAACACCAGAAATGGTAAATATGTAGGTAACTACCAAAAAAAAAAGTAGAAATATTCTTTCTTTCCTTCTTTTAATTACCTTAAGAGACATGAAATGAGATTATGTAAAGCAGTAATTATAACACTGTATTGCTGAGTTTATAAACTAAATTGATACCTCAATTTAAAAAGAAATGTCTATATGACAACAATAGTACAAAAAAAGGAGAAAGGAAAAGAGGCTGTATTGGAGCTGAATTACTTTATTTTACCAGAATAAAGTCTATATTAACCTGACACAGATCATGATGAATTATAACTTATATAATCTCTAACACAACCACCAAGAAAATAACTCCACAAGTGTACTTTAAAAAATTGGCAAAGGTATTTAAATGATACACTATATGATATTTGGCATAGACAGCCATAAAGGAGGAACATATAAACAAGAAATTCATGAAACTAGAAGGCAGATAGCAAAAACAGACATATTTCCAACAAAATCAATAATTGCATTACTGTGATTACACTCTAATCAAAAAGAGTTGTCAGACTGGGTTTAAACAGCACTGCCCTGCTATATGCTGTCTCGAAGAGACACAGTACATATGGCAAGACACAAATAGTTGAAAATAAAAGGATATTAATCAAGTTGAGTGGTTACATTAAGAAAAAATGAACTTTAAGAAGTCTTACCAAAAACAGAGATATTTTATAGTAATAATAGTCTACACATCATGAAAATAAAGCAATTTTTAATTTATACTCCCAATAAAAAAGCCTCCAATCAGAAGAAATAAAAACTGACAAAATTCAAAGGACAGAGAGACAACTATAATTAGAGATTTCAATGTCCCAGTGTCAGTAGTGGATAGAATGACTAGACATAAAAATTAAAATGGATATAGGAAAATTGAACACTATCAATCCATTTAACATGATATAGATTATAACAAGTTAAGATACATAAAGCAACACACCTTCCACCCAATAGAGAAAGTCATTTCAAGTACATGGGGAACATTCTCTAGGACAGACCATATGGTAAACCAGAAAACAATCTGAGTGTGTCCTCTGACTTCAATTAAGTTCAATTACAAAACAATAGCAGAAATAAGTGAGAAATTGCCAAATATTTGGAATTAAATAACGAGTTTATAATTAATCTGTAAGACTAAGAAGAAATCACAAGGCAAATTAGAAAATTTTTTAAGCTTAATGAAAAAGCACATTTCAAATGTATGGGATGAAGTTAAGACAGTAATTAAAAATAAGAATATAGGTCTAAATATTAAAAGAAAAGAAAAGAAGTATCAAATCAATAATGTAAATTTCTTGCATAATAATAATAGACAAAGAGCAAATTAAACCCAAAACAGAAGAAAAGCAGTAATGACTAGGAAAATAACGAGGAGGGAAATTTTCCAAACCCATTCAAAGAGGCTAGTTGTACCTTGATACCAATAACAAAGCTTTCATAAGAAAGAAGAAAAACAGACCAGCATAAACAGACACAAAAATTCCTAACAAAATACTACAGATTAAATTTAGCAACATATTAAAAAAAAAAAAAATCACACACCATGACCAAATGGGATTTATCTCAGAAATGCAAACTTGGTTAACAAATGAAGACCAGCTAATGTAATACAGCATGTTAATAGAATAAATGCAAAAACACCTAATTATCTCAATAAACTGAATAAAACATTCAACAAAGTCCAGCTTCAATTAATGACAAAAACTCTTAAACTAGAAGTAGAAGATTGCTTCCTCAGCCTGTAGAGGAAGTCTACAAGATTCGTTAATTGCCTCCCCTTCACTCCATTGGCAAGGCGGGATTATTACCCCAGGTTTTTGGGGTGACTGAACACATAAACCTGAACTTGAAAGATGAGATCATTTGCAGTTTATTAATCACATATGCTCACAGTCCAGGGGAGGAGGATACTACATGCCATTAAGAGCCACACAGTAGTTGCAGTGGGGAACAGAGTGAACAATCAGGCTTTGTAGTATCACAAGAATGAAGTGCCGCCATGGTGCCTGCAGGAGAATGTGATTGGCTTGTTTGAATGAATTCATGGGCTGGCAGGGAACTGAAACCCTATACTGAGAGATAAGATAAGCATGAACTTCTCCTGGCCTGTTTGATAAGGAGGACTGTTTAGCTGGGGACCTTAATCCTTGGCGACAGAATGAGGAGGAGAACTTGTGGTTAGGCAATTTGAGGTGTTCCTAATTTTACAAGATAACACGTAATGCTGAAAATGTTCATCTTTACATCAATAAAATAAAAACAAAAACAAAAAAAAAGCCACAAAAAAACCCCACAAGCCCCCCCAAAACCCAAAAGCACAACCATATCGCTAACATATACTTAATATATACTTATATATAAGATATTAAGTATACATATTAAGTATACTTAACACTTCACAGAGGAAGAATAGATGTTTTCTTCCTGGAATCAGGGGGAAAAATGGAAGGATATAAACTCATATAGCTCCCATTCAACATTGTACCAGAGGTTTAGCCATCATAACAAGGCAAGAGGACAATTAAAGTCATTCAGATTAGAAAGAAAGATATAAAACTCTATTTGCAGATTACATGGTGTTATATGTAGAAAACCCTAAAGAATCTATACACACACAAAAAACTACTAAAACAAATCTGTGTAGCAGGTTTTCAGGATATAAGACAAAAAATAAATTATATTTCTATGTGCAAGCTGTGAACAATCTGAAAACAAACACCTGCATTCACAGTATCATTAAAAAGAATAAAATATTTAGGAACAAATTTAGCAAAAAAGACATATACCTGTACCCCTGTGAACTTTGCTTAAAGAAATAAAAGACCTAAATAAATAGAGACACATAACATGTCTGTAGTTTGGAAGATTCAAAATTATTAAAATAGAAATTCTTCCCAAGTTGGTCTACGGAGTTGAGTCAAATCAATGTCAACTCTATCAAAAACTCAGCAAGAAGGGTAGCTGGGTGGTTCAGTAGGTTAAACATCTGCCTCTGGCTCAGGTCATGATCTCAGAGTCCTGGAACAGAGCCCCACATTGGGCTCCTTGCTCAGCGGGAAACCTGCTTCTCCCTCTACCTCTGCTTCTACCTGCTGCTTCCCCTGCTTGTGCTCTCTCTTGATTGCTCTCTCCCTCTCAGTCAAAATAAATAAATCCTAAAAAATATATATATTAAAAAAAAAAAAAAAACTCGGCAAGGCTTTGTTTTGTTTTGTTTCATATGAATGGACAGGTCAATATTAAACTTACATGGAAATGTAAAGAACCAGGAATAACCAAAACAATTCTGAAGAACAAAAGTTGGAGGCCTTACTCTTTATTTCAGAGCTTAGTATAAAATCACAGTGATCAAAATAACGTAATGCTGACATGAGAATAGACGTATAGATCAATACAATAAAAGAGAAAGAAACTTAAACATTTATAGTCAACTGATTTTTTGACAAAGTGCTAAGCAATTCAATAGGAAAAGTCTTCTCAGCAAATGATGCTAAAACACCTGCATATTCATAGGCGAAAAAGGTTAACTTAGACCCTTAGCTGACACCATACAAAAAAAATAAACCCAAAATGAATCGTAGACCTAAATAGGTGAGCTACAAATATAAAACTTCTAGAAGAAAATATAGGAGAAAATCTTTGTGATATTGAATTAGAAAAGATTTCTTAGAAATAACATGACCCATAAAAGAAAAAGTTGGTAATTTGGACTATAAATTTTTAAATTTAAATTTCAAACTTGCTCTTCAAAAAGTATCATTAACAATATGCTAAGCCACAGATTAGTAGAAAACATTTACAAATCATATCTGATAAAGGGTTTATATTCAATATATATAAAGAACTCTTAAAGCTCAGTTATAAGAATAAAAATAACCCAGTTTAAAAGTGGGCAAAAGGTTTGAACAGATATTTCACTACTAAAATATATGAATAGCTAGTAAGTCCATGAGAGGATACTGAACATCTTTAGTCATTAAAATGCAAAATAAAGTGAGATACTGTTCTGTACCCATCAGAATGACTAAAAAGAAAAAGACTGTAAATACAAGTGTTAGCAAATGCTCAATTAGCAAATGAAAAAAATCTGGAATCCCCTTAGATTGTTGGTGGGAATGTAAAATGGCACAGCCAATTTGGAAAACATTTTGGCAATTACTTCAAAAGTTAAACACTAACTACTATGATAGTTAACTTACAATTACCTAGCAATTTTACTCCAAAGTATCCACCCAAGAAAATGAAACTTTATACCCATATAAAGACTTGTACGTGAATATGCATAGCAATATTATTCATAGTAGCCAAGGACTGGAAATAATCCAAATGTCCACTGGCCAGTGAATGGATAAATAAAGATACAGTGTATTCTCATCAAGACAAGGATTCCTATGTTGCCTTTTTATAACCACAGTCTACTCCCCCTGCTACTGTACCTCCTCCCCCACTCCCTGCCTTCATCTCCTGTCTGCCCCACAACTACCACTAATGTGCCCTCCATTTTTTAAATTTGGTGATTTAAAAAATGTTATATAAAGGAATCATATACATAGCATGTAACCTGTTGGGACTGGCTTTTTATTTTACTCAGTGTAATTCCCTGGTGAGTCATCCAAGTTGTTCGGTATCTCAATAAACCATTCTTTTTATTTCTAAGTGGCAAATGTACCACAGTTTGTTTAACCACTCACTCAATGAAGAATATTTGGTTATTTCCCACTGTTGGGTTATTATGAATAAAGATGTTAGAGATATTCATTTATAAGTTTTTATATGAGAAGTTTTTATTTCTCTAAGATAAATGCACAACAGTATAACTACTGGACTGTATGGTAATTGCATATTTAGTTTTTTAAGAAATTGCCTAACTGTTTTCCAGAGTGGTTGAGAATTACTATCTTTCAAAAAGTAGTTCTGTTCATTGTTAACTCTGACCACACAACAGAAAGAAAAGGAAAGCCCATTTTTATTCAAGCTTAGGTCTCATTGCTTCTCTGCCTTTTGGCTAAGATCAAGTGTATTCAAGCTTAGGTCTTTAACAAGAATAGGACACTAGAATTCTATTAAGATCCTCTTATCATAATTAATTAATGAGAAAGATGACTGCAGTATGATGAAGTATCTTTGAAAGAAAAGCAATTTGTTAATAATGTAAATGAAGATTTAAGTATTTTTAACACTGACCTAGGAGCTCAGTATCAGTAGTACTTACATGATATATTGATGTAATATTTGGCATGGAGCAGCTTCTGAATATTTAATCTAACATTTTTAAATTAAAATACAGGAAATATACTCCATATGTTCCCAATATGAATGACTAAAAACATGATTGTTCATGTTGGTTTACTTTTATTTAAAAAACAAGCTCTCCGAGATATAGAAGCATTTTCTCTTCCCAAAACAAGATATACCACAACATTTGAGGTTGAAAAATAAAAATTTCAGAAGATTTCTGAATAATTTAGGACATTCTAAAACTTGAGACATAACATTCCCATTATGGCATTATTACTGCACAGCAAGTAATTTTGGCCCAGTCTGTTCTTTTGAAATCTGAAACCCAAAGGAGTTATGTGCAGAAGATGTTCATGATATTCATTTATAAGTTTTTATATGAGAAATTTTTATTTCTCTAAGATAAATGCACAACAGTGTAACAGTGTAACTGCTGGACTATATGGTAATTGCATACTTAGTTTTTTAAGAAACTGCCAAACCATTTTCCAGAGTGGCTGAAAATTACTATTTTTCAGTGTGCAAGGCCACTCCCACCTTGAAGTTTTCAGTTCATTAAGTATTTATCCCTTCTAAACCATATTTAAAAGTCATCATGGGAATCAACCTGCATGCACACTATTCAGTATTTTCTTCTTTCTCCATTTACCAGCTCCTAAGCTTCCCACCCATTCCAGTTTAGCATTTTGTGCTATTCTCTATGAACTCTATTCAACCACATCGGAGTATCTGAGTGTAGGGAGGTTATAGCTTCAAAGTCATTTGGTGGAGGACAGGTCCCTGGAAATCCTATTAACAATCACTGTGAGGTTTGCTGGATCCTCCTATAGAAAGATTACTTCCCATCCTTAATGACATTTCCACCACCAGTCTTCCCATGTTGGAGCTGCTACAGTGTTTTTCTCTGTTCCTATCACTTATCGACATTAATTCTCCCCGGTAACATTTGTATTAATTCACTATTGTCACCTAAACAATGAAAGTTTTAGTTACGTTATTTTTTCTAGATAGCCCACTAGTACTCCTTCCTTTTCCACAATTACACCCTTCATGGCTACCATTTCCACTGTGATCTCTCAGCAAAGTCTGTGGTGAGAAAGCTGGATACAGTTCCTGCCTTAATGGAGCTTACAATCTAGTGGTAGAAACAGACAGTAAGCAGATCATCACACAGGTAATTAACTACATTAATAGCAAGCATAAGGGAAAAAAATACTAGAAATGTGTACTTCAAGGGACTCATGTTGATGTGGCAGGAATTGTAGACTAGAAAAAAAAAAAATGATGTTCTTCCTGATATTTGAGCATGAGTTGAGTCAAATGGAAGAGGACAACTGTCACTTGAGTGAAAGAGACAGGCATAGGTTAGAATGCTCTGAAAGTCACTGGGCCCGGAACTCAGAGTCAAGAAGACAAAGTTGGGGAGGAGAACAGAAGCAAGACCCTGCTGGGTCTGGCGGGCTCCATATTACTAGATCAACGTTGGTGGCATCACAATTCTGGACTTCAAGCTCTATTACAAAGCTGTCATCATCAAGACAGCATGGTACTGGCACAAAAACAGACACATAGATCAATGGAACAGAATAGAGAGCCCAGAAATAGACCCTCAAATCTATGGTCAACTAATCTTCAACAAAGCAGGAAAGAATGTCCAATGGAAAAAAGCCTCTTCAATAAATGGTGCTGGGAAAATTGGACAGCCACATGCAGAAAAATGAAATTGGACCACTTCCTTACACCACACACAAAATAGACTCAAAATGGATGAAGGACCTCAATGTGCAAAAGGAATCCATCAAAATCCTTGAGGATAACACAGGCAGCAACCTCTTTGACCTCAGCCGCAGCAACATCTTCCTAGGAACAACGCCAAAGGCTACGGAAGCAAGGGCAAAAATGAACTATTGGGATTTCATCAAGATCAAAAGCTTTTGCACAGCAAAGGAAACAGTTAACAAAATCAAAAGACAACTGACAGAATGGGAGAAGATATTTGCAAACGACATATCAGATAAAGGACTAGTGTCCAGAATCTATAAAGAACTTAGCAAACTCAACACTCAAAGAACAAATAATCCAATCAAGAAATGGGCAGAGGACATGAACAGACATTTCTGCAAAGAAGACATCCAGATGGCCAACAGACACATGAAAAAGTGTTCCATATCACTCGGCATCAGGGAAATACAAATCAAAACCACAATGAGATATCACCTCACACCAGTCAGAATGGCTAAAATCAACAAGTCAGGAAATGACAGATGCTGGCGAGGATGCAGAGAAAGGGGAACCTACACTGTTGGTGGGAATGCAAGCTGGTGCAGCCACTCTGGAAAACAGCATGGAGGTTCCTCAAAATGTTGAAAATAGAACTGCCCTATGGAAGATGGCGGAGAAGTAGCAAGCTGAGACTGCTTCAGCTAGCCGGAGATCAGCTAGATAGCTTATCTAAAGATTGCAAACACCTGAAAATCCATCGGCAGATCGAAGAGAAGAAGAACAGCAATTCTGGAAACAGAAAAACAACCACTTTCTGAAAGGTAGGACCGGCGGAGAAGTGAATCCAAAGCGACGGGAAGATAGACCCCGGGGGGAGGGGCCGGCTCCCGGCAAGCAGTGGAGCAACCGTGCACAAAATCAGGACTTTTAAAAGTCTGTTCCACTGAGGGACATCGCTCCAGAGGCTAAACCGGGGCGAAGCCCACGCGGGGTCAGCGTGGCCTCAGGTCCCGCAGGGTCACAGAAGGATCGGGGGTGTCTGAGTGTCGCAGAGCTTGCGGGTATTGGAACGGGAAAGCCGGCTACAGAGACAGAGCTGACCGTAAGCTCACAGCTCCGTGTTACCTTGAACCGGTCGCAGGCTCGGTGAGCTCGGAGCGCGGCCGGAGGTCAGGCAGACGGGAGTAACTGGGCGCTGTTCTCTGAGGGCACACTGAGGAGTGGGGCCCTGGGCTCTCAGCTCCTCCGGGCCGGAGACCAGGAGGCCGCCATTTGTATTCCCGTCCTCCGGAACTCTACGGAAAGCGCTCAGGTAACAAAAGCTCCTGAAAGCAAACCCGAGCGGATTACTCACCCTGGCCCCGGTTAAGGGCGGTGTAATTCCGCCTGGGGCAAAGACACTTGAGAATCACTACACCAGGCCCCTCCCCCAGAAGATCAACAAGAAATCCAGCCGAGACCAAGTTCACCTACCAAGGAGTGCGGTTTCAATACCAAGGAGAGCAGCAGAATTCCAGAGGAGGAGAAAGCCAAACACGGAACTCATGGCTTTTTTCCTGTGATTTTTTTTAGTCTTGCAGTTAATTTAATTTTTTCTTTTTCATTTTTTTTTTTTTCTCGCCTTCGGGTAAAATTTTTTTTTTAACTGTTACCTTTTTCTTTTTTAACGATTTTTTACTAGTTTATCTAATATATATATTTTTTCTTTCTTACATTTTTCTTAGGTGTTTTCTTTTTTTAAAAATTCTTTTCTTTTCTTTTCTTTTTTTTTTTTTTCTTTTCTTTTTCTTTTTTTTTTCTTTCTTCCTTTTTGAACCTCTTTTTATCCCCTTTCTCCCCACTCACGATTTTGGATCTCTTCTAATTTGGTTAAAGCATATTTTCCTGGGGTTGTTGCCACCCTTTTAGTATTTTACTTGCCCCTTCATTTACTCTTATCTGGACAAAATGACAAGACATAAAAATTCAACACAAAAAAAAGAACAAGAGGCAGTACCGAAGGCTAGGGACCTAATCAATACAGACATCGGTAATATGTCAGATCTAGAGTTCAGAATGACAATTCTCAAGGTTCTAGCCGGGCTCGAAAAAGGCATGGAAGATATTAGAGAAACCCTCTCGAGAGATATAAAAGCCCTTTCTGGAGAAATAAAAGAACTAAAATCTAACCAAGGTGAAATCAAAAAAGCTATTAATGAGGTGCAATCAAAAATGGAGGCTCTAACTGCTAGGATAAATGAGGCAGAAGAAAGAATTAGTGATATAGAAGACCAAATGACAGAGAATAAAGAAGCTGAGCAAAAGAGGGACAAACAGCTACTGGACCACGAGGGGAGAATTCGAGAGATAAGTGACACCATAAGACGAAACAACATTAGAATAATTGGGATTCCAGAAGAAGAAGAAAGTGAGAGGGGAGCAGAAGGTATACTGGAGAGAATTATTGGGGAGAATTTCCCCAATATGGCAAAGGGAACGAGCATCAAAATTCAGGAGGTTCAGAGAACGCCCCTCAAAAATCAATAAGAATAGGCCCACACCCCGTCACCTAATAGTAAAATTTACAAGTCTCAATGACAAAGAGAAAATCCTGAAAGCAGCCCGGGAAAAGAAGTCTGTAACATACAATGGTAAAAATATTAGATTGGCAGCTGACTTATCCACAGAGACCTGGCAGGCCAGAAAGAGCTGGCATGATATTTTCAGAGCACTAAACGAGAAAAACATGCAGCCAAGAATACTATATCCAGCTAGGCTATCATTGAAAATAGAAGGAGAGATTAAAAGCTTCCAGGACAAACAACAACTGAAAGAATTTGCAAATACCAAACCAGCTCTACAGGAAATATTGAAAGGGGTCCTCTAAGCAAAGAGAGAGCCTACAAGTGGTAGATCAGAAAGGAACAGAGACCATATACAGTAACAGTCACCTTACAGGCAATACAATGGCACTAAATTCATATCTCTCAATAGTTACCCTGAATGTGAATGGGCTAAATGCCCCTGTCAAAAGACACAGGGTATCAGAATGGATAAAAAAACAAAACCCATCTATATGTTGCCTCCAAGAAACACATTTTAAGCCCGAAGACACCTCCAGATTTAAAGTGAGGGGGTGGAAAAGAATTTACCATGCTAATGGACATCAGAAGAAAGCAGGAGTGGCAATCCTTATATCAGATCAATTAGATTTTAAGCCAAAGACTATAATAAGAGATGAGGAAGGACA
Organism: Mustela lutreola; assembly: GCF_030435805.1. Classification (NCBI taxonomy): domain Eukaryota; kingdom Metazoa; phylum Chordata; class Mammalia; order Carnivora; family Mustelidae; genus Mustela; species Mustela lutreola. The sequence continues at coordinate 165,874,127 of NC_081293.1, read as the reverse complement.
CTATATCATACTCAAAGGGTCTGTCCAACAAGAAGATTTAACAATTTTAAATATCTATGCCCCCAATGTGGGAGCAGCCAACTATATAAACCAATTAATAACAAAATCAAAGAAACACATCAACAATAATACAATAATAGTAGGGGACTTTAACACTCCCCTCACTGAAATGGACAGGTCATCCAAGCAAAAGATCAGCAAGGAAATAAAGGCCTTAAACGACACACTGGACCAGATGGACATCACAGATATATTCAGAACATTTCATCCCAAAGCAACAGAATACACATTCTTCTCTAGTGCACATGGAACATTCTCCAGAATAGATCACATCCTCGGTCCTAAATCAGGATTCAACCGGTATCAAAAGATTGGGATCATTCCCTGCATATTTTCAGACCACAATGCTCTAAAGCTAGAACTCAACCACAAAAGGAAGTTTGGAAAGAACCCAAATACATGGAGACTAAACAGTATCCTTCTAAAGAATGAATGGGTCAACCGGGAAATTAAAGAAGAATTGAAAAAAATCATGGAAACAAATGATAATGAAAATACAACGGTTCAAAATCTGTGGGACACAACAAAGGCAGTCCTGAGAGGAAAATATATAGCGGTACAAGCCTTTCTCAAGAAACAAGAAAGGTCTCAGGTACACAACCTAACCCTACACCTAAAGGAGCTGGAGAAAGAACAAGAAAGAAACCCTAAGCCCAGCAGGAGAAGAGAAATCATAAAGATCAGAGCAGAAATCAATGAAATAGAAACCAAAAAAACAATAGAACAAATCAACGAAACTAGGAGCTGGTTCTTTGAAAGAATTAATAAAATTGATAAACCCATGGCCCGACTTATCAAAAAGAAAAGAGAAAGGACCCAAATAAATAAAATCATGAATGAAAGAGGAGAGATCACAACTAACACCAAAGAAATACAAACTGTTATAAGAACATACTATGAGCAACTCTACGGCAATAAATTTGACAATCTGCAAGAAATGGATGCATTCCTAGAAACATATAAACTACCACAACTGAACCAGGAAGAAATAGAAAGCCTGAACAGACCCATAACCAGTAAGGAGATTGAAACAGTCATTAAAAATCTCCAAACAAACAAAAGCCCAGGGCCAGACGGCTTCCCGGGGGAATTCTACCAAACATTTAAAGAAGAACTAATTCCTATTCTCCTGAAACTGTTCCAAAAAATAGAAATGGAAGGAAAACTTCCAAACTCATTTTATGAAGCCAGCATCACCTTGATCCCAAAACCAGACAAGGATCCCACCAAAAAAGAGAGCTATAGACCGATATCCTTGATGAACACAGATGCGAAACTACTCAACAAAATACTAGCCAATAAGATTCAACAGTACATTAAAAAGATTATTCACCACGACCAAGTGGGATTTATTCCAGGGCTGCAAGGTTGGTTCAACATCCGCAAATCAGTCAATGTGATACAACACATCAATAAAAGAAAGAACAAGAACCATATGATACTCTCAATAGATGCTGAAAAAGCATTTGACAAAGTACAACATCCCTTCCTGATCAAAACTCTTCAAAGTGTAGGGATAGAGGGCACATACCTCAATATCATCAAAGCCATCTATGAAAAACCCACCGCAAATATCATTCTCAATGGAGAAAAACTGAAAGCTTTTCCGCTAAGGTCAGGAACACGGCAGGGATGTCCATGATCACCACTGCTATTCAACATCGTACTAGAGGTCCTAGCCTCAGCAATCAGACAACAAAAGGAAATTAAAGGCATCCAAATCGGCAAAGAAGAAGTCAAATTATCACTCTTCGCAGATGATATGATACTATATGTGGAAAACCCAAAAGACTCCACTCCAAAACTGCTAGAACTTATACAGGAATTCAGTAAAGTGTCAGGATATAAAATCAATGCACAGAAATCAGTTGCATTTCTCTACACCAACAGCAAGACAGAAGAAAGAGATATTAAGGAGTCAATCCCATTTACAATTGCATCCAAAACCATAAGATACCTAGGAATAAACCTAACCAAAGAGACACAGAATCTATACTCAGAAAACTATAAAGTACTCATGAAAGAAATTGAGGAAGACACAAAGAAATGGAAAAATGTTCCATGCTCCTGGATTGGAAGAATAAATATTGTGAAAATGTCTATGCTACCTAAAGCAATCTACACATTTAATGCAATTCCTATCAAAGTACCATCCATCTTTTTCAAAGAAATGGAACAAATAATGCTAAAATTTATATGGAACCAGAAAAGACCTCGAATAGCCAAAGGGATATTGAAAAAGAAAGCCAACGTTGGTGGCATCACAATTCCGGACTTCAAGCTCTATTACAAAGCTGTCATCCTCAAGACAGCGTGGTACTGGCACAAAAACAGACACATAGATCAATGGAACAGAATAGAGAGCCCAGAAATAGACCCTCAAATCTATGGTCAACTAATCTTCGACAAAGCAGGAAAGAATGTCCAATGGAAAAAAGACAGCCTCTTCAATAAATGGTGCTGGGAAAATTGGACAGACACATGCAGAAAAATGAAATTGGACCATTTCCTTACACCACACACAAAAATAGACTCAAAATGGATGAAGGACCTCAATGTACGAAAGGAATCCATCAAAATCCTTGAGGAGAACACGGGCAGCAACCTCTTCGACCTCTGCCGCAGCAACATCTTCCTAGGAACAACGCAAAAGGCAAGGGAAGCAAGGGAAAAAATGAACTACTGGGATTTCATCAAGATCAAAAGCTTTTGCACAGCAAAGGAAACAGTTAACAAAATCAAAAGACAACTGACAGAATGGGAGAAGATATTTGCAAACGACATATCAGATAAAGGACTAGTGTCCAGAATCTATAAAGAACTTAGCAAACTCAACACCCAAGGAACAAATAATCCAATCAAGAAATGGGCAGAGGACATGAACAGACATTTCTGCAAAGAAGACATCCAGATGGCGAACAGACACATGAAAAAGTGCTCCATATCACTCGGCATCAGGGAAATACAAATCAAAACCACAATGAGATATCACCTCACACCAGTCAGAATGGCTAAAATCAACAAGTCAGGAAATGACAGATGCTGGCGAGGATGCGGAGAAAGGGGAACCCTCCTACACTGTTGGTGGGAATGCAAGCTGGTGCAGCCACTCTGGAAAACAGCATGGAGGTTCCTCAAAATGTTGAAAATAGAACTGCCCTATGACCCAGCAATTGCACTATTGGGTATTTACCCTAAAGATACAAATGTAGTGATCCAAAGGGGCACATGCACCCGAATGTCTATAGCAGCAATGTCCACAATAGCCAAACTATGGAAAGAACCTAGATGTCCATCAACAGATGAATGGATCAAGAAGATGTGGTATATATACACAATGGAATACTATGCAGCCATCAAAAGAAATGAAATCTTGCCATTTGCAACAACATGGATGGAACTAGAGCGTATCATGCTTAGCGAAATAAGTCAAGCAGAGAAAGACAACTATCATATGATCTCCCTGATATGAGGAAGTGGTGATGCAACATGGAGGCTTAAGTGGGTAGAAGAAAAATAAATGAAACAAGATGGGATTGGGAGGGAGACAAACCATAAGTGACTCTTAATCTCACAAAACAAACTGAGGGTTGCCGGGGGGAGGGGGTTTGGGACAAGGGGGTGGGATTATGGACATTGGGGAGGGCATGTGATTTGGTGAGTGCTGTGAAGTGTGTAAACCTGGTGATTCACAGACCTGTACCCCTGGGGATAAAAATATATGTTTATAAAAAAAAAAAAAAAAGAATGAGAACCCCTGGGTCTGGGGATTCTGAGAAAGACAAAAAAAAAATAAATAAATAAAAATAAATAAAATGATCACTTTCTATAAATAAATAAGCAAATAAATAAATGGAACACTCTTAGAAAATGAAATAAAGTAACATTCAAGCTTAGCATGGAGGAGGGAAAAAACAGAGGGAAGCCAGTGAGGAAACTCTTATAGATGCTCAGGGAGAAGGACAGATTTCTTGAATCAATGTGTTGGCACCGAAGAGGAAAAATACCTTAGAGGTAAAGCGAGTAAGCTGTGGTTTTTAGCCAGAGCAACCGATTGGTGTGGATAGGTTTAGGGTATATGGCTTCGGTTTGGGACATACTGAGTATGGGCTAGAATGTGAATTCCACAAAGACAGGTGTTTTTGCCTATTTTGTTCACTGCTACATCCCAGTGCCTCAAGAGACATTCAAGTGGAGATGTTCAATGGGCAGATTAACTATACAGATTTGTAGCCCAGAAGAGAGGTTTGGGTTGGAATTTGAAATGTGGGAGTCAGCAAGATGCTCTCAGGAGCCAGGAGAATGCCAAGCAGGAAAAGTGGAAAAGGCAAGATCAAATGTGGTGTCCAGCTGACTTGCTAACAGCTTTCTGCAGCATCCTGTGCTTGTCAAAGCATTCAGTGATCACTCCCTCCCATGTGAGGTGAGTGTGCCCCCACTTAGTCTATGCTCAGAAGGGGTCCTGACAGTGTGAAGGCCCAGTGACTCCCATGTGCTTTCAGCTTTGGCATGTCCTACAAGAATACTAAGCCCTTTTCCTGTGTTATAATTCCTCTCTCCCTACTTCTTTCAGGAGAAGTGGGTGGGAAGACATTAGGAAAATGATTAGTTCTAAAATGCAACATGGTCATATGGCTGAACTATCATGGAAGATAGAGATTTAATGCTTTAACATTTCCAACTATCTGGTCACGATTTAGGCCAACAGGATATACTTTTAGCCAGAAAGACATTTCTATGTTCTTTATTAACTCAGCTGCTTTCTCTACCTATCTGCATCAAAGTCTTTCCTTCTTCTAGTTCTTCGGAAAGAAGTCCTCTCTCCTATTTCTCCCTCTTCTTATGCACCCAGAGCAGAAAGAGATTTGATGATCTCCTATATACATTTGACATATCAGTTAACTAAATTCATTGTGGGGGAAGAAAATTATATTTACATGAAGATGGGTGTCATCAGCATCCTTGATCCTTGATGAATGTATACATTTTACATATAATTTCTCCTTAATAAAATATTTAATAAAATAACTTACACATATATAATATGTATATATTATATACAATTTATATATAATAAAATATATATTTTACATATAATTTCTCCTAAATAAAATATTTAATAAAATAACTTTTCATAGCATGACCATTGTTAAAGATGCAAATCTTTTCAAAACCAAACCGGTCAAAACCAGTTTAGAACCAGCTTCATTTTTAGAATTATTTTTTTTTTAGAGAGAGAGAGAGCACATGAGGAGGGGGAGACGGGGGGAGAGAGAGAGAACCTTAAGCAGGCTCCATGTCTAGCACAGAGCCTGATGCAGGGCTCAATCTCATGACCCTGAGATCATGACCAGAACCAAAATCAAGAGTCAGATGCACCAAAAATTACTTATCTTTTATAACAATTAATTCAAAAATGTAATTTATTTATTCTATCCAAGTCTCAATGTCATTTTCTTGGATAATGTGCTTATTTGAATGCAAACTGTCCTAGGTGAATCAATCTAAATCATCACCAAAATGGAGCAACCAAAAGTCATTGAAAGTTAAATTAAAAAAAAAAAAAACATAGAATCTTCTGCTCTGTGTCTACAATAATTAAACATTTCTTTCATAATCAAGAGAAATTATTTCTTTTCCAAAGATAGAGATTATAGACACATTGTTAAGGACCCACTTGCTGGTATACGAACACCTACAAATCTCTAGGAAATAAAGTTCATTGAATGAATGTGACGATAAGCATAACTGATTTTCTATCACAAGTTGAAAAGGTTTTAAAATTTTCCCAAATACTCTTAGCACACTCATCACATGATCTTAAAAAATATATACTGTTGGTCTAATGAATGCATTGTTAGCCCAGTGATCCACAAACAGGTTATTCTATAAAAATGGGAATAATAATGCTTGCCTCATAAGACTGCTATGAGAATTTAATAAATTAATGCTTGGAAAGCACTCAGAACAGCTTCTGACACATAGCAAGCCCAAGTAGCATTGGCTGCTCTGAATGCTGTGATCACTTACAAACATAGGTCATGTTTCTCTGTGTTTGAGATCTCAGGGTGGGGACCACAGCTATGTGGGAATTCGCTTTATTATTTTGGGTAGATCACATTGATCAAGAATCAGAAATTCTGTATATATATCAAACTATTTTTAAGGGACTATAAGAGCCACTTTCAAAAGACTTCTTTACACACAGACCTGCTTTGTCAAGAATGCTGAAGGTGCCCTTAAGAAAGTGAATTTCCCTCCTGTCACTACATTGCTCTGGCAGTCCTTTCCCTTTGCCTCCCGTGACAGCTGCTTGAGGACAGTTTGAGTGTGGGTTAGAAGGGAGTATGTTGCAAGAGCAGAGACGGCAAACGCCCTTGGCTAATACATCTTGCAAGTCTGAACATTGTTTATTTCCTTTTTCCATCATCAGTCATTCTTACCTTTCCTGACGTGGTCATATGCTACTTCTTGGTCTCCTTTCCCTCCCGTCTGTTTTTCCCTGTGCCCACTCAGAGTTTGTCCTGCCCCCTTCAGTGTTTCCTGGACTATCAGGTCAGGAGGACCCCTGGACTTGATCTCTGAACTGCTCAACCCTCTCCCTTGATTCCATATTCTCTATTCAGAACCTGTGGCAGTTGCTTCAGTGCCGCCCTCCTGTCTCTACAATTCTGCCTGTTGCTGGCTACACCCTAGCAGGAAAGAGAGCTGAGGAAATTGCTGTGGCCTCACAGGCTTCTGGATCTTCGATAAGCTGGAAGTCCTCCTGAACTCTTCTCTTGCGTCCTGTCCTGGATCGTCTTCCCCTACTTGAGATTTTTATATTAAAAAATCCAAAGGGGGCGCCTGGGTGGCTCAGTGGGTTAAGCCTCTGCCTTCGGCTCAGGTCATGATCCCAGGGGCCTGGGATCGAGTCCCGCATTGGGCTCTCTGCTCAGCAGGGAGCCTGCTTCTCCTCATCTCTCTCTCTGTCTGTCTCTCTGCCTATTTGTGATCTCTCTCTCTGTCAAATAAATAAATAAAATCTTAAAAAAAAATTTTTTTAATTTAAAAAAAAAATCCAAGGGATGACGAGCATGCTTGCGGATAGTTGTGAATTATTATTACCAATTTCAAAGCAGTTTTCTCCCCCTGTCTCTCCCCATATAATAGAATATTTACTGAAGAGCTGAGTTATTTTCTTTCTTTGCTCCCATGATGAAGAGGGATCCAACCTTGGCCAGAATGAATTGATCAAGTTTTTCCAAAATGAATCAAGAAGAAAAGCCCCTCAGTATGGCTCAATTCCCCAACGTGCACACCAGTGTAACCACCAGGGAGCGCAGTCCACTGGCCAGGTTTTCTGCCTCCCCAAAGTCACAAACTAAAATAAGTTAGATTCACAGTCCCACTTCTAGTAAGAGCTTTACTCACTTCTGTGGAATGATCCAAACTTAAGGATTATTGATGCTTCTGAATCTGCACTGACTTACGGCTGTTGAGCCAAATCTCAAGAGGCAAGGAGAGGTCTTTTCCGCTCTTCCATTACGCTTTAGCTGCAAAATGGTTAGAGCCCACTCAACTGAAGAGAATCTACCACTGATTTTCTCAGATGAGCCAACCAATGAAACATTCAGCAATACAAAGAAATGAATTACTGATAACGTGCACCAACATTGATGAATCCTGATATAATTATACCGAGTGGAAGGCAGACAAAATAAGAGTATATACTGTATTATTCCACTTACATAAAATTCTAGAACAAGCAAACTAACCTATGGTATAGAAAGTTGTCACAGGAAGTTGTGGAGGGACCACGAGAAAGAAAAGGAAGAAAGGATCACAAAGTAGCACAAGGAAACTTTTGGAAGTGATGGATAGTCGTCTTATTTTGACTGTGGTGTTGGTTTCATAGGGGTTCATGTGTCAAAACTTACCCAAGTATCCAGTTTAAATATGTACTACTTATTGTAGGTTAATTTTATTACCATAAAGCTATTTAAAAAGTATATATCCACCCCCAACTATTAGTATGGCATACAATATTACTAAATTTCCTAATATTAAACCAACATCAGTAAAATAAATCTCACATCATCACAAATATTAGTTTTTCAATGTGGTATTAAATTCTCTTTGCTAATAACTCATGTTTGCATTTTTTTATCTTTCATTTCTTTCAATAGCTACTTTATATTCAATATCAGATAATTCCACTTTCTGAATTCCTTATGATTTAGACCTATTGTTTGTCATGTTTGCTGGTTTTCTCTCATTAGAGCTTGGTTTTCTTACATTTGATAATTTTGCACTGGGAATTTTTATTTGTCTTAATCAAATACATAGGAATTCTGAAGCCTCAAGTAGGAGAGACTTTCTCTAGGATTAATATTTGCTTATGCCAGGCACCAGGGAGCAATTCCAATCCCCGACTCCTTATTTTTCAGTTTGCAATTTTCCTGCTTGTGGGTAATATAAATTCAATGCAGAGTATAAATAAAAAGCCCCAAATCACAAATGGATAGGGTTAAAAATTCTCATAAGAGATGATGTGTTTGTTTTTAGCCCAGTGCTACAACCCAGGCAAATTTCCTCTCAGCTGCTCTTTGCTGACTGTCCGATGTTCCTCTTGCACACTATTTCCTGGAGGTCATATAACCCCTTCAACAGGTTTTGACTTCATATATGCATTTCAAGTTCTGTTTCCTTCATTTTCACGGCCACAAATCTGACCCTTTCCTTTCCTTAGTAATTATAAATCCCAGCGCTCTGGATTTCCGGTATCACTGTTTGTTCTGGGGGAGTTAGGCCTCTACGTTCATTTGCTGCCCAGATGTCAACTTACAGCTGTTTCTTTTGGTTCTTGGGAATTTTCCTTACTTTCTTGCAAACTCAGCCATTTTTTAGAAGTGTATTTGTTGTTTAAGACCTATGTGTATTTCAGCAAAATGACTTATCAGATATTTGACCCATAAGAATGCTCAAAGTATGGAGTGCCTGGGTGGCTCAGTGGGTTAAGCTTCTGCCTTCGGCTCAGGTCATGATCTCGGGGTCCTGGGATCGAGCCCCACATAGGGCTCTCTGCTCAGCAGGGAGCCTGCTTTCCCCCTCTATCTCTACCTGCCTCTCTGCCTACTTGTGACTTCTCTCTGTCAAATAAATAAATAAATAAAATCTTAAGGAAAAAAAAAAAGAATGGTCAAAGTAGATCCCCACTCTTTCTTTGTATGAAACTTTTCTCTTCACTCAAGTGGACCTCTGTGTAACATCTAGTGTGGTCAGAAAACAATCAGGAGGTGACTACAAGTCTCATCCACATTTCCTAAGGCTATGCCATTGGGCTTCTTAAGATCCTTAAGACCTTTAGTATCGGTATTACTCCTTCCAGAATTTTCCATACAGCTGATTGTGGCCAGCGGGAATGGAAGGCACAGATACCAAATACTGATGGTACTCTTCTGTCTTGCTCAGGTAGGTACCAGTCACTAAGATTTGCACACTTTAATGACTAGTTATTCACTGCATCATGACCAGTGACTACTGGTGACTACACGACTAAAACAATAAACTCTATCTCAGAGGACCATGGAAATCCAGCTGGCTTTCTCACAGTAAAACATTATCTTTGCTTTAGCATCATTGTGAGTTTACTGAAATCTGAAATATTCTTAAGAGGTTGAACTGGATAAATCAAGTCAAGCTAAGTAGTTCTCATCAACCTGCCACAAGGTATGCAGATCATGTCTGAGCAGCTACCCTCCTAGTTCACAGGTCAATCAAAGTTTTCATTTCCCATCTATGGTGGAAAATCCAAGCCAGCAAAAGGGTCAAGACCAGGCTTAATGCTTGGCACGGTGCAATTATTAAGGGTAACAACTAAGTGCTACACCTGTTCTTAGTTACAAAGTCTTGATTTATTTTTTTCAGATTTTATTTACTTATTTAAGAGAGAGCTGGGGGAGGGGCAGAGGAAGAGGAAGAAGCAGACTCCCTGCTGAGTGTGGGGCTCCGCCCCAGGACCCTGAGAATAAGACCTGAGCTACAGTCAGACGTTTAACCAACTGAGCCACCCAGGTGCCCCTGAAGTCTTAAATTTTTTTAAGCCATTCTCAACTACCTTTCCGTGTAAGTCTGTGTGTGTGTGTCTTTTTCTAGGCCAGATCTAACCAGATACAGAATATTCCCATCTGAGAAACAACGGAACAAAGCCAAGGAGAGAGGCCACTATGCCCAGTCAGTGCCTATGTCCTGACCCTGCTGTGGCCCAGCCTGTCCTCTTCATGCCGGACTCTTCCTCTAGTGGTGCTCAAATTCTTGTGTGCATTAAGATCACAGGGAAACTTGCTAAAAATGTGTTTTAAAGGTCCTGGTTCTATTTTAAGACTAGTGAGAAACTGAGGGTGGGGTTGGGAGTGTTTAGTGGGTTTCTGAGGTGACCACACAGTTGGTCCCAGCACCACACGCACAGCAACCCTTCAGTCGGGGTTCTGGATGCTGGAATTACTCTTGGCCCTCTGATATTTGCTCACCTTGTTTGCCTGATCGCCTATGTATGTCTGTTTGAACTGATCTGTTTGACCCTGCCCCCCATTTCCTCTCCAGCTTTTATCCAACCCAGCTATAGGTCCTTGCTTCAGCTGCCCTACTTCTGAGCCGGCTTTATCCATGCACCCTGGCACTGTCCCCACAGCTCATCCCAACTGGGCTGGCTGAAGAGTCCAACTCTTGACCCCAAACCTGGATGTGGGTTTTCAGGCCTGACCACAGACAACTACAAAGTCTTTACCTGGCTGGTCTTGTGGGAAATGCTGGCCTCTCCATACTAGGCTTGGTGTATAGTCAATGCATTAGCATCCCTGAAAGGAGCTTCAGTCAAGGACTCAAGCCCTTCTGGCCAGCCAGGCTCTTATGTATACTTGCAATTCTAGCTCAGGCACCCTTCAGCCACGGTGACTTGGCGGAGGCCTCCTTATTAGAGAAGGACCCTGAAGACACTTTTCTTCCCCTCTCAGACCAAGCACCCTAAACTAGACTCCTAGCTTTTATTTCCACTCCTGCTTCCCCCTTAACAGGCACATTGTGCCATGGGGGAAAATGGAACTGGGAGAGTCTTCACTTCTCTGGTTTTAGCTTCTTTTATTACTGCCATAAGTGATTAAGGGCTTCACTGTTAGTTGCATTTTGCTCTGCTGCTTTAAACTGAAATCCTAACAGCTCAGCTCCCTCTCCAGGTCAGCCGAGCTCCGGAGAGTCGAGATCCCGAGCCAAAACAACTTACTTTTGGAAACTGGGAGATAATGTAATGAATTTGGGGTTTGTCAGTTTTTAAGCTATTAATTTGTTACACAGCATTAGATAGTACTATTATCTTTCTCACTTACTTTCTTCTGTATATTTGGACTTTGAACTGTTTCAAGTGGTTTTCATATCCATTACCCCCCTTCTTCCTAAATACAATACCTAACATTTATAGAAAACTTAACTTTATGCCAGGCACTGTATTATATTAAACAAGCGATATCTGAGTAAATTGTGACAACTCTGAGATGGATCCTTTTACTACCTCTGATTTATCGAGGAGGAGATTAAGGCTAAATAACTTGGCCCAAATCACATGTATACAGAGTGAAGTTAACATTCAAACCCTAGCTCTTACCACTGCAAGAAATTCTAGCCCAAAGAATTGATGCTACTTAGGTAAGGCCACACGGCAGCCTAGTACTGGAGGCAAAACCAGGACTCCGGTCCCGATTCCCTCCAGGAGTCTGAGATAACTGCCAAGGACAATGAACAGACTTGGAAATCATCTTCAGCGGCCAGCTAGGCAGAGAGACGTGCTGAGAGGGTTGGTGGCAAAGTCTTGTGTACCTCTGTGCCTTCATCCAAACCCTGGGGACAATAATCTGACTGATGACCTGGATCAAGTCTTCTCACATCTCTACTACTCACTTCAGCATGACAGGAGAGATAGTAAAGAAAACACAAAATAAAGATACAGTTGGGATTGTTTCAAGCCCATGGACTCCATGAGACGATGTACCCCACGGGGGTACCATAAAACTGCAGAGCAAAGAGGGATGGTTTTCTGGAATTAAAATTTCACCAATTTTAGACTTAAAAAATTGGAATTCATGGTAATTCTGGGGAGCACTGAGCTAAAGCTACACATCATGGTATCATAAGGAACTGTATTTGCCGTGTATTTACAGGATACTACTAAAAGGAAGTGCTTTGACTCTTTGAAATAACAAAGACTACAAATTCCTAAATTCTTTGCTGCACTTGAAATGCCCTCTAAAGGGGTTTGCAGAAAATCAGATTCTTAGTCCTTGTGTTCAGATCCTGACTTCAGAGACAGCCCGTGGGCCTAGGCAGCTAGTTCTTAAAGCACCACCAGGTGATTCTGATGCAGCCGATTCATGCACAATCATTTGGGGAATCTCTGCTAAGTCCACACCATTTATTATCTATTATTTATTAACAGAGACCTTAAGGACTTCCAGTCCCATAATAATTGAAATTTGGAAATGCTTTCAGAAATGCTTTGCGAAGTCTGTGGCTACCAGTGGCTCTCACTGGAACTTTATTGATTTATCACCACTGTCATTATATCAGACTAGTAAAATGTCGTTTTCAACTTGCACACCCCCATTCTGCACAGACCTTATCATGAGGACAGAGTTCCTGGAACTGGAAGACTCAGCCTCACTCCAGGCTCTCAAAACAGCCATTAATCAGTAGAATTTAAGAAATAAATGACCACACTACCTTCTATCTAGACGTCCTGGAAATGGTCTTTGTTCCAGTCCCACGCGTTGAGTCCCAAATCCAACAGCAGAAGCCATGCATTCTCGTCCTGACACAGGGGTCTCTCTGGTTCCTTTTTTCATTTCATCAGCGATATTTTTTGTGTGTGCTCTGATCCCAAGGGCTGAAACTCTATCAGTAAGCTAGCAGTGGGTCTTTTGAGCGTCCTGGCTTGACCTCTAACCTTTACTTCTGCAAGTTTTCCCTGTCTTGACTGATTACCTTTTATCATCCATCAGGGTAATTTCCCGAATCACCTGCCAACCTCTGCTGGGTCTATCTGTTCTCCCTCCCCCAATCCAGTTCAAGCTCTGACAGAGATTGTGGTTTTTACACTCTTGGATATCCCTAAACATACAGGTTTTCTGAGACAATCTCTTTGGCATATTTAAGAGACATTAAATCTCTTGGGTTATAATCACTTACAAATAAAACAAAAACTTCTGAACCAACTTGACAAATAAAATGAACTATCAAAATCAAACGCTCACATTTTTAACAGAATTTTAATATTCTGTTTTTAGGGGAAAACCCTTTGTATTTCATTCATCATGAATAATGGATGACATTTAAGATGTCTCATTATGCTTGCAACATACAAATATACAGCTTCTTAAAATGGCCTCCTGTCAAATACATATGATTTCTATTTGTCTGCTGTTAATGTAATTGACTAAACACCAGAGTCTACTGATTATGCTTTTCCTTGTAAACCACTTACTTTATAGGCATAAGCAGCTGTGTTTATGCTTCTGTGATTTTCGGGTTTCATTATGAAGTTTCAGCATGTGATTCAAGAGCCATAGGCAGTATAAGCACCCAGGCAGCAGCTGGCAACTTTTACCAACAAAGGGAATATTCCATCAACACTTGCATACGTCGTAGTGTAGCAGGATACACAGATGTGTATGTTATACCCCTGCAGCCACATTAACTGTGAGATGTGAACAGGCATATCTATGGGCCTGTGTCATCCAAGGTTCTGCCAGAGAAACAACCTCTTAATGACCATGGGACACGCAGTGATAGCCTCTCTTTCATTTCTGAAACTAGTATTTGTGTCTTCTCTTTTTTCTTTATCAGCTGAATAGAGTTTTATCAATTTTATTGATCTTTTCCAAGAACCAAATTTGGTTTTATTGATTTTCTCTACTAATTTTCTGTTTTCAGTTTCATTGATTTATGCTACAATGTTTATTGTCTCTTCTGGTCGCTCTAGGTTTATATTACTTTTCTCCCTCTCTTTTCCTGAAATGGAAGCTTAAATTATTGATTACAGATCTTTCTTGTCTACTGTTCATTCAATGCTAAAAAAAAAAAAAAAAGACCCCAAGACCAGCTTCCATGGCATCCGCAAATTTTGGGATTTTCCAGCTCTTTCCAAAGTTGATTTCTAGTTTAATTTCATTGTAATTTAAGAGCATACTTTGTTTGATTTTCTTCTTTCAGATGTGTTGAGGTGTGTTTTATTTGGCTTACCGGAATATCATCTATCCGGGTAAATGTTCCATGTGACCTTGAGAAGAATATTTGTTCTGTTGTTGGATGAAGGGTTCCATGGATGTCCCGGAGACATATAGATTGATGGTACTGTTCAGTTTAACTACATTCTTACCGATTTTCTGCCTGCTGGAACTGTCAGCTACTGAGAGAGGAGCGTTGAAGTCTCCAGTGATAATAGATTTCTCTATTTCTCCTTGCAGTTCCATCAATTTTTGCCCATTGTGATGTTCTGTTCGGAGGCAAGTGGACAGGAAGGATTGTTACGTGTTCTTGAAGAATTGACCCCTTTTGATCATTATGAATGAATGCTCTTTATCCCTGATAATTGCCCTTGCTCTGAAGTCTGCTTTGTCTGCGATTAGTCCAGCTACTTCGGCTCTCTTTCGATTGGTATGAACTGTGGCCTATCTTTCCCATTGCTTTACTTTAAATTATCTTTTCATTTAAAGTGGTTTCTTGTACACAGTATATAGTCGGTCTTGTTTTTGTATCCACTCTGTTTCTGTCTTTTAATTGGTGTATTCAGACCATTCACATATTCAGCGATTATTGATGGATGCATATTGATCATTTTTGTAACTGTTTTCTGTTCGATTGTATGTATTGTTGCTATTGTTGTTGTTTCTCTTCTTTCTTTCTTCTCTCCCTCCTCATCCTGCACCTTCCTCTTCCTCTTCCTCGTGTCTTTGTTTTCTGCCTTCTCTGATTTCTGCTTTTATTTTTTAATTAAAATTCAATTACATTAACATAGAGTGTATTATTAGTTTCAGAGGTAGAGTTTCATGATTTGGTTTCTGCTTTTAACTTACCATGTTTTATCATTCCATTCCTCTTCACTTTTAGCCTATCAATAATACTTCTTAATGTTTTTTAGTGGTTACCCTAGAGTTTACAATATATATTTTCAAGTAATTCAAGTCTACTTTCATATAATAGTATATTGCCTCATGGACAATGTGGGAGCTTTATTTTTTTTTAAGATTTTATTTATTTGAGAGAGAGAGAAAGAGTGAGCACAAATTCGGGGGGAGAGAAGAGGGAGAAGCAGGCTCCCCACAGCAGGGCCCCATCCCAGGACCCCGAGATCATGACCTGAGTTAAAGGCAGACACTTAACCGACAGAGCCACCCAACCACCCATAGTGCGGGTACTTTATAATAAATAAATAAAGTACTTTATGATAAAATATTCCTAATCCCTCCTGTCCACTATAATATTACTGTAATTTACTTCACTTTTTCATATGCTATAATCATCAAATACATTGCTGCTATTATTATTTTGAACAAACTGTTCTCTGTTAGATTAGTTAAGGAAAAGAAGACTTTATTTGACCTTTATTCCTTCCCTAGCATTCTTCTTTGTTTATGGAGGTCTAATTTTTTGCTCTATATGATTTTTCTTCTTTCTAAGGAACTTCTTTTACCATTTGCAACATAAGTCCACAGGCAGCAAATTCCCTTAATTTTTCTTTGTGCAAGAAAGTCTTTATTTCTCTTTCGCATTTGAAAGATGATACAGACTTTAAGGTTGGTGACTTTTGGTTTTATTAGGATAGCTCTAGAACAGACTTTCTCTAAAAGCATATGTCTTACTGTTAAGGCATGGCCTTATGCTGCCTCATCTGGATGTCCAGGGTGTTAACATTCTTTATGGGCTAGAACTATAATGTCCCCCCAAATTATTCAACCTTGAGCATCTTTGTTTAAAACTCTACCTCACTGCAAACACTCTCTGTGTAGTCTCACCTCATGCATGCTTAGGACACATAAACCATGCCCTACTCCACACTGCTCACTCCTCATTTCCTACCACACACATTACAGTGACTATATCTTCCCTAATTCAAATTTCTTCCAAGCAGGACTTCCATGCTTGGACTTTATCTCACTGTGCCATAGTTAATTAATCTTTGCCAGTCTGAGAGCCAGGGTGATTATGGGATATTATCTGATGATTTTTTTTTTTAGGGATCATAGTTTTATGCTGTACGTTGTCCAATAACTGAAAACAATGACCTCATATACTTTGTGCGGTTATATGATTTCTTACAGCTTGAAAACTAATCTAGGGCCAATTACTCTGTAATCGTTAGAAGCAGAAATGTCCCTTATTCATTTTTCTATTCCCCAATATCTAGCACAAATCCTGGCCTTCAAAGGCAATCAACAAGAAATCAATACAGGAATTAATGTGTCCATCAATGAATTCAGGGAAGCAAGAATAGAGTGGGAAAGGGGAAAATTAATTTGAGAGTGTTTGGGAAGCATTAACTAGATAGCAATGTACTCAAGCAAATTAAAAGTTTTAATGGATTCTGACTCTTAAACTCAGAAGATTCAAGAGTTAGCCTTAATATCTTTTGGAAAAGAAGTTATTCAGTAATGGCTGATTCTCCATTTGTCAGTATAATTCATGTTGAAAAGCCAGAGCCAAGATTACTGGTTTGCAATTCCTCTTACCTATTGTGTAATCAATAAATGAGTTCCAGGTAAATCAAGGCATATATGGATTTTATAATATTCAGATTTAGAAGAACTGTTGGATTTTGATACACTTGCGTATTTCTTATTCTACACTTTTCTACACTTGCATATTTCTTTAGTGTTGGAAACTAATAGGCTAGGGCCACATTTTGAAATCTTTTAAGTTTTGAGGAAATCCTTTTTAGGGATTTTTAAAAACTGCTTCCTATTTCAGATACATATTTCTGATATTTTAATCAATCAAGCAATTAATTATGTCATTAAAATATATTTATTATTACTACATGATAAAATAATCAACTTAGTTTTTAGAAATATATTTTAGAAAAAATCTTTTAACCAGGCTTATATTTGCCCATTTATTTTTTAAAATATGCTTAGCTGAGACATGTATAAAGCCATAAATTTTCTGTTTAAAATCATTTTTCTCCAAGCTATCTATTTAAATAATATCAGGTGGTTATGTTTTCAAGTTAGATTTCTAGGGGCTACCGTTAATTTAAATAAAAGCCATTTTATTTTTTACAGATCTAATTTATTTCTCAATTATCAAGCTTTGATGTAAATGTAAATGTAAAAGATATTTTACATTGAAAATGTGATCTTGCTAATATTTTCTGAAAATGAACTATATAGCTCCGTTACAGAAAAGTTTTAAATGTGATATTGTTATAGAAGAGAACAAGGCAGGATAACGTTTTATGTTCAAGCATAAGTCAGTGAACTATACTTAAAGGTGATAAAATATTTTATAATGAAGAAAACAAGACAGATAGTGACTTGTAGATAAGGAATCATCATAGAAGGGTAAACCCCTTACCTGACTTTAAAAATCTTCAAATACTTACCTATTATAAAATCTTGAGCCTCCAGTAATGGGAAAATTTGTCAAAAACGTTTTTTGTCTTGAATAATATTTTATTTTCAAGTAAAGACTGACAGAGACAGGAAAAGGTGATTTTGGGTGTTCTAGAAGAAATAAAAATTATTCATTTATAAAAATTGGATTTCAAGGAAAAAGCATATGAAGAATAGCCTGAAGAAGAGAAGGTGGGATAGGAATGTACAATATCCTTCAAAGGTATGTACGTGTGTTCAAAAAACTCCAGAGATAGATTCTAAGTACACCAAGACAGAGTAAATAGATGAGAAAAGCCTGAGCTAGAGATGCGATGTCTCATAAAACTCCTAGCACAGGGAAAATTACTGATCTTGACACTCACTGTCTTGCTTAATTACATTGCAAAAGCACAAGAAGATGTTTGATTAAAGTACTGAAATAATGCATAGACTGAGACAAAAATAAAGAAAAATGAAGATACAAGCAGTCCACGTGTCAGACATGTTTAAACCACCACAGCTTAATTTTGTAACCAAAAATGTCAAACACCATCTTACAACACAATATTTACAATAGATGTTTGCTGTAACATAGTTTGCCAAATGGAAGTAATAGCTGAATTTAACTGTTTTTTTTTTTTAATACTGTTGCAGAAAAAGCACATGAATGGCTCTCTTTTGGCATGCTAATACATGGTGGCCTTTAGGCCTTTAATTTTACCTCTTCCTGCTTATTCATTTCTCCTTGGAGTAGTGCTTTTTGGAGTCTCCAAAAGGAAAAAGGAAAAAAACAAAAAGAAAGACAAAGACATTTAGTTTGATTGTCTTATGGAAGTCTACAGCAGTTTGGAGACTATTTTAAAACATTTAATTAAAATATTGTTACATCTAGGTAGAGTAGTTATAATTATTTCTATTATCTTTTTATTCTTTCCTGAAGTCCCACACTTTTTACAATGATCATATATACCACCAAAGTAATCATGAGCAAACAAACAAATTAAGGGAACTCATGGGTCTATTTCATTCCAGTTAGGTGCTTTTATGGTTTCATTGTCCCTTTGATATTAGATTGTCACAACTTCATAAAAATCTCATATCAGTTTCAAAATTATTTAGAAATTCTAAATAAATTGCTTGTCTCAAATGTCATTATAATCTGAGCACCTTTGTCAAACACAGGAGCAAATACAACAGTCTATCCCAGGTTTGGGAGAGGAGGGAGCAATGAGGGAAAGGTTTTATGCTACAGAGAAGGGATACTTGTAAAGATCTTCCAAACATTTTAAGAATTCCAAACATTATGTGGATGGTGAAAAGGAGAGAGAAAACTGAGTTTAGAAAAATTCTGGAAAGAGTTGAAGTGATGGAGGCTAATAAGTGGTTTTGTAAGACTTTACATAAGATGTTTAGCATCCAAGGAATTAAGAAAATCAATTAAACCCTGATATAGTTATACAAGGTGGAGGGAAATGCTAAGTTGAAATGACTTAAAATTTTCAGGTCTTTTTTTTTTTTTTCTTACCCAGTGGTCCATCCAATACGTGCCCTCCTTAATACCCACCACCAGGCTCACCAGGTCTTATTTAATAAAGAATAAAGTAATCAACAGTAAGGAAAGGAGACAGAAAAGTGAAGATCATAGTTCTTGGTATACATATAATGTATAGAGGGGATTCCTTTTATGTTTATTCTACTTTTTTTTTTTTTTTAGGATTTTATTTATTTATTTGACCAACAGAGCTCACAAGCAGGGCAGTGGCTGAGGGAGAGGGAGAAGTAGGCTCCCTGCTGAGCAGGGAGCCCCATGCAGGGCTCAATCTCAAGACCCTAGGATCATGACCTGAGCTAAAGGCAGATGCTTAACAGACTGAGCCACCCAGGTGCCCTTGTTTATTCTATTTTTAATCAAGGACTTCTTTTTTCCTGAAAGAGATAGGGGATGATTTTGTTTGGTGAGTCATGGAAGTCTTACTATTAAGATAAAGAAGATATTCTTTCTATTAGATAAAGAGGATAGTCCTGGAGTTCTTTGTGTTGTCTTTGGAAAAGACGAAGGTTCCTGAGTGGCTCGGTTGGTTGAGCAATGGACCCATTTTGGCTCAGGTCCTGACGTCATGGTTGTGGGATGGAGCTCCACCTGGAGCCCTGCACTGGGCTCTGTACTTAGCCTGGAGTCAACTTGAACATTCTTTCCCTCTGCCCTTCCCCTCACTCCTGTGCACCTACACACACACAGCTAGTCTCTCTCTCTCTCTCCCTCAAATAAATAAATCTTTAAAAAAAAATGTGTTCTCTAGAGAATCAACACAAATTTTCTATATCTTATCGTTGTACATTCCAAAGTTTGTTTAGCAATGTACAAGTTCACATTGTGAATTTTTTCCATTAGTAACTAAAATACTCAGTACATGTTTTGTTAGTGTTTTAAACAATGAATCAGGGCCTAATACAATTTTGGTAATAATTTAACACCCCAGTATAAACATAATCTTTTAACTAACTAGGTAGGAAATGTATGCAAATACACAAACATTATTGTTAATGACAGGACTGCTATATTTCAGAGTACCCCTGCTTATTAATTCAATACAATACAGAACTGTCCCTTTTAACAGAAACATTATCCTTACATCATGAACTATCAATAAATATAAAAATACCTACATTATAAAATGACTTCTATTTAGACCAGTTCTTTCTAACCAAGGAG
Source organism: Mustela lutreola (assembly GCF_030435805.1). Lineage (NCBI taxonomy): Eukaryota > Metazoa > Chordata > Mammalia > Carnivora > Mustelidae > Mustela > Mustela lutreola. The sequence continues at coordinate 165,853,736 of NC_081293.1, read as the reverse complement.
ATTATTTACAGGCTCCATTAACTATGAGGTGTACATGCACTCCATGATTAACACTTAATCTAATAATGACATATACAGAGATTGAATTGCTGTTACTCTCTCACCAGATACTTCACCCACTAATACCTAGAAATTTGTGTTGTCCTAGATTTCTCCAGCTTACCCCTATCAGTCCCAGAGAGATTCAGGTATGTTTAAGGGAAGTTCAGGATTAACCCAGTGAGACATTCAGTGGTTGAAGGTACATGTAAATCCCATTTCACCTACATTTTGTGTGAAACCGGCATTGAGATTCAGAAGGTGAATATGAATATGCCATTGTTTTGCACAGGACTCGGTCTATTAATAGTCATGCTAGTGCCTAGAAATGCCTGAGGGCACTCACCTGGTTCAGAATGAGTTCCCCACAGACATCTGCTCTTTCCAAATCAGTGTTAGTATTAGACCTACCCTTGCTGTACTTGCGCACACAGTGGCCAGGGGGTCTGGTTTTATTAGGGTTGAGGATGGCAGTCTAGAGTTTTGTGGGCTCACTCTTTATGAGTGAATTTAAAACAGGAGAGCAGGAATTTAAAATGTAGGGAAAAGAGAAGTGGCTTAAAGGGTCAGTTATAAAAATCAACCAAGATCTCTATAACAAAGGAACCTCGGTGAAGGAAGGTGGCGTGGCTCTGGATCTAGTCCTGTGGCTGTCAATGGGTTTCTCTGAGATAGCCACCTTTGAAGTAGATGCCTCTTTGAAATGGATGTGTCCACAATCAAAGCTTAAGTCAGGCACTTTTATGATAAAACAAAACAAAACAACTGTCAGAGCTTCCATCACAGCCATCTAAATTCTAGCCAAGTGATGTTTGGGAATAAGAACTACACTGTCTTTAGGGCTCTTCACAAATATTCCTGTTCTCCTTACTTCTGGGTAAATGGCAAGAATGCACTTCCTCTTGAATTCAGTTGTGATCAGATAACACATTGGCCAACCAAATAAGGTTGGAAGTGATCAAGGTCATATTTTGTGATATTATGGTCTTTTATTTTTAAAGATTTTATTTACTTATTTGACAGAGAGAGAGATCACAAGTAGGCAGAGAGGCAGGCATGGAGAGGGGAAAGTAGGCTCCCTGCTGAGCAGAGAGCCAATGCAGAGCTCAATCCTAGGACCCTCAGATAACGACCTGAGCCTCATGACTTGAGTTTCATGACCTGAACCTAAGGCAGAGGTTTAACTCACTGAACCACCCAGGTGTCCCTGATATTATGGTCTTCATCTGTCTTACTACTTTCTCTTACTGGGCATTTACTACTTTCTATTATTAAGTACCATTAAAACTGGGCCCCCCTAAACACTGCAGCAAGAACTACTTTGTGTATTAATTTTTTTCTTTAGTAATGAAAAAATTTAAGGCTTCAAATTTTCCTCTAAGTTTTCACTGGGTCTCAAGTTTGACATGCAATGAAGTGTTCTTTTCTTGCTTTCTAAAAGTTTATTAATTTTCTTTTGATTTCTTCTTTGGGGTAAGGTTTATCTAAAAATAGATTATTTAATTTCCTGGAATTACAATATTTTTGGCCACTCTTTTTAATGTATTTCTGGTTTTATTGGATAATGAGAAAATAATGTGAACTAAATTTACTTCTTTAAATTTATTAAGGTTTTCTTTATAGATGTAACAGTTTTTATAAATCTCTCAAAAATATATAAGACAAAGAAATATATAAAACAAAATTTATTTTCTATTAAGGAGCTAGAAAATATGAACACAGACACACTATCCATTACATCACATTTTAAAATATAATTTTCAATCCTGTATTAAAGTCTCATCCTATAAATTTATTTTTTCAAAGGTCTCTGTATATCTGATAGGTTTTTTGCTTTATGTATTTATCTATGTTCTTTGATTCATATAGAAGTATGACTGTGTATTTTTCATAGATTGTATCTTTTTCATTGCAAAATTACTTCTATATTTTTTGTGTTTTTACTCTAAATTCTGTATTATTTCACATTGTCTATATTTTTAATCTATATCTCTTTTTCCACTCTTATATTTTCAACATTTCTTTAGTTTTTTAAATGTATTTCCTGTAAAGAGTTTACAACTAGGTTTGCTTTTTAACTCAATTTGATCTTTGCTGGCTGTCAGAAGGAAAAGTTCAGTATAGGAAAAAAAATCACTTATATTTAGTGTAGTTACATTTATTTTAGTTTTCTATCATATAGTCTTCTTATGACTTATTTTACATTGTTTTCTATTTTCTCTTTTGTCAGAATGATCAAGTTGTGCCTGATTCATTTTTTTCTCTTATTAATTTGAAAGATATTCTATTTTTAAAATTTTTATTAATATTATTTTCATCTTCTCTGTTCTTATAAAAGGCATATACTTCTCTACTACTATTTGAAAATAAGATGCCACACTCTATTTTTTCGACTCTTCTCACTTGCCCATAAGATGAGACCTTTAAATAATTTCATTTTCTGTATTACTTTGTCTCCTCCCCCAGTAGATGAGCACTTTGGCTACCCCATCCCTATCTCTTTCTACTCTACTAACTCTTGAGTTTTGCTGCTATAATTTAGTATATTTAAACTATTATTAGAATACCCCTTATTGTATATCCCTTCTGTGTCTATGGTTTTTACTTACCATTTACCTTACGGTTATTTTATCCATTTGAATTTCAATTGAATAAGTAATATTGATTTAATATATAAACTATTGTTGCTCATCACTGCTTTCTCATGTCTTTGAGTTCTCATATTTAAAATTCTGATGTATTCATTTATTTTTTGTTTTTATTAGTCTTTTCTTGATAATTTTCTTCTCTGAACATTTGCATATCCTCAAATCTTTACTTTGCCTTAACAAGTGAACAATTTCTTGGCTGTATATAGGACTTTCAGATTGAAATTCTTTTCTCTCAATAGTCCTCAGATACTATTCCACTGATTTTTGGCTTCTAGTGTTGCAATTGAGAAGTTCAAAGCCAGTATGATTTTTCTTCCCTTTATGGTTAGCTTGTTCTTTTTGACAGAATGTTTGGAATATTTTCTATGTGTCCTAGAACTCAGAAACTTCCTATGCTATGTCTAGTTATATTCTCTCCTCATCAGTCTGTCCAGGAATATGATGAACATTTCAATCTAAGAATTCAGATCTTTAGTTCAGGGGCATTGTCTTTCTCTTCAGCTTTCACAAGAGCCTTATCTTCATTTATGGATTTCCCTTCCAGCTGAAGCTGGTGTTATTTCCAGGTTTACTTTCCTGGAGATACTATATAATTCTCTTACCTTTTCTCTAATGCTTTATATCTCATTACATTTTTGTTTGTTGCTTTGAGATATTGTGGATCAAATTGTATCCCCTAAAAGATATATCAAGGTCTTAATCCCAAGGACCTATGAAATGTAAACTTATTTGGGAATGGGGTCTTTGTAGATGTAAATAAGTGAAGAGGAGGTGGGGCCTCGATCCAATGACTATTATTGTTACTGGGAAAGAAAAATTTGGAGACTCAGAGACACAAAGTAGAAGAAAGCCATGTAATGATGAAGACAGAGAGTAGAGTGATGCAGCTGCCAAGTCAAGGAATATCAAAGACTGGCAGCAACCACCAGAAGCCGAGAAGAGGCAAGAAGGGATCCTCCTCCAGACCCTTCAGCAGAAATATGGCCCTGCTGACTTTTTGGACTTCTAAAGCGACTACATATCTGTTGTTATTTGTTACAGCAGCCCTAGGAAATGAATGAAGATAATTCTTCTACTAGATGTTCCAGGTCACTAATTCAAGTCAACTTCATTTTATTTACTGAATCTCTTAATTAAAGAATTATGTTTTGTTGCCGTTTATAAAACTCAGAGTATTTTATGATCTCCCTTTGAATCTCCTTAAGTCATATTGATATTTTATAACTCAGGTTTTTAATTTGTTTTATCTAACAGCTCTCTTTCACTAAGTGATTTGTTTGTTTGTTTGTTTGTTTGTGGGGGGTTTTTTGCCTAATTTTCATTTCTGGATAGTAGGTTCCCTTAGATGTTATTTTTCTGTATTGACTGACAGAGCTCAGGGCTGATTTGAGAGTACACTAAGTGGATGACCACAGGCAAAGTGACCTCTCCCTCTGTAGGCTGATGATCATGATGGATGGAGCAGGCAAGGAGCCAGTCCTCTATTGAGGTGATGACCTCTCTACAATTTGGTCTTCCTATATGCAGACTTATCAAGGGCAGGATAGGTTTGGCTCACCCACACAGCAACTGCTTCACCTCAGGAAGAGTCAGGAAGACATGGTATGTTCATGGAAGGTTAATGTTTCTTTTTCTACCGAGGGCCCAGCTCTCTGAGGTCATGCTGTTCCCAGGGTCCTGTACTTTTTGGTCCTTACCTGGGAGTCTACTTCTGACCAAGAAGAAGAAAACTCTACACTAATTCCCTTTCCTATACCCCAACAGTCTTATTGTTGTTCCCAAAGTAATTTATACTACTTTAATTCTAAATTGTGAAGTGGAATAAATAGAGTCCAATGGATACATGTATGTGTACATTTAATAATAAATAACTTGCTATTTCTGGCATTCTAGAGTGGTTATTAGCTAAAAATCTTCAACATGAAGCAAGAATAGGAAACAGGTTGCAAAATAGCATGGAACATCTTCTAATTAGAAAATAGATAGGAAAATGTAAGCATGTTCAGTTAAGCATCTATTTAGTAAATGTGATATCTTAATCTGTCTTATAAATTTTGCCTCTTTAACATTAAATAATTTTAAGTCTATATAAACAAGGTAGCCTCTTTAGAATAATACAATTTGAAAATGAATCTCAAGGTTTTATTAGCTGTGGTCTTTATCACCTTGGTATATGGATTTTTAGAAAATAACTTTTTAAAATATATATGTACTTATTTAAATATCTAGCACTCATGGATAAGACGATAGCTTAACACCCAGTGTAAATCATTGAATTTTCTTCCTACAAACCATGATTTCCTTTTAAAAGTAACTTTTCATCTTTAGTTGGATCAAGATAGCAAGTTTCCCTATTTCTTCCAACTTTCAAGAAAGAAAAAATGTATTTCTAAAAATAATGAATTATTAACAACACTAGAAAACTTTTGAGAAACACCTGAAAAATAAAAAGCAGACAGGTTCAGATCTCTGGGGAAAAAATAGGCTATGATAACCCAAAACAAACCCCAAAGAAAAGACTGCTGTGGCTATAGGGTTAGTTTTAAGAAAGCCTCAAATTCAGAGTCAAAAGATCTAAAGAATGAAAGGGAGTCACTGGTAAACTTTAGGGTGGCCAAGTGGGGCAGCTGCTGCGGGAAGACTGCCCTCTTCCGTGCTTGCTACTGCTGAGCACTGTGTCTTCCGGCTGTGGGACTCTGGGTTTTATTGTTGTTGTTGTTTTAATAGATTATGGAGTCTAAGGATTTTTATTTAAGATTTTTATTTATTTGACAGACAGAGATTACAAGTAGGTAGAGAGGCAGACAGAGAGAGAGGAGGAAGCAGGCTCTCCATGGAGCAGAGAGCCCAATGCGGGACTCGATCCCAGGACCCTGGGATCATGACTCGAGCTGAAGGCAGAGGCTTTAACCCTCTGAGCCACCCAGGTGCCCCTCTGTTTTGTTTTTTTGGTGGTGGGTGGAATGGGAGCTAGCTGATAGGTACTATCTTCCCACAAACTAAAATAGGAACTATCTCTCTAGTATCAGGAAGGCAAAGCAGTACCTTAGTTTTACTACTAATTTTACTTCTTAACATCCCTACGGGAAATGAGTCCCACACCCAAAAGATAAATTTTAGCATTAGGCCTTGGTGTCTTTCACAATTACCAGAAGCAGGCTACCAGAAATAGAATAGCCAGACTGTCAGATTAAAGGAAACCAGGAGGTGGCACTTATTTATTATTTCTACTGATTCTATAGGAGGTTGCTCTCTTGCTAGACCAACACGCCTGGCCTCCTCTATACCAACTGTCCACACACTTTTCCCCTGACTTAGCCTATTGTTAAAGATTAGGAATTCCTGTTGGTTACTTGTTAATAGTATCCCTATGAATCTTGTGAAATAGAACAAAGGGATATCAGTATTAGTATAATCTGAAGTTGGTACAGCCTAAAGATGTTAAGAATGTTAAGAACTTGTCTGGGTGAGGCATTGATTATGCAGTCAAGAAATGCTTGGGGCACAGATCTTCATCAAAGCTTTATCTAATCAAGAGGTCTTTGCTTTCTCCTAAGGTCATGGGCAGCCACCAAAATCAATTAGTCATGCCCCTAAACATTTCTCTTTATGCCCTATGAGAGCCCTACTGCCGTCTAGTTATCAGTCTGCCCTGAAATGGGTCTCCTGACCAGAAGACAAATTTTATTTAGGACAAAGGACAAACGGTAACAGAATCAAGATTTTTAGTTTGACTAATCCCAATTCCCGCCCGTGCAGTTTGGCAACTTCCTCTTCCTGATTAAAGAACTCCCGCTAATATAACCACAACAATGATAAATGTACATAATCCCCCATCTCCACTATAGCAACATGTTTGTCCAGTGTAATTCTCTAGATGCTTTCCCTGATCTTGTTTAGATTCCTTATCAGATGATCTTTTAAAAAGAAAATGTAGTCTGAGCAGAATAAGGAGATTGAGTGAGGGAAACTGTGAACCTTAAGAATTAGCAGGATGATGTGGGGAAATAAAACGTAGAATGCCTCGGGGCACCTGGGTGCCTCAGTTGGAAGTGGCTGCCTTTGGCTCAGGTCATGATCCAGAGGTCCTGGGTCCTGGGGTCGAACCCCACATCTGGCTTCCCTGCTCAGTGGGGCATCTGCTCCTCCCCTTGACTTCTCCCCTGCTCATGCTCTCTCTCTCACATGAATAAAAAAATCTTAAAAAAAAAAAAAAAAGTAGTATGGCTAGATTTGCATGTTAGAGATAAACAATGCTCTGTGATGGATGATAATCATCTGGTAAATTTAAAAGACTCTAATGAAAATCTGGTTAAGTGTCATAAAACACACTGTTAAAGGGCTTTTTATTTATTGGTGCTCCAAATTCCATTTTTCCTTTTTAACAGCACATCAGTTTCCTTTCATTGTTTCTTCTACATTGCATCAGCCTTTATCAAATGGACACTGTGCAGGAGGATGTTGTGCTTTGATGATTTCTCCACTTACTCAGCCGGAAGGGTCCGGTCTGTGTTTCCCACTGGCGGGAATGACTGAGGCGATGACTGTCTTTCGTGCTGCCGTTGTGGCCACTGCTGCAGGGAGCCATATTCTAAAGTCTGAAGGAGGCAAATGACTTTCACAAGAGGGTACATGTATGGCAGCCAAGGCCACCATAACAAAGTACCACAGCATGGGTGGCTTAAACAATGCAAATTTACTTCTCACAATCGTAAAGACTAGAAATCCAAAATCAAGGTGTTAGCAGGATTGGTTTCTTCTGAAGTCCTCTCTCCTTGGCTTGTAGATGACTGTCTTCTCCATGTGCCTTCATCTGGTCTTCCCTCTGTTTCTCCATGTCCCAATCCTCTCTTCTTATAAGGACATCAGTCATTTTGGATTAGGGCCCCACCATATGATCTCATTTTACCTTACTTTCCTCTTTAAAGGCCCTATCTCCCAAAACAATCACATTCTGGGGTACTGGGTATCAGGAATTTGGGGGGGGGGGGGTGGACACAATTTAGTCTGTAAGAGTAGTCTTTTCCTAGTGGGTAGAGGGTGTTCAAACAGTGAAATCTGCTCCAAGTTTCAAGATGTACCAGAATCAAGAAGATGATCTATGGCAGGGTAGAAATTTTACAAGAACTAGGAAGCATGCACAAACTTCAGGCTTCACTCAAGCTGACATGGGATCCACGTGTCAGTCCTAACTCCCCACTTCATCCTTCAGGTTGGTGTTAAAAGGTTAGGGGAAGAGAACTATGTTAGCAGAAGTAAAGACTAGTTACTTTTCTTCATGTCCCAGATTTTACTTTCACGTTCCTAGACTTTCTCAATCTCAGGAGACAGAGCCCTCTCCATGTTGACCCCTCAACTTCCCTTCCTCTGCACTTTAAAAGTTTCTTTGGACTTTTTCCATCCTATCTCCTCTCTGCCTTCCCAGTGCCAACTCCTCTTCACCATCCATCACAGCTTCCAAAATATCTTCCGTCAGTGATTCTTTCTTATCTCCACTGTCCCTCCCTCACGAGGGAGAAACCACAAGACTTTCCTTCTCCACTGGGTATTTCTCCAGGGCGTACAAAAACAAGCTCAGAGTTCCAGTATTTTTAAAGTAAAACAGAACACAATTCCCCGAATTGTGTGCTATCCTTCCTCTTCACTGCCAGAGCCCTGAGGATAACTGAACACGAGAATCCATGTGTCAGTCATCCTCCTTAGTCCTGGCGCAGAGACTGGCACTGTTGACAATATATTCCTGAAACACTTTCCTCCCTTGGTTTGTTCTGCCCTGCATGTTCTCACTCTCCCCCTCCCCCATAGCTCAGGTTTTTATCCAGCTCTCTTGCACTGTGGGCCTCTCAATATGAGATCTCCTCTGCTCCCATGGCTCCAATATAAACCTCTGCTTAAATATTTACCAAATCAATATAATTTGCTTTGGCCTAAACTCCCGACCCACACTGCCAGCTGTTGCCTGTGCAGCTCCATCTGGATGGTCAGCTGGCACCTCCAACACAATGTGAGCAACACCAAATTATTCATTTCCCCAATACCCACCTCCTTTTTTAAACAAGTAAATTGCAATTTTTAAAGAACAAGAGAGAAATGTAATAAACTTATAGATTAAAGAGATAAGACACACATCAACCTTGTGGATCTTAGGTTGAATCTGATGCAAACAAAATGGTAAACATTATGGTATAATCAAGAAAATTTAAACTATTTGACAATATTACGGAATTATTGCTAGATTTGCTTAGGTGTGATGGTGGTATTGAAATTACGTTTTAAAACAGTTTATCTTTTAAGATGTATACTAAAATATTTATGCATCAAATTATGTGATGTGTGACCTTTTTCTTTTAAAACCTCTGCCAGGAAAGGGAGTATGGTTGCATAAGTGAAATAAGACTAACCATGAGTTCAAGTTGGTCATGGTCACACAGGGAGGGGGTCATGCACATAATCTTTACTTTGGTATTTGTTTCTCATAATAAGGGGATTTTAGAAATCAAGAAAAGATTTAAAATCAAAGCTAAGTTTAAAAAACTACACCTCCTTCTCACTCCCCTAATTTTGTTGACAGATCTTTTCTCTTGATCATTTTGCTGTCCCTCACCGTCTCTGCCCACCCCCAAACATACAGACACTGTATTCAGCTCACTCTGCTTTCCCTCCGAAGCATACCTGTTTTCTTTCTTCTCACTTTTTCCTAATCACCACCTGGGTTCAGAGGGCCTCATTCCCTTTTCTATAATAATCTATAATAACTTTTTCTCCTGAATCCTGATTTTCCGATGAGCAGGGTTTATTCTAACAAGAATAAAATAATATTCTAATTCCACTTGTTTTCCCAGACCATGACCTATACAGACTAACTTAGAGAAAACAGAACAATCTATGGGAGACTGGCTACCTAAAAGGAAGCATGAAAGGACTTCTGATCTTGGAATTGGTGGGAGTGAGAGTGAGGAGGAAGTCTGGAATTTGATTTGCCATTTGCCTTCCAAACTTGGGTTATATTTTTCTAATGACTGTTCAATAGGCAGAGATAGCTGAGTGTACTGGGTAAGAACCAAACAGCCTCCCAGTGGCAGGGCCTCAGTTCCCTAAGCAAATAATTGCACTTATTCCACAGGATCATTATAAGAATTAAATGAGATAATATGTATAAACTGCTTCAAATAGTGCCTGGTGCATAGTAAGTACCATATAAAGTCAATAAAATATAACTCCTTTGATGAGATAGCAAATCCTTCTGTTAATAGGAACTATTACATCTCATTTGTTTTTAGAATATTCACATTTTAAAAATAATGCTGGGTTGTGAGTTTTTTTCCCCCTAGGTCTCCAAAGACAGGTGAATGCCCAAGAGATACAAAAGAAAATCTTACAGGAAACAAAAGAAAATCAAGAATTCTCTTAATATTTTTATCCTAAAAATAATAAATTAGATTTTATTCAATATTCAGAGATAGTGGAGCTCTTATTCCTTCTACACGTGTGTCCATATAACAGAAGAATGTTTTAAAGGAGGGGTAAGCAGTGGAGGGTAATGGGATGTAACCATGAGGTTCATCCACGTTAGCTTTTGGTGTGATACAATGTATTATAGCTATGTGCCCTGGGAATGGGAGTTCACAGATTATATCCTAAAATTTTAATGAAATGAATAAACAGTTTAAAAAGATGTCTGCAAAGAAAACACTGAACAAAGACAGACCTAATAAAGTAAATACAGGCAAACAGTAAGAAAATGGCAGACCCTGATACTTCTATTCCTAGTATAAGCCCTTGGTAGCCATATTGCAAGGTAAAAATGATGATGAAATTAAATTTGACAGACAGAAATAAAGAAAGAAAGAAACTTCTTGAAATATTAGTATATATACCTACAATTGTCAAAGATAAGTTTCTAAAGTCTACAACATACAAAGTTTCCGTTTTGTGAGTCGATAAAGAAAAGATGTAACAGAGAAGATAAAGTCTTAACAGTAAATCATCTTGTAACCTGCAAAAAAATGTTTTGCAGGAAAACTATGTTAGTTGGAAATGCTACTTTAACTCAAATAATTTTTTTATAATTTTTTATTTTTTATAAACATATATTTTTATCCCCAGGGGTACAGGTCTGTGAATCACCAGGTTTACACACTTCACAGCACTCACCAAAGCACATACCCTCCCCAATGTCCATAATCCCACCTCCTTCTCCCAAGTCCCCTCCCCCCAGCAACCCTCAGTTTGTTTTGTGAGATTAAGAGTCACTTATGGTTTATAGCAGCAATGTCCACAATAGCCAAACTATGGAAAGAACCTAGATGTCCATCAACAGATGAATGGATCAAGAAGATGTGGTATATATACACAATGGAATACTATGCAGCCATCAAAAGAAATGAAATCTTGCCATTTGCGACAACATGGATGGAACTAGAGCGTATCATGCTTAGCGAAATAAGTCAAGCAGAGAAAGAGAACTATCATATGATCTCCCTGATATGAGGAAGTGGTGATGCAACATGGGGGCTTAAGTGGGTAGGAGAAGAATAAATGAAACCATAACTCAAATAATTTTTTAAAAAATGATTCTAGGTCAATATTACAAGCAAAGAGCATAGTACTAAAGCATATAGCAATGTAATTACTTCTATAAAAACAAGACATTGAAATTTAGTATTTTACTAATGTTTTGTAAAAGATGAGCAGCTGATAGTGAATTTTAAAATTTTAATCAGAGGTTCACTGATTACCTCTCACATTAGAAAGCTGCCAGATTTATATGTGGCAGACATCTCTCTTTTACAGAGACAAATCTGCTGACCAGCTGTATGATGACAGGTGGCTGTTAGGTAGGATGCTAGCCATCAAATGTTTTTAAACACATAAGCACACTTAATCTCCCTGTTCTTTAAAGGTTAAGAGAGGGAGGGAGGAAGGGAGGGAGGAAGAGAGAGAGAGAGAGAGAAAGAACACCTGATTTTTTTAAAGAAAACTCTTTCAAAATTAATTGTGTTTACAAACAGTATTTTGAAAATACTTCCCATGCTATGCATTCTTCAGGGCAAAACAATGTAATTTATCACCAGCAAATTTGTTTATTTGAACACTTTAAAAAATTATAAACAAGACTTTATGTTTTAAAATCTTTCAAATAAGGAATTTCATTGGCTTTCGAACCCCCTTTTTAAAAATGTAGAAAAATGTTAAACTGTCTATATTAGTTTATAAAAGCAAGTGATGGCATAATAAAAGATAGAAATTTACAGGTCAAATCTCAACAAAAGCCTTTGGCTCCTTGTTGAATACAACTGGAAGTGATTTAGTACATTTGATGATGAGCTTTTTCCATTTAGATCTAGAGTTCTTTGTTAGGTGTTCTTCCAGCTAAGGGACTATTAAAATCAACTATAAAATAAACTGAAATAGATCCAAGACTTTAAAAATAAAGACACATTTCAATCACACTACTCTCACTAAAAATATGAGTGTAATTGTAATCACTTACAACATAATGATATAATAATATTTTATTTATTTATTTTGTATTTTTATTTTATATATTTATATATAAATATATTTTATATATTTATTTTAAGAGCAGTAAGATATTTTGTACCATGAATATATATGTTGTCTTTTAAAAATAGTTTATTTAAAATTACTTCATCATTTAAAAATTTATAGTTTAGGGACGCCTGGGTGGCTCAGTTGGTTAAGCAGCTGCCTTCGGCTCAGGTCATGATCCCAGCGTCCTGGGATCGAGTCCCACATCGGGTTCCTTGCTCCGCAGGGAGCCTGCTTCTCCCTCTGACTCTGCCTGTGCTCACTCTTGCTCTCTCTCTCTCTCTGACAAATAAATAAATAAAATCTTAAAAAAAAAAAATTTATAGTTTAGTAAATTACTTATGGTATGCATAGTGTGTTTGTGTGTGTGTGTGTGTGTGAGAGATATCCAATTAATTAAAATCAAATTCTACTTCTGGCAAGACTGAGAAACTCCACAGACCCACTCCCTAGTGAAATAGGTAAAAATTATTATTTTTTAAATTTATTTATTTATTTGAGAGAGAGAGAGCACAAATGGGAAAGGCAGAGAGAGAATCTCAAGCAGACTCCATGCAGAGTGCAGAGCTGGAGGCAGGGCTCCACCTCAGGACCCTAAGATCACATCTTGAGCTGAAACCAAGAGTAGGTTGTTCAGTGGACCATGCCACCCAGGCGCCCCAGTGAAAATTATTTTAAAACAAAATTTAAGCCAGGGGCACCTGGGTGGCTCAGTGGGTTGGGGCCTCTGCCTTCGGCTCAGGTCATGATCCCGGGGTCCTGGGATCGAGCCCCACATTGGGCTGTCTGTTCCACGGAGAGCCTGCTTCCTCCTCTCTCTCTCACTGCCTGCCTCTCTGCCTACTTGTGATCTCTGTCTGTCAGGTGAATGAATGAAATATTAAAAAAAAAAAAAGTGAGGACTTAAAACAAAATTTAAGCCATTGGAATCATCTTAAGGGTGTATAGCAAATAAACATTTATTCAAGATCCACTACTATGCTATAACAGAGATCATGAAATTTCAACTAATACCTGCTTCTTTCCTATCCCTTCATGGTTCAATGAAACAAAAACTACTCTCCAGACTGGCACAAGGCTTCCTCTCCATCACATGCTGGCTAGAAGGCTATCACCCTAGGACAAGAAGGATGTCAACATTCCTCATCCTGTTATCTATTACTGAAGCTAAGTTCTGGATGAGTTCAACAAAGAGATGAGGTTCCCTTCTCCCACCTATTGCCCCCTGGTGGGATACACGCTCTATCTTAGGTGTAGCCTGCTAGGAATAGTAGGGCCCAGATCACCCTTGCCATGACTCATTTGTAGTTTATATATCAGTGGTTCCAAGCCAGGAGGGGCAAACTGAAAAGACCTGAAGCTATTGTCATTTCCTCCACTAACAATCAACCCCTACAATGAAGCATCATTCTGAGAAAAAAGTAACCATGTCCCCACCCCAGCTTAAGCTCTGTCTCAGAGATTTTGGTTAGAATGAGAATCAGGGGGTGCCTGAGTGGGTCAGTAGGTTAAAGCCTCTGCCTTTGGGTCCTGGGATCAAGCCCTGCTTCAGGCTCTCTGCTCAGCGAGGAGCCTGCTTCCCTTCCTCTCTCTCTCTCTGCCTGCCTCTCTGCCTACTTGTGATCCCTCTCTGTCAAATAAATGAATAAAATCTTTAAAAAAAAAAAAAAGGAATGAGAATCAGGACATAAAAGAGCTCCAAATTTCCTCCTAAAGTAACTGAGTTCATTTGTAATAGATTGCAGAGAAGTTAAAGCCTAAGTGTCCTCTCAAAAACAGTGAAAGTTGTGGGGAGAGGCAACTGGGAAGAGGTTGATAGATTCATTGGAGATAAAAACTAAACTATACATCACCCAGTTTGTCAGAGAAGACAGCTGGAATGAGGCATCTGGGAGAAGTCCTCCTAGGCTCAGTAAAAGTCTCAGCACTGACACCTGGCATATACCTTCAAAGGAGCCTGAATTTGATTGGATCAGAAGATGATGCAATTTACGCCCCAGGGCATGTGGAAAATATAGACCAATCAGCCAACAGTACTGGCATTTAAGAGATGGGTGCAGTCAGGAAGAAGACAATCTCAGAGAGCCCTGCCAAAACCAAAGGCTAATTATGGCCTACTCCGGGCTGTAGGCACCTGCCACCCCCTCACCTCCTTTCACTCTCACCACACTCTGGAGTAACATCAGGGACTTCATACTGAGGGAGGAAACGAACTTCACTAAAAAAAAAAAAAAAAAAAAAAAAAAAATCCAGCCAGACACTAAACAAATAAGCAAATAACAGGCACTAGTTATGTTGAGGGGGACTATTACCCAGAGTTGCTACAATATATTTTCTAAAATGTCTAGTTTCTAACAACAACAACAAAATGTGATCATTATCTTAAAAAAATGCATGTGACAAAAACTGCCTGTGAGACCAACCAGATGTTGAAATTAACAAAAAACTTCAAAGCAGGCATTATAAATATGTTCCAAAACTAAAAGAAATCATGATTAACAAAGTGAAGGAAGGTGGTGAACATTGAATAATGTCTAGAATTGTCAAATCACTATGTTGTACACCTGAAACAAATAGAACATTGTATGTCAGCTATACTTCAATAATAAAACTTTTTTAAAAAGAAGTAAAGGAAGGTATTATAACAATGTTACATCAAAAAGAGAACACCAATAAAAAGGTTAAAAATTATTTAAAAAGAAAAACACACACCAAATAGATGTGCTGCAGTTGAACTGCAATGAACTGAACTGAACTGAAATAAAAAATTCACTATATATAAAAAAGAAACCTACAGACCAATATCTCTCAAAAATACATACAAAATTCTTCAGCAAAATATTAGCAAAATTGAAGCTAAAAAAACATGAGAAGAATTGTACATTATTACCAACTAATACCCAGGTATGTGAGGCTGATTTAATAATTGAAAATCAATTAATGCAATCCATCACCTCAACTTCATAGAGACTATTTATAAAAAACCTACAGCTAACATCATACTTGATTGTGAGAAACTAGAAGCTTTCCCACTAAAATCAGGTTCAAGGCAAGATCTGTTTGAAAGTCACACCTTTTCAATATCATACTGGAAGTCCTTGCTAATGCAATAAGGCAAGAAAAAGAAATAAGAGTTATACAGACTTGGAAAGAGGACATGAAAATGCTTTTTTTCCATAGATAACATAATCATCTATGCAAAAATTCCTAAAGAGACAACAAAAAAACTCTCGTGATCAATAAGCAATTATAGCAAGTTTGCAAGATATAAGACGAATATACAAAAGTCAATTGCTTTCCTATATACCAAAACTAAAGAAGTAGAATGTGAAATTAAAAACAAACTAGGGTTTACATTAGCACCCACCAAAAACAAAATACTTAGGTATAAATCCAACAAAATGTATATAAGACCTTAAGATGAGAACTTTGACTCTAATGAATGAAAGCAAAGAAGAACTGTATAACCAGAGAGATATTCCATGTTCATGGACAAGAATAATCAATATTGTCAAGTTGTCAGGTCTTCTGAACTTGATCTATACATTCAGTACAATCCCAACTAAAATCATAGCAAGTTTCTTTTAATAGATAACAACAAAGTGATTCTGAAGCTCATACGAAAAGGCAAAAGATCTAGGGGCGCCTGAGTGGCTAAGTGGGTTAAAGCCTCTGCCTTCGGCTCAGGTTATGATCCCAGGAACCTGGGATCGAGCCCTGCATCAGGATCTCTGCTCTGCAGGGAGCCTGCTTTCTCCTCTCTCTCTCTCTCTCTCTCTCTCTCTCTCTGCCTGTCTCTATGCCTACCTGTGATCTCTGTTTATCAAATAAATAAATAAAAATGAAATATTTTTTTTAAAAAAAGCAAAAGATCTAGAAAAGCCAAGAAAATATTGAAGAGCAAAGCTGAAGGACTGATGTCATCCAATTTCAAGACTTACTACAAAGCTATAATAATCAAGACAGTGAGGTATTGACAAAAGAATAGACAGATGGATCTACAGAATAAAAGAGTCTATAAACAGACCTACCTCCCATAAATATACTCAACTGTACTTTGGCAAAGGAACAAAGGCAATACACTGAAGCCAAGACAGTATTTTTTAATAAACGGTGCTGGAACAAGTGACAACCACAGACCCAAAAGTGAACTGGACATAGACCTTACATTCTTCAAAAAAATTAACTCAAAATGGAATATAGACCCAAATGTAAAATGCAAAACTATAAAATTCCTAGAAGATAACATAGAAAAAAAACTTAGATGACTTTGGAATATGGTGATGCTTTTTAGATATTGTACCAAGGACAAGATTCATGAAAGAAAATAATTGATAAGCTGGACTTCATTTATATAATCATAATTTATATATCTATGTAATATACTTATAAAATGGATTAATACCCATTTTAAATAAATTAAAGTGGTTTATGGACAAAGGATCTGAACATGGTTTTCTCTAAAGAAAATGTATAAATGTCCAATAGGCACATGAAAAAATGTTCAATATCACTAGTCATATGATAAACACATACAAAACCACGTAGCATACCACTTCACACCCACTAGGATGGTTAGAATTTAAAAGTCAGATAATAGCAAGTGCTGGTGAGAATTTGGAGAAGCTGAACCCTAATACGCTGTTAATGGGACTCTAAGATGGGGCAGCCAGTTTGGAAAACATTTTTCATAGCTCCTTAAACAATCATACATAAAGTTATCATTTAAACCAGCAATTCTACTACAAAGTATATACTCAAATGACAACATATGTGCACACAAATCTTCATACACAAATGTTTATGGCAGCACTAGTCACAAAAGCCAAAAGGTAGAAATAATGCAGATGTTCATCAGCTTAAGAGGATAAATAAAGTGTGGTATATTCATAAAATGAACTATTATTCACCCACAAAAGGAAATCCATGCTGCTATGTGGATTAATCTTGAAGACAATATGCTAGGGAAAAGAAGTTAGTAACAAAAGACAGGCATATTATATGATTCCATTTATTAGATATGCCCAGAAGAGGCAGATCTAAAGAGGCAGATCTATATCAACAAATTGTATATTCGTGGTTGCATTGGGCTGGAAGAATTGTACTTTTTGAAAATGGGATAACTAAAGGATTATGGAATTTCTTTATGAGGTGATAGAAATGTTTTTAAAATTGACAGTGATAGGAATCTCAAATATCTGTGAAGATACTAAAACTATTGAATTATACATTTTAAGTGGATAAATTAGATGGTTTCTGTATCATATCTCAATAAAACTCTTTTTAACAAAAGATTGGAAATAACATTCTATAAATTTTGTTGCTGATACCACACAACCTAAAAAGATTGAGTCCCTTTATTAGATGATCTTTATGGATGAGTATATTAAAAATAGATTCTAATTCTTGGCAGCTGTATCATTCTTTATAAGTTATAAAGTAGCATCACTTACAATTATAGTTGTTTATGAGCCAGTAGGGGTTCTAATAAAGAGAGGTGAAACTCTACAGATCAGATTGAAACTAGTCCCATTTTCATTATATACAAGAAAAAACGGACATAGTTCTAAACACTATAAAGCCTCAACTCTTCCCTTCTCATTCCCTTTGCCAAATTCCAATGTCTTGATCAGGCATTCACAGACCAGTAAGACAGACTTGCCTATTACCAGTTTATTGTTCTCAGTGAGTAGCTGGGTTTTCTTTCTTTTCTTTGTCCTTTCTTTAAACTATATGCATAGTTGGTGGGTGAGACTATCATAGAGTAGAGGTTGACAAACCTTTTCTACAGAGCCAAATAGTAAATATTTTAAGCTTTGAGGATATCAGGTCTCTCTCTCAACCTCTTAACACACTGTTACACTACAAAAGCAGCAACAGACAATTTGTTAATGAATTAGCATGACATGTTCCAATAAACTTTAGTATGAACACGGACCTTTGAATTTTGTATTATTTTCAAGTGAAAAATGTTGGGAAAATGATACTCTTCTTTTGATTACTTTCAACCATTTAAAAATATAAAAGCAGTTGGGCCTTACAAAAAGAGGTGGCTGGCCTAATCTGACCCAGGAGCCACAATTTGTTGATCCCTGTCTCAACTATGACTGAAGAGAGAAATAACTAAAATAATAATAATAATTTAATAATAATAACTAGAATTTCTAAAATAATTTTTAACCTTTAAAACATTTATTTCTCCCACAGGTCCCACTTAGGGCTCTGGTAGAGATAGGGAAGAAAGTAATCAGAAGCATCGCACTGTGGTTTTAATATCTAAAACCTCTTAAAAAAAATAAGACCTCTTTAATAAATTACGGACAATTAAAATTAATTTTAGTGTTGACAGAAAATATAAATACAAACAAACAATTCCCCAAGCTGCTTGGTAATCTGTCTGACAAGCTTGTAAATTGAAAATTGATTTTCATCCTCTTCAACTGAGTGAATTTTATAGTCACTGGAATCTTGAAAACTAGACAATGGGGGGTTGGGGGAATTAACCAACCATTCCCAGGAGCCAACATCAGACACTTTCTTCCTTTTTTCTTTCTCTCTCTGTTTGATTTATGATCATTCATAACCTTAACAATCACTGTGTTACACAGATTGTAGCTAAGTAACATAAAACTAACTGCTTGGAAAGGGTGAAAAGTTAATGACCACATTATAATTTTACTTATTTACAAAGCAGTTTGACTGGATTTTCAAAATCAAACTGATACTAATTATCCACCACCCATACACACAGTGAGGGCCCAAACTTGTCTCTGGTTCCTGCCTGTCCTTCTGGTAACTTTGCTTCTAGTTGAAAAACTACATTTCCTTCTTTGGTCAGTATTGGTTCTAACAGGTTAAAAACCCAATGCAGCTTTTCTAATGAACACTTATTCTCAACTTTATACATACATACGTAGATCTGAATGTATACTGCTAGAAGACAAAGAACATCTTTCTGATAGTTTAACCACTGTGATAGTGTGAAGGATGTTTAGGTACCATAAGAATCCAGAAGAATGACAATTTTAGTAAGAGAAATGTAGCTGTTTCCTTTCTTCAAATTTTCTTTACTGTTTTGGTTAACTTAAATGTGTTACGAAATGCACTCATTTTTATTTAACACAAAAAGATTAAATGTTACTCATAATAGAAAAACCACTAAACTAGATAAAATTGTTATCTTTTCCAAATATAATTCACTACAGTCAGAAGGGAAATCATACTGATATACACCAGAAGGCAAATCAGGTTATGAATCATGTCATCTTTTGTTCTACTGAGGGACCTGGGTAAATTCGCATTCATTTGGTTTGATAATACTTATGCCTCTTTTCCAGAGGTTTACTGAAGTGTATTTCCACTGTCCTGGTATCATTATCTTTTTCTATCTTCAGTTTTTCTTTAGGCCTTGTGGACAAATTTAGAACAGAATGTGTTGTAACCATGGTGAGTCAGGAGTATAATCAATGTAAAGCAAATTATCAGAATTAGTTTTTTTAATGTTTACAGTAATCCCTTCAGTATATTGTGATATCATTATGAGAATGGTTAATGAGATTTTAGAGCTAAATGACCTCCAGTGGGAGAAACGCAAAATAAAAGTTTGATGGTTATAAGTTTATGAGTTAAGCTCAAGCCTTTCCGGGCTTCAGAAAAACTAACAGGGTCTACTGAATTATGAATGTCTTCCCTAGGCAAGTCAAGCTCTAACTTTAGGAATTTCTGTAAGAAAACAGCAACCTTACATTCTTTTCAGTCTGAAGCCAAAATATTCTTTTGAATTTTGGCTTCAAACCTTACATAATATTTCTAAAGCTACCAGATACCAAGCTCAGGGATGTTGCACAAATTTATTATAGACAGATTTTAAGTCCTCCAACACTGGCAAAGATGCAAATGGGCATACATTTAAGCAGTTAATTGAAACAGTCTCCAACTGTTCTGGAGATTTGGGGGGAAAAAAAACAGTTCTCTGTGATTTAGCCCCCTAATATACAAATGCCTGGGTATTCACACCCGGTATGTGTTCTCTCTCGACCCATGTGTCTGAGTCACTTGTAGTTGCCACTGCTGATGTACATGCCACAGTTTTGATAATGGCTCAAGAGAAATAAAGTCATTTGATAGTGGTTTCAAATCATTACTAAGAGTTCTTAAACTTTTTATAAAGCAGGGACTCTTTATTTTCAAACAAAATTATGCATGGAATTTCTGGAATGTAGATTTTTAAAAATAAGAGCTTTCTTTGTAAAGTACCTAAGCAAGCAAGATAGATTCTCTAAATTAGGGTTTACCTACCAAGGCCTGGCCCACTATCAGCTTTTAGATAGTCCACCAAAGAAGAACTGTTCTTACATTTTTAAGTTATTGGAAAGTATCAAAAGAAGGACAGTATTTCATGAGACATGAAAGGAATGTGAAGTTCAGGTTTTAGTGTCCAGAAAGTTTTATTGAAAGACATACATGGTCATTTGTCTGTTTTGTATGACTGCTTTTGCATTACAAGGGTGAACTTGAGTCATTATAACAAAGACATTATTGTCAACAAAGCCAAAAATATTCTTACCTAACTCTTCACAGAAAAAGTTTGCCAACCTCTGTTATAAACGAGAATATGTTCATCCACTTTCTAAAAAACAGGCTATACATCATCTAACTTTCCTCTTACATGTGGGTATGTTATCCACTGTACCAGTTGTAAATGTACCTAGGAATTGCTCATCCTGTCTACTTGAGAGAGAGGTTCATCATTGGTAAGTTGGGTATGTGACTGCCCAGCTTTGTGTCTGGCTCTGTGGAGAATTCTGAAAGGAAATACATTGTAACTCCTGCCTTCAAAGAGCTTAACCTAGGTCAAGAGAAGACAGATATTCAGTGCTACATTGAATCACATGTGAAACCACCCGTTTCTGTGGTTTCTATCAGGAAACCTTCATACTACCCTTGTGTGCAGAGAGCAAATGAAAGTGGGGGTTGGGCAAAATGGAAGAGGGGGCTTCTATTACAGAAAAGAAAGGAATTTCAAAGTGAAAATCAAACCTCCCTGTTCTTAAAGATTTCCACTTGTTGCTTGCCACCGCTCCCGCCCCCGCTGCCCACCCCCCACCCCCGCACCTTACCCTCCTTTGCTCTCTCTGCTTCCCATTCTGTCTCTCATGTAGAGCCAGCAGGGATTTTTTTTTTTTTTTTTTTTTGCCTTAGCCGCTACTAACCCATGCCCTCGAGGCCCCATTTTTCATCCACCCAGTTTGTCAAAATTTTATTCTTACATGTTCCCTAAACAAAGATGGTTTTCTCCCTCAGAGAACCTCTGATGCCACTTGTTAAATAATACTTTAAAAAAAAAAAATCACCTCAGGAGGGAAGAGGAGAAGGAAAGCATTCTTGGTGAGAGACACACGAGCAAAGGTTGGGAGACAGACATCTGGTAGTGAAGAAACAAGCAGACGAGAAAGGAGTTTGGAGAACAGAGGTTAAAGGAAGAAAGGTCAGACATGTGGGAATTCACAGTGCCTGGATAGATGTAATCTAACTTGTACATGCCTTCCTGGATGAGACTCATTAAAGAACAAAAGAGAAGTGCTATGAACACTGGGCCTCCTTTGAAGTTTGTGGCTGAAAACAGCCAGATTCCTACTGCTGCTCAAGATTCTCATCTAGGGAGTCAATGTTGAAGTTCTGAAGAAAAGCAGACACCTGTGGTGGTCCCGTACTTCACGGACTCCTCACCTTCTTGCCCTTAGCACATGCTGTCCCTATATATTATTATCCTGACTGTTGAGCCTGATGTATTGCTAAGACTCCAAGAGAAATGGAGACAAAGCTTGGCATAGGGCCTTCACCACTAGAGTGTCTGGTCCGCAGGCCTCTCCTTTCTCCTACTAAGGTGTCTGGAGTAATCTTCTCATTCACTGTCTCCAAGTTTGATGGCCAAACTCGACATGACAGGCACATGGTGATGGCACAAGGTCTGGGCAATGAAAATAAAACTTAGCAAAGAAATCGACACTCAGTGGAAGTTCGTGAGCCTAGGAGTGTCCTGATGAAAGCAGCACTTATGGAGTGTGGGTACTGAAGCTGGATCTAAGGAGACACACCTCAGAGTGTGACAGGAGGATGGTGGACTGACCTAAGCATAACATAGTGAGAGCCCGAACCTCAATGGTGGCCACGGTGATAGAGGGAAAACGTCTCTAAGGATTGGCGAGAGAAAAAAATTGATGCGACATAGCTTTAAGGGGATGAAGGCAAGGAGAGGACTGGAGGATTTGGGCCTGTGTGACTTGAAAAATGGTAGGGCCATTATCAAACATATTACTATTTTTAAAATACATGTATAATTTACCACTTCCCTACTTTCATCATGGAATCCAGTCTTCTTATAGAAAAAGCACATACATATATACACAGGGAGGTTAAATTAAGATAGAGATCTAAATTAATAGGGAAAAGGGAGAGTGAGGGTGATACAATCCTCTGCCTGAGTACTAAATTTAGCTCTGAGCTTCCTTGCAGCTGAGGCCAGTGGCTTCACAGCTGTGACTCTCTACCACTCCTTCCAGAGACCATCACCTGCCTGGCAGTACATTCTGGAAGAAGTCACACTGACCTTTACCGAGTAATGTCCAGTCATGCCTTGTTCCACTGCATGCCACTTTATTGCACTTCTCATACTTACACATTTAGCATTTGAAGGTTTGTGGCAGCCCTCCATCAAGCAAGTCACTTCATGTCTCTGTGTCATGTTTTGGAAATTCTCCCAGTATTTTAAGTTTTTTCATTATTATTGCATTTGTTACGATGATCTGTGATCAGTGATCTTTGATGTAACTCTTATAATTGTTTTGGGGTACCATGAACAATGTCCCTATAGGATGCCAAACTTAATAAAAGTTGTGTGTGTTCTGACTGCAGATGTGATAAAGTAGCAAGAGAACTAGAATGAGAATTGGAGCCTGA
The DNA here is from genome assembly GCF_030435805.1 of Mustela lutreola. NCBI lineage: Eukaryota > Metazoa > Chordata > Mammalia > Carnivora > Mustelidae > Mustela > Mustela lutreola. The sequence goes on along the minus strand of NC_081293.1, from coordinate 165,830,535 downwards.
ACATAAGGCAAACTTGCCGCAATATTGCAATAACACTAACAGATGAGGAGCTGCTTCTTGAGGATGAGCGAGCAAAGTGGTCTCTTGAGACTGAATCTACTACGGGTAAAGTTGCTTGTGAAGACTGTTGAAACGACAACAAAAGATTTAGAATATTACATGAACTTAGTTGACAAAGCAATAGCAGAATTTGAAGAGATTCCAATTCTGAAAGATGTTCTACTGTGGGTAAAATGCTATCAAGCATGAGCACCTGGGTGGCTCAGTGGGTTAAAGCCTCTGCCTTCAGCTCAGGTCATGGTCCCAGGTTCCTGGGATCGAGTCCCGCATCAGGCTCTCTGCTCAGCAGTCAGCCTGCTTCCTCCTCTCTCTCTGCCTGCCTCTCTGCCTACTTGTGATCTCTGTATGTCAAATAAATAAAATCTTTTTTTTTTTTTAATGCTATCAAACATCATTGCAGGCTATACAGGAATTATTCATGTAAGATTCAGTCAATGAGGCAAACTTCATATTGTCTTATTTTAAGAAATTGCCACAGCCACTCCAACCTTCAGCAATCACCACCCTGAAGAGTCAACAGCCATCAACACTGAGGCAAGACCCTCTGGATGGCTAATATTTTTTAGCAATAAAATATTTTTAAATTAAGGCTTATACACTTTCTTAGATGTAATGCTATTGAACATTTAATAGGTTACGGTACAGTGCAAACATAAATTTTATATACAGCGGAAAACCAAATACTTCATTCAACACACTTTATTGCAATATTCGCTTTATTGCAGGGATCTGAACCAAATCCGCCACATCTCTGGGATATGCCTGTAATAGACATAGTCTCAGTATGGTTCCTTAAAAGCTAGAGAAAAGGTTCTTTGTATGCAAGGTGCTCAATACAGGACTCTATCCCAGGACCCCGGGATCATGACCACGCCGAAGGCAGATGCTTAACTGACTGAGCCACCCAGGTGTCTCTGTGAAGGCCTTTCTAAATGAAATGTGGCTGATATGAATCAAGTAGGGGATAACAGTCTGCTTACCACTAGGACAGGGAGCCTAGCTGAGTAGAGAGGCAGGTCACAGGGTATCCCTTGCTGTACCGGAGATACTCAACCTGAGTTCTAGAGCAAAAAAGAAAATGCAAAGACCTGATCCAAGAGTGAAGGAACAAGAGGACAAAGTCTAAGAGTGAAGCTAGTTGACTGTGTTTCTTTAGGAAACACAGGTCCTTTCCCTGTCTTCTCTGGGATCTCATTGACAGAGAACAAATAATCTATTACTGTGACAGGACCATCACCAAGTTAACCCAAACTACCTCTCATTGCAACAGGAAACTATCACATGTGTCCTCTTCCCAACCTGTCCTTGGCACGTGGGAGAGGAAGGAACACCGAGGGTATGAGCATAGAGGGCAGGCCTGGGGCGTTTGGGGTCCTGGGGAGATGGCCAGAGAAGAGTAGGACCCATGGGAAATCTTCGGATGAGGGTAATCTATAGTCACAATTTCCCTTCCTTTCAGTTGTTACCATTAAAATGTTTTTAAACATATCCCTTCAAATTTTTCGGAAAACCACAACAAATCCTAAGCTGCAACAGAAAATGCCTGCCCTCAAATCACCCTGTTCTTCTTGTTACAGCATTCATCACACTGTAATTGCTTGTTTTCCTGTCTGCCTTTCTGGCTTAATGATAAATAAGTTTCGGAGGGCAAGACCTTGTCATCTCATTCCTTACCGTATCTCTGGCACCTATCATTTGTGTTCAATAAATACTTGTTGTATAATGTGGAACAAAAGCCTTCCCGTGTCTCTCTCTTCTAGCTACTTCTACTATTCTTGATCCTGACCCTATTTCTTCCTAGGCAAAGAGACTGTCTCTCATCCTGACATAAGAAGCTTGAAGATCGATTTTTGGAGTCCAAATTATTGTCTAGTATTTTGCTTTATTAATTGTCAGTAGGGTTGTATTAATAATCAGGACATACATCAAATATTCATTTCTCTTCAATCTTGATTTCTTCCTCCTTAGTTCTTTCAAAAGCTATGAAAAAAAAAATTCCTGTTTTATGGAAACCCTTACCACCCTTTTGCCTACATTGTAAAGAAAATTAATGACAACATGGCATTTACTGAATGTTTACCATATGCCAGCCATATGTCCTCAACACTTTGTAAGTATGAAGTAGCATAAAACCTTCCCCAATTCTAGAAAGTAGGTAGTTTTTACCTCCTTTACAAATAAGGAAAAAGAAACAGAATAATTTCAAGAGGTACCCAAAGTCCAAGGCTAGACATATGGCTGTGCAAATTGTATGTATATGGCTGTGCAATTCTATACCAATTGTTGTTGTAAGCAAAAAAAAAAAAAAAAAATTATTCAATTCTCTGTGCATTCTCTATGTCAAACTTGGTTACATCCTGATTCTAGGGAAATGTAAATGTATTTCTAGAAATAAATCTTTTTCTGAGATTCCTGGTTTCAGCTGATTTGTATTTATAACTAAAATCTTCATGTCATGAAAATCCTAACTTGGATAATTTTAGTAAAGCTCTTTCCATTAAGTTTGATAGGAACAAGGGAAAAATCAGGACAGATGAATGACATACTTGTGCTTTAGCCCAGGTAATGAAATGGATCCCTCAAACAGATAATAAGATTATATTTGGCAGATCAGCTCTAAACAGGTTTGGGGCTCTTGGATGGCTCAGCTGTTAAGCATCTGCCTTTGGCCCAGGTCATGATCTCAGGGTCCTAGGATCGAGCCCTGAGTCAGGTTCTCTGCTCAGCAAGGAGCCTGTTTCCCCTTCTCTCTCTGCCTGCTGCTCTGCCTACTTGTGATCTCTCTCCCTCTGTCGAATACATAAATAAAATCTTTAAAATAAATAAATAAATAAATTGCTTGAAAAAATCTATCGGAGCAGATGTTAGCTTGTCAATCAGAAATTCTAAAACAAGTATTAACTCCACCAAGACAAATTTTCACTAACTAGTTTAAACAGTAACCCCCCACTCCCTAACAAACACACACCCACTTAGGGAATCAACTGTTCTAAACAGTGCAAGTTAAAGGTTTTTTTGAAGAAAGGTCTGTTTTGTAAACAATCAGCTTGATTTCCATTTCAGAAAGCACCTCAGCAGTTTCTTAAATAGTGAACATACACATACTTAGTACATGATCCAGCATCCCACTGCTAAGTATTTACCCAAGATGATGGCAAGAATGTAGCAATACACAGACTGGTACATAAATGTTCACAGCAGATTTGCAAGAGTGCAAAGTTAGGGAAAAAACAAAAAAAAAAACACAAAAAAACGAATGTCCATTAACTGGTGAATGAACAAACAAATCGGAGATGATCCAAACAGTGGAATACAACTCAGCAATAAAAAGGAAAGAACTATTTATATACATTAATAACATGGACGAATCTCAAATTAGTTACACTGAATGCAAGAACCCAGACCAAAAAAAAAAAAAAAAAAAAAAAAGGACCTATTATATTATTCTATTTATAAAACTTGAGAAAATGCAAACTAGTCTATAAGGACAGAAAGCACATCAGTGGTTGCCTGGGGAGCCGGCGTTGGAAAGTGAATTACAAAGGGGCACCGTGAACACCTGTGGCGGGGGTGATGGTTATAGTCATCATTTCAGTTGTGGTGATGGTTGCACGGTGTATGTGAAACTCAAAGCTCATCAAGTTGTACGCAGTAAATATATGCCATTTATGTAAACAAACCCTCAGCAAAACTGTAAGAAAAACATTCACTCAAAAACTGTTTTAAAAATAATGATCAGCCATAAATTAATCACCAAAAAGGACTAAGTGCTAAATAGGCTCAACATTCTTTTTTTTTTTTTTAAAGATTTTATTTTTTTATTTGACAGAGAGAGATCACAAGTAGGCAGAGAGGCAGGCAGAGAGAGAGAGGAGGAAGCAGGCTCCCTGCTGAGCAGAGAGCCCAATGCGGGACTCGATCCCAGGACCCTGAGATCATGACCTGAGCCGAAGGCAGTGGCTTAACCCACTGAGCCACCCAGGCGCCCCTAGGCTCAACATTCTTAAAGCAAAAATGAACTCTGCCCTCTTATGTCATAGAAATCCTTCCAGTCTTACCCAGCTGTGGGGCTTTGCTCTACTTGGGCACAGACCAGTGCCCAGCAGATGGACTGCTGTGATCGTGGATGTGAGGCTGCTCTCTTTGTGTCGACATAAATTTTTTATTGAAATAGGTCTTGGAACAGAGGTCATTCACTGTGGTTGTGAGAAAAGAGATACCCTCACTTAAACAGGGCATTTTGTCCGCCTAAAGGGCTGTTTGAATGGATGCAACACACGTCGCAAGCTCATTTATCAAATAAGATAAATCTGTGAAAGCACTTTGTAAAGTGTAAAACACTGGAGAGGCGGAAAATTGTTACTGCTCCTGCTTCTGCGGCTATTAATTAATTATGACGGTGACTGGTGATTATGAATTCATTTGATCGATACAATTAGCTCATTTAGAAGACTCAAAGTGCAAGTGAACTGATGTATTAATGATAGAGTTAACACGAAACTGATAAAGGAATAATGAGGTATACACTCCGGCACACACCACAGATGAGCGGCCAGTACCGCTTTGTTTCTTCTCTAACACAAGTGTAACATTCCTACATATAGAGACGGGTGTGTGTTTGCAGGAGTGGGTGTATATATGGCAACCCCAGGGATAATTAAGATCATAAGAAATAATAAAAGTTAGGTACAAGCTCTGGTCAACAAAGGTCATAAGCACCTACAGGAGGTCAAATAAACCACTCTGAAAGAAGAACCCCTCTCACATATTTCTATGTGTTGGAGAGTATCCTCTGGAGGAAAAGAGATCTCAGAACCTCCTGTCTTACATTTCTCTCTTTCTACCCCCTGCATTTTACCTTCCCTGCTTTGTTCCTGACCTCCTCTCTTCAAACCCCTCTGGTCTGCTGTGCTCTCGTAGGACAAATCCCAAGTTCCATTTTCTCTGCCTCTTTCTCTTCCCAGGTTTTTTCTTTCCTGCAGGGATAATCTACGACGATCAAATCTTGACACAACTCCTTCTTTCACAAAATCTTTTCAGAGCAATGCCACAATGCTGTTTTGCTGGACTTTGTAGTTTTCTGTGCCTATTTTGAGGACATCATGCACACAAAGAATCTTTAAGTGTGTGTTTACTTGAACATTCCAAAGAATTTGAAACGAAAACCTCTTTTCCCAGTTCTTAGCTAAAGCTTTAAAAATAATAAATTCCAGCCTCTGGCTGGAATTATCCCTGACTCATGCCTCTCTTTCATTTCTGAGCCTGGGGAAGGTCTGAGGTGATCTCTTTTATACCTGATTCACCTTCTTAATTCACCATATAATGGATTTAAAAAAAAAAAAACACTATAATCATTATTTAATTAGTAGGAGTCTATGACCCAAAATTATGAACAATGTAATATGATGATATAAATATCTGCTTGGGTTTTGTGAATTTTGTGAATTCATTAACATGAATGTTAGTATGAAGAAATGAGTAAATGACCAGGTCATCTGTTAGCACTGGTAAGAATCCCAATACCTTCTTAGCCTCATATAAAGGAAGACTCCGCTCCCACATACTAGCACTATCTCTCTGGCCAGCCATGCACACTGCTTTCTCTGCTGAGACCTGATGACGGAAGAGGTCACTTTTGATTGAAGGAAGCGTGATGCTGGGTCCTAGAGGGCCGGCAGGATGCTGAGATCTTAATCTCTATTAGCATGGACTGGATCACGCCCAGCAGCAGAGACTGTAGGATACACCTCCCACCCTCTGAGCAACCCTCCCATCCATGGGAGGAAATTTTTTAAAAAGATTTTATTTACTTATTTGAGAGAGAGAGAAAAAACAAACCGGTTGGGCAGGAGGGAAGGAGCACAGCAGAGGGAGAGGGACAAGCAGACTTCCCATTGAGCAAACCTGCAGTGGGGCTCCATTCCGGGACCACAGGATCATGACCTGAGCAGATGGCAGACACGTAACCGACTGAGCCACCCAGGTGCCCCCAAACTCATATTTGGAATGGGAACGTCTATGTATTCAACTGTCCTTTGTTGTAAAGTGCAGCCAAAAGGCAAAACAGCTGAAGTGATAGCCCCTGTCCACTGTCAATAAAATCCACACACCAATCCCAGTCCATCAGATTTTCCTTCCAAATATTCATTTCATCAATTCCCATTACTGGTATCCAGCCCAGGCCCTGGTTTTATTCCTGTCCAGTTGCTCTAGAGCAAATGCATCTTACAGACCTGCCATGGGACAGGCACCTCCATGAATCTGTATTAATTCTCAACAGTAGCACTGCAAATCAGTTGCAAAGCTTTTACAAATGAGAAATGGAGGAAAGCTATTACTTCTGTCTGTCGGACACCACTTGGCATCTCCTCACCATCCTTTGGGGCATTGCCCTTTCCCCACCCAATTTCATGGATGACAGCACCCTTCCCCCTTCCCCCAGGCATATTTAGGTCAACCATGGAACCACACTCTCCTGCCACAGGGACAATCCAGGGCAGCCCCAATAGCAATGACACCGCCACCACAGCAGTTTCATGCTGGCAACTATTCCAAATGTTGTAAGCATTTGAAGGCGCTTCATCCTCACAACAACCCTACCACATAGGTCCCAGTATTTTTCTCCTTTATCAGATGAGGTGATGGAAGCACAGAGGTTAAGGTACTTGCCTAAGGTCCTAAGCTAGATCATAAATTCTTCTATCAGAATTTAATAATTCTAGGAGCACCTCGGTAGCTCAGTGAATTAAGCCTCTGCCTTCAGCTTGGGTCACGATCTCTGGGTCGTAGGATCAAGTCCCACATCGGGCTCTCTGCTCAGCGGAGAGCCTGCTTCCCCCTTGCCCCTACCTGCCTAAATGCCTACTTGTGATCTCTGTCAAATAAATACATAAAATCTTTTTTTTTAAAAAAAGAATTTAATAATTCTAGCTAAGGAAAGAGTCCTTTTCTCTTTGGTAGAGAAACTAAAGAGGGAGTGAGCACACAGCGACCAGTAGCCCCTTCCAGCACTCCCTAGTGAAAGCTACCCTGTACCCTGCCCTTCCCCGCAGAGGAAAAGAGAAATCTCTAGCTCTGTTTCTTGAGCCCCCCCCCCCCAGCTGCCTCAGTTCATGTTTTCCCCAGGCTTGGTTGATCCACAATCCCTCAGCTTTGGCAGTCAATCCAGTAATCGTCCAGTAGATCTTGTTTTTAAGCCTATATTGAACTGAGATTCAATTACCTGTCAGTAAATGATTACTGACTCACACAAGAAAAAGAAAACCTGGGGAGGCTAGCTGGTACCGCAGGGGGCACAGGCAGGCTTTTCTGATTCAAAAGCACCTGGCCATCCCCCCTGACCACACAGCCCCTCAGCTGGCCTGCCCACCACAAAATCACCAGTGTCCAGGTAGCCTTTCTGGAACATGGTTTTCATCCCTCTTCAATTTTTCCAACAGTTTCCCTCATTTCCAGACACATCAAATGCACATACCTCTGTCTCATTTTCAGTGCCTTCCAGATCAGGCCGCTCTTAAATTTGAAAACCCTCCGACTATCTCCCACCCAACAAGAATCTAGCCCAAATCCTGCCATTCACATTGCTCTGTGATTCCTTCACTCCAGTCCTTTCAGATGACGAAAATCATACTTACTCGTGACTCAGCTCAAGTCTTGCCCCTTTCCAGAAATCCCAACTACTCTCATCATTAATAATTTCTTCAACTAAGAGTACTGAAACCACTTTGTTTGGAAACCAATTTAACAAAACAAGTGGAATGAATATCTTTGTCGCCATATCTATAAATAGTTTTATTTCATTGAATAGCTACTCCATGAAAATACTGCTAATTGGGAAGTGTCAGTTAGGATTTATTTTTAAAAAAGAAAAAGAAAAGAACAATTGTAGAATAGTTTCCATTTTAACTAATTGTGAAGCTCATTTCCTTGATACTTTTTTTTTTCAGTTAAATGGCTCGTGTTGTATTTTTCTATTCAGTGACAAACACACCAGAATCCAGATAAAAACTCAACTGTGAAAAAACAGCACTATGATTTCTCCAAACATCTATTTCTTAGCTGAAGTGTACTTGGAAGTGTACAAGGAAGGATTTCAAAGCCCTTCCTGGAAATGAGGTATGCTGCTTCCCCGGCTGTCTTCAGGGAAGCTGGGCTTGGCATTCTCACATTCTGAAGCAATTCATCGCTTAGCATACTCAGGCATACTGCAATCCAATTAGTGGCAAATCACAAAGCCTACTGATGCCAGGATGAACAATCATCATTGTCCCCAAAAATGCTATTTATATCTCCCTTCTTCTGAAGCTTAGGCTATATTTCTTTTTCTTTTTCTTTTTCTTTTTCTTTTTTTCAGTAAAAACTACTTGCGCCCTTGACTTGGAACCATTTATATCGAACTTAAGATCTCCACTTTTCCTAGGTAACACTCCTATAAGCCTTGTTTGACTTGTTCTCTAATTCTACAATGTTCAAAAGTGATTTCTAAGAGGTAAATCAATAAAACATTTAGAAGACGATAGAGGAAACACTCTTATGCCTTCAGGATGGGAAAATGACTTCTTCAACAGAATGTAAAAAGTACTAATGTTAGGTAAAAGCCAGCTGTGAGCAGCAGAAGGAACACCAGAGGCAGAGTCCCAAGTTTTCAAAGCAGAATGATAGAGACCTGAGCTGCAGGCAAACTGGTGATAAACAGATTATACGTTAGAACTCGAGGGTTACAACATCCCTATGCTGTGGCTTCCAGGTATTAAGGCTGACATACCAAGAGCCACAGGTGCAGAGCATGAGCTCTTCTCCTCTACTTCTGCTCAGGGTAACTCTTAGACTCATGATAATGCATTGCTTTAAGGGCACAAGCCCACCTCCTATTGAGAAAGGTGGCCATGACAGTACCAGTACAAACGTCATCAATGGTTGACAAAGGGTGGAAGCAGCCTCCATCAGAGACGGCCCCACTGTACCTCCCAGCTCCTCCCAGCTCAGAAAAATCCAGTAACATCCAATCCCAAAACTGCTAGAGGCTGGTTCTACGTGGCAAACTTCCCTCTCTCCCACTTGGACAGTGTACTTCCACTTTAATAAACTGCTTTGTGCTTGCTACTTTCCTTCTAGCTGTCTAGTTTCTCACTCAAATCTTTTCATGGGGAATCCAATAACTGAGACCTCCAGTCACACAAGGCAGACTCTCCTACTGCTAACACTAATAGTAAAAGAAAAACTGACAAATTTGATTTTATTGAAATTAAAAATGTATGTTCTTCAAAAGACACAATTAAGATGAAAAGGGGCGCCTGGGTGACTCAGGGGGTTAAGCCTCTGCCTTTGGCTCAGGTCACGATCTCAGGGTCCTGGGATTGAGCCCCACATCAGGCTCTCCACTCAGCAGGGAGCCTGCTTCCCTCTCTCTCTCTGCCTGTCTCTCTGCCTACTTGTTATCTCTCTCTCCATTTGTCAAATAAATAAATAAAATCTTAAAAAAAAAAAAAACAGTGAAAAGTCAAACCACAGATGAAGAAGAGATATGTATATACATAAAACTACAAATCAGTAAAAAAAAAAAAAAAAAAATGAGCAGGTATCCTGAACCAGTACAGCATAAAAGAGGAAATCCAAACAACAGACTTGTGAAAGGTGACAAATTTTACCAGTAATCAAGGAAACACAAATCAAAAATGCAGCAAGATACTATTAATCACCTATCAAAATAGCTAAATTCAAGACTCAAAATAACACGTGTATAATGAAAAGTCTTATACATCACTGGTAGAGGCATTAAATTATTACCACACTTTGAGAAAATTTTTGGCATTATCTAAGGAAGTTGGAATATTCATCCTAGGGACTAGCAAACCACTCCTAAATATATAACTCAAGAGAAATATGTGCACAGAAGTGTCCATGGAAGCCTTCAAAATAACCAAAACCGGGCTATAACTCAAAGCAAGAGTAAAATGGGTAAATTATGACATATTCTATAATAGAGCACTCCACAGAAATGAAAATAAATACCTCCAACTAACAATATAGAAGAAGGAACAAAGAAGTCAGAAAGAAGGAACAGTCTAATTGTGCTTACATGAAGTTCAAGACTCAAAACCAAACCATATAGGGCAAAACCAAACCATATAGGGAAGGATAGTGGTTGCCTTTAGAAGAGAGGATTCTTGAGATGGACAGTTATGATCTGTGCACTTTTCAACGTGTTATGTTAAACTTTGTTTAAAAATATATTAAAAATCACTGGCACTAGCAATTTAAAAATCATTGGATTTCTTGGAACATTTTCAGAGTGTAATTTGGCTAAAAGGCAGGTTTCAAGTTTTTCTATAAGGGGAAAGCGAGAAATAAAGGGAGGCAGTTGGTCGATCAACGTTGAAAAGGGAAGCAGCCAGTACCGGCTCATGGAAACATACACCATGCATCGGCCTATCTGCTTCTAGGCCCATTAGATTTGCTGATGACTCAATCTTTACTTTTGCTTTTGTGATAATCTTCACAAAGTCACTCTCATTCCTATGATTTAAATTAACCATATAACCATAAACTGAATAATGAACATTTAAAACCCTATCTCCAGAAACGAGAAGCGTTGTCAGTTTTGAGATAGAAATGGCCATTGTTGAAAGAAAAATAACTTTGACTCTGAATTAAGATATCAAACTCAACACCCAAAGAACAAATAATCCAATCAAGAAATGGGCAGAAGACATGAACAGACATTTCTGCAAAGAAGACATCCAGATGGCCAGCAGACACATGAAAAAGTGCTCCATATCACTCGGCATCAGGGAAATACAAATCAAAACCACAATGAGATATCACCTCACACCAGTCAGAATGGCTAAAATCAACAAGTCAGGAAATGACAGATGCTGGCGAGGATGCGGAGAAAGGGGAACCCTCCTACACTGTTGGTGGGAATGCAAGCTGGTGCAGCCACTCTGGAAAACAGCATGGAGGTTCCTCAAAATGTTGAAAATAGAACTGCCCTATGACCCAGCAATTGCACTATTGGGTATTTACCCTAAAGATACAAATGTAGTGATCCAAAGGGACACATGCACCCGAATGTTTATAGCAGCAATGTCCACAATAGCCAAACTATGGAAAGAACCTAGATGTCCATCAACAGATGAATGGATCAAGAAGATGTGGTATATATACACAATGGAATACTATGCAGCCATCAAAAGAAATGAAATCTTGCCATTTGCAACAACATGGATGGAACTAGAGCGTATCATGCTTAGCGAAATAAGTCAAGCAGAGAAAGACAACTATCATATGATCTCCCTGATATGAGGAAGTGGTGATGCAACATGGAGGCTTAAGTGGGTAGAAGAATAAATGAAACAAGATGGGATTGGGAGGGAGACAAACCATAAGTGACTCTTAATCTCACAAAACAAACTGAGGGTTGCCGGGGGGAGGGGGTTTGGGAGAAGGGGGTGGGATTATGGACATTGGGGAGGGTATGTGATTTGGTGAGTGCTGTGAAGTGTGTAAACCTGGTGATTCACAGACCTGTACCCCTGGGGATAAAAATATATGTTTATAAAAAATAAAAAATTAAAAAAAAAAAATAAAAATAAAAAATTTAAAAAAAAATAAAATAAATAAAAAAATAAAAAAAAAAAAGATATCTAACTTTAAATTTTTTTCTAAAATAGTGAATATTGAAAAGTGAGTTTTCATAATCAATACATACTTATCTTAAGTTCCAAGAGCAGTATGTCTTCAGTGTTCTTGTTCTATTTTCCACATTCTGGGTAAGATGACTCAGCAACATTCGCTGTAATTAAAAACCTAATATAAATATAGGAAGTATACTCCATTATAAAAGTTAATGCAGAGGCAAATGGAACAAAATAAATTTTCATTAAAAAAAGTAATTAATAAGAACTTTGCTGTCTGTGTTCCTAAGTCTGATTTCCTCATTAAAATTATTCAGTCTTCCATTTTGGAACTTGCTTACTTTTTATATAACACAAAGAGCCATTATCATTTAATTAAAATTATGCCATTAAATAGCTGACCTTTCACTTCGCAAGACTGGGTGCGAAGTTTGACTCAAATTCCAAGTTTAAAGTGCACTTAGCTGAAGGCGGAGGTATGTCTGTAAGTCTCAGATTCAGGGAACGGGCTTTAACGCAGCCCGTTGTGAATTAAGGTTTTCTGCCTCAGTCACTGACTCACACTGTACGTCCTTAGGAACGATGCCCCTTGGAAGGAATTGCTCCAACTCTAAGTCACAAATTTGACTGAAAGTGTTAAATCTCATGATCACAAAGCTACTTAAGAAATATTTCAAAATACTGATTAAATTTGCAGTTCCACAGAATCATAATTTCCGAAAGTATTCTCCAAATCAAAGTCAAAGTTAAATGCATTTTGAAAATTTGCCAAACATGTAAACTTAATAACTAATACAAACTTTTTTTTTTATTTTTATAAGGTTAAGATTACTGGTCAGAGGACATGATCATTTTCCTAGCTATAAATATACAGTCAAGTTACTCCAAAGTTATTCCAAAAATATGAGTAGTAGGTTCTATTCTATGTTTTAGCTTCTTTTTTTAGATTTTTGGCTCCTTCGATACTAGGAGGTTTCCCAGAAAAATAGTTCAGTATATTTTTCTGTTTTCTCAATAGTAGTAACTTTTTGGTCTCCACTGAGGAATTATTTATCTTTATATGCTCAGAGTCATTACCATTTATTTGAAAATAAATTTATTTTTTTGTTAAACAGAAACAACAGGCCCAAAATGGAGTCACTTGCTAAGCAACCCCCGACTTTACTATGTAACCCAACTACAGTTTCACTATGTCCCAGGAGTGGAATCTGAAACCAATCAGTGTGGAATTTCCTGATCACACTTGGGAGACAGTCTACACGATAAGACCTCTGCCCTTTTCCCTGAGGGAGGGTGACCTTGTCTCAAACAACCCTTTCTTTTCTTTTGCTCATAACTTCCTTGTCCCATCTCATTTCTGCCCCTAAACACCTTCCACTTGGTAGACTCCTGGAAGCACCCTTCTATTTGTTAGTCATGAATCGTTGAATAAAGCCAAATCTGTCTTAAAAGTTCGCTAGGTTGGTTTTGATCTTTAATATGGATAATGTGAAAAAGGTAAAAACAGGTTAGGATATTGACAGAAGCTTAACCCACAAGAAATCTAGGGATTTGGGGGTTATGTCACCTTACCCCAACTTCATCACTCAACACCAGCTCCTTGCTTAAATCCTCTCGCGCTGTTATAATGAAATCCCCAATTCTAGAAGACTTCAATATAGTCTGGCCCCTGTCTGTCTGTCCAGGATCACATCACACCACACTCTGTCTGACCCTCTACACCCCAACAATGCTGCTTTCTTTCAGTTCCTCAATCATCCTGCTCCCTCCAAGTGCAGTGCCTTTGCACATGCTCTCCTCCTGCCCAACAACCATCCTTCCTCTCCCTGACAATCCGTCTTCCCCAGATTACTACAGCATTGTCACTGCTGCACGGGAAAGACTTGCCTGCCCCAGCAACCAGGCTGGATTCCTCAGTTCTTCACTCTCACAGTGCTTCTCACTCAGGCTGTAAGTGTATATCTATCAGTGTCATTATTTGATATTAGTTCTTTTCTATGAAACCATAAGCTCCATGAGAGCAGGAACTGCATCTGGTCTTACCTGCCTTTTCATCTCCTGCAACTAAAGCTTACTATGCAATAATCACTTGACAAATTAAGGAAGGAGTCCATCCCCTTGGTACCAATATCAGAGACAGAATCCTGGGCTGGTGACCAGAGCTATGAGTTTGTCTTACCTGCATATTTTTCTTGATACCCAGATATGGACCTGAAAGCAGTCTGTGTGGGCAGCCTTGCATGGGGTTAGCAGTTCCACACAGATCTACAGGACCTGATACAGATGTAGATAGCATTGCATGCAGCTCTCTCTCCTCATAGGATTTAGACAGACCCAGAACGTTTGTCCTAGTAACATGTAGATGACCTCAAATTACTGCTCCTCCTCTCTCAGAGAAAACACTGAGGGGCTTCCACGGACAAATAGGTCATTTGTGTCCTTGCATCTCTCTCTAGTGATACTGGAAGAAGGCAGGTGATGACAAAGTACTGTTGTGACATGTTTCCATTTCTAATTCCATTAGGTTCCAGATCATACACCTAAAAATACATATACAGAGTCAAATTCCAAGCATGCTACCAAGAACAAAGAAAAATTTAAGGAGGAGCAAGAGCTTATGTCTCATAGAAGGTGGAATGGGCAAATGGAAAGGAAGGGACTTGGAATAAAAAATGCTTGTTTTAAAAACAATAATGCAGAGCTTCCAGGTTGGTGAACATGTGGGGATTTGGGAGAGTGGCACACCTGGGGAGGGTGTGGAAACTCTGAGCACGTCCCCCCTCAAACCTGCCAAGCCCCCATCCCCACCCCACCCGCCCCCTGCCTCTCTTCCACCTGGCTGTTCTTGAGTTATATCCTTTTATAATAAACTAGTGATCTATATTTTATGCTCTTGAAGGCCTCAAAATCAAAGAAGCCTAAGTCTATTTTATATGTGACAGAACTGAGCCTTTTAGGATATTTCTATATCCCCAAGAAAATCTACAACTGTCAGATTCCAGAAATTCAAGCTACACTGATTCAGAGGATGAATCTCAAGAAGGCATCTTCTTCTGCGATATGATGGGTAGTAAAAAAAAAAAAAAAAAAAAAAAAAAGCAGTGTTGCTTTTATATTTCGCCCAGCAAGGTATGGGTGGATCATCTCTCTGCATCATTACCAACATTTGGCAGTGATTCCTCATTTCCCACTTCCCATCCACATTCCTGCTCACTGCCATCCACAAGATATAACACACCTTTATCCAAGAAGAGTCAACAGGGCTTACATGATCTACCCTTTCAGACCCGAAGTGAGATCCAGTGAGACCCAGGGGATTTATGGGTCTCCAAGGCTCTGGAGGAGACCTGTCTCTCTTCCCATCCTCTAAAGCCCAACAGTCTGAAGGAGGCTCCTGATGTTGATATAACTAGTACTCCTGGGAAGCCTCAGAGTTCTCCATTCATCTTCCAATGCCACCACAGCAACCTCATCAAGCACATCAGGTGTGGGATCCAATAGCCAAGAAGAACTAAAATGCACTTCATAGTCTCTGAAACACAAGAATGTGCCCATAGATAAGAGAGGAGTAGATTAGTTGGTGTCAAGTTGATGCTACTCAGATATCAAATGAATGAACCAATGATAAAGGCAGATATGTTAAAGATTATCATCAAAGATAATGAAGACCTCTTCACTGAGATCTCCTTGGGAGCCTCTGAGTACATGGAGGTGATCTTTGGCCTGATGTGAAAGAAGTAGATCTCACCAACTATGACCTCCTCATCAACTTGGGCCTCCCATATGATAGGATGCTGCATGGTGAAAAAGGCAGACCTGAGACCAGCATCCTGATATTTATCCTGGATATGATCTTCATGAAGGACAACTGTGTGTCACTGAAGAGGAAGTCTAGGAAGTACTGAATTTGATGAGGATGTATTCTGAGAGGAAGCATTTTGTCTTTGGAGGGCCCAGGGAGCTCATCACCAAAGATTTCATGAAGGAAAAGTACCTAGAATAACAATAGACAGTTCCCCAATGATCCAATTGGAATTTCTATGGGGCCCAAGAGCCCATACTGAAACCACCAAGATGCAAATCCTAGAGTTTCTGGCCAGAGTTCATGGTTTACTAATCCAAATTCTTTCACATGTCAGTCTGAGGAGATTCTGCAAGATAAAGAAGAGGAAATCTGAGCCACAGTTTCAGCTGAAGCTGTGTCTACTTCCAAGTCCACTGCACATTCTAGTGCAGCCAGAAACAGATTCTTCATTTTGTTTGAAAAGGTCAATTAAAGATCATAAAATTTAGGTCTGAGGTAGGGCAGAAAGGAACATATTCCTCTATCTCCTATTTTAAATGTTTTAAATATGTAACTTGAAAAGAAATTTTATCGGAAATATATACTTTTTATTTTTTGATATATTATTCAAATATTGTTTCTTTCAATGTAGATTCAATTAGTTTCAAATTCTCCAAGCTTATGAATGATATCAGACTCACATTTACTACTGTAAGAGTTTAGTTTTGTAAAAGAAATTGTGAAACCATCCACCTTATTTTGTCATCCAGAATGCAAATATGACATTGCTATAGGCATTTCTTTGGAACTGTAAAAGAAATCTGCTTTGAGATAGTTGGGATCAAGAGAAAAAGAGAGAAGAAAATCTAAAAAATGCTCATATCTTGACTTCCTTTCCTTTTTATTTCTTATTCCTTAAAGTTAAAAAATACATACATGAAGTTGCTTAGTTCTTTCAAGAATGTATGAGAAATAGATCTTAATAAACTGAACTCCCACTTACTGGGAAACACACATACGCACACACACACACACACACACACACACAGAATTTTAAGTTTCTCTTATGTAAACCTTAACAAACCTTTGGAAATACAGCCATGAAAAGACATTGGGTTAAAATAAACACAGCAAGTTTTCCTGGTTTCGTAAGTAAAGTAGCAGTTAACTTTCTTCCATGGTACAGCTATTTAGGAGGAATGCATTTTAATAATACCAGATGGTACCATTTATGCCTACACCTTAACAAGTACACCTAGCCATTTTCATATAGCATTCATTTTCAAAGAGCAAGGAGAAAATAAACTAGTAGCTAAAAGCAGAAGAGAAAGCTGTTGGATTCAATGAGTTTTGCATTTGAATAGTTGGTGTGAATCTTTGACTTTAAGTGTGTACTCAAGGAACATGAAAAGATTCCTATCTTAATTAAAGATATCTAAGGTTGCCAAAAATATTTTTTTTCTCTTTAAAGCCCAGAAATGCTATGCAAAATTTTCATTTGAATTACAGGCAAAATTTCAAAAGCAGTTTGCTTTTAAAAAAAAAAAAAAAAAAAAAACAATCACCAATCTCTTCCTCCAGTCTGCAGGGGAATAAAATGGAAAGACTTATCTGAACCTTCAGGACACATGGGTGGCCCAGTCAGTCAAGGGTCTGCCTTCAGCTCAGGTCATTAACTCAGGGTCCTGCAATCCAGTCCCAGGTGGGCTGCCTGCTCAGCCGGTAGTCTGCTTCTCCCTCTCCTCCCCACTCATGCTCTCTCTCTCGCTATCTCAGTCTTTCTCGCTCAAATAAATAAATAGATAGATAAATAAATAAATGCATTTTTTTTAAAAAGACTCTCTTAATTTTCATCTTTATTATCAATAATGACTATACCCTGCAGGATTTGAATTGTTTCCATTCGATCCTTGAAATGAGGTTGCCAATGTAAATAATCTATATTTACTTATTTCTCTCACTAGATCATGAGCCCTCTGAGGGCAGGCTAGTTATTCTAGCCATGACTGCATTCAGTACTCAAGATCAGGCATCCAGCAGGCGGGCAACAAACTTCCTGGTTTTGTCAGTGCATACACAGCTGTTCATGTTGAGAAATATTATATTTATATAATACATGTATTATTTTATATATTATATAAATTATTTTATATTTACATAAAATATATTTATATCATAAAACCTCTTCCATATATTCTAGTACTGTATATAAGTATTTAATATTTAACATATAGCATTCATTTGAATCAGACCAAGTACCTAAAACACACTTCATCCCCTGCAATTCTTGGTGCTGACTGAGATTTGCAGATGTCCAGAAGTAGCCTTCTATGGGAAGCAGGAGAGGCAGGAGCTGCCACTGACTGGAAAGGAGAGCTGTGCACCTGGAGGAGGAACTGAAGATTGTCATGGAAACATGTATACACACCCGGATGCTTTAAGTCTAGTGGGTCCACACCACACAACTGAATATAGTTTCCATACACAGAGGACACCTGATCTACCTATCATTCAGTGCACCTTGTGGAAGAATCATTCGTTATTTCAAAACAACCTGGAACTAGGCAGACAGTGGATTATAAAACAAGATCCTGCCCTTGGGGGCTTGTGTCCTAGAAAACTGGTAGTTTGGGGCAGAATTTAAGAAGCCCACCCCCCAAACCAGATGAAAAAAACAACAAACAGTAATGAACAGTCAGCACTGCCAATAGGAAAGGGTCCCAAGCTCAGACCCTACCTTTTGAGAAATATTATCTTAAACCAGAATCATCTGGAACAAAGTGAAAAAAATGCCAGGAATCAACATGCTGTTTAGCCTCTTGAGAAAACAGCATGGAAGAAAGAAACTGCTGAAGAAAGCCGACAAAATTCTGAGAAACAAACAAAACAAACTATTAACCCAACTTTGAGGGACCAGGCGGTCAGTGTGGCAATCCATGAGGAAAAACAAAAACACCCCAAGACGAATCTTTCTTGACTACAACCAGTGAAGAGAGACTGAGGCCAGGCTGAGAAAATCACACAGTGTGCTCTTTAAAAATTTCTACCAGCGGAAGAAAGGCAAAGAGGGTGTAAGGAGAAATGTTTCAAGGATAACGATCTTGACAGCCCATACAAGCTTGACCAGATGGGGGGAAAAAATGAGAGTAAGGGCGAGCTGGAGGCTGTGGAGTCAGTGCATCAGATTGGAAAGAGAGCCCTTCCCGGAAAAAATACAGCATCCAAGGTGTCAAGTGACCTCCGTGTGCCTTTGGAACATAACTTTAGGCTGAAAGAACAGACTGGATATCGCTGCCCACGCCTGAGGCTCCTTCCTTCCCCAGGCCTTCAGACCTTGGTATGGATGCTAACAACTAGAAAAAAATTAATGAAGTCTGTCTCACCATAAAAATGAATTATTTTTTAGGTAGTTTAAATTCTCCTCATCTGTTAGAGCATTTACGTGTCATAGAAATCAGCCATTTCAGAACTGTTGAAGTCTGTAACTTTCACAAAATGCTTATTATTTGGCTGTATTTTACAAACCCGTTAAAGAAAAAAGATGACATCTCAACTGTATTAATGGGAATTGCTAACACTTCATTAATGATGCCTAAATGCAATGATCATTTACTGAACAGAAGTATGAGAAATTTTTATCTCAAAAGTCATTATGGTTTTGTCATAAGTTTATGTTGACTAATTGTATACGTATTATTACACAAAGTCTATTTCTGTGGTACAAAAAGCTGTTTTACAATTATAAGCAATCTAATAAATGAATCTGAGTAATTTGATGGTAATATAAGCATCCAGCGATTAGTCTCTTAATCAGGCTCATTGCTTCATTGCAGTAAGAAACATAACTGTTCAGAAATACAGAGAAGTTTTTTACACCCATGGTTACAAACTTTTTCAGACAACCACAGGTTGAATTTTTCTACTTGTAGCTCAATAAAGGCAAAGTTAAGTTGCTTTATTAATTGAAGCAAGGATTCCAGCAGCCAGGGGTTATGATTGGAGAGTTTTAATAACTCTCCATTTCTCTACATTGTCAAGGGTATTCATTTAATTCTATTGCTTTCAAGTGCATGAAACTGACACAAGGGAACATTTTCTCTTGTTTTTTCATATTTCTCTCTTCCACGATGGAGAATGTTGTTTGTTGGTACTCCGTAACTCTCCATTCTGGCAATTATTAAATCTCAAAAGTTAAGTCAAATCTGATGCTCCAAGTACTCATTAATTCAAATTGAAATTTCATGTTGGGGTGGCTTCTTGTTCTTTATATTACTATTAGTGTGTATGTGTGTGTGTGTATGAGAGATAGAGAAAGAGAGAGAGGAAAGAGCAGCCCTTTATAAAACATCTGAAAACTGGAGAGTTGCTTAAACTTTGAAAATAAATTTCAAATTCTATGAAGTCATGGAAAAGGTCAGTATGTGTGTATGTTAATATGGAAAGATCTTTCAGACATACTGTTAAGAAAGCAAGTTGCAAAATGTATTATATCTTCTTGTTTGGATTTTAGTATCTTTAAAGAATATGAATCCTCTTGTATTAACTACCTGCTTCTACCTACTGGAAGGATAGATCCAGAACTCCTACTGGCAAAAGGACTGGAAATCAGCAGCATAAATACGATTCAACTCTCATCCCTGACACCCAGTCTCTCTGGGCCGTTCTACCCCCTTTCCCCCCCTTGTCAGTTTCCTTTACTTTTCCACTTACTATCCCTAAATGCTAAATGTTGGTAAGCCCCAGAACCTGTGCTAAGCTCCCTTCTCTTCACTCTCCATTAATGACCTCATTCAGGACCATGGCTTTCAATATCCTCAAATGTCTACAACTCTCAAGTCAAAATTTCTATTCCTTATATCTTCCAGAAAATTTTGAATCGTATAGCAAATAGGCCACTTAATGTAATCACATGACTGACTAATGGCATTTTAACCTTAATTTGACAAAAAAAAAAAAAAAAAAAAAAATAGAGGGGCACCTGGGTGGCTCAGTGGGTTAAGCCGCTGCCTTCAGCTCAGGTCATGATCTCAGGGTCCTGGGATGGAGTCCTGCATCGGGCTCTGCTCAGCAGGAAGCCTGCTTCCCTCTCTCCTCTCTCTGCCTACTTGTGATCTTTCTCTGTCAAATAAAAAAATAAAATCTTTAAAAAAAAAAAAAAAAGAACTCTTGTTTTTATCATTGAATCTTCTCTAGCTGAACAAATTAAACCACTATTCTCCCAGTTACTGAAGCCAAAATCCAGGAATTATCCTTGATCTCTCCTTTAATTATACCCAATATTCAATTTATCAAGGAATCCTTCTAGTTTTATCTTTAAAACTTTCTGTCCAGGGGCGCCTGGGTGGCTCAGTTGGTTAAGTGACTGCCTTCTGCTCAGGTCATGATCCTGGAGCCCCGGATTGAGTTCCACATCGGGCTCTAGGATCGCCAGGGAGTCTGTTTCTCCTGCTGACCTCTCTCCTCTCATGCTCTCTCTCTCTCTCTCTCTCTCATTCTCTCTCTCAATCCCTCAAATAAATAAATAAAATCTTAAAAAAAAAAAAACAACTTCCTATCCTGTCCACATCCATTTTCTTTCATCTCTTTGACTATAGTTCATACATAAGCAACTGTGGTATCTCATGTGAAATTATAAGACTTTTTGCTCCAGCTCATTTCCCTCCAGTCCTTGTCTCCCATGCTACCCAAAGTGACTCAACTTTTTCTCTTTCTCTGCTTAACACACCTCCAAAGGCTTCCCCGTCATTCCTGGAACAAATCCTTCCTTCTTATACTGGCTGGAAATCTCTACAGGCCTGGGCCCTGCCTCACTCTATGACCTCATCTTCATCGGTTTGACCCCTTTTCCTCTCAGTCCCATTCACACTGGCTTTCTTCTGTTTCCTCAAATAGACTGAGCACATTTCTACTCTTGCACCTTTCCTTTAGCTGTTTCTTCTATCCAAAATCTTCTTTTTTCTTGATTCAAACCTATAACAGAGACTAATACTCAGAAGCTGCCACTAACAAAAGCCTAAAATATCCTATTAATTTAGCAGTGTGATGGCAAGAACAGAGGACACTAAAAATCTGGTGACTCTTGCTACGCCACAGCAAAACTTTTTGGTAACAGTGTCTCCTGTGATAATTTAGAAGACAGATCATATGCCTTGTCATGCCAACAACTCTAAGAGAAGCAGGAAGGAGGAAAAAAAAAAAAAAGCCAGGACATCACTATGCATTTGTAGCTCCTTGCCACTTTTTGACAAGTTATTACAGGAGAGATAAGATCAGGCAAGGACTGGCCAGTTTGCAAGAGGTAAAGGGATCGAGTATCTATGGGTCTGGGGTTTGATGAGGTTGGAAAGTGTCTGCAAACTCCAAACAACAAAAGATGAGATTGGTTTTGCTCATATCCTTTTTCAAAAACCTTATGTGAATCCAAGGAGATAAAACAATGATCCTCAACTGAACAGAGTGTAGCCCCCAGGGAATAGCTGGCAATGTCTAGAAACACTTTGGGTTCTTGTAACTGAGAGACAGGGAACCACCATCAGTAGATACTGAATAGAGTCCAGGGATATTGCTGAACATCTTTCAATGCATAAGACAACCCCATCGAGTACGGACCTCACCAAAACCTGAAACCATGAAACTCTTACAAAAAACATAGTGAAAAAGTTCCTTGACGTTGGTCTTGGCCATGATTTTGTGGATATGACACACAAAGCACAAGCAACAACGCAAAAATAAACAGGGGGGACTACATTAAACTAAAAAGCTTCTGCACAACAAAACACTCCCCAAAATGAAAAGGCAACCTAAAGAAAATGAGTAAATATTTGTAAATCACATATCTGATAAGAGGTTAATATCCAAAAGTAACTCATACGACTCAATAGCAAAATCACCACCATTATCATCATCATCTTCTTCATCTAATTAAAAATGAGGAAAGAAAGGGCCTGGGTGGCTCAGTCATTTGAGGGTTTGACTGTTGATTTCAGCTCAGGTCATGGTCTCAGGGTTATGAGATCAAACTCTCAGTCAGGTTCTGTGCTCAGCTCAGAATTTGCTTGAGGTTCTCTATCTCCCTCTCCTTTTGTCCCTGCCCTGCTCCACATGCTCTCTAAATAAATAAATAATTAAAAAAAATTTTTAAGTGGGCAAAGGATCTGAATAGACATTTTTCCAGAAAGGATATTCTAGGGATGCCTGTGTGGCTCAGTCGTTTGAGCATCTGCCTTTGGTTTAGGTCATGATCTCTGGGCCCTGGGATGGAGCCCCAAGTTGGGCTCCCTGCTCAGCAGGGAGTCTCCTTCTCCCTCTCCCTTTGTGCTCTCTTCCTCTTCCTCTGTGCTCTCCTTCTCAAGCTCTAATAAAACATTATTGATCATAGTAATTTATAAATTACTTAAGTCTTCCTCAATTTTATTCTTCTTTCCCAAGGTGTATAATTTCCCGACTTAAAAACTAGTCAAGGGGATATACAGTAGCAC
This sequence comes from Mustela lutreola, assembly GCF_030435805.1. Lineage (NCBI taxonomy): Eukaryota > Metazoa > Chordata > Mammalia > Carnivora > Mustelidae > Mustela > Mustela lutreola. The sequence continues at coordinate 165,807,577 of NC_081293.1, read as the reverse complement.
AGACAGACATAAAAATAAAAGGAATTATAATATTTTTTTAAAAAAATAGCAAGCAGAGATGGTAAGGAAAAGAATCATAGGTAGAGCACAACATTATCAGGCATTTATTTTACTTCTAAAATTTATCAAACTATTGGGTTCAGAATGTCCAGAGAAATAGCTTTTTCTCTCACCTGTCCTAAGTCAATGTAGAGAACATCAAGAATCAGCATATTTTTCCATAGTCTCTCTTTACATTTTATTGTCAAGGACAAAATGGATAATAAATGCATACTGATAAATATTCTGACTAATATGTATTTACATAACACATTTATAAATAGTTACAAATCACTGAACGTCACCACAGGACATGCTGAAATTCTCACACATTTATAAAGTGAGAAAAAGTTGTTAAAATGAAAATGGGCCACTGGAGTAACCTAAAAGTACTGATGGCAGTAAAGGGCTTACCCCCTGAAGCTAGACCAGCAGAGTTGGCTTTGGACATAGCTTGTACTGGAAGTGAAGATGGGTATAGAAGTCTAGAGAAGAAAGTCTAGAGAAGAGGTCTAGAGAAGAAGAAGATTAATCTGAGTGGAAACTGGCTTTAGTAATTCTTTACTGCTTGGAATAGAAAACTAATAAAATGCTTGAGAAAGCTTTGACAAATCTTCGTAAGATAAAATGCAATTGTTTGCCCCTCAAAACTTAATACTTTACCTGTTTGAATACCTGAGGGATGAAAGTGGAGATTATCAGATTTTGCATCCTATGCTAATGCACTAAGTTTCTATTGCTAAGTAACTAATTACTGCAATGCAAAAACTCTAGCCAGGGCTGAGCTCTCATCTAGAGGTCCAACAAGGGAAAGATCCATTTTCCCACTCATGTGGTTATTGGAAGCATTCACTCCCTTGCAGCTACAGAGACTTGTTTAAAAACAGCAAGTGACAAACCATGAGAGACTGTGGACTCTGAGAAACAAACTGAGGGTTTTGGAGGGGAGGGGGTTGGGGGGCTTGGGTGAGCCTGGTGGTGGGTATTATGGAGGGCACAGATTACATGGAGCACTGGGTGTGGTGCATAAACAATGAATTTTGTTTGGAACACTGAAAAGAAATAAAATAAAAATAAAATGAAATGAAAAAATAATAAAGTAAATTAAAATAAAATGGGAAAATATCCCTTAAAAAAAAAAAAACTATGGTTAAAAAAAAAAACAGCAAGTGAAGAGAAGGATAAAGTCTACTGGGAAGACAGGATCTAGTATAATGTAACAAAATTATTATAGTGACATCCCATTATCTTTACCAAATTCTATTGTTAGAATCAAGTCATAGGTCCTGCAAGAAAAAGTACTAACACCAGGAAATAGGGATCATGGAGACCACCTTAGAGTCTGTTTGCCACGGTCTACCCTCTGGCAATCAATTATTCACATCTCTTCCACATACAACATTTTCTCTTTGTCAGCTTCCCAAGAGTCTCGTTGCATTAAAGCCAGAACACAAGGTCCAAACTCTCAACATCTAAAACAGACCCAGGTGCAGATTAGGCTCCTGGGTGTAATCTACTAAGTGCAGTTCCTGAGAAACAATTCTTCTCCATATGTAGATCCGTGGAACTAAAGGTATCTGTCCCGACGTACCCAGCAGGCAATAGTGGCATAGGTGAAGGAGAACGGCTAGGGACATTCCAGTTCATAGAGTGGGGAAATGGAAGGTAAAAACGTGTGACCAGCCCATAGCAGTTCAAAAGTCAGTCTAGCCCAGCAAGCGCTGAGAGTTCCTTTATTAAGTTTCAGTAATTCTCCATGGCTCTCAGCCCAGTCATCTGGGATCTGGTTCTGCCCTTTGAATCATCTTTCCTTTTTCATAAAAGATAGAAATGTTTACAGCCAAGTAGTTTCATCAGCCTTCTTGCTGACAGGAGAATGTCGTTGGGGGTCCAACAGCCTCCCTTCATTCTGTCCTCTTTCCACGAGAAATGGAAGTGTTTCTGCTGAAACGATTTTCTCAAGCATTTCAGTGTGTCTCCCATGGATTTCAATGGACTCACTCCATGAGATGAAAGCCACACCCACAGACCTTTCCAAGATAATCTTTTTTTCTACCTTTGGCTCCCACTGAGGTGCTTGAACAACAACCAAATGAAGCTTCCTAGAGTCCCTAGCGTTTCATGGAGACATCTGTCAGGAAATCCTTCATCTCTTGAAAAGAACTTTGTGTGATGGAATACTCTGACCTTTTGACCTTTCTGAAGATTAAACAAATGGTTGTACCATCATGTCCTCAGCTTTGTCTCTGGATCATATTGCCTTAACTCTAGCATCTATCATCATCTGCAGAGACAGAGAATTTTCAAAATCATCAAGTCCTGGTTCCTTGATGTTTAACAGTTCTTTCCACAATCTCTCTCTTCTCACACATTCTCCTATAAGTGCCTTCAGCACTTGGCTTGGAAATATCTTCAGCTATGGTTCTGCTTTCCACAAAACTGCCAGAAACAATTTTTCTAACTTAGTGCTGTGTCATAAGGAGAATCCCTTGTCCTCCATTTTTCAGTAACATGCTCCTCACTGCCTTCTGGAATCCTCTGACAGGGTCCTTAAAGCCCAGGTTTCTACTAACAACCAGTCTGAAGCAAATTAGGCCTTCTCTAGTATGACACTTAAAATTTCTATAGATTCCACATACTGTCTGGTTTCCAAGCCCCTCCTACATTTTTAGGTATTTGCTATAGCAACACCCCAGTTCCAGATGCTAAAATCTGTGTTTGTTTGCTATTGTTGCATACCTAATCACCACAAACCTAGTGGCTTAAAACAACACACACTTCTTATCATGTAGTTTCTGTGAGCCAGAGGTGTGGTCTTGACTTGGATCTTCTGCTCAGAATCTCACAGGCTATTATCAAGGTGCTGACTAGGGTGACATGCTCTTTTTTTTTTTTTAATCACCCAGTGCTCATCACAACAAATGCACTCCTTAATCCCCACCACCTACTGGGTGACTCTCTTTTCTGAAGGCTCAGATGGGGGGGGGGGGGGTCTTCCCTGCTCATGTGGTTTTTGGCAGCATTCTGTTCTGTTTGGTTATAACATTCATGGCACTTATTTCTTCAGAACCATCCAGGTAAGAAAAAGAGTGAGTATGTTAGCAAGATGGAGTATTACAGGATATAATGCAATCATGAGACTGACATACAGTCACCTGTGCCATGTTCTGCTGGTTAAAATCAAATCACAGTTTCTACCCACATTTAAGGGGAAAGGCTTACATGCGAACACCAGGAGACAGGGTTCAGACACCTCAGATCTTTCACTCTTTTCTGAAAGTCAATGTCCTTTTCCCTACTTCTCCCTCATCTCCTATTTTTCAACTAAATGAGAGCATTAGAAATCCCTCGTCTCTGAGACTATTTCTTCTGTATCCTGTTTCTTCAAACTGGAATGTTTTGGTCCAGTTCTAACTGTTGGCGCATGCCTGTGTTGCTTAAGCTCCTTAATACTCTGGAGTGGAAGTCAGCTCTATCCTCAACTCAGCTGCCTGTGCAAATATTGGGTTCTACTCTACCTACACAGATTCTTTTTATCTTCGGACTTAGCAGAAAATATAACTTTGACCCATCTGCTATAAGAAAGCTATCTATGGGAGGCTATAGGAAAGATAAGACAGAATCTAGGTTCTTCTAATTACATTTTGTTATCTGCTTGGTATGCAGTGATGAACAAGACATGGCCTCTGTCCTGAGTGACTGACAATCTAGTGAGGGAGACAGATATAAGCAGATAACGACCAAACGTCTATAATGTGCTATAGAAAAGATATTCAAGCAAAGGCCTTCTGGATTGATGAAATTAAAATAGTTTGCTGTGTCTGAATCAGATGTGAAGTGCATAAAGGTTAAGTTAAAAAAAATAAAGCGAGGAGAATTAAAGATGGGTGACCAGTTACCAGCTTTTAATTTTTCAAGTTAAAAGAAAACTGGGCCTTCTACTGCAGGCAGTAAAGAGCCACCAAATATTATTTTATATGAAAGTAAAACACTTTTTTTTTTTTTTTAAGTAGGCTCATGCCCAGCATGGAGCCCAACATGGAGCTTGAACTCATGACCCTGAGATCAAGACCTGAGCTGAGATCAAGAGTTGGACGTTTAACTCACTGAGCCACCAGGTGCCCATAAAGCAATTTTAATACCATTTGGGGAAGATAACTCTGGTAACTCCTCAACAAGGCTTTCCCCTTAGTTTAGAGTTATCTTCTTTTATCAAAAGCTAATACAGTAATCCAGATGTAGAAATAAAGAGGGAATCCACTCAAGAAGCATTTTAAAGGTTTGACTAACAGGTAATAGTCTCTGGATGAAGGAGAGGGGAGTCTGAAATAACTCTGAGCTGCGTCACGTAAGTAAATTCCTGAAAGATGGAACTATGGATCAAGATCAGGAACAGAGGAAGAGATGCAGACTTGAAGACAAAGGGTCAGGAAAGTGGAATCTTATGTGAAATTGGATATAGTATCAGTGTCTGTCTTCAAGCTATTTATACCATTCTCTGCTTAACCCACAAAGAAGTTTTCTCTCCAAGATAGGTTTTAGGAGATCTAGGAGGTAAAGGATAGAAACCAAGTGATATTCATTCATGTTCCAAGGGATGAAAGCTTTGCTATTCTGAACCCATAACATGGTTTTCCCAACCGGTAAGGCAAAAAAAAAAAAAAAAAAAAAAAAAATGCCATGACCTCCCTCATAAACAGTTCTGTGTTTGGATCTCTGTGTTTAAGTGTCTTCTGGACATATGAAGATGTAGTCAAAAATCAAAATAATGGCTTTTTGTTAATTACTTCTTATGTACAGTGACCATGAGGTCTCTCGTGGAAGCTTAATTTCATAGAGGAAACAGGTTGAAAATACAGCCCAGTTCAGAGGGAAATGATGCATCTTACCTTATACTGCATGAGAATGTGCCATTCTTAAAAATACTGGTGTGTAGAAGAAAGTTTCATATCCAAAGCCAATGCTAGAGTAATCCTGGAGAATACCATTTACACACTATGAAATAAAAATTTTATTATTAAAGCATTAAAACAACATGGCAGAACATTTGAAAAATAGAGAGGGAAATATGTTATCTCACTATCCTTAATTTACAACCTATTTTATATGTTCTCTTTGGTCTTCTGTACATAATTGCGTATAGTTAATAATAGCCTACATTCTGTTTCATATTTTCACTTAACATTCTATCTAAGGCATTTCTGTGTTGCCATGTGAGGTTCATTGTCATTTCTACTAGTCTCACAATCTTCCAACAAGTAGATCTACCCTAATTTACCTAGTATGATATTACTGCTGGCTATTTCTTTCTTCCAGCATTTTTGCCATTATAGATAATACTGTAATGAACATCTTCCTCAACAAGGCTTTCCCCTTAGTTTAGTTTTGCAAGATAAATTCAATAAATTGGCTTGCTAGTTAAAATCCTTTGGCTCTTGATTTATACTGCCTCACTGTCCCTCAGGAGGTTTTCATTATTCATCTTCCCACCTGCATAGTATAAAAATACCATTTTTCTTTTTTTTTAAGATTTTATTTATTTATTTGACAGGCAGATATCACAAGTAGGCAGAGAAGCAGGCAGAGAGAGAGGGTGAAACAGGCTCCCTGCCAAGGAGAAACCCCAATGTGGGGTTCGATCACAGGACCCTGGGATCATGACCTGAGCCGAAGGCAGAGGCTTTAACCCACTGAACCACCCAGGTGCCCCAAAATATCATTTTTTATTACACCTTCTCAACCATTTCCTTTAACTCATCTGAGTGAAAACAACTTATTTTGCCCTTTAGCTTGCATTTTCTGATTACTAGCAACCACAAACATTTTCACTGTCTCCTAAATTGTCCTACTTCTTTGGTGACATTTAGGTTTGCCAATCATACTGGGGTCCTGCTTTTTCCCTTATAACTGAATGCACTCTTTATATGTCATCTTGAGCTCTGAATATTTACAATAAAACACTTTTCTTTGTTGTTTCTTTGGTGCCACAATTTTTCAGAGCAATGTAATGAATTGTCAAATAGAAAAATTAATTGGGACACATCTAACGATATTTTTATACCATAACAGCATTAGCACAGTTAGTTCTTTATTTTAAATCACTGCTCTTACTTATCTTGACAGGACCCTACAAGACTACTCCCAGGACTTTTGCTATCCTTTAGAGCTGATTTATGCCATCATTTCAAATGCATTTCCTGTAACTGCCCTCAGTTTTTAAAAACAAGGTGAAAACCCGAGAGGCTGTAAAGGGAGCTATAACATTAGTTACACATTAATATAAATCAATCCACATCCTTAGAGATTATAACTTTTGAAATACATTTTAAAAGACACATAGAGAATTACAATGATTATCCTCCGAAAACAAATGCATCACACAGAAAATTTTATGAAAATGAAAAATAAGCATTTATTTTAGGTTGTAAGCAAATACTATCTTCAATGTCTGTCTGAGAGTGATCATCATCCCTGGGACACAGCACAACTCCAAGGTGATAGGGGAGAATTGTAGATTCTAGAGCTGGAAAATCTGAGTTCAAATCCTAGTTTTGCCAATTGGAAGTAACTGAGTGAAACTGACCTTCTTAATCCAGATCTGTTTCTCATGTATTAAATATAACAATAGGTTCCTCTATGCTCCACACAGGGAGCTTTGAGTACTTTATCCCACTTTCTTGTAACACCACTATAAGGCAGGAAATACAGACTTCATTTCACCAGGAGATCTCTGACGTCTCTATTGTTTTCCTGACTTACCTATTTAAACAGCGATCTTCCCTACACTCCACACTTTACCCTCCTCCATGGACACTCTTCCTCTGCTGCTCCCTCTGCTTATGCTCTCTCGCTCTGTCAAAAATAATAATAATAATAATAATCTTGGGGCACCTGGGTGGTTCAGTGGGTTCAGTAGGTTAAAGCCTCTGCTTTCAGCTTGGGTCATGATCCCAGAGTCCTGGGATCGAGCCCCGCATTGGGCTCTCTGCTCAGCGGGGAGCCTGCTTCCCCCTCCCCCTCTGCCTGCCTCTCTGTCTACTTGTGATCTCTGCCTGTCAAATAAATAAATAAATACTCCTTTTAAAAAAATTTTTAAAATAATAAAATAAAAATTAAAAAATTCTACATAATATGACAAACCTATTTATTTTTCATTTGTTATTTAATCAGTTAATGAGAGAACATTGTTGACTGGGAAAACTTCAGCAATATGCTCGAATTCCTCCTGTATAGTTTTAAAATGCTGTTTTAGGCCTGAGTGTCCAATTTATTCTTCACAATTTATTTGAAATTGAGACTACACGTTAAAATATCAAGACATGAGATTGTGCTTTGGGTAGAATCTTTGGGCCAGATGGTGAATCTGATGGAATTTTCCAAGCTGGACACCAAAGTCTGAGTCAGCCTGAATCTATGGGGCTCGAGAGTCTTCAAATCCAGTTTGTATATTATTCTGTACAAATCTATTAAATGAGGCAACAGTTTTTATCTTATAAATCCATGTGGGAAAAAGAACCATAAAAATACTTTTCTCTGTGGCTGACTAGAAATGGCAGCATTGGAAACAGAAAGCTAAATCACTTCCTAGTTCCACCACTTCTCCGCTGTGCGACTTCTAATGAAGGATTTACTCCCCAAGCCTAAGTTTCCACATTTGTAAACGACCATAATACTATCTACCTCGTGGGGTTTTGAGGACTGAACGGGATCCCCAAGGGAAGTACGCAGCACAGTGCCTTATGTGATGGAGAAACTCCATAAATGAGCTTCTCTCCTCTGCTCCTTTCACTGTGAGGTAGTGTAAGGATTTCAGAGGAGGGAGTCTGAATCCTAGCTTTCTCCCTACCAGCTCTGTGACCTTGGACATGTTATAAATCACTCTGTGCTTCCACTAACCCATCTGTATGATGTCACTGGGGATAGTGCCAGTAGGTTTCTTGTGATGACTCGGGGAGAAAATTCCTGTGCAGAGCTTATGCTTTGCCTGATAGATACTAATTACTCAGAGAGAGAGTTTAGTAGTAAGAGTAATAAGAGTATCAGTGTCCTTTATTCTTGCCATCACACTGCTAAATCAATAGGATATTTTAGGCTTTTGTTATGGCAACACTCCACTTCTGAGTATTAGTCTCTATTACAGGTTTGAATGACGAGGAAAAAAAAACATGTTTTGGACAGAAGAAATAACTAATGGAAACAGTCCGAAGGGCTAATCTCTCCTTAAACTTGTGATATTAGACACATGTTTAATGTAAAACAAAAGAGAAAGTCTGTTCTTAACAAAAATCTCTCATTTACATATTTGAGAGTGATATCATCACTTTAGGAAACACAGGAGATGCTGCGGTTGGTAGGATTTGTACCTTTCTTCTGCTCCAAATTCTTGACACAGGGTTACATATACCCTCTACAAGATGAAAAATATTTACTTAAAAAAAAATAAGACAGCATAAAATATTCAGAAAAATGGTTTATGGTACTGCCTGATGCAAATTGAGCAATGTGTTTTGTTTCTGGCCTGAAGAATTTCATGTATTTTACATGATGGCATGTGTCGCTGCTGCAAACGCATTGACTGTCAGTCACCTTCAAATAAGTGCCCTGTGATAAAACCAGCACATTACAGTCCTACAATTTCTCCCTGTTGAGAATTCTAAGCAACAGCTCCCCAGGCTTACCTTTGGGATGGAGGCAATTTTTACAGCGTTTAATTGCTATACGGCTTTCCCGTAGAGATTCAGGTTTGAGAGAGCCACTGCCGAATGAAAATATCTCACATACATCGGAAAGATAAAAGTGGTGTCAAAGTACTTAAGGTGTTTGGGGTTTGTTGTTGGATTTTTCTTTTTTAAGTAGCAACCATAAGGCTAAATTCAAATTATAAAACAGATTGTTCTTTCTGCCCCTTATCTAATGTCACCCAGGAAGTCGGGTTTCAGTTGCCTTAATCTCTTCAAGGCCTCTGAGAACAGACCAGTCCCAAGACTGTCAGAGAGAGTGGAAGTAAGCTCACATGCTCTGATCACACTTCCACAGATCCCTGCACAGTGCAGTCCCAAGCCCTCACTGGTCTAGGAGTGCAGCAATCTAAAATTGCAGTCACATCCTTTCATGTTACAAACTGGCTTCCAGTTCCTTCTTGAAATAGCGACACGCACTTCTGTGGAACAGCAGAGGTAGAAGGGTCCTGGGCCTGGCTCCAGTGGCCAGTCACCAAGAATTAATTCTTAAAATCTCAACCGCTACAAGTTATAGGTCACAATGCTACAAGTTATAGGTCACAACTTTAAAGTCTTTAAAGAATTATCCCCTACCAGAAAGAATATTTTCTTTCTGACTCTACTGATTCTAAATAAGCTCATCATATCTAAACGGGGCTCCGCAGCACAAGGTGCTGGACCAAACCAACCAGGCACAGCTAAGTGCTCTGATTCAACAATGGGGGATTAAACACAAAAAACAAAAAAGTCTTCCTTTTTTGTCTAGGGTCTAGGGTCTCCCTCTCTGGTATGGTATTGGAGCAAGCAGGATATATGGAAGTCGGAAGAGAGTATGAGTCTTCTAGCCAACTCTACCTGTTGCTGCAAAGCCCCATTGAGACCCATCATAAAGAGTCAGGGACCCAGATTCAGCTCAGACCTCCAGGCCCAACTCAGGGAGCTTCTCTGATGGGAGTCACTCAAACACTCTGTGCCTCATTTTCCTCCCCAAATAAGATGAAATGAGCCAGGATGATCTCCTGAGGTCCTTCTCATTGCTGATATTCTGTGTTTCTCTGACTTTTCTGATACCTAAGCTCTAGGCAAGATTTTGGGGGCTTGACCCGGAAGTACTTAGAAGAGCAACAATTCACTTTTTCTGTCTACCCAAAACAAATGATAATATCCCAGAAACAAAATAAGATTTAAAAGCAAATAAAACAAAATAAAGGGTATTAATATCGACCACTGTTTACACTTAATACTTATAATAGTTTCTGAAGGTCACCAATCACCACCTGTCTTCCTAAATCTCTTTTTCTCATTCATCTTTCTCCTTTATTTCCTTGAAAAGCTTAACCATCTTTATTTTGGGCTCATCTTTTGGGAAAGTGTCCCCTAGCCGGGGTCTTAGCCTTACTCTGATTCTCTTCACACCTTTGTGACTGTTTCTGATTTTAGCTTTCTCTTCTTTTCTCCCATCTTTAACTACATATTTACCAGGAAGTTCTACTCCATTTTCCCTGCTCTTCTTTCTGTATATGCATTTGCATACTTTCTAACCCATTAGCCTAGCTTTTTTATGTTAAAGATTCTCCTCTCTGTATCCAAAGTGTAAGTTTCTACCCTAATCACGTATGTCTAACTGTCCAGAAGGCAGATCTTTTTATATCCTGACACACATCTTTCTAATATATCCACAGTTTCATTTCCTTCTTCTCCATTTGCAAAGAAATACCCAGACTAGATCATTCCTGCAGATCTTTCATATTCACTAATAACACCACTCTTATCTCAAGCCTCTAAGCCCCAAAAGCTTTGGACATCTTTTTGTATTCTGCTGTGTATAAGGGGAAGTCAGACTGTGTGTGCTCACATCTCAAGATGCCCACTTACTGGCTTTGTGACCTGGGCAAGTTATTCAACCTCTCTGTGACTCGATTTCCTCTTTTGTAAAATGGGGATGATAAGAATACCTACCTCACAGGAAAAGTGCAAGAGATAAAGTGTTGCTCTGTTATAAAATGTATAGCACAACATCTTCCATAGGTTCTGCTCAGTAAAAAATAGATAACCAAGCAAACAAACAAACAAAACAAAGAAGTATGTTAATGTCAGGAAAAACAACAAGCTGTACAAGAAAGGAAATGTAACCATCACACACTATGTGTGGGATATCTGTGAATAATAATAACTATGTCTTAATGATGTTGATACTAAATATGGACTTAACTGAACACTGTGCAATCATTAACATTGAGAGGATGGAGAGACGGCGAGTATGTACAGAGTACATGCAGCTAGCAGTGTGAGTGTATATGTGTATGTATGCGTGAGTATGTGTGAGTATGTGTAAGATAATCTCTGTCTGAGAGAAGATTTGAGGCAAGTCATCATCTTCTAGAGTAGAAAGCCAATATGAAATGCCTAGAACAGAAACATCAAAAAATAGTGCTATATGAACCTTATTGAGAAATACAGATGTAAAAGCTAGGAGAAAACCATTGAATTGAAAGACTTGGAGCAGGAATCCAGGTTGGGATGAGGTAGTATCTGAGGGCTACTCTTTGTTCCTTAAAAACCTTATAGTAGTATTTGACTGAAACACTCTATCCCAATATTACTTTGATAAAAATAAAAAATTTTAGAGTAATTCATTAAATCATGGTTTATGTGTTTGGAAGTCATACAAATCCTGAGAAAATGTTGGTATTTGAAGAAGGTATCATTCGTACATTTTAATTTCCCACACTGAACCTGTAGCCTAAACTCAAAATATAAACTGATTCAGAAAATGGTTGAAGGAGGGGTGGGGCGCCTGGGTGGCTCAGTGGGTTAAAGCCTCTGCCTTCGGCTCAGGTCATGATCCCAGAGTCCTCGGATCCAGCCCCGCATCAGGCTCTCTGCTCAGCGGGGAGCCTGCTTCCTCCTCTCTCTCTGCCTGTCTCTCTGCCTAAATGTGATCTCTGTCTGTCAAATAAATAAATAAAATCTTAAAAAAAAAAAAGAGGGGTGGAGATGGGATGTTGGGTGAGCCAAGGAGGGCACGTATTGCATGGAGCACTGGGTGTGGTGCATAAACAATGAATTCTGGAACACTGAAAAGAAATTTTAAAAAAATAAATAAAATTTTTAAAAAATGGTTAGAAAAATTCATGATCAATTTATAGCCAAGACATTATTAAAAAAAAAAAAAAAAAAAGAATAGGGATGTCTGAGTGACAGCTTAGCCTCTTTAGGTATCATGAAAACAACCATGAGCTCCAAAAAATATCCTTTATCATTGTTAGGAACAGAAGGCCAACTCGAAACCTGACCTGCAATCCAACAAGTAGGGTTTCTACAAGTGTGGGTATTTATTCCAATGGTGGTCACGCCCAAGATGATTTTGGTAATACTGCCCAAAATAATCTTGGCAAATAATCTTTTCTATTTAAGCATGACACTTGTCATTTTAATTGCTTTATAGTCTCTCCATCAGATATCATTGCCACCAACATACTTGGAACAATATTTATGGAAACCAATTATTTGCAAAGCATATTGAATCTCACTGATTAAAACTACAAATTCAGCACAGATTTTTTAAAAATCCTCTAACATGTGCTGTCTAATAAATTTAGATGGGTTTGTTATTCTTCCCTAAAAAAACAATGAGATCAAAAAAACACAGTAATGGATAAAAATGAGGAATTCAAACTCTCTGCTTAATGATCGTTAGTAAGTAATGGTTTAGAAGATGATGTGTTAAAATGGTTAGGTGACGTTAGGATGGTGAGGAGGACTGGGAGAGATGTCACTGGAAAATGCCTTGGCACTGATTTCTGCTTTGTTATGGCTTGTTCCAATGACCTTCTGAATGCCAATCATATTGCAGATGCATGAAAACCCCATCCCTGCTATTGAGCTCTGAATGAGTGGGGGTGGCTCTCTGAGGAGGAGGAGAGCCAGTGAGATGCAAAGCCAAATGCTGGTTGGCAAAATGAAGGGTATCATCATAGAAGATACACAGAAACAGTTCTGCAAGTGCACATTCAAGCACTTGGCGTAGCTTTAGTTCTACCTCTTCAATATCTTCAAGAGGGAGAAAATAAGTTAATCAGAACAGTTATTCTGATCTGAACATGTGAATAAATGAAAATCATCTGGAACCAAAAACAAAAAAGGTGAGCACTTCTAAAATCAACACTAGTAGTGCCAACACAGAAAATACAACAGGCTTTGATGAGACTTCTTTTCACACTTGGGTTACAAGGCATGCTGATGAGCTCGTTTCCACAGCCTGCCATGAAACAAGTTTGTCTGCTCAAATGTTTCTTTCCTCCAGTCTAAGAAACTGAAGTAAGAATCTTTTCTCACACTGCTTTCTTGCCTAAAAGTCACACCATCTTGGTTCTTGATTCTTCCCCTTCTCCACCAGTGAAACAGTATGAAAAGAACTCCAAATCTGCTTCTGTGATCCCCACATTAAAATGTGCATGTGTTTTCAATTCAGGCTCATATTTAAAAGGCTTCTCTCAAGGTTTAAAAGAACGAGAATCATTAAGAAGGTGATACATCCATACTTAATTCTCCAACCTGTCTGCTCAATGAAATTGCCTGGGGAGTTTTAAAAGCGACTCATCCTAGGTCAGAGTACAGTAAGGGTATCCAAACTTTTCTGAGCTCCCCAGGACAGTCTCATGTGCACCCCTGGTGAGAAGTACTTCTCTGGAGAACTGGACACTACAAAGTTTATGTGTTTATCAACCTCACTGGGTTGTTCACTCCTAGAGCCGAGTGGATGGATTTGGTTTTTCTGTCTACTACTTTGATTTCTATTTTGTTCTAGTCTGTGCAAAGGTGAATCCAACAGAAGGATGCTGCATAAATCATTTAAGAAGGGCCTACAAAAAATAGATCTGCTTCTCATCCAGTCTCACTGGTTTTTCTGAACTATGAACAAACAAATAAAAAACCCTACTTTGTATCCATAACGGAACATTTCTTAGGTAATAATATTTTTTTAAAAACCTCAATAATGAAAATTATAATATATACTTTGGACTTTTTATTCCAGAAATTAAATTCTATTTTCAAAGAGCATCTTATTACTACCCATAAGAAGACTCTTTGGCAACAAAGACAGAAATTACCAGTTGAATAAAGGAACCTGAGGGTCAGATACCTGGTGTATTTCTGGTTGCTTTAGAATGTCCAATCCTTCACTATAATATTCAACAACCTAAAATTGGAAGGGAAAGGGGAGTTTAATGGCTTGGTCATATAATTTTGGGAATTTTATTTTTACCCTTATAATTACATAGCACAGCCTTATTATAAGAGCAATGAAAAGTCGGGCACCTGGGTGGCTTAGTTGGTTGAGCAACTGCCTTCGGCTCAGGTCATGATCCTGGACTTGCAGGATCCACTGCATTGGGCTCCCAGCTCCTTGGGGAGTCTGCTTCTCTCTCTGACCTTCTCCTCTCTCATGCTATCACTCATTCTCTCTCAAATAAATAAATAAAATCTTTAAAAAAAAAAAAAAAAGGCAATGAAAAGTCACCGAAGTCTCTTTCATACAGGAATAACATGATTTCTCCATGGGAAAACTGGAAGAGGACCATGTAGAAAAAGGAGTTCCATTTGGGGCTCCAGAATTTGAAACGTCTTCATGACGTCCAACGACATGTGTCAATTAGTCAGCTGGTTGCTCTGTGAGAGGAGAGGAAATTTGTAGGTTTCTATAAAGAGAAGGTAACTTTAATTAAGGACAAGATGGAGGGCACTTGGGAAACAGAAGAACGGGAAGCATGAGGAACTCCAATATTGTGGTCAGCTATGACAAGAGAGCAACAAAAGGGTGTGGGGAACCTGCAATAAATACACTTCTAACCCTCTCTCTAGGCATACCTCTATTTTGTGTATAAAACCAGCAGTGGAATTTCTTTTACCTTTTTTTTTTTTTTTTTTAGATTTTATTTATTTATTTGAGAGACAGAGAGACTGAGAGAGAACAAGCATGAGCAAGGTGAAGGGCAGAGGTAGAAGCAGATTCCCTGACGAGCAGGAAGTCCGATGAGGGACTTCATCCAGGACCCTGGGATCATGCATGACCTGAACTAACCGCAGCCACTTAACTGACTGAACCACCCAGGTGCCTCCAGAAGTGGAATTTTCTAAAGAGCATTTAAAGCCTATTGATGCAGACTGACAGCTTTCCAGAAAGATCATACTCACTTTCTGCCCCCTCACCAAGGCTATGAGCCTCGTCAACGTGGTTGGTAAAAACATCATCCCATTATCTCAGGCAACTGTTTGAAATCATTTGCATTAGGAAGCACACGTGACGTTCCTACACAAATGAGCCCGAGACTCTTAAATGCAGAACTGCATTGAGGATGGGACTATGTAGCCAATATCATAAATACACAATCAACTTGCTGAGTTAAAAGGAAATCAAAATTCCATCATTTGTTTTCACAGTGTATTTCTAACAAGCCCAAGTTCCGATGTCTGCTTCCTCCGCTGTGTGAAGGTCCCAAGACTGCTCAGCTGCTAAGCTCAGGCCGAGCCCCCAGCAAACATCTTTCCTCTGGCGAGCACAACCAGGAGGCTGCTCAGGGAGACTCAGTAGTGCTGTTTCCAAATTTAGCTTGGAACTTCATAATCATCTTGTTAAGTGTTTTCAATACTGCTTGGAAAATGTACAAGCAAAGCCTAACATATTTTTGTCAATCAATCAGTATAAATTCAGATGAATGTTTACTGATATGTACTGTATTTTCTGGTGACCCCAAGAATAATGCATCACACTCCTGAATATATTGTGATTAAGTAAAGCCTTCTGGCTTCACTGTCTAATATTACCATGACTAGATCAGGGTTTATTCCAACTGACATCTTTCTGGTATTACTATCTGTAATTATTTTTTCTTAAAGGAGATTGCAATCTCTTGAATTTATATTTTTAACTGACCCCTTTTGGGATATTATAGACTAAAGGGGCTTTTTTTTTTACAAGGACCATGGTTTTTTGGGGGTTTTTTTGCTTTTAAGATTTTATTTATTTATTTGACAGAGAGAGAGAGAGACAGCGAGAGAAGGAACACACGCAGAGGAAGCGGAGAGGGAGAAGCAGGCTTCCTGCTGAGCAGGAATCCAGATGTGGGGCTCCGTCCCAGGATGCTGGGATCATGACCTGAGCTGAAGGCAGACACTTAAGGACTGAGCCACACAGGTCCCCACAAGGACCATGTTTTAAAATTAGTTCTTGGGGCGCCTGGGTGGCTCAGTGGGTTAAGCCGCTGCCTTCAGCTCAGGTCATGATCTCAGGGTCCTGGGATCGAGTCCCGCATCGGGCTCTCTGCTCAGCAGGGAGCCTGCTTCCTCCTCTCTCTCTCTGCCTGCCTCTCTGCCTACTTGTAATCTCTCTCTGTCAAATAAATAAATAAAATCTTTAAAAATAAATAAATAAAAAATAAAATAAAATTGGTTCTTGCTGTGTAAATTATCTGTGGATCCTGTCACTCTGTCCAGCTCCCAAATACTCCCCTTAAAAAGTTAACATGACTGTTTGTGTAGAAATTAAGGGGTCTCCAACCTTTACTCCATCAAGGTGGTTGCCTTGGCCTGTTTTGAACTTGGTCCAGTCGCTGTATGTTGCTTCAAGTTCATACTTTCAGTACATACATTTGCTTCTGGTTGCTTTCTTCAGAGAGTAGGTAAAGACTTCTGCTTGGATTTGAATATCCCTACCACCCTCATGACCCCCAGGAAGGTTCTTTAACCCTCAGGTGCCTCCGTTTCTTCATGCACATGAGGGAAAAATACTACCTTTTTCACATTGAGTAAGCACTGCAAGTGTTAATGATTATCTTTTTGTCTGGTTGTTTTTGCCATTGTGTGTTGTGTTGTTGCTACTGTTTATTTTGGGTTTTTTTTTGGGGGGGTGCGGAGAAGGTTGAGCAATGTACCACCTACAACGTCTCCTAGTTTACAGCATGGCCACAGGAATAGTGACCCACTCTTTCTAAATTATCCACCTTGCTGACTCAGAGGCTGGAATCTTGGTGCATCCTGGCTCACCAAAGCAAAAGCAAGGCTCATGTGACCCTCTGGCACTCATTTCTAAGAGACTCCAAGTACACATACAGTCAGAAGTCCTCTGAGTGTACACACCAGTCAACACGTGCATCTCAGCATATAAAATTCAGTTCCCTGCTCCCAAAGAAACAGGAAAGCCACAGACTCTCCTTCCCCATTGCTCCTCTCTTCTCTCTCTCTCTCTCTCTCTCTCTCAGATACACACACACACACACACACACACACACCCCTTTCTGGTGGGACAATGAAGAGTGAATCTGAGGACAAGACCGAGGCTGGAAGGCCATTTGGAAAACAAATGCAACCATCCCTAGACATGTGAAGGGTGGGGTCAGGGTGGGAGACAGTAGGGAAACAGAAAAAGACATTTACAGCTGTTAGAAGCATGAACAGTAAGTACATTTTACATGTTTTTAACGTAGCTTCTCTAAAGCACACAAGACATTGGGCTATAACCTCCAAGATCCACAGGGCAGGGAGGGCTTTGTGGGAACAAGAACCACCTAGCTGGCCCAGCCCGCTTCCTTCATATCAACAGGAGGACGGGGAGGGAAGTGTGGATTACCTCAGTCAGCAGCGCTGAGGAGAGCATGTCGGGCTGCTGGTGGTGTGTGGACTGGCTCACCCACTGCCCCAAGCCCAGTGACCTGCTGGACAGGGACAGCTCACCCACATCTGACAAGGACATCTGCTCAGGGCAGGTAGCAGGTGGAGACTGAGAGTCGGGGTGAGAGGGAGTGGTCACAACCTCTCCTGGGCAGTTACAGCAACATCACAAAGGGACCAGCTCACCTGGGGAGGGGAAGGATCCAGAGTGGGGGTCAGCATCACTCTAGGAGGCCACCTAGACCCAAAGTTGGGCCCTGCAAGTGTGTCCTGAATTCTGAAACAAGCAGGCAAACAAAAATTCTTTCCTTGAAGTCCATCCATACCAATATTTCCCATTACAAGCCTTACTGCTGCCTCCATTCTATTAATAATAAAAGACAAAGCTAAGTTGTTCACTGGCTAATTTTATTCCTTGCTAACTCCCTCCACCCCTTCAGGCAAGGCCTGTCAATGAAAAGGTTTTCTGGCAGCTGCCCCAGCAGTCTGATGACCTTGCCCCTGTTTATACCTTTGGGAACCTCTTTAAAAGTCTCATGTGTTACTGGCCAGAGCCCTCCCTGACAGGTACACCCCTGTTTGCCTGAAACTCTTCACTTCAGTTACAGTCTGAAATTCATCTCCTAGTACTATGCTTTCTATTTAAAATGCAAATACTTCTGCATGGGTAGGCAGTCTATTCTACCTAAATTAGAATTGTTCAATCATGTGGGGTTTTCCTCAAAAGCCAAGAGACCAGTTTCCAGGGGAAGCTGTAGAATAGAATCAGTGAATCTCGGTGGCAAAGGTACTCGGAAAGGACATTCCCGCCCTCTTGCAACCCTGCCAAGCTGGGAATTAGGGGTGCTGCCTAAAGGATGGGGGTCTGAGGCTCCCAGGGCTATGGGAAGGAGTCCCAGGCTCCAAGACTGACTTTCCTTTTTAAGCAGGCCCAGATACTGTATGTATATTTTCTATTGTCAAGGGAAAAAAATCACAGGTTATGATACAAACACTAACCTATTACAATCAAACATTTTGAGCCAAAAATAATCATTGAAAAAGCAATTAAGACTTCACCAAAATCTGCAAAACACAGAGGGAAGACTCCATTCATAATATGCAGTAAAACACAGTAAGTTCTACTCCATCTGCCCTTTCCACTCCACACACACACACACACACACACACACACACACATCCACTACACTACAGATGCCCCTTCAGATTTTTTCTCTCACACTTCATACTCCTCTAAACTTCCACCCTAATCCTGAAAGAACCGGTCTTCTTTTGTTTTATCTATATTTTCTGTTCTGTCTGGATGAAAAGAAAAGTTGGCTGTCACTGTCATTCCTTGATAAACTTCTGCCCGAACTGTCAAGAAATAAATGTATCACTATAAGAGGAAAGAGAGAGGAAAGAGAACAGAGTTTATTTTTTGGTAAGACAAGAATGTTGATTGTTCTGTCTTCCTAATTTTCTATTTCTTTATGGTTGGTTGCTGTGCATTTTTTCTAAAACGCAAGACACAAATTCCAACCTCCTTGTTAGCATGAGAACAGCTTCCATTTTCATTTGGAGAACTACATGATGTTTGATTTTTACAGTCCAGGAAGCTAGTAACCACATAATCATCTTCGGTTCCTAAAATTAAACAGATAGATAAACAAATAAGCAAAAACAGGGGACTACATTTATTTATGGATCTATTCACAAAGTTCTAGTAGAGATTGTAAATATAAAAACTTGTGGAGTCAATGGCAATGGTCCATGGGAACAAAACAGGTTTTTTTTTTTTTTTAAAGATTTATTTATTTATTTTTAGAGAGAGAGAGTGTCGATGAGTGAAGGGGGTAGAGACAAAGGGAAAGAAAGGAGGAGAGAATCTCAAGCAGATGCCATGCTGAGCATGAAGCCCAACATGGGACTTGATCTCACGACTCTTACATCATGACTTGAACCAAAACCAAGAGTCGGGTGCTTTAACCAACGGTGACACCCAGGCATCCTGGAACAAAATAGTTTTTAATCAGGTTAAAAAAACATGTGTTTTAGAAGGAATTGACTTGATAAACAAGTCAGTTTGGTGGTGACAAAGAGTCGAGTGACCCTCTGGCACTCATTTGGTAGTCAACCAAGAGTCGCGTGCTTTAACCAACGGTGACACCCAGGCATCCTGGAACAAAATAGTTTTTAATCAGGTTAAAAAAACATGTGTTTTAGAAGGAAGTGACTTGATAAACAAGTCAGTCAGGTGCTCCTGACTCATTGTAAAGAACTGATTGACTTCCTTCAGATTAAACAAGTCCAGCATTATTACGTGATCTTAGGAGGAAGGTCAGAACCGAACCTTCTGGAAGATGATGCCATGTTGGATGTCCTGCCATTCCAGGAAGGTGGGTATTATAGAGGGCACGGATTGTATGGAGCACTGGGTGTGGTGAAAAAATAATGAATACTGTTTTTCTGAAAATAAATTAATTAATTAAAAAAAAAAGGTAGCACAACTTTCTAAATGACAAGCAGGTTCATAAAGGTGTAGTTTCTCAGGATGTTCCAAACTGGAATCCACGTCAATGACTTCTCCACTGTCAGGTACCTCACCCAGGGATCATTTTGGAACACAAAACCATCCCTATTTCAAATTACTTTTTTCTAAGCTGATTTTCCTTTGCCCAAATCTTCCTACTAATTATCTAGCTGTAAAAAATGTACTGTGTTCAACTCGTGAACCTCCTTCCATGTTCAGGAACAGGAAAAATATATATGGAGTGAGAGCAAGGTGGGAAGGAGAGTGAAAAGGAGGAGAAAAGAAAATTAGCGAAGAAAAGAAAATGATCGTTTTCTGCATTGCCTTTGTCCTCCACTAACACACAGTGCTTATCATCACCATGCCTGCGAGATAGAGGAAGAAAAGAGAAATCTTTGGAGTACTGATCTATCCACAGAACTGTAGCTGTCATACTTCTGTGGAAGATCCCACAATATTTATTTTCAGCCACAAGCTTTCTCCTGGTTTCGTATCTCTGCTTGTCTGTCTACCAGATTATTTCCGCTTGGAGATCTTACTGTCACTTCAGAGTAACCACATCTCAAATCATTTTAACAGGCTTCATTCTCAAACCAGCTTCCTTTTCCTGCATTCATATTTCTATTAATGATAGCAAAACTTTCGGGTTGCCTGGGTGGCTCAGTGGGTTAAAGCCTCTGCCTTTGGCTTGGGTCATGATCCCAAGATCCTGGGATCGAGCCCCACATCAGGCTCTCTGCTCAGCAGGGAGCCTGCTTCCTTCCCTCTCTCTCTCTCTGCCTGTCTCTCTGACTACTTGTGATCTCTGTCAAATAAAGAAATAAAATCATGAGAGACTATGGACTCTGCAAAACAATCTGAGGGATTTGAAGTGGCGGGGGGTGTGAGGTTGGGGTACCAGGTGGTGGGTATTATAGAGGGCACGGATTGTATGGAGCACTGGGGGTGGTGAAAAAATAATGAATACTGTTTTTCTGAAAATAAATAAATTAATTAAAAAAAAAAGGTAGCAAAACTTTCTAAATGACTCAGCCTAATCTCCTGGTGCCATCAATGACTCTTCCTCCTTTCTCTCCCCTTTACACCATTAATTTTCATCTTCCTGATGTTATCTCTCTTTCCTCCATCCCTTCCTTCCCATTTCTTCTTTAAAAAATTTTTGAGAGAGAGACCACAGGCATGAGGGGGTCTAGAGGGGAGGGGCAGAGGCAAAGGGAGAGAGAGAAAACCTCAAGCAAACTCCCTACCAAGAGCAGAGTCCAGCTCCCAGGGCTTGATCTCATGACCTTGAAATCATGACCTGAGCCAAAATCAAGAGTCAATGCTTAACCAACTGAGCCACCCAGGCACCCCTCTTCCTTTCCATTCTTAATCGTATCAGCCTGTTATCACTGCATGCTGCAATTGGAGTTCTAAAGATAAACACCTTCACAGTTTTTTTCTGGGCTCATCCTGTTCAAGATATTCTGTACCGAAAAGGAAAATTACTGAGTGGAATAAACTAGAGAAGAGGTAAAAATTGTAATGATGATAATGGTTAACGTTTCTTGAGCACTATTTGTCCAGTACTCCTTAAGAGCTCTTTTCATGGATTAATGCATTTAAAGCTCACAATAAAACTCTATAAAATGGGCACTATTTGTATCTTCCTTATAATAGGTAGAAAAATATGACAGTGGAAATAAACTTTTCATGGTGTACTGAGAGTCAGAGGATATAGGTTCTAGGTCTCAGAATCATTTTGTAAAATGAGGGGACAAAGCAGATAATGTCTAAATTCATTTTTCTTGAAAGTAATCTGAGATTGTACTTCACAACAGAGATGAGAAATTTAATATGAAACAGAAAGAGAACCCTGAAATTCTCCAAATTCTGTTCTATTCTCTAGGGGTCATTCATAAAGAAACAATTACTCATTTATTCAAAACATTCTTGAGCACCTACAGCTTACCATGACCAATGGACAATTATTGGGTCATTTTATATAGCCCTCTTATTTGTATTGACTCTTCCCTTATTATTGCTCAAGTCTTACCTGAGGCAGGTGATGATGGTCCAAAGAAAAGAAGAGCTAAGAGAAGGTAATGAATCTTCATAGCAAGGCCGCTCAGAAGCAACTAAGTGTCTCAAAAAGATAAACCGATATACATGAAGGTGTTTTTAGAGTCAGGATTCCTGTACTTAAGACTTCCCTGGGTGATGTGGACCTAATGTGTCTTGGTCTCTGTCAGATTTGTGGGGCTCCAACTCCCCACAACTCCTGTATATTTCCTATTTATTGAATTGTATTATGACATGTGTAAGCCCTTATTACATCTTTACAACACATTTTGCTCATCCATGTCCCTCTACACTGTCTCTGTGACCCAACATCAAGGCTTAACTGTAAGGCCTCTTATCACTTGAATTATCTCTACCTTGATGGCTCCATTAATGGTGGCACCCCCTTTCCTGGTACTTATACCACCTCTCCCTTTCATCTGTGAATCGCCTTTCCTAGTCTGGACATCATGTTCATCAAGACCAATGTTGCCTGGAATACTTTTATGAGGTTGTTAGTAAACCTGAATTTTCACAGTCTCTAATTCCCCTTCCTCTCTTTCTACATCCAGCATACATCCCTGAAGATCATCATGTGATTGTGCTAATGTTTCACTTTCATCTCCTTTCAACTGGGCCCTGGTGTTGGCTTTCCCACTTAGTGTGACAACCACAAGGAAAGGGATTGTATGGTCTCTGACCCTGTGCCTACATATACTGTAGAATAGAGTAATGCTCAGAGAAGTTTGTTGAACTGAAGTGACCTTTCTTCCCTACTTTATTTTGTTACTCTTTTAAGGACTACTCTTACTCCAAAGGGGCTGTTCATATCAGAACTAACACAGTCCCTCATGCCTCCCTTTTTCATGCAGATAAAATCTCCCCCTTCTTTCTTTACTGAACGTACTGAGCTATCACTTGTATATTCCTTCTCACCCTCTAGACCATCTAAAAATGTGTTTGCCTTTACTTCTATCCTTTTTTATCTTTTGTTGCAGAAGAAATAATCACTTTCTCCTTCAAAATCTATGTCACCTTCCCAGGCTCTCTCTCAAATTATTTTCTGCCATTTCCCTTCCCAATTCTCTACCCATTAGGTAGACCACAGATACATACAGATTGATATCATTCTGGGTCACAATTGCTTTAAGCATTTCTGAAGATGGATGTTTATGTTTAATGTTGGGCATAGATGGCTAGCATCACCCTAAGCACAACATAAGAGTCTGTCATAAAAAACTAGTGATAATTCTTTTTTTAAAAAATTTATTTATTTAACAGAGATCACAAGTAGGCAGAGAGGCAGGCAGAGACAGAGAGAGGAGGAAGCAGGCTCCCTGCTGAGCAGAGAGCCTGATGCAGGGCTCGATCCCAGGTCCTGGGATCATGACCTGAGCCGAAGGCAGAGGCTTTAACCCACTGAGCACCCCAATGCCCCAAAACTAGTGATAATTCTTCAAATAAGTTATAATTATGTATTTTTGTCATACATTTAAAAAAAAAAAAGAATTTAAGGCCGTTTACTTGCTATACACACAAGAGATTAAAAGTGAGCAGGTTATAAAACTAGGTTGTGAAAAATAAGATACAATTATAGGTAATTTAGAGATGGACCGCAAATTGTGATTGAGTTTTGTGAAGTAAAAATAAGAGAAACGATAGATATAGAAGTCACCAGATCAAAGTAATCTCAAGACAAAAGAACAAAGCTATAGGCATTACATTTTTTTATTTCAAACTGTTTTACAAAGCTATAACAATCAATACAGTATAATATTAGCATTAAAAAGAGACACGTAGGTCAATGAAACAGAATATAAAACCCAGAAATAAACACATGCATATTTGGCTACTTAATTTATGATAAAGGAACCAAGAATATACCAAGAAGAAAGGATAGTCTTATCAATAAATGGTGCTGCGAACACTGGATAGGTGCATACAAAAGAATGAAACTGGACCACTTTCTTTCACCATACACAAAAATTAATTCAAAATGGATTAAATATTGCATGTAAGACCTGAAACCACAGAAGTCCTAGAAGAAAACATAGGTAGAAGTCTCCTGGACATTGGTCTTGGTAATAATTTTCTGGATTTTAAACCAAAAACAAAGGCAACAAAAGTGAAAATAAACAAGTGATACTAGATCAAACCAAAAAGCTCTGCACAGCAAAGAATACCATCAACAAAATTAAAAGGGAACCCACCAAATGGGAGAGAATATTTGTAAATCATATGTCTAATAAAAGGTTAATATTCAAATTATAGAGAACTCATATAACTCAATAGAAAAAAATAAATAAATAATCCAATTTAAAAATGGGCAGAAGATCTAAGACATTTTTCCAAAGAAGACATACAGATGGCCAATGGGTCCAAGAAAATGTGCTCAGCAACATTAACTATCAGGGATATGCTAATCAAAATGATAAAGAGAGATAACCTCACACCTGTTAGAAGGGCTGTTGTCAAAAAGACAAGAGATGACAAGTGTTGGCAAGGATGTGGAGAAAAGGAAATCTTCATGTACTATTAGTGGGAATGTAAATTGACATAGCTACTATGAAAAACAGCTTGGAGGTTCTTCAAAAAGTTAAAAATTGAACTACCACGTGATCCATCAATTCCACTCTGGAATCCCAAAAGAAATAAAAACACTAACTTACAAAGTTTATGTAATTCCATGTTTGTTGTAGCATTTTCTATAATGGCCAAGTGTCCAGGTATTTCTATTTACAGTAAATGTCCCTCAATGGATGAATGGATACAGAAGATGTCATATTTACATAAAATGGAATATTAATCACACATTTAAAAAAAGAAAGAAAATCTTGCCATTTGCAAAAACATGAATGGACCTTGAGGGCATTATGCTAAGAGCAAAACAAATATCATTATGCTAAGAACAAAACAAATATCACATGATCTCACATATACGTAGACTCTAAAACAATACAAAAACAAAACAAAACCAAAAACCTGAACTCATGTAGATAAAGAAAGCAGATTGGTGGTTGTCAGAGGCAATGAGAAAGGGCTTACAAAGATGGTCAAAAGGTACAAATTTCCATTTATACAATAAATAAATTCTGGGGATGTGATGTAACACATGGAGACTACAATTAATTATACTTTCTTACATATTTGAAAGTTTATAAGAGAGTAGATCTTAATAGTTCTCATCACAAGAAAAATAATTATAAGTGTATATGGTAATGGATATTAAGTAGACTTATTATGGTAATCATTCTGTAATATATTCAAATATCAAATCATGTTGTACACCTGAAACCAACATAATGTCATATGTCAATTATATTTCAATATTTTTTTAATTTTAAAAAGCAATTCAGTGAAAAAAAAGCGGGGCTCTATAATGCCAAATAAGTCCCATGTTTTCAGCTAAGTATCTGATTCAATCAAGCTTTAACAAATGGAAAATCTTTAGCCTTTCAGAGTTAGAAATCCCTTTGAGAATTTAATGAAACGCAGATTGTCCACTTAGAAAAAAGAAGGAAGGAAGGAAGGAAGGCAGGCACCAGGTACATATCCACAGAAGTCCATATATAATGCAAGAGGTTTCACAGCCCCGCCTCACCTCCAGCCAATGTGTTAAGGATACATGAATCCCAGACTGAGGACCTCTGCTGTAAAAGAAACCAGATAAAAGAAGAAATAAGAACTCTAGGATGAGAGGAACCTAGGTGGCTCAGTCAGTTAACTGGCTGCCTTCAGCTCAGGTCCTATGATCAAGCTCTGGGTCAGGTTTACTGCTTGGTAGGGAGTCTACTTCTCCCCCTGCCCCCTCACCCCATTCATGCTTGCTCTCTCTCTTTCTCTCTCTTTCTTTCAGTGTCTCTTTCAAATAAATAAATGAAATCTTTTTTAAAAATCTAGGGTCAAGTGCTCACTTCGGCAGCACATATACTAAAAAAAAAATCTAGGATCAAAAATCTAGACAATACTGGGGAGTCAGAACCCAGGCCACCAGCTAGGGAGCAAGGGATCATGAAACAGAACACTCAATATGACTAACAGCCAAAGCATGGCCATCGTTTTACTCTCAGGATACCAGTTCACGTAGCCTATTATCACAAAGGAAATGTAACCCAAAAGGCAAAGAAGTCACAAAAGCCCCCCACCCCCTTATCCCTACCATCCCTAAATAAACTATCCAACAGTCACAGGACAAGAATAACAAATCCTTAATAGTTGGAAAACTTCATTACCCCATTCAAAATTGCTTTGTACTTTCTAAGACATCAGCCAATTCCAAGCCCTGACCATTCTGAGCCTTTGGAGGCAGGATAAATGGACTGGGGTGAGAGATCTATTGGAAGTTCCATAGGAAGATATAATGGTGGTTGGTGGGAAAAGGGAATGAGAACAGATATATGAGCAGGTACTACCCCCAGGATAAGGGAAGAGACTACATTTACCTTATATCTGTATTAGTTAGGATTAGATTTAGCTACGACAAATATAAATTTAAAATAATGACGACTTAAACTTATTAGAATTTATTTTATTCTACCATAAAGCCCAGAGGCAGAAAAGTAGGTAAGTAGGTAGGGAAGTAGGTAAATAGAAAGACAATACATTGATTGATTGATTGATTCAGAGCTGAATGGCGGTTTCATGATCCCCGGTATCCTCCTGTCCTATTGATTTATCATACTCAAGACACAGATCCAAGAGGGCGATTCAAGCTTCAACTATCTTTTTGCATTCTGATCAATGGGAAGGAAGAAACGTGAGGAAGGACATATTCCTCTTGGAGCCTTCCTGAGACTGCACATAATACTTCCACTTACATCTCACTGACTAGAACCTAGTCATATGGCCATACCTACCTGGAAGAGAGGCTGGGGAAATTTAGTCTTGATTCTAGACAGCCATGTGTTCAGCTATAAATTGGGAGCTTTACATAGTAACAAAGGGATAATGTATATTGAGGTAGCTAAGTCAGTATCTCTATCATCTTAAGACTCTCCTCAAGACTTTCCATCTCTCTACAATATAGAGATACCATGTCAATAAAAACAAATGGCGGGGCGGGGGGGAGGATTAACACAACTGTTGTCTTCGGATTTCAAGAAGCTTTATGTTCGTAAGCTTGGATTTCATATAAGCTTCTAGAGGGAGGAAAGGGTCATTCCCAAGGAAACACATCCAAATCCAATGGGAGGGGACCATGAAGAGACAGAAGCATGGAACTTTGTGTGTATTGCAAGACTACAAAAGTTAGGGTTCTCTCTGACAGGACATAATGACACATGAGAAAATACTTTTAATAGAATATAGTTAAATGTATTGACAGAAATATACAGAGTGTGGTCTAACAGAAGGGCTGTCAAGAATGTCAGCCCTGCCTGGTTACCATCTCTGCACAGATGCTCTCTTTGCAGCTGGCACTATAATTAGGCCCTCCTTTAACCCATGGGAGACTGTCTTGGCTCTAAACAATTTCTAGTAAAAATGTTCAGATCTACATTAGTATTTGCAGTTTTATTAGGATATATGTATTTGGAGAAAGAGAGAAGTAGAGGTGGTAGAGTGAAATGGTTAAAAGCACAGATTCTAGAGCCAGACTGTGTGAACTTGAATGATGAGTTCTCCAACCATGTGACCTTGAGCAAGTCATTAACCTCAGCATGCTTCAGTTTCCTTCTCTCTAAAATGGGGTTAATAGGAGACATCCCATGTTATTTGAATCTGTTTGGCTTCTGAATTAAGATAGGAAGGCACACTCCACTATCTACCTCATAGGGGTATGGAGTACAGTAAACAAGTTAATAGAAGACTGATGTTATACAACATGGAACATTTTAAATGCTGTGCAAGTGTTTGCTATTGTTAATTGGGGCTATATTTTACATGCTAGATGAAAGTCTCGGCACCCCAACATGCATCTGTCCTCCAGTGTCCTTCTGGTGGCAGGGGGCAAGGATAACCCACATGCTGGGTCCTCCCAGCTGGCTCTATCCTACTGCTATTAATGAGGTCATTCTCACTGGGTCCTTCTCTGAAAGGACACTAATGACAGAGAACATTTTTGTCCTTTAAGTAGAAGACAAATGACATGTTTCAGATCTTTAATAGAATGGTAAAACAGTAAAAAGACTCCAATATAGAAAGAACGGGTTAAAAAATAAAACTTCTGGTGTACCCAAACAAATTAATGCCTTACTCAGGAAGTCCCTTTGTGGGCAGGAACTGCATCTATTCAATTCACCAATGTACTCAGAAAGTATCACAGTGCTTAACATACAGTAAATACTTAATACATTTTTCTTGACTAAATAAATATTTGGTGAATGCCTAGAGATGTTTCAGAAGTTTACTTCGGTACTATAATTTAAGTCACAAAGAAGTAAGTAGGAACTTCAGGCTGTTTTCATGAGTTTTTTCAGGTCTAGCCCTGCTGCCAAAATCATAGACAGTAAATAGAAACCCACCTTCTCGCTACTCCTCACCACTGTCATCTCCACTAAGGAACATTTATGAATGGCAGAGATTCTCTTCAAATTCTTTGGTAGTCTTCTCTGGAGCTTTTTTTCTTTTAAGTTTTGTTTTCAAATTTAAAATCTATTTTGGGGGCACCTGGGTGGCTCAGTGGGTTAAGCCTCTGCCTTCTGCTCAGGTCATGACCTCAGGGTCCTGGGATCAAGCCCCGCATCGGACTCTCTGCTCTACAGGGAGCCTGCTTCTCCCTCTCTCTGCCTGCCTCTCGGCCTACTTGTGATCTCTGTCAAATAAATAAATAAAATCTTTAAATATATATATATATATTTTGATTATATATCTCAAAATGTTATAGATCATTTTTACTCTCTATGCATCAACCATTTCTTCTTAGTCTTACATAGCTTTAGCAGCTTAGAAATAAACTAGCAATTTAGAAATATTTGGTATTTCTTTTTTTTTTTGCCTCTGTAATAACATGCTTAAACTCAAAAAAATATAATTCATTCTTAATAATCACAATATATTCCTTGAGTTCAAAATGCCCAGGGATGGAGGGTGTTTTAAGATCTTAAAATAAATGAATGGATTAAAATATATTCATATACATTATATATATAAATATAAGTTACATGTATAAGTTATACATATATAAATTATGCATTATACATAATATATACAATTATATGTATATATATGTAACATTGTGACCTGGAGACAGCAGGGGTTTTTAATGAAAGATTTGATGCCATGATGCAGACAAACCATCCAGCTTAGGTAAACCTTAAAGAATGACGTTTCTGTGAAACAATATGCAAAGTACCAATTTCAAGGGCTTTATTATAGTTTCACATGCCTTAAATCAGATGAGGACCACCTCCCCCCACCCTATGCATTTTCAAA
Organism: Mustela lutreola; assembly: GCF_030435805.1. NCBI lineage: Eukaryota > Metazoa > Chordata > Mammalia > Carnivora > Mustelidae > Mustela > Mustela lutreola. Next base: position 165,778,225 of record NC_081293.1, on the reverse strand, counting down.
TTGAGGCTTCATTAAAAGGCAATTTTTATATTAAAGAGGAAATAGAAATATTCTGCATTAAAATTTAGAACAGAGAACATCTAGCCATTCCGTACTTTAGTTCTGTATCATATTTAGTTAAGGAGTTAAGGTGGAGTGTAACAGGTAGCAATAGGGGCAGAGGTGTGGGAATCTAGAAAAGTAGGTAGATGAAAATCCAGTATCCATCATATTCTGAAAGGATAAAAGTTGAGCAAATATACCACTACTACTTTATTTCTAACCTCAGAAAAATCCAGCTGTTTGCAATTATATCTCTTTTCCTAATTTTAAACTGGTGGGGAAGGGAGGGCAGGCATTACAAAAATTTGTGACCATTGAATAAAAAATAAACTTTAACCACATTAGGCAAGTGGTTTCTATTTGGGTCCCAAGAAAGGAATTCTGAATAAATATCGTCAAAAAATTTTGACAAAGAAGTGGGAAAGGTGATAATTTTCAAACACGATGCCTGGTAAAGCTCTGGCTATACTCTTGTAGCAATGTCTGAAGTCTAATATAAATCTCTTCCTACCTTCAGTCTTCTATTCCTTTTAGTATTGTCCTGGATAAAGCTTTCATTCCCCCAGACTCATCAGCATGATGCTGTATAAATAAATTGTGATACATTCATCAAAAGAAGTTACAGAGTAGCTAAAATTTATAAACTGAGGCTGTATATATTTTCACAAATAAATCTTAAGCATAAAGTGTTCAGCAAAACAATTTGCAAAAGAACATATACAGTATGATCCAATTATATGAGGTTTAAAAACTATATAAATTCTGTGTTGCTTGTGGGCACATATAAATGAAATAAAAGGAAAAGCATTTCTACTACAATTGAGGGCAGTAGCTATTTCTGGAAGAATACATGAGGGGCTTAATACCTGAAATATTTTAAATTATCTGACACAAACTTGGCAAAATACTAGGATTTGTCTAAGTTTATGGAAAATATAAACATATCCTTCTCTACATTTTCCTGTTTTCTTGATATAATTTATAATTTTAGGAAAAATAAATAAGTTAATTGCTCAGATCAAGTAGGTACAAAAACAATAAAAGAAAATACCTCTAGGAAAAGAAAAGCAAGTAATTTATAAATATGAAGTTTAAAAGAATGAAATCGAAGCCATAAAGAATAAAACTGTTCAGTAAAATCAAGTGATTGCACTTTGAAAAGTCCCATAAAATAGAGGACATCTTTGAATCTTTTATTAAGACTAAAAGAGGATAAATAAACACCATTCATAATGAGGAAAGATATATATCTACAGAAGATATTGGGTTTTTTAAGATTTATTTATTTATTTATTTTAGAGAGAGAGTGTGTGTGAGAGCAAGGGGAAGGGCAGAGGTAGAGGGCGAGATTCTCAAGCAGTTTCCCCGCTGTGCATGGAGTCCCACACGGGGCTCAATCTCACAACTCTGAGATCATGACCTGAGCTGAAATCCAGAGTTGGATGCTTAAATGACTGAGCCCCCCAGGTGCCCCAACACTGTTTAAACTATAAAAGAATACTAAAGTTTCTAATATAAATTAATTGGAAAATATAGATGAAATGATATCAATTACATATTATATTATATATATTATCAAGTTGAATCAAATAGAGGAAAAAAGCTTGAATATAGGAATAATTGTAAAAAAAAAAAATTGCAAGAGTTGTCAAAGCTCTAATCTAAAAATTGGCTACAGTCCCAGAAGGCTTTATAAATTTTATTAAAGCTATAAAGGACAGATAATTACTATATAATATAAAGTCTTTCAGAGCATAGAAAAGCATGCACATCTTTCCATATTATTCTTTAAGAATAGCCTCACTTTATATCAAAAATAAATAAGAAGAAGGGCGCCTGGGTGGCTCAGTGGGTTAAAGCCTCTGTCTTCAACTCAGGTCATGATCTCAGGATCCCTGATCAAGCCCCGCATCTGGCTCTCCACTCAGCAGGGAGCCTGCTTCCTCCCCTCTCTCTCTCTGCCTGCCTCTCTGCCTACTTGTGATCTCTGTCAAATAAATTTTTAAAAAATATTTTAAAAAATAAATAAATAAGGATAGCTCAAAAATAGAATACTATAACCTCATTTTAATATACTATCATAAAATTTTAAATAAAATAATTATCTAACTGAACCCAGTAGCTTAGTTTTTAAATAATACATCAGAACTACAAGGGACACTAGTCATCCTGGGCTACTGAATATCTGAAAACCTTTCTGTTGTTTAAGGAATTCCCAGTCTTCCATCAAAGAGGCTACTCATATCACATATTTTCTTTCCCAGTTTTCCGTGAAGTTAAAGTGAGAGGTATACGACCTAGCTTTACCCATCAGATATCACCATTGCAGACTTAGGGTTGAAAGCTACTGACAAGAAACAGCAGAACTGCTCAGAACCCATTTGTTGAGCAGTGGAGTTTACATTCAAGTACAAAAATGGTGGGGCCCAAGGGCATGTTTGCCATCCAGGTTAGGTGATAAAAGTTAGGATGTCCATGTTCAGTAGTTTCTACAGTGTGTCTTTGCTGGACCAGTTCTACAAAATAATGGGAGACTTTGTTTTGGACCACATAGCCTAAAAGCCTGATTCTTTTGACTGCCCAAAGATTCCAGGAGTTCCTTGATAGCTTTTAATAACTTGTTTTTGTACTGTGCTTAGCATGAGTTGGTTTTGTTGCTTGTAACTAAAACCACATACTAATATGCTGACAAAGTAGAATTTATCCCAATAATGCAGAGATGACTTAATGCTAATAAATCAATTGATGTGATTCACTACATAAACAGATTAAAAAAGAAGATCTATACATTATACAACCTAACACCATTTGATGAAGTTCACCTCTTACTGATTAAAAACAATACAACACAAAATCTTATCAAGCTAGAAATAGTGGGAAATTTTCTCAACTTATAGAGAATATCTACCAGAAGCAAAGAGCAAATACCATACTCCATGTGAAACATTGGAAGTACTTCCACTTATGTCACAAGCAGAATAAAGATGTACACCTCATCAGGACTATTCAGCCATAAACAAGAGATCCCTCCCAACACAATTAGACAACAAATTATGTGAGATAAATAATAGAAAACTAATCAAACTTTCATTCTTTACAGGTAAATATGATTATTTATCTAGAAAGTCAAGAGAACTCACTGAAAAATTGTTAGATTTTTTTAGGGGGGTTAGTAACGTAGGCGGATATAAGATGGGTCTATAAAAAATTCTGTGACATTGTGATATACTAGTGATAATCAATTTTTAAATAGAGTAGAAAATTTTTCATTTATGGTAGCAAAAGAAATGTAAAATATATAGGAAGACACATCAAAAATGTTTAAAATGCATATGAAGAAAACTACAAAACTTACCTGAAGGATATAAAACTCTATTCAAATAAATACAGAGGTCTACCATGTTCTTGGATTGTTTTTTCAAGTTAGTCTATTAATTTAATATAATTTCATTCAAAATCCCAACAAGACATTTGTTTTGAATATAGTTTAACAAACTGATTATAAAATTCATGTGGAAGAAAAAATATTCAATGACTTTGAAAATGTCTGAGAAAGAATAAAAGAGGAATTGCCCAAACACTTATTCAAATCTTGATAATAAAAACAGGGTTGAATTTGCACTGAAATATACAAAAGCAAATCAATGAAACAGAGTGAGGAGTCCAGAAACTGCTCTTCAGATATATGGAAATGGAATACCTGATGGAACTGATGCTTAATATCTGTATAGAAATGATGAACTCTTCTAAATATGATGTGACAACTGGCTATACTTTAAAGTGGGGGAAAATTTAAATTTATTTTCCCTACTTAACATAAAACTAAATATCTATGCAAAAAGGCTTTGAAAAAAAAATGAGAAAAATTTTAAAATCTTGGGAAAGGAAAGGTCTTGCTATGCAAGTCACAAAACTCAGAAGCTTTGGACTGGACTACATTGAAACTTAAAATTTCTATAAGATAAAAGGTACCATGAAGAAAGTTTTAAGAAAGGGGAATTAAGGACAAACTAGCAGAAAATATTTAATAATCTAGAACAGATAGGGATGTGTATCCATAATATAGAAAGAATACACACTCATAAAAGGAAACTTCCACTTTTTCACTTATTACTCCATATACTTCTACACTATTTCCATATTCAATAAGAGTTGTCTCATATACTGCTTTATAAAAAACTAAAAAACATTTTAATGTAGGAAGTATATCACTCTTCACCAAGACTATCCATATCAGCTTTTTTATTTTAAATGAAGGTCTATAAAAAACACATTATTCCATCTATTCAGTTATTTAAGTTTAAAATAAAACCTACTTAGAATGAGGAAACTATGTAGTATATATGTCTGTTCTCTGTTGCAGCATCAACAAAAGAAAAGGATATTGCCATCACTTCTAGTCAAAACCAATGTAATATTTAATATTAATTTATTGCTTTATTAAATTTATTTGATTTAATATTATTAAATTATAATTCACAAATGCAAATAAGTAGTTGATAAACAGCAGTGCTATATCATCAAAGTAATCTAGGAGCCAGAAATAAATTAATGGTCTTGTCTCTTATTAACATGGCTGTTTAACTACCGCAGTAACTATCTTGGTAACATATTTCCACAAACTTTGTCCCTTGAAACAACAGAAATCTCTTCTCCCACAGTTCTGGAGGACAGAATCTGAAATCAAGGTGATGGCAGGTTGGTTCACTCTGGAGGTTCTGAGGGAGAATCTGTCCCATGACTCTCTTCTAGCTTCTGGTAGCTACTGGAAATCCTTAGTATTCTTTGGCTTGTGAATACCCTCCAATCTCTGCCATTGCCTTCACATGGCCTTTTCATCCTTGTCTCTCCTCTGTATCTGTGTGTCTCTGAGTAATCTCTTTTTCTAACTCTTATAAGAACATATGTCATTAGGATTTGGGTGTCCCCTAATTCTAAGATGATCTCAAGATCCTTAATTACATCTATAAGACCCTATTTTCAAACAAGGTCACATTTACAGGTATCAGGTTTAGGACTTAGACATGTCTTCCGAGGATACATAATTTAACCCACTAGAGGCATCAAGGCAGGATAGGCCCCAGGACTAAGAAGACTGGAGAAAGCTGAATGGAGGAAGTGGCACCTGGGCCTTGAAGTATGTCCAAGAATTGGAGAGCTCAAGATGAGAACATAGGATTTCACAGAATTAGGAAAATGTTAGAAATGGTGGGTCTGAGGGAGGGGCAGCATTAAGAAACAGTACCTCAAGGAGATAGTTGGAGGTTCCACTAGCTTACTAAGGCTGTGTCAAATTATGTTTAGGTACTATCAGGAAGCCAGAAAGGTTTTCTAAAACACAGAACTGATTAGATATATTGGGTATAATGCATTAAAGTTATTTATTTCTAAAATAACAAAATATCCACATGAGTGCTTTTTCTTTGAAATTTTTATTTCTATAAATTACTCTAAAATATTTTAGATAGTTACTAATTGGAAAAATGAATTTCCATGAAATATTACATAAAAACCAGTTGCCCAGAAAGTCTATTGCTTGAGCTGGGAGGTTGGGCTTATATATATTGCAGTGCTGCTCTTGGATAGGATTGCATGAAGAACAGCTCCATCTAATTAGCAGGTGCAGGGTAGTTGATGACCTTTTGGTAACTGGCAGTGGGAAAGAATGTGTACTCTTGTATCTGTGGGAGGCACTGAGGGTAGTAGTTAAGGACAATAGGTATTTAACAGTCTTGCTTCAAGTCCTTGCTTCAAATCTTAGCTCTACTTTTGTTCTTTTATTAGCTATATAATTTTCAGCAAGTTGCTCCATTTTCTAGTCTCTATAATAATATTTCCCACATCGTATGTTTATTGAGACAGTTAGAGGAGATGGTGTGTTCGTTTCCAGGGGCTGCCATTACAAAAGGCCATAAACCGGGTGCCTTAAAACAAGAGAAATTTATCATCTCATAGTTCTGGAGGCTAGAACTCCAAAATTAAGATATTAGTCAGACCTTGTTCTCTCAAAATCCATAGGGGAGAATGCTTCCTTGACTCTTCAACCTTTTGGTGTTTGCTGATAATCCTTGGTGCTCCTTGGTTTGGAGATGCATCACTCCATCTCTCCCTCTATCATCACTTGACCATCTTTTCACTGTGTTCCTCAGTTCTTCCTGGAGAATCCCTAACTCTGGATTAATGGCCTACCCTATTCCAAGATGACGTCATCTTAACTAATTATACTTGCAACTACCCTACTTCCAAATAAAGTCCCATCATAAGGCACTAGGAAAGCAGCTATGCTCACCACTATACCACCAATGTTTGTAAGGCACTAGGGATTCGGATTTCAACATATTTGGGGGAAGCAAAGTTCAACCCAAATGAAATGATTTGAAAAATCCCCTTGTACTCAACAAACAACCAACATTTGCTACTATCTTAAAGGCAGAAGAAGTTTTGATACAGGGTGACATTATATTATCTTGCCCTTGGCAGGCACTTGGTGAATGTTGTTGATGTGATGGTTTTTACATATTTTTTTTTATTTTAGGAATTTAAATAAACTGCCAAACTGCCAATCTAGAAAAAATATCCTAAGTAGAGGAAGTACGTCCTCTACATCTCTCGTATGGTCCAGATTACAAAGATATTTTATAGGAATTTAAATGCCAGGGAATAAACATACCTTATAACCACAGTTCTGCAATTTTAAAAGCACATGCAATGTAATTATGCTTGTTTATATTTACAGTAAAAAAAAATCTGACAACTCACCTTCCTTGAGGTAGGAGAGTTCTCTTCACCGTTCTTAGTGGCAGTCCTTCTAACACAGAGAATTAATAAGTATTTTTTTAATACTCCTGACAGGTTCTTCCATAAGCTACTCTTCTTCATATTGCAATACAACTGATATTGCTAATTTTCCATTTCTTAAAATGAAAAGGGAAAAAAAATGCCTTTCTTTATAAGCATTTAATAGTGAATTTAAAATATAAAAATCAGTGGGAGAAGTGCCAAAATTGAATTAAATCATAAGATTTACCAAGATAAAAATCTCCCATTTAGAATTAAATGGCTTTAGGCGTTCTGGAATCTGTTGTTAAGTATGAAATCAGTTCAATGATCAGGCTAAGAAATAGGTGTGAGGAAACCCTTCATATCAAAATCTTATTTTTTTTAACATACTTTTTAAAGCTGTATCTAGGACAAACTACAACTTTATATTGAAATTTTTTTCAAAACCAATAAATGACAAAAGACCACAAAAATTTAGGAAAGGTACACGGATGAAGGATATGTTAAATAAGCAAATGTAACCTTTGTATGCTAATTTTAAGCAAATACGTAATGGAAAGAAACAAATGAAACTTAGATAGAAGGCAATGTGAAAATAAAAGAATGTATTACTACCTTCTGATGGTAACAAATTAGGCACAGGGATTCAAGTAAAGAAACAGGAGCCAAGCAGGTCTGGCAGAACATTTTAACAACCAGACACTTCCCACAGAATGGGAATTCTAGAAATATTAAGGAAGATGAAGCCAGAGAGAAGGAGCTAGAAGATGAGGAAAGTGGAAAAAGGAAAATCCTAACATATTTACACTCACTATTTTTTAGCAATAATTAAGACACTAAGGCCAATGAGGAGAACCAAAGTTTAGAATAAAAATGATTGGCTCTATTAAAAGGGAGAGGACATTTTTGCTAAATATACCGAGAGGTTTTCTTCCTTAATCTTTGATCTCTGATGGAAGCTGTCAACAGACAGCAGAGTGCACGTAAATGAGGGACTTGGCAGATCTGGGTTATAGACTTCATTCTGTTTCTTCTTGGCTCTGTCTTCTCCGGTAAGCCAGGAAAGCTCTCTGGTGTCCAGGGTAGCCATTAATGATCTGTTTCTTCACGTATGGTTCAGAGTATGCCAATCTAAAATCTAAAATTGTATGCCTCTGAGTTTATAGATTTCTTCTTTTAATAGAGATTATTTTGTGAATTATATTGTGAATATACATGCATGTGTGTGTGCACACACACAGACATAAACACACACACACACACACAAATGATATTCAAAATATTTCAAACTAGTTCAGCATTGACTAATTGTACCAGAGGCTGGCTACAAACAACCAATATGGTCCTACCAATTCATGCCTCCTGAATATCAGCTCTGCAAGGAAAAAGATGAAAGCATAGATACGTTGATTCGAGTGGAAAGGTGCCTTGCTCATACTTTTAGTAAACCAAATCTATATTCACACCCTAAAAATGCAATCCCTGTATAACCATTCCCCAGGTCGTAACTTCCCTGTATTTAAGACTTAGGGAGCAGGAGGAAATATATATAGCTTCTGGAAAGGAAAGAAGGGAGGGAGAAGCATCTGCATTTCAAGATCCTGATTCCTACATGTAGCAGACTGATTAGACTATAGCCAGAACTGGGAATTGCTTAGCAACTAAATACTTGCTCCCATCTTCTGACTTATATAGGTACTAGAGAACCATTTGGGGAGAAAAAAAATCTTGAACCATAAATGAAATTCAGATTACAGATTTCAAAGACTTATCTGATGAACCAGAGTAAGATGAGGGGAGCTGAGGGAATTCAGGTGGGCCCTTGAGAAAGAACACCCCATTAGAGAAAGAAGAGTTTGGGATAGGGCCAGATCAGCATACAGCCACAGGCATTGCTCTAGAAGAAAGAACATGGCCTCTGGACTCTTCTGACTCAGGCTTCTGAACTCCTCCTTTGTGACCTTGGCAACTACTATAAAGATTCAGTGTCTTTATCTTTAAAATGGGGGTGGAAATCATCACAGTCCATGTATCACAGGAAAAATGGAGGTATTGCATGTAAAGCCTTTAGAGAGAATTTAACACATACTAACTGTTGTTACCTTGGAAGCCCAGGTGTATTTGGAATGGGAAACACTAGTTGTTTGTGCATCAGCTGAAAAACCTAACAATAGTAACAGCAACAATGGTGACCACAACATCATTATATATTCTGTATCATTTAGGGACCTTGCTCAGGGTACCCCACCCAGGCTCTACCTCCTTAAAGGTCTCGTTCCTCCTTAAAGGAAGGAATTTTTTTTTTCTTTTCCCATCCAAGAGGGTAGCTTGGGGTTGGAAAATTTAGGGACTTCTCTCACTCTGGAGGGAGAACATGAAGCTTTTGATTGAAAGGCTGAGGCCCCCAGAGCTGGATTATCTGAGGGAAAAGAGCTCCTAGCACTAAAGGAGGTGGGAGCAACCGACCTGAGGGAGTTAGGGAACAAGGAAGGAGCAAAAAAGGATACTTGTTTCCCATTCCCATCAAATTGTCAACTTTCCTAATTAAAAAGAATAAACTATTATGAAAGAAGAACAGCTTTGTAAAGATTTGAAGTTATTTTCTTTCACCCTCCCAAAAAGGCTGAAGAGCTAGCTGGCTGGGAGGTGAAGAAAGAGTTGGAAACCAGAACCATCTGGACAACCACTGAGGCTGCGTGGCACTGCCCGGGGTCCAAGTCACAGGTCAAGAGTATCGTAGATGAGGAAGGTTTGGGTTAAGTTAGAAGATGGAAACATGATCAAAGTCATACAGAACTGGGTGCCAGATCAGTAACCAGAGACAACACAAGAGATAGCTGCCCCTCAAGGTGCATCTGGTCTGTAGGCTCTCCCAACAATGGAGCCAATAAAAGACTGAGGCTATGATGGGATCCATCTCAAGATGTGGGGCTCAGCTTGCCCTAGAGGCTTGGGAAGGGAGCAGAAGCTTGTATGAGATCACCTTTTACAGACCAGATATTGATTGCTTCAATTATAATATACAGATATTGCTTCAATTATACATTTAGAAGTTGATTATTTTGAGGGTTTTCTTCTATGTCATTCAGTGATATAAAAAATGCCATTTATAGCCAAAAGTCACTAAATTGTTAAAAATGTCATAAGCCAATTCTCGGAATTAATAAGTCAACTAGAAACAAGTGTATGCTCTTATCGAGAGTTAAATATGCAGTTCGGGTGAGGATTTAGGGCCATTAGATATATAATCACAAAAAAAAAAAAAAAACCAACAACCTTTTTTTGCATGAGGTGATTCACTTTGGGTTTTGAAATGCAAAAATTGCCATCTTTATTATTTCCAGTCTACTCTGTATATGTATGTGATATGAGTTCACAAGTACAAGCAGTTACCATGGTAACCAGAGACCTTCCTTTCATAACAGATAAAAGTGAATAGTAATGTTTTAGACCCACTGTTTTTAACTCTGTTCCTTCTATATATGTGTCTTCCCCATTAATATTACAGCATTAAGATGATCCACAACACACTTAAACCCTTTGCTTTGAATATCAAGATGACTCAGCCACCCTGTCCTGTAAATAAGAAGGTTTTGGCATTTACAGATTACTCCTGTCAACTAAAACGTGGTTCAAGTGAGAATTACACAGTCCTGGCAGACATCCATGTGACCTAAGGTTTGGGTTTTTTCTGAGGATTTATAACCCTGACAGTTCATTTTGTGGGCCTTCTTTAAAGCCTGTCATTTAGCACAAATTGACATTTAAGCAGCTTTTTAAAGCTCTAGTATAAAAAATGTTAAAACTTCCTGGGTTTTTTCCTATTAACATCACCTATTATTTATTATCGTAGTCGGAGAAGCAAATCATCAATTTTCCCCTTTCAACATTTTTCTTAGGAACTGGAGGCAGTGGGGAAGATAGGGCAACCTCAGTCAGTTTTATTTCCTTCTTTCAAAAGAAAAAAATAAACTTCTTAGATTAACATTAAAATCTTTTGTACAAAAGACACTACAAAATGAAGAGAAGATACCACTGGGTGTTGTAATGCATTTAACAAACAGGATTAGTGTCCAGAATATATATATATATGTTTCTATTACATAATGTATAAATATTATACATATATAAGATTTTATACATAATATAAAATAGTACATTATAAAATATATATGTAAATCTATATATTTGCACAAATTATAAAAAAAAACTCAATAGGAGAAGGGGAAGGAATATAAAAGCACCAATTTACAAAAGAGAGAGTTTGAATGGCCGTATAAAAAGATGCTTAAACTTCTTAGTTATTAGAGAAGGTTGAACTAACACAATGAAATACCACTTTGTGCTCATAGGGCTGACAAAAACACAAAAGTCTGGGAGAGGAAGGGGGGTGGTTTAAACTGGTCTCTGCTCTCACATTTACTGGCCCTCACCTCCAATCCAACTGCCATATTACTTTCCAACCAAAGGGCCCCTGGGCTTGGAGGGTGTGTGGCTCTTCAGCTGAGTCGTGAAGTGGAGAGGTGAACCTAAGCACACCTGGGGGCCAGCAGGAAGAAGGCAGACCAGTAGCTGCACTTCTCAAGAAAGCTTGGCTTGTGGAGATCCTTGGTGGATCTCCCAAAGATGGGAGAATGAAACCCTTTGCTAGTATTTTGTTTTGGTTTCTTTTTAAGGATTGTATTTTATTTTTAACTCCAACAGCATAGAGCTTAGTTAACCGGAAGGGATCCACATTTATTACAAAGGGCCTTCCACACCTGGGTAGCTCAGTGGGTTAAAGCCTCTGCCCTCCACTCAGGCCATGATCCCAGGGTCCTGGGATTGAGCCCTGCATCGGGCTCTCTGCTCAGCAGGGAGCCTGCTTCCTCCTCTCTCTCTGCCTCCTTGTGATCTCTGTCTGTCAAATAAAAAAATAAATAAATAAAAATATAAAAATAAATCTTTAAAAAAAAAAAAAAAAAAAAAGGGCCTTCCATCACATCAGCGTGGAACTCAGTCTCGAAAGAGAAAGAATAAGGCCCCAGCTGACAAACTGGAGAAGGCACAGTTCCCACTTCGTCATTATGTACAAATATCCTAAGGCTCCCACCCCGTTCTTTCATTAGAGGATGAGGTCTGTGTATGCTTATTTCTTCAACAACATTGTGATTCAGGAGAATGGGTTTCTTCTTGGAATCAGAAAGTGCTTGGGTGGAAAACCCACAATGTTTGGAGAAGACCAGGCCATTACTTGTTCAGTATTTCAAGGTGAGAAAGATGAGTTAATTCTTGAGGGAAACAATTCTAAACTTGTGTTGGATTTAGGTGCATCAATTCAAGAAGGCACGGATAGTTAAAAACAAGGATATCAGAAAGGTTTTGGATATTATCTGTCTCTGATAAAGGAAGAGTTCAGCAGGCAGATTAGGAACATCTAGGAGCTGCTGAGCCATGGAAACGAGTACTTAAGACCTGTCTGTGACATTAAGAGCACAATTGAATTCATCTATTTAAAAGAAAAAAGAAAGGGGGCACCTGGGTGGCTCAGTGGGTTAAAGCCTCTGCCTTCCGCTCTGGTCATGATCCCGGAGTCCTGAGATTGAACCCCACATCGGGCTCTCTGCTCCGCAGGGAGCCTGCTTCTCCCCCTCTCTCTGCCTGCCTCTCTGCCTGCTTGTGATCTCTCTCTCTCTGTGTCAAATAAATAAATAGGATCTTTAAAAAAAAAGAAAAGAAAAGAAAAAAGAAAGATGTGCGGGTAAAATAAAGGCATTTAAAGACATTTGAAACCATTTTTTCTGAGTAATTCTTGAGTTAAAGCAAAAATCTAAAATTACTGATAAAATGAACAGCAGAGTCCTATACTTCCCATCTATGGCACACAGCCAAAGCAATACTCAGCAGAAATGTACATTCTAAATGCATTTATTAGAAAACAGGAAAGATAGAAAATAAATGCATTAAACTTTCACCTCATGATGAGAGAAAAACAACCAAACCAAACAAAAAAATTAGGAAGAAATTTAAGAAGATAAAAACAGAACTAGATTAAATAGAAAATAACCCCCAAAGTCAGACTAGATTAATTAAAATAAAATTAGTTCTTTGAAAAGCCCAACAAAATACACAAGCCTCTGGTAATTCTGATGATAGGGAGGGAGAGAGAGAAATAACACCAGAAATAAGAATTAAAACACAGCCAAAGACACAGATAATACTTCAAAAATTCAAAGAACTGTATCTAACACTGAGACCAATAAATTTAAAATTTTATAAAAAAGAATTGTTTGTGACATATAGATTACCAACTAATATCAGGGAAGATGTAAACTGAAAAAACAGCCACAGAAAAAACTAAAAACATAATTTTTAAAAATCTACTCTTCAAAAAAAAGCATCAGTCCTAGACCATTTTATGAATGAATTCTACATAACCTTTAAAAGACACATTTTCCCCCCCATGTTTTATTTAAACTGTTTCAGGCCACAAAATAGATACAAAATATCCTTACTTGTTCTATAAGCCTAGCATAACACCAACTTGAGTAAAGACTGCCCCAAATAGCCTTTTCTAAATCTTATATAAGATTATGAAAGTAAAAATATTTTTCCAAAAAGTACAAATCAAAACTATAAGAACAATATATCACAACTAAGTAAGACTTCTTATAAGAATAAAAAAGTGGCTAAATTGTTCAACAATAAGAAATTTATTAATTCCTTATAAATGGAAGAAAATCTACATGATTCTTCTAAAAGAAGTTGAAAAAATCACAAACCTAGGAATAGCATGAAAATAGAGTGTTCTGTAAGAAATTAATGTGAGTTTTTTTTCCCACTCCTTTAAACACATTAGTTAAGAATAAAAGATAGTTTTACCCCTTTTTAAGAGGACTGCCAAGCTATGGCCTTGGTTTTCCTCACCTGGAACTGGGATGGAGCTTTTTTTTGTCCCTAATTATTTTACTATCCTATTTATTTTTTTTTATTTAAAAAAAAAATTTTGTTACATAATGGGTTGATATTTTTTAAATTAAATTCAATTAACATATAATGTATTAATAGTTTCATAGGTAGAGTTCAATGATTCATCAACTGCATGTAACACCCAGTGCTCATTCCATCGTGTGCCCTCCCTAGTGCCCATCACCCAGTCACCCCATCCTCCTACCCTTTTCCCCTCCAACAACCCTTGGTTTGTTTCCCATGGTTAAGAGTCTTACAGTTTATCTCTCTCTCTCTGATTTCATCTTGTTTTATTTTTCCATCCCTTCCCCTATGCTCTTCTGTTTTGTTTCTTAAATTCTACATATGAGTAAAATCTTAAGATAATTGTCTTTCTCTGATTGACATATTTCACTTAGCATAATGCCCTCTGGTTCCACCCACATCTTTGCAAATGGGGGATTTCGTTTTTTGATGGCTGAGTAGTATTCCGTTGGGAATACCACATCTTCTTTATCCATTCCTCTGTCCATGGACATCTGAGCTTTTGCATCGCCTGGCTAGTAAAGGAGAAATCAGCACTAAAGTACCTGCCATCCTGGGGATCACCAAGCTCTAGGTTTAGGAGATCTTGTTAACCGAGAGTGTTTAAGCTAGACTGTCCAAGAGAAGACAGAAAAGACTTTTGACTTGTGGAACTTGAAAGGCAAGAACGACTTTACTGAAAACTCAAATATAGAAAACACTGCAGTTTTTAGAGAGGTGATGATTGGGTGAATTGGGGTGGGGATGATTAGGGTGGGGAATGACCTGAGCCAAATGGTCTGTCACTCTGGTTCAGAGTTGACAGCAATCCTATTGCTGCAAGGACAGAGGTCAAGGCTTGTAGGAGCTGAGCCAGCAGGACTGAAACCCTGGGTGTGTGCTGAGGGCTCCAGGCCTCTGCAGCACAGTGTGGTTTACGTGTGCACATATGCATACATCCGTGTGTGTGTACACATCCCTGCATGATGTTCTGGATCTGGCCTATCAGTTATCATAGTCAACACATAATTTTTGTGAAATACTTTTAAGACTATGAGAATGAATAAGAGAATTTTATCAGATGGCTAGCTATAAGATCAACACATGAAAGAGACTTGTTTTCCTGACTGCTGGCATTAACCACTCCCCAAAATCATGAGAAAAATATTCACTCTCACTAGCCTATTTTATATGTTAGAATAAACATCATTTAAAAAAATGTGTCAAACCTATGAGGAAAAAAAATCATAAAATCTTTTAAAGAAGATATTGAGCACCTGATTAAGGGGAAAACATACTATGTTTCTGGATATACTATTTTTCTAGTTTATAAAAGTAGGGTAGGGTGTTGTATCCAATACCAAAACCTAAAAGTAGCCCCTGGGTGGCTCAGTGGGTTAAAGACTCTGCCTTTGGCTCAGGTCATGATCTCAGGGTCCTGGGATCGAGCCCCGCATCGGGCTCTCTGCTCAGCAGGGAGCCTGCTTCTCCCCCACCCCTGCCTGCCTCTCTGTCTACTTGTGATCTGTCTGTCAAATAAATAAATAAAAGCTTTTATAAATAAATAAATAAATAAATAAAAGTAGGGTAAATATTTAACGTCTCTGAATCTTATTTCCCTTATTTATAAGAAGGAAACAAAAATATTACTGACTTAATTAGGTTTTTATGAGAATTAAATGAGTTAATTTATATAAAGTATAATTGTTACTAATAAAAATATGTCAGTTATTTTCAAATTAATCTATAATTTTGATGCAGTTCTAAATAAAATCTCCCCAAATTTTTATGATACATGAAAAAGATAATTCTTAAATTCAAATACAAATGTAAATGTTAAAAACTACTAATAGAAATGATGAAAATTTAGGATTATGATGGGA
This sequence comes from Mustela lutreola, assembly GCF_030435805.1. Classification (NCBI taxonomy): domain Eukaryota; kingdom Metazoa; phylum Chordata; class Mammalia; order Carnivora; family Mustelidae; genus Mustela; species Mustela lutreola. The sequence goes on along the minus strand of NC_081293.1, from coordinate 165,762,569 downwards.
AACTTGATCCAACTTGAACATTTCAAAGCACATTTTGGAGAACTTCAGTAATAAAAAACAATGTAACATTAATTAAAATAACAGGCAAATAAAACTGTGGAAAGAACCAAGATGCCCTTCAACGGACGAATGGATAAGGAAGATGTGGTCCATATACACTATAGAGTATTATGCCTCCCTCAGAAAGGATGAATACCCAACTTTTGTAGCAACATGGACGGGACTGGAAGAGATTATGCTGAGTGAAATAAGTCAACCAGAGAGAGTCAATTATCATATGGTTTCAGTTATTTGTGGATCATAACAAATAGCATGGAGGACATGGGAGTTAGAGAGGAGAAGGGAGTTGGGGGAAATTGGAAGGGGAGGCGAACCATGAGAGACTATAAACTCTGAAAAACAATCTGAGGGATTTGAAGTGGCGAGGGGCGGGTGGGAGGTTGGGGTACCAGGTGCTGGGTATTATAGAGGGCACAGATTGCATGGAACACTGGGTGTAGTGAAAAATTAATGAATACTGTTATGCTGAAAATTAAATAAATAAATAAATGAATAACAGGCAAATATTTCAAATAATAGAGAATAGAATAAAGAGCCTAAACAGTTTCCTGTATCTGTAAATATGGGATATGATCTAAGAAAAATATAAGATTTGAGATTCATGGGAAAGAATGGACTATTCAAAGAATTTAGTTGGAACAAATAACTATCTATTGTATCTTTATCCAATACCAAAACCTAAAATAAATTCCTGATGTGGTTCCAAGTTAAATGAAAAACCACAACTATAAAAGTATTACAAGAAAATATAAGAAGCATGCCTCACTGGCTCAGTCAGTAGAGCATGTGACTCTTGATCTCAGGTTTGTGGGTTCAAGCCCCATGTTGGGTAGACAGATTATTTAAAAAACAAAATATTTTGTGCTCGTTTCGGCAGCACATATACTAAAATTGGAACGATAAAAAACAAAATATTTTTTAGAAAGAGAAAAATGAGAAATAATATGTAACTTTAAGGAAACACTACAAAATGCATTAATCAAGGTTTAACTGAGCATAACAGAAATTATTCCACCTTGCGTAAGCAGAAACATTTAAATACATAGAACCTAATGCTTAGAAAATTATCAGAAGGGATTGAAAGAACAAGATCTAAGTAGAACTTTAAAAAAGAATTTCCAAAACATCATTGTAGATCTGGCCCACCAAAATAATCAATAGCTCTGCTCTGATCAGAAAATTCCATGATCAGAAAACTGGGGAATCAACTAACTTTAAGACCACTACACATCAGCCTTCGCATCCTAGCTAAACGGAGCCCCCATCTACCCTGTTTCTTGACATCCTTGAAAGTAAAGAGCAAGAACTGAGGCTTCTTCTGCTGTCTCTGAAAACCAAATGCCCCTTCCATCAGGCTCATCTGTGGAAGCAGCTAGACTAGCTAAGGCATGGACCCATCTCACTCCCACCTTCTAAATCTTGGGGAGAACAGGCTTCTCCACTAGGAGTTAGTTCACGTGTAGAACTCAAGTTCAGACGGATTTTGTGAAAAGTAGCCTTTCTACATTCTAGCCTTTCTACTTTCCAGCCTTCAGGACAAAATAAGTCATGCTACAGGGAAACTGGAATCTCACGGAGGAGGTCAATTTGTGAGTCCTTTCACAATGAGAAAAATGGAAAACTCACAGTAAGAAAAGATAGGAAAAGATAGGAAGAGATTGATAGATGTACTACATGACCATAAACAAAGTAAAATCAACAACAAATAACAACAAAAAGAAACATACGGGGAGGGTGGAAATATTTGCAATACATAGAAGAGATAAACATCAGTGCTCGTAACATATGATCTCTGAATCACTAAGAAAAGCAACAGAGTAGCAATGTGAACACAGGCTCAGAGCAAGCAATGAACAGAAAAGGAAGTGTATACAAACAATAAATGTACTAATAAATATTCCTCAACCAACCACTAAGGAGTGAAATGCATATAACAACAAGGTAGTGTGATTTTTATCAGATTGGCAAAAAAAAAATTATTTTAAGTGGTAATATACACAGTTGATGGAAATATAAATTCAATGTTGCCTTTTTGGAGGCAATGTTGCCATTTAGTATTGACAAAATTTTAAATGCCCATGCCATTTAACTGAACGTTTTCACTCCTAGGAATCAGACTTACAGAAACCTATTTAACGAAGCATCATTTATGATTGCAGAAAATGTAGACAGCCTGAATGCTTTCAAAAGGAAAAAGTGTTAAATAACTTAGGTATAGCTATTCTCTGAAATAAATGTTTTTAACATCTATATTTATTCATAGTATCTTTAAAAACAGTCACAAAATTTCTGGGGCAGGTACACATTATTACTCACAATAACCAGTATTTCCCCTTTGTCCCAAGTCTTCCCCTTTCTGGGAGGAGAGAAGAAGAGCTGGAGAGATGTCACCCTACCCTATAAAAGGGTCTCTACTACAGGTGGGGAACCCCATAAACATGAACCTGGGAAATTATACAGAAGAGGAATAGGCGTTCCCTGGCTTCTCCCCTGAGAGACAGACAGACCTCTGTTCCCAAATATAAACAAATTGTCTCTGGGAACAAAAGGGAAAGGATGTGAAGCTCTTAATCTTTGGAATATAAATAAATGTCTCTAGGGGAAGGATAAGACAAGCATGTCTGAGCTTACAACCCTGGAATGTTTCCATATTTGGAGGAGGAAAGTTTATTACTTTTTGGAAGGGAGCAGATGGCGCCAGGTCTAACACCCTGGATGCGAGGAAGAAGTCGATCTGGGAAAACGGAAATGTTCTCTAGCCTGTTGTTTTCCTTCCCTTATGAAGCCAAACTATGCAAAAACATGACCCTAAGCAGATGAATAAAAAGTAAATTTATGATATTTGTACCCAGGGTAATCAAAATATAGAAACAAAATATAGAATCAAAATATAGAATATTAAATGAAAAGTAAGGACGATATATTAAATAGTATCTCACCTACGTGGAATTGTTAACGTGGCTATCTCTTAGGAAAGGAGAATGGATGTGAACAGTAAAGAAGGGAACTTTGTTTAAACTATATATAAAATTTTTGTTATTGAATTTGGGTGTAAACTGAGGGGCGATTTTTAAAATATCTTCTTTTCTGTGTTTTCAAGATTCCTTGCAATAGATATATGTTAGTTTTATAATAAAAGTCACTTTTTTATAATCAATTCATTCATCAAGTGTTATTTATACTTCACAACAGCCACAGATTAATAAGTTGTATCTGTTATCACTGAATTTATCATTCATTCCAAAAGGGAAATGGTGCACCATTATTGATAAAATGAGATTATCCTCTTCTGCTATTTATCAATGTTTGTTCCACAGTTACATTTTAAAATTTCATTCTTTGGGGCACCTGGGTGTCAGGTGTCTGCCTTCAGCTCAGCTCATGATCTCAGGGTCCTGGGACCGAGCCCTTATTAGGCTCATGTGGGAGTCAGCTTCACCCTCTCCCTCCGTGCCTCTCCCCTTCTTCCCCAGCCCCACTCATGCTCTCTCTCCCTTAGATAAATAAATAAAATATTTAAATTTTTTTCACTCATTTATCAACATTTATTTAGTATCTATTACATGCTTGGCATTATAACTGGCATTATAACTAGGTTATTAAAAAATAGTTGGTCCTTCTTGAACAGCTCACAATCTACTGAGGGTAAAAGACTTGTGTTAGAGTATGTTGTAATTCCTTATGATAAACAACAACATGTGAACTAAGAGTGGTATAGACCATGCAAGGGCAGCTCACCCTGCTTGAGAGGGGGAGTGTTTCATGAAAAGGTGACGTTTGAAATAAGGCCTGAAGAACTCCATTCTACCACAGCACAGCTGAAGGAAATCAGACCGCAAGGTAATTTCATATATATCAACCCAGGAAAGACCCTTCTGTTTGTGGCTTGATTTTTAAACCAAATACTACTTGTTATCTACTCCCAAATAGTAGATAACACAAATTTCTAACATATTAGAGAGACTGAGTCCATGAGAAAACAGAGATGCATCTGGCTGAACTGAGAGAGATTTCTGGAACTATTATTACAAGTTGGAGGTGTTGTTTAACTGTAGATGATTCTTAAGCCTTAAAAAGTAAGTCATGTAAAATAGATGTTCTTGATAAAATTCAGAGGAGAGTAATGTAATGATTAAGTTCTAAGCCTTAAGTTCCTTTGGTTTGAAGCGAAAAGTACCAGTAACTGTTATGTCCTCTCTTCATTATTCTGATAGAGATCTGAGGGGAGTCAGATGACACTGAAGGTTAACTCAGTAGATCTCAAAATGTGGTCCTCAGATTAGCAGCATCAGTATCACTAGGAACCTGTTAGCAATGTGAATTCTCGGTCCCCACTCTAGATTACTGAATCAGAAACTCCATGGAGGGGTCCAGCAGTTCATGTTTTAACAAGCCCTTCATGTGATTCTGATGCCCATGGCTTAATCAGGTTTGAGAACCACTATACTAAGGCAAGCTCTCAGTCATTCACATGCAACCAGTTAATGGCTTTAATTTAACCAGCTATCTCTTGTCTATGTACCGGCAGAAAGAAGGAAACATGGCAGAAAGGAGAATTTAAGAAACATTTTGGTATTTTTCTCAAATACATGTATATAAATAACATTTAGTAGAGAGCACATGGGTGAGAATACTCTTTTTATCTGAAAGAAAACCGCCCTACAAGTGGTGGGATGGATATTTTGGTCTCTATTGCTTCATGGGCTTCAGAGAATCAATGGAAGCCATATCTGGACAGTCTTCACAGTGACAAAGCAGGCAATCTTTGATTTGTTATGACTTGAGAAAAACGGGAAGATGCTCCTGGTTCAAACACTTGTCCAGCCAGAAGCCACATGATTAAAAGTGCACTATCAGAGACTAACTTCTTCCCCCTTCAGTGAAGCATTTCTCTGAATATTCTTAAAAACTCAAATACCCTCTGGAGGAATATACTTTAAATCATCACCAATCTGATTCAACCATGAATTCATTACCAACAATCTTTTCTTCTGAAACCAGAGCTCTAGGAAGTATACAGTACAGTACAGCTCTAGGAAGTGTACAGTAAGGCCCTGGTCTCTCTGGGTGGGAAATAATGCAGATAAGGAAGGTGGGGATGTTAGTCATTGGAAATCTATTTCCACACTTCATCCACTGTAGACTAATTCTGGCATACCATTAGATAAGCCCTCCACCCCTCAGTACCTCAAATTCTCAGCTGTTAAAAGTCTTACAAGTTTAGGGTTTTGAAAATGCTCAGCAATCTTTAAGGGATAAATATGTGGAGAAAAAAAAATCACATCAGTGTATGGAAGGTAATCATTCTGGCTAATTTCACTCATTACTCCCATTATTAGTGCCAGTCTAAAGACCATCTAGAGTCCTTGGTAAAATCAGAGAAGTCATTTGCTGGCACCCAAGTATCATCTCCTGGTGATAGCTTATTTTACCCAATGAATAAAAAGGTTGATTAAATTATAACCACATATTAATGGATGCTCAAAGCCCTGAATTATTTTTGTGGCAACAAAAGCATGGGGAGGAGACAAGTGCTATTTTCCAGTAACCTATACTACTCACACTGTTTAGTTTACCTGTTTTGTTTTCTTCAATATTCCTTTAAGATAAGAAGAAAGAATTCCTTATATTTTATTATAGAACTGAGTTTAGTGGTTAATTAATAACTTGGACAGCAGCTTTAAACCACTTTCCTGCCACTAATGAAGAATAAGATGTCTCGGGATTTTCTTTATATTCTTGGCAGCAGAGCTGCTGAAGAGATAAACAACCAGAGCTGCTAACATAAATCACACTCTAGGAGATAAACTGCCCGACCTTTTGGGGAACCATTTACACTTGTATAACACTGAAATCCAAGGAGCCCAGAACAGTTGGGGTAGGTTACCATGTACATACATTTTTAAGTATTTAATCTTGCCACTCATTAAGTGAGGAAATAGAAAAAAAGAGTTATGAATACACTCTCTTGGACCTAATACCACAGTAGGGAGTAATCAAATAAAGCCCAAACTTCCTGCATCCTGGTTCCATCCATTCCTCTCTCTCATCTTTTCCCTTTACAAGCAGAGTTTTCTCGGTGGCAAAAGTGCTCTTGGACAGCAATTTCTGATTCTCCATCCTTGCCCACACAACACAAATTTTGTTCCCCAGAAGCTGACACTCAAGGATAAATCCTAGAATCACCCTGGATCAGTGTCTTTCCCTGCTTCCTCCTCAGCCTATCAGATCAGCCAAGTCCTACCTCCAATATATACATGTCAAATCCAAGCAGTTCTCAACATCTCCACTGACACCCTATCTACCTGCCCCATCCCACCAGTATCTCTCACCTGGACCCTGTTTCTTCCCTTTCTCCCTACAGCCCACTCATTACACAAGAGTCTGACTCATCTATAACATAAATCAGATCTTATGACTACCGTGCTTCAAATCCTCCTGCAGTTTCTGAGTATAATTACAATAAATTTCAAATTCTATCATGGTCCCTTAGGCTCTGTCTCTTAATCTTCATCATGTTCTCCTTGTGGCCTGGATGCAGACATTCCAACTTCGCTGGCCCTCTGTTTGGTTCCTCAACCATGCCTACCTTATTAACTTCCAAGAGTTCTCTCCCAGAAAGATCCTCACCTGAATCTTTGCCCAGCAGACATCTTTGCATTATTCAAATCTCAGCATACAATTACCTCCTCAGAGAAGGATTTTCTGAAATGCCTGCCCATACCACAGCTCAGCCATTCTATCACCATATTTGTTTTAATTTTCTCTTCATCACTCATCATACATGGCATTTTCTTATTTATTAAATATCTGTCTCACCATACTAGACTATAAGCTTCATGAAAGCAGGGACCTTTTTCTCTTACCCCTTAATCTCTAATGCCCAGAGCCATACCAAGGGCAGAATGGTACTTGATATATATTTGTTGAATCAGTGAATAAACTCTTCTGACTAAACTCACTCTATAAAAGTTTCAGTCAAATATGTAATGCTAAGAATAGTCAATTCAACAATATTTTTATGTGTTACCAAGTGCCAGACACTGTTCTGGGGGTTTTGTTGGGGTTGGTTTGCATTAATCTACTAAAGTTGAATAAAACATGTTTTGATCATAATAACATACCAGTTAGTTGCCATTTGAAGAGAAGTCCAATGTGAGGAGCACAGGCACTTACTGACACTTACTGACACTTACTCCTGACATGACTGTTGGCACTGGGGCTTCACGAAAAAGTACAAGTTTATCATTGCCTCTGGAAAAACAAATCACAGAATACCTTTCCTTAGGATGGTGGAGCAGAAGCACATCTACAGATATTCAAGAGTAAGAAGACAAGGTTCAACTCCTAAGTCCGCCTTTTATAATATGTGTAACTTTGGGCAGGTTACCTTATCCCTCTGTGCCTCAGTTATACATCTTTTAAAGCTACAAATATTATTAACTTTCCTGCTTACTTCATAGAGTTATAACCATCAAAGAAATATTGCAACTAACAACACTACATTCTAAAGATGTATGTGGTTTAAGATTATAAACATGGGCATACTGACAGAGAAAGGCTAACAGTGGAACAGTAAATGATTTACAAAATACATTTACAACTTATGTTCAATTAATTCATGTTCAATATAAACAATAAGTCACTAAAAGTTAGAATAGTTGGATTTTTCCAAACACATTTGTTTACGATACATTTCCCAAACACATCCTCATTTCCATGGTCCTTTCCTTGGATTTGTCCCTGTACATGAATCCTCTTCCTAAGAAGGAGGTCCCAGTATGTGTGATGTCCATAGTTATTAGCAACGTCTCCTACCTAAAGAGAAACTAAACTCAAAACACAGACTAACCTCCAGTTATGACTGCAGTGACACGCTAAAATTCCCCCAAACTGTTTCAGAAACTAAATATAAATCACTGAGGATAATACCAGTCAGGAAGAAAAAGTGACTCACTGAATCCTTAATATGGATGCAACAGGCACATAAGTCAGTATAGTCCCCTCTGATAAGAAGGGGACTATAGTAGAGAATTCTTAGGCCCTTTTGGATGCCTCATAAATGCTCATAATCAATGAAATTCTCAACCCACATAGTTTTTCCAGCTACAGATTTGATAAAGAGAAGAAAGTACCATCTTAAAACTCTAACTTTAGTGATTTTTTTTTGCCAAGTAATCCTAGACAAAACTGAACGATATATTTTTAAATGCTTTCTCTTGACTATCTTGCCTTGGAGGTTAAATATGCTCTTGCTCTGTCTTTCCACTTGAAAGTCATTTGTATTTCATCAATTATTAGGCACCTATTTCATTTGACAATTTCCTGAAGCTCCTTCTTAATTATTTAAATACTCAGGAATATAAACTAAATAAGCTTGTGTGAACTTCCAGCTTAAAAAACCTTTTAACAATTTTCTCAGAGGCACAGATTTAAGAATTGCACCATCAAGGTGCCAGAAATGTGTAAAGAGAACAAGATTTTTATTTTTTTTAAGATTTTATTTATTTATTTGATAGAGATCACAAGTAGATGGAGAGGCAGGCAGAGAGAGAGAGAGAGAAAGAGAGGGAAGCAGGCTCCCTGCTGAGCAGAGAGCCCGATGCAGGACTTGATCCCAGGACCCTGAGATCATGACCTGAGCCGAAGGCAGTGGCTTAACCCACTGAGCCACCCAGGCGCCCCGAGAACAAGATTTTTAAACAGCAAAATAAAAGTTAGTTCCACTTTAAGTATCCATTCAGAACACTTTAGAATATAATCTAGATAATAGGGCTCATGTTTCTTTCTATCCTACACAACCAAGTTCATCCTCTTTAGCCTCACTCCTTCTAGACTTTGCACAGGTCACACCACAACACTGGTTACTGAGTGACCAGGGTGTATACAGAGGTTCTTGGTAAAAGAAGTGGGTAACTTCAAATCAAGGACTTTGATGCCTGCTGACTGCTGCCCATTTATGGTTTTGCACGAGGTTTCAGACAATGTCTCAATTCTGGGTTTGTATCCAAATTCCAGAGCCTGTGTTGAGTGTCTGTTGATCTGCGCATCTATACAGTCATAATCCATACCTGGTCCAGAATTAAATTCAAAGGACCCAAATTAATAAAAACATGAATGAAAGAGAAGAGATCACAACCAACACCAAAGAAATACAAACATTTGTAAGAAAATCTTTTAAGCAACTATATGCCAGAAAATTCAACAGTCTGGAAGAAATGGATGCATTCCTGGAGACTTATAAACACCAAAACAGAACCAGGAAGAAATAGAAAACCTGAACAGACCCATAATCAGTAAGGAGATTGAAGTAGTCATCAAAAATCTCCCAACAAAGAGTCTAGGGCCAGACAGCTTCCCCAGGGGAATTCTACCAAACATTTAAAGAAGAATTAATACCTATTCTCCTGAAATTGTTCCAAAAAATAGAAATGGAAGGAAAATTTCCAAGCTCATTTTATGAGGCCAGTATTACCTTGATTCCAAAACCAGACAAAGACACCATCAAAAAGGAGAATAACAGACCAATATCATTGATGAACACAAATGCAAAAATTCTCACCAAAATACTAGCCAATAGGATCCAACAATACATTAAGAAAATTATCCATCATGACCAAGTGGGATTTATTCCTGGGCTGCAAGGTTGGTTCAACATCCACAAATCAATCAATGTGATACAATACATTAATAAAAGAAAGAACAAGAACCATATGATGGTTCTCAATAGATGCTGGAAAAGCATTTGACAAAGTACAGCATCCTTTCTCTTTTTTTTTTCTAAAGATTTTATTTATTTATTTGACAGATAGATATCACAAGTCGGCAGAGAGGCAGGCGGGGGGGGGGGGAGCAGGCTCCCTGCTGAGCAGAGAGCCCGATGTGGGGCTCAATCCCAGAACCCTGGGATCATGACCTGAGCCGAAGGCAGATGCTTTAACCCACTGAGCCACCCAGGTGCCTCAGCATCCTTTCTTGATCAAAACTCTTCAAAGTGTAGAGATAGAGGGCACATACCTCACTACCATCAAATCCATCTATGAAAGACCCACAGCGAATATCATTCTCAGTGGGGAAAAACTGAGAGCATTTCCCCTAAGATCAGGAACTTGACAGGAATGTCCTCTATCACCGCTGCTATTCAAGATAGTACTAGAAGTCCTAGCCTCAGCAATCAGACAACAAAAAGAAATTAAAGGCATCCAAGTCAGCAAAGAAGGAGTCAAACTCTCATTCTTTGCAGATGATATGATAATTAATGTGGAAAACCCAAAGACTCCACTCCAAAACTGCTACAACTTATATAGAAACTCAGCAAAGTGTCAGGACATAAAATCAATGCTCAGAAATCGGTTGCATTTCTATACACCAATAGCAAGACAAAAGAAAGAAAAGTTAAGGAGTTGATCTCATTTACAATGGCACCCAAAACCGTAAGATACCTAGGAATAAACCTAACCAAAGAGGCACAGAATCTGTACTCAGAAAACTATAAAGTACTCATGAAAGAAACTGAGGAAGACACAAAGAAATGGAAAAATATTCCATGCTAATGGGTTGGAAGAGCAAATATTGTGAAAACGTCTATGCTACCTAAAGCAATCTACACGTTTAATGCAATCCCTATCAAAATACCATCAATGTTTTTCAAAGAAATGGAACAAATAATCCTAAAATTTATATGGAACCTGAAAAGACCCCAAATAGCTGGAGGAATGTTGAAAAAGAAAACCAAAGTTGGTGGCATCACAATTCCAGACTCCAAGTTCTATTACAAAGCTGTCATCATCAACACAGTATGGTACTGGCACAAAGACACATAGATCAGTGGAACAGAATACAGAGCCCAGAAATAGACCCTCAACTCTATGGTCAATTAATCTTTGACAAAGCAGGAAAGAATATCTAATGAAAAAAGATGGTCTCTTCAACAAATGGTGTTGGGAAAATTGGACAACCATATGCAGAAAGGTGAAACTGGACCATTTCCTAACACCACACACAAAAATAGACTCAAAATGGATGAAAGACTCAATGTGAAACAGGAATCCATCAAAATCCTTGAGGAGAACACAGGCAGCAACCTCTTCGACCTCAGCCACAGCAACTTCTTCCTAGAAACATTGCCAAAGACAAGGGAAGCAAGGGCAAAAATGAACTTTTGGGACTTCATCGAGATCAAAAGTTTTTGCACAACAAAGGAAACAGTCAACAAAACTAAGAGGCAACTGACAGAATGGGAGAAGATATTTGCAAATGACATTATCAGATAAAGGGCTAGTATTCAAAATCTATAAAGAACTTATCAAATTCAACAACCAAAGAACAAATAATTCAGTCAAGAAGTGGGCAGAAGACATGAACAAATATTTCTGCAAAGAAGACATCCAAATGGCCAGTCAACACATAAAAAGTACTCAACATCACTCAGCATCAGGGAAATACAAATCAAAACCACAATGAGATACCATCTCACACCAGTCAGAATGGCTAAAATTAACAAGTCAGGAAAAGATAGATGTTGGCTAGGATGTAGAGAAAGGGGAACCCTTTTACACTGTTGGTGGGAATGCAAGCTGGTGCAGCCACTCTGGAAAACAGCAAGGAAGTTGCTCAAAAAGTTGAAAATAGAGCTACCCAATGACCCAGCAATCACACTACTGGGTATTTACCCCAAAGATACAAATGTAGTGATCTGAAGGGGCATGTGCAGCCAAATGTTTATAGCAGCAATGTCCACAACAGCCAAACTATGGAAAGAACCTAGATGTCCATCAACAGATGGACAGATAAAGAAGAAGTGATATATATATATATATATATATATATATATATATATATATATATATATATATATATAATGGAATACTATGCAGCCATCAAAAAAATGAAATCTTGTCATTTGCAATGACATGGGTGGAACTGGAGGGCATTATGCTAAACGAAATAAGTCAATCAGAGAAAGACAAGTATCATATGATCTCTCTGATATGAGGAATTTGAGATGGTGGGGGTTGTGGGTGGTTGTTGGGGGTTGTGTGGGGCAGGGAATGAAAAAAATGAAACAAGATAGGATCAGGAGGGAAACAAACCATAAGAGACTCTTAATCTCATGAAACGAACCGTGGGTTGCATTGGGGAGGGGTGAGTGGAGAGGGTGGTTGGGTTATGGACATTGGGGACGGTATGGGTGAGTGCTGTGAAATGTGTAAGCCTGATGATTCACAGACCTGTACCCGGGGACATATAATACATTATATGTTGATAATAATAATTTTTTTAAAAATTGTATATGTAGTTTTGTTTGTGTATATATGTTTTAGGAAGGAGAACAATGGGTTATATTAGAAATTAAGAACCACCGATCTCCATTGTCTGTGTTCTTATGATTCCTACCTTCCTCCTAATTTGACTCACTGCCTTGCTTCAAACTAGGGCTTCAGCGTATGCCCAGATATAAAAGCACAGCCTCCCTCTGACCAGTTTGGACAGCCCTTGCTTATGTTTATCCATCATCCCCCAGGCACTTTCCTGATCTCATCCTTCTCCTGAATCTTCTCTCTTCTTTGCACAGCTTGCTATAGCTTTTGTTCTTGGTCCCAATGTCAATATGCAAATTCATGGTTCAACCATATACACCAATCTTAGACCCAGTTCTTATGATCCTATTCATTGTAAACACTGTTTTCTCTCACTGATTTTAAGTACATTGTCCTAAACAGATTTCAATCACTCACCACTCAGTACCATTGAAGATTTTTTTAAAAGATAGACATTTAGTAAGAATTTTAAGTATTTTGATACAATAAGCTAGCTGGCCTATTGAGTTAGTCAGGAAAAGGACTTTCCATTAAATGGTGGTGGTTTAAATATAAGACAAACCAATCATGACAGGGGTTTTGTACTAGCTATCATGGTCCATAAATAAATACTTGAAACCAGGCAACAGATAAGAAATAGTGGGCCCTCAGTTCTAACAGGTAATTATTGGGAAATGCCTAGCAGAATAAAGCATTAGAGTGAGCATTTACTCATTTTATTTTTTTTTAATTTTTTTTATTGTGTTATGTTACTCACCATACAAAAACTAATGATGTATTGTAGAGTGAGTATTTAGATGACCTAAAAATCCTACCTGTAGAGATGAACTATTTTGTATAAAACTCAAGAGGAAGTTTACCTTTAAATTCAGTAAAAGATTATACATCCTCATAGTTTGATTTCTGGCTTTCATATAATGCATAAACAATATTATATAGCTACAATTAGTATCTTTCCCAAAGATAGCAGCCATATTATCAGCCAATTAAGGTTGAATAATCTAAATTGCATATATAATATAGATTACATATATTTTTAAATATAACAATTTTCTTATCATTTTAAATAATGTCCCTGTAAGTTTTAAGCAGAATTCTCAGGTAGACTCCCAAGATTCCTATCCCCTAGTTATTCAATCAAATGCCAATCTCAATACCATTTTAGAGGGATTTTTAAGATGTAAAGCCCCAAATCAACTGATCTTTGGAAACAGACAATACATGGGTAGTCTTGACCCAATCACAAAACCCCTGTAAAAGCAGTGTTTTCTGTGGCTTGTAGTAGAGGGCAAAATCCCAGAGATGTGAGCATGAAAAAAAATTTAATGCATTACTGCTGGCTTTGCAGATGGAGGGGCTGCATATAAGGACAAGAGAGCAGCCTCTAAGAGCTAAGAAAGACCCCTCAGCCAACAGTCAGCAAAGAAATGGCAACCTGAATAGCTGAAAAGAACTAAATTCTGCCAACACCCTAAATGAGTTTGGAAGTAGATTCTACCCCAGAGTCTCTAAAGTTCCCCCTCCCCCATAGGCCAATGTCTTAATTTCTGCCTTGTGAGTCTCCAGGCAGAGAACCCACAGGATCCCCTACCATATTTCTGATCTACCCAACAACTCTGCTGATAAGTCGGTGTCATTTAAACCACTAACTGTGTGGTAATTTGTTACACTGCAGAAGATAACTAATATACTAATCTTCTGGGAACTTACATGCCATGCTTCTCCTGTATCTAATATTTTCATGCAACTTTGTAGAAAAACTCAAAATCTGGCTCATGAGGAGAAACACAAGGCTACCAGGTGGCCATAGGAGAGGTCTGTTGACCATTCTGAAGATCTTTGGTTGATTTACAATGAGTTGTTATAAGAAAATGACTCACTTGGCTTCAATAACAAGCCTAAGTAGAAGAATCAGCAGAACCAACTAACCAAAATGACTCTAACAATCATTTTCTAGACTGGGATGCATATTAGGAAGTTTTAGCAGAGGTGTCTGTTGAGATTAAATGCTTAATTTTAGAGCAAACAATTTTCTAATAAAAACAAATTATTGTAAAAACCAAAGAGGCAGAATTACACTGGATGATTCCATGGACACATGCAAGTAAATCCGTACCTATAGGCATGTAAAAATAGGTTTTAACACTGTCACCCAGCACATCTCAACATTGTTCAACCATATGTATCTTTCCCCAACTTTCTGCCTTTCTCTTGACAGAATACACATAATTGGGGGACAAGGAAATTGGTGGTCTCCAAGGACCACAATGAAAGTGCATTAATCAGAATTCCCCTGGAAAAGCAGTACAGAGCTGTTTCTACTCATAGTCGAAATAGCTCAGCATGAGCCTCCAATTAAAAATTAATCAAATGAATAAGACCCTGCAATACAAAACAGCACAAGAAAATTAAACATCTCCCCAGGGGAAAGCCTACAAGTCATAAAAAATTAAAACATAAAACTGTGAATATTTACAAATATCATTTACAAACTTAAGGTTGTTGGTGACTCATGCCCATGGCAAGATCACAGGTCCTCAGGGAGCTTGAAAACCTTTCAGGGGTCAAAGCTTTGCCTGCCTGAGGACACACCAGAACCACCAGTTGGAGGATGATGGGGAAGTTAATAAAACACAGACTCTCAGTACCCACCCCAGAGGTGGTGATTCAGAAGGTCTGAGAGGCAGACATTCTAGCTTGGGTAATTGCGACAAATAATCTGAAGGGATTCTGGTGGGCATCTAATCTGAGAAGCACACAGTAGTTGCCAGTGTCCTCAAAGTGGTCTAACAAGTCTGGGGCCCTCCCAGTGCAGCACACTGTCTATTACTCTGCTACTTATTCAGGAAATGAACTTGTATTTGTGAATTACTCAGACACTTTACAGTTTTATTTCCCAGTTACAAATGAGATCATCCTAAGCAGAACTTTTAGGATAAACATTGGTGAACAAAATTTTCCTGTTGCTTCAACAGATAAAAGAGAAGTGATTATATGCCAGGCACTGTCCTGGAGATTCAATGACAAATAAGTAAGAAATAGCCCCTGCTCTCAGCCTAATGATAGCCCAATGTCATTAATAATCAAACAGAATACAATATCATGAATGGCAGGATGGGAAAAATACAAGAAGGAAGGAAAGTGTTGTTAGCAGGATAAATATCACACACAAAACCAGAATTAAAAAGGAAGTTTAGTATGGTGGAGTAGAGCGTATCTGTGGGTATCTATCTGTGTGTGTGGACACATACAATGGGTGCTAAAGGGAATAGTGAAAGATGAGATTGGAGAAAAAGATGAGATTGGGACCAAATTATGCCTCTTTGAAAGTAAACTCATGCTGGCAGTGTGTTGGTAAACTTGCCTGAGCCATTATCCAACAGATTCCATTCACATCAAGACAAAGATAGTAAGACTGAATTGTATTACAAGGTGTGTTTTAAAGGCACTTAAGTCTTTTAAGAGCTCAACACTTCCTGATACAGCAATTCCTGTGTAAATTCAGAAAGATATAGGACGTTTTTTCCTTTTCCCATTTGCCTGACAGTTTTCAGGAGACATTGTCACAGAAGATAATTCATCTATAAAGACAGCTATCGTGTACCTTGGCATACTGCCAATATTGCCATGCTTCTAACTCACAATATTCATGGACTTCAGAAGTCATAGCTCAAGTGTCCATCCAAGGAAACAATCCCTTCTAAGTTTTACATATTCTTCAGTAGGGGTGGGAAAGCATCAAATGGAACCTCAATTCCCTTCAACTGGCTTGTTCTAAAATTAGGAAGCCATCTCATCTAGTTCAAAATAAAGTTCTTCTGGACTGGAATGGAGACTTGAGCTATAGTTCTAGAAATACATAATTTGGAATGGGAAAAATGTAGGAGAGATCATGCAATGTGTATAAATAAAAGAAAAAGTGTGAGAGTAAATGAAACATTTGATATGGCAAGAAGGAAGTAATTTGTGTCATTCAAGAGAAGGAGTGATGCTAATATCTAGACCAATAAAAGTAAAGACCCTAAGTGAATTGTGGTAGGCAAGAGATCAAGCATAACCCTTAAGCTGGACATATTTCACTTGCTTTTCCAGAGCAAATTTACTTTCCAAACTTCTCTTCCTTGCTCTCTATTCTGGTGACTGACTTACATGAATTGCATCAAAGGGCTGTATTATCTTCTGGCTTCCAGTTGGGTTCAGCCAATGGAAGGCACTAGAGGAACATCAAAGTGAAGGAGAGGAAAGTGAGACCAGGTATCTATTTGCTAGGCCATGGTTTAACTCTTTCCCTCTGCCAAAGGCCTCAACACCTGTCAGACAGACTCTCCTACAGCTGCTTTCTCTCTCTGGGGTTCTGGTAATTGCTCTCTTGTCTTGCTGTTTCAGGCCTTGGATGATAGTGGCTCCCTACTACTGCTAGCCCTGTAGTGCTTCATTCCTGCTGGTTCATTCCTTGCTGAAATCCTTCATTCCTTTGACCTTGCCTACAACTTTGTAAACAGTCCTTTCATTAAACTCTTCTCTAATACTCATTTAAGTGAGCCATTTATTTCCTGTCTGGATCCTGATTGATACAACCTGCCACAGACTGCATACTTCTTGTATTGACAATGAAGAGTTAGCCTGACTTTTGGAGGTGATTAAAATAATAACTGTTGTTATTAAAATTTACATAGAAATTATAGTTCACATGTGTCCTTTTCTCATTCTTTATCCATGACTTTTAAAACTGAGACCTCACCCACTCTACTGGCATAATAATATATATAAAATGAAGGAAATGTGGGTATTTTCTACCAAGTTTAATATTCTTAAAAATCCCAGAGCCCAGGGACACCTGGCTGGCTCAGTGGGAAGAGCATGAGAATCTTAATCTTGAGGTCACAAGTTCAAGCCCCATATTGGGTGTAGAAATTATTTAAAATAAATAAATAAATCTTTAAAAAAAAAAAAAAGAATTCAAGAACCCAAATGTTGTATAGTCCTTTAAAGTTTAATGAATTAGTCTCATTATATAAGTTGGCTCCATTTCCTTCATTTGGGCTCCAGGTTTTTTAAATTAGCCAAGACTCATTTTTCAAGCTTTGAATCCTATTAGAAATTTTCTAAAGGCAAATTGTCAGAAAAGTAGGATTATGAGTCAGAAATTAATCATAGATTATCTAAGATATCTAAGACCATATTTCAGAGTAATAATTTAATCAATTAAGAACATAAGTCTGCCAAACCAGTTTGTTGGTGTCATATAGATAGATTCTGACAATAGTAACTGTTTTCTTTCTTCTCAACCACTCAGTTCTTCTTTATGTGGACACAACCCAAATCTCTTTACTATGTCAGTAAGCAAAACATGCAGAATAATACTTTTTTTTAAATAGCTAAATATTGTCATTCTAAACACAGGAGGGCAAAGAGAAAGTATCTCTATAATAAAGTTGACAACCAATTTCATAAGATACTCAATTCCCAAAATAAATAAGTCCATGATGACTACAGACACAATAGAGTCCAGAAATACATGAATAATATTCAAGCAGATACTTTGTGCCATTATGGTGAGAACATTGTTATTGAAGAAAGATTCTTATAGTAAGATCCAGGAAGTGTGGTGGTCTTCCCTCTAAGGTAAGAGATGGTAGATTGGACAGTTAGAATTCAACTTAGATTACGTCTATCAAAGTTGGGTCCCCTCCATACACACACATACACACTATACACACATTCATATTATACCCAGAGAGCGAAAAGGCTTAAATCATTGAATATCAGAAAATTAGATTTATAAAATCCATATCTCCTTTTGATCTATGTGCATCAAAAATAAAATAATTGCCTCCAAAAAATCACACACAAAAAGACACTATCTCTTTTCATCACTGGAAGGCATATATTCCAGATGTAAAAGAATTAAATTTATGACCTGAAGATATCACTTAGCATAAATAGTACCTCAACTTCCCATTGAATGGCTTACCTTAAATTTAGCAAGCCAATCTCGCAATTCAAGATAAGGCTTTTCTTTTTTTAAAATATTTTACTTATTTATTTGAGAGAGAGAGTGATAGAGAGCATTTGAGGGGAGAGGGTCAGAGGGAGAAGCAGACTCCCCACTGAGCAGGGAGCCTGATACAGGACTCCATCCTGGGACCCTGGGATCACAACCTGCGCCCAAGGCAGTCACTCAACCAACTGAGCCACCCAGGTGCTCCAATAAAGCTTTTCTAACCATTGAGATATAGCTTCTCTAGAATGGAATGGATATTTGAGATTCAGTTCTAGAAGGAAATAATTTGAGGGAGGGATGTAGAGATGAAGGAGACTGTCCAATATATAAATACAATACATACAAGAGAAAGAAGAGAAAGCATGAGAGTAAAAGAAACATGATTTTTCAATAAGGAAGTTATTAGTAACATTCAAGTACAGCTTAGTAGGGGAACAGGTATGTACCAAATTATCATAATGAGTGGACAGAAAGGAAATGAAGATAGCGATCAAAGCCCACAGAAAGAAGTAAGTGGTAAAAAGAAGGAAAACAATCACTGCAGTGACTTGATTTATCTATAGGACACTATAAGCTGATTTGGCAGAACTTCATTCTTAATAGATTCAGTTATCTTAATAAGATATGGTCTTTGACATCTACTTCTCCTGATTAGCTCATGATGAATTTCCAATCATTCAGAATGTTTACTTAGGAAAAGGAAGTAACTCCATTTTGAGCTACTCGGCACCCCTAGGACCTAGAAGATAATGCCGGGCAAATGGATGCCCAGACTTCCTGCCTCAAGCCAGTCAGTGATCAAAAGGGCTTACTTAAGACCAAGAGAGGGTTTTTCATGTTAAAAGAGAGCTGTGTATTTTTCAGAGCAAAAAGGATAAAGCCAATAGATGGAAGAAACTGACTACATTAAAAGACCTGGGGGGGCGCCTGGGTGGCTCAGTGGGTTAAGCCGCTGCCTTCGGCTCAGGTCATGATCTCAGGGTCCTGGGATCGAGTCCCGCATCGGGCTCTCTGCTCAGTGGGGAGCCTGCTTCCCTCTCTCTCTCTGCCTGCCTCTCTGTCTACTTGTGATCTCTGTCAAATAAATAAATAAAATCTTAAAAGAAAAAAAAAAAAAGAAAGAAAGAAAGAAAGACCTGGAAAAAAGAGAGACACAGGAGAAAGTTCCCAGGGGCAATGGCCAAAGAGGGTACGAGAGCCTTGCCCGTACCTCTCCACACCACTTCTAGGAATTCTTTCCAGGCCTCCCTCTCCTCGTCCCCATCAATCTTCCTTTCCCCTCAACTTCCCAGTGCTTCCTTTTCATTTCTCTTTACCATTTCCCCTTTCCCTCACCTCACTTCTCTCTCTCATCTAGCCACAGTGTAGAAGTGAAATAAAAATATTAATGGTAATTGTCATAAAATTATATTAAGTTCTTAAAGTAAAAGCATCTAAATTAATTTTTTACATTGATCTCTAACTTTTTTGGTGTGTGTTGCTCTAGAATAAATATTTTTCCTCTGGGTATAAGGCAATATAAGAAAAGCCTCTTCCAAATTTAGACTCTTAAGAAAAGAATTTGGTTTTTGGCAGAGAAGGGTATAGTTTGTGGCAGAAAGCATTATGATATAATCATAGTTTGCAACATGGGCTCCAGAGTTAGGCAGACCTGCACTGCAATCAGAGCCTCCATTTACTGGCTGTGGGACTTGGCATGCTTCCTTATCTATGAAATTGTGCTGTTACCTTCCCCTACAGAGAGGCTCGAAGTTGTGGGGTTTTTTTTAAAGATTTTATTTATTCATTTGACACAGAGAGAGACTGAGAGAGAGAGAGAGAGATCGAAAGTAGGCAGAGAGGCAGGCAGAGAGAGAGGGGAAAGCAGGCTCCCTGCTGAGCAGAGAGCCCGATGTGGGGCTTGATCCCAGGACCCTGAGATCATGACCTGAGCCAAAGGCAGAGGCTTAATCCACTGAGCCACCCAGGTGCCCCGAGAGGCTCAAAGTTTTAAATGAGGAAATGGTAGAGTTTGAACCTAGTACCCAGCGCAGAGTAAACACCCCATAACAGTAGTCACTGTCCTTAGAAGCTACTTGACATGTCCTAAACTCTCTGGACAGATGAATTAAACCAAGAAAATATTCATCTAAACATGTAATTTTTTACAGCCTCAGTTTGGTAAACTTACCATTAGCATTATTCTCATTATGTTCATTCAAGGTTAAAAAAAAAAAAAGAGAGAGAGAGAGAGTGAGAGAGAAAAGGAAAGAAAGAAATGGAATCAAATCCACTCTGTTGCTAATTTAAGCCACAGAATTAACCAGGGATTGCAGCCAACTGCCCCAAGACATAGCAGTGCTGGAAAAGCAAAAGGTACGTGTACAGATTTGACAGTCTGAGAGACGAATAAGCACATCAATTTTAATTTAACCTCCCAAGTATGCAAGCTGTCACTCAAGATCATTGTTAGGCCAATTATCTGGCACTAAATATTGTTATGATTTCTGACATCAAATCCATAGCAGAACACAGTTTTAGAGTGACAGTTCAGTGGAAAATTCCCAGTACTTTCCCTCTGCAATCTGGGCTGGTGAGGTTTAATTAAACAGCCAAATTACAAGCTGCCTCAGAAGATTCTGTAACAAAATTGCTGGCTGGTCTTTTGTGATAAAGGTCCTGCAGACCGCTGCTTATGGTCACGTGAGCTCCCTTGGTTCTGAAAGGACTGGTCATTGATTCAGTCATAGAAGTCAAGGCTTTTTGATCACTGTCATTTCTGCTGCTTTCACTGACAATGGAATAAGGAGATTTAAAGTTTCGGTTGTTTGCCTACATATGCCCGATCCTGAGAAAGCACGCTGGAAGAAGGACCCATACTGTAAAGGCCGCACATTTGAAAATCTACTGAAGGCTACATAATGTACAAGTATAAGGACTTTGAGTTCTATATAAAGAACCATGTCATCTGAGAAGAGAGAGAGCTTGACTTCTTCATTGACAATTTGGATACCTTTTATTTCTCTTTGTTATCTGATTGCTGTTGCTAGGACTTCTAATACTATGTTGAACAAGAGTGGTGAGAGTGGGCATCCTTGTCGTGTTCCTGATCTCAACGGGAAGGCTGCAAGCTTTTTCCCATTGAGGATGATATTTGTTGTGGGTCTTTCATAGATAGATTTGATGAAGTTCAGGAATGTTCCCTCTATCCCTATACTTTGAAGCGTTTTAATCAGGAACAGATGCTGGATTTTGTCAAAAGCTTTTTCCGCATCAATTGAGAGGACCATGTGGTTCTTCTCTCTTCTCTTATTAATTTGTTCTATGACATTGATTGATTTGTGACTGTTGAACCAACCTTGTAACCCAGGGATGAATCCCACCTGGTCATCGTGGATAATCTTTTTAATGTGCTGTTGGATCCTGTTTGCTAGGATCTTGTTGAGAATCTTAGCATCCATATTCATCAGTGATATTGGTCTGAAATTCTCCTTTTTGGTAGGGTCTTTGCCTGGTTTGGGGATCAGGGTAATGCTGGCTTCAAAGAAAGAGTCTGGAAGTTTTCCTTCTGCTTCAATTTTTTGAAACAGCTTCAGGAGAATAGGTATTATTTCTTCTTTGAAAGTTTGATAGAATTCCCCAGGGAATCTGTCAGGTCCTGGGCTCTTGTTTTTTGGGAGGTTTTTGAACACTGCTTCAATCTTGTTACTAGATATTGGTCTATTCAGGTTGTCAATTTCTTCCTGGTTCAATTTTGGGAGTTTATAGTTTTCCAGGAATGCATCCATTTCATCTAGGTTGCTTAGCTTATTGGCATATAACTGTTGATAATAACTTCTGATGATTGTTTCTACTCCCTTGGTGTTAGTTGTGATCCCTCCCTTTTCATTCATAATTTTATTCCAAAACTAATGAAAAATACAGTTTGGTCTGGGCTCGAGCAAGTCCTTTTTGAGCCCTCCTCCCCTGGTTGCCTGCTCAGTCCCAGATGCTTGTGGAGTGAGAGAGGCCAGCTTGTGCATCAGTTCTGCTGATGAATGAGGATGCAAATGGGACATCAAGCTTCCTGAGTCAGCAGCAGATTGATCCCCAGGGAGTGCTCTGCAATCCTAGAGCTGTCTGTGTGCCTGGTGTAAGAGAATGGTTAAGGTTCATTCTTCTGTATATAGCTGTTCAATTTTCCTACCATCATTTATTGAAGAGACTGCCTTTTTTCCATTGAATATTTTTTCCTGCTTCATCAAAGATTATTTGACCATAGAGCTGAAGGTCTGTACCTGGGCTCTCTACTCTTGTTCCATTGGTCTATGTGTCTGTTTTTGTGCCAGTACCATGCGGTCTTGGTGATCACAGCTTTTTAATATAGCTTGAAATCAGACAACATGATGCCCCCAGCTTAGTTTTTCTTTTTCAATATATCCTTGGCGATTTGGGGTCTTTTCTGGTTCCATACAAATGTTAGTTTTGTTTGTTCCAGCACTTCAAAAAATGCTGTTGGTATTTTGATTGGGATGGCGCTGAAAGTATGGATTGCTCTGGGCAGCAGAGACATTTTAACAATGTTTATTCTTCTGATCCATGAGCATGGAATGCTTTTCCATCTTTTTGTGTCTTCTTCAATTTCTTTCATGAGTGTTCTACAGTTCCTAGAGTATAGATCCTTTACCTCCTTGGTTAGGTTTATTCCCAGGTACCTTACGGTGCTGGTGCTACTACAAATGAAAATGATTCTCTAATTTCTCTTTCTATAGTTTCATTGTTAGTGTATAAGGAAACAACTGGTTTCTGTGCATTGATTTTTTTTTATACTTTTTTTATTTTTTATAAACATATATTTTTATCCCCAGGGGTACAGGTCTGTGAATCACCAGGTTTACACACTTCACAGCACTCACCAAAGCACATACCCTCCCCAATGTCCATAATACCACCCCCTTCTCCCAAACCCCCTCCCCCCAGCAACCCTCAGTTTGTTTTGTGAGATTAAGAGTCACTTATGGTTTGTCTCCCTCCCAATCCCATCTTCTTTCATTTATTCTTCTCGTACCCACTTAAGCCATCATGTTGCATCACCACTTCCTCATATCAGGGAGATCATATGATAGTTGTCTTTCTCTGCTTGACTTATTTCGCTAAGCATGATACGCTCTAGTTCCATCCATGTTGTTGCAAATGGCAAGATTTCATTTCTTTTGATGGCTGCATAGTATTCCATTGTGTATATATACCACATCTTCTTGATCCATTCATCTGTTGATGGACATCTAGGTTCTTTCCATAGTTTGGCTATTGTGGACATTGCTGCTATAAACATTCGGGTGCATGTGCTCCTTTGGATCACTACATTTGTATCTTTAGGGTAAATACCCAATAGTGCAATTGCTGGGTCATAGGGCAGTTCTATTTTCAACATTTTGAGGAACCTCCATGCTGTTTTCCAGAGTGGCTGCACCAGCTTGCATTCCCACCAACAGTGTAGGAGGGTTCCCCTTTCTCCGCATCCTCGCCAGCATCTGTCATTTCCTGACTTGTTGATTTTAGCCATTCTGACTGGTGTGAGGTGATATCTCATTGTGGTTTTGATTTGTATTTCCCTGATGCCGAGTGATATGGAGCACTTTTTCATGTGTCTGTTCGCCATCTGGATGTCTTCTTTGCAGAAATGTCTGTTCATGTCCTCTGCCCATTTCTTGATTGGATTATTTGTTCCTTGGGTGTTGAGTTTGCTAAGTTCTTTATAGATTCTGGACACTAGTCCTTTATCTGATATGTCGTTTGCAAATATCTTCTCCCATTCTGTCAGTTGTCTTTTGATTTTGTTAACTGTTTCCTTTGCTGTGCAAAAGCTTTTGATCTTGATGAAATCCCAGTAGTTCATTTTTTCCCTTGCTTCCCTTGCCTTTTGCGTTGTTCCTAGGAAGATGTTGCTGCGGCAGAGGTCGAAGAGGTTGCTGCCCGTGTTCTCCTCAAGGATTTTGATGGATTCCTTTCGTACATTGAGGTCCTTCATCCATTTTGAGTCTATTTTTGTGTGTGGTGTAAGGAAATGGTCCAATTTCATTTTTATGCATGTGGCTGTCCAATTTTCCCAGCACCATTTATTGAAAAGGCTGTCTTTTTTCCATTGGACATTCTTTCCTGCTTTGTCGAAGATTAGTTGACCATAGATTTGAGGGTCTATTTCTGGGCTCTCTATTCTGTTCCATTGATCTATGTGTCTGTTTTTGTGCCAGTACCATGCTGTCTTGATGATGACAGCTTTGTAATAGAGCCTGAAGTCCGGAATTGTGATGCCACCAACGTTGGCTTTCTTTTTCAATATCCCTTTGGCTATTCGAGGTCTTTTCTGGTTCCATATAAATTTTAGCATTATTTGTTCCATTTCTTTGAAAAAGATGGATGGTACTTTGATAGGAATTGCATTAAATGTGTAGATTGCTTTAGGTAGCATAGACATTTTCACAATATTTATTCTTCCAATCCAGGAGCATGGAACATTTTTCCATTTCTTTGTGTCTTCCTCAATTTCTTTCATGAGTACTTTATAGTTTTCTGAGTATAGATTCTGTGTCTCTTTGGTTAGGTTTATTCCTAGGTATCTTATGGTTTTGGATGCAATTGTAAATGGGATTGACTCCTTAATATCTCTTTCTTCTGTCTTGCTGTTGGTGTAGAGAAATGCAACTGATTTCTGTGCATTGATTTTATATCCTGACACTTTACTGAATTCCTGTATAAGTTCTAGCAGTTTTGGAGTGGAGTCTTTGGGGTTTTCCACATATAGTATCATATCATCTGCGAAGAGTGATAATTTGACTTCTTCTTTGCCGATTTGGATGCCTTTAATTTCCTTTTGTTGTCTGATTGCTGAGGCTAGGACCTCTAGTACGATGTTGAATAGCAGTGGTGATAATGGACATCCCTGCCGTGTTCCTGACCTTAGCGGAAAAGCTTTCAGTTTTTCTCCATTGAGAATGATATTTGCGGTGGGTTTTTCATAGATGGCTTTGATGATATTGAGGTATGCGCCCTCTATCCCTACACTTTGAAGAGTTTTGATCAGGAAGGGATGCTGTACTTTGTCAAATGCTTTTTCAGCATCTATTGAGAGTATCATATGGTTCTTGTTCTTTCTTTTATTGATGTGTTGTATCACATTGACTGATTTGCGGATGTTGAACCAACCTTGCAGCCCTGGAATAAATCCCACTTGGTCGTGGTGAATAATCTTTTTAATGTACTGTTGAATCCTATTGGCTAGTATTTTGTTGAGTATTTTGGCATCTGTGTTCATCAAGGATATCGGTCTATAGCTCTCTTTTTTGGTGGGATCCTTGTCTGGTTTGGGGATCAAGGTGATGCTGGCCTCATAAAATGAGTTTGGAAGTTTTCCTTCCATTTCTATTTTTTGGAACAGTTTCAGGAGAATAGGAATTAGTTCTTCTTTAAATGTTTGGTAGAATTCCCCCGGGAAGCCGTCTGGCCCTGGGCTTTTGTTTGTTTGGAGATTTTTAATGACTGTTTCAATCTCTTTACTGGTTATGGGTCTGTTCAGGCTTTCTATTTCTTCCTGGTTCAGTTGTGGTAGTTTATATGTTTCTAGGAATGCATCCATTTCTTGCAGATTGTCAAATTTATTGCCGTAGAGTTGCTCATAGTATGTTCTTATAACAGTTTGTATTTCTTTGGTGTTAGTTGTGATCTCTCCTCTTTCATTCATGATTTTATTTATTTGGGTCCTTTCTCTTTTCTTTTTGATAAGTCGGGCCAGGGGTTTATCAATTTTATTAATTCTTTCAAAGAACCAGCTCCTAGTTTCGTTGATTTGTTCTATTGTTTTTTTGGTTTCTATTTCATTGATTTCTGCTCTGATCTTTATGATTTCTCTTCTCCTGCTGGGCTTAGGGTTTCTTTCTTGTTCTTTCTCCAGCTCCTTTAGGTGTAGGGTTAGGTTGTGTACCTGAGACCTTTCTTGTTTCTTGAGAAAGGCTTGTACCGCTATATATTTTCCTCTCAGGACTGCCTTTGTTGTGTCCCATAGATTTTGAACCGTTGTATTTTCATTATCATTTGTTTCCATGATTTTTTTAAATTCTTCTTTAATTTCCCGGTTGACCCATTCATTCTTTAGAAGGATACTGTTTAGTCTCCATGTATTTGGGTTCTTTCCAAACTTCCTTTTGTGGTTGAGTTCTAGCTTTAGAGCATTGTGGTCTGAAAATATGCAGGGAATGATCCCAATCTTTTGATACCGGTTGAGTCCTGATTTAGGACCGAGGATGTGATCTATTCTGGAGAATGTTCCATGTGCACTAGAGAAGAATGTGTATTCTGTTGCTTTGGGATGAAATGTTCTGAATATATCTGTGATGTCCATCTGGTCCAGTGTGTCGTTTAAGGCCTTTATTTCCTTGCTGATCTTTTGCTTGGATGACCTGTCCATTTCAGTGAGGGGAGTGTTAAAGTCCCCTACTATTATTGTATTATTGTTGATGTGTTTCTTTGATTTTGTTATTAATTGGTTTATATAGTTGGCTGCTCCCACATTGGGGGCATAGATATTTAAAATTGTTAAATCTTCTTGTTGGACAGACCCTTTGAGTATGATATAGTGTCCTTCCTCATCTCTTATTATAGTCTTTGGCTTAAAATCTAATTGATCTGATATAAGGATTGCCACTCCTGCTTTCTTCTGATGTCCATTAGCATGGTAAATTCTTTTCCACCCCCTCACTTTAAATCTGGAGGTGTCTTCGGGCTTAAAATGTGTTTCTTGGAGGCAACATATGATGGGCTTTGTTTTTTTATCCATTCTGATACCCTGTGTCTTTTGACAGGGGCATTTAGCCCATTCACATTCAGGGTAACTATTGAGAGATATGAATTTAGTGCCATTGTATTGCCTGTAAGGTGACTGTTACTGTATATGGTCTCTGTTCCTTTCTGATCTACCACTTGTAGGCTCTCTCTTTGCTTAGAGGACCCCTTTCAAGATTTCCTGTAGAGCTGGTTTGGTATTTGCAAATTCTTTGTTGTTGTTTGTTGTTGTTTGTCCTGGAAGCTTTTAATCTCTCCTTCTATTTTCAATGATAGCCTAGCTGGATATAGTATTCTTGGCTGCATGTTTTTCTCGTTTAGTGCTCTGAAAATATCATGCCAGCTCTTTCTGGCCTGCCAGGTCTCTGTGGATAAGTCAGCTGCCAATCTAATATTTTTACCATTGTATGTTACAGACTTCTTTTCCCGGGCTGCTTTCAGGATTTTCTCTTTGTCATTGAGACTTGTAAATTTTACTATTAGGTGACGGGGTGTGGGCCTATTCTTATTGATTTTGAGGGGCGTTCTCTGAACCTCCTGAATTTTGATGCTCGTTCCCTTTGCCATATTGGGGAAATTCTCCCGAATAATTCTCTCCAGTATACCTTCTGCTCCCCTCTCACTTTCTTCTTCTTCTGGAATCCCAATTATTCTAATGTTGTTTCGTCTTATGGTGTCACTTATCTCTCGAATTCTCCCCTCGTGGTCCAGTAGCTGTTTGTCCCTCTTTTGCTCAGCTTCTTTATTCTCTGTCATTTGGTCTTCTATATCACTAATTCTTTCTTCTGCCTCATTTATCCTAGCAGTTAGAGCCTCCATTTTTGATTGCACCTCATTAATAGCTTTTTTGATTTCACCTTGGTTAGATTTTAGTTCTTTTATTTCTCCAGAAAGGGCTTTTATATCTCTCGAGAGGGTTTCTCTAATATCTTCCATGCCTTTTTCGAGCCCGGCTAGAACCTTGAGAATTGTCATTCTGAACTCTAGATCTGACATATTACCGATGTCTGTATTGATTAGGTCCCTAGCCTTCGGTACTGCCTCTTGTTCTTTTTTTTGTGTTGAATTTTTATGTCTTGTCATTTTGTCCAGATAAGAGTAAATGAAGGGGCAAGTAAAATACTAAAAGGGTGGCAACAACCCCAGGAAAATATGCTTTAACCAAATTAGAAGAGATCCAAAATCGTGAGTGGGGAGAAAGGGGATAAAAAGAGGTTCAAAAAGGAAGAAAGAAAAAAAAAAAAACAAAAAGAAAAGAAAAAAAAAAGAAAAGAAAAGAAAAGAATTTTTAAAAAAAGAAAACACTAAGAAAAATGTAAAAAAGAAAAATATATATATTAGATAAACTAGTAAAAAATCGTTAAAAAAGAAAAAGGTAACAGTTAAAAAAAAAAATTTTACCCGAAGGCGAGAAAAAAAAAAAAAATGAAAAAGAAAAAGTCAAATTAACTGCAAGACTAAAAAAAATCCCAGGAAAAAAGCCATGAGTTCCGTGTTTGGCTTTCTCCTCCTCTGGAATTCTGCTGCTCTCCTTGGTATTGAAACCGCACTCCTTGGTAGGTGAACTTGGTCTCGGCTGGATTTCTTGTTGATCTTCTGGGGGAGGGGCCTGGTGTAGTGATTCTCAAGTGTCTTTGCCCCAGGCGGAATTACACCGCCCTTACCCGGGGCCGGGGTGAGTAATCCGCTCGGGTTTGCTTTCAGGAGCTTTTGTTCCCTGAGCGCTTTCCGTAGAGTTCCGGAGGACGGGAATACAAATGGCGGCCTCCTGGTCTCCGGCCCGGAGGAGCCGAGAGCCCAGGGCCCCACTCCTCAGTGCGCCCTCAGAGAACAGCGCCCAGTTACTCCCGTCTGCCTGACCTCCGGCCGCGCTCCGAGCTCACCGAGCCTGCGACCGGTTCAAGGTAACACGGAGCTGTGAGCTTACTGTCGGCTCTGTCTCTGTAGCCGGCTTTCCCGTTCCAATACCCGCAAGCTCTGCGACACTCAGACACCCCCGATCCTTCTGTGACCCTGCGGGACCTGAGGCCACGCTGACCCCGCGTGGGTTTCGCCCCGGTTTAGCCTCTGGAGCGATGTCCCTCAGCGGAACAGACTTTTAAAAGTCCTGATTTTGTGCACGGTTGCTCCGCTGCTTGCCGGGAGCCGGCCCCTCCCCCCGGGGTCTATCTTCCCCTCGCTTTGGATTCACTTCTCCGCCGGTCCTACCTTTCAGAAAGTGGTTGTTTTTCTGTTTCCAGAATTGCTGTTCTTCTTCTCTTCGATCTGCCGATGGATTTTCAGGTGTTTGCAATCTTTAGATAAGCTATCTAGCTGATCTCCGGCTAGCTGAAGCAGTCTCAGCTTGCTACTTCTCCGCCATCTTGACTCCTGTGCATTGATTTTGTACACCGCCACATAACTGAATTGCTGTGTGAGTTTTAGTAATTTGGAGATGGAATCTTTTGGGTTTTCCACATAAAGTATCATGTCATCTGCAAAGAGATTGATTTTGACATCTTTGCCAATTTGAATACCTTTTATTTCTTTTTGTTGTCAAATTGCTGTTGTGAGGACTTCTAGTACTATGTTAAACAACAGTGGCAAGAGTGGGCATCCTTGTCATCTTCCTGATCTTAAGGGAAAGGCTCTTAGCTTTTCCCCATTGAGAATGATATTCACTGTGGGTTTTTCATAGATGGGTTTTATGAAGTTGAGGAATGTTCCTTCTATCCCTATACTCTGAGGAGTTTTAATCAGCAAAGCATGCTGTATTTTGTCAAATGCTTTTTCTGCATCAATTGAGAGGACCATATTGTTCTCTCTTCTCTTATTAATTTGTTCTATCACATTGATTGATTTGTGACTGTTGAACCACCCTTGCATCCCAGGGATGAATCCCACCTGGTCATGGTGGATAATCTTTTTAATGTACTATTGGATGCTATTAGCTAGTATCTTGTTGAGAATCTTGGCATCCATATTCATCAGGGGTATTTGTCTGAAATTCTCTTTTTTGATGGGGTCTCTGTGTGGTTTTGGTAATGCTTGCCTCATAGAAAGAGTTTTCCTTCTGTTTCTGGTTTTTGAAACAGCTTCAGAATAGGTATTATTTCTTCTTTGAGTGTATGGTAGAATTCCCCTGGGAACTCATCAGGTCCTGGCTTGTTTTTTGGGAGGTTTTTGATCACTGCTTCAACCTCATTACTAGTTATTCATCTATTCAGTTGTCAGTTTCTTCCTGTTTTAGTCTTGGGAAGTTATAGGTTTCCAGGAATGCATCCATTTCTTCCACTTATACAATTATCATTTAATCATTTCAAGTCATCTGAAATTACCTCAAGCCAAAAGAAACTATTGTTTTCCACAACTCATAAGCCTGAAGGTCTGTGTCAAAATAGTCTCTTACAATAGAACTCCAAACTATATTTATGGATCTTAAAAGAAAGGAAAACTAAAAATTGGATTACATCTAATAAATTCACACTACCTGGTGGGAGAACAAGTCTGGGGGTCATAGTACACAGCACAGCATGCTGACTGGCAGGGGAGTGAAACAGGGCTGCAGGTCTCAGGAAACATTCATGAGTTCTTTAGTAAATAATTAATCATCTGTCATTTACATATTCATTGGTACTATTCAAATACTATAAACATGGTTTATAAATTAGCTTTTGAAAATAGCTTATTGGACTTCATTCAAATAAGCTACCCATTTTCTTTGTTTACATAATTAATATTTATATCAAACACATTTTTTTTTAATGCAGAGTTATCCCCCTACTCCATTCTGTAGGTCAGAATTATCACCAATTCCAATGAAGTCTGTTAATGAGGTGTTTGTTTTTGTGTAGAGTACTACTCAAACCATTACTGTACATCCCAAGTAGTTTATAGGGACTTTTTTATTACACAGTCAAGTACATTCACAGGGCCAACATGCCCTTGTCTGTTTACCATTTCTCTTTGTTTATTTACTCACTGATTTATGAAGTGTAATACACTGCAAAAACTCTGTTAGTAATGATGGGAAATTATTAAGGTTGTTCTGCATAGTATTTCTCATTACACTGTAACCGGAGTTCATAAAGAAGTCAATTATGTAAACTAAAGATAAGGATGTGTCCAAGTGATGACAAAAAAATAAAAAAATAAAAAAATAACAAACAAACCTTGGTAAATCCAGTCTAATGTCAGTTAATTCAGAAAAAAATTAAACTTGTCCAATGTTTGATTGATCATGTAGACTAGTGATTGGAAATCTTTGGGGGTCAAAGACCACTTTGAGAATTTACTGCAAGTTACAGACTTTCTCTACACAAAACCTGGGCCAAGGGAAGAACTTATGGTGGGGGGGGGGGCATGGTTTTTCACTTTTCAACCAGTCAATGTTCATTACTAGATAATCTCCAAATGCAAGGCCATATTTTTTTAGCTCTATATGTTTCTACCAGTGTATTTATTAAACAAGTTCTACTTTACCCACAAGTTCCTAATTATAAAGAAATTAAGTGCATGCCCCAGAGGCTTGCTTTATTCTTATTCTTACCTAAATGACTTCACAATTTCGATGCTTAGAATAGTAAGGCTCCTGAGATATCTCATCACTAAAGTAAGTGTTTTCAGACTCTCTTGGCCCTCTCAGGGTGGAAACCTCAAATGAGTGAGTCTACCCCTCCTCTTTTAGAATCTGAATCTCTTCCATGGTCATTGTTTTTCCCCACTCTGCCATATCTTCCTCCTGAATTCTCTAAGATTCTTAAGCAGGGAACACTGTAACTTTGACATCTTCTCTGAACATAGCCATCTCCTCTTTCCCTTAAATGAAACCAGGCTGTCATCTAAGGGCATTGCTTCCTTGGAAATCTTCTCAAGTAGAGGCATTCCTTCTCTCACATGTCCACATCAGAAAAGAATCAGAAGCCAAACAGTCCTCTGCGCTTTCCACTGGAACCTCAAATCATCTCCCCCTTCTTTCCATTGCTTTGAAGCTCATGCCAGTCAGCTATACTCACCACTCTACCTCCTCAAAGCTATCATATTAACTCCAAGTTATTCCCCTCCTTTTTTTTTTTTTTTTTTTACAAGATTCAATCCTGGATCCTGGATCAGAGTCATTTTTATCATCCCCACTTTTGTCATCATTCTTCAAGATGGTAACACCCACATAGATGACCCATCATACATCTCAGTGTATCAATTAATTTCTTAACTGTCTCTACCACAGGGATTTTTTTCTTCCATACCACCTCAGCCAGTCATTCCCATAACCATGTTGTGGGAATGATCTCTTCCATAATCTCAGATTCAGACATCTCATTTCTGGCCACTCCCTTTATCTCTTTGAGCTTACTTATTCTATTAACAATCTCTTCCACTGCTACAATTTTTAATCTTGACCTTTTATCGTTTGCTGAAATACCCATCTCCTATCTTCAATTAACTTTATCCAACCTTAGTTGCTATGGCCCATTACCACTAACAATCCCTTGACATGCTCTATCCTAACAAAACCCTGGTTGAATCTGAAAATGCACTTTTCCTGTGTCTTGAATGATGCTAGAGAAAATTATCAAATACAAATCTTAAATGGGCACATAACACTTCCTGGAATGTCTACTGTTTCCCTAGGAAGCTCACTTTCCCACTCTCTAAGACTATTATTTCAAATCTCCTCCCCTCACCAAAACCTACCATATACCCTCCCCTTTTCACTCTCAGTTGATGACCTTGACTTCTACTTCCTAAAAAACTAAACTTCATTAGATAGGAATTCCCCCACATCCTCACCTCCATATAGAAAACCTCCATATAGAAAACCTGTGTCACTACCTATTTCTCCACCTTTCCTCCCATTACAATAGAAAATGTATCATTCTACTCCTCAAAGGCTAATCTTTCCATTGGGCTTTGGAGCCCATCATATCGCTCCTTTAAGTTAGGCAATGTACCTCTTACAAATCACACAGACTGGTGAGGATGCCTACAGACTCGTGGATTCTAAATGCTAAAGGAAGGAATATTCTGTCTAAACTATAATCTATTCCAAACCCCAGTATACTGCCCTTAAATATTATATCTGGATCTAGTTGTGGAAATACCCCAAAACACAATCCATATGTACCAGCCATGCAGCAAACCTGGAGTCCTTGTTTCTCCACCTCAGTCTAGGTACCCATTTTGTATAGGAATTGGAAAATAAGCCCAGTGTCTCCTATAAACTGGGGACTGAGACACCAAGCTTACCTCCTTGTAAGGGTACATAAAGATTTTGAACAACACTTAAAATATCCTATCCCTGTTTTATAAAACAATCTGTCCACATCCTTTCCAAAGTCTTCTGATATTTGTTAGAATCAAGAATTTTAGGTCAATGATGAGATTGGAAATTATTTATTCATTCCCATTTTAAAGGCTCAGCAAAGCAGAGTTGACTAGGCTAAAGTCACACATTAGATAGTGAGCACTGTATCAGAATCATGTTCTCTAAGAAAAAAACTCTTTCACTGTGCTCCTTAAAATTATGGGCTCCATGGAGCAGTAAAACCCTAAAAATATTATTGTGTGAGCATTTGACTAAATGACTATGATATAGATTTATGGATCACCTGGTGGGTTTCTTTTTTTTTTTTTTTTAAGATTTTATTTATTTATTTATTTGACAGAGAGAGAGAGAGCGAGCACCATCAGGGATAGCAGCAGAGAGAGAGAGAAGTTGACTCCCCACCAAGCAGGGAGTCTGATGTGAGGCTCCATCCCAGGACATTGGGACCATGACCTGAGCCAAATGCAGTTCCTTACCCAACTAAAGCACCCAGGCGTCCCTCACCTAGTGGGTTTCACATGGATGCTCAAAAGATATCCATAGTAACAGACTAGAAACCAATGGCCAGTGTGTAAAAGTAACAATCTAGGAGTGGACCATCTTTGTCAATTATTTCTTCTGCACAGTAACCTCTATCATGGCCTGTGAAAAAATACCCAATTCTGAAGAATTTGACCTTAGAAGCTGCCTTAGACAGTTGGAACTCTCTGGAGATAGTCGGCCTGTCTCCTATTTGTTTTTATACAGACACAAGGAAATTTTTTTACATTAATTTCATCTTAAAACAATAATAAAATCAATTTCACCCCATAGTTCATCAGTCACCAATCAAACACACACTGAGCACCTGCTATTGTCAGAAGATGTGCTAGATACTGGATTTATAGACACAACTGTTATAAAGTCCCTGCTCTCAGGGATTTAAGATTCTAAATAGAGACCCTTAGAACACACTGGTATTGTGTATAGCCCTTGGAGGGCTAGCACAAGTAATAGGCTATGAATAAAAAAGTACTGAAGTTGATGAAGTATTTACTTTAAAAAATTAAAGTAATTTAATTTAATTAATTTAATTTAATTTAATTTAATTTAATTTGCCCTTCTAATAATTTTGTACTCATTTACTGGCATCGCCAGGCGCATTCCTGAGTAGGAATAAAAGGAGTAGAGTTACAATTCACAAACTGCAGATAATCCACACCCCATCTGGTGCTTGCTGTGACCCATCATGTGGATAAATCCAAGGGAATGTGTCAGCAAACGAAATTCATCTATCATGGGTCCAAGGAGAAAAGAAGTGTTGACCAGCTATAGCCTGGAGGTCTAGTGGGAAGGAGAGATATTCAGAGAGACAACAACTGGAGGGTACTCTGTTAGGTGCAATCATATACACCTATTGTATACACAGGAAACTTGGGGCATGCAGAGAAAGAGAAAGGATCAGGGAAAAAATGGTGCTGAAAGGAGAGGGTGGTGTTAGGATTAGAGGAAACTGTGCCAAGACATAGCTAACATGGCAGAAGCCTGATCAGGAAGGGTAGAACAAGGAGCTGGCTTGGGATGGATTGGACATGGCACAGGTTTAGAGTTCTTGATTCCATCAATCTCAGAATGAAGCAGAGTTGAGAATGTTAGCTATCTGGTTAAAATGGAGAGAATTGGCAAGGTTCACAGTCCAGTGTAGAGGCTGCAACTTCCAAAGATACAGGCCCACCAGGGGCCAGGCGGTATGCATAGCATAGCCAAAAATTTGGTTGAGTGGGTCAGAGTTCAAGACTCAGAGTCAGTATTTGGACCGATAATCTGGAAAGGGGCTTTCCAGCCATCACAAGGCATAGGACCACAAAGCAGTAGGGGCGGGATGTGAGTAAAATCAAGATAGGACTGTCTGGTCTCTATCCTGAGTTCCAATTTCAGTATGTGGTAGGTAAGGGCTAGCAGGTGTGTGCAACTCCACAGTGTCAAGGAGGGAAGAGGAAAAAAAAAACACAGTGACACCCTTGCCACTGAAAAGCTCACAGTCTAAAAAGGGAGAAAGAAACATGCAAGCATACAAGCACCAGAGATCCTGTGATAAGAAGTTCATACAAGGTGTAGAACTAGAGTGCAAAAGAGGGAGTGGACAATTCAGCCTGGGAAGTTTAGGTAACAGTTTCATGATGGAGGTGACCAATGAATAGACTTGGAAGATAAGTAGGTGTTTGCCTGGAAGATCTTGAAAGGAAGGCACCATTGGGAAAGACATTCCAAGCAAAGGAAGCAGCAAGAGCAAGAGTTACTTGGACCCATGGAAACCGTCTGGAGTATTGAAAGCCAGCATGCGGATGAAAGACCGAGTCTGGACTAATTAAATAATGTTTGCAACCAGTAAGGAAGCCAGACCTGTAGAAGGCGCAGAATGGGGTGAAATTTGTTTGGGCTTTATTGTGTAGATCAGTAAAGTTTTCTTTTTTTAATTTTTGTTTTAATAGCTTTATTGATAATATAATTCAAATTCAGTATGATTCACCTATCTGATGTGTACAGTTCATAGGTTCTTAGTATACTTGTAGATATTTACAACTAACACGTTTTTAGAACATTTTCATCACCTCAGAAAGAAATTCTATACTCTGTAGCTATCACCTCCATAACCCTAAGTCCTCTAAAAGCCCTAAGCAATTGTTAGTCTACTTTCTTTCTCTATAAATTTGCATATTCTGGATACTTTGTAGGAAATGGAATCTTATCATATGTGGTCATTTGTGACCGGTTTCTTTGATTTAGTATGTTTTCAAGGTTCATCCCTGTTGTAGCACATATCAGTGCCTCTTTAATTTTTATGCCCAAATAATATTCTATTGCATGGCTATACCCTATTTTTTATTTATTCATCCATTCATGGGCATTTGGATTGTTTCCACTTTTGGCTATTATGAATAATGCTGCCATAAACATTTCTGTCCACGTTTTTTGTGGACATAGGTTTTCATTTCTCTTGATCATACACATAGGCATGGAATTGCTGGCTCATATGGTAACTCTACATTTAGTCCTTCAAGGAACTGCTAGAATATTTTCTGAGGTGGATGCTTCATTTTATAATCCTACTGGCAGTGTATGAGGGTTTCAATTTTTTCACATCTTCATTGGCACCTTTTAATACCAGTATTTTTTATTCCTAGTCATTCTACTGGAAGTCAAGTTGTAAAGGTTTTTAAGTAGACAATAAAAATTCTGGTTGATGACTCTGTCATCAAGATGGAAAAAGAAATGAAATAAAAAGTAGGAATAGAGATAAAGAATTCTAACAGAGTGCATCTGTGTCTCTGTCATTAGCTACTTAGGAAAGATAAAAATGGTGCCATCGGTCCAACTACTTTCTCTATAATATCAGAGTCTCAATCAACTTCATGTTGTTTCCTTTAAGAATTTTTTATCCTAATCATAACAATTATTGTGGAAAAAATGGGTGTCAATTTTTGAGAATATGCTTCAAAGAAACCAATACTTCCCTACCTACCAAGTTTCCAGTCTGTTCTTCAGACTTCATACCCATCTACCCACCCTACACTGTGATACTTCTGTGCATGACTAGAGGCAGTTCAGTTTAAAATGCATTTGCAGGATGCCTGGGTGGCTCAGTGGGTTAAGCCTCTGCCTTCAGCTCAGGTCATGATCTCAGGTTCCTGGGATCAAGCCCCGCATCAGGCTTTCTGCTCAGCAGAGAGCCTGCTTTCCCCTCTCTCTCTGCCTGCCTCTCTGCCTACTTGGGATCTCTCTCTCTCTCTCTCTCTCTCGTTCTCTGTCAAATATATACATTGATGAACACAGATGCGAAAATACTCAACAAAATACTAGCCAATAGGATTCAACAGTACATTAAAAAGATTATTCACCACGACCAAGTGGGATTTATTCCAGGGCTGCAAGGTTGGTTCAACATCCGCAAATCAGTCAATGTGATACAACACATCAATAAAAGTAAGAACAAGAACCATATGATACTCTCAATAGATGCTGAAGAAGCATTTGACAAAGTACAGCATCCCTTCCTGATCAAAACTCTTCAAAGTGTAGGGATAGAGGGCACATACCTCAATATCATCAAAGCCATCTATGAAAAACCCACCGCAAATATCATTCTCAATGGAGAAAAACTGAAAGCTTTTCTGCTAAGGTCAGGAACACGGCAGGGATGTCCATTATCACCACTGCTATTCAACATAGTACTAGAGGTCCTAGCCTCAGCAATCAGACAACAAAAGGAAATTAAAGGCATCCAAATCGGCAAAGAAGAAGTCAAATTATCACTCTTCACAGATGATATGATACTATATGTGGAAAACCCCAAAGACTCCACTCCAAAACTGCTAGAACTTATACAGGAATTCAGTAAAGTGTCAGGATATAAAATCAATGCACAGAAATCAGTTGCATTTCTCTACACCAACAGCAAGACAGAAGAAAGGGAAATTAAGGAGTCAATCCCATTTACAATTGCACCCAAAACCATAAGATACCTAGGAATAAACCTAACCAAAGAGACACAGAATCTATACTCAGAAAACTATAAAGTACTCATGAAAGAAATTGAGGAAGACACAAAGAAATGGAAAAATGTGCCATGCTCCTGGATTGGAAGAATAAATATTGTGAAAATGTCTATGCTACCTAAAGCAATCTACACATTTAATGCAATTCCTATCAAAGTACCATCCATCTTTTTCAAAGAAATGGAACAAATAATTCTAAAATTTATATGGAACCAGAAAAGACCTCGAATAGCTAAAGGGATATTGAAAAAGAAAGCCAACGTTGGTGGCATCACAATTCCGGACTTCAAGCTCTATTACAAAGCTGTCATCATCAAGACAGCATGGTACTGGCACAAAAACAGACCCATAGATCAATGGAACAGAATAGAGAGCCCAGAAATAGACTCTCAACTCTATGGTCAACTAATCTTCGACAAAGCAGGAAAGAATGTCCAATGGAAAAAAGACAACCTCTTCAATAAATGGTGCTGGGAAAATTGGACAGCCACATGCAGAAAAATGAAATTGGACCATTTCCTTACACCACACACGAAAATAGACTCAAAATGGATGAAGGACCTCAATGTGCGAAAGGAATCCATTAAAATCCTTGAGGAGAACACAGGCAGCAACCTCTTCGACCTCAGCCGCAGCAACATCTTCCTAGGAACAACGCAAAAGGCAAGGGAAGCAAGGGCAAAAATGAACTATTGGGATTTCATCAAGATCAAAAGCTTTTGCACAGCAAAGGAAACAGTTAACAAAATCAAAAGACAACTGACAGAATGGGAGAAGATATTTGCAAACGACATATCAGATAAAGGACTAGTGTCCAGAATCTATAAAGAACTTAGCAAACTCAACACCCAAAGAACAAATAATCCAATCAAGAAATGGGCAGAGGACATGAGCAGACATTTCTGCAAAGAAGACATCCAGATGGCCAACAGACACATGAAAAAGTGCTCCATATCACTCGGCATCAGGGAAATACAAATCAAAACCACAATGC
The DNA here is from genome assembly GCF_030435805.1 of Mustela lutreola. Taxonomy (NCBI): domain Eukaryota; kingdom Metazoa; phylum Chordata; class Mammalia; order Carnivora; family Mustelidae; genus Mustela; species Mustela lutreola. The sequence goes on along the minus strand of NC_081293.1, from coordinate 165,723,556 downwards.
GATATCACCTCACACCAGTCAGAATGGCTAAAATCAACAAATCAGGAAATGACAGATGCTGGCGAGGATGCGGAGAAAGGGGAACCCTCCTACACTGTTGGTGGGAATGCAAGCTGGTGCAACCTCTCTGGAAAACAGCATGGAGATTCCTCAAAATGTTGAAAATAGAACTGCCCTATGACCCAGCAATTGCACTATTGGGTATTTACCCTAAAGATACAAACGTAGTGATCCAAAGGGGCACGTGTACTCGAATGTTTATAGCAGCAATGTCCACAATAGCCAAACTATGGAAAGAACCTAGATGTCCATCAACAGATGAATGGATCAAGAAGATGTGGTATATATACACAATGGAATACTATGCAGCCATCAAAAGAAATGAAATCTAGCCATTTGCGACAACATGGATGGAACTAGAGCATATCATGCTTAGCGAAATAAGTCAAGCGGAGAAAGACAACTATCATATGATCTCCCTGATATGAGGAAGTGGTGATGCAACATGGGGGCTTAAGTGGGTACGAGAAGAATAAATGAAAGAAGATGGGATTGGGAGGGAGACAAACCATAAGTGACTCTTAATCTCACAAAACAAACTGAGGGTTGCTGGGGGGAGGGGGTTTGGGAGAAAGGGGTGGTATTATGGACATTGGGGAGGGTATGTGTTTTGGTGAGTGCTGTGAAGTGTGTAAACCTGGTGATTCACAGACCTGTACCCCTGGGGATAAAAATATATGTTTATAAAAAATAAAAAATTATATTAAAAAAAAATATATATATATACATATTTGCAATTGCCAAGGTTTAGGCAATTGATTTCCTCTAGAAGGTGGGAAAGAAAGAGAAAAATCTAGCAATTCTCTGGTTTCTGGCTGGGGTGAGTAGCTAAGATTGTTCTTGTTACTAAGATGCAAAAAGCTGACCAGGAGAGGGGAGTTAGGGATAGATGAAGCATTTGGATTTAAGCACATTGATGTTGCAGTGTCTGGAGGACATCAAGGGGAAGAAGTTTGGCAGTAGCTGGATAGAAGTCCCCAAGGTTGTGGTTCAGATCATCTGTTTCAAATACTTAAACCAAATGGCACACAGAAGCTCAATATTTGTTAATTTAAAATGTCTAGAATATGTTGTCCAGCTGGCTTTGTGCCATAGTAAATTCAGTTTGAAATTAAGAAATTGGCTCAGCCAAAAGAAATTTGGAGAGATGTCTCAGTAAAAAATAAATTACAGCTATGTATTTCTCCAGTTCTCTTCTGTTCTTTACTGGTGATTTAGACCATGTTTCAAAATCCAAAACGAATTAGAGACTTCCTCCAATACCTGAATCCATTCTTTCAACAGAAATTTACTGAATATGAGGTACTTATTCAGGAGCTCAAGATGGCCACTCTTGAACAAAATAAGCATGGTCTCTACCTGCCTACCCTCCACTCTTCCAGCAGGGTGTAACTTCCATGGTTTTTCTCACTCAAAAGCTATTTATTTTTCGAGGAAGGGTAATCCTCTAGCATCTGAGAGTTGAAATAGATAGGAAGATTTTATTTTATGCATCTAATAATTTTTAAAATATATGTATTATTGAAGCATTGACATGTAGCATTATATTAGTTTTAGGTACACAACAGACTGATTCAAGATAATTTTTAATAACTGTTTAAACCACTTTAGAAAACACTTTTAAATGCTTGGCAGTTCTCTTAGGATATTAAGGTTCATGAATAGCATTTCTCAAATGGCCACAAATTGGTTTAAACCTTCAAAGGATGCATTTTTAATTTTCTAAAGCTAAATAAGAGGTTGAATAGCCTGGTTTTAAAAAATGGAAATTCATATTAATGCTACACACAAGACTATAAACACTACAGCATGGCTTGCTCCTGACTCAAAAAGAAAAAATAAATAAATAAATAAAGGAGGGCAGTGAGGAAATATTGATTTTCACAAGATTTTTCGTTTATTTAGTAGTGCAGTTTCAGTGATAAAAAATCACTAAAACCTTGGGGGGGGGGGGTGTGCCTGGGTGGCTCAGTGGGTTAAAGCCTGAGCCTTTGGCTCAGGTCATGATCCCAGAGTCCTGGGATCCAGCCCTGTATCAGGCTCTCTGCTTAGCAGGGAGCTTCTCTCTCTCTCTGCCTGCCTCTCTGCCTACTTGTGATCTCTGTCTGTCAAATACATAAATGTAAAAAGTATATATATATAAAAAATCACTAAAACCCTAGACTAGTCCATTGACACCTTTTTAATCAAAAATTAATAGCACTTTCCTTAATTTTTATTGAGGTACAATTTACATATAACAAAATTTACTAACTTCGAGTATACAGTTTATTGACCTTTGACAAATGCATACAGCCCTGTACCCTTCAACAGAATCAGGGCTATAGAGCAGTGCTATCCACTAGAAATTTTAGCCATGATGGAAATGTTCTGTATCTGCCCAGACCAATATGGAAGCCATTATAATGCAGCTTACAGACTGAGTTAACAGAATGAATAAATTTAATTTTAATTCATCTTAAGTAACTACATGTGACAAGTAACTACCATATTACACAGTGCATGGCCTTTCCATCACCCCAAAAATGTCCTACGGCTATCATCTTGCAATGTTGCTCCAGTGCCCTCTACTGACAAATCTTAGCATTACACTAACTAGCAAAGAACACTGGTAACATAGCCAGGAATAAAGGGGAGAAAATAACTCATCCAATGGGTGTATGTTTAATTGTAATGAATTCCAGTTTATCAGTTTTCTTCTTCACAGTTTTTATATCTTGCCTTAGAAAACTTTGACTAATGAAAGGTTATAAATATTTCTTATGTTATCAGAGTTTTTTATGTTAGAGTTTTATAGTTTTTAGCTCTTATAGCTAGGTCTATCATTCAGCTTTTGTTAAAATTTTTATATGGTGTGAGGTAAGGGTGGAAGTTACTATTTTTGCATATAGATATCCAATAACTTCAGCATTTGTTGAAGAAACATCTTTTCTTCCCTCCACTGAATTATATTAGCATATTGTCAAAAATCACCTCACTGTATATAAATCCATTTCTGAACTCTGGTTTATATGTCTATCTTCATACCCATTCGTATCTTAATTATAGTAGTTTCACAATAAATCTTGAAATCAGTTATAATGAGTTCTCTAACTTTTTTTATTTTTCCTCACTCATAAGCTATCCAGTTTTGCTTCCTCAAAATTGTTTTGGCTCTTTAAGGTAGTTACATGACCATATAAATTTTAAGATCAGCTTGTCAATTTCTAATTTTTAAATCTCCCACTCAGATATTTTATTGGAATTTTATTAAATCTATAAATCAGCTTGGAGTTCATTGACATCTTAATTATGCTGCATCTTCCAATCCATGAACATGCCATCTCTTTCCATTTATTTAAATCCTAAATTCTAAAATTTCTCTCAGCAGTGTTTGGTAGATTGCCTCAGTTGCTATTCTGGGCCTTAGAAATCTTGTAATTCTTACCCCTTCAGGTTCATCAGGAATTAAACTCTCCTCTGGCTTTCATCTGTTGTGGACATTTTCTATATTCTCTAATTATTTCTTTAAAAGTTATTTAGCAAGCTTTTATAATTATCTGCTTGGAATTTGTGAGACCACTTCACCTCGGTGTTATCAACAAAAGCAAACTCCTTTAAAATGTAAAGTAATAACTAACCAAGCTAGAATAAAAATTGGAGATCCTTTCTGCTCTAAATTCTCTTTTTCAGGGTTTAAACTATTAAATATTATCTACTCATGTTAATGATGCATGCTCTGTGTTAACAGCTTCAGTCAGCAACAATCTGAAATGGGAAGAATGAAATAAACAAAATAAACACAGTTTCTATCAAGGTTCTTATATTTGTAAGTTACCTAGATCAATAATTTGTAAATTACTCACTGATAAGAAAAGTGAAAGAGGGGAGTCCAAATAAATATTTTGAAATATTATCTTATGTGTTTTAGTTTTATTTCTCACTTCCAGTATTTCCTCCTGCCCTGTCATCTTTCTCTCCCATTTCCCTAGAGAGCAGCAAGAAGAAAGAACAAACTGCCTTCAGGTTTGTGTTGTCACAGCAGGTACAAAGCTTAAAAGAAATGGGTTAATACTCATTTTTGGGATACAAATTAGACTCTTCAGGCAGAGACAATATTTTTATTTAATTATTTCACTTTATTAGAAAATATTTGACTAGGTGATACATGCACCTAGTACAACATTTATAAAATACCGAAGAGTCTACAATTACTATGCTGTGAATATGCAGTGATACACTCCCTATCCCGCAGGAATTTTGCTTTCATATTTTCTTCTATGACTTCTATAGTTTTATTTTTTACATTAAAGTCTGGTTCATCTGCAAAGTATTCTTTCCAGTTTTACTGAGATATTATTGACAAAGAACATATGTAAATTTATAGTGTACAATATAATGATTTGATACACATACATGTTGCTAAATATTTACCACAATAAGGTTAGTTCATACATCCATCACAAAATGATCCCTTTTTTTTTTTTGTAATGATAACACTTAAAATCTATCATCCTAACTTTCAGGTATATAATACAATATCTAATTATAGTCACCATGCTGCACATTAGATCCTCTATTCATCTTAGACCTGGAAGTTTATACTCTTTAACCAGCATCTCCCCCTTCCTCCTACCTGCCTAGCCTTTCCCAACCATCATTCTACTATTTTTATGAGTTTAGTTATTTAAATTCCATATGTAACTGATACCATATAGTAGTTGTCTTTCTCTGACTAACTTACTTCATTTAGCATAACATCCTCCATCCAAGTTCCTGCAAAAGTCAGGATTTCCTTCTTCTTATGGCTGAATAATGCAAGAGAGAGAAAGAGGATATGTGTTTGTCTAGCATTTTCCTTTACCTTTTCTACCATCAGTGGACACTCAGGATGGTTCCGTGGCTTGGCTACTGTAAATAATGCTGCAGTGAACATGAGGGTGCAGATATCCCTTTGAGATATTGATTTTATTTCCTTCAGATACATACTCAGAACTGAAGTTGCAGGATCATATGGTAGTTCTATTTTTAATTTTTTACAGAACCTTCACGCTGTTTTCCACAGTTGCTCTACCAATTTACATTCCCACCAACAGTGCATATAAGTACCATTTTCTCAACATTCTCACCAAAACTTGACATCTCTGATCTTTTTGATGATAGCCATTCTAACAGGTGGGAGGTGCTATCTCCTTGATAGCACCTCCTTGGGGTTCAGATTTGCATTTTCCTATGATTAGTGAGGCTGAGCATCCTTCCATGTATCTGTTGACCATCTGTATTTCCTCTTCAGAATAATGTCTTTTTGATTCTTCTCTATTTTTTAAACAGATTGTTTTTCCTTTGTTGCTATTGAGTTGTAAAGGTTATTTATATATTTTGGATATTAACCCCTTATCAGATGGTGTGCAAATGTTTTCTCCCATTCCATAGGTTGCCTTTTTATTTTTCCAAGTATTTCCTTTGCTATGAAAAAGCTTTTGTTTTGCTATAGTCCCACTTGTTTATTTGTGCCTTTGTTGCTTATACTCTTAGTGTCATATCCAAAAAGCATTGCCAAAACCAATGACAAGGAACTTTTTCCTTATGTTTTTCTTCCAGTAGTTTTACAGTTTTGGACCTTACATTTAGGATTTTAATCCATTCTGAGTGAATTTGGGGGAGTGGTAAAAATTGTACAAGATGGAGGTCTAGCTTTGGCATATTCTTTGGCATATGAATATCAAGTTTTCCCGGGACTATCAGAGATTCTTTTCTCCACTGAATATACTTGACTTCCTGTCAAATATTAGTGACGATGTATGTAGAGTTTGTTTCTGGCTCTATGTGTTTATTTTTAAGACAGATGATAGTACCATGATAGTACCATGCTGTTTTGATTCCTACCACTCTATAGTAATGTTTGAAATCAAGAAGTGTGATGCCTCCCACTTTGTTCTTTCTCAGGATTGCTTTGGCTATTTAGAGTCTTTTGTGGTTCCATACAAATCACAGGATTGCTTGTTCTATTTCTGTGAAAAATGCCCCAAGAACTTTGATAGAGACTGTATTCAATCTATAGACAGCTTTCAGTAGAATGGAAATTTTAATAATATCAATTCTTCCAGCTCAAGAACATGGGCTATCTTTCCATTTATTTGTTTTCTTCAATTTCTTCCATCGGTGTCTTATATGTACGGATCTTTCACCTCCTTGGCTAAAAATACTCCTAAAAATATTTTATTATTTTTGCTGCTGTATTAAGTGGGGTTGTTTTATTTCTTTTTGAAACAGTTAACTGTTAATGTATAGAAACACAATTGCTTTTTATATGTTGATTTTGTATCCTGCAACTTCACTGAATTCATTTATTAGTTCTAACAGTGTTTTAAGAGAAGTCTTTAGGATTTTTTTTTATAAAGATTTTATTTATTTATTTGACAGAGAGAGAGATCACAAGTAGGCGGAGAGTCAGGCAGAGAGAGAGAGAGAGAGAAGCAGGCTCCCGCTGAGCAAAGAGCCCGATGCGGGGCTCGATCCCAGGACACTGAGATCATGACCTGAGCCGAAGGCAGCGGCTTAATCCACTGAACCACCCAGGCACCCCTTTAGGATTTTCTCTATATAAAATTATATCATCTGCAAAACAAGAAAATCTACTTTTTCCTATCTGATTTGGATGCCTTTTTTTTTTTTTCTTGCCTAATTGCTCTGGCTTGAACTTCCAGTACTATGTTGAATGGAAATGGTGAAATTAGACATCCTGTTCCGTTCCTGACCTTAGCAGAAAAGCTTTCAACCTTTCACTATTGACTATGATGTTAGTTGTGGTCTTGCAACAAAGAAATTTGGATGAGATATACCTCTTCCCTCCTTTTTTTTCATCATTGCTTAATTTCATGTTATTTCTGTTTTTAAGTGTCAAGCCAAGGGTAATTTTAACTTAGAAAATATGTTTCATAAAATTTACTAAAACATTCTTCAGAAACAGGCTCCTTTAATCCATATTTAAAGAATACCTACTATATAGCAGGCAATACATTTGGTATTGGGAAGATGGAAAAGCTTGTTTTGATAAAATTTTCACTCAAAATTTGTGCTATTTATAATATCTCTGGAAACACAAAATAGTTTTAACAGCTTTACCTCTAAGGAAGGAACTTTATCTTTAAAGTCTACCCTTTTTTCACTTTTTGAATTTTGTATCCTATGTCTGTGTATTACTTAGTCAAGAAGTTTGGTTTCTTTTTTTTTTTTAAGATTTTATTGATTTATTTGAGAGAAAAGAGACAGAGCATGAGCAGGAAAGAGGAGACAGACAGAGAGGAAGAAGCAGGCTCCCTACTGAGCAGGGAGCCTGATGGGGGTACTTGATCCCAGGACCACGAGATCATGGCCTGAGCGGAAGGCAGGTGCTTAACCAACTGAGCCACTGGCACGCCCAAAAAGTTTGATTTCTAAAATCCTATGCATTCCATAATTCCTCTAGAAAATAAGTTGTAACATGCAATGGGTATTTTTAAAATCTCTTTAAAAATGGTTCACGTTGTAGTAAGTTAACAAATTCTAACAAAATTTTCTGTTTATTCATCTTAATTTCTTCAAAGAAAGGAGTCTGTTGTGTACCTTGATTTGCCAACCACCATAGTTTATTATTGGTTACAGAGGATCTTATGACCACTTAACCTGTTCTTAATTAACCACAATAGCTCCAAGGGGAAGATTCTAGTGTATAGCATTCTTCTCTACTTGAAAATTAGCCTACTTTTAGTAACACAAGTTCTCCCAAAGCTCTCCTGTGGCTCTCCACCAAGTCCTACCTCCCATATTCATGTGGCATCTCAACCCCTGTGTTGATTGTGATAGTGATTATGAGAGCATTTTTCCTCTAATTCCCTTGCCCTGCAGCACTTATCTCCATCAATGAGAGCTATAGCTAGGAGGAATGTGGCTAGGTGCTGAGGAAAGCTGAAATGAATCTTCTGTGAATACTAAATATATTGAGACTAAGCACTGGAAGAACGCCTGATTAGCTACCATTTCAGTTGCTTAAAATGTTTATCACACTCGGGCTCTAAGAGAAAAAAGGAGTCATTTGTTCCAAGGTTGGTATAAAGGGGTAATGTAACACAGAGGGGTAAATGCCAAAGGCTTATTTGATTTGTGGTCAGTCTCAGAAAGGAGTTCAAATCTCACTACAGTGTGTTGAGGATTCAAAGAAGGCAAGAGGGAATAAAGAGATCATATGGAGGACCGCATTAAGACATTAAGAGTGGGATAGAGAGAACAAGCTAAATATGTTACACATTAAGAAGAAAGATCAAAAATATAATGACCAGGTATAGTCAGTGAGGTCTGAGAACCCACCGGCAGTTAAAGTAGAGAGATTAAAAGCAGAACTCAAGGACCAGTGAATGCTGGCTCTTTATTACTAATAATTCTGACTTGGTAAGACTCACAGAAATAGCAGCTCCTATTATTATTATTATTATTATTATTATTATTAATAGCAACTAGTAGTAATAGCAGTAGCAATTATATTGGATGAAACGGTGAGGTAGGGATGGCTCCCAGGTTTTTGATTGCATGCCTGGTAAACAGACATGTCTTTAACTGGGCTGAGAATACAGAAGGAAAAACAGGTATAAATGAAAGGAGGGAAAAAAGAAAAAGATGCTGAGTTAGAAGAGCCTGGAGAAGCAGTCAGCTGGAAAAATGCACGTGTGGCATATATGAATACTGGTCAGGGTGCCTGGGGGGGGCACAGTTGTTTGAAGGGCATGCTCTTGGTTTTGGCTCAAGTCATGATTGTGAATTTAAGCCCTACATGGGGCGCCACACTCAGTGTGGAGGCTGCTTGATATTCTCTCTCCTCTCCCTCTGCCCAACCCACTCATGCTCACTCCATCTCTCTCTCTCTCTCCCTAAAACAAATAAATCTTAAAAAAAAAAAAAAAGAAAAGAAAAGAAAAGAAAGAAAGAAAAGAAAAGAAAATTCATCAGGAGAGGGGTTGAGGTCTAGAAATATATCCTAAGAGTGGCCACATTTAAATGGTGGGTGACCTCATCAGAGTAGGTGAGAATTAAAGAACTAAGAGAAACGTGTAGAATGTAGAAAATGGTAAGAATGAAGACTAGAGAACTTACAGGGAAACTAGGAGGAGAGTGACACAGAATAAAGAGAGGGGACCCTGAGAGAGAAAAGAGCTGATCAGATTTCCTTCCCCATCAGATAAATCCAACAGACGTTCTGCCTGGAAATGCATAGGTTTGAGATCTTCCCTAGGACTTCAGGCCCAAGTATCCACGATGAACCTCTAGGTACACCTGAAACCAACCATCAGCCTTCCTGGAAGCCTCCATGATGGCGATGGTGCAGGATCAGAAAGTCCTCATCTGCATTCCTAGCTCAGGTCATTCAGGAATTCCACGGTTTCTATGAAGGAGAATAGAGTTTTTCCCACTTTTTAGCAGCTGGCCCAAGACGGCTTTCATATCTGTGGGAAACATTTCAGAAATCATGAAATCATGAAAGGCTGACAAAACAACCTACCTATTAACAAGTAAATGCAAGATTATAGTTACATGTTGGAAGTAGAAAGTTGGCTATCTCAAATTCTTCTACATTGTAGTAGTAGAATGCCTTATTTTTTACAGGTGAATTTTCTAGATAAATTCTACTACTGTAGGAACTAAACCTTTAATTTTAGCCATTTGTTATACAAACTCACTAAAATTTTCCTACCTTTCCAATACATAGTATACTGTACAAAATACAATCTTGCTTGTAAACTCAAGATCATTATTATGATCATTATTTATTATGATAAAAGATGGAAAGGATAAGAAGAAGTAATAGTTACTATACACTTACTGTGCATTACTGTGCATTTATTGCATGATGGGCCCTAAGCATCATACTTAACCTCATCAATGATCCTATACACTAGGCATTGTTATCTCCGTTCTACAGATAAAGACATTAGGATTTAGCAAGATTAACTTGTCCAAAATCAAATATACATTTTAGCTAAAATTTATATCTAGTTTTGTCTGATTGCAAAACCATCTTATTTTCCCTTCCTGTGCTTTCCCCTCCAATTTTTGTTTCTTATAGTTATTTCTTTCTGGGAGTTCCCTCAACTACTGTTTACCCCTGTAATTAAACAAGCCAGGTTTTTGAGCTTTTACCAGGTGATTTACCTCTCTTTTCCCATGTTACAAATGACCACTTTCAGTATATCAGCTTCAGCAGTAATACCTCCCTGAGCCTAGTGTCTGTTTCTTCTAAAACCTAGGCAACATGTCAGGGAAAACCAAGTTACCAATTTTATTAAGTCAATTAATTAATTAATTATTAAATTAATTAACATAATTTAACACAATGCTTAAGAATGGCTTCGCAACTCTCCTGTGAATTCTGTTTTCATCCCTCCTTAGAGACTTTTCTTTACTGTCAGATTTATGGCTGTATGCAAGAAAGTTAAAGTTAATCAAAATCTAATCTAAATGTTAAATTAATTACTTTCTCAGTTTCTCCAACAAGACTTCCCTGCAATCACTTGCCCATATGTGGGCCATCCCTATGGTTCAGAAAAGAGCAGGTACCCACGTCAAGCAATCAGACCCTTTCTTGGGGCTCTGTCTATAGTTAGCAGGAAAGAAATGCCCTTGTCACTGGAGCTATTACAAGATGGATTCAGTGCTTTCTTCTACTCTCTGGGGACAGAGAGCAGTCTACCACTACTGTAGTAGAGAATAATTGCCCCTTGCAAAGAGAGCAGAGACAGGCAATAGAGAGAAAGAAAAAGACAGCCTTGTGTCTGGATCCAGTTACTCCTAGCTCTTCGATTGCCATGAACTTATAAGTTTATAAACCTTTTCCTCTTTATTTGTCTCAAGCTATTTATTCATGTGTTTCCATCACCCATTACTAAGAGACTCTTGACCAATATATGTAAGCATTAATCAAGAATAGCAGTTCTTAACTTAGCCAAAGTTGCACATTAGAAGCATCAGGAGAGTTTTTAAAGTCCCAATGCCCAAGCTGAATCTAAACCCAATTAGATCAGAATTTCTGGGTGTAGGAACTAGGCATCAGAATTTTTATACAGCTCCCTAGGGGAGTCCAAAGTGGATCCAGGTTAAGAATCACTGCTCTGGAATAGCTTTGATTCTATGTAGTCTATCAAAAACCAACAGCAAAGGATGAAGCTTTGGAAACATTTTCATTGAAGTAAAAACCAAAAGAACAATTGCCATTATTCCCTGTACTATTCAAGGTATACTGAAAGTCATAATTGATGCAAGAATACTAAAAAGTGTTATATGAAGTTTAAAAATAGAATGTGGAGAGACACAGCTGTCACCTTTTGGAAAAAAACAGAATTTCCACATAGAAATCCAAGAGACCCTATAGACAAACTATTGGAATTAGAATCGGAAAGATGGCTAGATACAAAATCAACACATGTAGGAGAGGTCAATTCTCTCCAAATAAATATGTATGATCAATACAAATCCAACAGGACTTCTCACAGAATTTGACCAGTTCACCTGAATATTCACTTAAAAAAGTAAAAGATCAAGAAAACCAAAATAATTTTAGAAAGTACAAGTGAGGGACTTGTCTTACTGAATATAAATTTTATCACAGTCTCTTTTAAGTTGTATTTTATACCCGCACATAAACACGCACACTTTTATACCATTTATATCTACTTACACTCCAGAGATTAAAGGAGCCACAGATACAGTAAACAGCAAGCAAATTACAAACAATAGAAAGGCTAGAAACAGGACATCACAAATCCAAAAACATGATAGGTGAAAGAGGTAGAATTACAAATCAGTAAGTGGGGGGTGGAAAATCAATAAATGGTACCTTATATGGGGAAAAAGATCCCTACTCCCACAATACACAAAAGGTAAATTCCAGAAGGATTAAAAGCACTTAATTTAACAGAAAAATTTTGAATTTTAGAAAAACAAATGGGAAGTGTGCTTGTGGTCTTAGGATAGGGAAGGATTTCTTAAACAGGATTAAAAACACAAACTACTGGGACGCCTGGGTGGCTCAGTTGGTTAAGCAGCTGCCTTCAGCTCAGGTCATGATCCCAGCGTCCTGGGATCAAGTCCCACATCGGGCTCCTTGCTCTGCAGGGAGCCTGCTTCTCCCTCTGACTCTGCCTCCACTCTGCCTGTGCTCGCTCTCGCTCGCTCTCTCTCTGACAAATAAATAAATAAAATCTTTTAAAAAAAAACCACACAAACTACAAAGAAACTAACTGATAAATATGGCATCATTTAAATCTAAAACTTTTATATAACACAACCCACAAAAGAGAGATAAGCCACAAACTGAGAGAAGATATTTGTACTTGTGGAAAGTCAACAAAAGACTAGTATCCAGGCTATCTAAAGAGCTCCTACAAATAAAGAGGAATCCCAATTGAAAAACAGGCAGTGGGTGCCTTTTATTTGTTTGTTGTTTGATTGCTGTGGCTAGAACTTTCATTACTATGTTTAATAACAATGGTGAGAGTAGACATACCTGTCTTATTCCCGACTATAGGGGGAAAGCTCTCATAGTTCCCCATTGAGGATGATATCAGCTGTGGGTTTTTCATGTAAAACCTGTATTATGTTGAGGTATGTTCTTTTTTTTTTTTTTTTAGATTTTATTTATTTATTTGACAGACAGAGATCACAAGTAGGCAGAGAGGCAGGCAGAGAGAGAGAGAGAGAGAAGCAGGCTTCCTGCGGAGCAGAGAGCCCGACGCGGGGCTCGATCCCAGGACCCTGAGATCATGACCCGAGCCAAAGGCAGCAGCCCAAACCACTGAGCCACCCAGGCGCCCCGAGGTATGTTCTTCTAAACCTACTTTGTTGAGGGTTTTTGTCATGAATGGATTATTATGAGCAGAAGATGTGAACAGACATTTTTCCAAAGAAGACATGCAGATGGCCAATAAACACATGAAAAGTTACCCAACATCTCTGATCATCAGGGAAATACAAATTAAAACTACAATAAAATATCACTTCATGCCTGTCAGAAAGGCTAAAATCAACAACACAAGAAAAAAAAAAAAAACAGGTGTTGGCAAGAATGTGGAAAAAGGAGAACCCTCCTGCATTGTTGGTGAGAATGCAAACTGTTGAAGCCACTCTGGAAAATAGTAGGAAACTTCCTCAAAAAGTTAAAAACAGAATGTCCAATGACAGATGAATGGGTAAAGAAGATGTGGTGTATATATATATATAAAATGGAATATCACTCGGGCATAAAAAGAAATGAAATCTCAACATTTGCAACAATATAGATGGAGCTAGAGAGTATTATACTAAGCAGAGAAAGATACATGCCATACAATTTCACTCATCTGTGGAACCAACGTGCAGAGGGGAAAAAGAGAGAGAGGCAAACCAAGAAACAGACTCTTAACTGTGGAGAACAAAATGATGGTTACCAGAAAGGAGGTGGGGTGGGGGATGGGTTAAATAGATGATGGGGATTAAGGAGTGTACTTGTTGTGATGAACATTGGGTGTTGTTTCTAAGTGTTGAATCACTAAATTATATGCCAGAAACTAATGTTACACTCTATGTTAAATAAGTGGAATTGAAATAAAAACTTCAAAAAAGAAAAGTAAAACGCAAAGGTTAACGGAAATGGGTAAATCACAGATGAAACCCAATCAACAAATAAACATATGAAAAATATAAATTTAAAATGAGATATAATTTAAACATGTGAAATTAACAAACATTTAATAAAATGACAATCACAAACTTGGGAAGCATATGGGAATAAGAAACTCCCATAAGCAAGTGGGAGAATAAATTGTCAAAACCATTTATAACAATTTGAATTTGTCCTAAAACCCATCAATTCTATTAGGAGGAAGATATGCTTGAGATATTATAGCCCACATGGATCAAAAGGTATGTGCAAGCATGTTCACTGCACCATAATTTGTAATAAGGAAAAAAAGGGGGGGGGAAGAGAGAGAGAAAAATTTAAATTTATAAATTGTGGTATATTTATATTGGATACCATACAACAGTTAAATGAATGAACTAGAGCTAATGAACCGATGTACAGATAAAACTTAGTAGCATACTATTGACTCTACATAATAAAATATTCAGCTAACTAAAAATAAAAGGGAACTTTTTCAAACCATGAAAAAACCACAGCTAATACTATACTTAATCATGATTGACTAGACGCTTTCCCTTTAAAATCGGGAACAAGACAAGATGTGCTCTCTTGCTACTTCTATTCAACACTGTACTGCAGATTCCACCCAAGGAATTAAGCAAGCAGGCGAGAAGGAAGGAAAAGAGAAAGAGAGGAGAGAGGGAGGGAGAGAGGGAAGAAAGAAGAGAGAGAGAGACCGAGAGGTGTCCAGATTGGAAATAAAGAAGTAAAATTATCTCTATTCCTAAATGGCATGATCTTGTATATAGGAAATCCTAAAGAATCCACTAAATCAAGTATAACCAATAAACAAATTCAGCAGGACTGCTGGATAAAATATCAACATACAAAAATCAATTGTTTTTATATACACTTACAATAAACAATCTAAAAATTAAATTAACAAAATTTTATTTATAGTAGCATCAAAAAGAAGAAAATACCGAAGAATAAATTTAACAAAAGGAATGTAAAACTTATAATCTGAAAACTATAAAATGTTGCTGAAAGAAATCAAAGAAGATCTAAATAAACAGAAACCATCCCAAGTTCATGAATTGGAAGACTTAACATGATTGAAATGGCAATACCCACAAGTTGATATACAAATTCAATACTTAGCAGAATCCCAACTGACTTCATTACAGAAATCGACATGCTGATTTTTAAATGCATATGGAATTGTAAGGGACTTAGAACAACCAAAACAATATTAAAAAGAAGAACAAATAGAATTATTCTTCTCAACTACAGAACTTACTACAAAGCAATGGTACTCAAGAGTGTATGGTACTGGCACAAGGATAAACTTAAAGATCAATGGCACAGAATTGAGATTCCACAAATAAATCCATATCTCTAGAACCAAATGATTTTTGGCAAGGATGCCAAGACCATTCAATGGGAAAAGAATAATCTTCTCAACAAATCATGCTGAGACACCTGGATAGTCACATGTATAAGAATGAAGTCAACCTGGGACGCCTGGGTGGCTTAGTTGGTTGGGCAGCTGCCTTCGGCTCAGGTCATGATCCCAGCGTCTTGGGATCGAGTCCCACATTGGGCTCCTTGCTCAGCAGGGAGCCTGCTTCTCCCTCTGCCTCTGCCTGCCATTCTGTATGCCTGTGCTCGCTCTCCCCTCCCCAATAAATAAATAAAATCTTTTTAAAAAAAAAAGAATGAAGTCAACCCCTAGATCATATCAAAGATAAAAATTAATTCAAATGGATCAAAGATATAAATATGAGACCATAGATTCTTAGGAAATAGCAGAGATAAATCATGACCTTGAATTATGCAATAGGTTCTTAGATATGACATCAAAACCATGAGAGAAAAAAAAGAACAAACAAACTGGACTTCATCAAAATTTAAAATATTCTGTAAAGGATACCATGAAGAAAGTGAAGAAAAACACAGAATTAAAGAAAATTTTTGCAATTCACGTATTTCATAAGGGACTTGTATCCAGAATGTACAAATAACCTTTACAGCTTAATAATAAAAAGGCAAATAGCCCAATTTAAAAATGGGCAAAAAATCTGAACAGACATTTCTTCCAAGGAAGACACAAAAATAGCCATTAAACACATAAAAAGATTCTCAACATCACTGGTTATCAGGCAAATGCATATCAAAACCACAATGAGACACCTGCTAGGATGACTAACATAAAAAAGAGTCAGATAATAACAAATGTTGGTGAGGATGTGGAGAAATGAGAACTCTCATACATTACTGATAGAAATGCAAAATGGCACAGCCACTTTGGAAACAGTCTGGCTCTTCCTTTAATGTTCAAATGCAGAGTTGCCATATGACCCAGTATTCTATTCCTAGGTATATACCCATGAGAAATGAAAACACATATCCACACAAAAATTTATTCATAAATATTTATGGCAGCATTATTTTTAATAGTCAGGAGGTGGAAAGACCCCAAATGTTCATCAATGAATTAATAGATAAACAAACTGTAGTATAATCATACAATTCAATTATGGTCATAAAAAGGAATTACATCACACAAATTCAATTTTATGGTCATAAAAAGGAATGAAGTACTGATACATGCTACAAAATTGAGGAACCTTAAAAGCATTACACTAAGGAAAAGAAATCAATAACAAAAGACCATTTATTACATGATTCCATTCCTACAAAATATGCATAATAGAGAAACCTAAGAAACAAGGTATATTAGTGGTTGCTTAGGATTGAGGGGTAAGACAAAAAGGAAAAGACTGGCTGATGATAGCTAATGGGCAAATGTTTTCTTTCTTACATGATGAAAATGTTCTAAAAATCACTGTGACAGCTGCATATATCTGTGATTTTCCAAAAAAAAATTACACTGCATACTTCCATTAGATGAATTGTATGGTATATGAATTATCTCAATAAGGCTCCTAATAAGGAACTATTATTAAGTTAAATAATATTTAGGACATATTTATAGTATAGCATCATTTATTTAAAGTTTACAAATGCAGAAAACAAAAATTTTAATGTTTTTTTCAAAGAACACTACAAAGCTATAATCATCAAAACAGTACAGTACTGGTGCAAAAAATTGACACAGATCAATGAAACAGGATAGAAGGCCCAGAAATAAACCCATGATTATAAGGTCAATTAATCTATGCCAGCAGAGGCAAGAATATACAATGCAGAAAAGACAATCTCTTCAACAAATAGGGTTGGGAAAACTGGACAGCTACATGCACAGGAATGAAACAGGACCACCTTCTTACACCATACCCAGAAATAAACTCAAAATGGATTAAAGATCTAAATGTGAGACCTGAAGCCATAAAACTCCTTAAGGAAAATGTAGGCAGTAATCTCTTGGACATACATGGGTCTTAGCAACACTTTCCTTGATAAGTTTCCATATGCAAGAGAAACAAAAGCAAAATTAAACTGATAGGACTACATCAAAATAAAAAGCTTTTGCACAACAAAGGAAACCATCAACAACAACAAAAAAAGGCAACGTACTGAATGGGAGAAGATATTTGCAAATAATGTACCCAATGAAGGTTTAATATCCAAAATACATAAAGAATTTTTATAACTCAATAACAAAAAAACAAATAATCTAATTTAAAAATGAGCAGAGGATCTAAACATTTTTTCAAAGAAGATATAAAGATGGCTAAAAGACAAATGAAGAAGATGCGCAACATCACCAATTACCAGGGAAAAGCAAAATCAAAACCACAATGAGATACCACCTCACATGAGTCAGAATGCCTCGTATCAAGAAGATAAAAATAACAAGTGTTAACAAGATGTGGAGAAAAAGGGAACCCTCATGACTGTTGGTGGGAATGTAAATTGGCGCAAATATTATGGAAAACAACATGGAGCTTCCTCAAAAAACTAAAAATAGATGGGGCGCCTGGCTGGCTCAGTGGGTTAAAGCCTCTGCCTTCGGCTCCTGTCATGATCCCAGGGTCCTGGGATCAAGCCCGAATCGGGCTTTCTGCTCGGCAGGGAGCCTGCTTCCTCCTCTCGCTCTCTCTCTCTGCCTGCCTCTCTGCCTACTTGTGATCTCTGTCTGTCAAATAAATAAATAAAGTCTTAAAAAAAAAAACACTAAAAGTAGAAATACCATATGATCCAGTAATTTCACTACCGGGTATTTACCCAAAGGGGAAGAAAAAACTAATTCAAAAAAATATATCCGCCCTTATATTTACTGCGGCACTATTTACAATAGTCAAGATATGAAAGCAACCTAAGTGTCCATTGATATATGAATAGATAAAGAGGCTGTGATAAAAATATACAATGGAATATTACTCAGCCATGAAAAAGAATGAAGTCTTGCCATTTGCAACAACAAAGTACCCAGAGGGTACTATGCTAAATGAAGTGAGTCAGAGAAAGACAAATACTGTATGATTTCATTTATATGTGGAATCTAAAAAACAAATCAACAAACAAACATAAAACAGAAACAGATCCATAAACACAGAGAACAAACAGGTCTTTGTCAGAGAGCAGGGAGTTGGGGTGGGGGAAGGTGGGAAAAATGGGTGAAGGGGTTTAAGAGATACAAACTTCCAGGCCAAAATAAGTAAGTCACGAAGATGAAAAGTATGACATAGGGACTCTAGTCAAGAACGCAGTAATAACATTGTTTGGCAACTACATTTACAACAGTAAGTGTGGCATAATGTACAAAACTATCAAATCACTCCCAAATTACACACCCAAAGCTAATATAACACGGTAGGTCAACTGTACTTTATAATAAAAATTTTCAAAATAATAATAGTTTAGGCAGGAAGATAAGATAATGGGTTAGCTTTCGGAAAGATAAAAAAGAAGTGAGGGACTTAAACACACCTGTGATATTATGTGAAATATTAAAGCAAAAGCAAAATAATTATGTAAAAACTTAGTGGTTTTCCTTAAAATTTTTAATAAATCCCTTTTGTTAGCTTTAGTAAGAGCCAACTTACTAAAGCAGTAATTATTCTAACTGCTAAGTCAATACTGCCAAAGTTTCTTTAAAGAGAAACACAAACTCTATGAGGTACTCTACTTTGTAGATTTTAAACAGAAGTAAGGACCTGGGTCTGTGGTTAATGAGGACTTACTGTACTTTACGTCTTTTGATCTTCTTAGTCTCTCTTCCACATTCTTTGCAGTCTCTACCCTACTTTACTAAAGAGCTTTGACCAAAAATAGATGTAATACAATCTAATAAAATGTCTAACCACTGGAGTGATTTTCCTATTATTTTCAACCAGCCCAGATTCCAATACTTTTCTCCCACAAACGACTGGGGCTATGGGCTCACTCTCAGTCTGCAGGTATTCCACAAGGTCCTCTGGGTTCATGCGGAGCCACAAACTCCAACTGTGGGTACCAGCAGGGCTCTTGATCCAAAAGCTGTTAGACGGGAATGCCTGGGTGGCTCAGTTAGTTAATCATCTGCCTTTGGTTCGGGTCATGATCCCAGGGTCCTGGGAGGAGCCCCACATCGGCCTTCCTGCTCAGCAGAGAGTCTGCTTCTCCCTCTCCCCCCTGCTTGTGCTCTCTCTTGCTATCTCTCTCTCCCTCTCTCTCAAAATGAATAAATAAAATCTTTTTAAAAAAATAAAAATAATAAAAGCTGTTAGACTGAGAATTTGCTTTGCTAGATTTCTACGTTCAAGAACATGGGAATTACAACTCCTCCAGAGTATTTCAAGTACTTTTTGCAGAGTTAAAAATCCACTCTGGGGGCTCCTGGGTGGCTCAGTGGGTTAAAGCCTCTGCCTTCGGCTCAGGTCATGATTCCAGGGTCCTGGGATTGAGCCCCACATCGGGCTCTCTGCTCAGTGGGGAGCCTGCTTCCCCCACTTTCTCTCTGCCTGCCTCTCCGTCTACTTGTGAGCTCTCTCTGTCAAATAAATAAAAAAATCTTTAAAAAAAAATCCACTCTGGATCCCCTGTTACTCTGGTCCAGTAGTGTTAGTATAGAGTTCTTCAAAACTTTGTCATCTCATACTCTCTCCCTTGCCCCACTTCTCACATGTGTACTGTGGTTCTTAGATGCCACAGTGACTTAGCAGAAAAGACCATCCACACATTACAGATTTATAGATATAATGCCTGAAAAGTTTTGCAACAAATTTTCCCAGTTTCAGATAAACAAACCAAAACAAAATCTTCCCAGACAAAACCCACAGACTTGTTAAGGGACAAATATGAGAAGATAATATTTGCTTTTATTTATTTATTTATTTATTTAAAGATTTTATTTATTTATTTGACAGAGAGAGATCACAAGTAGGCAGAGACAGGCAGAGAGAGGGCGGGGGAAGCAGGCTCCCTTCCGAGCAGAGAGCCCGATGCGGAGCTTGATCCCAGGACCCTGAGATCATGACTTGAGCTGAAGGCAGAGGCTTAATCTACTGAGCCACCCAGGTGCCCCTAATATTTACTTTTAATAAACATGATTTAAAACTCTTTTTAGAAAACCACAAAAGTGTTTTTGAAGGTGTTCTTTTCATGGCCAATTTTTATTTTCATGAACGAGTCATTGGTTCTTTCCAGGTATTAGAAATAAACCCTGGGTCATTCTGGAAACACAGAGGATACAGTCACTGGGGGTGATTTAATATCACCACAAATATTACAGATATGACTTCCCTCCCAATTCCCTAAAAGATGTATTTCAAAATAGATCTCATTTGAGTCCACCCCTTCTCTGCTCTCAGCAAAACTGAAAAGACATTAAGCATTTGTGGGTTTCTAAGAATCCCATCTTCTCTCTTTGGATCATACAGAATTGTAAACCTTACAAGATCTAGAAAAATGAGGAGGATTTTCAGTCCTCAATCCTTCAGTCAGGTTCTCAGTCCATGTGGGTAGTGTCCCCAGCCATGGGAAGGCAACTAGTTTCAACAGTAATTCCGCCTCCTCCAGGTCAAGCTTCACCACTATCCACAGAGCCAAGTACTCCACAGTCAGAGCTTTCCATGACCTTCCAAAGCCCTGCCACCTCACAAGGTGGCAACCGTCCTTCCACAGAGGCCCAGCTATTTCCTTCAGACTGATCTGGAAACCTTCCATTTCCCTTCTCTGTATGAAGGGCAGGTCGATGGGATGCCACCGCCTACTTTAACTTTTCAACCTCCCACACACAAAAGTCTGTCTCAATTTATCTCCAGGCTGGGTTTTCCTTCACATTCCCCTTACAAAGCCCTTTCTAATACACACATACAAAGACAGTTCACCCCCCCACTCCCTCATTCCCCAAGGACCTTCCCTTCTTGGGGAAGTAGGAGATGGGGGCCACAAGGGAATTATACTTTTTCTCTGGCATATCTATGAGACAGAAAGAGAGATTTGTTTTAACAAACCAGGTTTATATAAGATACAGACAACCTCACAACATGTAACGGCCTGAATTTTGCCTAAAACTTCCACCATTAGATGCAGTTCTCTTGATTACAGCTTCATCTGCAGAAGTCCACAGTTCATTCCTTTACTCATTCAAAGGTGCAGTTTTAAGGGAACAGATGTGGGGTCCAGTTGGAGAGACGTGGAATTTGAGGTGCTGAATGGTGAGATGAAGTAGCCAATTAAGTATAGAGCCTGGACCTACATATAAATCAGGAAATCCTGTTCCAGTATTTAGAGCCATAGGCATGAATGAGAAGCTATGGACTGAAGGAGAGGATGCCCTCGGACCGAGGCCTGAGGCACCCTCCAGCAGAGCAGACAGTGGCAGCAAAACCTTAGGTAGAGGCATAAGTAAATGAGTGGCCAGAGAGCCAGAAAGCCCGAGCTCCGCGAAGCAAGATATGGACAGCTGTTTCAAGGGCAGCAGCAAAATGGGAGAAAGGCCTTGGAACTCATTCTCTCCCATTAAGAATTTAGTCACCATGATCATACTCAGGAGATTACTTTAGCTGATTATAGCCCAAACTGCAGAGAGCACATGGGCCCTGAGGGAGCTGGATGAGACGGGTATCATTTGGTGGGAGGCGAGAGCGAAGGAAGACTCCGGCTCAAGCCCTCCGTCCAGGTGGTCCTGGGTGGACAGAAGAGTAATACTCATCTACCCACACCTCTCTCTACATATACATGGGCAAAATGACAATCCTGCTGCCCAGGCCTTCCCCGCTCCCTAATTAGCTCTCACCTTCCTGTGGTTTCCACAGCAGCTCTGAGGCCTTTCTCTGGTAGGTACTGAGCAACAGTTTATGCTACAGCACACTCTGACACTTTTCCCTTTCTGAAAAAATAACTTTTAGATCTTAAGACCTCTACTGAAATACTTAGTTATTTAAAAATTAAAATTAATTTATATACGTGGTATAAATAACGGGCCCTAAACTTCTCATGAAAAGCGAGCATCTCTCACCCAACCCCTTCTGATTCCCAGTACTGTTCCACAGAGACCGCCCCATGAAAACATTTTATTTTGCTTACTACCTCAATATCTTTCAAGAATGTTCACATGCTGCTATTTCTTGATTTATCAACTGTGGGCCCTGTGAGTCTATGGGCTTTCTGCCGCAGGCGGTAAGGGTTCAGCTAACGCCATTGCCCACCTCCCCTCCTCCTGCCTCCCCATCTCTGAGGTTTAGATGACTACCTTAACTTCATTGATGGCTTATCTTCATAATCTTAAATAATTAAATTGTCATCCCTTGACTACACAGTCTGCACAAAGAAAATATTCACACCTCGACGCTTATTTCCACCTCATTTTCCCCTTCCCCCTCCCATCAATTGACAGGGACCTTTCCGATTTCTGTTTTGGAAATTGATATCATTTATATTCTGTTATGTAAGTGTCGTGTGTTCTATGCTTTTTAAAGATTTATTTATTTATGGGGCGCCTGGGTGGCTCAGTGGGTTAAAGCCTCTGCCTTCGGCTCATCGGGCTCTCTGCTCAGCAAGGAGCCTGCTTCCTTTCCTCTCTTTCTGCCTGCCTCTGCCTACTTGTGATCTCTGTCTGTCAAACAAATAAACAAAATCTTAAAAAAAAAAAAAAAAAAAACCCTCTCTCTAAAAAAAAAAAAAAAAATTTATTTATTTTAGAGAGAGACTGGGGGGCAGGGGAACATAAGGAGGGGGAGAGAGAATCTCAAGTGGGGCTCGATCTCACAACCCTGAGATCGGGACCTGAGCCAAAACCAAGAGTTGACACTTAACCAACTGAGCCACCCAGGTGCCCCATGTGTTATATACTTTTTAAATGTTGTTGTCTCATCTGAAGTGGTTTCAAAAGCAGGATATCAGAGCAGGGTCAATTTGCAATTGTGGTTTTGATTTAGAGGAACATTTTGATGTAGTCATGGGGATACAGCTTTATCAAATATAAGCATTCTCTATTTTTTTAAATAAAAATTAGAAATGTATACAATAGGCTTCCTTAAACTTCATGCCACCCCTGAACCAAAGAGGTGGGAATATCTATGATGCTTGATTTTAAGATCAATGCTTAGGGATATGCTAATTAGGCCACATCAGAAAGTCATGAATCTTTTGTCCTCCCCTACATTAATTTTTGTCAAGACCTATAGGCAGAGGAAAATATTGGAAAATTTAATTATCTCCTAAATTTGGGAGAGGCTAGGCAACCAATCTAAATAAAAATAATAGCAGAAACTCCCAAGAGAATAGGTCTAGCAATGTGAATGATCCTATGGTGGAAATGTAGTAAAATTGCAAAGAAAAATGCTTTATAAAAATGATATCTAGGGGTACCTGGGTGGCTCAGTTGGTTGAGTGGTTGCCTTTGACTCTAGTCATGGTCCCAGGGACCTGGGATCCAACCCCACATCGGGCTCCTTGGTGGGCAGAGAAACTGCTTCTCCTTCTCCCTCTCCTCCTGCTGGTGCTTGCTCTCTCTCTCATTCTCTCTCATGCTTACTCGCCCCCTTTCACTCAAATAAATAAAATATTTTTAAAAATGAAATATTGTCTGAAAACAAACAGTGTTAAATCTCCTCAATAAAACATAAACTGTTAAAATAAATGCTATCATCTTTAGTTCACCTCTGGTCTTCTTAGAAAGCTATAGATGAGTCACTGTTACATAAACCAGCCTACCATCAATTTAAGTGATTTCCTAAGCCCAAGAAGGGTGCCAGAGAATTGCCACCATAACCCAGTCCCATAATGCTTGAACACTTTAAGACAAAAACCAGTGTCGGATCTTGTACCACAGATTTTAATTTTAAAAAAATAAATAAATAAATCACTGCACTATATTGTAATGAATACATAATTCTGTAACACAGCTCCCTAAGTGTGTCTGATGGTGAAGCTTCAGGGTATTTGACAATTTGTTAATTCCATTGGCTCCTACTATGTTCATTACTGTTTTGGATAAAAAAAAAATTAGTTTCTCTTCAGAAATGAGAGTGGACATTCCCTTGTCAAGATACCTATCTGTGTATGAGTTGCCAGAACAGAAGAGGGAAAAAATATAAAACAAAGAGTACGTAGTTGTTAGAAAGAAAAAAGAAAGAAAGAAAAAAGAAGAAAAGAAAGTCTCTTTTAACTGGGCTTAAACATTTGATGCAGTAAATTTGCATAAGACCTCTCCAAAAGAACCTACTGTTGCCTCTGTTTAATCTTAAAAACAAAAATCCCTGCCCAAATCCCAGGTGAAGATTAAATTAAGAGCACCTTGGGCAGCCAAGTAAGCACCACAGCTAGCGCATCTGGGTTTGAGATCTTGTATCAAACAAGAACTGCTTAACAGGCAACTCCATGACAGCCTGGCTGGGACACTGAACTCAGCTGAGAGGAGATGATATCAGAAACTCCATGAACTTCTACTTTGTCCAATTAGGCCAATCCCACACAAGAAAACGAGGGCTTCAAGGTCAGAAAAGCAGAAGGGAAAACAAAGAGGAAATTGCCTTGACGAAATGAAGGTTCCAGAGTGAGCTTAAGCAAGGACAGTGACCCGCCATCAGGAGGTGAGCTGGAGAGATGAGGAAAGAAGACACATTCGATCCACAACGATGTCCTTCACTTTTGCTGGGCTGTGCAGGGGAACTTGACCACTGCCAGTAAGCTGCTGAGCAGAAGAGCCCTGGGTGGTCAAGAGCTCCTAAGAGGACCAGCTCCCTCTGGGCATCTGTGAGGGTTGGCCTCTGGGTCAGGTAAGGAGCTTAAGGAATAAGAGCAATTGATCTGGGAATTAAGGTAAAAGTAATCCTCTTAGTGACCTCATTAAGTTGCATTATTAAAGAAAAAAATAAGGGCAAGCAGCAGGCTTTCGTATATTAACCTAACACATGTAAATGTTTTACAGCCAAGTGGGTCCCCTAAAGGACCCAGAAATTCATCATCATCCTGTCCTGATGCCACAGTTCAGGATTTTCTTTCCCTCTCAAAAGGCTGCTATGGGAATCCACCTTTCCTCTACTCTAAGTGAGACAAAGTACTTAGGGTTAATTGAGTAGAACTATTCTCTGATATGTAAAAGTCTTGCTTCTATGCTCAGTGTTCACAGAATGACCAAAAGCTCTTATGTGCAAATTAAACCAACATAGTCTGAGTGAAAAGAGAAGTATGCAGTGCGAAGAAAATATATAAGGATGCCTTTCATTCCATCTTACAAAAAAACAAAAAATAGGCTCACCTACACCGCTTCTTGCTACCTACCTTGAAGTTCCCATTCTGATCCCTCAAACTTCCAGAAGGAATGGGCAGAAATAATTTTAGGAAATAATGTGTCTGTAAAGTATCCGCTATATAGGTTTGTCTTTCGCCAAATTCTGAACTGCCACATGTGACTTGGGAAGGAATGCCGTCCCAGGAAGTCATTAACGCGGTGGCCCTGGGTACTCCGTGCTTCAGGATTCATTTAATTCTTCATTCAAAAAATACTTTTATTGAGCACCTATGATGTGCCAGGCTCTGTTCTAGAAACTGAGAATACAGCGACATAAATGACAGACTCACTGTATTCATGGAATTTACATTCTCATGGGACACGGAGACTATAAGAAATAGTAAATATGTAACTTCAGATAATAAGTGCTTCGAGGAAAAACCAAAGTGAAGGAAATTGGTAGGGACGGGGGTGGGTGAAGCAGGTCAGTGGTTTTACAGAAGATGAGCAGGTAAGACCTCTCTGAGTGATAGTAACTAAGCAAAAAGTTGAATGTTATGAAGGAACAAGTCAAAAGGAATGTGATTTTATTAGAGGTTGGATGGAAGTGTACCTTAACAGCTCAGTCAGGATAGCATGCAACTCTTGATGCTGGGGTTGTGAGTTCAACCTGCACATTGGGCGTGGAGCCTAGTGCATAAACAATGAATTTTGGAACACACGCGCACACAAAGAAAAACAAACAAACAAATAAATAAATAAATAAATAATGTTTTTAAAAGACTAAAATTAAAAATAAAGTTTAATGGAAAGTCATTGCAGAGTTTTGAGCAAGAATGCAAAATGACCGACAGTATTTTTTAAAGGTCACTGCGGCTACTCTAAGGAAGGAATCCAGAGTGGTAAGACAGGATACAGGCAGACCAGGGAAAAGGACAATGACTCAGGGAAATGTGACAGCATGAATGTGATACATGGTCAGAGTCAAGATATATTTTGAAAATCAAGTGTAGAGCTGATGGATGAGATGAAGAAAAATGAGGGAACAAGGATGTCTCTTTTTTTTAAAGATTTACTTATCTAATTTGATAGAGACACACAGCAAGAGAGGGAACACAAGCAGGGGGACTGGGAGAGGGAGAAGCAGGCTTCCTGCTGAGCAGGGAGCCCGATGCGGGGCTCCCAGGACCCTGGGATCATGACCTGAGCAGAAGGCAGATGCCTAACGACCTAGCCACCCAGGAGCCCCAAGGATGTCTTTAAAAAGTTGGATCTCAACAATTAGATCAAAGCAAATACCATACAAATACCATATACTGTACTGGGGAAGAGGGGAAGAGGAACAAGTGTTTTGAGGAAAGAGAAGGCAGTCACCAATTTCGCCTAAGACATCTTAGGTTTGAGACGCCACTCTAGACTTCTAAAGAGAGATGCCAAAAGGTGGATGGTATCTAAACCTGGGGCTTAAAGTAGGAGCTGGAACTGACTGCAGATACAAATTTGGAGATCATCCACCATGTGTAACATGACAACATTAGAATAAAGTTTCCTACTCGGTCTTCCCAATGTTTGAAGATCCTCCAAAGCCATCTTTTAAGGGACCATCCCAGGCTTGTTCCAAGTGACCCTGCTTCTTGAGAAGTGGGAAGCTGCCTATTAGATCAAAGCAAATACCATATACTGTACTGGGGAAGAGGGGAAGAGGAACAAGTGTTTTGAGGAGAGAGAAGGTAATCACCAATTTCTAGATGATCTAGATCCCCTGATCTAGTCATAATCTTAGAAATGCCTTTGGGAGAAGTGTCCTTTACCCACCTGCTTACCGGGCCACACCTAGAGCCATGGCTCAGATGAGCATGCAC
Organism: Mustela lutreola; assembly: GCF_030435805.1. NCBI lineage: Eukaryota > Metazoa > Chordata > Mammalia > Carnivora > Mustelidae > Mustela > Mustela lutreola. The sequence continues at coordinate 165,696,384 of NC_081293.1, read as the reverse complement.
TGGTGCTGTGATTACCTAGCTCCTTCTGACCTCTCCACTCTCCATTTTGTGTCCACACAGAGAATAGATGTATTAAAAGTATTCAGAGATCATGCACAGAAACCAAGGGCAGAAATGTAGCCAAGGGACGCCTGGGTGGCTCAGTTGGTTAAGCAGCTGCCTTCGGCTCAGGTCATGATCCCAGCGTCCTGGGATCGAGTCCCACATCGGGCTCCTTGCTCAGCAGGGAGCCTGCTTCTCCCTCTGCCTCTGCTGCCACTCTGTCTGCCTGTGCTCGCTCTCTCCCCCGGCCCTCTCTCTGATAAATAAAAAAAAAAAAAAAAAAAAAGAAAGAAAGAAAGAAATGTAGCCAAGACTCAAAAAGGACCTAGAACCAGGAACAGAAAAATCATCAGGACCTTCCATTTCCTACTTGGTTCTACACGCTCATGACCTCCTCACCTCTCATAGGCCCTACCCCCTAATAATCCCCTTGGGGGTGAGATTGTCCACAGACGAACACAGCTGGGAACACAACATTCAGATCAGAGCACCATGAATACATGCCCAGCCTAGGCCACTGGCTCTGAGATGGAGGATGAAAGGCACACATAGTAGAGCTGCTCAGCTGGGCCCATTAAATCAGCCAAAAATAAGTACAAACAAATGCTGAAGGGCCTACAACCATGGGATTTGTGATTGTTTTGTAGTATTATTGTTTCCAGAGTTAAATGATACATGCTGTAATTATAATCACTCACAAAGCCTATCTGTGACTGCATCCCCACTTTGCTTTCTGAGGAGAGAGATAATGATTGATTCACTTTGGGTCACCTGGTTCCCCCTCCCCATTATTAAAGGAGGTAGTCAAGGCTATTAGGATAAACCTGGAGGCTGGGGGTCACCCCTGTGGATCAGGAGATAGTTCTCAGAAGAAAGTGTGGGGTGGGGTGGTTATTGTGGGCTGGGCAGACACCGAAAAGGAGTCTACCTCTATTTCATGTACAAAGTGCTCCCTACAGCAAGAACTGCCTGAAGGTAAAAACTGTTCTTTTGTGAGAAAAATTGTCTCCTGCAAGAAAGTTCTGAATTTCAGAAGAAACTTAACTTTGAAGAAAAAAAGGAAAAAGCAATGCTCCTTAAAAGGGAAAGATAGGGAGCACATAGAGATGTTTAAATGCTATTAATCAGAGGATTTGGGTGGAATTTGATCAATGGTTCACAAGGAAATCAAGTGTGAAATGGAAAAGATAGCAAATCATTTCAGCACTAGGAAATTCATTTCTGTGACTCCAGAAACATCAGCTGCTACCAGCCACTCCTGCCAATGGCCAGGAGGCATGGATCTGAGCCTAACGAAAGATAAAGAGTTGTCTCTTAATGAAGGAAAATGACCAGGGGAGAAAGGTGAAGTTGAGACATAATTACAACCATTTCAAATTGAGTGAGTACACAAGTGATGTTGGTCCTTTACTTGAATGATGAATTTTGGATCGAAGTTATTACACTATTAAAAAAATAGATCATTCAAATTAGCTTTATGGTGGCAAGAAAATAAATTAATAAGATGCCAAGATGTTTTTTGCCTTAAACAAAGGATTTTGTTTCCTTTCATCACTTTTTGAGGAGATATAGTGACAATTTTTAGATTCGGAATGTTCAAACAGAGAAATGTTTATATGTTTATAATAATGTACAAAGCTTCATTTACATCTGATTTTTAATAGCTGATTGCATTTTTCCTTTGTATGTCACTTCTAGTGAAGAAATGGCTGATTATTTTACCTACTTATATAAATACAAGCAAACATGCATATATATATATACATTTTGAATACTATGATTATTAAACTCACTATGTGCTGATATTTAAATTGTATAAATAATACCAGATAATAAATCACAGGCAAACTGGATGAATAGATCTTTGAATAAATGGCATAACTCTGAAATCAATGCAAGGCACGTGCCAAAAAGCAATGCTTTTTGAATGATTGTGTTGGGAGCAATTAATTAATAACAGTCACTAATGATAATGAGGACATCTGGGAGGTACATGGTGTCCCACCAGATATATGCCAGGCAGGCAATAAAAATTTGCACAAAGAATCTAATTTAAAGAGAGAATTGCAAGAAAATGGAAAAGAAATAAAAAGCTCTTCCAAACACTTTATAAGAAATCATACTGGGACCAGACTCACCCAGTAGAAGCAGCTCTTCTGGGAGGTTAGGTTTTAATGAAAACCTGCAACCACCTCATCTTTTTTTTTTTTTTTTTTGAAGATTTTATTTATTTATTTGACAGAGATCACAAGTAGACAGAGAGGCAGGAAGAGAGAGATAGACAGAGGAGGAAGCAGTCTCCCCGCCGAGCAGAGAGCCCGATGCGGGGCTCGATGAAAGGATCCTGGGATCACGACCTGAGCTGAAGGCAGAGGCTTTAACCCACTGAGCCACCCAGGTGCCCCCAGGTTTTAATGAAAACCCGCAACCACCTCCTCTTTAGCTTGTGTGTTTTCCTCAGCAAAAATTCCAGAAGCAAAGCAATTCAAGGGGCTGCTACCTGCTCTGAAGGTGGGTTAGTTCCTCACCCCTAGACCTGCTGAATCTAATAGCCCAAACTGGAGCAAGAATCTCTATTTTTAATAGGCTCCCCCGGTGATTCTGTTGCGTAGTCGGGCTTGGAAACCCCTGTTGTAGAGAGGAAAACTAAAGCTATTGTGGACACATTGGTCCTCTGTCTATAGCAGGCCTTCAGAATCCTCGGGAAACCATCAGAAAATGCCCTCTGGGTTTCACAATTCCCACTCTTATCCCTTCCCTCCTCAGGTTTAAGATTCTCCCTAGAATCTCTCTTTCATCAGACATGCAGGAGAAGCTGTTTCTATCTTTGTACTATACGATTTTGTTTTAATTGTTGAAAACTGTCTGCTGAAAATTGGATCCATCCAGTGACATGAATGATTTGAGATTAAACTGGCAGAGGGCCTGGACAAATGAATCTCTCAATTATTTATTCGGGACTATGACACAACCACAGACATAGTTTCCCCTTCAGTAGGTGTTTTAAAACCATGTTGGTGCTGTTCTGAGTTTGAAAAAATACACACTGAATTCACGACTCCTTCATTCTTTCTTTATTGATCTTTTCAATTACATAAGCCCTCACTGCACCCAGTTGCCTAAGCAGGATTACGCCACGTGACAAACTGCTAATAAGTGAAGCACTGAAAAGACCCACCATCTGTCCACGTGGCTTTCAGATGAACAATCAAGGCAGCCCTCATGCTGGGCTATGCCTAAAGTCCCCTTCCATCTGCACGACTCCCAGCAGCCTCTGCAGTCCCCCCTGGGCCCTGCAAGCTGTGATAGGGCTGACTCTGGTGGAGAGAGCAGAACCGAGGGGTAGACAAAGACAAGGAGAGCATTCTGCTTTGCTGCGAGGCTCTCCTCTGAAGCTCAGATTGCAATTTGGATCTTTCTCTTCATGGGAGCAAAGTCAAGAAAGCCTGAAGAAGTATACTCAGGGGCTTCATGATCTTTAGACTTCCAACATGGCTCAAAGGATAAAAGCTCTACCTCTGACCCTCATACATGTTTTCTGAAGGTGACTAAGAACAATTCAGGCCACTTCAAAAGGAAGAAGATAAGAGAAGCCTACGGAATATTTGCTCCTGGATTTTATGGTGTGGTTCAATTAAGATGGAAAGGGGCAGACTTATCATTTACATAATAGACACACACACAGAGACAGGAGCATTTAGGTCACTGTTGAGGGGCAGGATACATAGTTAGTGAGACATTGGGTTTGTCCCAGGAAGAAAACAAGGAAGGCCACTGGGCGCAGAACTCCCACAGTTCTGTTTGTATGAGGAACAAGAAGCCATTTTCTACAAGCCTTCCTAAAGGAGAGGAGAATAAAGTTATAGAAACTTGATCCAAGAACATGAGGTCCATGTGCAAAGGGAAAGGAGATACAGGGACACTTATTTGCCTGAGTTCCAGTAAAAAAGCCTGAAATAAAAGAAATGAAATATAAAAGATATATTTCACTGAATTTTCAGTTAGGATCAGAACATAAAAAAAAAGTCCTCTGCAAAAAGTTAAAAAGGAACTCTGACAGCTTGTATAACAGAATCTAGAAGAGCTCAGTATCCCTTCATATCCCACTTCAGAGGTATGTGGAGCTCACTAGAGAGGAGAGAGAGAGCGCGGCCTGGCCATGAAGTTGGACCCACCTCTTTTTGGAAGAGAGGAGATGTAGGAGAGAATGTTACGCATCTGAGTCCCTCCCTGGGTGACGGATGACACTGTCACAGTGGGGGAAGGAAGAGTAAGCAAGTCGACACAGAGGGCTAGCTCCCAAGCACAGGCAAAACATCTCAGGATCTTCCTGAACTAGCTGCAAAGATCTGAGAACTGTGTGAGTCTCTGCAATTACAGATGGGAGCAGAGCTAGAGAAACACCTTTTTTTCCCCTCTATTATGACAGCATTATACCCTCCAGGATGGTATAGCCCAGGGAAATGGAATGTGAATTAAATGGAATGGAATTAAAAGAATGTGATGATATAATCAGAGATAACACCTACCTTGAACTAGCATGTGGCCTTATCAATGAGTAAAAGGAGACATAGGCCTATTTATGAATGTGTGTTTTAAATGTGTGTTGGCGCTGTTCATATATACACATATGTCTTGTGGTTGAGCTCATGTGTATGAAGTATATACACATATGCTCTCATACATACCTTCTTTGGCCAGAAATCAGACCTTGCTGATGGATATGAAGACAATCCAGGCAGCAAATGGTGATGCCCATTATTAAGAAGGAGAAACCAGGAGAGGAGTCAGACTGGGTCAGTGGGGAGATGCAAACAAAAGTTCAGTCCAGGACATGTTCTATTTGAGATAAAAATGCTATGTAGGCAGTAGATGGATACACTTAGTGTTCAGAGGAGAGATGGGTAGACATGTCAGACTGGATGTCCTCAGCATTTAAAGTCATGGCCCTAGATGAGCTCCCCTATGAGGAGAGATATAAAAGAAAAAGCACCTCAGAACAGAGCCCTGGGGTCAGGGCAGGGAAGGAGGGAGAGGGACAGGAGGCCTGGTGGCACAGTGGGGGAGGTGTCTGCCTTCAGTTCAGGTCATGATCTTGGGGTCCTGAGATCAGTTCCATATCAGGCTCCTTGCCCAGCGGGGAGCCTGCTTCTCCCTCTGTCTGCCACTCCCCTGCTTATGCTTGCTCTCTCTTTGACAAAGAAATAAAATCTTAAAAAAAAAAAAAAACAGACCCCAGGAGGGGAAGTCCAATTTTGTGGCTGGTTGGAGGAAGTGGAAGAATGAGAAACTGAGTTTTATGTTTTAACTCAACAGAATTTCATAGAATTGTGTTTCTCCAACTTTAGTCCTTGGGATACCCTGTGGAAAAGGGTTTTCTGATCAGATCAATGTAGGATAATGCCACACACATAGTGACCCCCCAACCCCTACTCCAGGAACTTCAGACTACTGTTTGCAGACTGTATTTAACTGTCTTTAACAGAGTTTCACTGTATTTAACAGAGCATTTCCTAAGTTAGGAGTTCTCAAATATAGTCCCCCAATGAGTAGCATGACGATCCCCTGAGAACCTGGTAGAAATGCAAATACTCAGTCCCACTAAGATGAAGACAATCAGAAGCTCTGGAAGCCAGACCCTGCAACATGATTACATGCCTGCCAAGGGCACTCATGTGTGGTTTGAGGACCAATGTCCTAAACACTAGCCCTTTTTCTATTTTTGGCCGATAATAGTGCTTTCCAATGTGTTTTACTTGGAAAATATTGCAAACTCCAGTTTTAGATTCTTGGTTTAACAAACCTTAAAGTGAGGGATTATAATTAAAGATTAAATCCAGTATCTTACCATTTATTTGTTTGTTGTTAAATCAACATGCCACCAGTATTTCTTTTGTTGTTGTTGTTGTTGCTGTTGTTAAGAGAGAAAGAGAGGGCCAGAGGGAGAGAAAATATCTTAGGCAGCCTCCATGCCCAGCGGGGAGCCAGACACGGGGCTCCATGTCACCACCCTGAGATCATGACCTGAGCTGAAATCAAGAGTTGTAGGCTTAACCCGATAAGCCACCCAGGTGTCCCAATATTTATATTAATTTAAATAAAGGCTTTATTTAACAAGAAGCAATGTGTGGTTATATATATTATATATATATATATATATATATATATATATATATATATATACACACACACACACATATATATATATACACATATATATAGTATGCTTTTTTTTTCACACACACAAAAGTAATCTTTTTACCTTCTTCAACTGGTCACATTATCTAGACCTGCCCTACACAGTAAGTTATCCATTAGCCATATGTGGCTACTTACAGTTAAATTGGTTAACATTAAATAAATTAAAAACGCAGTGCCTGAGTCACATTAGCCACATTTCCAGTGCTATCCACATGTGGCTAGTGGGTAGTGCAGATAAAGAACATCTGTTGAACAACCCCGATTTAGACAATGAATAATTCCTTCCCCCACTATCCATAAACACCTTGCAGTCAGCAGTGTAGAAAGGAGAGCCACTGAGATGTGTGAGTGTGACCTTCATTTCCCAGACAACATCTGTCTTCACAGGGAAGAATCGGTGTGGATAATGACGAGCACACATAAGAAAGTCAGGGGTCTAGAACTTTAAGCTCGAAAAATCCCCTTCATTTTCCTGCACAGAGTCTTAGGGGTTTCCCATGGCTGATGCATGAAAGTTCTCCACCTACTGTCCAGGAAACCCTCTTCAGTCTACGGCTTCCGATGTATTCTCCATTCTACTCCATCACCTCCAACCTCACCACACAAGACCCCCAGGCCACTCAGCACCTCGGAAATCACCTTTGGTACTTGGGAACCCCCCAGGTCCTGAACCCATGCTTTCTCGTCAGTTTCCCAAATTCCCTTGCAGAGTACACAAGGTCACATGACCTAGGATCTACCACTCGCGTCCACTCAGGGGAGATTTCAATTTGGAAGAAAGCAATTCAACTATGAGGCAATGCCAGGCACTACGTGAAAACATGCTGGCAGGGATGGGGGAGGGTGGCAAGAGAGGTCACCTTTCAGAGGCAGCAGCGGCAATAATGGAGGCGGGGAGGAGAAGTGTCCCCTGCTCAGAGTCAGCAAAGGAGAGCCCAGTCGTGGGTCAGCCTGGCAGGAGGGCCTCCACTGGAGCAATCCATGGATAATAACTTACATCTTATTCCTGGCTATAAAACATCCAAGTCTCATTCTCTGGTTTCTTGAAAATCCTGAGTTACTTAATATCCTTTAATAAATTCTTTTTCAGTCCAAATGATCCAGAGTGAATTCTTGTTGCTTGTAAATAGTGTCTGTAATACAAATTCCTACCCAAGTTGGAAAGAATTCTCTCCACAGCATTTACTGACCCACATTGACTATCTGACTTGGATTCTCTGCCAGGGAGGAGATACAAACACTTGCAGAACTCATTCGTGAGGGCCTTCCGATTCAGGAAGAGAATAATCAGCGAACCAAAGAAAAGGTGGCCAAGACAAGTACAAATGCAGCACTGTGGAGCTCTGACAGACGAAGAGGAGGAGGGCAAGTTGGCAAAGCCTTCAAGGAAAAGAGGACCCTTGAGCTGCAAAAAATAAACAGGGTGCTGACAGGCAGGCCAGCAAAAGGACAAGCATGATCAAGGTCAAGAAGGCTAGGATCATCTTCCTTATTGTGGGAAGATGGTCAAAGTGTGGGCTTGGGTGGGGAAAGAAAGGAGTCTCAGCATCCAGCAAAAATACTAGGGGAAACCTAACAGTAACAGCTAACCTCACCTGAGTGCTTCCTGTGTGCCCTTCTCGAAATTGCTTACATGGCATTAACTCATTCACTCCTCGCTACAACCCCAAGAGGGAGATGACAACCACACTTCTTTTACAGAAGTAAAAAAACCCGAGGCACAGAGGTAAGTGACATGCTCGAGCACAGGAACAGCAGAGGAGTGTTGTTACCCTCTAATCCAGCTCCCGAATCCACACGTGTAAGCACTCCATGCTGCTCTAGTGAGGGGAGAGCCAGTTCAAAGAGGACTTTATAACCCATCCTAAGGACCTTGGACTTGACTCTGGCAGCACTGGAGGATTTAAGCAGATGAGTGGAATGATCAGACTTGTGTTTTAGGACAAATGCCAAGTGTTTACAGAGTGGAGGACAGAAAGAGGGAAGGAAGGCCTGACTCTCCACTCCCTACACTCACACCCGCTCCCCATACATACGTATACACATACACATGCAGACACACACACACACACACAGCCCTCCTCCTAGGGTCTGCCATACAACCAAGATAACAAAAAGCAGAGCTTCAGGGGACATGATTCAAAACCCAGGAAGAAATAGAAACTTTTAGCAGAAAAGCTCAAAATGGATCTATATTGGAACCACAGCTCCCAACTTGGCAGCTTTGTGACCCCGGCTAAATTACTTAACCTCCTTAAGCTTCAGTTTTTCTACAGAATTGGAGAAACAAAATGAAAATCCCTATCACAAAACTCAGAGTGGGGTCAGATGTGTCCCCAGAATTCAGATTGTCTGGACTCTCGGACAGTAATGGGTTGTCCATTCCACACATTATGTAACACACCTAGCGAGCCTGAACACAGTCTCCTGTGTCAAGTCCATTATTCTTTCTGTGGAAAAATATATTTCTGCAGTGAAACATATGAATATTCACACTAAGTGGGATAAAGCAAAACTATAAATAGTCTCACATAAGTTCAAGTTCTGTTTCCCTATCAAAAGATTTCAGGTCACATCAGTTCTATATTCAAATGAGTTATGAAAAACTTGAGGTTTTCAAAGCTTTGGGGATTTCAGAATTGCAGATAAGGGGTTATGCCCCTCATTATAATATTTGCTTCAGAATTTCTGTAAGAATTAAATAAGCGAGGCATATAAAGCACTTAGAATCTGATATTCATCCCAAATGACAACAAATGTGAACCAGTGTCCCCGTTCCTCAGCCCAGGTGCCTCAACTCTGTCATATCAACAAAGCTCTCAAAGCTAGCGATATCTTCACTTGTGTTTTTTTTTTTTTTTTAAAGATTTTATTTGTTCATTTGACAGAGATCACAAGCAGGCAGAGAGGCAGGCAGAGAGAGAGAGAGGAGGAAGCAAACTCCCTGCTGAGCAGAGAGCCCGATGTGGGACTCGATCCCAGGACCCTGAGATCATGAGCTGAGCTAAAGGCAGCACCTTAACCCACTGAGCCACCCAGGCGCCCATGAGTTCTCATCTTTATTATCAGCCCCACTACCAATCATAATGCCCATTTCACTATTCTTCTTGGAAATCCTATCAAGTCTTCTTTGAAAATTCTCCAAGATGGGTTCCAGAGACCCACCCTACCCTCTTGCTCCCATGCAAAGACCTGTCTGCAAGACCACCCTGGAAGGTGTGAAGCTGGAGTAAATTGTACCATGGGACACCTTCCCCTGTAGCCATGATATTTTTTAGGGATAATATTACTAAAATCGGCAAAAGTAATCATGAATTGCAGAAGATGGAGGGAAAGTACCAGAACACATTAAACCTCAGCAAGGCAATGGTGAGCCAGGGAAATTTTATGGTCTGCACACCAGGGATAGGGGTGGCACTGCTGGGTCACCTGCCCCACCTTAAAGACACCACAGTTTCTGCCTCTTCTCCAATCCTCCATTCTGCTCCCTTGCCCAGAGTTCTCATGAATCATCATCACTATCACCATCATCACCATCATCATCCTTCTATGACACAGTGCTCTACAATTTACCTGGGACACTGAATATATTACCTTACAGTTGGGACCTACGTCGTCATCATTCTCTTCTACTAGGCATTGTATCCTCATCCAGCCAGGTAATTTCTATAAAATGCTGGTTATTCTTGTCAGCAGAGCCCTGGAGATAAGACCATCAAGCCATGTGGATGAAGACCTACCACACCCACAACGCAAGCCACCAGTGCCATTTTGTGTGTCTGCCTGGGCTGATCTGCAAGGCCTCCCTGGGATGAAGATCAAGCCCAACAGGCACAGTTTTAACAGACTGCCTGTCAGCAAAGAAAAGGAGAGATGCTGCATATTGGCATTTCCATTGTCATTCCCAAGAGTGATGGCCCCCAAACCTTGGCTGAGCATCACACACACCTGGAACAATTTTAAATCCAGGTTTCCAGGTCCCTCTTGAGAGATTCTGAGACCACAGATGTGAGGGGAAGGCTGAGAATCTGTACTTTGTTATGCTCCCCCAGATGACTCTGATACAAAGGCAATCCTGGGAATCACTGACCTAGAAAATCAGGAAACACAAATTATGGAAAGATAACTTTAAACATACCAAATTCTAATTTCTGGCAACTGTAAAATCTGTGTTCACACGGAGGGCAGAAAGGAAATGGCCTTGGAATATTAATATAAACAGCCATAATGACCATTGACTTCAGATAACCTTTATATAAATGACATAGAGACTTTGCAAAGGGAGCACAAAATTGTAAGATGTAAAGCCTAAATTTAGGCAGAGGGACAAATGAATATCGGTTATCTAGAAGATACATCTAGGCAGCTTTAGACGAAGGCTTGTTATTGGTTCTTGCCCTGCGTCTGTCTCCTTTAGATCGCACTGCCCTCCCCCTCCCGTCCCCAAGTGAAAGCTGCCTACAGTGGCAGGATGACACTTCAGAAATCAAATAGAAACCGAAAAATTACTTCTCTGGTTAGCATCTGTGTGGCAATATGTTTACTGCCTCTGCTCAGCCCTGAGCAACTGCCAGGGAAGCCAGAAAAGAGGGCAAGAGCTCTATTCATCTAATTACTTCAGCAGAAGAAAAATGTGTTAATTAACTGACCTTAATAATTCATATGTATCCGAACGGAGGGATCATTAGACTTGCGCAAAAGGCCTAGCATCTGAATAAAGAATCCTCAGAATGATCTCAGGGACAGCCTCATTTTGGAGAGGTGATCTATTTTTGTTTTCTCAAGAACAAATCTACCACCTCCAAAATGATTGAAGAACCTTCCTGCAAATTACGGGTTTGCTGTAATACCTTGATTCCTCCAATTTCCTCAGCCCCTCCGGGGAATGTAAAAATATTTTTAGAATCACAACAACCTAACACATTAATTGGATTTCATTATGCTCGCTGCTGATTGGAACATTATACAGTAAAGGGGAATGTGACTGTGTGTGTCCTCTACAGACTTCCAAAGCAGCAAGAGGAGAGACAAAAACAGGTCTCGCTTTTCTGGGGAGTTACCACGATCCCTTAAATCACGGTTCCCTACCAAATATGCTGCCGCCTGGAAACCAACCATGAAATTAGTCCCACAAGCTTCAGCTCTCGAAGTCACTGTAAGAAAGAGCAAGGACGCTGAAGATTTCATTCTCAAAGATAGGGGGACACCCCCAAGCAGGTACACTATTTCCATTTGCCTTTCTGGGGTCTTAGCAGGCAGAGGTGGAGATTCATGTCCGGGCAAAGTCATTCTCCAAGAGTGTTTATTAAATAGTCCGCCAGCACCATAGGCAGAGAAACACAGGGATGGAGGCTGGGAGTCTAGGTTGCAGAGGACAACCAGCGATGGGGAACAAAGAACAGCAGGAGGTTCTTCAGTGGGTCGGCAGGACGTGGTAGTGATGACAAAGATGTGGCTGGCCATGGCAGTAGGGGAAGAACACCTGCTCCTGGCAGCGATCCCGGCCTGTCAGGCCAAGGCCATCACTGCAGTGTATGCGCCCCAGCTGAGCCCCAGAGCCAGCAGTGGAGCCAGGTGGACACCTGCCTCACCAGCCAAGGGGACCTTGCCAGAGGCCTAGCTGGAGGTGGGAAGGGGCTGAGAGGATGCCAACCTGCAGGACCCCTGTCCATGGGATCCTGGGTGTTGGGGTGAATATCCACTCCCCAAATTTATACCCTGAGGTTCTAATGCCCAGTGCCTCCGGATGTGACCTTATTTGCAAATAGGACGTTGCAGGTGTCATCCGTTAAGACAGGGTCACACTGGAGGAGGGTGAGCTTCTAGTCCAATATGACAGCTGTCTTTGTAGAAAGAACACTATGTGAAGGGACAGACCCAGGCCAGAAGAATGCCATGTGAAGAAGGAGTTGTACTGCTATAAGCCAAGAAGCTACCGGGAGCTGTGGAAGAGACCTGAAAAGACCCTTCCAATGGCCTTCATAGAGACCATGGTCCTGCTGACACTTTGATTTCACATTCTGGCCTTAAAACTCTGAAACAACTTTCTGTTGTTCTAAGCCACCCAGTTTGTGCGACTTTATTACAGCAGCCTAGGAAACTAGCTCACAGGGCCAAGGAAGACGGTTTTGAGCTGATAGGAGACGGATCGGTCTTCTGACACTAAAATCCAGCTGTCATAGTCCAGAACCAGTTCCATGATCTTAGGCAACTTTCTAGCTCTTTGAACCTATTCTTCCACCTATAGAATTGGGTTGCTTATACAGTGCCAGTCTGTAGAGTTGTTATGAGGACTAAGTGAGATAATGCTGGTCACATGGTTAGCCTTGTGCCTGGCATACATTAAACACACATTAGGCATTCAGTGAATGTGTGCTAGCATCTGGTAAAGGGCTGCAGAATCATGAAGTGTGGGTGACAGTGGACCTCCATCTGTAATTTTTTGCTCCTAAGGTTTACTTTGCACACTGCTTGAACTGTGATATGCGTTTTCTACCATGGCAGCTAAAATTATCTACATGGCTGATCTACAAACATCACAATGCTCCTCAACTCCTTTCCCTATCTCAGCTTCACTAGATTACTCCTAGCTGGCAAATCATATCCTCCATCAGCCCCTCTCTCTCTGCATCTTCCTCCCTCCCTGCATCCCCATCCCCCACAGCCTTCCCTTCAGAGAAGATGACTTTCCTCCTTGCCCTTTCTATTGGCTTCACCCACCTCTAGCTATAAATCTTCTCTAGCTGCTCTGCCTGGAGCAACCTCCTATTATGGGCCCTCCCCTCCTCTCTTTACCCCCCTCTCATCCCACCTTCTCCTCAAAAACCCATCCACGTCCCAATTATAGTGAACGGAAATAGGAGACAAGTTCCCACTCACACCTAAACATCATCAACTACCTTCTAACCCCAACCCACCCACTACTGATAAAAATAAACCTTTGAAAAATAGAATGAATCAGTTTAATCCAACCTCTCTTCATTGAACCAAGAAGAGCTCTCTCTCCACACCCTGCACAGAAACACAGCATGTACAACACTGGGAGATCTGCGTGGGCAACAGTTCATGAGACAAAGCTGCTAGGAGGTGCCCTGAGCCCCCTCACCTTCCCTACCCTAGAAGTGTGTCTACTAAATGCTCCCAGAGGAAAAAAAAAAAAAAAAAAGACAGAGGCCGAACCCCCAATAATTCATCTGCAAATGCACAAAAGGAAAGCAAAGTCACATAGGCAATCCCCTCTTCCCTCCACCATGCTACTCACCAGGAGTCAGCCTTTTGGGATTTCCATGCCCCTGTTAGAGAGGCACCATCCCAACTGTAGGCAGCATCAAGTGCAGCAGTGCACAAGTTTATGGTGAGAGAAGTCCTTCTACTCTTTACCTAACATCTTGCTATTGATTAACAAGTAGATAGTGGATAAATCTGGTTTTTCCCTGCCAGTACCTCTCTATTTCTTTTGAGGGACTGTTCTTTTTTCTGTTCCATAAGAGTGTCATGATGCAATCAAGCAAAACCACACATACACACACACACACAGAGTAACAAAATTGACCTCATCTCCCTGACAACAGTGATTAGTCAATCTAATGGCGCATGATCCAAAGTGGACCAGAGTCCTTCCCTGTGGTGACACATAGACCTGGGGACAGAGAAGTGCCTTTTCCCACTGGAGCTGCTAAACAGAAAGGGTGTTTCCATGGGACTTCCATTAGCGATCTTCACCACACTGGGAGCCAGTCTGCAAGAAGAGGCCTATCCACAGAGGAAAGGTAGAGGTGAGAGATTGACAGAGACATGCACAAAGACCAAACAACAATATTTGAGACCCTGCATCCAGTCACGCTTCAAGCCACATCCACACCATACACTTATCCAATCCTACCAAGGATTGCAGGACCCCTTTTTTTATTTAATACACTTGGAGTTAGAGTCCTAGCTCTTGCAACTAAAAATGACATTGAAGAATTTTCAACTATATGGTAGTATCCATGTCTTACAATGGTCAGCATCTGTTCTGACTGTGTTACTGGTTGCCTAATGTTTTATCACCACTGCTTCTAATGTAAAAGTTCTGACCCAACAGAGTGGGTGGTTAGCAGTGTTTTCTAGGCTGTGCGGAGGCAGCCTCCAAACCCTGTAGGCTGGGGCTTCCCCCCAAACTTCCACCTCAACAGGAGAATGAGACAAGACCTGAAGACACTCTTCTCATCCCTGAGGTGTGAAGATGAGAGCAGCAGGGAAGAGTTGAGCTCTTTATTCTTCTTCACTGTGACAGCCCTGGCCTGTGTCAAGGGAGGATGCAAGGCTTTGGGTATGTGCCATAAGGAGGAGACTGAAGGACCGACCTGGAAGAGTCAAGTCAAGGACAATGTAAACGAATGTTCAGAAGAAAGAGTCCTGGAGAAAAATGAGACTCTCCCCCGAGGAAGATGGCACTGCATGAAAAGATGCTCAAAATCACTGATCGTCAGGGAAATACAAATCAAAACTATAATGAGATACTACCTCACACCTGTCAGGATGACTGAAATTAACAGGAAATAACAGGTGTTGAGAGGAAATGGAGAAAGGAGCACACTCTTACACTATTGGTGGGAATGCAAGCTGCTGCAGCCACTCTGGAAAACAGTATGGAAGTTCCTCAAAAAGTTGAAAATAGAACTACCCTATGACCCAACAATTGCACTGCTAGGTATTGACCCAAAAGATACAAACATGCTGACTCAAAGGGATAAAGCACCCCAATGTTTATAGCAGCATTATCAATAATAGCCAAATTATGCAAAGAACCCAAATATCCATCCACTGATGAATGGATAAGGAAGATGTGGTATATGTTACTCAGCCATTTAAAAAAAAAATGAAATCTGGCCATTTGCAATAACATAGATAGAGCCAGAATATATTATGCAAGGCAAACAAAATCAGTCAGAGAAAGACAAATACCATATGATTTCACTCATATGTGGAATTAAAGAAATGAAACAGACGGACACGGGGAAAAAAGAAAGAGGCAAAATCTAAAAATAGATTTTTAACTATAGAGAACAAACCAAAAGTTGCTAGAGGGGAGATGGGTGGGGAATAGGCTAGATGGGTGACAGTATTAAAGAGGGCACTTGTGATAAGTATAGGGTGTCATATGTAAGTGATGAATCACTAAATTCTACCGCTGAAACTAATATTACATGATATGTTAACTAACTGGAATTAAAATAAAAACTTAAAAATGCATACATACATACACATACATACATATATAGATATATATGTATACACACACACACACACACACATAAATACCTTCACAAAGTTTGCTGCTCTAGTGGGAATATTGTAGGTCCTCTCCCCCAGCAATGAATGTAAACAAAAAAGGTAAAATCCATTATTTTCAGTTTTTGTGCTTGTCATTTTCTTCACTTAACATCCATTTAAAGCATGGTATTCTTGACTAACTTAGAGACTACATCAAAGAAATTGGTCTAATCACAAAATCTAATCCAAGTTCAGAAACTGATAAAAATTGATGACTTAGGGTTGTTTATCCTTTCATTTCACTATTGAAAAATAAATACAAATACATGCTTATGGTCATAGATGAAAAAAGAAGAGGAAGTGCGGTTTCCCCTTTCCAGGAAGGCTGGGATATTACTGGAAGAATACAGAGCAACCCATGTGTTACAGACTAAATTGTGTCCCCCACCAAAGTTTGTATTTTGAAGCCCTAATCCCCAGTGTAACAGTATTTGGAAATGGGGTCTTTGAGAGGTAAGTAGGATTAGATGAGATCAGGAGGGTGAAATATTCATGAAGGGATTTGTAGAGACTGCCCTGTTAAGTACAGACTGGGAGCTTGCTTCCTCTCTCAGCCAAATGATGACACAGCCAAAAGGTGGCCATGCTCAAATCAGGAAGAGAGTCCTCACTAGAACCCAGCGAGGCTGGCACCTTGATCTAGAACTGCTAGCCTCCTAAATTGTGAGAAAATACATTTCTGTTGCTAAGCCACCCAGCGTATGGTATTTTGTTATGATGATCCAAACAGATTAAGACACTGTGAAACCTGGCTGAGTACATGGGGATTCTGAAAGGGATGAGGCCTCTCAGTGTTGAGAAGGCAAGCTGAGAATGTGTGTCACCCCTTCAGCCATGCAGATGTTCTCTGGATATTTAAAGTCAATGTTTGTTGACTCTATGGCATCCTCTCTATTCCAGCCCCATGAAGGCTGGAATACAACCACTCCGGAAGAGTCCACAAAAACTATCCCACACATTCTCAGTGATCAGTTGGATCTGTCCCTAGACTCCAGCCTCTGCCATGCCACTTTCCCCATGGTCCCTGCATGGTTTTGCCACCATCCTGCTGACCTCATTCCCCCAGGTGTGTAGGCCACTCAGAGGCTATCTCTGTCAAGGATGCAGGATATAAGGGTGGCCTCTCTCTGGGAAACACTCAGTTGCTGAGCCTCGCAAGCCCCAGTGTAACAGGCCTTGGGCCTTGATTAGGACCACTTAGGCTCACTCAAAAGCCTCCATTTTTCCTAACACAAAGTCTTCAATCTTCAGTAGAAGAAGTGTGTGTACACCCCCATGGCTTCTTATGCTAACTGATCCATCTTCTCCCCAGATCTCCTCCCCAAGGGAGAAGGCGACTCTTGCAAGTTAGACAGAAACTCCCCTTACACCTTTTGCCCAGGGCAGGGGCCAGCTTACCTTACATTAACCAAATAAGAGAACCCACTGCACTGAACCTTCAATTAAAGATCGGTCCCATGTGATTCCATTAAGAATACAGCTGTCGGGGCGCCTAGGTGGCTCAGTGGGTTAAAGCCTCTGCCTTCGGCTCAGGTCATGATCTCAGGGTCCTGGGATCGAGTCCCGCATCGGGCTCTCTGCTCAGCAGGGAACCTGCTTTCTCCTCTCTCTCTCTCTGCCTGCCTCTCTGCCTACTTGTGATCTCTGTCTGTCAAATAAATAAATAAAATCTTTAAAAAATATGTTTAAAAAAAAAGAATACAGCTGTCAATTTCAGAAGGAAGGAAGGAAGGAAGGAGAAAAAAGGTAGGGAGGAAAGAAGAGGGGGGAAAGGAGGAGGGAGGAAAGGAAGGATAAGAAAGAGAAAGAAAGAAGGAAGGAAGGAAGAAGGAAGGAGGAAGAGAAATGAAAAAAAAAAGAGAATAGAGAAAAGGAAAGAGAAGAAGCGTTCAAAGAAAGCACCCTACAGGGTACCTTGTTACACACGTGGAGGTATGAAGAGGAAGGCTGTCACTCCATATGCCAGACACAGCTGTATCTCTGTTCTAGTTCAGGGCTTGTGACACAGATACACCGTTACCCATCTGGTCTCTGCTATGTCGAGGCCTATAAATAAAATTTCCACTCAGGTAATTCTGGGAGAAGAGCTGAGGGGTGGTGTGAAGGTAGTGGCACCTGGCAGAGCACAGTGAGGACGTTAACAACAGCCAGTTACCTGAACAGTGTGTAAGACAAAGACTGACTTTTGAGGACCCCTCTTCAATAGACTTCTCCCTCACTGAAGACGCTGCCAAGGGTATGAGGAACTCTGAGAAACAGGACATTTAGGAGCCTCATCTCCTTTCTAGAATCCAAGAGGCACTTAGCCAGTGCATCTATGCAAGGAAGGGAGTCAACAAAGGGGGATTTGTCATCTTTCAAGAGAATGAAAAATGTGATGCATTGCTTCCTCCAGCTCAGAGGTAAGGGGAGGAGAAGTCCCAGTCTCAGCCCATCCTGTTACCTTCCTGAGAGCTTGGGCATGTTTGATTTCTGCCTCCAGGAACATCTGCTTAGAGCTTTGCCAAGTCCCATTTACATCCCTGGCTTCGCCCTTACATAGCTTGCTGTTTGGCTGCCATCGTCAGGAAGGCTCTGGGCAAAAGCAATGGCAATTCATGGACTATGTAGATGAGATGGCCCAGGGGTCTTGGGAAAGTTCGCTTAGTGGAGAAAACACAGAAAGCAGAAGCATACCCAGGGGAGGCATCTGTGCTCTGTTAATCCCCAAAACATCCTTACAAAGAAAAATTAAAGGCAAATTTAGTCCAGAGTTAACTAAGGGATATTACAAACAGAAAACATTACGGGTATGCTAGGAAAATGAACATTTGGAAGTTACCAAAAGAAGCCAGTCTCAGATCTGTATATCGTGTGCTCTAAATTATCTGGCAGGTAGCACTGGGACATTAAAAATTAAAATTGAAATGGGGGCAAAATACCCTAATGGAAATAAGCCTCGAAGATATTTTTTTTTATTTTATTAAAAAATAATTCACATCTGGGATGCCTAGGTGGCTCAGTCAGTTAAGAATGCCTTCAGCTCAAGTCATGATCCCAGGGTCCTGGAATCAAGTCCCACTTCAAGCTCCCTGCTCAGCAGGGAGCCTGATTCTCTCTCTGCCTCTGTTCCCCCTGCTTGTGCTCTCTTGCTCTGACAAATAAATAAATAAATCTTAAAATTATAATGATAATAATAATTCATATCCATATGGTAGCTAAAACTTTACAGTGTGACAGAATGGCCCAAAGTGGCAGGTTTGTGATTGAAGGCATTTGTAGAGTGATTCCCCCAAGTCCCTGGCAGGGGGCTGTTCAGAGGTCATTTTTTTTTAAGATTTTATTTATTTATTTGACAGAGATCACAAGTAGGCAGAGAGGCAGGCAGAGAGAGGAGGAAGCAGGCTTCCCACTGAGCAGAAAGCCCGATGTGGGGCTCAATCCCAGGACCCTGGGATCATGACCTGAGCCGAAGGCAGAGGCTTTAATTTACTGAGCCACCCAGGTGCCCCCAGAGGTCATTTTTCTAATCTGAGACTTGCTTGGCAGAGCAAGTGGTGGTTCCTGGTGCCCTGGAAACCCCATTCACTGTCTCTCTCCCTTCTCTCTTCAGGGTTTTCCCCCATGTGCCCTTGGCCTCCACCTGCCACCCTCCTGATGCAGCACTGCCCCACCACTGCCACCTCAAAGTCAGTTAAGATTCTTGGGTATTGAACCATCATCTCAAACCCAAAAGCTCAATTCACAAACATGCTCCTTTCTTCCTGTCCTCCTTACCTCCCAACCAGGTCTACTTCTTGGCCTTGTTTCTGGTAATAGCCCCTCTGTTGTCTCAGTCACCTGCAGCAAAACCATCAAGTTACTTTTTACTTTCCCTCCATTAACCCTACTGCCAACCCCACTGGGTAGAAAAGAATTAACCTCATGCAGAGAGAGGTCTATCCTTTGCTCTTGGCTCCTGAAAAGTGATCTCTAGGCCCCTCAGCCGGCCTTCCTGATAAGAATGTCTTTGCCTACCTGGGGACTCTCAGCCATTGTAGATTATCTAACAGTGTGATTTATGAGGCATTCAGTAGGAATGGGTTAGGAAGGATTTTCCAAAAATGGCCACAATGGTATCTTTTACCCCACATGCTCTTTGGATCCCTGAGCTGACCTTGTAAGGGACCTGACTATTCCAAGGCTGTCATGTTGTGATGAAGCCCGGATCACAATGAGAAGCCACGTGTTGGTCCTCCAGTTCATAGCTTCTGCTAGGTGCAGACATGGGAGTGAAGACACCACTGATGATTCTAGCCATCAAATTACCCCCAACCACTCAAGTCTTCTTGACTGGGGTCCCAGACATTATGGAGCAGAAGAGAACTGATTATACTGTGTCCTTCCCAAATGAGTGATACACAAAAAATTCTGTGAGTGTAGTAAAATGGTGGTGTTATGCCACTACGTTTTGGGCCAATTTGTTGCCCAGCACTACTAACTGATACACTTTTCTGGCCAGAGGTCTGGGTTAGGCTTCCATTTCTGGACTCCCTGCCATCTTGTATTTTTTCATCCTACCTTTGCCATACTGAATTGTCATTGCCAGTTTGCTCATCTCTACTCCACACTAGGCATTAAGTCTGTGAAGTCAGAGACCACATTTACCTCTATGGATCTGTAACTCCTCAGTGCTCTGCTCTCAATGCCCAGCAAAAAATAGGGAATCAGTAATAATTATCTGACCAATATCCAATAAGGTAGCACCACATGAACACCAGACAACTGGCCAAAATCAGTACACAACAGGAAAAAAAGTCTGGAACACACACCCAGAGAATCAAATGTATCATCTTCTTGTATGAAGGAAAGCACCTCAGATCAGTGAGGGTTGACAAGAGCCCAAATCCTCTACAAAACCAGCTTTCAGGGTGTGAATTTTTCATGAACAGAAGACAAGCTCTGCACTGGAAGAAAGACCCAGATAGCAGAAAGGCTCAAAGGTCAGGGCTATGATTCTGGATGGCAAATTATACTGCGAGTTTAGACCACAAAGGGATTGAGAGAGAGAAACAATGTCTAGCTGACCTTTATCTAAGGCCTGAAATTAATTATTAATCCTAGATCCTGACCCACATCTATTGAGCTGAATCCTATTTCAACAGAGGCATTTATGGTGCTCAAAAGATCTAGGGAAAAGGGCCAGGGTGTCACACTGGGGAATGATGAATGGGTCAGGAAGATTCACTTACTGGGTAAAGAAAAATTAAAGTTTGGCTAAGAAGCCAGGATTTTATTCTGGAAAACTCAAAAGAAATAAAAACATGGGAATTCCTTGGCCAAATTAAAACCTGCTAAAATAAGGAATACTATCTAATCTTATCTCCTAATTAGAAGTAGGAATCATGAATTACAAGCATGTTTGGTGTATGTGAAATAATGACCTGCCAACTCAACAGCATGTAAATAAATCAGTCAAGGGAGTTTAGGTACTAGAAGGAAGATTTCCTTAGAAAGAAAACTGGAAATTCAATTGAAAAAACTATTTTGACAGTAAATAATTATATATTCTGACATTTTTCTCTCTTCAATTCTCTGAAAGGGGTTAATTAAATAACCATTCTAACAAATCTGGAATAGCACAGTTGCTGAAAGGTAGTATAATCAGAAAGGATTGGGGTTCCAAGATGATTCTTTAAAAATTCACATCCACCTTTGTCTATGGGAATCACTCAAGCTGAGAAAAAGCCATGTCTTTTCTCTTCCCTCAAGCCTGAAGGGGTCCAAAATTTACTAATTCTTTGACTATGTAAAGCATGCACATGGTATGAAATTCCACAGGTATAAAAGGTATAAGCTAAGTTTCCCTCTAAGAGTGTTTTTTAAATGCCCAACTTTATTCTGGAAATTAAGACTCTCTGATGCTTTATTTTGGACCTAAAGCAAGAATAGCATTAGGAGTAATTTTCTGTGTTTGTACCAAGAAAAAAAATCTATTCAATCAATATGTAGTGTTATTATTACAGTCACTTTCTATTTTAGTTCAACTCTTCTTAATTAAGTCACTTTCCCTCCTCGCCATATTTTGAGACTTATGACCATGGCAAAATCCTACCACCTAGTGGAAAAACTCTCCATCCCTCACTCTGAATCCTTTTTAGAATTTAGAATACATTAGCTGTTAGCCATGAGCTACCTATGTAGGTCACTTTGAAAATTTTGCTTTAAGGCAATGAACTGTTTAAATGCTTTAATCAATGAAAGATGCTGTAAATTTTGGCCTCAGAGACTTAAGCAATGTTTCCATTTCTTAGAAAAGCAATAATTACTAGAGCTTGCAAAGATCTACTTCCACTGTTTGGATTTTTTTCAGTTTTGTATTCATTTAATGTTGATAACATCAAGATATAGGCATAAGTGGGTGACATCAGGTACAGTTTTAATCTCTTGGATGTGATAAGCATGATAAATTAACAGTCACATCAGTCTATGGGAATCACTCAAATCGAGAAAAAAGTAGGTCTTTTCCCTCAAGACAGTGAAGCAGGATCCCACACTTTCAGTAGATTTTGAGGTTGCAGTTCACAATGACTAGACAAGAATTCTATGTGTATTCATAGATAAGGATTTTCCAATATTTTATTTAGTTTGACTACTCCATCACAGGCAATAGTTGAAGGCACAAAACCTGATGCAGAGATGATAGACTGGGGATCCCACCAAGGCAACAGAGAAGGGAAGAAGAAGAGAGGGAATGAAAATGGTTTGTTTTCCTGATAGATTTCAGTGCATTCTAGCACTAAATCTGCA
Organism: Mustela lutreola; assembly: GCF_030435805.1. Classification (NCBI taxonomy): domain Eukaryota; kingdom Metazoa; phylum Chordata; class Mammalia; order Carnivora; family Mustelidae; genus Mustela; species Mustela lutreola. The sequence goes on along the minus strand of NC_081293.1, from coordinate 165,674,058 downwards.
TGAGTTGACACCAGAAGATCTTTGCAATTTTACATATTTTACTCCTTCTTCCAGGTGGAATCTTGGTTTTAGGTCATTCCATCACTGGCCTTGGACAGCAAAGAAAAAAAAAAAAAAAAAACACCTGCCAATAGGGACACAGAAATAATACTTCCAGAAGTCCATGGTCCTACTTTACATGTGTGATGCCTTGTCTGCTCATCTGTTTGAATATCCAGGTACCTGCACATCTCTTTTGGTATTTGATTCATTCATTTTTGGATTCCTACACCATGAAATCAGAGTGTCCCACTTCTCCAGACCATCTTCAACCTTCATGTTTCACACTCTAGAAATCAAATCAGCTTCCTACCCTATATGAGTGCCCTGCATCAATTCCTTTTTCTCCTATCTGCTCAGTCAAGGAAAATGTTGGCTGTCTCCTGTCAAAAAACTCCCTCTCTGTGTTTTTAAAGGACACCTTAATGTATTCTAGATTATCTTGTTTTAATGAGGAGGTGAGGTCAAATATATCCTCTTCTCTCTTCAGCTCCCATTTTTATACCATGCTCTTAAGTCACCAACACCAGTTCACCTCCATGTTCAGAATTTCTGTTCTGAAAAGTCTGAGCCCAAACTAATGTCATCTCCTCCTTCTCACTTTATTCCATCAGGTTTGGTCATTGAATATCCATATCAACAACTCCCTGGCATCCCAATTTCTCAATAAACATTAGAATTAATCCAGATTGAGATGTTTTGAGGATAAGTTCAATAGATGGATGGAAAGTAAGGCAGTTTGGAGCCTTGATTAGTCACCTTTTAGAGTGTATGCCTAGTTCATAATAAACCTTTTCTCTAAGAACTACCCTCTTCACAAAATATGGCCCCACACTCCAATACAGCCATATGTGAATGGACCAGAAATAGTCACCTGGTAAAAACTGAGCCACAGATCTCCTGGAAACTTGGAATGGGGTTCAAAGAGAGCCAGATTGTATCTGGAACTGAGGACATATGAACTTAGAGGCTATGATGCACAGCAAAGCAAAGACTGAGCTGCCGAGAAAGAAGAATGAAGCAGAGACAAAGAAACCACATAGTTCCAGAGGAAAGAGACTGAGGAAATACCCTCATTCCATCTGTTCTTCCTCATTCCTAAGTCTTCTCACTTCCTTCTGGAAAAGTAGCTTTAACACTTCATGTAGTGTGTGGATCTGTTGGTGGTGAATTCTTTCAGCTTTTGCATGTCTGAAAAAAAAAAGTCTATTTCTCTCTTGTTTTAAAAGTTATTTCTGATGGGTAGAAAACTATGGGTTGACAGTTGTTTCAATTTTGGTTACTTAAAGATCTTGTTTCCCTGTCTTCTCAATTTATAGTGTTTTCATGAAAAACCTGTGATCCTTATTACTGTACCTCTGTATTTAATTTGTCTTTTTCGGGACGCCTGGGTGGCTCAGTTGGTTAAGCAGCTGCCTTCGGCTCGGGTCATGATCCCAGCGGCCTGGGATGGAGTCCTACATCGGGCTTCTTGCTCGGCAGGGAGCCTGCTTCTCCCTCTGCCTCTGCCTGCCATTCTGTCTGCCTGTGCTCGCTCTCTCTCCCTCTCTCTGACAAATAAATAAAAATCTTTAAAAAAAAATTTTTTTAATGTGTCTTTTTCTCTGACTGCTTTTAAGATTTTCTCTTTATTACGGGTTTTGAGCAATTTGATTACAATATGCTTTATTCATGTTTCTAGTGCTTTGGTTTCATGGACATTGTTGGAACTGGAGATTTTCAGTTTCCATCATATTTGGAAAATTTGGAGCCTTTATTTATTCAAATATTTTTCCTTCTGTCCTTTGAGCTCTCCAACCACACAAATCTTAGACTGCTTAAAGTGGTCCTACAGCTCACTGAGGAATTCTGTTCTGTAAAACAGTTCTGTTTACTTCTGCCAGCTTCTCTTTTTGCTTCAATTTTTATTACTTTACCATCAAATTCACTGAAAAATGCTTCAGCAATGTCTAATCTGCTATTAATGAATCTAGTGCATTTTTCATTTCATGCCTTATAGTTTCATTCCACATGCTTTAATTTGGGTCTCTTTTATACTTTCCTTTTCTCTGGCTTTTTAAACATATGGATTACAATTCAAGGCAGTAAACTGGGACAATGGTAGGGCTTACCTTGTTTGTTTCTAATATCTAGAGATAATGGTCCTCCAATGCCTGATGCCCATTATCTTGAAGCCATAGTTGCATTTATCTTGGGAGCAGGGGAATGGTAAATCCAGTTCTAGTTCCTCTGTCTTGATAAGAAGCAGAAATCCCTTCTCCCATTTCCTAAGGCATAATATTTGACTTTTCCTTGGATTTCAGCATATATAGCCTATGTCTTTCAAAAAAATTCTCTTCTTTGCCTAAACAACAGTATCTGATACATTGAACAAGTAGAATTCATGGGGTTTCCTAACAACAACACACCCAAAACTATATTTTCATCTCCTATATATATAAATATTTTCATAGTGGGGGGTACCCTTTCTTCTCTTGATCTTGGAAAAAAACTCAAGGCAGTCTATGTGGGAAAATTCAATATTAGTACCCTCCCATGTATACCTAAATTCCTAAAAATGGACCAAGAGAGCTTATGGCAGAGGACATCTTACATCTCTGATGTAAGTGATAGATTGGCAGGGGAAATTGGGAAGTAAAAAATGAAAATAGAATATATAAATAAGTAACTACAAACAATTTAGTATCATAAGCTATACAGATCCATAATATGTTTTCAATTTTTTTTTATTAAAGATTTTATTTATTTACTTGACATAGAGAGATCACAAGTAGGCAGAGAGGCAGGCAGAGAGAGGAGGAAACAGGCTCCCTGCAGAGCAGAGAGCCCAATGCGGGGCTCAATCCCAGGACCCTGAGATCATGACCTGAGCCGAAGGCAGTGGCTTAACCCACTGAGCCACCCAGGAACCCCATAATGTGTTTTCAATTTTGAATCATTCAGAGGAGCTATGGAGAGCCACCATATTTACCCATAAAATATCCTTGAGTGCCACAGACAGAATTATAAACCAAATAAATCTCTGATCTGATCTAATATGGGTGGTCCTCCTTACCTTAATACAACCATTAAGGCCAAAGAATAAGTTGATATGGAGCCAAGGAAAGCCAAGAAATAGACAAAAAAAATCAATTCCGATTCAACTAAAGGTGAGTAGTGCTAACTAAAAGAATATGGAAGTGAAACTCTACCTAAGAAACTGATACTGAACAGATGTTCAAAAAGATTAAAAAGAGGAAATGCCAAATATATTGTATAACAGGAGCCAATTATGAGAAAAGAGTATGGATATAATTTGGACCATAACAATAGATGGGGGCTGGTGAGCCAACCACAGATAAGCTAAGTTTCCTAAGGTAAGGCAGCCAAGTCCTGCCTACACATCCATGGCTCCTCAAACACCACACTCCATTTTAAGCATTTTATTTGCTGAGGAACAAATGAAAATTGGAAAGAACCCAAGAAAAACTAAAAGTGATCATAGAAGAGCAGACTTTTTTTTTTTTTTTAGGACAATCTAAGTTAATTAAAGATAGGAAATCTGGTTGAAAGACAGTAAAAACAAAGAAGGTGCACAGATGAAATTTAGTTACAAAAACAGTACAAAAATCTTAACAGGAAGAGAGCAGGATGAGAACTGGAGGACAAATAATCAAACCTGGAAAAACTTATAATTCAAGGAACTTTGGAGATTAACAAACAAACAACTGGTGTGAATTACAGAGAACACAAGCCAGCTTTAAGGAAAGAGGACTTGCTGACCAGGTATTTCTTTTTCTAAACTTCATGGGTCAGAAATTGAACAGAACACTGACTAAAATGCAGCAAAACAAAGATTTTCTTTTCTCCAACACAGTTACAGTCTCCAAACCAGGGCAGTTTCAAGGTGGGCAATCAACCCATGCAGACACACTGTACCCTGTGTTTGACCTAATGCTTTCCTATCATCATCATGAAATTAATAATTTACAAAGGGCCTGTAATTTCATTTTATACTAGATCCCATAAATTAGATAGGTGATCCTGCAATAAACCCAAGACTATGAAGAATTTTGCCACTATTCACAAAATGTCTTTTTCCCTCACATCTAAGATAATGGATAAATCTAGAGAGAGAGTAAGGCAAGAGCGAGGACCATCCATTCACCTCTCTGCAAGAAACTCCCCCCTTCTCTGCAAGACCACCCCCACCCCTGCCACTGTCATACCTGTGGACTGGCTTTCCCCAGTCTTCCTTCCCCAGGACAATAAGCATAAGGTTAATGAGAATGTGCTTTGACAGCTTGAGCTGCATCAAAAGAGCCCATAGAACAATGAGTTCCTCCAGAGAGATCACTCCATAGTAATAAAGTCTTTTTCTGGTCAAGCAACATCTTTAATCTTTCCAGATTAAATCACCTTTCTTCTTGCAGATTCCACAATCTGTCCTTGGTGAGTAAAAAGCTACATTAGCAGAAAGGAGTGTAGGCCTAAAGGCCTAAGAGAATTAGGAATTTCTTATCCTGAGTAATATTAATAAGCAAGAAGTTGGAGGAAATACACATGTATGTTATATATTCTAATATTTACAACCTTTTATTCATATACGCCAAAAGTCCCCCTCTGGCCAGGCACTGTCAGGTACTGAGGACTCTATGATGGAACAGAGCATAGCTTCTACCCTCATGGTGGTTATGGTCCAGTCATATTAACATGTTCCATTTGTCTCAGTCCAGAATTCGTTCCTTATCTGAAGCACAGTAGAAAGATGTGGACTGAAGAAACAGATATGGAAATTATCTATATATAAGTGGCATTTAAAACCATAAGATAAACCCAGAAATAGTGTGTAGAGACAGAACAGTGGGCAAAACCCCAGGGAATGGCAACATTGAGAAAGGAGGCAGAGCCAGAGGGGCCCCAGCAGGAAATATAATGGAAACCCCAGGAGTATAGAAGGGAAACCAGGAGAGTGCTGACCCAGAGGCCAAGAGAGTGAAGAGTCTTATGAAAGAAATGTTCAATAAGGTCAAATCCAGGAGGAGATGCAAGATGGTGGAGGAGTAAGAGACCTAATATCATTGGTCCCAGGAGTTCAGCTAGATAGTTACCAAACCATTCTGAACACCTACATATTCAACAGATTGAAGAGAAGAAGAGTAGCAATCCTAGGAACAGAAAACCAACCACTTTTCAGAAGGCAGGATTCGCAGAGAAGTGCATCTGAAGCCATAGGATGATAGACCATGGGGAGAGCCCTCAGCAAGCAATAGAGCACAAAATCAGAACTTCTAGAAGTCTGCTCCACTGAGGGACATCATTCCAGAGCCTAAGTGAGGGATGGAGCCCTCGTGGGGACAATGTGGTCTCAGGACAGGTGGGGTCACAAAAGACCAGTTATGGCTGAGTGTGGCAGAGCTCCCATGTATCAGGGCAGGGAAGCCAGCTGTGGAGATGGAACCGAGGAGTGTGCTCTCAGCTCGTTACCTTAACGGTGATCAGAGACGCGGTCAGGCAACTGCTCTTCAAGCAGGGACTCCACAAGTGGCAGATCCAGGGAGACTCCCCCTTCTCCTCCCCCAATTACTCCAGCATGGGAGTGTGCTGCAGGAATCTAATGGGTTTGGAGACCCCAAACAGGGCCATGCGCCAGAGATAGAAACACTTGGTCACAGGCCAGGTGAGCTCGGAACACTGCTGGAGACCAGGGCAAGGGGAGTGACTGACTGCTCCTCTCTGAGAGCGCACTGAGGAGTAGGGCCCCAGGCTCTCACCTCTTAGGGGGCCGGAGATTGGGAGGCCACCATCTTCATTCCTGTCCTCCAAAGCTGTACAGAAAGCGTTCAGGGAACAAAAGCTACCAAGAGCAAAACCAAGCAGATTACTTAGCCTGACCCCTGGCAAGGGTGGTGCAATTCCACCTCAAGAAAAAACATTTGAGAACCAATGCAAGAGTCCCCTCCCCTAGAAGATCAATAAGAACATCCAGCCAGGACCAAGTTCACCAATCAATGAGAACTACAAAACCTCAGAAATATGGGAATACAGAATATAGAATTCATGATATTTTCCCATGATTCTTTAGTCTTTCAAGGTTAATTTTTTTTTAAGATTTTATTTATTTAATTGACAGAGATCACAAGTCGGCAGAGAGGCAGGCAGAGAGAGAGAGGGAAGCAGGCTCCCTGCTGAGCAGAGAACCTGATGTGAGGCTCAATCCCAGGACCCTGAGACTTGAGCCAAAGGCAGAGACTTAACCCACTGAGCCACCCAGGTGCCCCTAAAGATGGAGCTGGCATTTGAAAATGGGCATCCAGGGGCGCCTGGGTGGCTCAGCGGGTTAAGCCGCTGCCTTCGGCTCAGGTCATGATCTCAGGGTCCTGGGATTGAGTCCCGCATCGGGCTCTCTGCTCAGCAGGGATCCTGCTTCCCTGTCTCTCTCTCTCTGCCTGCCTCTCCATCTACTTGTGATTTCTCTCTGCCAAATAAATAAATAAAATCTTAAAAAAAAAAGAAAGAAAGAAAATGGGCATCCAGACTTCAGGGGAAGAGGGTATTGTAGGAGGATCCCAAGCTCACCTTGTCCCACAGATACACCTAGAGAACAACAACATTAGTGGAAGAGATGAAATCGGGAGCCAAACTGACCGAAAGGCAGTTTCTCAGCTGACATTTGAAAATGGGCATCCAGACTTCAAGGGAAGAGGGTATTGTAGGAGGATCCCAAGTTTACCTTGTTCCAGAGATACACCTAGAGAACAACATCAGTGGAAGAGATGAAATTGAGAGCCAAACTGAACCAAAGGCATGGCCACAGGACAAAGGGATACTGTAGGTACAGAGAGGGGAGGATCACACCCTACCCCAGGCACCCCAGGCACTGGGAACCTACACTGAGCTGATGATCCCCATAACATTTGACTTTGTAAACCAAAGGGGCTTAACTTCTTCAGTTCTAATGATTAGAAGGACTTAAACTTCTGGAACTTTAATAATCAGTGGGCTTGCCTCTAGGAAATCTGGAAGGTGATGGAACACTGAGTAATTGCCCTCAAAGAGACAGCACAACAAACAGTCCTGCTGAGATACAGCACGGAAGCAGCAAATTGAAAGACACATGGAGTGTATGGTGGGGGGAGGCTAGAAGAGTTGGGGGGATTTGTTTGCTAATCTCGGGGCCTGTGCTGGAGGAGCAGGGATCTTTGGGAGACTTCTATTAGAACAAAAATTAAAAGAATTTGCAAACACCAAACCAGCCTACAGGAAATATTGAAAGGGGTCCTCTAAGCAGAGAGAGGGCCTAAAAGTAACAGACCAGAAAGGAGCAGAGACAATATACAGCAACAGTCACCTTACAGGCAATACAATGGCACTAATTTCATATCTTTCAATAGTTGCTCTGAATGTAAATGGACTAAATGACCCAATCAAAAGATACAGGGTATCAGAATAAATAAAAAATAAGACCCATTGATATGCTGTCTGCAAGAATCTCATTTTAGACCCAAAGACACCTCCAGATTTAAAGTGAGGAAGTGGAAAACATTACCATGCTAATGGACATCAAAAGAAAGCTGGGATGGAAATCCTTATGTCAGATAAATAAGGACTATAATAAGAGATGAGGAAGGACCTTATATCATACTTAAAAGGTCTGTGCAACAAGAAGATCTAACAATTTGAGTATCTATATCCCTAACATGGAGCAGCCAATTATATCCACAAATTAATAACAAAACCAAAGAAACACATCAACAATAAGACAATAATAGTAGGGGACTTTAACACCCCTCACTGAAATGGACAGATCATCTAAGCAAAATCTCAACAAGGAAATAAAGGGTTTAAATGACACACTGGACCAATGGACATCACAGATATATTCAGAACATTCCATCCCAAAGTAATAGAATACACATTGTTCTCTAGGGCACATGGAACATTCTCCAGAATAGATCACATCCTGGGTCACAAATCAGGTCTCAACTGGTACCAAAAGATTGGGACCATACCCTGCTTATTTTCAGACTACAATGCTTTGAAACTAGAACTCAACCACAATAAGAAAGTTGGAAAGAACTCAAATACATAGAGGCTAAAGAGCATCCTACTAAAGAATGAATGGGTCAACCAGGAAATTAAAGAAAAATTGAAAAAATTCATGAAAAAGAAAGCACAACTGTTCAAAATCTTTGGGACACAGCAAAGGCATCCCTGAGAGTAAAGTACATAGCTATACAAGCCTTTCTCAAGAAACAAGAAAGGTCTCAAGTACATAACTTAACCCTACACCTAAAGAAGCTAGAGAAAGAATAGCAAAGAAAGCCTAAAACCAGCAAGAGAAGAAAAATAATAAAGATCAGAGCAGAAATCAATGAAATAGAAGCCAAAAGAACAGTAGAACAAATCAATGAAACTAGGAGCTGGTTCTTTGACAGAATTAATAAGATTGATAAACCCCTGGCTAGACTCATCAAAAAGAAAAGAGAGGACCCAAATTAATAAAATCATGAAAGAAAGAGGACAGATCACAACCAACACCAAGGAAATACAAACAATTATAAGAACATATCATGAGCAACAATATGCCAGCAAATTTGACAGTCTGGAAGAAATGGATGCATTCCTAGAGACACATAAAGTACCAAAACTGAACCAGGAAGAAACAAAAAACCTGAACAGACACATAGCCAGTAAGGAAATTGAAGCAGTCACCAAAAATCTCCCAAAAAACAAGAGCCCAGGCCCAGACAGCTTCCCAGAGGAATCTACCAAACATTTAAAGAAGAATTAATTCCAATTCTCCTGAAACTGTTCCAAAAAATAGAAATGGAAGGAAAACTTCCAAACTCATTTTATGAGGCCAGCATCACATTGATCCTAAAATCAAAGACCCCATCAAAAAGGAGAATTACAGACCAATATCCTTGATGAACATAGATGCAAAAATTATCGCCAAAATATTAGCCAAGAGTATCCAACAGTACATTAAAAGGATTATTCACCATGACCAAGTGAGATTTATTCTTGGGCTGCAATTTTGGTTCAACATGTGCAAATCAATCAATGTGATACAATACATTAATAAAAAAAGAACAAGAAACCATATAATGCTCTCAATAGATGCTGAAAAACCATTTGACAAAGTACAACATCCTTTCTTGATGAAAACTCTTCAGTGTTGGGATAGAGGGTACATAAAACAATATCAGCAAGGTTATGTATGAAAAACCCACAGCAAATATCATCCTCAATGGGGAAAAATTGAGTGTTTTTCCCCTAAGGTCAGGAACACAGCAGGGATGTCCCCTATCACCACTGCTATTCAACACAGTACTAGAAGTCCTAGCCTCAACAATCAGACAACAAAAGAAATAAAATGCATTCAAATTGGCAAAGAAGTCAAACTCTCACTTTTTGCAGATGATCTGATACTTTATGTGGAAAACCCAAAAGACTCTACTCCAAAACTGTGAGGACTCATACAAGAATTTAGTAAGTGTCAGGATATAAAATCAAGCACAGAAATCAGTTGCATTTCTATATATACCAACATCAAGACAGAAGAAAGAGAAATTAAGGAGTTGATCCCATTTACAATTGCACCCGAAACCATAAGATACCTGGAATAAACCTAATCAAAGAGGCAAAGAATCTGTACTCAGAAAACTACAAAGTACTCATGAAAGAAACTGAGGAAGACAAAAAGAAATGGAAAAATGCTCCATGCTCATGGGCTGGAAGAACAAATATTGTGAAGATGTCTATGCTACCTAAAGCAATCTACACAGTCAATGCAATCCATATCAAAATACTATCAATGTTTTTCAATGAAATGGAACAAATAATCCTAAAATTTATATGGAACCAGAAAAGACCCCGAATAGCCAGAGGAATGTTGAAAAAGAAAGCCAAAGTTGGTGGCATCACAATTCCAGACTTCAAGCTCTATTACAAAGCTTTCTCCCTGGGGGTCTAGTGGTTAGGATTCGGCACTCTCTATTACAAAGCTTTCATCATCAACACAGTATGGTACTGGCACAAAAACGGACACATAGATCAACGGAACAGAATAGAGAGCCCGGAAATGGACCCTCAACTCTATGGTCAACTAATCTTCGACAAAGCAGGAAAGAATGTCCAATGGGAAAAAGACAGTCTCTTCAACAAATGGTGTTGGGAAAACTGGACACCCACATGCAAAAGAATGAAATTGGACCGTTTTCTTATACCACACACAAAAATAGACTCAAAATGGATGAAAGACCTCAATATGAGACAGGAATCCATCAAAATCCTTGAGGAGAACATAGGCAGCAACTCTTCGACCTTAGCCCCAGCCACTTCTTTATAATAGCATCGCCAAAGGCAAGGGAAACAAGGGCAAAAATGAACCATTGGGACTTCATAAAGATCAAAACCTTTTGCACAGCAAAGGAAACAGTCAACAAAACCAAAAGACAACTGACAGAATGGGAGAAGATATTCACAAATGACAATATCAGATAAAGGGCTAATATCCAAAATCTATAAAGACCTTATCAAACTCAACACCCAAAGAAAACACCCAAAGAAAAAATCATCCAGCCAAGAAAAGGACAGAAGACATGAACAGACATATCTGAAAAGAAGACATCCAAATGGCCAGTCAACACATGAAAAGTACTCAACATCACTCGACATCAGGGAAATACAAAACAAAACCACAGTGAGATACCACCTCACACCAGTCAGAATAGCTAAAATTAACAAGTCAGGAAAAAACAGACATTGGCAAGGATGTGGAAAAAGGGGAACCCTCTAACACCGTTGGTGGGAATGCAAGCTGGTGTAGCCACTCTGGAAAACAGCATGGAGATTCCTCAAAAAGTTGAAAATAGCGATACCCTATGACCCAGCAATTGTAGTACTGGGTATTTACCCTAAAGATACAAATGTAGTGATCTGAAGGGGCATGTGCAACTGAATGTTTATAGTAGCAATGCCCACAATAGCCAAACTATGGAAAGAACCTAGAAAGAACCTTTCTATCAACAGATAAATGGATAAAAAGGATGTGGTATATATATATACAATGGAATACTATGCACCGATCAAAAAAAATGAAATCTTGCCATTTGTAATGACATGGATGGAACTACAGGGTATTATGCTAAGAGAAGTAAGTCAATCAGAGGAAGACAATTATCATATGATCTCTCTGATATGAGGAGTTTGAGAGGCAGGACAGGAGGCCATGGGAAGTAAGGAGGGAAAAAATGAAGCAAGATGGGACCAGGGAAGGAGACAAACCATAAGAGACTCTTAATCTCAGGAAACAAACTGAGGGTTGCTGGGAAATGGGTGGGGAGGGATGGGGTGGCTAGGTTATGGATGTTGGGGAGAGTATGTGCTATGGTGAGTGCTGTAAATTGCTTAAGACTGATGATTCACAGACCTGTACACCTGAAGCAAATAATACATTATATGTTGTTAAAAAAAATAAAAAGGTTAAATCCAACAAAAAAGTTCACTAAGAAAAAGTTTGGGTAATGGGCATTGGATCTAGCAATGACGTCATAAGTTCTATTACCTCAGCAAGGACAGTTTCCACAGGCAGCTGGGGTGAATGTCCAATTGCAGCAGGTAGTGAGGAATGGATGGGAGTTTCAACTATAATAGACCATGGGTATAGCCCACCATTTTGAGAACTCTAGGCAGGAAGAAGTAAGAATAAAAGAAATGGCTAGAGGAGATAGCAGGAGAATGATTTATTAGGGTAGGAGAGACTTACATGGGTATCAAGGAGCTAGTGTAAAAGAACAGACATAATAGAGAAATCATAGTACCAGGTTAGAAAAAGAGACTAAGATCAAAGACAGAAGGTGGTGCACATTGACATGAGTCTTAAGGAAAAGCCACAGTTGGGGGGAGGGTTGTAGGTAGGTCTGTAGAAAGAAAAGGTGGCCACTCAGAGAAACCCTCCTGATGGCTTTGGTATTCACTCTGAAGGTAGAGTGAACAAAAATCCCAGTTTGCTGGGGACAGAGGCTTTTGCAGAACAACTGGTCAGCCTATTGTGGGCTCAGGGACATGCCTTCCCTCTTTTTCTCTGGGTCATAAAATTGGGGTTATGCCCCCAAATGGTTATGCCTTATTTCTTGCTTTGCCATTGTGTGATGATCTCATCTTCCCACTTAGGGGTAAGCTCCATAAGGGTGGAATGTCTGCGTGGTGAAAAGACACTTCAGGAGCTGCATAAATTCCTCTGCTTCATTGTGAGATAATTTCCAACAGACCTGAAACAAGGTTACCTTGTGAAGACCTTCATAAAAGGGGGATCAAAGAGGCCACCTCTATGGCCTCTTTAGACTTTGGGAAAGTCTAATTTTGGACTTTCCCAAAATTCAAAAAAATTATGAATTCCCACCAGAACGATCAGAAAACCACTCCTTGGCATCAAACCCCACTCTCAGCATTTTGCTGTGAATTAGAAATATCACAGCCACTTTCCTTAAGTGCTTACCAGGTACTAGGTATCACTTTGTTCAATTATTACAGCAACCTTATTAGGTAGGATCACTCCCATTTTATAGTAAGATGACCAACACTCAGAAAAGGTAAATAGCCAAGGTCACACATTTAATGAGCACAGAATGAGATTCAAAAGTAGGTCCCTCAACTCTAAAACACACAGTCTTCACCGCTATCTAGGTGACCTTCTAGCCTAAGAGCCTTTACCCCAGACATAAACCCCAAGCTATCATATGTCTGAAGCAACCTTTCACTCTCTCATGGATATCTCAAATTTTATTTTAACTCTTGCCTTCTTTCTTCCTTTCAAAGTGACCTCCTTCCTCTGAAATAACCAACTGCCACCAGGTGTCCCTCCTCTCCTATTAGTGAGCACCACTTTGTTCTAATTGCAAATCAGAGGGCAATGCAAGCAAACTGGAAAGCCTTCCTAGCTTAATTCAATTACACAAATTCACATTATCAAGCAACATACTATACCCATAGGACACCCAGATGAGAGAGCAATGCAAAGGGTACAACACAAGCACACAAGGACAAGGCAAAGTCAGAGAGCTTCAAATCAAGTTCTAGTTGACAGGAGGAATAGATGGCATCAAACTGTTGGGGGTAATGATTATGGAATGTGATGATTAGAAGTCCTTTGTGACTTCTACAAGTAAATATGGAAAGAACTTGGGTTTTCTATCATCCATACTGAATGAAGGTTTAAAAATAGGTCCCAGATTGTACCTCAAAGGCGACCTAATGTCTTTTTCCTTCCTTGTTTATTTTCTGCATCTGTAAGAAACTGTTTCTGAGACCTTAAGTGTGATTCAGATGTTGACCCCAGCTCATTAATATTAAAGGAGTTTGGGGGAGTGAGGATGTGGAACAGAATATTTAAAATGACTTTAGGGCATTGGAAAAGTAGACATTTTTTGGCATTTAAGATGCCATAATTAAATTATTAACTGGTTTTTCAATTGCTTGGCCTAATCCCTTTGTTCATTAGACAATAAATGCTCTGTGGCAGTAGCACTCCACAATCAGGAGGAATATTCCTGATGGAACAAGCTTGTTACATTCAGTGTCTTTGAGGACTCATGCATGAATAATGCATCATGTTTTGAAATTTAGAAAGGGACTTGAGAGTCAGAGGAAACCAAAAAACAAGGAAAAGTTCGGTCATGACTTCCTTTCCTACAGCCCATGCCTTCTTCATCTATCTGGGCGGACACAGAGTGGCCCATGTCTTCCTCCATCTGCGAAGATTTCAAACACTGCAGCCTTGCCCGTGGGCAGTCTGTTTCACACCACGGCTGCTTTCTCTGCCCTCATCCCCTTCACATCCTACTCCTCACATTCCTGGCGTAAGAGAAAATGTCTACAGAAAAATCCTTATTATTTTATTGGCAAGACCAACTTTGAAGGAAAAAAAGAAAGAAGAAATGAAACAAAGGTAAAATCTTCCTCCAATTTCCTTCTGACCAATTATGTGACTTCCTATAAGTCCATTTTGATTTCTTTTAGATAGTGAGGGAAATTCAGGGGCGACATAAGCTTTGCCCCCAATTAACGCTAGCAACGGCAGAAAGTTCCACATGTAAGCCCAATTTTCATCTCTTGACACTTTGAAGAGTTCCATCACACTGTATCAACAGAGTCACAGCTCATTTCAACTCTATTTTTTTGCTCCTCCGCGCTGAGGACTGAATTCATCATTTGCCTCACATCATCTCCATGATTGTCACTGGTCTCAGCTGACTGTGGAGTATTTTGGTATCGATTCTATTTCTTTATCTCACCACCTGGGTAGAGTTATTTCTAAGTCCCTTGTAACTGTTACGTCAAAGGGGAGGGACATCTGACCATTCCTCAACAGCATTTTTAATCACTAGGGAATGTCAATAGTCTGTCAAAGGACCTATAAAATGTATTCAGCAGAAGATGTCAAAGACAGGAGGTTTTCATTCAAAATGAAAACAAGGCGGATTCTGTCATAATTAGCGGGGATGGGGCAAGGGCAGGTCATTCTCATGTCCAGCCAGGATGCTCCCTTAAGCGGCACCTGGAGCAGAACTACCTGTATCTCAACCAGAAATCTAAAATCTGAATCCTTTGTCTTTAGATCAAGGTCAAAGATACCACTTTCCAACGTACATGAAAAGACCAACTGTTGGACTGTCTACCTGTCTGGTCAGCTTTGTGTGTCTCATATTTGTAAGCCCACACATCATGGTATCCCAAAGCTACCACTTCAGGAATAATCCTTCTTTGCTCTCCTGGGGCCGGACTCCCTGTCTGGCTTTTCTTCGGGACCCTTACCTTTCAGGGTTCCTGGTTTCTCACTCACATCCGCTATCGGAACAGCTCTCAATGGCTCTTCAGAAAAGTGAAGTAGCCCCTTCAATTGGAACTTAAGCCAAGTGCAGTTGAGAAGGTCTGGCTATGGGGGAAGGGAGGGAAATAAAAAGTAGAAATTGGAATGTTCTTCTCAAGACATTAATAGGTCTTTGACAAGAGATCATGAATGTTCCTTGGAAATTAAGAATCACATCCATAAATGATCAGATGGCTCCCTTTTTTAATGTACAACTCATTAGTGACTTATAAACACTACAGAACCGGAAGAACTTTCTATCAAATTCCTCAGTTTTCACCAGAAGCAATACCCTCCTGTGTTACCAAGGAACAACCTAAAAGTCAGGGAAGCTGACAACATGAAAAGAGGTCAAGGCTACACTCTTATTCATGCATAGTACCAGAATCCAATCCCAAGTTTACTCCAAATCCGTGATCTGTATAGTCATTGGTCCAAACAGAGCACCAGAATCATCACAGCAACTTTTTAAAAACATGAACTCCCAACACCAGCCCCTGCCTGCCAGCTCAGAATGTCTGAGAGGAGGATCAGAACTCAGGGTTGTTGTTTCTTTTTTTTGTTTTGTTTTATTTATTTATTTGACAGACGGAGATCACAAGCAGGCAGGCAGAGAGAGAGGAGGAAGCAGGCTCCCCGCTGAGCAGAGAGCCCAATGCAGGGCTTGATCCAAGGACCCTGGGATCATGACCTGAGCCGAAGGCAGCGGCTTAACCCACTGAGCCACCCAGGCGCCCCAGGTTGTTGTTTTTTTAAGTCTTCCTGGTGATCCCCTCAGTGAGCACGCTGGAAACTGCCATCTCCTGTTTGTGGTTGCAGGCCAATACCACTTTCTCATGTCTTATTTGCACAAACATTCTCCCTCCCCACACCCCCATTTCCAATGATGGCAATTCACTTGTTCTGTAGAACCGAACTGAACACAAAAGGTTTTTTTCAGGCTGAAGTCATCATCTAATCCATTTTTTAAAAGTTATTTATTTGAGAAAAAGAGAGCAGAGAGAGCAAGCACGGGATGGGGTGGTGCAGGGAAAGGCAGGAGAGGGAGCAGGAGGCTCCCCACTAATCACAGACCCCCCTGCAGGACAGATCCCAGGACCCCAGGATCATGACCCAATCTGAAGGCAGATGAGTCAGTGACTGAGCCACCCAGGCGCCCCACATCATCTATTTTTAAGAAACCTCACAGGTTCTTGTGATTTAAAAAATTATATAAAGGATCCAGCACAGAGCCAGGAGTTTAGCCACACAACACATTAAATGCTTCCGTCTGTTTTCTCTGGCTCTTCATACTTTAAAAGCAAGAACTATGGGGGTGTTAACCAAATCTTTTGGTTTGAGGAACAAAATTTCGTTTGAAAAAAATCTTAAACATCAAGGCCTCTCCGAGTAAGACATTGAGAGAGCATATTATTATCAGGTGCTGGAAGTATTACCACTATAAGTAATTGATGTGGATGTGTTTGATCAGCTGTTCTCATAAGATCTATACGCTTATCAAAACGCTGTCCATCCCCAACCAAAAGTAATGTCCCACCTATCTTCCCAGTTTGGAAAATAATTTTTTACTAACATACCAGATGACATAGATCAGAAGCCCAGTGGGAGGGAGGACCACACCGTAGCCTCCTCTGGGATCCTCTGCAGCGCGGGCTCAGGGAAGCCCAGCACAGCCCACACCAGCAAGTGCGGCAAAGACGCTCCAATCTCACTCGTTATAGAGAATTAAGCTTGTTCTGACTTGCTTTTTCATCACATCTTTAAAAATCCTTTTCACCTTCACAGTAAGAAGAATGGTATTTCTATAATGTTTTCCCCATAAAAATTTTGACTAAGAAGCTTTTATCTTCACCAAGTAAGAATAAGGGGGCACACAGGTTCCAATAAGAATAATTTCATTTTTCCTCTTTTTTAAAAAATGATACACATCCGGACTCCGTGAAAAGATAGCTCATGGCCCTGACTCCCTTTCACAGCTTCTTCTGCGCAAACTCATTTACAAAGGGAATAGATTACCAGTCTTTTCTGACGATCTCTCTTTCCCTCATCCCCGTCTGAATTTAAATGGGGTCATTATATTAAGCTGGAATAAAATTATTTTATACACCCTAACTCAGAGAAATCTTGTTTTCACTGAAATTACCTTGCTAAGCAATAAAAATGGGCTAGATCCCAATGGTTCGTGCTGTACTTCTTTTTTTTTAAGATTTTATTTATTTATTTGATTTTATTTATTTATTTATTTGTTAGGCAGAGAGAGAGAGAAGGAAGCAGGCTCCCTGCTGAGCAGAGAGCCCGATGCGGGACTCAATCCCAGGACCCTGAGATCATGACCCAAGCCGAAGGCAGCAGCTTAACCCACTGAGCCACCCAGGCGCCCCTCGTGCTGTACTTCTAAGACATGCACACCACAACACTTCCGTTTTCCACGGGCTGTCACTAGTAAAATAAGCAATTGTTTTTATTATTTTTAACTCTCCAGGTTTGCTCTGTTCTTAGCCAAAAGCCTTGCTTTGCAGATTGGCATCCATCCACCGGCAGTCCCTAGACAGAGGGCCTTGGTCTTTTCTGGAGAAATGAGTAATGTGTGTCCCCTAAACTGGAGCTCAGCCGCCACGCTGGGAAGCTGGGGCCTCCTAGTTCAGGCTGCTGCGTGCCCCAGTGTGCTCCAGCGCGGCGTGCCCCCACGTGCCTCCACGCGTCAACCGCAGAGCGTGGGAGGAAGGGCTGGGCTAGGCTCACCTGCAGGCGGTTGCCAAGGCAGAACTCTGAGGGGCTAGAAGAAGGTAGAATAGAAAGTACATGGGTAAGGCACCTGGGTGGCTCAGTCGTTAAGGGTCGGCCCTGGGCTTGGGTCGGTGGTCCCGGGTCCTGAGATCAAGCCCCGCATCAGGGGCTTCTCTCTCTGCAAAGAAGCATCAGGCCTGCTTCTCTCTCTGCCTGCCCCCCCCCCCGCTTATGCTTTCTTTCTCTCTCTCTCAAATAAATAAATAAAATCTTTAAAATAAATAAAGAAAGGGCATGGCCTAGGACCTGGAGGCAGAAGGTGTGTGTAATCCTTCTATCTCAGTGGAGCCCATTGCCAGAAAAAAAAACCTCTCTCTCTAAGCCCCTTGTGAACACATACAGAGTCCAAAGAATGATGCAAATGTTCTTTTCTTTTCCTATCAGGATATGTCTCAGTTCAGCTGTCTTTTCTATTTCTTTTTCTCCTCTGCTTGCTCCCTCTTTCCACTGAACCCTGTGGCATGTTATTAGTGCTGGACAGTCAGACAGATTCCTGGGCTCCATCTCAGGTAGGCAAATGTGAACCCTGATGTTCATCAGACTAGATTATTTGGTAAACAATAAAACCCTCCTGCATTTATTGATCATCTCCTAGAGCACAGTAAATTTTTTGCTGCAAAGCCCCTCGCCCTATCATCCTTGACCAGATGAGATCAGGATACTAAGGTCTTAAACGCTGCAGTAGAAAAAAATATTTTGGCTTTAAGTCCCAAAGACTTAATGCAGAGGTTTAAATGCAGTGGGTTATTTCCACCATACCATACTTATTACTTTTAAAAATAATAATTACAATAACAACTCATACTTACTTTGTTTCTGCTAGTTTTCAGTGCTTTATTAAGCACTAAAGGCTCTGTTAAGCCTCCCAACAATATTAAGAAATAGAGTTAATAATTATCCAGTTTCACTGAAGTTATTTTTCCAAAACTGACAGTAAACAGTGGCAGCAGCATCCAAACCAGGAAATCAGGTTCCCCAGCCCATGTCTCAGCCGCCATATTAGACTGCTATGTGGGCAAAGAGTACAAAGATTCAGTAATGCAAGAAGAATTTGTTCTCAAGACCTCGTGTCCAGCATGGTGATGACAGTTAACAACACCGTACTGTATACCTGAAATGTGTTAAGAGGAGAGCTCTTCAATATTCTTACCTCTAAATCCCCCAAACACAAATGGTAACTATAAAAATGATGCATATATTAATTATTTTAATTGTGGTGCTCATCCAACAATATGTATATCAAAACATCAAGTTGTATACCTTAAATATATACGATTTTTATGTGTCAATGACAGCTCAAGAAAGCTATTTTAAAAGAAAGGAAAGGGGCACCTGGGTGGCTTGGTCAGTTGGACATCCAACTGTTGATTTTGGCCCAGGTCATGATCTCACGGTCCTGGGATTGAGCCCTGCATCTCTCTCCTTCCTGATAATTTATTTTGCCACAACCCAACAACGATTCAATAAGAATTTTCAGTACACACAAATTTTATATTAAAATATTCTATATGATATCTATCAATTTTAAGAAGCGAGTATGCAGGACAAATGCCTTTGAGTGCAAAAATAGATAAGTAAAATGTCTTGTGTTTATTTCATCAACTAGTGTTGTAAAATGTAAACGTGTGAGTTTGTGTTTAATAGTTAAGGACAGGGTTTTCATCAGCCTAAAATGAGAGAATTGCAATGCATTCTTCAATAAACTTGCACAATATATTTGCATTACATAAAAGATTTTCTAAGACTCACATGTGTTTTAAGCTCATTTATACCACAGCATATCGTAATACAAACTGTGTACCTGACTTTTTGAGCTAAAACAGGGCAGGTTCCAGATATTCCAAATATACAATTTCCTCCTGTAGTTTAGTAAAGACCACAAACTTATCAGATTTCTTCAAAATTAATCAGCAGAACACAGGGTTTTTTGCATGAGAAAGGAAGCCAACAAAGCTTATGTAACATATATATATAACCATACATTTCCTTTGTTCCCCAGTTGAACGTGAACTCTTCTAAAGTAGATAGACGGTTTGCACAAAGAGCTCAATAAACATTGGTTAAATAACTCGGGCTCTCTCTTTTGACTCCCACCCTACCATACACATACCAGTACTACTAGCAAATACCAGAAGGCAACTGGCTCTGAAGTCAGCCCAGCCCCTGTCCCTGAGGAAGTAAGAGTCAGAGTTTAATCACCTGAGCAGAATTTATTTTATTGAGAAGAGTCATCACCTGGTTCCCTTGAATACAGATAATTCACTGGATTCATCAAGCTGTCACAAGAATTCATAAGTGTGCTTGAGGTGCCATGAACCTCACTGGCTCAGTGAACTTATTCTGATGGCAAAGCTCCTTTTGTAAGAGAAGGTATAGGTGCGGAGCCGGATTCTCTTGCTAACCTTTGTTCTCCTTCATGTCAGCCACCCTTAACCCCAATGAAGCAGAAGGACCCTACCATAAAATGAGCCCTTTTCTGCCTAGTACCCCCATGGCGCTTGGCGTTGGAGTTGCTCCCATCCCTGCAGCAGAAAGTGGGCTCCAGGGTTGGGGTCCCGAATCAGATAGTCTGTTGCCTGCAGAAATGCGCAAGCTCAGTTCATAACCCTGGGCGCGCCTAGTCAAGTGTAAGCTCCGGGGTTAGCAGCTGCTTTTAGATGTTCATTTCTTTTTTTTTTTTTTTTTTTAATTTTATTTATTTATTTGTCAGAGAGAGAGCGAGCGAGAGCGAGCACAGGCAGACAGAGTGGAAGGCAGAGGGAGAAGCAGGCTCCCTGCAGAGCAAGGATCCCGATGTGGGACTCGATCCCAGGATCATGACCTGAGCCGAAGGCAGCTGCTTAACCAACTGAGCCACCCAGCCATCCCTAGATGTTCATTTCTTTAGTTTTGTTCAGCGTCCAGTTGATTGAGTCGCTTTACAATCAGGCTGTTGATTTTCTTAAGATCGTCTATGTCCTTTGCCTCAGCTGTTAGTCTTCTTGACACGTCATCCATCTTGTTTCCAGTTTGGACTTCAAAATAGAAAACAGACTGGGTTACACTGGTTTCCAGGCCGTTCCGTCAGGACTGGTTAGTGCCATGTTAGCTGAGTGCTGAAAGGACCCCGTGGCCAGTCCCCTGCTCCGGTCTCCCAGGCAGCCCAGATGCCCGGGAGAGGAATTGCTTAAAACTAAAGTTATCTACCAAGTGGATTATTTTTACAATTTGTTGTGGCCAGCCTAGACTAACTTTGGAAGTTCCGCACAGATTTTGGTCGAGAAATATCACCGTGAGCAACCAAGGGAAACCACCAGCTTGTCTCATTATGAGCACATCAGGGAAGTGATTGTTACTTTGTCTTTTTCAGAGACCTCTTCTCAGAAGGTTTTTGGCTTCTCATCAGGAAATGAGGTTTTCTGGTTTATGGCCTTTTTTTTTTTTTTTTTTAAGATTTTATTTATTTATTTGACATGCAGAGATCACAAGTAGGCAGAGAGGCAGGCAGAGAGAGAGGAGGAAGCAGGCTCCCTGCTGAGCAGGAGCCCAGTGCGGGGTGGGGGGGTGGGGTTTGATCCCAGGACCCTGGGACCATGACCTAATCTGAAGGCAGAGGCTTTAACCCACTGAGCCACCCAGGCACCCCTGGGTTTTGGTCTCTTTTGACATAGCTCTACTGGTTCTGGATTACCAGCCCATAAATGAATATGTAAGAATTCCCCTCAGACCATCCTGAGAACAGAGACAATATTTTCAAAATAAACCAAACTCCTGGTGATAAAGTCAGGTACAGAATGGAACACTTTGAGGTCTGCTGGTGAGAGTTAAAATTTCCAGGAAATGCAGCACAAAATCCACACTTAATATTTGAGCTGCTTGATTTCCATTTTAGGCAAGTTTTTCCCAAGCTATCTGTCAGGAACTAATGGTGGTAACATGCCACGAGGCTTAGTGAATAAACTAATATGGGAAGGAAAACTAGAAAGTAGAGCTTCCCCTTCCAGGTTTGGGACAAATTATTGTTCAGAAGCTGCTTCTTCCCCATGTTTGAAAAATTATACTGGATGAATTATGGTCCAAAACTTGAAGGAAGGATCTTATTTGAGATTTGCTGTAGAGCAAGATGGAATACCACTTGCTTCTGGGGAAAAATGTGAAACTAAATTCCTAACATATTAAATACTTTTCCCTCTTAGGAACCTCCTAGAACATTAGTCACAAAGAGAAGGAAGCAGCAGCCCTGTTGGCTAAACTGTGTTCCACAATACACTGATTCCAAATTAAATTTTTTTAAAAAGGGGGGGTTGCAGGTGCAAGAAAGTTACAGAAAAATTATATACTGACTTGCCTCTTGGAAACTCAGAGGAAGGTTAAAAAAAAAAAAAGAGCATTATCTAACTCAGCAATTCTCAGGTGCATTTGACCATAGGCTCCTTTTTTTTCTTCAGGCAACACTTAATAATATCCTATGTGCCCGGTATTCTCAGGAACACACTGCCTGGCCACTAGAAACTGCTACCAGGGGCATCCATAGTTATCTACCCTTGCTGTCTATTATTCCTTTTTAGGAGAGGGATTGTGACAAAAACCTAAGGCCTGTTGTTAGGGTTTTATTTTTTCTAAGATTTTTATTTATATTATTTGAGAAAGAGAGAGACAGAGATTGTGAGAAAGAGCATAAGCTGGGAGAGAAAAGAGAACCAGACGCCCTGCTGAGCAAGGAGCCCAACCTAGGACTCGATCCCAGGACCCTGGGATCATGACCAGAGCCGCAGGCAGATGCTTAACTGCCTGAGCCACCCAGGTGTCCCAAGACCCCATGGTTTAATAAGAAAGTAATCATCATAAAATAAGCCTTCTCTCTCATGTAAAAAGACCAGAGTTTTAAAGAATACAGGTTCCTCCACTTCAGAGAAAGGTTACAAATCTGCACTCAATCCCACTGAGAGCAAAAAGATTTCCTTGTTAAAGAGGAGCACAGGCCAACTTCATTTCTAGATGCCTGTGCCAACTCTGGTCTTAGTTTGAGTTAAGTTTTGACTGAAAACCAGAGGAAGTCCTTACTTTATTACTTCAACACAGGAAATGAAGGGCAGGGGAGCTCTGGAGCAGGACAGATGAGTGTTTGGATCCTGGTTCTGCCTCTGATTAGCAGGGTAAACATGGAGAGGTAAACTCTCTGGACCTTAGTCTTGCACTGATGAAACAGAAATATTAAATACTACCTCAAGACGTAAAAATTACGATAATGAATTTATGTGTCTGGCACAGAGCAACTGCCCAATAAAGACATCCTTTATTCATGTCTTCTTCCACTTGTTAATATGACTTTGCCCTCAATATAAAACACCAGCAGCAAATATAAAATAAACCACATTTATAAGGATGCTGATAAAGTCATGTTCTTTGAGGTAGGGCGGAAGAGTCTTTGGGCACTTATGACCTGTGGACCTTGGGCACGGTAGTTTAACTCAGTCACTGTCCCCGATGGGGGTGGCAGAATGATATTTGGAGCATTCATTTTGGTTGGTGTAACATGTCAGAAGGTAATCCATAGGCTCTCTATGGTCCAGAAGGTTCAGGAACAAACCACATCCAGCCGACGGTCAGATACAAGGGCACCTGGTCAGGAAAGTTGCCCTTGCAGCTTCTAAGTGCAAGAAGGCAAGGACTGGGCAAGAGAGAAGCGATGAAACATGATGCCTCCCCACCTGCCCCCACCCACAGGCTGGATAAAAACCAGGACGAGGGAGTTTGGGGGGGAAAGGGTGGGAAGCGATCAAAGAGTCACGTCCTCTGCCCCCCTACCCCCCCCCCATCCACCAGCACTACCTCTAATCCTGAATGAATTTAAATTAAGGGCATTTCAAAGACATGGGCTCCACTTCTCAGTGCCGATTTTCAAAGGCTACCCGGCCTGCAAAGTAGGAAAGGGCAGAAGGAATGACAGTGTGGTGGATCCCTGCAGGGGGAAAGGGTGTCAAAGGCCACTCAGGCTTCTCTCACGCTTCTCTCACGCTTCTCTCAGGGCTGGGAGGAAGCTGAAGAGAGTCCTGGATGATGGCCCACAGGGGTTAGCTGAGAGAGAACACTGGTGGGCTTGAGGACCGGGGGTGGGGGGGGGTGTCTTTTGGCTGAGGAGCTGTGTGGGACAGCCGTCCCCAAGGGAGAGGTCAGGCCCAGGCCAAGAGCAGGCAGGGCAGCGAGGAGAGCCCAGGCACTGTCAAACAGGAAAGAAGTGGTCTTACCGCCTTCCTAGCCTTCCTAACACTGCCTGGGGGGGGGGGGGGGGGGGGCCCCGCAGGAGGCGTGCAGAGCCCTCAGGCTACCAGCTGATTCCTGGGAAGTGAGAAAACCTGGAAAGGAATTGGAAGCCTCAGCATGACTCTGCTACAGACCTGAAGGAATAGAACCGTTTTACACTGGACCAAGAAAACCGACAGTCACCAAGGATAAGCCGCCAGCCATTTGACAGCTAGGGACTTCAAGTAAGAGAGTAAAGTCCTAGGAGGTGTTTGTGAACTTTGGGCACCATGGGCTTGTGTCCCCACGATCCTCCTGGAGCCGCAGGGCTCACTCAGGGCCACCGCACGCCCTCTTTCAGCATAGCTGTGAGTGCCAAAAAGCACGTCTCCTCCCAGAACAAAGTTAAACAACCAGCCGCAAAGTAAGAGCCTTTGAGTAATGAGAACATGTCGGTGGTACTTACCTATTAGAAAAATCACGAAGGAAACCAGTGCCAGGCTGACAATCAGCACAATTATCAACCCCATAAAAAACAGACTATGACTTCCGTTTCCTGAGTTAGTGCCAACATCCGGGATTTTCTCCTCGAGGGCTGATAGGAAACAAACAAAAACAATGACAAAAACTCCTCCCAGATGGCTTGTCCACAGACCTGAACTGTCCCCATGATTAGAGTGTAAGGGATACACCTGTCTTCCCCAAGTGATCGCCCTGGAGAGTGACTTAGGTTTTAAGAATGCCTTTGGGCTGGTGATCTTTGTGAATTTTTTACCTTCTTCAACACCAGTATTCAAAAAACAAGGAATCTCCTTGGAAAGTTCTTTGAAGATGGTTTTAACACTAAAGGAGCCGGACCCGGGGCTTTTCCTGGGCTGGGTAGAGGAAGCTACATACATCAAAGGCTCAGAATGTTGGAGGCTCTGTCTCGTCTTCCGCCAATGTGACCCAGGAGTAAAAACACAGCTGGCTGGGACACCTCTTCTAAGCAGAAGGCTGACTACTCTGGGAAGTCACCCAAAGACAGAGATGTCTCCTTGCATCATGGGGGTCATCAGTGAAGCCCACATCCATTTAAGCAGAAAAATGGCTCCAATGTATTTTCGTCTCTTAGAAGCATCTTTGCAATCAAGCTGCTCTGGAAACAAGGTTCTTTCAAATGTTCTGAAGTTAAATTGAGACTGCAACCATGCTTTTAAGGCAGCTTGGGTCAGCCAGAGCATGAAGCGTCTGCATGTGGCCATCATTTTGTAAGGCCCGTGTGCCTAGTGACACCCAAAGTAAATTCATTATGAAATAGAGAGACTTGGGAAGACTAATGACTTCCTTTCTGTATTCTCTCCTCCTTGGCATCGGTCCCACACAGAGTGCTACTTGATTGTAGCTGGGTGAGTGCCTTGTGTCCTGAGCCAAGTCACCCTACAACAACCTTTGCTTCCTAATCAAAGCGATGGCATAAGTTGGCATCGAAACACCTGCGTCTATTGAGACTGACCCAGTAAAAGCAGGTGAAAACCCAAACGCATTAAAATGAAGAAACAAGCAAGACCTCAGGAAGGATGGAAAAGGGGTATAAAATAGGTGTAAATGTGGGACAGAGTTTAGAACGGGAATGGAACAAATGGCCAGTGGAAAATTAAGGCCTGTGTTTGAATGTCACAGTTTAAGTTGGAAAAATGGGGCTCAGAATGATCTGATCGAGCTCGTTTACAATATTTAGGGAATAAAGTCTACATTTAGTATTTAGCAGATTTTTGTTTTGCTTTTCCCCTCCTTTCTTAAGCCTTTAGTTGGGGCCATTTGTAATCTGTAAGTAGAAAATTAAGTTGATTTCTTTGCCCAATAAAATTCTAATGACTTTTTAAGAGCTGGAGGAATGTGTGGAGCATTTTCCAGGAATGCACTATGAAGTCAGAGCTCTCTAGGGAAGTGGGCCCCACTGGTGATGTGGATGGGGTCCCCAGCAAGTGCAACAGATGCCCAGAGGGAGGAGCAAACCTCTTGGAAGACCTGCAGCCTCCAACACTTTCCTGGGAGAGACACTCCACAGCAAAGTCTCAGAACCCTTGAAGACGGATTCCAAATCTTGCTTAGGAGCCAAGAAAGCCCCTACCCCTGGCAAGTATTAAAAGAACAAAAACAAGAATTGCCTAATAATAAATAGCACTTCCGACATTGAGCTGTTCCTATTGCCCACCCTGCCCCCCTCACACACACACCCAGGTCCAGATTAGCATTTGCTATTTTTAGGTGGCCTGGAAGCCAGGAAGGGCCCTCAAGCCTGGGAGGAGGCACATACGGAACAGGTGCTGTGATCCTGTAGGACAGAGGTTAAGTTTGTTTAAGTCGTTTATGGAATCCACAATATAAAGTTTTCTGTCTTCAGGCATGCCTCCAGGGCCCGTGTCCTGGGAATGATTCATTGTTCCTGGAAGAAAAGAGTGACGTGAAGCAGAAGGCTGGGCCCAGGAGCCCCGGTCACAAGAACCACAGGCCACAGGCACATAAAGAACCCTCCACACGCATTCCTTTCAGCCAAAGGTCTAGAAGAGCTATGCTTGTCCAGAAGGAAATTTTTCCTTGTGGGGACTACTTCGTATCTACTCTTTTTGCCTGGCTTGCCAGGAAGCTCAGACTCAAGTGTGTGGCCCAGTCTGAGCCCTTTATACCTTGCTTCTCTGAATATCCTTCCCCTCCTCCGTGGATTCCTCAGGTCTATCTTCCCCGGGCCTCCTTTTTTTATTTTCTAAGTTATTTTAAAATATTTTTTCTTTTATTACATTGTTTATATTCTGGTGAAATGCCTCAAAACCTTTGCCCAAGAAAAGTATGTATAAACATATAGAAAAACAAAACTAAGCTAGTCAGCCTCGGGCCCAAAGATTCTGAGGGGAGAAGAGAGTATTAGGATGAACTGTCCTAACTGCATGAGGCTGTAAAACAAAACTGCAATTTTCTTTTAACTCTTTATTTTTTAAATACATTATTTATTTATTTAATTCCTTTTTAGTATTTATTATTTATTTATATATATATTTTTGAGAGTGGGGAATGGGGCAGAGGCAGACCGGCAGAGAGAATCTCAAGCAGACGCCACAGTGAGCACAGAGCCCGACACAGAGCTCGATCCCATGACCCTGAGATCATGACCAGAGCTGAAATTGAGAGGCAGATGCTGAACCAATGGCACAAAACTGCCATTTTTGTATTTTATATTCTCCCTCAATATGGCATATGAGTTTCTACCTTAAATGTACCCTTTAGCCCTGAGCTGCTGGCTGGGAGTCCTCAAGATGAAATCTTCACAAGCTTAGAAGCTATAGACAGGAACCCTATGGCGAGCTGGAGACCAGACTCTGGGACATCTGAGGTCTCTTCCTTCTGAGTTTCCTTAGATCAAGGTCACTTACATAATACAGAATTTCAAAAGCGAGACTTACATTTTCTAATGACAGCACCACTTCAGACAACCCCGAAAAGCCTGAATGGATTAAAAAGGTCTATTTTAAGCTGTCTGTCCAGCACAACAGAGAAATGACGGCCCTTTAACTACATGAAATACAGAGCTCTAGGAAGACAAACTCAAATTACTATCAAAGCTGTCTCTTTCACAGTTCTCTCTTTTCATAAAATGAGTCTGATAGTGATCCCGGGCTTTTTGATCTGAAGGGGATGGTGGACATGCTCTGGTCTGGCCCCCATCCTTTCCTCAGTGAGGATATCGAAGCTGAGCTGGGGAATGCCCGAGATCATCCATTTAGTTAGTTGCGGAGCTGGAAGCGGGCCTCTCGCTTCAGAGTTGCCTGCGTCGTCCCTCTCTTCTCCGCATCCCTCCCTGACCCTCTTTCATACCTCAGCTCAAACCTCTCCCCTCCTCTAAGAACCACCCTGCTTCTCCTCTGTGCTTGTGCTGGATGCAGTTACCTTCTTCCACCAGAACACTTACCCTGTTTTACAACGTTTATTGTTCCCATCTTTGACTTTCCCAACTGACAGAAAACTGTCAGTTTTCTGAGGGTCAGCACCGAATTCTCCCAAGTGCCCGGTGTCAAATGTATAAGCCAGTGACTTAAGTGGGAGTAATTAACATATTTTATTCAAGAGCTGAAGCTCACCATTTTCAAAAGAATTTAAGGCAGTTAATAATAAATACACTAATGGAAATAAAACTGAGTGTAAAAATCCTCATGTGATATCTAACTGGCCTCTGGTAAACTCAATAAGCTTTGTGCCTGCTGATAGGAAGCAACACACTACTTTCCATAAACATTTTACACTTTTCCTTCAATAGCCGTTACAGAATGAAGAAAAATAGGAGAAACCAAATTCGGGGGTGGGGGGGAAGATGTGAACACCTGTAGAAGATCTGAAAAAAGAATCAGCCATTTACTAACAGATTAAATTATATTCTAAAATATTAAAAAACCAGGAATTTTCCAGTGATACCTGAAACCCACTAGGATTTATGAAAAAAAATATGCTCCTGAAGTCCTAAGAAAAACAGCGAGCTCAGAATGACCTGGGGCGCCTGGGGGGGCTCAGTCAGTTGAGAGGCCACCTCTTGATTTCGGCTCATGGTCTCAGCGTTGTGGGATCAAGCCCCTCATCCCACTCCATGCTCAGCGGGAAGTCTGCTTAGGAGTCTCTCACCCTCCCTCTGTCCCTCCCACCACATATGCTCTCTCTCTCTAAAATGAATAAATAGATCTTTTTAAAAAATGCCATGGACTCATTAAACTTTTGCTCAACCAAAGTTAAAGACTGAACAAGGTGTTTCAGTTACCTTGAAATTTTAATTAACAAAAATACGTAATTCTCTGGGTAGTTTAGCTACTACTGAAGCACACCTTAGATACTGAATTCCAAATAGACCCATGGAGCATTCATAAGGGAATGACATGGAGTGGTCATTTTTTTAAAAAGCAGCAGCAGCATATAAAATAAAGGAGCCTTAGAGCTCAATCAAATCTTATCCTCTCACAGGTAAAACCGTGACTGAGGCATGGTCACAGATTTCTCTTCTTCCAGAGATATTCTATGTGTTATCATCTCATATATTCTACTCTCCCCGATACTAAAATTTGATGAAGACTAAAGGTTATATGTTTCACATCATAAGATCATCATTCCAGCCATGGCTCCTATTTTAGGCTTGGTGACTGACGCGTGGTTCATTTTTGGATCTCTGACTTAATGTCCTTGAGCCTTAGCTTCCCCTTTAGGAATGGAATTCGTATTGCTCAAATCTCAGACTGAAGCTTAATTGACGTTTACAAAGTGGAGGGCCAAATAGAAAATCACAGCCACGAAAGCTAACCCAAGAGCCGTGCAGTTAATTAAATCTCCAAATCATTAGCCTTGCTACTGCTGACTACAAAGGTGACTCAGGGCAACATGGAGTCCAAAAGCACTAAGGCAGCAACTTAAGCTATGAAGGGCCCTGAAAGTAAATTTCTTATTCAGGATTAAGTCACAATATAAAGAGATGCCGTTTTCATGTATTTTTAAAATTAACTACAACATGCAAATGGAAAATAAAGACCTGTCCAAGAAAACAGAGTTGGGCGTCTGTGGTTCACGGCCACCAAGTGCTCACCAATGACTCGATAAGTAAATGGATACAGGATCACATGGCCCTAAAATGAGGACCCACAGCTGTTGGCATCCAGTTGTTGCTATCTGTGGCTCCTCCGTAGAAGGGCAACAATCAGCAGGGCTGGTTACTAAATTCTGCATCACCCCGGCTCAGCCTTCCTCCCTAATCCTGGTGTGCAAATCTGCTCATTAAGGTTGACCAAAGTAGTATCCTTTTAATGGAGCCCTTTCTGATACCTGGCACTAAAACATGTAAGTAATTTCATTTTCCTCCAGCTTAGATCAATGCTCAAAACTGATTCTTTTCCTCATTTAAGGACTCTTTCACTACCTACAAATATTCTGACAGAATAGTTGTCTATGAAAAATGGCTTTGCTCTTTATTTTTTAACCAAAGGTGCTCGGTCTCAAAGCTCGGAAGTAACACACCGATATTGCTTGCCACAGGATCAGAACTGTTATAATCGGGCATAACTCAAAGCTAACAGGAAGCTTTATTGAGTGAGTCATGGTAATTTGTTCTTTAATTCCATTTCAGAGTCAGTGCCTCTTCACATTCAGGAATTAATTTTTTAAATCAAGTTTAAATCATTTCTATCAAAAGTTAAAAGCAGAGTGCATGCAACAAAAAAATCCCAGGCTCAAGAATCATAATGAGGTCGGCAGAGTAATAACATGCAAATTACTTACAAAAATGTGAGCTTTGACTGCTAGGCGGCCAGGAAAAAAAAAAAAAAACTAATCAGAAGCAACTGCAACAAAACTTTACAAATTCTGTGGTTCTTTGTTTGCCTTCCTTCAGCGCACAGGTGTTCCTACAAGGCCCAGAAACCCCAGCTTGATGTCGGTCTATATTTAGTGTTCATTTAGCCAAGCAATGTAAGATGCCAAATACTTTTTTCAAAATGTCTGAGCTTTTTGTGAATATATTGCTGAAACCATGCTTTGAAAATAAAAAGCCACCATGCTTTGATTCAGTTGGTAACTGATGAGGTCCTTATTGGACCAAAGTTAAATGTCCTTATTTGGCTGGTGTGTGTGTGTAAGCAGACACATTTCTAGCGCCTCGGCCACGGTATGCGCCCATATATAAATGTCCACTAGCAGACTAGAGCTGCCATCCTGACAACTACCTCGCACAGGACTCCAGACCAGGCAGAGGATGGCAATCAGCAAAGACAGAACAAGGTTGTGATATTAACTAGGGGCATGGCACGTCAGAGAGTCCCTAGGGCGTCCAGTCACTAGGAAACAGGATTGGGAGGGGGAGATTTTGTGGCTCCAGACCCACCGCAGGAGAGGGAAGCACTTTGTCTCATCCACCTCCCTGTCTACTGGAAAGCTTTATTCACTCTGAGTTTTTAGGCATCCTCCTTTCTCAGGAATGTCAGGCTTTCTCTTGTGTGGCTCCCTCATGAACACGCCAAGGAGCTTCTGCCCTCTGCTGTACATAAAAGGAGCTACAGTGAGTCCTGAGGTCCCTGTGAGTCCCATTTGAAGGCCACAGGGACAGACTCTCCGAGTGGGATGCGGAGGGCTGGGTACTAAAGGGATACCCACCTTCCACTGCCCCGTCTAAGACAGACATTATTTGTCCTTGAAACATTTTGTATGTCAGTGAGAAAATACTGGCTTCACAGAACTTCCTTTACAGTTTACATTCAGTACAGACCTCACCCTACTTTTAGGGGAAAGGAAAGCCATTTTCTTAGGCTTCATCTGTACCAGCGGACCAATTGATGCAGAAGACATAACTCATAACTGCCTTCTCAGAACTATATTGTACTTTAAAAACCTATGCCAAATTCCATGAAAAATGAAAATGTTTGCTGTTAATTATCAGCCTGTTTTTTAAATACTCCCCTGACAACCTGATCTGTCTTAAACCATCAAATCTTTGAAAAAATAATAGAATGGCCTCATTTTGAGCATTTACTGTTTTTCTCTCTCCTATAGTCTTACAAGCCTGTGAATTATCGATTCCCTCCAGGGATGAGGAAAATGGAGCCTAAGCAATTCCTTACACCAAAATCTGAGTAAAACCATTTTTTAAAAAAGATTTTCTTGTTTTTGAGAGACAGAGATAGCAAGAAAGCATAAGTGGGAAGAGAGAGAGAAAGGCTCCCTGCTGAGCAGGGAGCCCGAAGCAGGACTCCATCCCAGGACCCTGGGACCATGACCTGAGCTGAAGGCAGACATTTAACCAACTGAGCCACCTAGGTGCCTCTGAATTTTTAAACCAGTGAAGGGGCTGAAAGTTTTTATAGCTTATGACCAATTGTCTCCCAATTCTGGAGAACTACATTAAGAGCAAAGCAAGAGGACACACCGCATTTTATCTATTACATACTTGAAAGAACACATTAGGAATAGTTCAAAGCCACAAGAAGAAAATGGGTATTCTCACCTGAATTGTTTAATCTGGGGGCATTTTTAAGTATTTGATTTTTATTTCAAGTAATTTATTCTATCTAGATTCAATTCCCAGAAAATTCAGTGGATGCCACTTGAATCATGGAATGCTGGTTGTTCCAAAATTAATGCTTGAGCCTCAAAGAACTTAGTAGGCAGGGGCCATTTTAAATTCCTTTAAAACCAGCAAGATTAACGAAGAATCAAGGAATGAACTTGTCTGTCATATACCATTTTACTACTTTCAAGAAAACTCAAAGATTTGTATACACTGAATCCCCATTAATCCTTGTTGAGCAAACATCCATAAATTTCATGAAAATGTATCCACCTATAAACCTAAGAAGCAGATAAACACTCACTCATCTCTTCTTCCTCCTAAAACTCCAGCTAAAAGGTAGAATAGATATAAAGATTTCAAAACCACAAGAAAGAAAATTGGAAGAAACAATACTGAACAATATTTTAACAAATGTATTAAATATGCAAGAGACCGTGGTTGTTAGCCTGCCTTCACAGGCCTCCAGAGGACGATCACTGATGAATGAGGGAAACTGCAGAGTCCAGGCGGGCTCAATAATTGGCGGCAACACTAAGTATGAAGCTAAACACAAGCAGGTCATTTCATGAACATTGGAAAACTACATTATAGAAATCTCCCAGAAAGAAAAATAAATGAAAAATAAGGAATCCAGCAGCTTTAGTTATGTCATGGGGTTTGGACACAAAGAAAAGTGTGTATGTGTGTATGTGTGTGCGTGCAGTTGGGATTTTTGGCTTGGGGAAGGTGTAGTGCAGGGCAGGGTCAAGAACCTACGAATTTTATTTTCCAGATTGCCAGGGGCCACCAAAGCACAGTATCACACAATTTTATAACACTAAAAAACCTCTAACAAAAAAAACAAAGAAATCAGAAATAAATACTGTGCATCACAACACTTTAATTAGAATAGAGCAATGCCTTTGAAACTCTTGATCTACCTCAAGTCTTATATACCAATTCATACTACCTTTCAGACATGTAGTACTCTCAAAGTAATCAACCTCCCATGCACCCATTCCTGAAGTTACTGAAGGAAGTGTTCCACTTCAACAATTAAGTAATCTAATAACCAAGACACAGGGTCCAGGAAATACAAACTCCAATCAGAGAGAAAAACAAATACCAGGATGATGAAGTCTCAGGAAACAGCTGTATACATGGGTAAGAAAGAATTTAGTTTACACTGAAACAAGTACACAGTAGAGCTTTGACCATGTCAAAAATAGATTTAAAGTTTTACCTATTTGGGACGGTTTTGGAAGAAGTAGTGATGTGTATGTAAAAGCAAGACAAAATGTTGAGAATGGAAACAGAAGCACAGCGAACTAGTTCGGGAATGAACACAGAAAAATATGGTCGCTGTAATACAATGATGCCAATTTAATGAAAAAATTCTGGGGGAATGAGAAAAAAGTAAAAAAGGCAGAAAACTTCATCTATCAAATAGGATACTGTCAGATGTTTCTAAACATAGCAAATTAAAAAATAAGCAGTATAGGCCCCACTCAGAAATATGAAACCAAGGTGCTAGGAAAAACCTCAAGGCTGAAATGCCCCCTAAGAAATGGAAAAGGATGGTGCCAGGAGCTAACACTTTTCCTTACAATCCTTGCGGTACTATTAAGCTATGTATATAGATCGCTTTAATAAAAATTCATTATTTAAAGATATGTATACATACAGGAAATTGAAAATTTAGGGGGGAAAACACTACTTGCAATCTCTTTTCCACAATTCTCAGCTACTTGGGAGCAGAAGGAGGTGACAGCATGCAAACTCAAATTCTGGATTCCAAGGTGGTCTTCCTCTGCACCGGATCTGAAGGATGGGCTGCACACTCAAAGCAACCAAGAGCATCCCCACAGGCCAGCCGAGTGCAGCCGAGGGGCCCCATCAGACCTCCCAGAGATGTGGAAAATGCAGGAGAGGAAGAACGCTAGTTTCGGAAGTACGCTCACTGATTTTGGTTCTTCTCTACACTGTACGTGCTTCCCCATCCCTCCTGCCTCTTACTACTGTTCTCTGCACTAATACCAAAGAAATCAGTAACTAAAATCCCAATGATATGCTACAATATTACTCTAATTTTCCCAGTGACACTGCTACTTTTTTTTTTCATTTACTTTCATGTTGTCCAGATATACAGAGTAAGTTTTCTTCTCACTCTTTCCCTACTAGCTTGGTCATTTTGAACTCTACTTCAGACCCAGAAATGTTTCTTCTATTAGAAAAGAAGCACTTTTTTATGTGAAAAGATCTTTATTTCAAAATACAAGAATATAGCAAATAAAATGTGTTAGTACCCTCAGAGGTCAAGGTTAGCAGCCTTTCTGGCATATGCTAATTGTTCAGGAACTCCCATAGCTGGAATGAATAACCTTTAAGTACATCTGTAAGGTCTATTCTGTAAGATATAAATTCTCTATGTTGATCCCAGTGACAAAATTAAATTAGGTTCCATTTAAAAATTAAAATATAGCAGCTTTTCCAGAAGAACTAGCTCCCAAAACTGTATCCAGAACTCACCTGTTTAACATCTTAACTTAAATACCATGTATATTTACAACATTATAATCAATATTTTTGGACAACCACAGTATAGGAAATTTAACCTTGGGTGATAATTTTCCTCATTATGAAATCAAATGAAATATCATATTTTTACGCTCCTCATAAACAGAAAATGACCAAACATTACACTTTATTTATGTTTATGTTTACAGAGAATATTCAGTAATCAGAACTCACCATTTGTAATACTGTACATTAAATTATAATATAACCCCTGCTACAAAAGCTATCTATGCTGACCCTAGATAAAAACTATCCCTAGTTTAAATACATTAGGAATTACCAAAGGGGAAAAAAAAATTTAGAAAGTGGTCTTCCAAATGCTAAAAAGCTAGAAGAATTCTCCAACATCTGCTCTCTTATCTCGACATTTGCTTCGAGCTTTTGTTCGAGCTTTGAAGGCTGCAGAGTTATACAGGTGCTGAAATGAAGGAAAGAAAAACACATGTGGATCACTAAAATTTAAGATACTCTGATAAAGGATGAATTAAAAATCACAAAGCAAAGAAATGAGCTAACTCAACCTTATCAATTTTAAAAGTTTATAAAGCACACACAAAGAACAAGGGGGAAAATTAACACATAATAGATGATATTTTGTATTAAGAAAAAGTATTATTCAAATATGTAAAATACCAAATTCTACCAAAAAGTTTTTAAAAAATGCATCAACATTTAATCTGATCAAAGAAAAAAACAATTCATGAATAAAGTGAACAAAATACCCAAAATATCCAATTAATTAAAATAGCAAGGAAAAAAAATTAGGCTCCATCTTAATGCCAATTAAACTAACAAATGTTTTAAATCCTAAAATTCAATGCTGTCAAATATGTAATGGCTATGTGCCTTCATTCATTGCTAGAAATAATTAAAAATGACAGAATAACTTTAGAAGGTAATTTGGCAGTACATATGGGAAAAGTCAGAATTGACTCTGTATTCCCATGTACAGATTTCTTCTGAGAAAAAAATTCAAAGGAGAAATATATGTAAAGATGCTAATATTAAAATACTCATCAATTATATGATCATAACAATGATTAACTATAGAGAGTCTATAGAAATATAATTAAACACTTCAGGGGCACCTGGGTGGCAGAGTTGGTTAAGCTCCAACTCTTGGTTTCGGCTCAGATCGTGATCTCAGGGTGGTGGGACTGAGCCCCACAATGGGTTCTGCGCTCAGCATGGAATCTGCTTGAGATTTTCTGCTCTGCCCCTCCCCCAAATCGCACACTTATGCATTCTCTCTCCCCAAATAAAATTTTTAAAAAGCATATTTATGTAAGAAATATATATATAAACATATATATGAGATAAACATATATATTTACAAACATATATATATATATGATTGAGCACTTCACACCCACTCGTATGGTTATAATTTAAAACAGAACAAAAACAAAAAAGCTAAAATAACAAGTGTTGAAAAGGATATAGAAGTTGAAATTATCATACACTGCTGGTAGGAATGTAAAATGGTTCAGGACCAACAGAAAATGGTTTGGCAGTTCCCTAAAAAATTAAACATATAACTACCATATGACCCAGCAACTCCATTCCTATACCTAAAAGAATTAAGAACAAGTGCTCTAATGAAAACTTACAAATGTTCATAGCAACATTATTCACAATGGCCAAAAAGTGTAAACAAGCTAAATGTCCATCAAAGGATGACTGGATAATCAATAATACTCCACACAATGGAGTATTATTCAGCCCAAAAAGGACCGAAGTACTGGTATGTGCTAGAACATGGATGACCCTTGGCAACATAATGCTGAATGAAAAAAACCACACAACAAGTCACATGTTATTTGAGTCTATTTATACAAAATATCCAGAATAGGTAAATGCAGACAGAAAGCAGACAAGTGGTTGCCAGTAGCTGTGGGGGGAGGGAAGGGGGAGGGAATGGGAATTGAATGCTTAAAGGTATAAGCTTCCTTCTGAGGAGATGAAAATATCCTGAAACTAGACAGATAGCTGTACAACATTGTGACTGTACTAAATGCCCTGAATTATACGACTGAAAACAGTTTGTTACGTGAATTTCATCTCCGTAAAAACATAAGAATAATTATAATTTAAGGATTTTTGAAAGGTTAAGTGAAATTATAAGTAATGTCACAAACTCTCTAAGCCTGTTTCCTTAATTTGCAAATGAATCTGGTACTTATTAAGTAGGTTTAGTTATCTGATACAAAAGAAGCACTATGTAATATTTATTCTTTCATAGAAGTTAACAGAATAAAGGAAAACAAAAAAGGAAAATTTCTTTATTAATGGGATTAAGAATAAAATTATTCAATACAACCCCTCTGGACTCTAACTGCAATGAAGTTTCTACAATTTTAATACAGCTGTTGTGTCTGAAACAGCATGAGGCACTCAAGGCCCACAGACTCCACTCAACACCTATCACCTGGTAGAATCGAAGCATCAGCTCTGCTTCTCTTCAATGCATTTGGTTCTGATGAGAACAAAAACAAAACCTACCCTTTCAAAACGAGAAATCTTCATCGTTTTAAGTGTTGCGGCATCAAGCATCACCGGGGGTCCAAGTTCAAATACATTACGAAGGAATTCATTTGACTTCAGTAAAATAGAAAAGGTAATAAAGCTCATTATTAAACATCAGCTCTTTTTTATACAAAGTGAAATGATTAACAGAAGTAATGTGAAGCTTATAAATAAGAACACAGGTCACTTATTTTGTTTCTCTTTGTAAGACTAAATTGTTTCAAATGCCTTGAATCCAGTAAAGTTATGAGAAGAGCAACAGCGCTCTACAGAATTTATAGATGTTCCACCGGATTTATACAATACAAACGGAAGAGTTTCATACTTATTGAATTTTACTTTAAAATATAAATGTAAAGTTAATTAATAAAATGTAGTTTTGTATCATGCTAAATGCATTCTGCATATCCTGCTAACTTCAAAAGCCCATTCAGTGAACTACATTCAAAACTGCTCCCTAATTTAAAAGCAAACACACAGAAAAGAAGTCACTCACTCACCTGCAAATGATACTGCATCCCTGATCCAAGAACTTCCTTAAAGGTGTCATAGGTATGTTTTTTGACCCAGCAATCAATATACATTCGTTCAGGGCCAAATTTAACAGTTTCTGCTGGAAAATCCCGTTCCTAGACAACAGAAGAACCAAAATTTTAAGAGAAATTAAGAGGACTTAAAGAGATCCTACATAAATACAATTTCTAAATAGACACATTTACGTGCTGAGGTAAGAAAACAATATGGTTTTAACTGATACTGCCATCCCTGAGATGTGAATAGACTAGAAATTACTATCCTAATAAGGGTGTAGAACTTAATCTAGTTGTCATAGACTTGGCACAACTGAGTTCAAATAAATCTTACTGGCAAACCACATTGTTGCGAATGTCTTTAAATTTCAGTAGCACTCAAGAAACCTCAGGAAACAAACTGAGGGTTGCTGGAGTTGGCAGAGTGGGAAGGATGGGGTGGCTGGGTGATGGCCATTGGGGAGGGTATGTGCTGTGGTGAGTGCTGTGAATTGTGTAAGACTGATGAATCACAAACCTGTACCCCTGAAACAAATAATGCATCATATGTTAATTTAAAAGAAAACTTGAAGGAAAAAAAGTTATCTCTACCGGTCTACAAATGGGAGGTGAAGTGGGGAGGGAAGAGGAGGTGGTATCAAAGATAAGATGCCCCCACACGCCAGTGGTGAAACCGAGGGGAAGCAGGGTCAAGAGAAGACAAACGGGGTTAACAGACCAACCAAAAAGAAGGGGACCAGCAACCAGGGGGCTCCAAGGGTTTAAGACCAGGCTTATTAAGAAAATGAGAGCAGGTACGCCTGGGTGGCTCGGTTGGTTAAGCATCTGCCTTTGGCTCAGGTCATGAATCCAGGGCCCTGGGATGGAGCCCCACATCGGGCTCCCTCTGCCTCTTGCCCCTACTTGTGCTCTCTGTCAAATAAATAAAATCTTAAGAAAAAAAAAAAAAGAAAGAAAGAGAAAATGAGAAGGAATAGGTGAGTTTAAGACTTCAGAGATGGAATAATTTTGCCAGAAGACAATTTTATAAAGTATAACCCTGAGAGAGAATCAAGTGAATGAAAATAAAGAAAATGGAAGTAAAGATCATGAACAAATACAGGATAGGGTTTTCCAAATGCACAGAGGAGTCACACAGACTAGAGGCAAAACTTGGGGAGGAAAAACACTGGCCACTCCATTGTTTGATGAATCATGACTATGAAAGAGCAACCAGGAAGAGAATAGCGGGTCACCGGAGACAGGATAAAGAGACGGAACTTAATCACTCCAATTGTCTTCCCCACACCTACGTAGCCCCCTTCTTTCCCAGCAGACACAGCATATAACATGGAAGAACAGAATGCAAACTCCAGACTTACACAAGTATACTACTCATTGGCTTGTCATTTTGCCGAGTAATTTAACCCCTTTGGGTCTGTTCCCTTGCTTGTCAAGTGGGGCTTTCCTCCCCCTACCAGTTATTACAAGTGTTAAGACAAAGTCTGTGTTGTGAAGCACATACAGTAGCTGATCTGTTACAACAGCTCAAAAAACCCACAAGGGTTCTACTATTTCAGCCTTCCTTATTTCAGAAAACATGAGACACCAGGAAAGAACTCCCTCTAAACTCAACTGCATCCTTACCTACTCTTCTCCTAAATCTCTCTAGTTCAAGGCAAATCATACTGTTTACATCATACTCTCAACCTTTCATTTATATTTTAAAATGCTCCCTTCTCCATGGCTTTCTTCTCCCATAAAATGCATCCAGCATCTTAAACAAGACACAGTAACACACACTCCCACAGTCCAGTGGTCAACTCTCTTCCCCTTCCAATTACAGTCGTATTTTTAAAAAAAACAGTCAAGACACCCCATCTCCACTTCTTCACTTCCCATTCTCTTTTCAATCAATCCCCATTAAGCTTTCCTGCCATCATTCTACTGAAGCTGCACTTGTAAAGGTCACCCACCAATGACCTAACTGACAAATCCAATGGACACTTTGACTCTCTCTCACTTGCCCATCTGCAGTTCTTGGCCCTGATGAAAGATAGCACAGTGCAGTGAGTTCAAATTCCAGCTTTCCTACTTACTGTTCTTTATGTCTTTAGTAAACTCCTTTTTCCTTAAAAAGTTAATTCTGTTGCTTAAGTTATAAAGGAATTAAAATAAGAAAACTGTATGTCAAGGTACCTAACCTATTAAATGCTTGCTAACTTGAGAAACACATGGTCTTAAAAGAAAGACTCCTGAATGAAAAGAAATGACAGGCAGCAATAACTATGCCTAAAATGGAGAATTCTCCTCTATAGCAGTTTAACAACCTCCATCCATCCAGGAAGCAGGGTCCTTCAGAGAAAACTGGCTTCCAGTAAAAGCAAAGAAACCGCAACACTCAACAAGGCTGGAAGGCCAGACCTTTCTTTGGTGGGTACACTGAAGCAGAACTGGAGCACAGCAAAGCCGGTCAAAGGGAATGGGAGGAAGAGAAATCCTGAGATGGAGAGGAGAGGGTGTTTAAGGTCTGGGAGGGAGAGCACCACAGGTCAGAATTATGAGGCAAAGAAATGGCTTTTACTTTTTGTACTGCTGGGCAAGAGTGACGGGCACACAAAAGACCTGTTAAGGCTGCTTAAAGATTTTACTTATTTATTTGAGAGAGAGAGAGCACACGCACGAGCAAATTGAGGGGTAGAGGGAGAAGCAGGCTTCCGCCAAGCGGGGAGACCAATGAGGGGCTCAATCCAAGAACCCTGGGATCATGACCTGAGCCAAAGGCAGATGCTTTACTGACTGACCCACCCAGGTGAGTAGGTTGCAGTCATTCAAGAAAATGGCTCAATTTGAGGATACCACCACACTAAAATTTTAAGATCAAAAGGATCAATTGTTAATACAGATTTCTGCTCAAGTTCGGGATTTTACTCTGTGTTTTAGATTATAAAAACCAGAGTAAATATAAACTACTATTCTAATTAGAGTTAGCATTAACAAAATGTTCAGGTCCCAGAAGACCTCTATACCTATACCCTAGGTTTTACTTAGATTAAAATGAAGAAAGTAGGGAACCTGGGTGGCTCAGTGGGTTAAGCCTCTGCCTTCAGCTCAGGTCATGATCCCAGGGTCCTGGGATCGAGCCCCACGTCGGGCTCTCTGCTCAGCAGGGAGCCTGCTTCCCCAACCCCCACCTCTCTCTGCCTGCCTCTCTGCCTACTTGTGATCTTTCTCTCTCTCTCTGTCAAATAAATAAACAAAATCTTTATTTAAAATAAATAAATAATAAAATAAAATGAAGAAAGTAGTTCTTAAGTAGCCTATGTATGAGAATCATTGCAACATTTCAAAACTGGACCTGAATGGGGTCTTAGCATCTTTATTTTTTTAATTCCCATTCTAAGTTTTCATATACATGTCAGGCTGATGACTCTTTGGTGACATACTAATTCTTAAATGAACTGCCCTATCAGATAGCAAGTATCTGAGATATTTATTCTTATATCCAAGAAATCATTCTTATCTAGCTAAGAAAAAGAAAAACAAAAAAACAAAACAAATACTTTGGTATTATCCACAGTAAAACTGCTTTTATCCTGCAGTTCCTTTTAACCATGCATTCTATCCAAATCCCTGAAAGTTTCTAAATCAATTTATTTGCCAGACAGATTAAAACAGGTTAGAAGACTATAGAAGATACTCAAGCATCAGATGATTTTAAACCCTTATTTAAAGGCTGGATTTCATCATTTCTTAGCCTTTTGGCTAAGACCTAGTGTAAAGGCTGGATTTCGTTATTTCCGTTTTTAGCACTCAGGTTTCCCAGACAAAGATCTTTGTTTAAAGTACTGAAGGGTAGGCAATAATTTACCATTCACAAAAAATACCATACTAAATATCTATGTGCACCTTTGCTTAAATGATGGCAAGTACAACAAAGTGAAACACACTTTTTTAACTATGAAATTGTCATATTTTTTAACCTAAAAAAAAAAAGTACCTTTATGCATCAGAACTAAATTTTCTTTTGTTTAAAAAAAAAAAAGTCATCTCTCTGTATGTAGTTAAAAACCTTGCTTAAACGGAGGAAACCATTTTGCCCAAAACTGAAGTTCAATAAAAAAATGACCCACAACTGTCCAGTTTAGCCTAAACCAATCTCATCTCAAAACAAATAGCACATGCCTGGCTGGCTCAGTTGGTGGAGCATACAACTCTTAATCTCGGGGTTATGAGTTCAAGCCCCATGGTGGGTGCATCGAATCTACTTTAAAAAAAAAAAAAAAAAAAAGTAGGAAGGAGCGGCACCTGGGTGGCTCAGTGGTTAAGCTCAGGTCATGATCCCCGGATCCTGTGATCAAGCCCCAAATCAGGCTCCCTGTTCAGTGAGGAGCCTGCTTCTCCCTCTCCCACTCCCCCTGCTTGTGTTCCCTCTCTCGCTGTGTCTCTGTCAAATATTTTATAAATAAATAAGTAAATGAAAGTAGCCATTATAGCATTAAAAGACCTACCTCCACTGCCCTCAGGATGTCTCTGAACACCGACCGCTGCTTTCTCTTGTCCACTTTGGCACGGTGCTTGTTTCCATCCGTAGCCAAAGCCCTAAGCATCTGGGTCAAAGAGTCCATGTCTTCGTAAAAGAAGTCCTGGTCAGGAAAAACAATTTTGTTTAGTTCATTATTGGGTCTTCCCCCCAACCTTTCCTAGTGCTAAAAGAGAACACTCTACTTTGGAAAATACCCAGCAGGGGTAAAAACAGCACCACAAATCTCCGAGCTCTTTAGAGATCTTGGCGCACAGGAATACATTAATGCATTTATAATATCATGCAGAAGTTTTAATCCAGAAATGCTGACTACAAGATGATATACTACCACTAAACAATTAACATTCCCCCCTCCAAGTATATCCAGATACATTCAATAAATATTTAGTGCGCTCCTACCATACTCAAGACATTCCTAGGATTTCAAAGTAGTTCAGTGAAACTGAATACCCCAAATACCAACATAGCTTCTATCCTTTGGCTCTTCAGTCCCCAAAGCACACAACCCCGGAATTCCAAATATTCTTATTCCAAAAGTACAAACTATCAGTAATGCCTAAAGCACCTAACTTCTAATATACTGGCCATATTTCAAAAATGCAATACAATTTAAATCTGGTGCACAACTTAAGTAATTAAATTACTCAAGCTAAGAAGATATTTTAATCCCTTTTGAAGGGAAGCCACAAAATGTATTACTGTTTGCTATTACCTTGATATGACTCCCCTCCAGCACAAAATTATCCAGCCCAGTAATATATCAACAGTGTAGAGATTGAGAAATCCCACTATAATTGACCTCTGCCATGAGTAAAACTCAATCTAGTTTACAGTCTGAGTCAATGAGTTCAATACAGTATTAACTTGGAAAATTTAAATACTAATATTATAGGGAAACATATCCATAACATGTTGGGGCATTAAAAAGAAAGTAAATTTAAGACATTAAAAAAGTCCATAAATAGCTTCCAAAAGCCAATTTACTAGAGTTTAGGGTAACTCTACAGTAAAACTATACACCCAGGGACAAATGAGCTCTTGGAGATACAAATAAACACCTCAACTCCTATCAGTAAGAAAAAGAAAACAGCATAATCATTATCACAGAAGGGTATGTGTGTGCGTGTGTTGTGTCTGTCTGTCTGCCTTGTTCTTGCAGCACTTCCCATGTCAGGTTAGGTGAGGACAAAAAAGGAAGAACTGGGGAAGATCTGTCTAGAATATATTTTGGTACAGTTTCCTGAGTCAGCACATTATGTGGCTCCCAAGACCTGTAACTCTGCCCAGTAAACAGTCTTTGTTTTATTATAGGTTATCCCAGAGAGCCCCTAAAAGGCCACTACCAAAAGATCACCACCAGGAGGGGGACGTAATCCTCACTTTAATGAACAGTTACTGTAATAGCTACCACTTACACTGTATCTATGTTCTCAACAACCCCATGAGGTAGTTACTACTTTATTCTCCATTTTAAAGATACTGATACCGAGACATAGAGAAGTCACCCAACATTATCCAACTAATAAGGGTGGAAAAGAGATTTGAACCTAGGAGCGTAGTGTAGAGTGCACTCTTACCCATTTGGTTGTAGAGCAAACATGCATAATAAACCACAGAGAGCTCTCACAAACAATTCCCAATTCTTCATGTCAACTTATAATTATGTTAGCAAAAGGCTCTGAATATTTCAATGCCATGTATTTGCTTCCAAAACCCTAATTTAAATCAGCCTATATATTCATCAACACATGGTTTAATTTTTTGAACACTCCTTAACTACCCCCACCAAAGCCACACACTCACTCCTTTCAAAAAGCTTACTTAACAAAAATAGCAAACAAAACACTAGGTTCTGTTTTGTAACCAAGGTCACTTCTGTCCTTAAACAAATAGTTACCCAAACTTGTTCAATTTTATCTGAGTTCTCCGAGCTCTCTCATATGATTTATTATACCCACAGAATATAAGCTACGTGGGCAACAATAAAAGTGTATTTACAAATTTTTTAAAAAATTCAACATGTATAACTTGAACTGCCTTATTACTTTACTTTTAAAATACACTTTAAAGGAAAAAGAAAAAGAAATTACCATTTCTGGCCTGCAGAAGAACAGAAGATTAAAAAAGTGGGACATCTGGCTTCTATGCCTTGAGGTTAGGGAGGCATTAACTAGCGCAATAAAATTAAATTGATTGCTAAACTTGAGGCCAATTTCTCACATAAGTAGATTCATTCGCTACTGAAAGCCTTAATAACTTCTTTTCATTCCCACCCTGCTATCCTTCAAAGAAAAAGAGAGAGGCCGGGGTAAGCCTAAAAAAGACACTTCCCAGATATTTTTAAACACAGGACTAGAATGGAATTATTCATTGTTAAATAACATATTGAATTCCTGGAAAGGTTTCATTCCAGAAATATAATCTTTGTTCTTACATTAAAAAGCAGCTAATAAGTAAGCCAAGGTTCACAAGAGAGGATACAAACCAGGGTGACCAAATGTTCCAGTTAGCTTGAGAGGAAAGGTTTCCTGG
Source organism: Mustela lutreola (assembly GCF_030435805.1). Lineage (NCBI taxonomy): Eukaryota > Metazoa > Chordata > Mammalia > Carnivora > Mustelidae > Mustela > Mustela lutreola. The sequence goes on along the minus strand of NC_081293.1, from coordinate 165,629,419 downwards.
AACACAGAACTTTCAGTGCTAACCCCGCAACAGAACAGGCGAACCGGTAAAGTTGGTCAGCTATCACAAACTCAAATATTTTTGAGAGCCAAATTGAGGTAATAAACATCCATGGACGGACAATAGGTAGGGAACTGCAAAGCACATAATGCCCAGTCTAAAGGGTGATGTTTGCGTTCAGCTTTGGCTTAGAGAGGTTAAACAACAGTGACTAAACTCATTAGATCTCAAACCTATGTCACCTAAGTATGTCATCCATTTGTCTGACATTTATTATAAAGCACTCATGCCTGAATCACCTTAATATGCCCTGTGTCTGAGACATCCAAGCAGAGCCACACAGACTGTCATAGACAACTCTCTCCACAAGTAACAGTGTCCCTAAACTTGAGTTCTACAGACAACAAGAGTTACGTGTAATAAACTACACTTAAATGTTGCTCTACCAACCCCTACCGGTTTATACTCTTAAAATTTTTATACCACCACTGCCAAGAAGCAGAGCAATCAGTCACTTGATTCTCAAGCTGGCCATACTCCAAAGTTATCATCCAATTCTTAATTATGAATATAATGGTAGAATAATGGTCCTTGAGACACAATCTTTTCCCTCTGTTCATCAGACACTTACACTCTCCATCCCTCTGGCCAATTCAAACATAAGTGCCAACGATTCACCAGCAGCTATTCTCATGTTGACATCATCAGAAGAGAGGAGGCTTGGAAGTTTATGGAAATGCCTAAAAAACAGTTAGTCATTACTGTGTGAACATAACCAATCATATCAATAAATGCTGTTTTTATAAAATATGAAACTAAGAGTACATACATCTCAAGCTTTTTCTTCACTTCACTGATTGGGCATATAGTCAATAATAATGTCCATGCGAGAAGAGCGCTGATATGAAGCATTGTATTAGGGGTGCTGCAAATAACATTAGTGTCTTTGTCTTTGAGATAGGACTTGGTGAAGATACTTTCCAAACATTCCAGAGTTGAATACAGCTCCTAATGCATCAGAACATGAAGTAAGGTAACCACTTTAAATTTGAAATATGCAAGTATATTAATTAATTAAATTTGAAATGTGCAAGAGTAAAGGGTGTTCTACTTACAGTAATGTCTTCTGTAGCAATAAAACAGCAAACACCAAAGCAAGTTGCACACTAAAAAGAAAAAAATAGACATTAATGTTGGTAATTTTCTTATTATTTCCGTATTTTCCTGCTTTTATAATTCAGTGTGAAGATTTTCTCAATTACATGATGACACTGCTCCCAAGCACAGAATAAAAAGAGAGGGGTGCCTGGGTGGCTCATGGGTTAAGTGTCTGCCGGGGGCCTAGCATAGAGAGTCTGCTTCTGCCTCTCCCCCTGCACAGCCCCCTCTCTGCTCATACTCTCCCTCGCTCTCAAATAAATAAAAATCTTTTTCAAAAAAAGAATATGAAGAGATAAGGAATACAAGATCAAGAGTTAACGGAAGTGGATTTTAGCCCAAGCTCTGCTACCAAATCAACAATGTGACTTTAGGAAAGTTACTCAATCTCTCCTGGGTCTTCCTTCTTTAATCCAGCAGATCCTTTTTAAACTTCCAACTCCAACTCAAAGACAGAGATGAAGTTTGCACATTGGAGATAAAGAAGCCTACTCTTCTTAAAAAACCTTTAAACACAAAGTTTGTTATAAGCTTTTAAGCATTTAAAACCATTTATATTCATTCATCTCTTTTTATACTCTACTATGAAAACTTCTAAAAGAAATCAGTTTCCAAGAAATAGCAGAAATCTAAAATTTAATTAACTATCCTCAAACTTGCCACCTCAAAAGGGGTCTCATTCATTCAAATTCCACTTTTTTCTGCCTATGTTGAAAACCAGTCAGGAATCCTATAATTCCCTTTTGTTAGGGAAAAAAAGAGGTTAGACAAATGATGACATTACAGGACTACCATGGTTTAAGTTACCTAATAAAATGGAGCTCAGAATACAAAATTTATATACAATCTGCTTGCAACTTTACGGGAACCATTAGTTTTCAGAACACTGCTCTAAACAAATAAATCATAGGAAAACAACTTATAATTTGTGAGATTTCTGTATTCTCCATTTCCCTTTTTGCTAATTTTCACTAAAATCCTCTCATGTTGTTCTAAGTGGCACTAAAGCGTGAAGTCTTTAAGTCACCATTCATACAGCCAAGTTCCTGGTATCATGAGGACATTTGCAGATTCATCTGCTCGGTGTCACTATTTTATTTTCATTATTTCAGCCTCGTAAAACTGGATATCGCTAAAATTAAAAAGTAGTCGAGGCATTATTCTCGATAACAGAAACTTTGTGGGTTTTTTTGTTTTTTTTTTTTAAAGATTTTATTTTTGTATTTATTTGACAGGCAGAGATCTCAAGTAGGCAGAGAGGCAGGCAGAGAGAAAGGAGGAAGCAGGTTCCCTGCTGAGCAGAGAGACCGATGCGGGACTCGATCCCAGGACCCTGAGATCATGACCTGAGCCGAAGGCAGAGGCTTTAACCCACTGTGCCACCCAGGCACCCCGATAACAGAAACTTTGAATCTGTAATCCCTCATCCTAAACAAGCAGCAGAGGCAAAGCCACATCTCTCCTTTTGATGCCTCTAAGAGAGAAAAGATAGCTTAAAAACTAGAACTGCCTTCATTCCTTCTGCTAATATGAGGATTGCCAAGTACTTTTTTAAATTCACAGCAAGCATCAAACATATTATTTTTAAAATGACAACGAACACACATGCAAGGAAAATTAAGGGTTTACTACAAGTATCCACGCAACAGTGTTTTCTGTCAAACATTTCAAAAATACCCCTATAGTCCTGCATGATTTAAAAGCTTCATGAAAACCCAAAAAAGGGGGATAAAAATATAAACAACAAAAGCTTAATTAGCTATTTTTGGGACTATGAACTGCTAGAGGGCAAGAGATTCCTATGAAGTCACCAAAATTCTACTTTTTTTTGCCTCTGGGGAAACAGCTTAACTATTCCCAGCCTCCATATAGTTTGTAAACCAAGGAACCAGCCACTAAAGTGATGCATTCTGGCCTGAGCACCTGTCTTTTTTCTTTCCCCACCTTGCCACCATAGTTGCCATAAGGAGGACCTAAAGGTAGGACACAGAGTTGTGGATGGACACCCAGGGACTCTGCCAACTTACACAGTGATATGAGCAAGAAATAAATTTTTATTAAGTCCCTAAGATTTCAGGGTTTATCTGATAGAAAGATCAATGTCATCTAAATGTAATACTAAATAGTCAGTAATACTAAAGAGAAAGCTAATGTGAAAAGTCACTATTAAAACTATTAGAAAGCCTCGAAGCTGAACTGGTTTCTTGTTAAAAAAAAAAAAAAAAAACAAAACAGCTTAACAATCAAATCTAAAGTCAACTGTCATGAGTAATGAGTATCGAATAATCAGAGAATGAAACATGGTCTTTCAAACCCCATGACATGACTAGAGTATCTCACAAGTTACAGATTCCTATGAAATAAAGCTTTCAGCTTTTTCATAAGGACTTCTAGGCCACAACAGCCAAGGTTTTTTAAAAATACCTATTACATTTCTTAGAATAAAAAATGACCACCCAATAAGCACTTTCTATATCATTTAAGTTACAACAAAAATTATTCTTCAATCATCCTGAAGAACTCAAAATAGTATTTCCTATCAGCTTATGACCTTTGATTTCAAAGACATCGAGATGTGTTCTATCTGGGATGTTCTATGGTATCTCAGAAAATTTAAGGAAACAATTGTCAATACCATTAAGTCTGCTCAAAGTAAAAGATAAATGCAAATAAAATGTTAATTAAAAACCTATTATTTTAAAAATGTAACCTTCCTAGACCATTCATCAGAGTATCTGGATGTCATGCCTGGACAGACTTATAAAGTAAAAAATCATATACTTACAGTTTGCCTAGCCTGGATACTAGCTGTTCCATCACAAATTATTTTCTTTAAGACTGGTCCAAGAGTTTTTAAAACCTCTTCACTTTCAATTCCAGGGCCCAACTGAACACAAAGAACAGATGCTAATGCTGCAGCCGCACGCTGCTCATCACTCTTACCTAGGAAAAAAGCAAAGGTACAACCATGAAAAATTGTTCTGAGAGAACTTATTAAGACAGCAATTTCCCACATTTGTACAATTCACCAAAATATTATTTACCGTTCATACAACCCCATAATATGCTACATGAGCTGCAAACCTAGTGACCTCAAACTCTAGAAACCAACCTCACCCTACAACCACCACTTATTAGCCAAATAAATGACTTACAACTCTTATTCTCAAAACGTATTTCTTCAGCAGTGAAATGGAGATTAACACCTGTCTTAAGGGAGCACTGTAACAATTCAGCAAAATGACGTGTTTCAAGCTGACCTGATCTTCGAGATCTTTCATGTACTCATAGAACAATGCTCAGGTAGACTCTGAATTAGTTTCTCAACCATTTCAGATGGATGCAGCCCATGAAGTAAACTAAACCTTCAAGGTTTCTCCTTCCCCAATTTTTTTTAAAACAAGTAAGGGATTAAAAATAAAGGATTCTTGGGGCGCCTGGGTGGTTCTGCTCGATAAACATCCAACCCTTGATTTCATTTCAGCTCATGATCTCAGGGTACTGAGATCCAGCCCCGCATCCAGCTCCACAATCAGAGGGGAGTCTGCTTGCCCCTCCCCATTCTGCTTACATATGCATGCTCTTTCAAATAAAATCTTTAGAAAGAAAGAAAGAATTCTTTAAAACCATACGAAAACTGCAGATACCAAATTATTACCTGACAAATTAAAAATCTATTAAAAAAGCAGATTGGAACGGAATTTTTAAAGGTCATCTAACCCAACTACCATTAATAGGAAACAGTCTCAAAAAAGTTGGCTCTGCTATCAACTATACCACTAAGAAGTTATATAACCTTAGACCAATCTCACATTTCCTAGACCTTTATTCTGTACAATGAGAGAGATGGAATGGTTGGCATTCTATTGCAAAGCTTTCACCTGAGGTAAAATGAGAAATACAAGAAGATAAAGGTAATAAGCTCATTCCATTTAAAAAGAGCAGGTGTGCTTCCCACATTTCTGGTGCTAGAAATATTTTGTTAATAAAGACCTAACCATAGGTCTTTATGATAAGGTCATTATTCTCATAATGTTCTTACTTGACAAAATAATTAAGCTGGCAGCCCCAGACCCTTGTAATTTTAGTGGTTCCTAAAAGTGAAGTTTGTTAATATTAGACTTAATCTTCAAGGTCTCTCTTCATTTTTAAAAGTTCTATGATTATAATATGACTTCCAGAATCTCCATTACAAAGTTCTAGAATTTAAACATTTCAAGGGATATCCTGAAAATGATGTCATCCACAGGTATGACTGAGGTTTTTAGTAAGTGCAAGGGAAAATGAGCTATGTGATTATAATACTTTTTAAGTTAGGAAAATGAAGTAGGATGGCTTTTTTAATACCTTTGTTAAAATCTGACACAAGCTTTCAAGATTTTCTTATACATGAAAATGGCAATCACCTGTTCCAATATAAACAAGGATGACAATCCATCACAATCCTAGTTTCAAGCTGTTTTTACATAAACAAAAACAAAGCTTCTAACAAGTCTCATTCTGAATTGAATAAGCATAGTGTATTCCTTGACAACCGTAAAGTTAAGAGTGAGCCAATCTTCCATTTCCATTAATAAATATTACTGCAAAGAAGGTGGCAAATTCCTTTTTAGTTCTGTGCCTCTGACTCAAAAATAAGTATATTACCTTTTTTCAGGCAGCGTTCAATGCTGTCAGTCAAAGTCATTCTTCTTTCCAGAATAAATTCATAAAGCATTTTTGAAGCCAGTGCATTTTTAATGCCTTCAAGAGCTGCCTGCCTTGTCTTCGCACTATTTAAAACAAATCAGAAGATCAATTTGGTGTGTACCATAGGTCAACAATGACTTATAAAAACTACACTATTTCCCTCTCCATTTCTCTTTATACATTTGTAGATTCTTTCTTTCTATAGAATTGTTATCAAGCTCTTAACCATTTTTCAGTGTAATAAGGTGAATCCACAATTCACCTCTTTACACAGAAGACATATTCTCCCGTATTACATATTTAAGCAAACTCACAATTTTTTGATACTGCAAAAGTCTGGACTTCGCATTTGCATCGTTAGGGCTCTTTACTTCTGTTTAAGTCAGCTCTAGAACTACTATGAAATAAGAAAATTTAGCTTTGCTATTTTTCACATCTGCAATAAAATTAGTGGGCAAGAGGCTTAAAGCAAAGTTTAGCTGTTCTTTCCAGCTGAAGAGTAACTTTTAGTCCAACAAACCCATTTCAATTGCAAACAAATACAGTTATATGCTATTTATTATGCTAGAATAATGACTAATCTAAGACAATCTAAATTCTAGTGGCATGTTCCGATCTGTTAAAAGTCCAAAGGAATAAGAAACACTTAAAGATCGAAAGTAAACAAATCAAGCTTTAGAAAAGTATACTGCTAAATCACAGAACTGCATATAATATACATAGTGGCTGATCAGAATCACACAGAACAAAGTTTCCAGTATCTCCTACCTTTTATCCAGGGTCAAATCAATGAATCCCTTCAATTTGTACTCTAAATCTTCTTGAGTTCCTTCCTCATCAAGGACTTCTGGTCCTAAGGAATAATATAAACTTACCATTGTTAATTTAAGTAGGAAAAAAGCAGACAGAAAACAGCAATAGTGTGCCTTAGCTATAAGAATTCTTCTACCTAAAACATCTTTTTATCTAAAGTTGCAAATTTAAATTTAAAACTCATACCATCTTCAGCAAAACTGGAAGGATCGCTGTAACCACTGCAATGGCTCATGGTTTCAATCGATGCATCCTCATCACTAAAAGGTTGAACATTCCGATGCTGGCCACCTAGTAGGCAAAAGAGGGTGGAAGTAGATGACTGTGCTGCCATATGCTCAAAAAGCTCACTTGGGAATTTTTATTTATTTATTTTTTTTTTTTTTAAAGATTTTATTTATTTATTTGACAGAGAGAGATCACAAGTAGGCAGAGAGGCAGGCAGAGAGAGAGGAAGGGAAGCAGGCCCCCCTGCCGAGCAGGGAGCCCGATGTGGGACTCGATCCCAGGACCCTGAGATCATGACCTGAGCCGAAGGCAGCGGCTTAACCCACTGAGCCACCCAGGCGCCCTCACTTGGGAATTTTTAAATCTACTTAGGAGAATTTTGGTAATGAAAATCCAACCTTATTTAAAAGGGATGATTATGCTACAAATAAACATACTTAAATATTCTAAAAAAAGTCAATTCACCTGTTTTTCAGACTACTGTTTTACAATATACATCAACTTCAGAAATGTATCAAAAACTGGTATTATGGTTGAAAAAGTATTTCCAAAACATGACTTCGTTAAAGACAATAAAAATATATCCAGAAATAGAGTATGAAACAATAGGTCATAAGAGTAAGTATATTGTTCAAGGAGAATGACTGAGCCTAGTAAACATAAACATGGTAAATGGATTAATTTTTAAGCTATACACCTTGTGTGAAGAAATAAGACATTAAGAGATGGTAGTTTTAAAGATAGCTTGAATTAAGCAAGAGGTGGGGGGGGACACCTGAGTGGTTCAGTCAATTAAACATCCAACTCAGGTCATGATCTCAGGAGCCCCATATGGGGCTCTGGATGCTGGGGTCAGCACAGTCTTCAGTCCTCTTGAGACTCTCTCTCCCTCTGCCCCGCCCCCCTGCACATACATACGCAAACACACACATGCAGTCTCTCTCTCTCAAACAAATAAATAAATAACATCTTTATTTAAAAAGGTGGGGGGGGACCCCTGGGTGGCTCAGTCGGTTAGGCGGCTGTCTTCGGCTCGGGTCATGATCCCAGTCTTCTGGGATCGAGTCCCATCTTGGGATCCTTGCACGGCTGGGAGCCTGCTTCTCCCTCAGCCTCTGCCTGCCACTCTGCCTGCCTGTGTGCTCTCTCTCTGACAAATAAATAAAAATAAAATCTTTAAAAAAATAAAAATAAAAATAAAAAATAAATTAAAAGGTGGGGGAAGGAATAAAACAGAAATTTTGGTTTTTGATATAGTAGAAAAGCCTGTTAGATGATTCACTTTTAAAAGAAAGGTTAACATATCCAACAGTTTAAAAACATCAGGGCTGTTACTAAAAAATAAAATCTTTTTTTTAAAGATTTTATTTTTTGAGTAATCTCTACACTCAACTTGGAGCTTGAATTGACAACTCCAAGATAAAGAATCCTATGCTCCACCGACTGAGCCACCCAAGCATCCCAAAATATAATCTTTTTTTGTAACTAGAATCTTTCCTCAAATTAACTTAAAAAATAAATCCACGGTGCCTGGGTGGATCAGTGGATTAAGCCTCTGCCTTTGGCTCAGGTCCTGGAATCGAGCCCTGAACCGGGCTCTCTGCTCAGATACTTCCCCCTCTCTATCTCTGACTGCCTCTCTGCCTACTTGTGATCTGTCTGGCAAATAAATAAGTAAAATCTTCAAAAAAAATAAATTTAGTTATATTTTGTTTTGCAGGAATTTAATAATAAAGTACTGCTCTGTCATGAATTACATTCAGCACTGAGTTACAGTACGTACCAAAATCTGTCTCAAAAGTGACTTTGAGTCACCTGATTCACCTTTGAGTCCAAGTTCGCTTATCAGTAAAATCAAAGATTGTACCAAATATCACCAGGTGCCTCTGTTCAAGAAATTCATGTCACTTATTCCCTTAAAAAGCGGTGGTTTGTTTGTTGTTTGTTTGTTTTGTTTTTCCAATCCTCTGTGTTTAAGCTTCCTAAGTTTAGTATTTGGGGGGTATATTTTTAATGAAGTTTTTTTTTTTTTTTTTAAATCAAAATACAACCTGGCTAATTTTTAAATCAACACAAGATGACAAGCAGCCTTCAAATTTGCTTGCTATTCCAAAGGAATAACTTTGCTAATAAAGGTAGGATGGCATAAAGAATAAGCTAAGAAGCCAGGATACCATAACATATTAATCAGAGTGCTTAGGGCAGGAATAAACAAATAAACCAAGACCTATAACATCATACTCTATTTCTGGATCTACCTTCATTGTCTTCCATGATTTGAAGTCATGGGAATAGTTTAGAGCCATCTGATTTCTACTAATACACATTCACAAGTCAATTCATATTTTTTACTTTTCATATTCAGTCTACTTCTAAACTTCCAAGAAGAGTACCCTTAAACACCTCTTACTCAACTCCTTTCCCTAAGTCTCAGTTTCCAACTCCAGGAAAGAGAAGTTAAACAAACAACAACAAATCAAGAAAAAGAACCCTGTATGAATGCCTGATATCTAGATCAAATTCACCCACTGTGTGATCCCAAGTAATATTAATTAGGTGGCACTCTAGACATAAAGTCCTTATATCTTCAGAGTTTACTAACAAGGTTTTGTTCTTTCATTTTAAAAAAAAAATGCTCTCTTTAAATTAAGTGCAATGAAAAATAAGCATACTTGTCAATTTTATCAGCTTTCTAAAACCCTGCATAACTTAAAAGAGAAAGAATTTAAATGGAAAATCAATTAAAGTGATAAGAAACATGGTTATCTTTTTATTGTACATGTTAAGATCTCATTTGAATCCCATCTCTACTGGATGTCATTTTAAAAATACCAATAAGGTAAATGGCTTTTAAGTAAGTACAAGTTTGTGACAACATTCCATCCCTTCTACTCCGTTATTATTTATCCCTTTATTTAAAAAGTAATACATCCACATGGAATCAAATTAACGTATTAAAAAAGTAAATCCCACTGCATAACCCACTTACCAGAGGTAAGCACAGATAACAAGTACTAGTGTAAATTTCCAAAAATATTCAAAGCCTGTACAGTTTTATACACTCAACGAAGAATTCTTTTCCATTCGTTTGAATATGCTAAAACTCAGTGTTTAAATTTACCTTTTCTACTGAAAATAAATTTAAAAAAAAAAAAGCAACAGCAATTAGGCTGATGAGAAATGAGCAAAGAGGAGAGGGGAAATTTGAAAAGTAATACCCCACCACCACCTGTGGTTATTCCTTAGCCCTAGGAAGAAAGGAAATTTCAGAGTTTCTGAGGGGATAAAGATTTGTTTGTGATTCGAGGAAGCCATGAGTAACATCCATTACAACTTTTAAAATGACTGCTTGCTGCTTCACCATCATCTGCTCCACCAACAAAAGGTAAAAACTTAAAGAAGAGTAAAATGAATAAGGACCTCCCAGACAATTCAAATTGACTTCAGAGGAGGAAAAGCTAAAATACAGAAAAGAATAGAGGTACCCTCTATTCACATTGACAATCAAATGCTACAACAAACTAATTTTGTATTTTACATCTTGATCAAGAACAAATTTCATGAGTATCGAGGGCATACAATAAAAATAAAGAGCAACATAAAAAGGGGGAAAACTGCAACTATAATAATTGATTTCTATTGTCAATTATTAAATGTTTACTACAGAACATAAGTTTTCATGCTGCTATAAATCCTACAGGAAAGCGTTTTAAACGCCAGTTTCGTATCATCTTTAACAAGGAAAATGGACTATTCATTAATGAACAGAGGCGTATCATTACGAGGGTCGATATTGTGTTGACAAATACATAATGGTTAGTACTAGTTCTGACGGGCTAAAGTCCGAGAATTCCAATGTTTAACTTCAAAATCTCGACCAAAAAATTACTAAATGAGATGATTTCATTAATACTCGATTTAAGTTTAGTGGTGTTTCATAAGACTTTCCTTTAAGTCCTTTTCCCCTAACCCTATAGTTAGTAGTAGAGAATCAGGAGTTCACTTAAGCACCTACCCATCCAGGAAAAGCTTCAACTTTGCAATGAGAACACAAAAAAAAATCTAAACTTTTGGCCAATTGCAACCTGAGTTCCCCACCACCTCACCCACCCCGGCCTCAGGGGACAGAACCTATAGAAGAACGCTGCACAAAGGAGAACGCGGTTTCTGCCCCCCGAGAGAAGGTCGCTGGAGCACCCCCCGCAGACGAAGCGGGGGCGCGGGGTTTCTGGAGGTGCCAGTTTGTAATAGAAATGGACCCTAGGCTCGGACAGTGGCCCTGAGCCTCCACGCCTCCGCCCAGCCAGGTGGACACGCGGGCTGCCCAAGGCGGCAACGGGATGGGATGCCACACCGGCGCCTCCGCGTCACCCGGGCCGCAAAGCGCAAGGGCGGGCCTCGTGACGCAAGAGCCGGGCCAAACGCGCAGGACCCTTGGCATTCCCCAGAACTCCACGTTGGAGTCGGTGGGTCAAAGGCAACCACAGATAGAAAGACGCAAAGCCTCTCCCGGCCCCACCCTCCGTCAGAGTGAGCTCTGAGGAGCAAGCACCAGCTTCTGAGATTTCCTCTCCCGCCCAACAATCCGTCACCCCGGACCCGGATCCACTCTCAGGCCCTAGAACTTATTCGCGCCGCCCCTCCCCGCCCCCAAGGCCGGTGCCAAAGAGTTCGGTCCGCAAGCCAGATCCAAATCGCGCGAGGTACTGCCCCCACGGCACGCTGGGAATTGTAGTTCGCCAGTCAAGCAAAGAGCCCGGCCGACACATATGTCCAGAGGAATGGAACTACAAATCCCACGGCGCCCGAGGATGAGACTCGCAAGCCCGGCCGGCAACGGGGATGTCGGCGGCGGGGATACCCCCTTACCTGCTGTCGCCGCCGTCGCTGCAGCTGCCCCTGTGCCGCTGCCACCACTGCCACCGCGGTGGGGAGTGTTCCGCTTCTTATTCTTCGGCATCGTGGGACGCCCGGTGCCGCCTAAACTCGGAGCTTAGCGAGGATCAGCCGATGGAGCTGCACTTTTTACTCGTGCGTCTGTGCGGCGGGCGGCTAAGAGGCGAGTCTTCAGCTAACAGAGGCGAGAAGCGGCGGGGGTACGAGCGGGCGGTGGCAGCAGCAGAAATCCCCGTGAAGAGCTGTGAGCGGAGACGATACATGTTTCTCTCTAGCGCGGGAGCTAAGGCGGGGCGGGCTGGGCCACGACGCCTTAAGTAGCAAGACCGCCGCCTGTCGTCACCATCTGTGGGCGGAACTCGAACTCTCATTAGCCAATCCCTATAGACTCCCCACCGGAGTCCTACCTCCGGCGACCGATGGATGCTGACTACCAATCCCATGTCGCAAATCTTCCAGCGGCGACCACGGATCAACGCCTCTCTGCCGCACTGAATTCTGGGAAATGTAGTAAATCTTCGGGGGGAAGTTCTCCTGTCTCCGCCCAACGGGTTTTTCTGCGCTCTTTTCTCCCTACTCTTGTCCCCTCCCCTGCTTCTCAGCGGCCCCGCCTCGGAATAAACTGAGTTGTTCCCAGGCGGTGAGCAATGAAGCGAGTATGCCTGATGACGAAGGCCAGCTTCCAACTGGGAGCTACGCAATTGGCTTAGCTCATCTTTATCTCGCGGGTGGCGTTCTTCTGTTTAACCTCTCCCCTGCTTCCGTCCAGGCACACCCATACCCCTCCTCGGGAACACCTCCAAGATTTTAGTTGTTGAATTAGCTTAGTGATCACCACTACCTATAATTGAGGGGCTGTGTGCCCCCTACCTCCAAAAAAAGGCGTGCTTTAGTCGTGTAGTTCGTCTCTTTCTCCTAGTATAGACCAGAAAGATCTGGTGATTCAATGTCACAGGAGTCACATTTCTAAACAAAAATGAGTCCTTTGACAATTCGGCCAGTTAGGAGGTCAATCTGGGATAAGAGTTGGTTTCTGAGAATTCAACAGCTGGTAAAACAAACATAAACTATAAATACCAATATCGCAGTGTTTTTTATTTTCCAAGGCACTCTTAGGTATGTCTTCCCTGTTACATTTGTCATGTATTTGGGACCTGTCATTAGGTTCATGTATTATGCCCAAACTCACTGACTCACCCCAGCGTAGGTGGCTAATCCCTCACTCCACCTCTCTCCTGGGCTCCTTCTCTTATTTTCTGCTGCTTGTAGCATATTTCCGCCTGAATGTGCTGCCAGCACCTCAATCCAATATCACTAAAACAAGAACTGTTTCCCTCTTCCTGTGCCCTTTGTGTGTTCACAGTACTACTATCCTCTCTGTCCAAATTCAAAAACTCAAACTTCCTATGTGGTTCCCCACTCTCTTTCATGTTCCCCAATCAGTTTTATGATAAAACTCTAAATTCATGCACTATTCTCCAGTCACACATGGCCTCAGTTCAAACCTGGGCACCTAAAGGGATCTTCCAGTCATTTCACCAAGGTATCACATATGATAATGCTGTCAGGTTTATTTATGATCCCGTTTTACTAATTCATTAGTTTAATAGTTGCTCAAAAACATTCCTCGGTTCCATTACCAATATGTTCAATGCCAAACCTCTTAGCTTGGCCTGGACTCCCTTTCCAGCTCCATCTCTCAGTGCTTCCCCATACACATCCCATTCTTCAGCCATGTGAATGAAGCCTTAGGGAAGCCCTAAACAGAACTGTTTCTTCCTCCTCACAACTCAGTGCTCTTTGTAATACTCTGTTGTCACTTACTATATCCCTACAGGTCACACAGCCCATTCAACGATGCTCTCCAAGGGGCCATATTTCAGGATGGCTTTTACGTTCTTTAATCCTAAGGCAGCAAGTAAGCCACATAGAGCATGTAAACCAGGTCAGGATGAAGATTGGTGGACACAGCTCGCATGATTTCCTTCCATCATCCCTCCCATGACTACACATCTGAAGTCTAGCGACCTTGGGCCACACTGAGTGAGACAAACCCAGGTTAGAGGAACAAAGAACTCCATACCTTTTATAACACTAGGCTCTCCATCATACAGAAATAAATAATACTACACTTAAGGCAATAATTTTGCCACAGTGTAATAAGCCCACTGACATCCATACAGGCTGGATGTCCAGGCTCCAAGCTTTGTACATGTGCTCTGCCTGCATTTGGGAGCATGTTCCTTTTATCTGCATCCACGTTCATGTCCACTTAGAGGCTTTTCTGGGGCAGGCCCAGCCGTGGCCTACACAGGATATGCATACACGTTTTACATTAATTTATGAACATCTGTCATCTAATAAAATTGTTGGCTCCCCCAGAACAAGAAGCTTGGTCTCATCATCTCTATTCCTCACAGCACATAAAAAAGTGTTATCTTCATAATTATAAATATTCAGCATATGTTAAATGAATGTTTAAGAAATAATTGTTGACTATATTTCTCTAGTTCAAAAACAGGAAGAAACATGACATACACTGAAGATACCTCAAATTATGAACTCTGAGAGGTACTTCTGATAAAATCAGAATGTGTATACACATTAAAATATAGTGAGATGATTTTATCAGAAGTACCTCAGACCAGTACAAGTGCCAGAAAGATTTAGTCACAGTCCTCATAAGACAGTGGTCCTTAACTCAACATGTTGGCTTTACAACATATTTAAAGAAATTACAAGACTCCCAACAACACTGAGTCACCAAGTGACTACAAATAGCAGGAGGAAAGGGGAAGAGGACACAGGGCTTTTTCCTTGTCAGGATTTGCCTTTTCATTCTCCAGTGACTTCTGCCTAGATCTCACAGGCCAGACTTTTGTCACACAACGATCCCTGACCCAAAGGGAGTCTAGAAGACAAGTATTTTCAGCGGGGCTTATTGACAATCAAATCTGAGGTTCTGTCAATAAGAATAAGGGGGAGATCATGGATGTCACGTAAGCAGCTAGCAGGGTCTCCTTCATGTATTATGAGGCAAAGATTTCCCATGCTCTAATAAATATCACATATTTGTTAACAACTTGACATTATGTGCTGCATCTCAGCTCTTAGCAGTAAAAAGATGTTTCCTCCCCCTATAAAATACAACCTACTCAGTTTAACATTCCAACAGACATCACTATCACGTAAATAAACTCATTGTTGCGAAAATAAATTGTACATTAATCTGAATGTGTGGACACACCTGAGAAGAGTTCCAAGCTCTCATGGGATCTGTATATTGAGAAATATGGCTCAAGAACAATTAATTAACACAAATAAGACTTGGTATTCAAACTTCCTCTGAAGGCATAAACATAAAAGCCTGTCTTTGAATGACTTTAGTCATGGCTTCCTTGGGATTCTTTGCATAGCATTAAGCAAAATTAAATGTCTCCCAGATCCAGCTGAGACTTACCATAACCTAGTTCCTGCCTGTCTCTCCCAACTCATCTCTCATCACCTAACAACAGTCATATATGACAGAAGGGAAGGGACTGTGTTGTTAGAAGTTCTTCCTCTTACCCTCTTCCTCTTACCTCTCAGCCCCTAGCCAGAGATCTTCTGTTTTGCCATATGGAACTCCTGGCAGGTATCACAGCTCATCATGCTCAATGCCTGGCTACCTCTCCCACTCCTCTCTTCACCCACTACACTGTGCCTAAGTGTGTCCTTTGCCATCTCAGATTATAAAGTTCTTTCCCCCTTAAGACTTTTGTAACAGCTGTCCCTCACCCCTGAGTTTCCACAATTGCCACTCAGTTCTCAGCTCAAGTGACGCCTCCCGAAGGAGCCTCCCTACTCTCCATTCAGACATGGTCCCCTCACCCCACTTACCACCACCCTATGTACGTTATTCTCCTAAAGCACATCTCACCACCTAATGCTTCTCAGGTTCAGTCATTATTTTCTTTTGGCCCTACTACAATGTCAGAATGATGGTAAGAACAGATATCATTCTATTCACTGTTTTATCTTCAGTATTGGCTCTCAGTAGATATTCATGTTTACTGAACGGATAGATGGATAAATAACTGAACGTCACTCCACCAATTCCTCTCATCCTTTAAGTCACAGATCCTGGGCCTCCCTCCCCCAGCCCATCAGATTTAAATGTCTCTCTTCTATGTTCCTATAGTGCCCTCCTTCGAACAGCATTAATTACATGTATTGTAATTCTTGATTACCATTTCCCCATCAGACACAAAATGGGCAAAGTCCAAGATCATCATTACTAAATCAGACACCAGAGCCTGATAAGTACCTAAGCTTTACATGTAGCATCTTTGTGCAAATTAGAAAGAGAAGCCAGGGCACCCAGCTTGATGGGTGATAATGAGCTGGAATTCAGCCCCCTCTCTCCCTTCATCAGGGAACAACCTGTCCATTTGTACAGAGTGGCCCTCATAGATAATACTGTTTAATTCAGTGAGGGGATGGATTTCCTCTAAATCAGAGCAGTTTTCTTAAAGATAGAAACTGAAGTGGGGGAAAAGGATGATACTAATAATTATCAGAAGTCCCCTCTGTTGCTCGTGCTGTTATAGGTTTTTTTCCTCTTTTTTACCACTTGATTACAGTATGATTGATAAACAAAAAGCTCTACTTTTTGATGGATACAACCTGATGAGTTCAGAAATAAGTATACACCAGTGGGACCATTACTATAATCAATGCCATAAACATATCCATCACCTCCAAAAATTTCCTCCTACCCTGTGGGTAAGTGTGATAAGAACACTTAATTGTAGGTTCACCTCACATATCTCATACACTTCTTACAATGACCGTATGCGTGACAGATTAGTTGTAACATTTTGTGGATGAAGAACTGGGCTCAGAGAGGTTTTGTCACTTTCCCATGGCTGTACCATTAGTAAATAGTATGTCTGTGATTAAAGCCCAGGCCCATCTGTTTCCAAGGTTGTCCTTGGCTGACCTCGGCCACATGGCAATCTGAACGCTTCTTCCCAAGAGTCATGGGTTATGTATGTAGTCTTGCTAGGAAAGGCCATGTGGGCAGAATCTTGTCTTGTTCCCTGCTTTTGTAGTGTCCCTAGATGCCTACTGTTGTTGACTGATTGTTTGATTGTTTGGCAGATTTAGAGTTTCTGATAATTCAAAGACTCTGGCAGAATTATATTTTTAAATAACAATGTCATTCAACCAAATAATGTTTAAAGTGATTATCATTTGTTACGTTTTAGGTATGTTGCTTTCTTTATCTGTTTGCAAGTTTTGTGTTATTGCCAGGGAAGATGATAATACAACATGATAAATATGCAGTCCCTGTTTATTTCTTTTAAGAAGGGATACAGTGGGGTGTCTGGGTGGCTCAGGTGGTTAAGCATCTGCTTTCAGCTCAGGTCATGAAGTCCTGGGATCGAACCCCACATTGGGCTCCCTGCTCAACAGGAAGCCTGCTTCTCCTTTTCCCACTCCCCCTGTTTGTGTTCTCTCTCTCTCTCTCTCTCTCTGTCAAATAAATAAATAAATGAATAAACAAACAAACAAACATCTTTTAAAAAAAATAAGAAGGGAGTGCCTGGGAGGCTCAGTGGTTAAAGCCTCTGCCTTCGGCTCAGGTCATGATCCCAGAACCCAGGGTTCTGGGATCATGACCCACATCGGGCTCTCTGCTCAGCAGGGAGCCTGCTTCCCTTCCTCTCTCTGCCTACGTGTGATCTCTGTCTGTCAAATAAATAAATAATCTTTAAAAAAATAAGACGGGATACAGTGGCAAAATTAGTTAAAACTCCTAAGCCTCCAAATATATATTTGTTTGCCTTTTTTCTTTTTGTTATGTAGGAGACATATCTCTTATTGGTTCTGAAATTGCATACACTTTCTCTAATGAAATTCCTGAAAAATAAAAAACAAGATTGTCAGTTGTCCTCTCAAAAGAGAATGTTGCTTATCTCACAAAGGTGTGGTTCTATCAATACTACAGTATAAGGCTCTATTAGAAGAGGACTGTGAGGCATAAATACTATAATATACATGGCCAGACAGTAACGTTTATCACACGATGTACTGAAAGGGCTTTTCATGAAAATAGCATACATATGGATTTTCTTTTCTTTGAAGAAAAAGCTTCAAAGAAGCTTGAACTCTTTCATTTGGATATCCTCTGATACAAAATCAATTTGTTCTCTGCTGACCCCTCTATCCTAAAACCTACAGGGGCACCTGGGTGGCTCAGTGGGTTAAGCCTCTGCCTTCGGCTTAGGTCATGGTCTCAGGGTCCTGAGATCAAGCACGGCATCAGGCTCTCTGCTCAGCAGGGAGCCTGCTTCCCCCACTGCCTCTCTGCCTACTTGTGATCTCTCTCTCTGTCAAAAAAAAAAAAAAAAATAAAAAATAAATCTAAAACCTACAGTTGGTTCTCCTTCCCCAGTTCCTCTGGTAGCACCAATCTTCTGGCCAACCAACCAGAGAATCTTAAAATCAAAAAAAGACCTGAGGTCATCTACTTTAAACTCCTGTCTCATCTAGGAAATGCTTTGGCAACACAACTGAGATCCTGATCTCTAACTTAGTCTACCAGGATTCAAATCCTGACCACTTGAATGGATTCTTGAGCAAATCACTTCACCTCTCTGTGCCTTGGTTTCAAAGAGAATAATAACAGAGCCTATTGTATTGACTTGTAATGAGGAATACATGAAATATTACTATGTAGAGCACTCAGCCCAGTGCCCAACACAGAGTAAACACTCAATAAATGTTAGTCTTTAATATTAGGATGGAGATATTTACCCATCTTTTCTTAAACTCTGCCAGTGCTAAGAATCACACAACTTTCAAGGCAGATCATTCCAATATTAGAGTTCTCATTTTAAGAAGTCCCATATTCCTTCAATAAATATTCATCAAGTGTCTGCAATGTACAAAATATGATGCTAGAACCTGAGAACAAAGAGAGGAGTAGAGAATAGTGTCTGTCCTGACAAAGTTCCCAGTCTATGCAGTTCAGCACCAAGTGGCCTGTGGCTATCCTGCACCCCCTTGGAAGGGATACTTCAATGTTCCGCAGGTATGTTACCAATGAGATGCTTCAGCTTCTTCAAAGCAACTAGTTTACAGGCTCCCCAGGGAGGCCAGTCCTCTCTTCTGGAAGAAATCACCTTCCTTTTGTGAACCTCCATTTCCTTATGTCTAAATAGGAGTAAATAACCTTGCCTATTATGTCACTGGATTGTTGTAAAAATAAAATGAGATCATTATATCATCCTTGTAACCTGTCAGATATTCTGTAAAGATGAGATATATTCCATGTGTTAAGCCAAAGAAAAAACATGACTCTTCTCATGATAGAATTATAGGTACCAGTCAGCAAGGCAAGGTTTTAGGTCTTTAGGTCTTTAGGTCTAATACCTAGACCTTGGTCTATACCAAGACCCCAAATCAGGTTTACCAGCAAGGAGAAGACCAGACTGAATCAACAAGGCATCCAGCACTGCTCCTGAAAATCTAATTGGTGGCTACATATTTTGTTGGAAAGTCATCAGGTTTTAGATCCAGACTGACCTAGAGTCAAAAGGCCTTATCTTCCACTTACTAGCTGGGTGATCTTGTGCAAGATATTCAATTTATGCCACAGATCCATTTGTAAATTAGATTCTCTCTCCTGGGAAATTCAGAGTTAGAATGTAGAGACATTCAGAGTTTGGACTAGTCTTTTGAGCAGAGGGGATGTGATATCAAGGAATATAAATTAGCTATCATCTGCCCACCACAGACTTGAAAAAACAACGAAGTTAGTCTGCAGAGAGAAAAGAACCAAACAGCACTACTGTGAGAAGCAGGGACAGAAGTTGAAACTTCCCAGCTCCCGATGTACTTCCACTTTCAGAGAACAGAACTTCCTAAGACTCAGCGGAATTTGGGTTCCAGGATCATCCCTGAACTTTTAAAGTAAACCGTTTCTTTAGGCTTAAGTTAGGTCTAGGTTTAGGCTTAGTCGGTTTCTATTTCTTGGAGGCTGGAGTAACTGATAGCTTCTTCTTGGCACTTCCCTGTTTCCTTGAGTGATTGTTTCTTGGAGACCCAGGAAACCATTCAGTCAGTTGCAAACAGGACTTGCAGAGCCTAATCCTCTACTCTCAAATGAAAGGTGGTGGGAAGTAGGAACAGATTCTCTAACACTTTAGAGGCATGTTAGTATTTTAGCATTTCCCTAAATTATGGAGAATGAGTGAACTGCCAAATTTCATTCATCATCAGTGATATTTACCATGAACCATCATCAGCCAAAAGAATTCTGAAGAGTTAGTTTAAAAACCTAAACCAAACTGAACTGACCTTAACAGGTTTATTGCATTGAAATATTGATATTAGATGTTCTAAAATTATAATTATTTTATTAAAAATAAAAGAAAATTGGCTACTGAACACATGGCTATAAGACTGAAAATTTTATTAATAAGATACATTTAATAATTATATTGTCATTCCATTTAAGAAAGACTTTCGTAGTTAATTTAAAACAGACACCATCGATTGCCTACCCCAAATCTACCCAGCTCTCTCTCCTCATTCACAAAACTGCAATTTTGTCCAGATTTCCAACCCCCTTTGAGTGGCCATGTGCTTCAGGGAAAGATGGACCTAGCCCCAGCACCAAGCACTGGGTCATGAATGATCCCGTGACTGATTCCTCCTATGAATGGTTGGTTCAGTCTTGGACACACAACATAATTCTAACCAACGAAGTGTGAGAGTTGAGGGTTTGTCATGAAGACTTCTCTTTTCCAAAAGAAATACAAACAAAAAGGTGGTCTTCTCTTTCTCTGAATATTGTCATTTGAGACCAATGACAGGAAACAAAGCTAACATACCAGGAACTGTAAGAAAAAAGGATTACAGAAACTAGATGAGATTTCTGAGATACTCAATTACCACGTAGCATCACCTATCACCTCTAGACCACTCACCATGTGAGATAATAAAAGTACTTAATATTTAAGTCAATTTTAACTGGAGATTTCTGTGACTTGGTGCTAAAAGGATCCCGACTAATACTGCTATGTCTAACAATCTCTTGAAAATGATGGTAGCATTTGGCAATTTCTAACATTCTTATATGTGTTTAAAAGGGAGTTGAATAAAAATAATTCTTCAACTATTCCCCTACAACCCTAAAAATTCCATATGCTCCAAGAAAGAAAATGTCTTTGAAATCCTCACTCCTGTCATCTGCTGTTTTGTACTTAGAATGTACCAACATAGTGCCACTGCCCACTTCATGCCGCCTCCACAGAAGTCTGTCCAAGGACACCCTGTTAAAACTCTTTATTTAGAGAATTTCCTTTCCTTCACTCCCACTATCATTGTATGAGAGTGCTTTCTGGGCTTCTCCCCCTAGTATCCTTTTCTTTCTCCCTCTTTGCCACTAATTAAGAGTGATCTTCCTTGGGGCGCCTGGGTGTGGCTCAGTTGGTTAAGCCTGTGCCTTCAGCTCGCATCTTGATCCCCAGGTCCTGGAACCAAGATCTGCCTCAGGCTCCTTGCTCAGCAGCAGGCTGGCTTCTCTTTCTCTCTCTGTCTACTGCTTCCCCGCCTGTGTGCTCCCTCGCTCTCTCTGTCAAATAAATAAATAAAATCTTTTTTTAAAAATGAGTAATCTTCCTTAAGGCAAACCCTGTCACTATCCCCATGCAGACTTTCCAAATCCCACCTTTGTCCCTGCAGAATGGACCGTCCCCTCCGATATGGTAAAAAGTGCATTTTCTGGAGTCAGACTGTTAAGATTTGAACCCTGGCTCCACCCTTTACCAGACGCAAGTTACTGAATCTGTGCTTTCAGTTTCCTCTTCTATAAAGCGGCACCAATCAATAGTGCTTTTAGAATTATTGACATAATTAAATAAGACAATGCATGTTAGCACTTAGCACATGCCAGGCACATAGTAAATATTCCATAAATGTAGTAATGCTGTGATTATGATTACAGAAAATCTATGGCTTCCATTGCACCAACTTCTCTATATTTTTCTTTACCAGGCTTTTGAGTTACTTGCATCTAATTCATTTTTGTAGCTCAGCATCTAGCACTGGCCTAAAAGGTAGGTAGGCACTACACGAACAGTTTTTGATTGAATGTCTGTGTTACTGCCTAACTCGTAACCCTTCATTGGCCCCTGACTGCCTTTAGTATAAAATCCATACACTTTAACACGGTTTACAAAACTTCTAATACCTGCCTCCTATACATCTGTCTCACTTCCTCTTCTACATACCAGCTAAGCATGATCACTCATAGCTTCCCGAAGAAACGTTTCCTTCAACTGGGAATGTCCTCCCAGGCCCTTTTCTAATCTGGTAAATTTTTTTTGACATCTGAGGCCCAAATCAAGTATCTTTTCCTATAGTCTTTGCTGACCATCTTAAAACTGGCCACCAAGTCCAGAAACACAGGCAAACACATAATAGTTTTGTTGGGATTATTACATTATAGGTTAAAATAATCTATCTGCATTTCCAAACTTCATGGCAACGCTGTAGCTAGAACTGATCCCTCCCGCCTCTGTGCTCCCACAGTATCTTTTGCCTCTTTCGTGAAGCGCTGACTACCGGGGATGCAACACACAGAGGCCCTGCGTTATTGATCTGTGTCCCAACCACTGAACTCTGACTGACACAGGTGAAGCACGCAGAAAATATTTGTCAAATAAAAAAATGTCAACAACTATTATGGCTCATCTATGTGTTGGGCAAGGAAAACTGCCACCCACTGAATCACTGATCATGAACATCCCTAGCGCACAAATCCTGCCTGCAATCACTTTCATCCTTGTTGCATCCTTGAAAATGAAGTAAAATGCTTGCCACGTGCCCTGGTGATGACAATGACTTCCTCTTCTTCTTCTTCTTTTCTTTTAAGATTTTATTTATTTGATAGAGAGGGGACACAAACAGGGGGAGTGAGAAAGGGAGAAGCAGGCTCCCCACTGAGCAGGGAGCCCGATGTGGGGCTCAATCCCAGGACCCTGGGATCATGACCTGAGCAGAAGGCAGACACTTAACAGCTGAGCCACCCAGGCACCCTGCCCTGGTGACTTCATACTGCATTGCTTATATTCAGTTTTAACTCGTGGTTAAAACATGTCTTCTTTGAAGGAATATTTGCATGTTTTGAAAATGAAAAAATTGGGGCGCCTGGGTGGCTCAGTGGTTAAGCCACTGCCTTCGGCTCAGGTCATGATCTCAGGGTCCTGGGATCGAGTCCCGCATCGGGCTCTCTGCTCGGCAGGGAGCCTGCTTCCTCCTCTCTCTCTCTGCCTGCCTCTCTACCTACTTGTGATTTCTCTCTGTCAAATAAATAAATAAAATCTTTAAAAAAAAAAAAAAAAAAAAAAAGAAAATGAAAAAATTAAGGAAATGTGGTTTATAATTAGTCAATGTTATTTGATGCCTTCACGAAGAAAAGTATCAATAGAGTAAAATGAGTAAAACATTTCAAAATAAATGATACACTAACATATGAATGTTCTTATTAATAAGAGAAAATTAAAATTTTACAAAGAGCTATTATCTAAACTGACCAGATAAATGCATTAAACCGTGGGTGACCTTTTAACTGTCTAGCCATAGGGAAAGTGTTAAAACTCATGTTTATATTGTTAAGTGTTCAATTATTTTTGAGCCACTCCATACAGTACTATGGGTATTCTAATCTGAGGTCCAAAAATGGGATTTAGATGTGCTGTGGACTCCCTGAAATTATATTTTATCCCATATTATAATTTGTCTTTATGTAATAGTATGGAATCAACAAAACTTTTCATTAACAGATTTTACAGTGATATTAATAATTACTTAATTTAATCTTAAGTTTAATTTAGGATTTAATAAAGTCATATATCCCTTTTAGGTCTATTAGTAGACACTAAAAAAAAAAAAACATGTCGTCATATTAAGTATACTTCATTCACTGCAATCCCTATCATAATACCAATGGCATTATTCATAGAACTAGAACAAATAATCCTAAAATCTTTATGGAACCACCAAAGACCCCCCCCCCCAAGAGGCAAAGCAATCTTGAGAAAAAACCAAGCTGGAGGTATTATGCTCTCTGATTTCAACTATAAAACAAAAGTATAGTAATCAAAACAGTATGGTACAGGCACAAAAATAGACCCATAGATAATAGCATAGAATTGGGAGCCCACAAATAAACCCACATTTATATGGTCAATTAATCAATGACAAAGGAGGCAAGAATGTACAATGAGGGGGGCGCCTAGGTGGTATGTCAGTTAAGTGTCTGCGTTCTGCTCAGGTCATGGTCCCAGGGTCCTGGTATCCAGCCCTGTATCACTGGGCTTCCTGCTCAGTGGGTAAGCTGCTTCTCCCTTTCCTCCCTGCTCATGCTCTCTCTCGCTATCTCCACCACCATCTCTGTCTCCTTCTCTCTCTCTCTCTCTCAAATAAATAAATAAATAAATAACTTTTTAAAAAATGTACAATGAAAAAGACAGTCTCTTCAGCAAATGGTGTTGGGAAAACTGGACAACAATATGCAAAAAAATGTAACTGGACCACTCTCTTACACCATATGCAAAAATCAAATCAAAATGGATTAAAGACTTAAATATAAGACCTGAAGCCATAAAATTTCTGTAAGAAAATACAGGCAGTAAGTTCTTTGACATTGATCTTACCTACATTCTTTTATATATGTCTCCTCTGGTAAGAGCAACAAAATAAAGAACAAACAATTAGGACTACAACAAACTAAAAAACTTTTGCCCAGCAAAGGAAACCATTAACAAAAGGAAAGTCAACCTACTGAATGGGAGAGGACATTTGCACATGATTTATCTGGTAGGGGTTCATACCCAAAATATATAAAGAACTCATACAACTCGGTAACAACAACAACAACAACAACAAAAACCTGGTAAAAAAAAAAATGGGCAGAGAAGACATACATATGGGCAAAAAGCACATGAAACGTTCAACATCACTAATCATCAGGGAAATGCAAATCAAAACCACAAGATACACCTCACACCTGTCAGAATGGCTATTATCAAAAAGACAAGTATTGGCAAGGATGTAGAGAAAAGGGAACTCCAAGCACTGTTGGTAGAAAGGTAAACTGGTGAGGCTACTATAGAAAACAATATAGAGGTTCCTCAAAAAATTAAAAATAGAACTACCATACAACTAGCTTTTCCCTTTCTGGGTATTTATCTGAAGGAAATGAAAACACTAATTCAAAAAGATATACATACTGCTATGTTCACTGCAGCATTACTTACAATAGCCAAGATATGGAAGTTACCCAAGTGTCCACTGATAGATTATTAAATAGAGAAGATGTGTTATGTGTGTGTACATATATACATAATATTCCAACATATATACATAATATTCCAATATTACTTCACCATATAAAATAATGAAACATGGATGGATCTAGAAGACATTGTGCTAATAAAGTAATTCAGAGAGAGAAAGACAAATACCTTATGATTTCACTTACATGTAGAATCTAAGAAACAAATGAACGAACAGAAGAGAAACAGACTTATAGGGAACAAACTGGTGGTTGTGGTGGGGGGGGAACAGGGGGATGGGTGGAGGGTAGGTGAAATAGGTAAAGAGGATTAAGAGGTAAGAGGTACAAACTTCTAGTTATGAAATAATTAAGT
Source organism: Mustela lutreola (assembly GCF_030435805.1). NCBI lineage: Eukaryota > Metazoa > Chordata > Mammalia > Carnivora > Mustelidae > Mustela > Mustela lutreola. The sequence goes on along the minus strand of NC_081293.1, from coordinate 165,603,929 downwards.
CCCAGGGATGACAATGTGCACTCAATAAAATCACGATAACTTTGCGTGGTACAGAGGGTAACTAGACCTATCAAGGTGACCATTTTATAATATATAAAAATATCAAATTACTATGCTGCACATCTGAAACTAATATAATACTGTATGTTAATTATCCTTCAATTTCAGAATAACGAATACACTTCAACTCCAGCTGCTGCAGAGCTCTTACCAGCATTCCTGCTGTAGGACCCAGGGTCACTGCTAGCGCATAGAGAATCTTTTCTATCTTCTACAAAATTTAAAAAGTCACCAAGATGCCCTTCCTCTTGGAGAGAGGGAGGCAGTCCTCCAATGGGGAGCATTGTTTAGTATGGGAAATGTGATTGGGTTTCAACCCCTTGGCACCTCCTCAGCTGGATACCTTTGTGTATCACACAAACTATACAACTGCAAACAGTAGCCCCACTTGGGTGCCAATGGAAGTGAAAATATACCAGGACTCTTTCGTACATCTCCTATAGAAAATACTTTGAACAAAGACTGTTTTATATATTCTTGCTCGGAATTTGTGTTTGTATTTGATTCTAAGATCCACATTTTTAAACTATTTAACATCTCTGAAACTGATGTTTCTTACAGTGCTATACCCAGTCAACCATTCAATAAATTTTATAAAACGAATACACACACACTCACAAAAAAAAAAAAAAAAAAAAAAAAATTTAAGGAAGTGAAATAATTCTAAATTCTATTTTTATATTTCACTCAGAATAATAAGTCATTTTCTACTTGAAAGATGATACCCTGTAGATCTATCAAATAGAGCACTTTTTCTTGTCCTCTGTTTTCAAGGACTCCTTAGACTAAAATAATTCCTCCTCAACCTCAAAGCACCTTGTTTATATTCTTCTTGTGGCCTTATGCTATTCTGCTTTGCACTGTAATTATATTTTGCTTTTCTTGTCTATAAAATCCTACAGGGCAGGGCCTGTGGACCTTTGTCTTCTCTGCTATGTAGGGCAACAGCATGGTCAAGTAGAAGCAAATTGGCCTCTGGAGACAGGCCAACCTCCATCCAGGTCTTGGTCCTGCTGTCGACTGGCTCTATGATCGTGAGCAAGTTATTTAACCTCCCAGAGTCCCATTTCCTTACTTGGAAAATGGAGGTAACATGGGATTGGTCTGAAGGTTTAAAACTGAGTTGAGTTAGAAAGGACTGGCACTTTGCAAGTTCTTTGTAGCAGACTGCCACTATTTTTCAGCATTCTGGCAACAGGCAGATTCACATTCAGGTTTGGCCACTTATTATAATGCCTTACTACCAGTTACTTCTGGATGCCTAAGCTTCTAAGCACCATGAAGGTAGGATGCTATCTGTCTCATTCACCGTTTGTCCTTAGCATCTAACACAGAGCCTGGCTGGTGTTGAATGAATAAAAAATGAAGATAATCCCTTAGAGCACTATTGTGAGAATTAGAAAGAATGTATAAAAGTGCCAGTCACAGTTACAGTGCCTGGTACATAGTAGGCACAAATAACTAATTTTTGACTTTCAAAACAAATAAATATGAAAAAAAAATAGGATACAAAAAATGCTATGGGCATTCACACCCTTGTATTTAGCATGTAATTACTGGAATAGGCAAGAGAGGACATGGCTAAATGGCTGGCTTGATGACTAATACATTCTACCATAAAAATGTGCTCATACCTCCAACACAACACTATTATAGGCAGCAAGAGTCACTTATTTGTTTAGTAAATACTTACTGAGCACTTAGGAAGTGGAGGATACCAAAACGGATAAAATATTTATGAACAAGTACATCTATGTCAGGGACTAACATGGAGGTGCTTGCTTTCCAAGACTCTGAGGCCTTAGATGACTCAAGTTTCCATGTAAAATAGATTTTAAAAGATCACAGAGAACATACAGGACACTCGATAGCCCTTTCCTCTTTATTTCAAATACTACTTCCATAACTGTGACCTGTCTGCTCCCACCCACTTAGACAGAGGGAGGTAGCGCCTCTGATCTTTGTCATAAATAAGAGAGTATAGGAGCCATGACTCTGGAGGTCAGGACAAGGGAGGTTCCTACTGCCCTGGATATACCCTCCCATTATTACAGCACCAAGGGAAGGAAGGCTGTGTAGAAATGAAGAATGGGTGGAGGGAAGGTAAACTGTAACCATGAGTCTAAAGATAAATGATTATACCTCATCTGTAACCTGGCTCCCTGGTGATCTCACCTAAATTTTCCTTACTGATGTGTGTCATTGTTGTTCACCAAGACAGATAGGAAAGTAGAGTTCATAAGCCATACTGGAGTAACTATCGATCAAAGAGGAGGAAAAAGTCCAGAGCTGTCATGCTGAATTAACAATTTAAATTTCATCATACATCCTTATATTGATATCCTTAATTCAAAATATAATAAGACACAGAGTTATAACAATGCTATAGGTCTTCATACAAGCCTTTCCTGGCAGTCTAAGCAGTAACCTCAAGACCTATCCTTAAGCTTCCTCAGCCTCCTGTATCCCCTCTAAGCCTTTAATGATGGATGCAGATTTCTGGCCACAACAGGGAACACAAGACATAGGGAGCAGCAGCAACACTACTTGAACAGAAAATTTTCTAGGACCAAATATGCAAGAAGGAAAGAAGGGAGGGTAGAGAGAAGGTGGAAGGGAGGAAGAAGAAAGCCAAGAGATAATAAATCAACCTAACAAGATCTAGCCATATCAAAGATTAATTATGTAAAACACTGAGCTAAAGGAGCTCTGAGGAATGGCCCTTCACCCTCATCAGTCTTTGGGGGGGGGGGGGCATTTGTATTAACTAGCTGAGAAATATGATGTTAGGGGTGCCTGGGTGGCTTAGTTGGTTAATTGCCTGCCTTTGGCTCAGGTCATGATCCCAGGATCCTGGATTGAGCCTCACATCAGGCTCTCTGTTCAGCGGGGAGCCTGCCTCTCCCTCTACCTCTGCCTGCTACTCCCCCTGCTTATGCTCTCTGTCAAATGAATAAAATCTTTAATAAACATACAAACAAGTAAGTAAATGCTAAAGGGGGAAAAATGGCAAGTGTAGTCAATTAAAAGAAAAAAAAAAAAAGGAATATGATGCTGACCTATAAGAAACAGGATGCTGAGACAACATTCTATTTCAAACACCAGACCTCAGGAGGGCCCAGGGCCACTTTTGGGGGTACCAAGCTACAAACAGGTGGTCAGCATCTGACATCCTCCTTGCTCTGTTTGCATAAAATATCTTCTAGTCTTCCTCTTCCCCTGGGGCAACTCCAAATGGAAGAGACAGAAGTGGCACGAGCAGCAGCTGGGAGGGGTGTGTCTGTGGGAGGGAGGCGGGGAGTTAGCCCCACTCTGGACATGCATTCATCACTGTGTGTTCTGGGTAGGCCAGATGTTAAAAGACTTCTCCGGTCTTCCAAGGGCAACAAGGATCAAAGCTAAAGTTCCTGTCATGTGTGACAAAAAGGAAATTTTTCTTGTTCCAGGTTCTCCTTCCGGGTACTTGGGAGAATTCTTCCAGAGCACTGGCCTGCTTTGCACATCTGCGCAGCCCACTATCTGTCCCCATCGAGGAGTCCAGAGCCCAGAGCCAGGCTGCCCTTTGGCTCTCAGCTGGTGACAGCTCCCTGTGTCATAACTACCCTCCCTGGGCTGCTGCCAGCCTTCCCCCTCTGCTTCCATACCTGAATCCCTCAAAGCATCACGAAAATCAGAAGGCCTGTGCTGACCGAAAAGGACATAACACTACAGAAAACAGTATTTCTCCAAAGACGAAGTGGGCTCCAAGTCCTCATCCTGCCCTATGGTGCATCTGCTCCACATTTCCTAGTGTTCTCATATTTTGCTCTCCTTGGTTCACTACTCCTTCTACAGAATTAAGGCAGGCCGACCTAAATCTGTTTACACAAGAGAAGTCCTTCAGCCCCTGCAGGTGCCGTCAAGCCTACTACACCTCCAATCTGTACCTGCCAACATGAGACAGAGGGAGAGACTGAAGCAGCAGGAAGATACTGAGAAGAAAGAAGAGGAGAAAGATTGGGTGTGAAACATCAGAACCATACTCTCCATCTCACAGCAGTCTCCTGATGGTAACATTCTTTCTTGATTTTTTAATGTAACAGTTTCTAATCCATAATAAGTGATCTTCTCACAGGAAAAATTGAAGGACTGTCTGTTACAATTTAACCAAGCTGAAATTTTGTAACATGAGGCCATACAGTATGTTCTTTTGTAGAAAAATGCTAGGCCTGCCTTATCCCTAAAGAAAAAAGAACATAGTGAAAAAGAACACAGTGAGACTGCCTTGTTTATTACTAAGGCTGCTAAAATAAATTGATTATTGTGAGTCCCATTTTAGTATGTCTGAGTGAGAATTTGTTGAAGCAGAAGGTGCATTATGGGGAAAATGCTTAGGAAGTGAAATTAGGTATTTCATACATGGAACAGTGGCTGCTCAGAGAGCAGAAAACCCCTCAGAAATAATTTATCAAGTGGTGATGCAGCCAACAACAATGAATACAACTCTTCTTCCAAATGAGGGAATGGTTCTAGATAGCTGTCACTGCAGATGACAGCAACATTATAGTCCAGACCTTGGAACTATTGCATAACTAATGTTCAAAGGTTTATAGCCCAGAATGAACATTCTGGAGAGCAAACAATCTTTGATTCAACATTATCAAAAATAGAATATTAAAGCATAATCACAGGGTAGACATACACCATGGCCAAAATGCAAAGTGATGCTGGCTTGTGCAAGAAAGCTTTCTATAGGCATGAGACATTCCAAACACCAGTTAACACTGAACAGGCAAGTCTGACATTAGACAAGTGTGTGAGGTAGAAAAGCCACAACTAGTATAAAAACAAGAAAAAAGAAAAGAAAGATAAAGAAGAGTGGTAATAAACAAAAAAGTTCAACAGAGTAATTCCAACTTTTAGTAGATAAGTCTTCCAAGGGCATTTGTAAATGATGTACAGGCTCTTTGACAGACAGGTCAAGTTATTTTTTCTGAAACTATAAACATTTGTTGGGAGACAGTTTTAGAAAGTTTTAGAAAGGAGGAAGCAAAACTGCCAGGTTGGTCACATGAAAACAATAGCTTCTGAGGAGAGGACTGACATGATGTTGATGATTCTTATAAGATTAATCTACTAATCAGAAGAATGAATTGAAAGGGGATGGGCAGGGTTGGGTTCAGGTTCTGTGCGTCTGAAGCTATTATCAGCTTAAAGAGGGTGTAGGTCGTTTTGGGGTTTGTTTGTTTTTTTTTAAGATTTTATTTATTCATCTGACAGAGAGAGATCACAAGTAGGCAGAGAGGCAGGCAAATAGAGAAGGGGAAGCAGGCTCCCCGCCGAGCAAAGAGTCCAATGCAGGGCCCGATCCCAGGACCCTGAGACCATGACCCGAACCAAAGGCAGAGTCCCCAACCCACTGAGCCACCCAGGCGCCCCAAGAGGGTGTAGGTCGTTTTTATTAAGAAAAAGAATATATATTTAAGAATATAAAACTGCTGGTGCCATACCCAGAGACTTTGAATGGACCCATACAAGGAAAGAGGCCTGAAGGTTAAACTTCTGTATCTTCACAATAAGCTACCTTATGGGTAAGTGATAGTTTAACCCCTATCTGACCACCCAAGCTGGAAACCCAGAAGTCCTCTTTTTTTTTTTTTTTTAAAGATTTTATTTATCTATTTGACAGAGAGAAATCACAAGCAGGAAGAGAGGCAGGCAGAGAGAGAGGAGGAAGCAGGCTCCCTGCTGAGCAGAGAGCCCGATGCAGGGCTCCATCCTAGGACCCTGAGATCATGACCTGAGCCGAAAGCAGCGGTTTAACTCACTGAGCCACCCAGGCGACCCAGAAGTCATCTTTGACTCTTCCTCGCATTTCCTCTTCAGTCACCAAGTCATGACCATTTCATTTCCTAATTATTTCTCAAATTCATTTCTTTCTTCATTCTTTTTTTTTGAAAGAGAGAGCAAGCATGCAAACAGGAGGGAGAAGGGGAGAGGGAGAGGAAAAGAAAATTAAACAGGTTCCATGCCCAGCACAGAGCTCAAGGTGGGGCTGAATCTCATGACCCTGAGATCACAACCTGAACCAAGATCAAGAGTCTGACACTTAACCTACTGGGCCACCCAGGCACCCCTCTTTCTTCATCTACCAACAGCATCTCTTACCTACTCTACTGCAAAGAGCTTCCTAACAGGTTCCCTGTTCCCATTTCTGACCCTTGTCAGAAATCCTTAACCCTAACACTCGGAACTCTATCTAATCTCTACCTAAAAATTAAATCTACGATTTCACATATCTATTGAGTACCCTTCATTAAAGCCCCAGTTAGGAGAAAGCATTAAGCCTCCTTAGCATGACAAGCAAGGCCTTCATGACCTTGTCCTTTGTACCTCAGCAACCTCAGCATTCAACTCTTCACAGTATCAACAACATAATGCCTGCATTTCTTTGTAAACACCTTTAAAGTTTTCATATCCAGGCTTTCAGTTCCTGGCTGACCTCTTAGCTTAGAGTCTCTGTTTCTCCTCATCTTCCTCCTTTCCACCTCCCTTAAGGTACTCCACACACTATACTGAGGACTTGTTTCTCTCTTTTCGTCTCCTCTCCAGCCTATCATTAACTCAGGGGTAGGAGCGATGTCTGACTCATGTTTGTATCCCTAGCACTTAGCAGAATGTAGGTCTCGTTAGATTATTTTTGAATGAACAAATTAATGATTGAATCAATCACTATACGAGTCATTCTCTCTGACAAAGGACATAGAGACAAGAAGAGTAGAGAACTAGACTATGCCCGTTATTGTGGATAAGAGAAAGAAAAGAAGGCAATTAAGCATAAGCTACTGAGAATATTAGAAAAGTAGGAGGGCCCCTGAGTGGCCCAGATAGTTAAGCGTCTCCCTTCGGCTCAGGTCATGATCCTGGGATCCTGGGATCGAGTCTTGCATTGGGATCCCTGGTCAGTGGGGAGCCTGCTTCGCCTCCTGCCCCTCCCTCCCTCCCTCTCTCTCTCATGAATAAATAAAATCTTAAAAAAAAAAAAGAAAGAAAGAAAGAAAGAAAAGTAGGAGGATTAACAGGAATTGTGTCATTTACTTTCTATTTATCGTTAAGTTATACCGTTTCTACAGTGAATGCATACTACTTTTTAAATAAGAAATAAGTTTGGGGCACCTGGGTGCCTCAGTAGGTTAAGTCTCTGCCTTTGGCTCAGGTCGTGATCTCAAGAGTCCTGGGATTGAGCCCCACATCGGGCTCTCTGCTCAGCAGGGAGCCTGCTTTCCCCCACTCTCTGCCTGCCTCTCTGCCTACTTGTGATCTCTCTCTGTGTCAAATAAATGAAATTTAAAAATCTTTTAAAATAAATAAATAAGAAATAAGTTTATTAGGGTACATGCTAAGCTGCTTAAAACAGAGACCCCAGAATGCAAGCTGGTGCAACCACTCTGGAAAACATCATGGAGGTTCCTCAAAAAGTTGAAAATAGAGCTACCCTATGACCCAGCAATTGCAGTACTGTGTATTTACCCTAAAGATACAAATGTAGTAATCCAAAGGGGCACATGCACCCGAATGTTTATAGCAGCAATGTCCACAATAGCCAAGCTATGGAAAGAACCTAGATGTCCATCAACAGATGAATGGATAAAGAAGATGTGGTATACACACACACACACACACACACACACACACACACACAATGGAATACTATGCAGCCATCAAAATAAATGAAATCTTGCCTTTTGCAACGACATGAATGGAACTAGAGGATATTATGCTGAGTGAAATAAGTCAATCAGAGAAAGACAACTATCATATGATCTCCCTGATATGAGGAAGTGGAGATGCAATGTGGGGGCCTTGGGGGGGGGGTAGGGAAAAAATAAATGAAACAACATGGGATCAGGAGGGAGACAAACCATAAGAGACTCTTAATCTCACAAAACAAACTGAGGGTAGGGAGAGGGTGGTGGGGTTATGGACATCAGGGAGGGTATGTGCTATGATGAGTGCTGTGAAGTATGTAAACCTAGCTATTCATAGACCTGTATCCCTGGGGCTAATAATACATTATATGTCTATAAAATTTTTTAAAATTATTTCAAAAATTAATTAATTAAAAAAAAACCCAGAGACCCCAAAATAAAATGGTTAAAATACAGTATAAGTTTATTTCTCTCTCATGTAAAGACCCAAAGGTGATTAGTCCATGGCTAGTGGAGCAACAGTGCTGTCCTCAACATGCCAGCCCTGCCTCTTGACCACCAATTTCTAAGGCTGCTTCTAGTCAAGAGTGCAACAAAAGCGGAGGATAGGACAAGAGCAGCAAGTTGCTCCCAGCTCCTGGCCCAACAGTCATACCCAGTTGCGAGGATATTGGGAAATGTAGTCTCTAGTTGGGCATTGATATGCCCAGCTAAAATTCAGAAGAGTTTCATCCATAAAAGGGAAAAAGAGAAAGGAATACCAGGGATGACTAGTGGTCAGATGGAAAGTGTTCTGTTCTGTTGGTTCTCTACAAGAGAGAGAAGAAAAGAGAATGATTTAGTAAAGCAGTAGAAGCAAAGGCCAGATTACAAGGAATTGAGAGTTACTGGGTACTGGGAAACTGAAGATTAAAAAGTACAGACCATTTATTCATGTTCAACAGAGAACTGAAGAAAAGAAATAGGGTGATGACTAGAAAAAACTACAAACTTGAACCAGATTTTGTTTTGTTTTTCTTGGGGAAGGAATAACCCGTGCTTGTCTGAAGTTGTCAGTGGAGATAAGGATCAAATGCTTGAGAAGACCTAAGCCTGCATATGGCAGCTGTGCAGAGTCAGAAGGCCTCCTCTCCTGAAGCTGAGGGAGGGATGAGAGGTCAGTCTGGAGACAGTGATACTGAAGTGGAAGGTAGGGGTAAGTTTATCCTACCCACCAGTTCTCCAGCTCTCCCTCCACAGAGTCCCAAGCCCCAAACTTTCCTGCCCCTAATCCTACCCAACCATCCCCCAAAATATCACCTGTTACCCAGTACCATTTCCTACTTTGCAAAGTCAATGAATCACCTAGACAAGAGTTTCAACAAAGACTTCGAGAGATACTCAGCCTCCTCTTCAATTCATTTAGTTACACACTCTTTATTCAGTACAAAAGATTACTCTCTACATTCTGTCAGCTAGGGGTATAGAGGTGGACAAGACAAAATCCTTGCCTCCGTGGAATCTGACTTGGAGGACAACATGTACATTTCAACTCTAACCTTCTGAAGACAATGCCTGGCATTTGCTGTGTTACCCAGTTTACTTAACAGTAAAATTTTCTGGGAGGGGAGAAGACAGGGAAACAGTGTGACACACAGGGGACACACAGTCACACTGAATCTATACCTGTTCTCTGGTGGCTAGAACATAAATCTAGAAAATAAATCTACAGGACTCATACTTAGAAAACGGAGATAACACCATGTTTATCTTTAAGAGATGTTACTAGGTATTCAAGCCTCTATACAGTACCTTGAATGACCATAAAGAGCCAGTGGTTCTACCACCTTGATTCTCCACAGGAGCACATGCTTCTCTCCTTCTGTTCTCCCCTTCTCAAACCATTCTTGGCCCTCTGTTTGCTTTTAATTTTCTTCATGTTCTCCTGCATACAATCACCTTCCGACTTTCGTTTAAACTCAACAGGCCATTTGTAATCACTGCTGGGCAGTGGAGAGTACAGGTTAAGAGGACACGTGGACTTCTAAGTGAAAGGCTTGAGTTTGATCCTCAGTCCTGCGCAATTTCACTGATATCTTTGAGCCTCAGTTTTCTCATCTGCAAATGGACATAACACCTACCTTGTGGCTTACTTCTGAGAATTAAATGGGGTGTCTGTGTAAAGTTCACACACTGTTAGACCTAGCTATTACCAAAAAAGGTTATTTGTTATTATGTGACAATGCACCCATATAAAGAAACTGGCATCAGCCCAAAGCCTGACTGGTTCAGGCTGTTGGCCCAAGTTAAAAAAAGTAATGAAACAGCATTAAATACTGGGATGACTGATACATTCCTTCTGGAACACCCTACTGCTATACAGACTTAGAATGAACCAGCAGTCAGCGGTTCTAGGGCCTCTGGGGTTGGCCCTATTAGTAGTAATAATACAAAATGCTGAGTCATCCTACCCTCCCCCAGCAACCACCGGATTTGGAGGGGGTGGGGAGCTGTTAGGGACTGAAATCCTCTCTGGCAGGCTGCTCAGCAGAGCATTCCAGGGCCTACTTGGCCCACTCTGATCTCCTGACCCACTTGCAGCTCACCTTTTCTTTTGTCTCAGCCCTATTTATGATCTCACCTCTCTGCCTACTGATCCAACCGGTTATTTTCCTCCTCTGGGCACAAGCCTCCTGACCTCAGTTCTGGAGCCACAGCCAAACAGGCAGGTGTTCCTACTGATACCTGGGAATTTCCACTTGGGAATCAGGGGATGCCCTGAGCAGAAAAAGGTGCTTTCTTCCTGAAAACCCTGCTCAAGTTTTTTTCTAAAAGAGTTAAATGAGAGGAAGGAGAAAGCAAATAAAAAACCTGCTTCTAATGGACATATAGATGAAGTGAAGCAAAAGGAAAAAAAAACCAGACATGTTTTCCAGAAGATAGATGGATGCAACTACTTGATTAATTTCCTAACCTTATCTGTGCAATCTAAGGGTGCTGCCAGAGTTATAAAGATGGCTTGCCATCTCTTCTCTGTCATAAATTCTTTTCCATAATAATATCAATTTTGGTAACTAATCGACCCTTGCTCTGTGCTATAGGCCTGTGAGATAAATGGTTTGTTCTGATTTTCAGGCTTCAGAGCCTTGCAATAGAATGCAGATGTCTTGAGTTACAGAATTGGTCAACAATACTGTATTTAAAAAAACAACAAAAAAAAGACCACATGGAAAATGAATTTCGGCATCTTTGCTTACTGAATAACCTGTACTGGCAAACATACTTGCCCTTTAAAGTCTTGAGTATACTGCTCCTTGTACCCGTGTATCCTTCTAAGTCCCCACTTCCTGTTTCCTTGGTTGTGAAATGCTGTGTGGTTACAAGTCTGATGCACAGGAACTGAGTGGTCAAAAAAGCCTCCTCTGTCCCCACTTCTGCAACCCTGACCACAGACCCTGCAAGTGACAGGAGGTGGAAGTTGCCCGCAGGTCTGAAGAGCACTAACCACTACCTCTACCACTTCCTTCCTTCTTGGGTTTCAATCTCTGATAACTGTCCCCTGCCCCTCCTCCCATCAGGTGATGCAAATGTAACCATCCCCTTGTGGGGGCGTGTACAATGTGGCTGTGACATCTTACTCCTATCCACACTGATCACCAAGGGTGGCTGTGGCATGGGGGACTGCTTGCTGCCTCGCTGCTCTATGCCTGACTCTCCAGAGGGCCATTGAAGACGCCTTCCCAACAGAGAAACAGTGCCTTGCTAGAATAGGAAATATGCACCCTACCTCTGCTCTCTGCTTCACACAGGGTACTCTGCTGAGCCATTCCCTGATCTTGAGATTATTCTTCTTGGCTAACAATTTAAAAGACTTGCCATCTGCTCACGAGGTCCTAAAAGTTTTGATTTCAACATCTGTGCTAAAGATCAAGTCCTGAGTTTCATTCTTAATTCATATTCATTTGCAGACTAATTTTTTTTCAGGCCCTAGGTCTCTGTGCTTATAATAATTCTCCTGGTTGTTAATGAAAGGGCCTGACACAACTCGTTTTATTTAGTTTGGGTTTTGTTGTGAATTATTATTGAGAAACAGGACAGAATCACAGAAGGAGAACTGATGACTTTTTTTTAACTATTAGGGGTTATGCTAATTATTTTTATTAATGTTTTCTGATTATAAAACTATTATATAATGTTTTACAATATATGAAAAATCCAGGAAAGTTTAAATCACCAAGATAAAAAGGACAAAAATCTTACCACCCCCATGGTAGTAACTGTCCACATTTTGATGTATTTCCTTCCAATCTCTTTTTCCCACAATTTTAGTAAGAATGGGAAGGCTATTTTTATTACTAGCACCCTTCAGCAAAGAACTGGGGCTGGGCTGGTGGGGAGGGAGGGACACACATATTTGCTTGTGTTTCCAACAACTCCAAAAGACAGGCGTTGCTGAAATTATAGAAACTGAGTCCTAGAAAGGTGTTAATAATTTGCTTGAGTGACGATTCAAATCTACATCTCTCACTCCCAGGGCAAAACTTTTTATGAAGTGGACTCCCAACTGAAGCCTTTTCGTGGATTTTATGGAGAGAATGAAATGTTCAGAGAGGGATGCTGGTCTTCCTGAGAGTCAGATCTATCCAGTGTATTATTAAATCAGAGCTACTGAAAGAAGTGTCTTCGTGTGTGTGTGTGTGTGTGTGTGTGTGTGTGTGTAGCCATTTTCAAAGAGAGACTGATTTCTCCGAGAATCCAAAATATCACTGTTATTGTAAGCTGAGTAGAAAGAAATGGAGAGAGTGCTCTGAATCATCTCAAAGCAGCTCAGCAGTTCCGCTCTACCAAAAGAGAAAGGAGAGTAAATCTTTGACAGTCTGGGCCACTTTCAACACAGCAAGAGCCTGGCAATGTCTTGCCTTCCAGGGACTTCCAGCTGCAGACAAGTCATGACAGCACCATCTAGAGCTATTGGCCAGATGTGAGTAAATGACATTGAACACAGAAATGGAGTTGTAGTTCTGCTAAAAACCTTTGGACTGAGATAAAAATATATATTAAGCAATCACCATGCTAACCCTCCCTGTACAAGATCTGGGGCATTAAGACAAGTACATACAATAAATGGCTTCCCTGCCCACGGAAGAGTTTCATCCAGTCAACAAATATTTATTGAGCACCTACTATGCACCAAACACTGTAAAGATAAGATAGGTCAGTAAACAAAACAAAGATCCCTGCCCTGAAGCACTGGCTGCTGGGTGGGAAAAGATGGACAAGACACAACAAACGTAACTGAGATAAGTTGTGCAAATTCCAGAGGCCAGGATTTGGGTATGAAGTGCAGGTTTTACTGGGGAAACTCCTACATGAAGGGTTAACAAGAGGCATGGGGTCCCTTGACCTGCTATTCATTTTATATTCACTTGTTTCCAGTCTGAGAGTTTGCTTTTATTTTCCTTTTACATTTCATCTTATTACTTTTTAATTTGTAAAATGTTTACACTCGTCATTATCTTTAAGGAAGTGTCACCTCCACCTCCATCTCCTCAGCCCTTTTTCCTCCCCCTTGTACAAAATCATTTTCACTAATATTTTTACTTATCCTTTCAAGGCCTTTGTATTTGGCAAAAACAAGCAAACATTCTTTTTTTTATTATTATGTTATGTTAGTCACCAAACAATACATCATTAGTTTTTGATATAGTGTTCCATGATTCATTGTTTGCGTATAACACCCAGTGCTCCATGCAATAAGTGCCCTCCTTAAAACCCATCACCTGGCTAACCCATCCCCCCCACCCCCACCCCTCTATAACCCAGTTTGTTTCTCTGATTCCATAGTCTCTAATGATTCATCTTCCCTTCTCCTTTCCCCCATCCTTTCAGATAGTTACAGGCCGTTTCCCTCTACATTTTTAAAAAACATTTAACCACCTGTTTATATCTTTTGTCCATTGTGCCTTTCTCAGTAAAGTACTTTGGAAACTTTTCTGACTCCAGTAAAAAAACAAAGGCCACAAGGTAGTCATAATAAATGTATATATCAACTTGGGAGAGGACTGGCATCTCCTTGATGCTACCTCGTCTGACCAAAGAAGGTGGGATGTCTTCTTATTTGTCTCTATTTGTGTTTCACGGAGCGTTTTACAGTTGTCCTCTTATCTGTTTTGCACATTTCTTTGCATCCATTTGGTAAAACCACAACAGGATGGAAAAAAGCCCATGGTCATGCTGACTGGTCTTACTTTAAATTTATTACCACAGACCTAAAGCAGTGTCTTCCTGCTCCCTAGCAGGTAACACTGCCCTGTCTTTCAGCCTTCAGCTCCTCCCACAGCTCATTACACCCTCTCCCCCCACCCCTCATTCAGCTGATGGTCTTGTTTTCTACCTCTTTCAGAAAACAAACCAAAACGGAACAAAAAATCAGAAGACAACTTCTGGAGTTTTTCCTTAGGATAAAAACGCCAGCCACCCAAATTCCAATTTTTCAAAAACTCTCCCTCTGGGGGGGAAAAAAAGAAGAAGAACATAAAAAAACCAACAATAGTAGAAATCCAAGGGCAGCAGTCACTCCATAGCCTACCTCAGAAGCCCAGACTTGTGAGAATTACATGGAAGAGGAGAAAGAGCAGCGGGGTCTTGGTGATAGTAGACTTTAAGTAACACCAGGCTGGGTTCACTGACAGCAAAGACAGGCAGAATACTGGTGTAAGGCAATGAGCTGGTTAAGTCTCCTCCACTGGGCCCCCAGGGGAAGGGCGGACCTTACCCAAATGTGTGTGCTCCCTCCTGAGTGCCACAGGTGGACTGGAGGATGCCTGGGAATGTCAGGTTCACAGCAAGAACGAAGGCCCCCTCATCATTCCTATTAAAGTCTGGAGGATGTATAAGGGCTTAGTTGCCATGGCTGAAGCTTCTTTTGAATCCAGTGGATGGGGCTGAAGGCCTAGAAGATTGATAGTCATACTGAGAAAACAAGATAAACACCAAGCAATTGATAAGCAAGACAGAATGATAGAGCTTATTTATATTTACACACTGATGTATCTACTAAATTAGGCGTAGAGACAATTCAGAAATAGAATAGTGTATAATAAGGTACTGATCATAGGATGCCAGGGATAAATACAAAAATGCTTGAGAACAGAGAGATCTCACAGCTAGAGCCATCAGGTCATGGATTATCTTGAGAAACAGCAGCAGTCTAAAGCTAGATTTTTATCTCCAGCATAAAGATTGTTAAGGAGGCTCCTGCCACATAGATCTAAACATGAGCAGGACAGAGGATGTACATTGGTGACCATAGATTATCTAATTGACATGATTTTTAGGAAGGTCTCAGTTTAGCCAGCAGAGGGCAAAAGAACACAGAAACCATTTCAAGATTTATGATCCTTGGAATATTCAGAATAGGATTGTATAGGTGTCTTTGCAAAAATAAACAACAAAAACATGACAGGGGTGGGTCTTTTGAAAGATCATATTTAAAAACAGCATGTCTAAGGCAGTGACTAATTACTGTTGACATTGCAACAAAGTCTTGCTTTTTGTAAAAAGTCAGAATTTATTTAAATGATGCATTTCCTTATAGATCCTTAAACACTGACAAAAATAGGGGAATATGTTTAAATAATTTAACCTTAATTTTAAGAAATACTTTTAGTTGAAAATCTCACAGAAATAAAGTCTCTGAAACTTTAATAAACATGCATAGTAGTGATTAATTTTACAAATCTCAGAAATGTATTTCTTTAAAGAATGTGATGCAACTGTAAATATAGAATACAGTGACGTGTATGTGTGTGTGTGTGTGTGTGTTTTAAGATTTTATTTATTTATGTCACAGAGAAAGGGAACACAAGCTGGGGGAATGGGAGAGGGAGAAGCAGGCTTCCTGCTGAGCAGGGAGCCCAAAATCGACATAGGGCTCCATCCCAGGACTCTGGGGATCATGACCTGAACTGAAGGGAGATTCCCAACGACTGAGCTACCTGGGCACCCCTGCAGTGACATTTGTTAAATGAGGTAACGAGTGTCAAAATGTTAAATGGATTGTTTATTAAAGACAATTATGCATTTAGCCTATGTGGTCAGTAAGAATGGAGGTAGGAAGAGGGGGAGAAGAAACTGCCCCTTCCAACAGAAAGAGGGCAAAAGCAGACTTAGACCTCAACAAAATCCTGAGGCCAGTGGCCTTATATCTGTTCCCTCCAATCTCCATCCACTCCTTTCCTGCTGCTCACCCGGACAATTGCAAAAAGTATATTTACTATTCAAATGAAGTTTCAAGCCCACATATTCCAGACCCAGATAGAGAAACTGCAAAAGATTTTCCCCAGCATATTGTTAAATCACTTACTTTGGGGGTGGTAACCAAGTATCAAATTCACTGAGCAGGAAGTGTGAGAATCAAGATTCTAGCTCTAAGGTGAACATTATCTGGGTAAACCACTGAACCTCTTCAATCCTCAGTATTTTTCATCTACAAAATAAAGGTGTGAGGCTAGATGATCTCAGATGATCTCAGAGATCCCTACCAATCCACAGATCCTAAGTTTGTCCCCATTTTATACTTCTCCATCTTACCTGATATGTGAGCTGGTAAAACTATAGGATGCTAGTCTCTGCTCAAGAAAATATGCAAATTAAGAAAGAACTCTTAGGACACCTGGGTGGTTTAGTCGGTTAAGCATCTACCTTCAGCTCAGGGCCTGATCCCAGAATCCTGGGATTGAGTTCCACAATGGGTTCTCTGCTCGGTGGAGAGCCTGCTTCTCCCTCTGCCTGCTGCTCCCCCTGCTTGTGCTCTCTCTCCCTCTCTCTGTCAAATAAATAAAATCTGAAAGTGATAAAGAAAGAAAACTCTTAAAAACCCTGAGAAAAAATAATCTCTACCACTAGAATGTCAGATCTGAAAGCGGGATACAAGGAAATTCACTTTATTTTATCTACTGAGTGGAAGATTTTATGCCATTCAAAGCACACTTTTTTTTTATTTTTAAAAGATTTTATGATCTAATTTTTATTTTTGTAAAGATTTTCTTTTTAAGTAATCTCCATACCCAACATGTGTCTCAAACTCACAACCCCAAGATCAAGAGATGCCTGCTCTACCAACTGAGCCAGCCAGGGGCCCCCAAACCACACTTTCAGAGGCCAGCTTCAGGTCAGAAGTCTGCTTTTACACATCTCAAGTCTCACTGAACTGTAATCATCAGGGCTCCCAGGTCACGGAGCAATCAAAGCACTGACTAAGGGAATTAAGAGCAGGCAGGATAGCCAGTTTAAACACTCTTCCATGCAGTGGTGTAGAGAAGCATTATTTCCTACCCAGACTTTAAACTATCTGTAGCGGCTGAAAAGCATTTGGCTCTAAGTAACAGAATAGCCAACCTCAGAAGCTTAAACCCTGAAGAACAAGAAGCTCCAAGCTTGGCTCCATGGGTGGTCAGTGGCTGCCAGGTCAGTAGTTTCCTCCACAGAATTAACACCTGATGGTTACAAGGTGTCTGCCACATTCTAGGCAGCACAGCCCCTAACGGCTCCAGAAACAGCAAAGGATGAGTAGACAGATGGAACTTTCTTCTCCTGAAGCTTTTGCTCTTATGCTGGGGGGGGGGGGGGGGGATCTTTCCCCCAGCCTAATTGCTCTTATATTTCATTGGCCAGAACTAGATTACATTTATTTCTTAACAGTTAAGGATGCCAGGAAGTCCAAGATCAAGGCGCCAGCCGAAACCAAAAATCCTACACGAAATACTAGCTACCCAAATTCAACAGCCTAGTAAAAGGATCACACACTCTGATGAAGTGGGATTTATCCCTGGGATGCTATGATGGCTGAACATACACAAATCAATAAGTGCTATATACCACAGTAACAGAATTAAGAATAAAAATCACATGATCATCTCCATAGATGCAGAAAAAAAGCATTTCTTGTATAAAAGCACTAATCCCATTACAAGGGCTACACCCTCAGGCCCTAATTACTTACCAAGGACCCTACTCCAAATACCATCACATCAGGATTAGGGGTTCAACATATATTTAGTGGGGGCAGAGGGCATACAGACATTCACTGTCCATCAAAGAGTTTTACCATTTCATTTTCTACCCTATTGCTTTGCTTATTGTGTTTCTTTTGCTCTTCTGTTAAAAGAGTCGTCTCTGTGTTGAATCAACAGCCAGGTTATTCCCAGGCAAGTGACTGGAGACATTTCCTTGGGAAAACTCTCTGGGAAGACAAAATGCACACTGTTTCTGAAGCAGCCCAACAGAGTGCAGCACTGCACTGCTCACACCCTCCCAGGGACAGAATGGTACTGGTTGTCAAATTAATTTCTTCTTTCATTCACAGTTCATTCTGGGCTTCTGCCTGGTCAAGAATTTAGAGCCAGAACCTTAGACAAAGGGATTTAAGCTGCATGCTAAAAAAATGTCAAAACTATTGTGTGTAAGAGAGCTGTGCATTTTTTTTTTTTTTTTTTTAGAAAAAGATGCCACCAGGATTACAAGATAGATTCTCCCCATGAGTGAAATCTGTTTAGTAACTCATCAGAAAATCTTCAAACTACGAGTGAATTCTCATATTCTCTTCCATAAGCCATTAGACCGTGTCTTTCTACTTTTTGGACTGTACAGTAACACAATACACTAAAATGAGTGGTCTGCAAATTTGGGTAACCTATTTTTAACTTTAATTTTTAACTCCCCATGAAAACCTTAATGATGAATAAGGGCCACTTTTTGGGAAAGTTGCTTATTCCACAGAACACAACTGTTATGCCTCATGTTAAAGCACGAAGCGCTGAATCAGAAGGTCACCTTCTCTAACAATCTTTCTCGATTTAAAAAGAAACACCCAAAGATGACAAGGAGTGGCTTCATTTTCAAGGTCATCTAATGAGAGAAAAAGAGTTGCTCTAGGTTAAAGCAGAGCTTTTTAACTAAAGCAAGATCCCACCATTGGTACCCAGAATAGCCAGGGGTTTACAGAGCAATTGCTAGAATTACCTAGAAATACAGAATCATCTCCCAAGGGGGAAGTTTTTGTTTCTAGGGGATAAGACACAGTCTCTGAGGGAGTAACAAATGAGAGGCAAGACGCAAAAGGTCTAAGGCATTTGTCATTATCCTAAGTATAGTATTTAAGCAACAAGCAAAAATGTGTATGTACATTTCCATTTGAGGGGATAAAGCGCCCTTTGACCCCGAGCATACTCTGCAGTCCAACTGGCTCTTATTTCTTAAAAAGTGTACGTATAAATATATGTATCTCGGTTTGTGAAGACCTGTCTGAAGTCTGAAGTTACAAAACATAGGAACAAATACCCAACCCTTCTTGTGATTAAATTACAGGTCTCTTAGCTGCTGGAGGCCTTTCAGAGGCAGCTCACAGCCTGGAAAAACGTCTAATTCCTGTTAGACCCTTTAGGGTCCACAGCTGTTGCCTCCTTATTTTGACTAAAGGTGATTGCTCATGAATCCCCAGGTCACATAAGGATGCTCACCACTGTATTAAAGAGACCCCGGGCTCGGTCCTGGTTGGGGTGAAGGAGCTTCCTGTGTGCATGTGCCTCTTCTCAGAGGCTATAGCTTATCAGCGTGAAGCAATGCTGAGATGTAACTATTAATGCAAGATTCATTGTTAAATGTTTTTTCATCTTGTGTAGTTTATTTTTTAAAATTTTTATTTAAATTCAATTAATTAACATATAATGTATTATTGATTTCAGAGGTAGAGGTCAGGGATTCATTAGTCTTATATAACTCCCAGTGCTCATTATATCATGTGCCCTCCTCCTTAATGCCCATCACCCAGTTACTCCAACCCCCCGTACCACCCCTCCAACCACTCTGTTTCCTATGATTAAAAGTCACTTATCGTTTGTCTCCCTCTCTGATTTTGTCTTGTTTTATTTTTTCCTCTCTTTCCCAATGATCCTGTTTTCTTAAATTCCACATATGAGTGAGATCGTATGATAATTATCTTTCTCTGATTGACTTACTTCGTTTAGCTTAATACACTCTAATTTCATCCACATCATTGCCAATGGCAAGATTTCATTTTTGATGGCTGAGCAATATTCCATCTTATATATGCCACATTTTTTCCATCCATTTATCTGTCAATGGACATCTGGGCTCTCTCCACAATTTGGCTACTGTGGACATTGCTGCTATAAATATTGGGGTGCATGTGTGCCTTTGGATCACTACATTTGTAATTTTGGGGTAAATGCCTTTTTTCAGCTTCTTGAGGACCCACCACACTGTTTTCCAGAGTGGCTGCACCAGTTTGCATTCCCACCAACAATGCAGGAAGTTTCCCCTTTTCTCTGCATCCTCACTAAGTCTGTCATTTCCTGACTTGTTAAGTTTAGCCATTCTGACTGGTGGGAAGTGGTATCTCATTGCGGTTTTGATTTGTATTTCCCTGATGCCGAGTGATATGGAGCATTTTTTTTATGTGTCTGTTGGCCATTTGTATATCTTCTTTGGAGAAATGTCTGTTCCTGTTTTTTGCTCATTTCTTGGCTGGATGGTTTTTTCTTTGGGTGTTGAGTTTGATAAGGTCTTTATAGATTTTGGATACTAGCCCTTTATCTGATAGGCCATTTCTCCCATTATCTGCTCCCATTTTTGTCGGTTATCTTTTGGTTTTGTCAATTGTTTCCTTTGCTGTCCAAAAGCTTTTTATCTTGATGAAGTCTCATAATTATTAACTGTTTACATAAGTTTATCATACAGGCAGAAGTTTATCATACAGGCAGAAAATTACAAAAATATTAAGAGTGCAGCTCAATGAAGAATTCCTAGTAAGGAGACAGATCATAGGGGAATTTACTGAAGGAGCAGTCACCCTACAATTAAATATTTTAGGGGGAAGGAATGGCCAGTGAAGAGATGACTGTGAAGCCAAAGTAAGAAAGCTTGACATATGTCCCCCAGAGTTTAAAGAACACAAAAACTGGTACCTATTCTCAACAAAAAGGTATAAGGTGAGGGACTGGCTAGAGCTGCCAGTGCAAGAAGAGAGCAGGAAAGTGGAAGCCTGCAGCACTCATACCAGCTGTGGACAGGGGCACCCATTTCCCAGACTGACATCACAGACCGTCATCACAAGATCATCATCCTCACAGGCTCCCAAAAGGATGCCCATTAGGATAAGGAGAACCCAGGTAAGGTCTCTGGAATAGGACGTGGGGATTCGTAAGAATGTAGAAAGTTCCATACTTGAGTCAGAAAATAGTGTAACTAGAAGGCCCATGGGGGGATGAGAGGGGAGAGGTGTGCCCAGAAACTCCTCAGCAGAGAAAGGCCAGCACTTTGCTTATCCATAAGAAGGGGTATTTGATATCAAGGATAGGAATACACATAGCTCCAGCTAAGTTAAAAGACAGGCTATTCTTTTTCTGTCATCCTCTTGCACAACCAAACCTGGGGGAGGCTGAAGGATGGAGCAGGGAAGCAGAAGGACAGACCTCCCCACTGCCAGTCTGTGGGACTATAGGTCAGCCCTGAGCTGAGTACAAAGGGTGGAGGTGGGGATTTGATTAGTTAAGATAGGAATTTTTAATACCTGAAAACAGGACTGCTTAGATAATGAAAAGAGACCAGAGATGGATATCATTTGCCCAAGATGGTCTGCAGAGCTGGAAAAGAAAATCCAACATGGTATGTTTGAGGACACCTCATCCCATAAAATGGTTACATAAGTTTGACCATCCATAGCCAAGAGATGAGAAGAAGTCTACTGGCTCTCCTAAGAGATGCAGCCTGGAGGCTTTGAAATCTGAGGCAGGGTTTCGGGTGAGATAAAGAAGTCTTTTAATTAAAGTCAGCAAGGGTAAGAACAAGGTGATATAAGATCCTCCCAGAAACTTCAAAGCAGAAAAGATTAAAATGACAGCTTGGACACCTTAACCATCCTAAGAGTAGACAGAAGAATTTATTGAGTATAGTCTAAGTTTTCTCCAGAAGCTAGAAAAAATAGTCTTCTTCACTGGTTATCACTTACCTACTGGGCCCTGTCACACCACACCAGGAGTCAAATATTTCATTGCAGGGACCTCATTTTTGGAGGGAAGTTGCCCAAAAGTAATACAAGAATTTTAAACAGCGAGGAAGGAGATTCAAAGCCCTGAAATACAAGCAAGTCGAGGGAACCTGGGATGTTGAGTCTAAAGAGACTCAAGGAGTCCATTTCAAGAGCTGTGACCGGCGTCATGGTGGCATGATGATCACTATGTGCGCCTCTAGATGGCACACCGGCTACTTTATGAGCAGTTTGAGGGTGGCTGGCATTGTCTTCAGAACCTTTGTGTCAAAGTGACTCTTAGCTGTCTTTTAGGGGAGAGGTTTAAGACCTAACAAGCAAGGCCATTCTAGATTGGGGAGCTCCCTCTCCCTTGAAATAGCCAGTGTCAAGGAGAGAATTATTCTTCACACATGGAACTGGAACTCCAGACTGAGAAGCAGGCAAGCAATGGATTTGGATATTAGAGGCTTTGTTTTCCTAGGTCTGTCTCTCAAGGAAGAAAAATGTTCAGAGTTGGCTCTCACTGGGGCAACGAGAGGGATTCTGACTTCTAATGCATAGTAAGGTTGGTCAGAAAGGAAGAAAAAAATCAATAGAATCCCGTATAATAGAATTCAAATAGCATTCCATGTAATAATTTCCAGTTATTTTCAAGGCCCTCAAATTTTCCCATATTCCCTGTTGATGTCACCAATTTGGAACTGCAAAGTGTTTCTGTTCCGATGGCTCTCTGGGTGAACAGTGAACAGTAGTGAAGAGTTGGGGGTGAATAGTGGTTAGTAGTAGAGCAGAGGTCCTGAAGTATCAGACAGAATCGTTTGCTTTTCTCATTAGCCACTCCACCAAGTTTGGGTATCATCACTGAAACCTGGGGACATAATTTTGAAATGTGTAAAAACAAGACCAAAACTCTTTGGCAAGTAACATCTTAAATCTCACATTCATCTAAGAAGTCTTGCCTCCTACTCCCTCTCTTTTTTCATAGCGTCTGTGATACATTTTAAGAATAGGCATGAAAAATAAACTGCTTTCATGCCCTTTCAAAGAATCATTTTGAAACCTGACTTTCAGACTCATGGTAGGAATTTTAAATGGACGATCCACCCTAATCTAAGACTAGTCTTTTACTACAAGGATGACAAGGGACACACTACAAAGATTATCATACAATCTTTGAGTAGTTTTATTTTGATTTGTGGTGGTGATGAGTTTAAAATGGTCCATTCAATGCTTTCTTACTGAACACACATTTTGGAAGGCAACAGTTAGCTTAGACGTAGAAGCAATTCATGGAGGGGAGCAAATACACATGGATAAGGAAACAATAACTACGGATAATATTTACTGAATGCTTGGTATGTGCCAAGCCCTGCTCTAGTATTTTATTCACATGCATAATCTCATTTAATCATCACGGTAGCTTAATAGGATAAGAAATACTAGAAGTTCCCTCTTATCCATGGGAAATAGATTCTGAGACTGCCACTGGATGCCTAAAACCAGAGATAGTACTGAACCCTAGATACACGATACTTTTCCTGTACCTATGATGAAGTGGAATTTATAAATTCAGCACAGTAACAGTTCAGTAACAATAACAAAATAAAAAGTAGAGTAATTATACCAACATACTTAATAAAAGTTATATGAATATGGTCTCCCCGTACCCAATATCTTACTGTACGGTACCCACCCTTCTTATGATAATATGAGATGAGTAAATGCCTACCTGATAAGACAAAGTGAGGTGACATAGCGAAGCCAAGACTGACCTTCAGACAATTCATCAGAAAGACAATCATCAGTTTCTGGACCATAATTGACCGTGAGTCACCGAAACCACAGAAAGCAAACCTGCCAATAAGGGTAGACTACTGGATCATAATCTCTCCTTGTTATCAATAAGGAACCCAAGGCACAGAGAGGTTAAGTGACTATTCCAAAGCCAAACAGCTTGGAAGTATTGCCCCCTGGATACAAGCCTGTTCTTTTGTATTCATTCACACAATAACATAACAATTTGATGCTCCCAGTAACAGGACACAACCAGTTTGCTCTGATATATGCAGTTTCAAAATTTCTCCACATATCTACACCTCCTCCCGACCAGCCTTTAGCCTTTTGAAAACAGCTTAACACTAGGTGGTACTGATTTAATGAAAATCTTGAGAATGAATTCAAAGTTTTTAGTTAATATTTCTGAGTGTACACTGTTGTTTGACATTTTAAAACAGCCAAAACATTGTCTGAAAAAATGGTTGAGTTATATGATTTTTCTCTTTAAGACAAATGTAAAGTCCAGATATGTTCATTATGGGCTATAATTAATTTCACTGTTCAGTTTCCTCTAAAGATGATAGATTTTTTTCCTGCCTTATAACACCCACTCCTCACTGCTGGTTTCAATCTTGGCAACATTTACATAAAATACTAAACCAGTCTCCTCACTCTGCCCCTCTGAGACTTCCTTCCTCCCACCTGACCCCTCCCTCTCCCTGGGACCCAGCATGTGCACAACCCAGGGGTTGTGCCATTTTAAATCATCAGGGACAAGTTACAGTTAAGACTCAGATTTCTGAAATAACAAACTGTCATTAAAAAAAAAACAAAAAACAAAAAAAAAAAACAGGCTGTTAGGGTTAGATTGCTATACTTAGGATAGAGAGGTTTATGACTGAAAGAAATGGAAGCTCAGCAGATCTCAATGCTTGCAGAGCCTAGGGCTAGAGTGAAAATATTGGTGAGGATGTAGAGAAAAGGGAACTCTTAATGCACAGCTGGTGGGAATTTACATTGGTGCAGTCACTCTGGAAAACAGTATAGAGGTTCCTCAAAAATTAAACAGAACAGAACTACCAGATGATCCAGCATTTCCACTTCTGGGTATTTAGCTGAAGAAAATGAAAACACTGACTCAAAAAGACATACACACCATTATTTATTTCACTGCAGCATTTTATTTATTATTTTATTTATTATTTCACTGCAGCATTATTTACAATAGCCAAGACAGGGGAGCACCCAAAGTGCCCATCAATGAATAGATGAATAGATAAAGAAAATGTGATCTTCAGCCATAGGACAAAGAAAACTTGCCATTCATGACAACATGGCTAGAACTAGCGGGTATCATGTGCTAACTGAAGTAAGTCACAGAAAGACAAATATCATATGATCTCTCTAACGTGGAATCAAACAAACTGAATTCAAACAAACGTGAATTCAAACAAAACTGAATTCATAGATACAGAGAACAGAGTGGTGGTTACTAGAGGCATGGGGTGGGAGGTGAGGGAGCAATGGGTAAGATGAAAAAAAGGCAGAAACTTCCAGTTACAGGTAGAGCATGTCATGTAATGTACAGCATCGTGAGTACATTACCAATGCTGTATTGTGTATTTGAAAGTTGTCAAGAGGGTTGATCTTAAAAGTTCTCATCAAAAGAAAAAAATTATGTAGCTTATTTGGTGATGGATATTAACGAGACTTTTTGTGGTAATCAATTCACAATTATAGACAAATATAGACACATCATGTTGTATACCTGACACTCATATAATGCTATATATCAATTATACCTCAATAAAAAAAGAAAAAACTTACTTTTAATTCTTATTTCAAAATGTTATATTAAAATGAGAAGGCAAAATAGTGATTATAATGAATGACTCTTAAAAACTATTTATTGGGGTACCTGGGTGGCTCAGTGGGTGCAATGTCCAACTCTTGATCTCAGGTCTTGATCTTAGGGTCATGAGTTCAAGGCCGACATTGGATATGGAAGCTACTTTTAAAAATAAAATTAAAATTAAATCAAAATAAAAGCTATTTTTTGTGGTAAAAACTCATAACATAAAATTTGCCATCTTTACCATTTTTTTAAAAGATTTTATTTATTTATTTGACAGAGATCACAAGTAGGCAGAGAGTCGGGCAGAGAAAGAGCGACTGGAGGAAGCAGGCTCCCTGCTGAGCAGAGAGCCCGATGCCGATGCCGGGCTCAATCCCAGGACCCCGGGATCATGACCTGAGCCGAAGGCAGAGGCTTTAACCCACGGAGCCACCCAGGCGTCCCCCATCTTAACCATTTTTAAGCATACTGGACAACACTCATAACTATAGCCACCTTGTGCAACAGATCTCCAGAACTTTCTCCTCATGCAAAACTGAAACTATATATATTGTTCTATACCCTCTGAATAACTTCCCTTTTGCCCTCCTCCCTGCCCCTAGCAAATACCATTCTACTTTTTGTTTCTAAGAGTTTGACTATTTTAGATCTTCACATAAGTGAAATCATGCAGTATTTGTCTTCCTATGACTGGTTTATTCCACTTAGCATAATGTTCTCAAATTTTATCCAGGTTGTAGCATGATTAGTGATATTTTAAGTTATCTTTTAGAAATATTAAATTTCACTAACTTTTTTATAAAAATAAGATTATTTACAATTTTTGCCAGCCATGGAGGTAAGCCACTCAGATCTCACTTCAAAGGGAAAATGGCCACGAAGTACACAGTTATCCATGGCCCTTAGCCACCCCTTCAGGATCCGCCTCAGTGCGCAGTTTGAGGCTCTGCCATCTCAAGGGAGCTTTCAGTTAGAGGCTACGAGACAGGGAAACGAGGGGTTAGTCATTTCTGTTTAATCTAGGACTCCCCTACTGGCAATCTTTGTACCAGAGATCCCCGCTGGTCAAGACTTTCTCAGAACTATATTGCAGTCAGAGGCTCCTCCTACCCAAACTTACTTCCTTTCCTCTCCGTAGGTATCAGACCTACATTGTGGTCTGAATGCTTTCCTGACCCATTCTTGCTCCCTTTTCCCTTGATCTTTAATAGACATTTCCCCCCAAAAAATCCTTTGTACTTCTGACACCTGTTTCCTAAAAAACACAAATTGGCACAATTTTCTAGCATTTAGTAACCGTTTAGTTGACAGCACAGAGAATTGGTATTGCATTTTATTCAGGTTACATCTAGGCCCACATACATACAATATTTAACATCATATGAATGAATCTTGCAAACCGTCATTGTCCACCATTTGCAGTTTGTGTGAACACCATGCTCTGGAAACACAGATTGGAACATGAGGAGAAGCAGGAACACACGGACACTTGGGCACTACAGAAAAATGATATTTTGTTGTGCAAGCATCTACTACATTCAAGTTACCTGAGAGGAAGTATTCAAAAGTTAACTAATTTGTCTTCTCTTTACTAAACATTTCTGTTACTCAAATTCTCATACTGAAGCAATATCCATCTCCAATATCTGTAGTGCTAAAGCACACTGACCTTCAGGTCATTCAGATGCCAATGACTGTTGTTTAAAAGTACTTGGGGCAAAAGGTGTGGTTAAATATTTCACTGGGTTCTGAATAGTATTAACCCTGAAGATAGATGCATAATGTCACAGATTGTATTAGATGAGAGCCAAGCTCCGGATCCTGTGACAAAGAAACTTATGTGTTTTCTGTGCCTGTGAAATACTGGTGTCTAAAACACAGAGTTCAGGAAAGGAAACCGTGTCACCTGGATCGAAAGATGGTGCTGACATTTTCTTTTCTTTAAGATTTTATTTATTTATTTAACAGATAGAGAGAGATCACAAGTAGGCAGAGAGGCAGGCAGAGAGAGAGGGGGAAGCAGGCTCCCTGCTGAGCAGAGACCCCCCCCAACCCCCCCAATGCGGGGCTCGATCCCAGGACCATGACCTGAGCCGAAGGCAGAGGCTTAACCCACTGAGCTGCCCAGGCGCCCCTTATTATTATTATTATTTTTAAGATTTTACTTATTTAATTGACAGAGATCACAAGTACAAAGAGAGGCAGGTGGGGTGGGGTGGGGAAGCAAGCTCCCTGCTGAGAAGAGAGCCTGATGTGGGACTCGATCCCAGGACCCTGATGTGGGACTCGATCCCAGGACCCTGAGATCATGACCTGAGCCAAAGGCAGAGGCTTAACCCACTGAGCCACCCAGGTGCCCCTAAAGATGAAGCTGACATTTGAAAATGGGCATCCAGACTTCAAGGGAAGAGGGTATTGTAGGAGGATCCCAAGTTTACCTTGTTCCAGAGATACACCTAGAGAACAACATCAGTGGAAGAGATGAAATTGAGAGCCAAACTGAACCAAAGGCATGGTCACAGGACAAAGGGATACTGTAGGTACAGAGAGGGGAGGATCACACCCTACCCCAGGCACCCCAGGCACTGGGAACCTACACTGAGCTGATGATCCCCATAACATTTGACTTTGTAAACCAAAGGGGCTTAACTTCTTCAGTTCTAATGATTAGAAGGACTTAAACTTCTGGAACTTTAATAATCAGTGGGCTTGCCTCTAGGAAATCTGGAAGGTGATGGAACACTGAGTAATTGCCCTCAAAGAGACAGCACAACAAACAGTCCTGCTGAGATACAGCACGGAAGCAACAAATTGAAAGACACATGGAGTGTATGGTGGCGGTGGGGGGGGAGTGGGAAGAGTGGAGGGGATTTGTTTGCTAATCTCAGGGCCTGTGCTGGAGGAATAGGGATCTTTGGGAGACTTCTATTAGAACAAAGGGGCCAGCAGGTGCAGATTTCCAACTCTCACTCCCCTCCCCAGCCTATAAACACAAATCAGCACAGCACAAACACTCCCCACCTAGCTTGCTAACAGCAGCTCCAACCCTGCACACTTCTATAGAGCTTCCTTCTCCAACCTGGCACCCTCCCATAGCAAACACCTGTCCCGAGGGCTCTCCTGAGGCCACCCCCTACAATAAACATGGCAGTGTGCAAGTAGCGCCAACAGGGGTCAGCATCACTCCAAATTGACTCCTGCCCCTTCAAGATATAGTAAAGGGGATTCTTTGAGTGGAAAGAGTAGCAACCACAAAAGCAGTAAAAATAAGTCAAGGGACTCACAAAAATCAGTCAAGAAACTCACAAAACAGAAAGATCAAAAGTATGACTCCCTATACTTAAACTGGGGGGCAGGGGGAGGCAATAAAGAATGGACTCAAACTTAAGCAACCATCAACTTAGTATAGACTGCTATATGCAAAGATGTTATATATAAACCTGATGGTAACCACAAATCAAAAATCAGTAATGACTATACAAAAAAGAGAGAGAAAATAATCCAAGCATATCACTAAAGAAAGCCAATTTATGGTGAGAAGAGACAGAGAAGAACTACAAAAACAACCATAAAACAAGTAACAGGGACACCTCAGTGGCTCAGTGGTACAGTGTCTGCATTCTGCTCAGGTGATGATCACAGGGTCTTGGGACTGAATCCCACATCGGGCTCCTTGCTCAACGGAAAGCTTGTCTCTCCCTCTGCCTGCAGCTCCCCCTGCTTGTGCTCCTTCTCTCTCTAACAAATAAATAAATAAAATCTTTAAAAAAAAAAAAAAGTAACAAAATGGCAATATATACATACCTATAAATAATTAATTTGAATGTAAATGGACCAAATCCTCCAATTAGAAGTTTTAGGGTGACAGAATATTTTAGACCTAAAAGACCCACCCTAAAGACCGACCCACATGCTGCCCACAAGAGACTCATTTCAGACCTAAAATCAAATGCAGATTGAAGGTGAAGAGATAGAAAGCATTTATCATGAAAATGGGAGTGAAAAGAAAGCCAGGATAGCAATAACTACATCAAACAAAATGGACTTTAAAACAAAGACTGCAGCAAGAGGCAAAGGAGGATACTATATAATAAGAAGAACAATCTAAGGAAATATAACAATTGCAAATATTTATACACTCAACATGGGAGTACCCAAATACATAAAGCAGTTAATCACAAACACAAAGAAAGTAATTGATAGTAATACAATAATAGTAGGGGACTTTAACACCCACCTACATCAAGGGACAGATCATCCAAACAAAAATTGAACAGCAAAGAGTGGCTTTGAATGACACATTTGACTAATAGATATATTGAGAACATTCCATCCTAAAACAGCAAAATACACATTCTTTTCAAGGATACATGGAACATTCTCCAGAATAGATTCTCCAGAATAGATTTTGCAGCATCATTTACAATAGTCATGATATGGAAGCAGCCCACATGTCCACTGATAGATGAATGAATAAAGAAGAGGTGGTGTGTGTGTGTGTGTGTGTGTGTGTGTAACAGAATATTATTCAGCCATAAAAAGGAATGAAATATTGCCATTTGCAATTACACGGATGAAGCTAGAGAGTACAGTGCCAAATGAAATAAGTCAGTCAGAGAAAGACAAATACCAGAGTATTTCACTCATAAGTGGAATTAAAGAAACAAAAAATAAATAGTGGACAAGGCAAGAAAAACTTTCAAGACAAATTACCAGAAGAGACGGAGCTGCTGAGAGAGAAGGAGAGAGCTCTGGAAATCTTCAGAGGTATACCCTCGAGTATCTGGCTGAGTATTATTCTTTGAGTGTTTGAAAGGAAATTACCCAAGGCCAGGAAAAGAACCACTGGAAATGAGAAGGCCCAACAATTCCCAGGGGTCACATAGGGTGGGGAATGGTTTATTCTGTATAATCCTGAGGGGAAAGATTTCTTAATACATGGGGCATTGTGTAGACTCCTCAAAAGTGTGCCAGTTTAGCAGGAGGGCTAAATTATTTCCTGACTGAAGGCAGCTCTAGACTTGCCTTAACAAAGAAAGCTTAAAGACAAAAGTTAAAAGGATCTGATAGGTTCCAAGTAACTTAACTGTGTGCTGAGACAAAATCCAACACAATTTGAAGGAATACAACAAAAACCAAACACTCAAAAATATAAAGTTCGCCATGTCTAACATTTGATCATAAATCACCATGCAAGCAAAAAAAGCAGGAAATATTACCTATAACCAGGAGACATTTTGATTTTTAAAAACGAGAAATGAAAAACATGATGACTTAGCAAAGATATTGAAACAGTTATTATAACTATTCAAGAAGGTAGAAAAAAATGACCATTATGAGGAGAGAAATGGAAGATATTTAAAAGACATAAATGAGACCTGTATAGGTAAAAAATATGTCTAGATGAAAAATATACTAGATGGTATTAATAACAGGTATGATGCTGCAGAAGAAAAGATAGCTAAACTTGAAGAAAGGACAGTAAATCTATCTGAGGTGAGCAGAATTCCAAGATGTACTCCCAAGATTTCATGCCCCTGGTGTACAAACCCCACATAATCCACATGACTATGAATATGATACATTTTACCTGGTGATTATGTTATACGACACAGATGATCTTAAGAAAGAGAGATTATCCAGGCAGACTTGACTTAAGCACATAGGCTTTTTGAAAGCAGATTGTTTCTCTGGCTGATCACAGAGGGGAGTTACAGATCAAAGCAAGAAAAGTATTTAAAGCACTGTTACTGGCTTGACAATGGAGGAGACCATATGATAAGAAATGTGGGCAGTCTCTATTTCATAAGATCAGCTATGAACTGAGGGGCAGCAGAAAAATAGGGACCTCAATCCTGTAAGTCCAAGAAAATGAATTTTGTCAACAAACAGTGAGCTTGGAAATGGATGCTAAGCCTTACATGAGAACCTCATTCCCTGTCAATACCTTGATTTCAGCCCTGTGAGATCTTGAAGAGAGAACCCAGATACGTTGTGTCAGATTTTTGGCTTATAAAACTGTGAGTTAATAAATGAATGTTATT
The DNA here is from genome assembly GCF_030435805.1 of Mustela lutreola. Taxonomy (NCBI): domain Eukaryota; kingdom Metazoa; phylum Chordata; class Mammalia; order Carnivora; family Mustelidae; genus Mustela; species Mustela lutreola. Next base: position 165,572,477 of record NC_081293.1, on the reverse strand, counting down.
TTAAGGCTCAAAGTCTGTGGTAATTTGTTGTATAGCAGTAGAAAATTATCCATGAGTGGGGCACCTGGGTGGCGCAGTCAGTTAAACATCCGACTCTTGGTTTTGGCTCAGGTCATGATCTCAGGGTCATGACTGAACCCTACATTGGGCTCCCCACTCAGCGCAGAGTCTGCTTAAGACTCTCTCTCTCTCTCTCTGCCCTTCTTCCCCATGTGCTCTCTTTCTCTCTCTCAAAATAAATAAATAAATCTTTAAAAAAAAATTATCCATGAAGCAAGAGAAAAAAGACTAACAAACGACACAGCATCAATGATTGCAAGCAATATCAAGGATTCTAGTGTATGTGTAGTGGAGCCTTAGAAGAAAGGGGAAGAGCATAGTTAAAGATATAATGGCCAGGACGCCTGGGTGGCTCAGTCGTTGAGCGTCTGACTTCAGCTCAGGTCATGATCTCAGGGTCCTGGGATCTAGTCCCGCATCAGACTCCTGCTCAGTAAAAAGCCTGCTTCTCCCTCTGCCCTGCCTCCTGCTTGTGTGCATTCTCTCCCTTAAAAAAAAAAAAGATATAACGGCCAAAGTATGTAAAACATTTAGCCCAATTATGCCTAATATATAATATGTGAAATTCTCACCATAGAAAATGTACTTTTATTCAATACTTCAAAAAAACTGGAGTTGTAGAAAATAGTTTACTACTTAATTTATTGAAAGAGGTTACTAGACGAAATGTATTGAACCTATAAAAATCCAGTATGTAGATTTTATAGGCTCAGTGCCTAAAAGTTGATCATAAAACCTGACCTGACATCAAGTATTTTCTAGGAAATTTATCAGTAGATTTCTGACTTTACAGAGCCTTATTTCATTAACAAATATCCAAATTAGCTACTAGGTAAAATTGAAATAATTTATTAAAATCAAGATCATCTGAGTGCCTGGGTGGCTCAGTCATTGTGTCTGCCTTTGGTTCAGGTCATGAGCCCAGGGCCCTGGCTGGGATCGAGTTCTGCATCGGGCTCCCTGCTCAGTGGGAAGCCTGCTTCTCCCTCTTCCACTACCCCTGCTTGTGTTCACTCTGTCACTGTGTCTCTCTCTGTCAAGTAAATAAATAAAATCTTTCATAAATAAATAAATAAATAAAATCAAGACCGTCTGCCAATCAGTCATTTAAAAATATAGAACTCTGGAGCACGTGGGTGGCTCAGTTGGTTAAGCAACTGCCTTTGGCTCAGGTCATGGTCCCAGAGTCCTGGGATCAAGTCCCACATTGGGCTCCCAGCTCCTTGGGGAGTCTGCTTCACCCTCTGACCTCCCCTCTCATGCTCTCTCTCACTTTGTCTCTCTCTCTCTCTCTCAAAATAAATAAATAAAAATCTTAAAAAAACATATATAGAACTCCAATGCCATTGTAGGAAGCCTCTATGATAATACCTAATGATCTCTACTATCTGATATTCATGCCCTTGAGTACTCCCTCCCAGTGCTGTGGAATGGAATTATTGGCTCATTTCTAATGAATAGAATATGGCAGGAGTGAGAACAAGCTGCTTTTGAGAGTAAATTATAAGAAGACTGTCTTCTCTTTGGGGCTCTCTCTCTCTCTCTCTCTCGTCACTAGCCTAGAAGGAAAGCCAGTTGCCATGTTTTGAGGAAACTCTGTGGAAAAGCCTAATTGGCTAGTCTTTGAACAACCACATGTGTGGCCTTCGGAGTGGATGCCAGCATTACCATCAGTCGACCTTTTGGATGAGACTACAACCCCAGCTGATAGCTTGGTCACACCTCCTAAGAGACCTGAAGCACCCAATTAAGCTGCACGCAGATTCTTGACACACAGGAATTCTTTCAAGCCTCTATGAGTTGGGAAAACTTGTCAAACAGCAGTAGATAACCAATACAGTTTAATTATTCAGCAGTTTAATCTTTTTCATGAAGGGCAAAATAATCCTACTTGCTACTTTGTGTACCACAGTATTTTCATGGATCAGTAAACAAGTCAATGTGTAGCAGGCTATTACATGAAGATTCAAAATCTGTAATAATTTGGCACCATAATATATTCAAATATTGTTACCAGTAGGAAGTATGATATAAGAGAATAGAGTTTACCAGGAACCAAAGTAACACTTGGTTCATTTTATAATCTCAGAGAATCATTAGGTTCTTTTAAAAATGTTCCAGAGAGATATCTTTAATTGCTGGTGCTATGTTCAAGTTAAATAACTTTCTACCCACACAAATGGGTAAAATTATATGACTCACTAATTCTCCCACTGAACAGAGCTCCACAAAACCTTTTGGCCATCTGGCAAAGATAGTACCTTTGGGACTAATAACCTAAGGCTCTCGGGGACCTAATAATCATATCAGACTAATATATATAGTTCTTACTAGCTAAATAATATCCATGCTAGAGATGTAAGATAAAGAAAATGATGATTAAAATAGCATTGGTTTAAACTTTAAAGCTTATAATATTATTGTCATTTACAGTTTCATTTGTTTCTCACCAAAAATCTTGTGTACTAGATATTTTTATCGTAAGTACTTTTCACAATGCTTATTCTTTGCTATGTATCTAGGACAGAGTTTGATAACTCTAGAGTTCAAAGACAATTTGACACAAACAGAATAACTGTTGGCTCCTGAAGCTACAAAATGCCTGCATTAAAAAGTTAATAAATCTGGGACGCCTGGGTGGCTCAGTTGGTTGGACGAATGCCTTCAGCTCAGGTCATGATCTGGGAGTCTCAGGATCGAGTCCCGCATCGGGCTCCCAGCTACACGGGGAGTCTGCTTCTCCCTCTGACCTTCTCCTCGCTCATGATCTCTCTCACTGTCTCTCTCTCAAATAAATAAATAAAATATTAAAAAATAAAAAGTTAATAAATCTAACATAATGAGAAAAATCCTACTATCCTACTGCCTTCCCAACCCACCCTTGGCTGGACTTTGTCTTTTCTTCTATTCCACATTGTTTAAGACTTTTTTTTTCTTTTTTGGAGGGAAGGTTTACTCTAGCTTAATGAGCCAAATTCTTTGAGCCAACAACTACCTTCCTTACAAGCGCATAAACAAAATTGACCATATTTGTTATGGGAAAAGGCAGTCCAAAGACATGGTAATGACTGCCTACTGTGGAATTTTCATCTCCTGCAGAAATTTATGGCCCCATTCACCACCACATCATATGCCTCCTAGAAAAAGAAGCAATGGGTATTTCATTCCTGTCTAGAAATTGATGTGTAGCCAGGGGTAACATGTGCACATTCACATCTGCCTCAAGCAGCGTGTAAAATGTGCCCATGAATCAAAGATTCTCTAGTATTTTTAAATCACAGAAAGTCAGAACTAGCTGCAAAAGGCAGGCTTTGGGAGTTGGGCTGCACTTCCCTGAAATATGTGTCTTGATCTTTTGTTAATCCATTTCCTGGACTGGAAGTCCTCTAGAGGTTCTTTTGACTCTAATGTTATATTTGTGGACCAGCCAAGTTCATTTAAGGAACCTGCCTAAGCTGTGTTAACTATGTGCTGAATCCTTGATGTCAGATGGTATTTTTCATGGGTGCTTTGGATTATGACACACAGTGTACACAGTGGGATATTACAATATATCTATGGCTGGCAAAGAGTCATCAAAACTAGTTGAAAAATAGGAAATAGTTGCATGAAAAGAAAACATTTAAATAACATGTCTAGCAAAGACCACTAGCAAAGACCAAAAGTCGCAATTTCTATTTTCCCCTATTTCCTTTATATTAGAACTTCTGATTTTAAACAGCCATCTGAAACAAAGATATTTCTTGGTAGTTTGCTGGTAGATATGGTCATTTGTCTAAGCTCTAGCCAATGAGATATAAGCAGTAGTGTTATGTGTAGTATCTTGGAAGAGTCCTACTGCCTTAAATGCAGACAAGATGGCTGAAGCACAAGAACCGTGAACCTAAACCATGAGATGGCACTTGCATACCAAGAATAGCAGGCCAACAATATAGAGGGGACCTTGATCATAGATACACGGATGCTGTCTCTAGACAGTCAGCCCTGAACTATCTCCAAACTTCATTTGACAGAGAAATAAATGGCCATCTTGTTTATATCACTACCATTTTAGATTTCCTGTCACCCACAACAGAATTAATATTGGTAACAAAGCAAGAATATTTGTAACCCATTTTAATAAAGTTATGTAGGTGTGTATGCATACATGCATGTGGACATGTGGTATGTTAGGTCCAGCCACCCAGCATCCACTCTCCCATTTTTAAATCATTCTTATTTCCTTTTATTGAACTGCCTCTCTATCACTGTGTGAGGTCATGATGGGTGGTCACGAACACATTCTCTCTTTAATGGATCCAAGGGGGGTCTCTAGAGTCTCCTTTCATCTGGTTCTTCTTTTCACCTCCCTGTTTTAGGGAGAGGGAAGGCGGAGTGTTCTAAAGCTCAGTCCTAAGTCCTCTCCATTTCTTGACTGTGCTCTCCCACAAAGGAATTTATCATCCACATCAGCATCTGCTACATCTATAAACAGAGGGTCCACAAAATACATCTCTAGCCTGAACGCGTCCATTGAATTCTACACGCATGTATCAATCAGGACTCTGGCAGAAATGAGTGATATGTTCAGACTGGCACAACTTAAGTGTGTAGACAGGATACAAGGAAATTAAAAGAGGTAGAACAGTGTTCTGTAATTAGCAAGAATGAAGCCAGAACCTGGAAAGACAAGGCTTGCAGGGGAAGGTGTCTGAGGAGAGCTGTGACCTTTGGTTCAGGGACACAGCCTTTACACAGCAATGAGGCTGGGATGAAGCCAAGAAAACAAAGACAAAAGTCACTCCTTTTCCTCTTTTGATCTCCTGCTAGTGTACCCCACTGAACTAACCTGATCTGAAGCCAGAGGCAAAGGAAGTTTTGTTGATGCAGGTCACCCTCCCAGGGCTACAAGCAGTGGGGAGGGAGATCTGGAGGCAAAGACAGAAAATGTGTGGCACAACCCATATATCTGGTTACCTACTTAACATCTTTTGATGTCTCAAGGCACCTGAAATTCAGCATGACTGAGAAGAAACCACTCATGCAACCCCTCCCAAGATTTAGCCATCCTGGTCATCTTTCACTGTTCCCAACTTAGGAAATGACACCATTAGCAATGTATTTATGGAACCAAAAATCTGGAAATTATGCCTGGTCCCTCTTGCCCTGTCCATTCGTACTCAAGTCTATCACCAAGTGCAGCTAATTTTATGTAGCCTAAATTCCACAAAACAAAACAAAATAAAAACCATTCTCTCCTAGTACTTAGATTCTTTTTTTTTTTAAGATTTTAATTTTACTTATTTATTTGGCAGAGAGAGCAAGAGAGCACAAGCATGGGGAACAGCAGAGGGAGAGGGAGAAGCAGGCTCCCTGCCCAGCAGGGAGCCCAATGCAGGGCTTGATCCCAGAACCCTGAGATTGTGACCTGAGCTAAAGGCAGGAACTTAACCATTTGAGCGACCCAGTTGCCCCCAGTACTTTGATTCTTCAGAACAAAGGTGCAAGCCAGGAATGCAGGCCAGGCCAAGACCACTAGATCCCTATCAATTATTAACCCTGTTCTTCAGGCTCTCTTCAATCTCATGAGACTCCTGGATTCTTCCCACAAAGCTTCTTTTTGGTCAATTTAGTGAGAATTAGTTTCTGCTGCCTCAACAACAGTCTTAATGAATAAAGTAAAATGTTTAATTAGGAAGCTGAGAAAGTACTTTCTCCTGAAACATGTCCTCACTCTTTACAACTTACAAAATGTCTGAAACTGTTCTCTATCTTCAGCTATCTTCTCCAAAGACAGGCATTAAAAGATAATTCTGTAAATTAAAAAATGTAAAGCACAGCTATGTATAATTCAATCATAGCATGGCCCATATGTTACCAATGGGCATCTCTCAGAGTTTTCTCTTTGGGTCTTTTGTCTCCATGTTTTCTACCATAAGCACTTACTACCTTTGTAATTGAGTAAGTAAACATTATCTTAAAAAGTAAATAAATTATAGTGTACTGATGCTGGAATAATAGTAAAAATGCTTTAATACTGCATAACAGGCACATAGCAAGAAAGCAGCTACTACAGAATTGTATTAAAAAACAAAACTAAGATTTGGGTGTTTTAGTGATATACACACAGTGGCTGAGGTCATTCATTCAACATGTATCCATATATTGAGTGTCTGTTTATACTTCCTTACTTATACTTCAAATAGGTTAATTGTTGGACTCATAGACTATACTTTCATTATATGTCTATGTACAGAACATAGTCTACACAGGTCCTACAGATATAAATGAAGGAAGATTTTCATTCTTAAAACACTTCTAGTCTTGTGCAAAGTGACACAAAGTATGGCATGGGAACCCTTTGCATCAGAGTCACCTGTGGCAGTGGTTCAATGAAAATGCCTAGGTTCTTCCCCAGGAACCAGAGAAAATGACAAAGTGAAGATGAGATTTAAGCCTGATTTTTTAAAAATTATTTTTATTAACATATAATGTATTTTTTGCCCCAGGGGTACAGTTTTAAGCCTGGTTTTAAATGATATAAGGAAGGAAGGAATTAACTGGCCAAAGAAACAAAGATCTGGCATTCTAATTAGTATAAGACAAAAAATATTTAAGAACATAATTCTAGAGCTTCCCAATTTAGTAACTTGTAAATAATGTGTCATAATAACAGTATTACAGACTTACACTTCTGCTACCAAGACAGCACACATGCTTCAGTTAAGAGCTGAATGCTGGGAGTATTCATGGCCTGAAAAAGTAATTAATATATTTATTAATTATCCTCCTGTGCATACTTCCAACAGCTTAATTGTTTGACTAACAGACTGTACCTTCATTATAAGTCACAGTGACCAATAATAAACTGGATTTTTTTTAAAGAGAAAGAAGCAGGCTCCCTGCCAAGCAAGGAGCCTGATGCGGGACTTGATCCCAGGACCCTGGGATCATGACCTGAGCCAAAGGCAGCAGCTTGACCGACTGAGCCACTCAGGCATCCCAATAAGTTGGGTTTTTATAGCTTTCTTCAAGTTAAAAATGCTCATATTTCACACCTGAGAAAAGTTCCACTTATTCTATACTAACATTGCCTTTGAGTTAATAAAACATCAAGAAAACCTACATGTAAGTTGTTTTCCAAAAATCTGCAACCAAAGTACTAACAAAATGATTACTTTAAAATCATAGCTCCCATGCTGCTTTTACCTTGCCTTAATTGCAGTTAACTCATTCATCCATTCATCTGTTGATTGATTGATAGATTGAGTCATTCACTCAAACATTCATTTACACAGAACACTGTATACATGTGCAAGAGACTGGAGAGTCAATGATAATTAAATCCTCCTTCAAAAAAAAAGTTTGCAGATAAGTTCACAGATAAGATGAGAGGTAGTATATAATAAATGCCACCAACTGAAACATGCAAAGTACTAAGAGGACTCAAAGGTGAGAAAGCTGGCTGCCACTGGGTTTCACAGGACAGCTTTGCCACTGACAGGTCAGATAATGAGGGAGTAAAATTGACAATCTCAGCAGTTGGATATAGGAGTGGAAGCATCAAGCAGATGCTTGGGGTCTGCGTAGCAACAACAGAAGCCAAAAAGAGGAACAGCTTTTTAATGGGGGGAAAATGAGTTGTTTAGGACCAAGTCTAGCATGTTGCTGGGATATCTAATGAGATATGAAAGCAGGGAATTAGGAAAACTAGTCTCTGGCTCTGGAGAGGGTACAGGGCTGAATATCACGGGGTCAAGGATGGAGTCAAGGCTCATGGCCAACCCAAGTTTTGTTGTTAAACCTCTTTGATCTTTGGCTGCCTCCTCTGCAAAGTAAAAATGCTGTGTTAAACCCAAGCTCCCCAAAGCATGGTACACTTCAGGATTTTAGATGGTCCACAGAGAAACCTCATTTTACTATTTTATATTTATTTTCAGGTGTTTTCCAAAAAAAAAATATTGCACAAGAAAACCCTGATTTCACTGACATTATTTCTTTGGCTAAATGAAGAAAAAAAGGCATCTTGGTTTTTAAGGAATACTAAAATATATTGGCAATAGTCTGATAAGGTACAAATTGTGAAGACAGTTTGCAAATGCTAAGTTTGGGAAGCTAAATTTTGGGTTGTCTAGAAGGTGTTTAGTACTAAATATTCCTAAATTCTATCTAAAATCATAGGTTTGATGGTATTTCCATAGGTGGAAGTGGAGGGCTAGACAAGATTGACAAGAAAGAGTATGTGAAATGAGAAAGGGGCTCAGGGCAGAGCCTGGAGGATCCTGCACTGAAGGGATGAAGAAGGGAGCCGGAAGCAGCATGGGGCAGTCCTGTCTGAAGCCTCAGTTGGAGGTGGGGGTGCTGTAAGTAGAGAAGGAGGCAAAGAGGAAAGGCAAGGAGCTGTGCCTCTGTTCTTAACTCTTGGAAGTGAGATACAGGGAGATTCTACTGTGTAGAGGGAGCAGAATGTGGAGGAGACAGCCAGTTACTTGTACTTCACATGCCAAGCAGAAGTACTCTGATCCTATGATTCAGTAAGCTGAGAGAAAAGGAGGGTGACATTAACTGCACAGAGTAGAACAACAAACTCAGTCACACTTTGACTCAAATGTCCCACACTCTGTGTCTGCACCTACTCTTTTATGTGTGGGCAATTCATTCGAACTGACATTTAACTGGTGTCTAACCACTTCCAGAAACTATTCAAAGTAGTGGGGACTTAGAAATGGATGAAATACAGTTGCTGCCCTAAAGAGCCTACAGTGTGGAAAGGAAGGCAGACATGCTTACAAATAAATTAGAACTCAGTGTGAAGGGTCCAATCATGAAAGTACGTTCAAGGAACAGCAGTACGAGAGAAGAGAAAGTGTAAAACTCCACTCTGATGAGAATGGGAGAAGAAAAGGGGACAGTCAGAAAAGACTACCCAAATATAGATGACCCTAAGTCATAAAGGAAATTTTACATTACCAAGCACTCTAAGATTTATTCATTCAAACAATATTTATTGAATGCCCATTACGCGCCTGGCACTATTCTAGACACAGAAAGTAAGAGTGATTTTAAAAACTGAAGAGAAGGGATGAACAGAAAGTAAGAGTGATTTTTAAAAATCCCTGCTCTTATGGAATTTACAAGCTAGTGAGGGAAGATAAGTAACAAATCAGCAAAAAAATAAATAGTATGTGAGATGGTGATTAAGTGCTATCAGGAAAAAAAATGATAGGAAGGGAGGTTAGAAAGGGCTTAAGGCAGCGTGAGCTGTTATTTTTCTTACTCGTAAGTTTAAGACATGCGTGAGCTGTTATTTCTTAAAAGAGTATTCAGGAGAAGCCTTAGTAAAAACAGGATCTTTGAGCAAATCCCTGAAGGAGGAGAGGAAACAAGCCGTGTGGATTGAGAGGAACAGTATTCCAAGAAGCGAGAACAGCAAATGCAAAGGTTCTAAAGTGGAAGCATGCCTGGCATGTTTGAAAAGCACTGGGCAGCGTGAGCGGGCACCAGGGAGCCACAGAGAATAGGTCAGAGAGTTAATAGAGGGCCAGATCAGGCTTGAATATTTTAAGAGTGAGATGCTTTAGAAATCTCATCCAGGTAGGTATGTCCAGGAGACACTGGGCTCTTTGAATCCGGAGTTGAGGTAAGAGGCCTGAGCGGAGCACAGACCTCTGAGATGGTCCACAGACGGTATTTAAAGTCATGAGCCTGCATGAGACCACCAAAGGAGTGAATATAGATGGCAAACACAGGTCTGTGGACTAAGCCAAGAGCTTTCCAGTGTTTGGAGATCATGACAATAAGAAGGAACCAGGAAAGAAACAAAAAAGAAACAGTGAGTAGGGAAAAAAGGGAAGCCAGAAGAGTACAGTACCCTTGAAGCCCAGGGAAGAATAGTCTCAAGAAGGAAGGGGTGATCAACTGTGTCACATAGATTAAGTGTGGTTAATGGGTCGAATAAAAGGAAGACTAGGAGGTGGCCATTGAATGAGCAGAGTAGAAGTGCTTATTGATCTCAACAAGCCAAGTTTTGGTAGATTGGGCAAGCCAAACTGGAACTGGGGAGCACAGACAAGTCTTTTGAGAGTTTTGCCCAAAAAAAAGATGCAGAAAAATGGGACAGCTGCCAGAGGGAGATGTATGGTCAAGAGGGTTTTTAAAATTTAAAGGTTGTTTTTGTTGTTTAATAGGGATAGCACAGCCTGTTTGTATACTAACAGGTATGATCTAAAAGAAAGAGAAAAGTTGGTAAATAAGAGAAGAAAACTGCAGAAGCAATGGGTCTGAATAGAAAAAGAAGAATGATAGACAACTATGCATAAAAAAAGGTTTGGTCACTGACACATTTAAACTAATAGAAAACCCCCAAACAATCATTCATATGTTATTCCTCAACTCAGGTTTCCTCCATGGGCACAACTGCTTGTGTGTATGTTTTTTGACATTTTTGTGTACGGTACACAACTTGTTCCTTTTTGGTGTGGTATTTATATACAGGGCTCGATCAATGCAGGGAAAGTTGCTCTTTCTTGACAGCCCTGAATCATACCAGTATCTCTAGTAGAATGGTCAAAGGGCCTCTATAAATGAAGTTTGTGTTAGTTTTAGGAAACCTTAATTAGGGGAAATTTCCATTAACATGGAAGGGAGGGACGTGTTTATTTCTGTGAATTGGGAATTGTCTTGAGGCTCCTCTAGTCTTCACTTCCTTCCCCCATCAGAAGCTTCCCAGAGCCTGCATAGCATATACAAGGAAGAATCACATATCAGACAGAACACACACAGGGATCTGACTACTTGAGGGACACACTAGCATTGCGACATCTAAGAGAGGTTTGTTCTTTTCAAATCAGTTTCTTGAGGAGAAATCTGATGCTAGTATTGCTCAAAACATCCATTCATACCCTATGGCATGTAGAAAAAATATTCATCCTTACAGCAAGGAAACTGGGGAATGTCTAAAGGAATTTATAGCCAATTCTATTGTTGAGGTTTTTAACAACTTTTTTGAAATCTAATTTATATACCATAAATTCACCCATTATACAGTTATGTCAATGACTGTTGATAAATCTAGAGTTATGCAATCATCACCAAAACCCAGCTTTAGGACGTTAGGATGTTTCCATCAAGCCATAAAGCTCCCCAGGGCCCATTTACATTTAATCCCCACTACCCTAGGCAACCACAGATCTTATTTCTATGCCTAGAAATTTTCCTTTTCTGGATATTTTCTTTAAATAGGATCACACAGAGGTGCCTGGGTAGCTCAGTGGGTTAAAGCCTCTGCCTTCAGCTTAGGTCATGATCCCAGAGTCCTGGGATTGAGCCCAGCCTCGGGCTCTCTGCTCAGCGGGGAGCCTGCTTCCTCCTCTCTCTCTGCCTGCCCCTCTGCCTACTTGTGATCTCTGTCTGTCAAATAAATAAATAAAATCTTATTAAAAAAATAAATAAATAGGATCACACAGTATGTGATTCTTGTTCCTACCTTTTTCACTGAGCATTATGTTTTTGAAATTCATCCATGTTGCAGCAACTATCAGCACTTTGTTTTAACATATCACTGAATAGTATTTCATTCTATGGGTATATCACATTCTGTTTATCCATTCATTAGATGATAGTCATTTGAGTTTTTAGTTCGCGGCTATTATGAATGCTATAAACATTCACATGCATGTCTCTGTGTGGATGTTTTATTTCTGTTGAATAAGGGTTTTTAACTGTACAATTCAATGGTTTTTAGTACAGTCACCAGAACTGTGTAACCATTGTCACTATCTAATTGCAAAATATTTTCATCATCCCAAAAAGAAACCCTATACTCATTAGCAGTCACCCCTAATATCCCCTTCCTTCCATCCCCTAGAAACTACTAGTCTACTTTCTAACTACAGATTTACCTATTCTGGGCACTTTATATAAAGGAATCATACCATGTGGAGCTTTTTGTGACTGACTTCTTTCACTTAGCATAATGTTTTCAAGATTCACCCACATCACAGCATGTGTCAGTGCTTCAGTCCTTCTCAGTGGCAAAAAAAAATGCCAGATTCTTTGGATACAACACCCCTTATCCCTATCTCAGCTGATATACGCATCGGGGTTGTTTCCACTTTGGGGCTATTATGAATAATGCTGCTATGAACACCTGTGCACAAGTTTTTGCATGGACATATGCTTTCAATTCTCAGTTCTCTGGGTTATATATCTAGGAGTAGACTTGCTGGGTCATATGGGACCTTTATATTCGACTTTTTGAGGAGCCGCTAAACTGTTTTTCAAAGTGGCTGCACCACTTTACATATCAATCAGCAATGTATGAGGGTTCCAATTTTTCCACAAGCTCACCAACACTGTGAATTGGAAATTCACTTTTTACCAGCATAAAAGGGGTTAAGCAAACCTGTGATTTTTTTTTTTTCCTACGTGAATAACACAGCGACATCCCTGGGTTGATCTTCCAGAATGAATGGCTGGGTTACTCCTACAACTAAGGAGAGAACACTCTCAAATGCAGACAGTGATCCAGGGCTAGATCTCAGAAAAAGACTCCCTTGTAGTGAGCTAATCAAATAATAACATCCTCATAGTAATAGCTACCCAACAACAGCCTTGCAACTTTCCAGAAACTGCTTATTAAACCTCAGGGCATTATATGTACTTCATGATTTCCCTACCCAAATGAGTAGTTTCACTAACAAGTTCTAACTGGTAAGGTAGAACTTTTGTCTCATCCAGGGAGGAAATCTGTGAAAAGAAATGAAATGTGTATGTGTATATACATACATATATATACTACTACAGAATTCAGCATTGTTTTATTTCCCACACTAAAATGTCTAGGCTGGGCGCCTGGGTGGCTCGGTGGGTTAAAGCCTCTGCCTTTGACTCAGGTCATGATCCCAGGGTCCTGGGATCGAGCCCCACATCGGGCTCTCTGCTCAGCAGGGAGCCTGCTTCCCCCCCCCCTCTCTCTGCCTGCTCTCTGCTTACTTGTGATCTCTGTCTGTCAAATAAATAAATAAAATCTTTTTAAAAAATTAAAAAAAAAATAAAATGTCTAGGCAGAGAGCCAAAAACCTCAAAATAAGCTTTCTTTCAGTGCAAATAAATAACAATGAATAATTTAAAAATAGTTCATTATGTTGAATTATAATCAGTAATACCTAAGTATGAGATTGTTATGTTATATATTTTATACACCGTTCAATCAACTGCTTTAATTACAATTTTAGTTATGTTTTCTATAATAATAAAAGAAAAATATCACACGTCACTAGTGGATTATAACAACAGGTAGAATAATGTTAAGTAACAATGCATCCTTGAGTGTGAATCCATAGGGAAAATTTACATATATCATAGTCTAAGAACACTTTAGAAAATATCACACCAATATATATTTGAACAGAGTTGTAATACTATGCAAGTAAACTAGTAAACAAACCAAACAACCCCTACTTGATGAAAACAGCAATTCAATGTCAGCAAAAAACTTTGCAACACAGCGAGAGAGAGGGAAAGAATAAGAGAGAATAGAGGGAATCTAAAAGATAAAGTCTCAGGTATCAAATCCTAGAACAAATAATCTTAAAAATGTTCTCTTCTCCAGATATGCTTCATAACTCATATTTATATTAATGTACTGTAATCTGTATTGCTATATTTTTATTCATTTTCATTGATAATTGGAATTATTAAACTTCTTTTCTTAGTGCTTAGCAAATGCAAAATGTTAGCAAATCCAATCTTAGAATGTATCATGGAAATGGCCCATTTCTGACAAACATTATGTCCACAGGGCTTGTATCAAATGACTATGTTTAAGAAGGACAAAAGTGTTCCAAAGGTCCTCTGACCAACAGTATAACCTCATGTGTTGTGTACCACAGGCACTCAATCAATAGAGGAAGAAAGACTGGAGAATCAGCTAAGCACATTTACAGAAATCAAAGATTATCCAGAAATCATGTGGGTTTTTTTTATTTTTAAATGAACAGAGACATAAAAGGGCTATCCTTTTTTAATCCCTTAGAGTCAACCAGATACAGGATTTAACCAATCTCAGAATATATTCCTCTTCTGAAGTAGAGAAATAGACCCCATTATAATAATGTCATTCATACCATATCATGCCAGGACAGCAGATGAGTCATTGGGGGGGCCCCTACCTGAGAAAGGCCATGTCAAACCTGACCCAGCTCTTCATGCCTTCCCTGCAACTATGTCAAGGGACTGTTCTGCATGGCCTCGAAGATGGTAGGAGGAAGAGCATCTGCCACACCACCTGCTGTTTCTGCACAGAAGAACCCCCCTCACCCACCCTGGGCTACAGCAGAGTCATCCAGGAAAAATACCCTACCCTCAGATGTGAGCATAAAGGAGTGGGTGGCTATTTAAGGCCTTTTACTTTGACTCACTGTACCCCTAAAAGTCGAGCTCTCTTTTAAGAAATTAGTGCCAAGAGGGCTCAATTCTGATGACTGCCTGAATTAAAACCTGTTACAACTAGGGAAACTGGGGTAAGCTGCTCCTGCCAGTATAACCCTGGAGGGCTTCTATCAGAGATACCAGTATTAACATAAATGACCCTGTTCTAGCCTGAGGCTAGATTTGGGCATGTGGGACACAGAGACTTCTGAAATTCCCCAAAGTCCGTTGGGATGTGGCCTGCTTTGTTTCTACCTTCCCCTTGACTTAATGTGACTGACCCTCATAATCCTTCTCTTTGAGGATTTTCCTTTTCAGCTTCCTGCCCCAGGAGTCATCGTAGAATAATCAGTTACTTCAACCATCTGTAATAGCTATCTCTCTCACTCTCTCTCTCTCACACACACACACTTAACAGAGAAAATAAAAAGACCTCAAAGACCAAGCTGCAATGAAAATGGCTTAGACAACCTGAAGACCCATGATACTAAAAGGTATAATAAAATCATTCCTGAAATATTTAATGTAACTAATTGCTAATAATGAAGATGCCAGGAATTCATCAGTGTATAAAAGAGATAAAATCCCTACTAGGGGAGAAAATAAAGGAGAAAAAAAGAATAAAGATGGGGCATTGAGTGGACTGCAGTTGTCAGGGAAGATTTCACTGTGGAAATGCCACATTTGAACAAACACCGGAAAGAGATGAGTGAGTCAGGCAGCACCAAGAAGAGCGTTCCAAGCAGGAGGGCAGCAACTGCAAAGTCCCTGAGTTGGGACCGTACCTGGCATGTGCAAGGAGCGGCAGGGAGGCCCATGTGCTGGCATCAGAGTAAGCAAGCAAAAGAGAGGCAGAGAGAATGAGGTAAGGGGGGGGTGCAGTTCATATATAGGGTTTCTTAGGGCCACGGAAGGACCTGGGTGGAATGGATACTCACTGGAGCATTTCAAGCAGATGAAGGACCCTGTTGAGAGCACTTTGTCTGTGACTAGTCACACACAGCACTCTCATAGTTGGCCTGACGGTACCAAACTGAGAAGTACAGGTGAGTACTGGAGAAGAGAAAAAGAAGTCAAATAGGCTGAAGAGTACTAGTGGACCAGCGCTGGTGGTGAGGGATGTTGTGATAAGGAGCACAGGAAAGAACATAGCGTCCACATTTGTTGGCAAGAAATAACAGCCATCACTGAGATGGAGGGTATATGAACACAGGTGTTGGAAAGCATTCACATTAGAGCCAAACTCCCAACCTATCTCAATAACCCAGAGGGTTCTATAGCCCAGAAAAATTATAATTTGGGCTCATAAACAAAAGGTTAAAATATGACCAAAAGATTTACTTTATTATATCATGAGGTCACATGATCTTTGGGAAAACACTGCCAGATGTGTCCCACCACTTGTATTATCTGTGTCCCACACTAGCAGCCGCTTTTAATTAAAACTGTAAGCTGCTTTACACATAAATATATTGGTGAAATATTAAGCACCCATTTTATAATCAGCCCTTGGAGTATTTCTAAATAGACAATATATAAAGGAAGAAGACAAAGAAATTCCAAGGTCCCGTGCTGGGTAAACACAGAAACAGAGATTTCTGTATAGCAATGTCAGACCAACTGACCAATAAGCACTGGCTCTTGTCCGTGAGGTAAAGTAGAGGATCTAGGACATAAAGCCCCTGGAACAGATGGGGGTGCTGGATATTGTGATAAGGTGTCTTTGGGAGGGGCTTATATCTTCTCTGCTTATTGGATTCCCAAAGAAATATTCACTCACTGTGATTTTTTTTTTTTTCTAAAAATGACAAGGATGAAGTAAAACATTCTTCTTCTCTAACGCCTCTAACTACATGAAGTCACAGTTAACAACCGGATGTTTCTTTTAGACTTTTTTCTGTGCATATAATTCCTTACTTATAAACACATATTTTATATGTTTCCACATTACACACAGAACAAAGTTATTTCAACAATGAAACTGTAGGTATCCTTTACATACTGTTCTACCCTTTTCCCCTTACTTGCCTCTTCATTGCTTTTTCTCTCCAGATTAGGTTGTATAGATCTGTCTCACTCTTGTTTTAACAAATTTTTTTAATGTGGTAAAATATACATACAGTTTAGCACATGAACCTGTTTTAAGTGTACAATTCAATCATGTTAAATACACTTAGAGTATTTTGTGCCTCATGCCTAAGAGATAGGTCACACATGGACTTTGGAGTCAGTCTGCCTGGGTTCAACTCCTGGTTCCCAAACAATCAGCTCTGTGGCCTGGAGCAAGGCAACAGTTTCTACATCTATAAAATGGCAGTAATACCACTATCTATCTCATAGGAGTGTATCAAGTGTATATCAATACTTAAAAGTACTCAGAAAAGGGCCTAGCATTTGAGAAGATTTAACTATGGAACAGATCATATTGATAATAAGTATATATCCTAATATATCTAACCAGTTCCCTACAAATGGCCAGTTAGTATATTTGGGGGGATAGCTCCTCAGAGGCAGCTGGAAAGGTGGGAGAGCCACATTAGCTGAGCTCTGGGACAGAGGGTGCTTTTGGCACATACTGGAGAGGAATAGTAAAGGTCAACATGCTACAATGAGCGGGGCGGTTCTAAACAAGGAAGAATGCCCCCATCCCAGCACAGAAACACAACATTACCTTTTCATACTACATTCCTGCTTCCTGTAATTTTTTCTCCACAGATTGACTTGCACCCAAACAAAATGATAAATGTAGAAGTCTAGTTGATGTAGTTTTGTTTGTAATAGTAACTGATGGGAAATAATCCAAATGTGCTTCTCCACATGGGACTAAATAATTATTAAAGTACATTCATACGGGGCTCCTGGGTGGCTCAGTGGGTTAAAGCCTCTGCCTTCAGCTCAGGTCATGATCTCAGGTCCTGGGATCGAGCATCTCATCGGGCTCTCTGCTCAGTGGGGAACCTGCTTCCCTTCCTCTCTCTGCCTGCTGTTCTGCCTACTTGTGATCTCTGTCTGTCAAATAGATAAACAAAATCTTAAAAAAAAAAAAAAAGTACATTCATACAATGGCATGCTATACAGTGGTTTTAAAAGATTGAGAAACTGCCCATGTACTATTAAGAAAAGATTTCCAATATATATTAAGTGGAAAAAAAAAAGTTTAGAGTGACATACAAGGTATGCTAGCATTTCTGTAAAAAGGAAGATGGTAATTAAGAAGCCACATTTACATATGGCTTTATTTGTGTATATGACGTAGGAAAATAAATGGGGCTACCTGGGAAAGGGTTTACAGGCAGAGGTGAAAATGTGGTGGATGGGATTAGGGTGGCATTCAGAATTTTTAATATGTGCCTTCTTCTAATTTTTTTAAAAATATTTAGAATCCGTAAATACCATGGCTTTTTTTTTTTTTTTCTTTTTGAATTAAGGAATGAGGTAGGCTTTTCTCCAGCATTTGTGGAAACTGGGACAAGAATAAAAATACAGGTCTACAAATGTAAAAGCTATAAATCAAGCTAACAAACTGTTAAATAAAATATGTTCTCTTCCCCTACCTTGACAAATAAACTTTCTTAAAGACAAAAAAGATAAATAAGGGCAAAATTTGAAAGTTGACATAATAGGGTTGCCTGGGTGGCTCAGTAGGTTAAAGCCTCTGCCTTTGGCTCAGGTCATGATACAAGGGTCCTGGGATTGAACCCCACATCAGGCTCTCTGCTCAGCAAGGAGCCTGCTTCCACCCATCTCTCTCTGCCTACTTGTGACCTCTGTCTGTCAAATAAATTTTAAAAATCTTAAAAAAAAAAAAAATAGAAAGAAAGTTGGCAAAATATAAAACACATAGAATTAAAAATTATTATTATGCATATCCACATAGCTGAGCAATGGTTTGGTGAAGTTTGGAAGAATAATAAAATAAAACAAAATAAAATTATATTAAGTTTAAAAATTTACGAAGTAATTTTTGAAGATTTATTTATTTATTTGAGAGAGAGAGAGCGGGGGGTGGGGCAGCAGGAAAGGTACAGAAACTCAAGCAGGCTCCCCACTGAGCACAGAGCCTGACATGAGGCTCCATCTCAGCTCCATCTCAGGATCGTGGTCTAAGCTGAAACCTAAGAGTTAGACACCTAACTTAACCTACTGAGCCACCCAGGCATGCCCACAATATATTTTATATTTATTCTATACATCTTTTTCTTGCACATCATTTCAATATAAACATACTATGTAGTCATAGTCAAGATTTTTAAATAATTTGAGTGCTACTGACAGTAGTAACAAATTAGAAATCTTTCTTGAGGGCACCTGGGTGGCTCAGTGGGTTAAGCCGCTGCCTTTGGCTCGGGTCATGATCTCAGGGTCCTGGGATTGAGTCCTGCATCGGGCTCTCTGCTCAGCAGGGAGCCTGCTTCCCTCTCTCTCTCTCTGCCTGCCTCTCCATCTACTTGTGATTTCTCTCTGTCAAATAAATAAATAAATAAATAAATAAATCTTTAAAAAAAAAAAAAAGAAATCTTTCTTGAGTATTTAAAGTTTTTAGGGTTTTTTCCCTAAATTAGTTTGAATTTGAAGAAACCATTCTGCTAAAGCAGAAACAACTGGAATTTTTAAAACCTTTTTAAAGCAGTACTTACACTGGAAACAAACTATGACATCTGATCTCATGTTCAAACATTATAATGGGGTCTTTACTGCAGAAATGATAACATAATATTTAAATTTCTCCTATAAATCAATAGCACTCAGTTGCCCTTCTCCTCATCTCTCAATGCAGATCTATATAGTATTTCTTAAATTCTTCTCATTTCTAATTTTTAAATGTTAAGATATTATAAAGAAAACTAGAAATAGCATACTTCCTGCAATATCCTACTTCAAAGAATTCAAAATCTTAGAAATTGCCCATGTCTTTAAGTATGAATACCAGGTTTCTATTAAATTGGGAGACATCAGTTAAAAAAAAAAAAAAAAAGTAAAAATGCCCCTGTAGGGTGCCTGGGTGACCCATTTGGTTGGGTAACTACCTTTGGCTCAGGTCATGATCCTGGAGTCCCACATTGGGCTCCCTGCTCGGTAGGAAATCTGCTTCTCCTGTTGACTTCTCTCCTCTCATGCTCTCTCTATTTCATTCCCTCTCTCTCAAATAAGTAAATAATTTTAAAAAAAAATGCCCCTGTAATCCTTAAAAACTCAGTCATTATTACAGAGATTGATGATGTGGTGAAAAAGGAACTGTGAAGTGCACTGACACAGGTGAGGATGTGGTCAGTATATGCAGGCAGCAACAAACCATTCTTCTTTCAAAGTACCTCAAATCATAATAGAACTGAAGAAATAATGGCAAACAAGTTTCCGGAACTGCTAAAACCACCAAGGAAAACCCAAACCAACCATCTAAGACAGATGGAGACAGATGGATAGGGCTAGGCAATAAAACTTTTCTAAAGAGAATGACCAGGGAAAGAAAAATCTCCAGTCTCAGAAGAGAAGGTAATTAATCCAATTATTTCAATGAACTTGAGCTTCTTGCAACAATGTTTCTAGAACATTCATGTGACTGTGATCTTGACAGTATGCTCATTTATGTATAATATAGCAGCAAGGATCTGATATAAAATTACAATATTCTAAGCATACTTTATTAAAATGCTTTATATAGAGTAAGAATTTTATATTCCTATTACTCCTTTACTTATTACTCATCTTAAAGTTAACTGGGTAAGAAAAAATGGTTATTTGGGAGCAAGAGGAAGAAAGAAAATGAGGGAGACCACCTATATAAAAAGAGGTTTGGATGAGGTGAGCACTGTTTGGACTGATTATCAGAGTAGACCTATATTCATTCATAATCCCTATGCTCACTTCTCATAGCACCAGAATCACATTGTGTTGCAAAGGCCTTTTTATTTGATTGCCTCACAATTACACCATAAGCTTCCAGATAAGGATGGTGACCACTGTGTTTTCCATTGTGTCTCCACCAATTACACAGGGTCTAACAGACAGTAGGTACTGGTAAATGTTAACCGGCTAGGTGGATGGATGGATAAATAGGTAAGTAGGCATGTGGGTGGGTTAGCTCATATGTCAAAGGTGTTAGGGAGTTGCACATCCCTTGGCTACAGTAGATAGGAAAGTTTCTTCATATCCATGGGAAGTTGGACTACCAATGCTACAGCCACAAACATCTCTCAGATACCATTAACCTCTCCAAGGTGTTTACCTAATAGGTGTTTACCTAAAGTCCAAATATTGAAAGATAAATCTTAAAAAAACCAAACCTAAAAACTGGAAATCATAGCAACAGCAATCAGACAAGGAAAAGAAATGAAAATGTAAATGTACCTCCTTCTCTTAATTGGCAATACCTTTCAGAGATAACTCTGGTCAGGGATTTGCTGCCAGGATGCCTGGGTAGCTCAGTATTCACAAATCTATCAACATGATATACCACCACATCAATAAGAGAAAAGATAAAAACCATATGACTATGATCATTTCAACAGATGCAGAAAAAGCATTTGACAAAGTACAACATCTATTCATGGTAAAAACCCTCAGCAAAGTAGGTTTAGAGGGAACATACCTCAATATAATAAAGGTCACACATTAAAAACCCACAGCTGGGGGTTCCTGGGTGGCTCAGTTGGTTGAGCTTCCAAATTTTGGTTTCCACTCAGGTCATGATCTCATGGGTTGTGGGAGCAAGTCCTGTGTTGGGCTCCAGGCTCACTGGAGAGTCTGCTTGGAGATTCTTTCCCTCTGCTTGCATGCATACTCTCTTTCTCTCTAATAAATAAGTAACTAAATATTTTAAACAAAAAATAAAAACTCATAGCTAACATCATACTCAATGAGGAAAAGTGAGAGCATTTCCACTAAGATCAGGAACAAGACAAGGCTGTCCATGTGCACCACTTCTATTCAATACAGTACTGGAAATCCTAGCAACAGCAATCAGACAAGGAAAAGAAATGAAAGGCATCCAAATTGGTAGAGGAAGCAAAACATGCACTATTTCTGGATGATATGATACTGTATATAAAAAACTCTAGAGTCTCCACCAGAAAACTACTGGAACTGACCATGAATTCAGTAAGGTCACAGGATACAAAATCAATGTACAGAAATCCATTGCATTTGTATACACTAATAAGAAACCAGCAGAAAGAGAAACTAAGAAAACAATTCCATTTATAATTGAACCAAAGAAAATAAAATATCTAGTGATAAACTTAACCAAGGAGGTGAGAGACCTGTACTCTGAAAATGACAAACTATTGATGAAAGAAACTGAAGACAACACAAATGGAAATATATCCCTTACATATAGAATGAAGAAATAGTGTTAAAATGTCCATACTACCCAAAAACAATCTACAAATTTAATGCAATCCCCATCAAAGTACCAACAGCATCTTTCACAGAACTAGAATAAACAATCCTAAAGCTTGTATGGAACCGCAAAAGACCTCAAATAGCCAAAGCAATCTTGAAAAAGAAAGAAGCTGGAGGTATCACAATTCCAGATTTCAAGTTATAGTATCAAGCTGTAGTAATCAAAACCATATGGCAATGGCACAAAAACAGACACATAGACCAATGTAACACAACAGAGAGCCCAGAAACAAACCCACAATTATATAATCGATAAATCTTCAACAAAGGATGCAAGAATATGTAATGGGAAAAAGTCTCTTCAACAACTAGGTACACCTGGTTATTCATTTTGTGTAGTAAGAGAAATGGATCAAGATTAGAATATTTATGGATTCAGAGGTGGTATCAAAAGGGCCAGCCTTTGGCCAGGGGCATGGAAGGAAAAATATCAGAAGATGGGGGACAAAGAGGTCTAGGAGAGAGAATGTAGTTAGACATACAGGCAAAGGCACCAATTATTAAGATCTGTGTATCAAATGTTGGCATCCACCAGACAGGGTCTATCATAGAAAAGGCGATAAGCAATCAAGTAGATAGAACAGTCAGGCCAGTTGATGCTTTTGTCATCAACACTGGGATCAGTGCTGGCATTTGGCCACAGTGGCAAAGATGGAGGTAAATATCTGGGCCAATAGCATGGACTTTCACTAACCAAGACCAATCTTGCTACTGGTCATTCACTTTGAATGTAAAGAGAAAAGGTCTAAGGTTAATTACTGGTACTGCTGAATGTCCAGCAACAGAGACCACCACCGAGCCTCTGATAAGGCATCATAACCCAAAGAGATTAACTAGCTAACTTGGCAACAAACTAACTACATTGGGCCCCTTCAATCCTGGAAAAGCCAGCAGTTCAGGAATACATGCATGTTCTGGCTACAGATTTGCCTTTCCCACCTGTCGGCCCCAGGCAACACCCTCAAGGGCTTCGAGAATATTCCATCCACTGGTAAGAGATCCCACATACCATGCTGTCAGATCATGGGACCACGTCACAGCAAAGGAGGAGCAGGAGTTAGCCCATGATCCTGGGATTGCAGCACGTGCCGCATTCCTCGGAAGGAGCCAGCTTGAGAGTGTTGAAACTGCCTGCTGGAAGCACCAGGTCAAGAGCATGACGCTGAAGGGACGGGGTGCCAATCTCTGGAATAGATTATATTCCCAGGATGGAAGAGCTTTATATGCTGTCTCCAAGAGAAAGAAGAGATGGACCAAGAAATAAAGAGTGGAAGCAGAAGTGGACTCACATGCCACTCATCTCAATGACCCGGCCACAGGGGCTGTCACTCCTCAGTTCTGGGCTCTGCAGGGTTGGGAGACCTAGCACCCTGAGCAGCCACACTTTTGCCAGGGGACCTAGCAAGAGTCACCCAGTCATCTTAAGCTCCCTGTGTCCAGGAACCAGCAGGAGGGAGAGAACTTACTGCAGTAGCTGCCTCTCATCATCAGAAGGAGGTAGGCCTGTTGTCACACAATGGGGACAGGCAGGAATATGGGTGCAGCCCCCTTGGGCACTTAGGTGTAGCTGCTCCAGCTTAAGAAGGGCGTGGTGACCAGAACCTCGGGCTTCTCGGGGGGATAAAAGTGTAGATAGGTCACAGCACCACGGAGGCCACTGAGGCCAGCAGAAGTGGTAGCTGAAAGCGAAGGGAACTTAGAACCAACAGCAAAGTAGGAAGACAATGAAGAGCCGTTCGTCTGCTCACCGCCCCCTTCCAAGTCTCCCTCAGGAAGAGAAGCCCACGACGCCATAGAAGAGCTGAGAAGAACGGCACTGCCAGTGGGTTCGGAAGTGAGGCTCCTGCGCTGGGAGAAGATGGTAGTCACAGAGCCGTGTCACCCACCTCCGCTTCAGCACTGGGAGTCCAGTCAGCCGACAGCCTCCGGCAGTCCCGTCTTCGTGCCGCCCACGGACCCTGAGCGAGGCTGGCCGCGGAAAGCATGGCATGGCAGCCCCAGGCCGGAAGAGGCGGTGTCAGCCCAGAGCTCCTCACGTGATTGGCTGCGGCTGGGTAGGCCCGCCAGCTGCTTCCGCCCACTTCCTTCCCCGGGTGTGGGTCAGGAGTAAGCCTTGAGCAACCCAAGCTCCATCTTAGCGTTTACACCTGCAGAACGTACCTGAAACGAGGACTGTATCAAGCACAGCAAGAATTCTTTCGAGTCCCCTTTTTTGCCTTCTCCCATCAGCTTTCTTCTTAAATATTAACTGTTTCAGTTTCCTCTGGTTAGAGCTTACCCAAAGCACTCTCTCTCTCTCTCTCTCAATGCTCAGGCCACACAGCCTCAAGTGGGTCCCAGACTTCAGGCCCAGCTGGCAGAGAACCCTTGGGCTCCGCAGCCACAGAGCCCTCCCCCACCTCTTCATCTCTCTCTCTAAGTGTATTTCTTCTTTTTCTTCTTCCGCAGTCACTGTCAATCTGCGGGGGGATGGAAAACTCTGGACACTCACATGTTATATTTTTGGGCCAATGAGACACATCCTATCCATGCAAATTAGTGCGAACAGTTTAATAGAGTACCCGGAAAGGTTCTTGCGTTTTAAAAAAGTGACTATCCACAGAATGCTTCTCTAATGGAGAATTTCCGGCAACATTATTTAATAAGGTTGAGCCTTCCCTATATCCTTCCAAATGCACCATTACTTTGCCTGCATGCAGCCCCTTGGCTCCCTAAGAGCATTAAAACAACAAAAATAACAAATGACTGAGTTCTTATTACATGTTAGCCATTGGGCTGGGCCTTTTACATTCCTTTAAACCCCACACCAACTTCATTTCAGATAAATAGCTGAGTCTTGGAAAGCCTAAGTGGCTCCCCAAGGCATGCAGCTTGGAAGTGGTAGAGAAAAAAATGCACTGAGCTATTTTGACTGCAAGCGCCCAGCCCACTGGAATTGAAGGAAAGCCGCTCCCAGCTGGCACACAAGTGCGGTGCCATTAGCAACAGCTCAGCAGCACGCCACAGAAATCAGCACACACTTTGTTGTTGAATGATGTTCAAAAGGCATTTTTCACCATTTAGGGTCTGAAATAATATACCAGACTGTGAAGAAAATGTTTGGGTGGGACATTCTTGGATCAAATTTCCAAAATTTCCTGTTAATTTTCATAACACGCTTTAAAGCGAGAATGAAGCCATCTACATGTATGAGTGCTGAGTTAGAAAAAAGCCCCATTCCCCCGCCCTTTTGGGGTGGAGCGCTGTTATTTAGCAATTTCACTAGATATTAGTGATGGTCAGTTGTTTTAGAGGAGCACTCAGATGGAACAAAGATGCCATGGTCTCAGCCCTCCAAGGAACACAGTGCTTGAGCCCCAGTGAATGGGTTTGGTTCATTGACTAACAGTTGAGGAGACACAGCCAAAGTGCCTAGAAGCCACCTCCCCTCCAGTTCAACATTACCTTTCTTTGCGAATTGCAGTTCATCCAGTGGTGAGAAGGAGAATGTAGAGAAGTGATATTGGGGTCCATTACACAACCATTTCAGTAAGTACAACCCCCTGGTATCTCCTTGTTTAAAGTGGCAGAGATTTAGGAGCAGGTAGAATGGCTGTGATCATGGGACTAGTCAAAATATTTCAACCATTATTGCATACTATGGACCCAGAGAGGCCAAGTACAGGGGATTCCTGGCAGTAGGCGGCAGGACACTACAGCCTTGGGGTGGCCTGGTATGCACCAGGCAGATTTCCCCAGAGGACGGCAGTCCTTCTCCCAGAGGGGCTCATGCCTGAGCCTACTCATAGCATCACTGATGGTGAGAAGCAAAGGGAGGATGGGAGACATATAGGACAGCCTCAGGCATGCTGGAGCCTTGACCAGTTACAGAGCTATTTTCCTCTAGTGCTGACCAGGGCTCCCTAGGGCTGAGGCGGCTGGAGTGATAAAAGGGCATTCTGGGAGCTTTAGCCAGTGTCTATTTACCAATTGATAAGGAGAATTTCTTTTTTAAGGTTTTATTTATTTGTGTATTTGAGAGAAATAGAGAGAATGAGCAAGGCAGGGAGGAGCAGAAGGAGAGGGAGAAGGGAGCCTGGGGTCATGACCCGAGCGGAAGGCAGACACTTAACCAGCTGAGCCACCCCGGAGACCCAGGAGCTTTTAATGTTGTACTAATGCACACTGCTGTACTGGTAGCAGCTCTGGAAGTGACACATGGACGGCACATGGCAGCTTCCTGGACAACACTGGTGTTATGATCAGAAAAATCCTTGAGCTACTGATCATTTCTTCCAGGGACCAGTGTTGTTCAGGAGTTCTGTGGATGCCTGGGGACTGACTGAAAACACTCAGCTAAAACCTTCCCTATGGGCAGAAATATTCAGGGCAAATGTAATCCAGGGCTATGTCTTTCTTTTCTTTTCTTTTCTTGTTTTTATATTTTATTTATTTGACAGATAGAGATCACAACTAGGCAAAGAGGCAGGCCGAGAGAGAGAGGGAGAAGCAGGTTGCCCACTAAGCAGAGAGCCCGATGCGGGGCTCGATCCCAGGACCCTGAGATCATGACCCCAGCCGAAGGCAGAGGCTTAATCCACTGAGCCGCCCAGGCGCCCCATATGTCTTAATCTCTAAGTAAACCTGAAACCTGTAGGATCCAGGACATGCCTGTCATTGTATCAGTTCCTTCTTACAGACCAGAGATGGTAAATCGGCATCATCTCAGTTGAGTGCTGGTGGCTACCTGATGCACTGTGTCAAGTGGGATTCTAAAGTTACACCCAGTCTTTGAGAGAAAAAGTCCCATTGATAGAGTACTGGTGACATCTTTTAGATCTAGGCTTTCTTTTCCCCCCAGCTTTTTGTGTGTTTGTCATGGCTGCTCGTTGCCACGTAGTAAAGACTATAGACACCTTTTCAGAGTAATACTCATTGAAAAAGAAAATTAAATAAAAAGGAAATCAAATATGTTAAATACAGTTAACTAAAAACTCTAGGAAGTATTTAAGATACAATAATATATGTGCATCTTTATTATTGTATTCAACAAGATCCAGTGGTGAGCCCAGAAACCATTGAATTTTGAAATACTAATGAGTATAGATGATATTTTGAGATGTCTACAACAGCTGATTGCACTATGAATATATCTGTGGTTTCTATCATCAAAAGCACTGCAAATTCTACAATGATGTGTTGCCTACATTCATGGTGGAAGGAAATGCTATGCTTCAGTTTAAGGTTGGTGAAAATAAAGACGTCATCTTTTCCCATTCATGTTCAGAGACTCTTTGAATTCTAAATATGGATCTCTTGGGAGAGGGCTCAGGGACTCCAGGTTTTTAACCCATAACTGAGACAGCCACACAGACCCATCTCCTGGTCTGTCATGTTTTTCTCTAGGGCATCCAAGACCAGTATTCACTGAAGTCC
Source organism: Mustela lutreola (assembly GCF_030435805.1). NCBI lineage: Eukaryota > Metazoa > Chordata > Mammalia > Carnivora > Mustelidae > Mustela > Mustela lutreola. The sequence continues at coordinate 165,545,192 of NC_081293.1, read as the reverse complement.
AGAATTGTGCACACCAGTATTTAACACCTGTTTACCTAAATACATATCATTCCATGACTCTGGAGGGTAATAGTGGTGGGGCGCCCAAGTGTTCTGGTTTTCATCATGGCCCAATTCCCGGGAAAACAGAGAAGTCTCCCTATTGTGTTAATTCTCTACAAAGTTCAGGTTGCCCCAAGGCCCACGGAATGGAACTGCAGACACCAAGGATTCAGGTACTCTCATGACCTGACAGGTCCCTGTTATGGTTTGGAAGTCTGGAGGGCATCACCAACTACTCTGGGTGTGGTTAAGCAAGAAGAGAAGGGACTCCAATAGAATCTATGCTCTGGATATGGCAGTAAGAGCTCATATCATGGAGAGGAATGGCTGGCACATCCTTCTTAACTGTGTTTGTAAGAGTTATACCTTCTTGCACGTTGATGGATTTATAATTATCTCCTGGTAAAAATGAAGACCGAAAACAGACCATTTTCCAGACAGAGACCTTTAAATAAAAATCAGCAGTAGACTTTCACAGTGGTGTGAGTGTGGTAAATCAGGACTAATACTTTCACAATATGAAATGAGACTCAAATTCATCATTACCATGTATTATATTTGAATTGTAGCTATTATTTAAGAGGAGGAAAAAAAGGAAACATCTTCTACCTGGGACATCAAATGGTGCTGCTGTGAGAGATTGTCAACCCAGCTTTCTGGGATAGTTGCCAATAAACACTCAGAAATTTTGTTGCCTCTCATCAAGCCCCTCTGAAACTCCAGAAGCAGTTGTGGAAAATATATGCTCAGGCCTTGACCTCTGAGCTGTCTGTCCAACATTTTATTCCTTGACCTCAAGTTTGCTTGAAATCACCTGCACCGTTAAGTTCCCCCTTCAGACTGTTCATTTGACTATTTCATTCTCTGGGCCGTGAGATATCGAAGACTTGCCCAGCAGTGTGGCATTCAAGACCACAAGCCCCATTTGGCCTCCCGTGCTCTGAAGACTCTGTACTAGTTATTAACAATAGCCCCTAGAAGTCCAGAATTGGCTTTGTGTGAGCTCTGCTTTTGCCTCTAGGCTTGCTGACCACTACCCATCCACCAACTCCCAGTGATGAGACAAGGATAAGCCCCTTCATTTCTTTCTTTCTTTCTTTCTTTTTTAAGATTTTATTTATTTATTTGTTAGGGAGAGAGAGTGGGAGGGAGAGTGCAAGCACTAGCAGGCAGAGAGGCAGGCAGAGGGAGAAGCAGGCTCCCTGTTGAGCAAGGAGCCCAACGTGGGACTCGATCCCTGCCAGGGATCTGACCTGAGCCAAAGGCAGACGACACTTTACCGACTGAGCCACCCAGACGTCCCAAGTCCCATCATTTCTATTTAAAACCTTGGAAACTGGAAAAAGTTCTGTCAGGTCGGGTCCTTGATGCCTAATAAGACTGGAACTTGCCTTTCCTCAATTAATTTCTGCCTAAATCACATTTGTAATCCAGTCAACACTTCCCAAACTCAAAGTCCATAAAGAAGTGAAACCAAAAATGAGCTAAATGACTAACATCAATATATGGAGCAGTAGGCTGGGAAAAAATAATCCAGCTTAGTGGTGATGGTGATGATGATGATGATGATAATGGCACACTTATTAAGTGCCTCATACATTCTAGAAACTGTTATCTCTGAACTTTCAAATCTATACTGTTGGCCCAGAAGTCTGTCTTTATTTCTGTGTCATGCTGCTTTGATTACTGTAGCTTTGTAATATGTTTTGAGAGTAAGAAGTGTGGAGATCTCTAACTTTGTTCTTCTTTTCCAAGATTGTTTTGGCTATTTGGGTGCCTTGAAATGCCATGTGAATTTTAGGAAAGATTTATTTTCTATTTCTGCCAAAAAAAAAAAAAATACCATTAGGATTTCGATAGGTGTTGCATTGTGGAAAATATATTACATGCTTTAAAAATATATTCTCATTTATTTCTTATGATATTTGGGAGATAGGTACTATTATTATTTTCCAAATACACATAATAAAATGGAGGCATATAGATGTTATGTAACTTGCCAATGGATCCACAGCTAGTGAGAGAACCAGGTTTAAACCCAGACAGAGTCCAAATACCATATGTTTCATGATCATCCTGAAAAGACTGAGGATTTGCATAACCTGAAAAGTTTCTATACTTCCACTGTTTAAGAAGTAAGGAAGAACTGAAAGGAACCAGCTAATTGTTCACCAGCATCTATTCTCCCCTTCTTTACTAATAGGCCTCTGAGTTTAAGTGGCCCACACCACCACCGAGCGTGTCCCAGTAGACCCTGCAGTTAAGCAGCCACAAAGAAACACTCATGTACTCTGTGTTTCTTCCCCTTGTTCCTCCTGACTAGGTTGGAAGCCCTGTCCAGGCATGACCAGGCAGCCCTACCAATGGAGTTCCTCAAGACTGTGGGGAGAGAGGCAAATAGATCCTGAGGTAAACCAATGTATCCTTGGGTCTTTTTGTTACAGCATCATAGCCTAAACCCTAACTCATGCTATTAACTTTGGGTATGTTTCACTTGGAATTTCTGTATTTAGGAGAATGAGGTTTTCAAACATTTGAGACCGGAAAATAGCTTGATGATTTTTTTTTTTAACCTTTTGGGTAATTTTTAAGTTAAACTTCCCCATCTAGTACCTTTATACAAAGATTTGGTGCTGAAATTAGGGCATGTGCTTTGAATTTATTTTCTAGTAATAATAATGAATGTTCATCTAGCTAAATTATCTTGACTTTGTTCCTAGGATCATCTGTTTTTTCCTGTGGAGTGCCCTGGTTGGAGTTGGGGATTGGGCCAGAACCCAGGGTAGGGCCTAGCCAACTGGATTATCTCAGCAGTGAGATGGCCCATCCGCCTGCAGACACCCACTCTGACAGCTCTGACAGACTGACATTGTATGTGTTAGCATGGTTGATGTTCTTCACAGAGAATGCCATGCTAGGGTCATGGATAAGCCTCAGATCTTGTATGTGCCCAGGTGTAGATTTCACGTGATATTAATCAGAGCTATCCTTATGGAAGGTAACGTTTGGAGCCATTCATCTGAACAAAGACTTTAAAAAGCTTTTTTTTTTTTTTTTTTAAGGAAAATTTCAAACATATTCATAAGTAGAGAGATTAGTATGATGAGCGCCCTTGTCTGTGAATGTTTTTATGTAGATGAAGTCAAGTTAAAAAGAACATCAAGGGCAGCTTTGAAGACGTAGAGAATTTGAGAAAGAACAGACAAGGGAGGTCATGATAAAAGGGAGGAGTTCTGCTCAGACAAAGGCTTTTTATAAGATGGTGACGAAAGAAACAGGGCAGCTCACCTTGCCCTAAAAACACTTCAGCTCCCTCCAACAGAGCTTAAGAATTAATCATAACAAAACTGTTAATATCTACCTTACCTTTCCTATGCGCTGAATATTGTTTTATAAACTCATTAGGTAGCCATTAGTATTATGCCCATGTTACAAATGAGAAATTTGTGACTTTCAGAAGTTAAAGTTAACTTTCTCAAAGTCCCATGGCTGATAAATGTCAGAGCCAAAATTTGAAACCAGGACCTTTTTGACTCAAGAGCCTCTTACTCCTAACAATATGTTTATGTTTAAGTATGGTTCATGGGCTTTGACCTAACATCACTTGGGGCACTTGTTAGAAAGGCAGACCACCCTAGACCTAGTGCATCAGAAACTATGGTGTATGAGATTATGAACAGGCATCTGAAATCAGATTTTTCAGTCCATCCGAGTTTGAGAACTGTGGCGTAGTGACACTCTGTTGAGGTAGTCTCAAGACCATCAGAGGTTCTCTGAACTTTTTGATCCTGTACCAATAAGATGTATTAAAAGATGCTTTCTCAGGATATTCTCATTCTTTCTCTAAATTATATACATTCTTTATGTTTTTAGAAGTTTATTTATTTAAGAGAGAGAGCACAACAGTGAGCAGTGCCAGAAGGTGTAAGAGAAGCAGGATCCTTGCCCAGCAAGGAGCCAGATGCGGGGCTTGAGACCAGGACCTGGGATCATGATCTGAGCTGAAGGCAGATGCTTAACCGACTGAGCCACCCAGGTGTCCCTATGTACATTCTTTATAAATTACTCTTTATGATTTAATACATAGACACTGTTGTTCTAGTGTATAATGTATACCATAAATATCCACAAATAAAAATTTTAAAATATTCCAAGTGCATGCCCTCTATTCCTCTTTTAAGGACATCGTTCTATAGTCAGTGCAATATGAATTTGTTATCCCATTTTATCACGCCATCCATATCAGGAGTCATAATGGGAACTGGCCCTCAGACAGGGATTATAAATCAGAAACTTCATGTAGAAATACAGGTCTCTGACTTCTTTTGGAAACAGTAGATTTGACCCCCTTGGGCCTGAGTTTGTGATGCCATCATTGGCAGGGGCTGCTGAGGAAAAAAATGAGCGGGACCCCAGCAGTGAGTCCCTCATGGGGAACATGCAAGGGTGCAGTCTCGGCCTTGCCCGCCTCGCTTGCTTGTATTAAATAGGGACCCAGTGGACATTTCAGGCCTTGATGTCAGATCTACTGCAAGACATGAGGATTTCTTATTCTACCCTCACATGAAGACAGTCCTCATCTTGGTATGTTGTATGCTGCCAGATAATTTTAACCACCAACCTTAACTTTTAAAACCAATCATCTTAGCTCAACCCATATGAATTTGCCATTTCACAGGTTCCAAATACTACAAATAAAAGAATTTTACAGGGTTCGACCTAGTTGTAAATCTGCTTTTGGAGTGCACCATGGTAAGAGTTTGCTTTAATAACAACCCAGGTTATTTCAGTGGCTGAGGTAATGAAATGCTGCTGAAAGAAAGAACTGGACTAACTGAGGCATTGAGAAAACATGATTAACTGGGGTGCCTGGATGCTTCTGTCCGTTAGGCATTCCGTTTTTTATTTCGGCTCCAGTCATGTTCTTAGGTCATGATCTCAGGGTTGTGAGATCGAGCTCCGCGTCGAGCTCCACTTAAGATTCACTTTGTTGGGACGCTTAGGGGGGCAGTAGGTGAAGTATCTGCCTTTGGTTCAGGTCATGATCCCAAGGTCCTGGGATCAAGTCTCATAAGGGGTTCCTTTCTCAGAGGGAATCTTGCTTCTTCCTCTGCCTGCTCTGCCTGCCACTACCCCTGCTTGTGCTCTCTCTGACAAATAAATAAAATCTTTAAAAAAAAATCAAGAAGAAATTAAAAAAAAAAAAAAAAGATTCTCTCTGTCCCTCTCCCTCTGCCCCTCCCCTGCCTCTTTCCCTCTCTAAAAACAAAATAAATAATAGACAAAAAAGACAAAACCATGATTAAATAAATAAATAATAGACAAAAACCCCCACAAAACCATGATTAACTTTGTCACTGGTTTCAAGGGAGACTCAAAATAACCATGTTGTCACTTTCTGAAGAAAATAAAAGAATGCAAGGATGAAAATTATTTTATACATTAAGCCAGATTCTCTCCAGAGCTGAAACCCCTCATTGTTTTAAGGTAGCGACATGATGAGGCAAAAAAGCCTCTTTCGTTTGTGCCTCAGAATGTCTTTGGTAAAAGGAGACACTAAGTTTCACTCTGAAGTTTGTGTTTCTCCATTTGTAAGTGGACTACCACAAGGTTGTCTTGAGGCCTGCCTCTTTCTGGCCTCATGTCCAAAAAGAACATAGTTCCCAAATCCGGAAGACCTGACAATAGATTTTTATCAAGGAATTGGTTTTTCTAGTCATAAGGAATTTTATTAGGAGGAATAATTACCTCAAAAAGAACTGATAATGGTTAAAATTTCACATTGTACAATTTGTTAAACAATAAAAGAGATCAAATTGTCTTGATCAAATTTATATCCACAAATATTTGTCTAGGGAAATTGGATTTGATAAAAACAATGGTCACAAAAGAAAAATTACAATATCAGAAGTTATAATGTATACAATTTGATGAATGTATTAAACACTTCCTGTACAATTTATACAAAACAGAAGTGAATTCTTTGGAAATAATTTAAATAAAATAAAAGTAAAATGTATTACAGACAAGTTCACAAGACAGATAGGAAACTGATCAAGGAATTAAACTGCCTTAATGGAACTCACTGCAGAAAATGTATTCCATCTGTATTCATAAACATGGAGTCCAAGGGACCACAGTCAAAACATCAACCACCTGGGGGCACCTGGGTGGCTCAGTGGGCTAAAGCCTCTGCCTTCGACTCGGGTCATGATCCCAGGGTCCTGGGATCGAGCTCCATTTTGGGCTCTCTGCTTAGCAGGGAGCCTGCTTCCTCCTCTCTCTCTCAGTCTCTCTGCCTGCCTCTCTGCCTACTTGTGATCTATAAATAAAATCTTAAAAAAAAAAAAAATCAACCACCTGGTGTAAATGGTCAGGACCACACTCGGGGGAGAGAATGCCCAGTTCCCACTAGAGAGCAGCTTCCCAAACCCAGTGGAACTTGGGCACATGTGTGGAGACCTTTTGGCTGATTTTGCTCAAACTCTACAGCCTACCACTTAAAACAACTTCGCTTGCACTGGCTACTTTCCAGCTACCTACCCGACTTTCCCCAGATCTCCTCCATTTAGACCAGGTGACTTCCCCAGTCTGGGTTTCCCAGTTCTCACCATCTTCCTTGCCTGCCAGGTCATCTTAGAGTGGTCTACTTCCTACCGTTCCTTCAAGACTCAGGCCTAGCTCCTCTTCCACATTGCCTCCCATGTAGCTTCCATCTCCTTGCAATCCAGACTTTGTCCCTTTGAATAACCTTCTACCAAAGTCACCAAAGACCTCTCCATTGCCAAATGCTACAAAAACTCTTAGATTGACTTCTCTGTCCATCAGTCCCTCCTTCTGGTAACCATTTCTTCTTAAGTTTCCATGACATAGGGCACAATGAGGCTCCACCTGGTCAAGAGCAATGCCCACAAAGGGATGCAGCTGTGGGCCATTATCAATCTACACCCAGGCCAGCTGGCAGAAGGAGGGCCTCGATCCTGAAGGAGGGAGCTGGAGTGTCCGTTATATGCCTCAAATTCAGCAGGTCCAAAATAATAGGCATTTGGTCCTGACCATTCTACTTCCAAAATTTTCCAGATTTTTGTTGCCTTAGTTGAAGTGCTCATCAGCATCTGATCAGATTGATGTTCTGGTCTCTCTCTTGGTCTGCTTGACCTACTCTAGTTCCTCCTTTATACAGTCAGTTTATTTATTTATTTATTTTTAAAGATTTTTATTTCTTTATTTGACAGAGAGAGATTACAAGTAGGCAGAGAGGCAGGCAGAAGGAGAGGAGGAAGCAGGCTTCTGGCCAAGCAGAGAGCCAGATGTGGGGCTCGATCTCAGGACCCTGAGATCATGACCTGAGCCAAAGGCAAAAGCCTAACCCACTGAGCCACCCAGATGGCCCCAGTCAGTTTATTTTTTAAATGTTTTCCCCATTTTTATTGGGAAACAGTTGACACACATCACTGCATAATTTTAAGACATATAACACGGTGGTTTGATTTATACATATTGTGAAATGATTCCCACAAGGTTCAGCTAGTATCCATTATTTCATATAAATATACTAAAAAGAAAAGAAAAAAGAAAAAATTCTCCTTATGATGGGAACTCTTAGGATTTGCTCTCTTAACTTCCTGTGTATCAAACAGCAGTGCTAACTATAGTCTTCATGTTGCACATTACATCTCTAGTGTTCATTTATTTTATATTTGGGAGTTTGTATCTTTTGACCACCTTCCTCCAATTCAACACCATGCCTCTTGGAACCACAAGTCTGCTCTCTTTATGAGTTTATTTTAGATTCCACCTGTGAGATCATACAGTGTTTGTCTTTCTCTGTCTGACTTACTCCACTTAGCATAATCCCTTCAAGGTCCATCCTTGTTGTTGCAAATACTAGGATTTCCTCTAGTCCATTGATTGCTTGATGATACCCCATTGTAATGATGCATTTGTACATACTGCACTTCTTTTTTTTTTTTAATTTTTTTTTTAATTTATTTATTGACAGAGAGAAATCACAAGTAGATGGAGAGGCAGGCAGAGAGAGAGAGAGGGGGAAGCAGGCTCCCTGCTGAGCAGAGAGCCCGATGCGGGACTCGATCCCAGGACCCCGAGATCATGACCTGAGCCGAAGGCAGCGGCCTAACCCACTGAGCCACCCAGGCGCCCCATACTGCACTTCTTTATTCATTCATCCACTTATGGACACTTAAGTTGTTTCCATGTCTTGGGTATTGTAAATAATGATGCTATGAACATGGGGGTGCACATGTATTTTCAAGTTAGTGTTTTCATTTCCTTTGGATATATTCCCGGTAGTGCAATTGCTGGATCATATGGCAGGTTTCTTTTTTACTTTTTAAAGATTTAATTTAATTTAATTTTAGATTCATTTCTTTGAGAGAAAGAGAGTGAGCAGGGGGAGGGGCAGAGGAAGAAGGAGAGAATTTCAAGCAGACTCCCCACTGAGCATTGAGCCCAACGTGGGGCTTGATCCCATGACCTCAAGATCATGATCTGAACCAAAATCAAGAGTTGAATGCCTAACAGACTGAGCCACCCAGACCCCCATAAAGATTTTATTTTTTTTTATAAATATTTTTTAAAAAATTTATTTGACAGGGGCGCCTGGGTGGCTCAATGGGTTAAAGCCTCTGCCTTCGGCTTGGGTCATGATCCCAGAGTCCTGGGATCAAGCCCCGCATCTGGCTCTCTGCTTGGTCGGAAGCCTGCTTCCTCCTCTCCTTCTGCCTACCTCTCTGCCTACTTGTGATCTCTGTCTGTCAAGTAAATAAATAAAATCTTAAAAAAAATAATAATAAAATAAAAAATAAAGAATAAAAATTTATTTGACAGAGAGAGATACAGCAAGAGAAAGAACACAAGCAGGGGGAGTAGGAGAGAGAGAAGCAGGCTTCCCACTGAGCAGGGCACCTAATGCAGGGCTTGACCCCAGAATCCTGGGATCATGACCTGAGCTGAAGGCAGATGCTTAATGACTGAGCCACCCAGGTGCCCCTAAAGGTTTTATTTTTAAGTTATCTCTATACCCAACATGGGGCTTAAACCTACAACCCTGAGATAAAGAGTTGCATGTTCCACTGATTGAGCTAGCCAGGTGTCCTTCTTTTTTTAATTTTTGAGGATCCTCCATACTGTTTTCCATAGCAGTTGTACATATTTATAGTCCAAACAGTGCACAAGGCTTCCCTTTTCTCCATATCCATACCAGCATTTATTATCTCTTCTCTTGTTGGTGTTGGCCATTCTAACAGATGGATATGTCTGCATTGTCAGGTGATAACTCACTGTGGTTTTAATTTGCATTTCCCCAATGACTGGTGATGTTGAGCATCTTTTCAGGTGCCTATTGACCTTCTTTGGAAAAATGTTTTGGTCCTTTGTCCATTTTCAGCTTATTTTTTAATCTTTTTCTTATTTTTTTTTTAAAGATTTTATTTATTTATTTGACAGAGAGAAATTACAAGTACACTGAGAGGCAGGCAGAGAGAGAGAGAAGGAAGCAGGCTCCCTGCTGAGCAGAGAGCCTGATGCGGGGCTTGATTCCAGGACCCTGAGATCATGACCTGAGCCAAAGGCAGCGGCTTAACCCACTGAGCCACCCAGGCGCCCAGTCTTTTTCTTATTGTGGTAAAATATACATAACACAAAATTCATTGTTCTGAACATTTTAAAATAAATAACTGAGTGTTGTTAATTAAATTCACAATGTTGGGGGAGCCTGGGTGGCTCAGTTCGTTAAGTATCTGACTCTTGATTTTGGCTCAGTCATGATCTCAGGGTGGTGAGTTCAAGCCTCACGTGGGCTCTGCACTGGGTGTGGGGCCTGCTTAAGATTCTCTCTCTCCCTCTGCCCCTCCCTTACCCACCCCACTGCCTGTTCTCTCTCTCTCAAAAAAAAATTCACAATGTTGTGCAACTATCACCACTATTTCCAGAACTCTGTAATTACCTGAACAGAAACTCTGTAACCATCAAACAGTAACTCTCCATTTCCCCTTTCTCCCTGGGAACTGATTTTTTGTTTTTCTAGGAATGTTTTTTAAGGAAGACACTAGTACACCATGTGTTGCTGTCCATGAAAATATCCTTAAAGTCCTCTTCACTCTCCCTTCTGTGCTGAAGATCCTGCTTGCTCTCTGAACCCTGTAATCTCTCTCCAGTCTTCTCCTAACTTGCTGCCCTCTGGAACTCTCACCTTCTCCTCATATACGATTACACCAGCTTCTAGCACAAGGCTTTCTAGAGCCCACACAGTTGGCAGTGTAGTCCAGCTTTTGTCTCATGACGAGCAGCCTCTTGGCATTCTTGGGAATAAAATTCTCCATTCTAACCCCAGAAAAATATGATGTCCCCACACATTTATTTATAATATTCTTCTCAGAAGTGAGAGTGGAGAGACCGAATGCAATATTGGCTTGGGGCACCAAGAATATTTCCAACTCACAGCCTGGCCTTCTCCCAGTTCTTTTCTCATGGGGTTGCTGAAATTCAAACTGCACTGGCAGCATCTAAGATACTGTAGGACTTTAAACTGGAATGGACCAGCATGTGATGCTGAGACCAAGGCCTGGATGATAAGAAGACAGTAATATAAAGAGTCTGCCCAAGAGTGTACAGAGAGAGGATGTGTGAAAACACTGAGGTGGGAAGAAGCGTTGTCTGTTCAAGGAGGCCTGGTTGCCTCAAGAGTAGTGGGCATGCAGGAGAGCGGCAAGGGATGAGGTTGGAGATGTGGCCAGGTCCAAATCAGGAGGTCTTTGGGGGTCATGTAAGAAGTTTGCACTTGATTTCTTGTTCAATGAGAAGCCATGTACACGAGCTCTGACAGTCTCATGTATGTAATAGAAAACTTCACTTAAAGGGTTTAAGCAATAAAGGGAATTTATTGGCTTGAGTAACTGAAAAGTCCAGGGGACTGTCTTGAGGTGAGGGCTCTGGTTTCATTTCATCTTGCCTTTTTTCTTCTCTGAGAATCCTTGGCCTACTTTCTCTCAAGATGGCAAGATGGTTTTTGGCAGCAACCGGGGTACCTGTTTCTTTTTTTTTTCACAAGGAAAGGGAGAATCTAGCTTCTGTAAGGCAATGAACAGACTCCCTCACAGTCACTCTGATTGGCTCAGCCGGGACCAGTCCCAGTGGGCACCTCTCTGCACCACCCGATCTCTGCAGTGAAGCTCTAACTACAGGCAGTTCTCCCTCCCTCCTGTCGCCAGGGCTGTGGTCATTCCCAAATGGCATGCTGCTACTTAGTGAGGGTGGAGTGGTCCCCCCAAGATCATTTGGAAACAATTAGGGAATAAAGAAAGGGGAAGTAGGTGCTGGTAAGTAACCCCCAAATTCATTATACTGTGGAAGGATTGTTCAAGATCACTCTAGCTGCTGTGAAGAGGACAGACTGGAGGAGCCATCACAGAAGGGGGGAGGCTAACTAGTAGACGGTTGCTGTGGTTTCGTCCAGGGGTGGCACAGACTGAGGAGAGGCATTTGGGGGAAAGAATTGACTGGACTTAATGATGGACTTGATGATAGAGGAGGTAGTTGTGACCAGATTCTGAGAAGTCTCAAGTGCCAGGCTTTGGATGTTATCTTTGTAGGTTGATGGAGGTGTTGGAGTGGGTTGCCTTTTGGGAAAGTAAGAGATTAAGAATTTTTGGTTTTCAATGTCTTTCACTTTCTCTTCCTCCTTTAGTTTTTGTTTGTTTGTTTGTTTGTTTTAGTTTTTACAATTTACCACAGCATATTCTTTTGCTTTTCTAATGTTTTCCAAGCGATGAAAACACCAAAATGAAAATCTGTGATTTCATTAGATTGATTTACTGCTCATCCTGTATCCAAGTCAACTGACTGAAATTATCTTCAAAAAAAAAAAAAAAAAAAGGCAGCTTGTTTTCTGTAGCCTAATTTTATAAGCCCAAAAGAACCCAGCTTCACTTGAATCTCAGAACACTGTGAAATTAATATTAACTTAGCTGAATGTTTTCAGTTTGAATTAATATGCTTGTGATGTCATTCAATCTTGCAAATTGCTATCATCAGGAAGTGAACATGTTTTAGCTTTTCAAAGTATCAATTATGAGGCATAAGAGTTCAACTGCAGCTCTGGTTTAATCCTCTGGCTATCCATCATCTAAAGCGTATTGAGAGTTGAATTAAACTTCAAGGATGTAGGATGGCTATTTTTGCAGACTAGGCAAACAATAGCTGTAGTTTGATGCCCTTGATGAAAGTGGACTGGTGTGTTAATTCTGCACATGAAGTCAGCAAAGCACTTAACATTTTAAAGAATCCATTCTTGTTCTGATTCAGGTTTGAGTCTGTCCCTTCAAAAAGAATTGCTATTCCTCCATTCAGTAAAGAAGTTCAGGACTTGGCTTTGTTTCATTTTAAATTCCCATGTATTATTTTGTCATCAAAATACAAAATACTTGGTGGGGTTTTTTTCTTTTGGACAAATCCCCATCTCTCTGTTCCTCGATTTTCTCATCATCTCTTTACCCTTGATGAGATGAACATTCCTGACTAGAGAGCTCATAACATTATTTTGAGGGTCAGGTCAGATGATACATGGAGAAGTTGTGCAGACAGCTAAATTCTACATAAAATGTTTCTTTTCTGGTCATGCAACATCTATTGTCATAGCAGTTACTGTTAGAGTCCTTTTGCACTACCACTTCCTCAGCCTTTGTGTAAGGTACAGAGCAATGCGGAAGGCAGGCTGGAAGTGCCAGGCAGTTTATGCTGTGGGAGCAGTCCTAGATCTGTGGCCAGTGGGGGTTGGTGGATAAATAGCCCATCTCTTTGGCCCTTTGGTGGTAGTGGTGGGTGGAGGGCCACTCCAAGTGTTCTATGCGATCCCCTAGTCCTCAGTAAGGTTGAACTCCAGTTCTCTTAGCAGTAACTTCTTCATTAATGAACACTTTAGTGTTCCTTCCATTTCATTTTTTACTTCCTATACTGCCATTTCCTGAGTTTACCTGTCAAGTAAATGATCTGCACTCAAGTTTTCTTTTAAGGTCTGTTTTTGGTGGAACTCAACCCAAGACCCTAGTTTTAATGGTCTTTCAAAAAATATACAAGCAGCTAGCTCACCACTGATATTCTAGAATTCTCTGGCTTTATCGCCCAGCCTTAGTTCTGGATTGGGATGGAGTCTGTTTTGCCTCCTGACTGCCAGGACTCAAAAGTATTTACCAGTAAACTCTTCAAGATGCGGTTTCCTAGTAACTTCGACTATACCTACCGTCCCCTGAGAGACTGTGTACCTTCTAGAGGGGCCGGGTGATACATGAGTCAAGCAGGCAGAGATGAAATATCACCTTTATTACTAATAAAAATGCTGTTGGAGAGCATGGCATACAGTTGTGGGCACTGACAATGAACCCCAAAGTTAAGCAGATTTATCCACATGGTCACAGACAGCATTGGGTAACTGCTGGCTTCTAACTTCACAGGCAGAGTCTGTCACTCTGAAGTTTGCAGAATGGAGGAGCAGAACAGGGTGTGCTCTCTCGGCAGACTGACAGATCTGAACAAGAAAAAGAAGGAGAAAGGGGCTGAGTCATAGCTGCCTCGTTCTTGTTCCAGTCAGAAAATTCATTTTCCTCCCTCATAGCAGTGACAGGGGGCAGAAAGAAACTGAGAAAGGTATTGTAATGGATTCCTTTTCTTCTGGAAACAAGGTGCTAGGGAAATGGGTTTCCTTTTTCCAACACTCCCAGGTTTTTTTTTTAATTATTAGCTCATTGGCCTTAACCGTTAAATTCAAAGCCAACCAAGAGTGTGACCATCTCCTTGGCAGGAGATCAGCAATCTATCCTGACAGTACTGCTTCCACCACGAGCACATCCCCTTGCTTTCCCCATCCGAATGGCTGAAGAGCATAGCTATCGCCCTCAGAAGGCAGTTCAGTGACTGAAGTAATTCTAGGACCATGCTGAACCCTAGCTGAAAGTTCCTCAGTTCACTTTGCAGTCCTAACTGTGTCTAACCATGTTGTTTGGACAGTCAGGGGCTCTGAAGAGATTATATGACAATGTAAAGATACCTCAGTAAAAAATTTTCAGTAAAATATTGATGTCTGCCAATTTAAATATAACCCCTGTGAATTCCCCAGGGAAAAAAGTTGAAAGATTAGATTCTCTTTTATGCTTGAGTTAAAGATAAAGACATTAGAATCTAAAACTCATCCTTCTTGATTCTGCTCATTCTGAACCAGATGAGTTAGTTCTTCACGCCTTGGACAGCCACTGTGGGTCTTTCAGCAGCATGGACAGGGTCTCACTAGAACTACTGGTGTGGCTTTTTTCAGAATCTTAAAAGTTAAATTATAACCAAGTTTCTAGTATACCTCACTTTTAAAAAGGAAAGAATTAAAAAAGTTTATTTGAGAGAAAGAGAGAGAGATAGCAAGCTGGGGAAGGGGTAAAGGCATGAGGGAGAGGGAGAGGGAGAAGGAGAATCTCAGGCAGACTTTGTGCTGAGAGTGGACCCTGACTTGGGACTTGATCTCACAACCCTGAGATCACGAGTTGAGTGGAAACTAAGAGTTGGATGCTCAATCGACTGTGCCACCTAGGCGCCCTGATATACCTCACTTTTAAGAGTATCATCAAAACAGCTAACACCAACATAACTAAACAAAAGAAAACAAATCAATACCAAGAGCTTCAAGTAATTATCAAGACAAAATGATGCTCCCCAAACCCTGTACCTTCCATAACAGAGACTCAAGGATAGCTTGATTTCCGCTTCAGCAGGGTGTTGAAGATCTTGACCAGTGAAGTTAAACTGCATTGGGAGGAATCTCCCCCAAGGGGTTACCACTGGTAACATGCTTCACCATTCCTGTGAGGAAAACCAACTGGCAATTCTCTCAAGGTGACCTATGAGATTGTAAGAGATCAGAATATGCCACCCCAATCGTTGCCACTCTGGCATAAGGATTATTTTGAACTGAAGGCAACTGAGATAAAGTTGGCATAGGATGAGCTCTCTGTGGTACCCTATCTACCTGAAAACAAGATCATAAATTGCCCAAGGTATCTCCCCCCTCCTCCCACCATCCCCCACTTTTCATACCAGGAAGGGACTAACACCCTTATCACCAGAGATGAGATGGCACCTCTTTGAGGTCTATACAAACCTTACCTACCTTACTAGCCCTTACCTACCATTAATTTGCCATGTATTTCCCTTCCTGCCATTTGCTGCCACTAAAAGCTCAGTCTTTTTCATATGCCTTGACAGTTCTGTTTAAATGTACCCTCTTTTGGTATAAGAGCACTCAAACTTAGCTGTTTCTTTGGGGGTTTTCTATTCTTTCTGAAAAGCCCCCTATGTAAAACTTTTTAAAAAACATTTTATTTATTTATTTGAGAGGAAAGAGAGAGAGAGTGGAGGTGAGTGCAGGGGGAGGGGCAGAGAGAGGGAGAGGCGGAGAATCCCAAACAGAATCCATGCTGAGCACAAAACTTGATCTCATGACCCATTAGATCATGACCTGAGCTGAAATCACAAGTCAGACACTTAACCAACTGAGCCACCCAGGCACCAGTTTAAAACTTTTAATATCAAATAACTTTTTTTGGTTAAATTTTTAAAAAAAAATGTTCTATTTAGGGGCGCCTGTGTGGCTGAGTCCGTGGAGTCTGCCTTTGGCTCTGGTTGGGATTCTGAATTCCGGGGATCAAGCCCTGAGTGGGGCTCCCTGCTCAGCGGAGCCTGCTTCTCCCTGTCCTTCCTCCTGCCTTTCTGTCTGCTTGTGCTCTTTCTCTAGCTCTCTGTTAAATAAATAAAATCTTAAAAAATAAAATAAAAGATTCTATTTATTTATTTGCCAGAGAGTGCACAAATGGGGAGTAGCAGGTAGAGGGAGAGGAGACTCCCTGCTGAGCAAGTAGCCTGATGAGGGACTTGATCCCAGGATCCCAGGATCATGACTCTAGCTGAAGGCAGCCGCTTAACTGTGGACTGAGCCACCCAGGTGCCCCAATGTCAAATAACTTTGTGTATTTTTTCTCTCTCTCTCTTTTTTTTTTTTAGATTTTATTTTATTTGACAGATAGAGATTACAAGTAGGCAGAGAGGCAGGCGGAGAGAGAGAGGAGGAAGCAGGCTCCCCGTTGAGCAGAGAGCCCGATGTGGGACTCGATCCCAGGACCCTGAGATCATGACCTGAGCCGAAGGCAGCGGCTTAACCCACTGAGCCACCCAGGCGCCCTATTTTTTCTCATATTAATCTGTCTGTTGACAGTTTATTTTGCAGAATCAGCTGAAGAACCTAAGAGGGGAGAGAAGTTTTCTCCCCTGTAAGGTATTTACATTCTTGCAAAGAAATATCCAGGGATGGCAAGCCCAATTATGAGTCTGCTGTGAGAGGTCTTTCTTTCCCATCTTAAATCTTAAAAACCTTTTTACTTTTCCTTTCCCCTCTGAGCCCTCTGTCTACAATATCCCCTGCCTGATCTGTGGGAATCTAGACTCTAAATATAACCACATGGTTTCCACACTGGCCTGTGCTGTTGGTCTTTGCTGTGGAATGACAGGCCTATAAAGCCTTTTTTTGAAGGGTAGCTTCTCTTTCATCCCCTCGTTGGTTTCACCTGGAAAACATCCTCAGCAGATTCCTGAACTAAAGCTGCTATGATCATTTCTGCAGCTGAAATTTCTAGGTTGAGCTATGAATCACAAAACCCCCAAAGTAACAGTGGGGAGGTAGATATTTATTCCATTCAGATGAACGTCTAGGTCATCGTTCAAGGGCTGGTGTAGCCTCAAGATAGGGATCCAGGTTCCTTTGACCCTCTTGCTCCATCACGCTTGGTTTGACCTCCCTGTCCCATATGCAGACATCTTTGGCAACAGAGCAGGAAGGGATGAAAGGAAAGCAGAGAGTGCTTTGTCTAGTATCTTAAGGAAGCTGTCACACTCGACTCTTCTGCTTGCATCTCATTTACTGTCATGTAGACGAGGAAGTGTCCTGAGCTGCTGGAGAACCTGGGAAATGTAGTCTTCATTCTAGCTGTCATATACCCAACTAAACTTATTATTCAAGAAATGGAGAATGAATATGGGGGCAACTGGACTACCAGATTAATTGTACCGGTGTGGACAGATACCTCTGTGGAGCCCTCCTCAGCAGTCCACCTTCCCTTGCTTTTGATTGGTCCAGGCCTCCAGCAGTATTTCCCTCCATTCTGCCTTTGTCAGCAATAGTGCATATGTTCTGGGTCTTGACTTCCCCTCTATGCCTTTCAAAGTGGAACCGCTGGATTTGTCACAGTTTAACTTACCTCCTAGTAAGTTAAAATTCCCCAATAAAGGCCTAGTGTTTCTACAGTCTGATGCCTTTTTTTCCTTTCCTTTTAAATCTTTCTCTTCTTTCTGGCCTAGACATGTACTTACCTGACATTCTGTTCTAGATTTCGTCTAATGGGGTCTTCTGTTTTGAGAGATAAATCACTAGGTCTGCTTGGCCAAAAGCAACGGTTGTTCAAAAACAAACAAACAAACAAACAAACAAAACAAAACAAAAACAAACACAAAACCAAACCAAACAAACAAAAACCTTGGCCAGGGGGGCCTTGGTGGCTCAGTCAGTTGAGATTCTGCCTTTGGCTCAGGACGGAGCCCAGCACTGGGCTCCCTGCTCAGTGGGAAGCGGCTTCTCCCTCTCCCTCTGCCTGCCACTCTGCCTACTTGGGCTATCTCCCTGTCAAAGTAAATAAATAAAATCTTAAAACAATAAAAACAACAACAAAAAAACCTTGGCCACTCTCACCTTTCTGAGTTAGATAACTAGCATGCATTTTCTGATTAGGCTAATAGCCAATCCGGGCTTGGATTCCGTTTATCACTGTCCTTATTAGCTCTCTGTTATGTTTCATGTTTTCTGGTTACCTTTATTTAGTATTAATTTTCAGAATTTCTCAAGCCTGCTCCCTCTGGGCATAGATAGCACTTGTATCTCTATTTACAATTCTAGTGACATCTGGAAACCCGTTCAATGATCCCTTGAATAGTGTACTTTCATCTGATTGATCCTCCCCTTTTGAATTGTCCAACCTTTCAGGGTACACTTTGCATCAGTGTCCCAATTTTTGAGGAGTTGCCAATAGTTCTTGACAAGTAGTCTCTATTTTCTGTGTAGCTCTAAGAGAGTCCTTTGCCAGTAGTGGTCTATATTCTTGCTCCCTCTGAGAGTCAGCACAGTTGGCTGAAATTTTGCTTCTATTCTTGTTTGATTTTTTGGGGACCAAGTTATTATTTCTGAGCTAAAAAAAACCCCACCCCAAACCTCCAAAACATCTACACATTTTAAAAATAACCTCTTATATCTTTTCCCTTTTATCTGTCCTTCAATTTCATTTTTCCTTTTATATCCACCTCATCTGTTCTTTAAGATCTCAACTTTATCTCCAAAAAACCTTTCTCCTTCACAAGCTTAATTATTCTTAATTTTGTTCTCATTCTTTCATTGCTCCTGTTTTAAAACTGAAGCATATTCTAGAAACACTCTACACACTTCCTGAACAAATCTGATTCCTAGACACACAAGGTTCTAGGCATAGGACTGTCTTCTTTGGTTTTAAAACAATTTAACTCAATCGTGTCTTTAACTTAGGCATTTTCCATTATAATGGCTTTTATTATTATTATTATTTTTTTGCTTAAAAAAAAAAGATTTATTTATTTTGGAGGGGGAGGGGGCAGAGGGAGAGTCACTCTCAGGCTGACTCCCCACTGAGGGCAGAGCTGGAAGTGGGGCTCTCATGACCCCAAGATCATGACCTGAGCCAAAAACACACAGGTGCCCCCCCCCTTTTAAAAAAGGATTTTATTTATTTATTTGAGACAGAGACAGCAGAGGGAGGGTGAGAGGGAGTAGCGCTCTCCCCACTGGGCAGAAGGCTCAAAGTCAGGACCCTGAGTTCATGACCTGAGCCAAAGGCAGACGCTTAACCAATTGAGCCATCTAGGAGTCCCTCTGCTTGGTGTTTCATAAGAGATCTGTGCAGAAGTCTGCAAAGTTGGAGGCTTTGAAAACTAAAGCCATGGTCAGAGCCTCTAAGATTTATATCCAGTCACTTTTGGATCACATGGCAGGGGATGACTTTTTTTTTTTAAGATTTTATTTATTTACTTGACAAAGAGAGAGAGAGAGAGAACACAAGCAGGGAGTGGGAGAGGGAGAAGCAGGCTTCCCGCTCAGCAGGGAGCCCATCTGGGGCTCCATACCAGGACCCTGGAATCATGACCTGAGCTGAAGGCAGACGCTTAATGACCGAGCCGCCCAGGTGCCCCTGGGGGATGACTCCTGAGACTCATGACAGGTCACATGACTTCAAGATTAGTCTTTGGGCACTGCCTACAGAGGCTGGTATTAACTGTTGGAAACTACAACTTCAAACTCCAGTACTCTATAGCACACATGCTATGTAAAGAATGTACTGTAAAAGAAGTGACAGCATTAGAAAATCTTCACTTTGCAGTCACTAGAAAAAATAATAAGTAACAATTACCAATGAATACTGAGTGAGTTAGATAAAAGATCGATGGGGAACTTTATAATGATGCACTGACTGACAACACCTGAGTGGACTATCAGCTCTAAAATCTCTAAAAACTGGTACTAGGGATATTATGTGCCTGATGTGATACAACAGCAACAGTATTTCTTATAAATAATTTGTGCAAATAAGTTTTTGAACACAAATTTACTGGAACTTAAGTCCACCAGTCAGCAAGAAAAATGGGTGATAGAGGAACATGTTAAATGACACAAAGAGCATCTGATCATCCACATACAGAAAGTGAGATAATGGGCTTAGTTTCTTTAACAAAAAAGTGACATTTTAAGAGGAAGGAGGCACAAACTGTATAGATTATAAGACCCTTAAGAACCATACCAATCAAATGCAATATATGAATCTCACCTAGGACTCAATTTTTTTTAAAAGATTTTATTGATTTGAGAGAGTATGAGCATGACATGGGGGAGGGGCAGAGGGATAAGGAGCAACAGACTCTCCACTGAGCAGGGAACCTGATTCAGGGCTCGATTTCAAGATCCTGACATCATGACCTGCTTTGCGAAGGCAGCCACCCAACCAACTGAGCCACCCAGGTAGGTGCTCCATGGGACCTGATTTAAACAAACCAACTGTTAAGGAGTTTTAGATTACCCAAATGTTAACAACTCACCACATTCACTTTAGCATCCTCTCTCTATATATTCACATTTGTTTTCTGAGAGTAAGTTGCAACCAAAATGCTCTTTTACCTGTAAGTTTAACTGTGTATTATCTAAAGACATGGACATTCTCATAAATAACCACAGTACAATTGTCAAAATCTGGAAATTAACACCAATTAACAGTAGCTACCGATCTTATTAAAAGTGTACTCTTTGTCCCACTAGATCTTTTACGGCAAAAGAAAATTTTTGGGGGGTCCAGAATCTAATACAGGATTGCATGTAGTATTATCTTTTTAGTTTCCTTTAATCTAAAAGAATATTTTAGTTTTTGTTTTTCATGACCTTGACTTTTGAAGAATAAAGGCCAGTTATTTGGTTGACTGTCCCTCAACTTGGGTTTGATTAATGTTTCCTTGTTATATTCGTGTTAATGCATTTTTGGAAGGAATCCTCAAACATGTTTTGTCTTCCTCAGTGCATCTAATTAGAAAGCATACAGTATCTGTCCTGTAACTGATAATACTGTAAAAGGACATCTTGAGAAAGCTAGGGAAAATTGAATACATAGGATATTAATAAGTTAATTTTGTTAGATGTCATAATGGCATTATGTTTATGTTTTTAAAAAATGGTACTGATCTGCTAATGATAGATACATTGTAGAAGACGAGGCTTGATGCCCATTTCTAGGGAGTTTGATTACTCTATGCAGAAAGCAATAATGATAGTCAGATTTATACTTTTCTGAAATTGCTTCCAATCTGTGCGTTCTCCAGGTCTTTGACCACTTTTCCTTTCTTTTACTGGATCCTCTTTTTGGTCACTCTAAATCTTCCCCAGTGTAGTCAAATTCTGTGACTTGTTGGATGAAGAAAGCCTGTGGCGGAGGAAAGTGAAATTACGCTGAAACTAACTTTATAAATAATTTGAACATTTCATTTCTTTGTGATTTACGCGTCTTCTTTATTTAAAAAAGAAAAGAATTTTTTAAAGCAGTCTGTTCACCTAATGTGGGGCTCAAACTCATGAACCCCGAGATCAAGAGTCACATGCTCCATCAGCTGAGCCAGCCAGGTGCTCCAAATGTCTTCCTTATTATAAATAATTGAGTCTAATGAAATTAGATCCTTTATAATGATTATATAGTAAAACTTTATAGACAAAAATACAAAAAGTCCTCATTTTATTTTTTGGAAAGTACTTTTTAAAATTTTATTTCACCAAGGAGTAATCCTTTGCTGATGTTCAAATTTAAACTATTCTTCTGTTTAAATTCTTCAAATTTCTATTTGAAATTTGAAATTTGAAATTCTTCTAGAATTTCTATTCTATTAATCGTCTCATAAGAGAAAAAACACAAGAAGTTGCATTGTCTTCTAGTTTTTCTGTGGCATTTTCTTCTAGTTTTTCAAACTCTCATGTAGTAGCAACTGATTCAAAATACTGCTTTGTTTCAAAGCATGCAGTTTAGATATATCTTCACTGATGATGGTAATATTTCCATTTTGTTCCTGAGCTGTCAGGTCACTTTCACTGTCAGACAGTGTACATAGTAGAGTGTCGTTTTCATAGGTTGGAAAATAATACCTGAAAACAACCACAGATATAATGAATAACCAAACTATAACTCATCCACAAAAGTTTCTAGGCAGTTGACATTAGTATAATTAGTATAATTCTGCTGGGTTTCCTCGCCAATAATTTCAACGACATTTTGCAAACATGGTATGGGAGACAACTTCTGAATTACTTTTACTTTGACCTTTACTGGCTGATACCAGCCTTAGCTGCATCCTTGCTAGCTGCCCATTCAGCCTCTGTTTGATATTCCCACAAGAGCTCACTATCTGAAAAGGCAGCTTACTCCAGTATTGGGCAGCTAGTTGTTAGAGATATTGCCATGAATGAAGCTAAAAATGAACCCCCTTCATTTCTATTCAAAGGTTCCAGTTCTTCCCTAGAAGATTACCAAAACTCAAATATGGCTACTTTTTCATACATGAGTCCTTTAAACACCTGATGAAAACACTGTTTCCTTTGAATGTGTGTGTTTTCTTCCCAACCTAATCACTACTGGTTCCTTCATCCTAGGTGAATAAAAATTAAAACATTTATAGAATTTTATGTCTATTGTTCTGGCTCCTTTTTCTGGACACACTTAGGAGTTAGTTCTGGAGTTATCTCTAAAGATTTCAACTTATTTAAGAATTACAGGAACAGGGTCTCAGGCAATCCAGGACCAACTTTGTCTCTCACAAATCGGGACTTTTCTTTCTTGCATTCTTTTTAAAGAAGATATTTATTTATTTATTTATTTATTTGGGAGAGAGAAAGAGACAGAGAGAGCAAGGGAGTGTGAGAGGGGTGAGGGATAAAAGGAGAATCTCAGAGATTCCATGCTGAGTACAGAGCCTGATGTGGGGGTCGATCTCATGACCCTATGATCATGACCTGAAAACAAGAGTTGGGACGTTTAACTGCATGAACCACCCAGGTGCCCTGAAATCTGGGATTTTCTAGAGGAAAATCTAGAGCTTTGGGGCTAGTATTGGGGGACGGGGGGGCACTTATTTAACATTTCCTAAGAAGAGAGAAACCTCCAGGCGGCTAGAACCCTACACCCTCTCCAAGGTTCTCCCAGCTGAGGTTGTCCAGACTGCTATGAGAACCAGCCCAGATGGCTGAACTAGCAAAGGATATCTGGGAGTCTGATACCACCTCCATAGTACAGATCAGTGGACCAACTGCTTAACATTTATAAAGTTCTGAGATGCAAAATATATACCAAAAGCCCTAATAGTTGTGTGCTCTTTGACAGAATAATTTTATTTCTAGAAGTTTATCTAAATGAAAAATGAGACAAGTGTGCAACAATGCAGGCATATGGATATTCACTGTATTACTATTTATAAGAGCAAAATGCAAGAAACGACTTCAATAGCTAGGAAATTAGGGTATATCTATTGAATGGGATATCTGACAACCATTAAAAATGATGCAATTGATATGTATTACATATAAAAAAATGTATGCAATAATCTGTTAACAAAAATATAAAGAAAAAAATCTTCACTTCTATACTTACATCTTTTTCTTCATACCACAAAAATACTAGAGTTGGTTATACTTATAAAAGGGGATTCCTTTAAAAATACGGTTTTTTGAAGATTTTTGCTCTTTTTAAAAACGTATCTTTCTCTTTCATTAAGGTCTGGAGAAACTGAATAATGGAACAAATAAGGGATATGGAGCAAAGAAGTAGATGATTGGTTGAGTAGTACTCACTCTGGTTGATCCCACGTCTTTCTTTCAGGAAGCAGTGATGTATGTTTAGCTTCTTCCATATGCGTCCTTAACTCTGCTTTGGATTTGAATTTCACATGGCAGCCATAACATTTACATTGGTGAATTTGTCTCCGGATGAAATTGACCAGTTTTACTTGCTGGTAGAAATTTAATCCTGAAATAAGATAGTTTATACAATCATCAGACAACTGGTCAGGCCTATTTCTGAATTGTTATAATATTTTAAAAGAGCCAATTCTTTTTTTTTTAAGGTTTTATTTATTTTTTTGAAAGAGGAAGAGAGAGTGAGTGAGCATGAGCAGGGGGAAGGGCAGATGGACAAGCAGACTTTGTGCTGAGTATGGAGCCTGAAGTGGAGCTCCATCCCAGGACCCTGAGATCATGACCTGAGCCAAAGTCGAATGCTTAACCATCTGTACCACCCAAGTGCCTGAGTCACTTCTCTGTATTAACCAACCTGAAGAGGCACTACAATTATAAAGAATAATAGATACCAAACAATAACAGCTAATACTTATATAGGGCTTATGTGCTAGCCACTGTTCTAACCAGTTTCCACTCATTATTACATTTAATTCTTGCAGAACTCTACCACATAGGTAGTATTATCATATCCACATTATCTATTAGGAGACTGGCCAAGGTTGCACAGCTAGTGGGTGGTAGAGCCAGCATTTGACATACATACATGTCTGTAAGAAGAGCAAAGTAAAGTAACACTTTCCAGAGTCTAGGAAAGTAGTCAGTCAGTAAGCTGAGGTGTGGGAAGTGAGTGTTCTACTGCCTTTGATCCATTAACAAGTCAGTAATTTACATCTTCATGCCCCTAATCTTTCCATCATACTTATACTGAAAATGATACAATTGGGTCCATCTGTGACAAATAATCTAGCTACACTGTCAGGCAGTATAGTAGCTGTTTTATATATATTGTTCACTCCCTTCACATTCTGTTGACCTGAGGCATTATGTCACACAGCCAGTAAGTGCTGGAGTACTAGTCTGACCTCAAAAATCCATGGGCTTTCTCTTAGCCGCTTCCACTTTATTTATAATAGATACTAATCATTAGCTTGTATTTTATTTGAAGGATTCATGTATGTAGGAAAGAAGAAAGACCATATGAAATAAAAAACCATATTTGAGTATTACAGTTCAAAATGGTTGTGAAGCACTGCTTCAGGCAGTCCCATTGAGACCATCTGTGGAGAGACACATTTGGCTGTGCATTCTCCAATCACGACTCCTGAACAAGGCATCATTTACAGGAGTGTGTATAAAAACGCAACATCATGGAAAACAACTTCTGAATCAAACTCACCAAGTTCTGACTTTATTTTGAGGAGATCAAACTCGTGAGCATCCTAAAAAAGGAATGAATATCTGTGAGCATATAAATTATTTAATCTTTCAGGCTGAAGTTATAAACAGACGGCTTATTCATAGGAGTTTGAACACTGTTGAAACTCAGTCTCAGTTCATCATGTTCTGCTTTTGAAGTATTCGAAATATAACTGCTTCCCCCAACCACATCCAACTACTTTTTAAAGCACAGTCCAAACAAGTCATGCCAATCAGTTGAAACATTTTAATTATTCACAGTTTGTATCTACAGTTTTCACAATTTACTATGTATGCATTCTGCAATCTGACAAAGTGTCCTCAGTCTGTGGTAAAATGTGGCCCTATTTACTGTATTGTGTGCCTGGACTACAATTATGGATATAGGTCCTCTGCTACACAAGCAGATAGGTAATTTTACAAATCCGCTTTTCATTTTATGCCATTAAGCATACTGTTTAATGCAAATTTCTCTTCAATGACATCTTCCCATAAATTTTATTTCTTTTGATTTTTACAATGCAGTCTTCTTCTGTTCCACTTGTGCAATCGTCCATCTGGGTAAATGTTTGAACTTAAAAGCTTACAGAGAATAAAGAACATCTAACTTCCTATGAAGGCATTCAATGTAACATCAGAGGCCGGATAATTAGGAAATCCATGGTACTTTATGACTGGAAGTGACTGAGCAGAGGGCGAGGACACAGGTCAAGGATGTTGCAAAGGAAATTTCCTATACAAAGTAGGGGTATTAAGACTCCTTTCAATTCAAAGATATTAGGATATTATTAATTAAATTTAAACACTGGAAATTATACACACATACTATTAGCTAACCTGTTTCAGAGAAAACGACTCTCTGCTTTCTTAAGGGTAAATGCTCATGGCCTTTCACATACATTCTATTTTTTTTTTAAATGGAACTAAGAAGAGTGTTTCTGAATGAGAGCAGGGAGAAGGTGGGTGAAACAGGATAATCTGCGTTACTGTTGGCAGAGATGGCTGGGGGAGGGTAGGGAGAGCGAATCAGAATCATCCAGTAATATTTTTTAATTATAATCACTCCTCTACCTTTAAGCTGCAGTACTGTCATGACTCATTAGATGTCCCCCCTCTTCACCTGCACTGTCCAGCTGAGGATCAGAGTTGTTGGGAGTGTGTCATCTCTCAGATATATTGGGGTGAAAAAAGGTTTAGAACTGCCAGCTTCAAGCTTCATTATAACATAAAAATGGCATCCAGAAGGGAACACACGAACTGGAAATACCCTCAAATTTCTTCCCTCCAAATTCTTACAACTGCAGGAGCTGCACAATCATATCCTGTACCCTCAGCCTCTACACTGCCCATGCCCCACTGCCCATTTCCCTCAAGGGCTTCAGGAACCCTTTCCTGCTTTCCTTATTCAGTAGCACAGGAGGCAGTGGAAAAAGATGCAGAACCGTCCATATCTTGAGTACTGTTACTCATGGTTACAGGGCCCACATTGTAAGCTAGAATTATCTCATAAACATCTCAGAGGTAGGATGGCCTCAGTGGTCTGTGAAATCCCACTCCAACAGTTTGCACAGGTCTTGTGCATTATACTAAATTGCCCTGAGTTCTGGTTCTTCTTGATGGATTGGGCCTGTCTCTTCTGTTTTGCCTATAGCACTTTCTTTTTAATAAAAGATTTATTTATTTATTTGGCCGGGGGTGGGGGGAGGGCGCGAGTGAGCACAGGAGGAGGGGCAGAGGGAGAGAATCTTTCAAGTAGACTCTACGCTGAGGGTGGTGTTGAACTCGGGGCTCGATCTTACAACCCTGAGTTCATGACATGAGCTGAAACCATGAGGTGGATGCTTAGCCAACTGAGCCATCAGGTGCCCCACTTACAGCACTTTTCGGAATAGGATAATGGCAGACTAAACATAAGCTGATAAGACTGCAGTCATGATCAGTGTCCCTGTTAGAACAAAACAAAATTCAAATGAATAAAAGTATCTCACCTCCATGTGGATACATAATTTCTCAATGGTTTCTGCTTGCTTTTCACAAAATAGGCAGACAGCAGAGTCAGGGCGTTCTTCCCAATCAGACCAGTCACTGTGTTAAAAAGAAAACAGCAAATAGAGAGATTCCCCTCATTAAGAGGGTGTACTAAGCAGTCACTTGCTATTACTTCCTCCCCCCTGGGAAACCCTGCCACTCTCTTTCAACTCTGACATTTTTGTAAAGATTGTCACATCATATTATGACTTTTTGATATAGTTTTGAAATTCAAAGCAGCACCATGAAATTAATATAAATAGTGAACAGGTGCTGCTCCATTTTCTTCTATTTGCTTCTCTTCTGAGCAGCTATTTTACTACAGAATCAGATTAATGTCTTTCTGACACAACTAGGTTTAATTCACAAAGGAGGCACATCAGTAGATGCGATGCTCCCTCTCATTAGCCACAACCACTAAGTACACATGCTGTGAGGTGCGATGCTGGGAGTGTGTCTCTGCATGACAAATGGTGTGTTTTAAAAAGGCAAACCATGTATCCTTCATGTGAGAAATACTGATCATTTTAAGTGTTAAATCTGGTGATAAACAGAGAGGTCAAAAACCACACAGGACCCATGTTACCATTCCTGTCTACTCCCCATCCCCTGACTTATTTTGAAGACACTATCAACTTCTTGTCCTAAGCCTGGAAAACTGAAATCCCAGGAGAGAAATAAGGTCAAGCATCTTTGGAAAAAAAGAGGATGAGTAACAGGGAATCCTTTAAGGTTGAAAAGAACACTTCCCAAGTTTGTAATTCCAAGGAAAGAAGCTGTGAATATTTTAACTAGGTCAATGCGATGTACATGGAACAAGGTTAGTTCCGTGACATTCTCTACTCCAATGACAAGCAGCATGGAGAGTTCAAAGTTTGTGTAACTTCAAGATCTGGGCACCAACCAAGTGAGCAAAATACCAGTGGGATGTCTCTTTCTCTGCATTATTTTTTTACTTGTGTGTTCAATTAACAGCTTTTTAAAAAACTTTTTAAAATTTTATTTTTATTTATTTATATATTTATTTTTAAGGATCTTATTTATTTATTTGAGAGAGTGATAGACAGGACAAGCAGGGGTGGGGGGATTGGGGAAGGGAGAGGGAGAAGTACACTTCTTACTGAGCAGGGAGGCATGGGGCTCGATTCTAGGACCCTAGGATCATGACCTGAGCTGAAGGCAGATGCTTAACCAACTGAGCCACTCAAGAGCCCCTAAAGTTGTTTTTTTAAAAAATTAATTTATTTATTTTAAAAGATTTTATTTATTTATTTGAGAGCGAGAGAGGAGGAGGAGGAGCAGAGGGAGAGGGACAAGATGACTCCACACTGAGCAAAGAGCTTGATGTGGGACCCGATTTCATGGCTTTGAGATCAAGACCTGAGCCAAGACCAAGAGTCAGATGTTCAACTGTGTCACCCAGTCACCCCTCAATTAACAGTTCTAATGGCAAAAGACTATTTCGCTGGAGTAACAGTTGCTTTAGTGATTTTTATGTCAAAGTTACTTGGAATTCAGGTTTTTGCACTATTACATGGATGGATGATGACAAGGAGAGAAAATTTTCTTCGTTTCTATTGTCTTCAGAATAATCACTTTAAACCAAACTATAGAATTGTTTTCCTACTCTTAAAACACAGCAATTAATTAGCAGCCATAACAAATCTTACTCTTCCTGATGGTCTAGCAACTCCCGATCATCTTCCAGTTGAACTTCCTCCCACGACTTTCCAAGTTCCTGTTGTGGGAAGAACAGAGAGGTTAAGGGAAGATGGAGGGAGCAGGAGGAAGAGGAGAAAGGAGAGAGAAAATAGACACAAAATTAAAATAATAAAACCCACTCAAAACCACATACTCACTGGTTTTAAATCAGTATAAGTAGGATTTATTAAAACAGTTATTTCAGTGACAAGGAAGGATGTATCCTAAAATGCTTTTAATAAGTTTTTCTTTTTGGAGAAGCAGTGATATTCTTTCAATCAAATTCCTTTCTCTTAAATGTAAACCAGTTTCTCAACCCTGGATGCACATTCGACTCTTTTGGGGACCTTTTTTAAAAAACCAAAAATATCTCTTGATGGAGCCTGTGAGACACCCACGTAGCTGGACTGTTTCTCCCTGAGGTCCCCTAGAGTCTATTTTTCAAACAGCAGCCACAGTGATCTTTCTAAAGGATGCTTCCTTGTTTGTATAAACTCTCCTATGGCTTTTTACCAAACTTAGAACAAAATTCAGAGGACTTATCATGGTGTGAAAGATCTGCATGTTCTGCCCTGGTTCCTTCTTCGTTACTATGCCCCACCCCTTTTTCTCTGGCTCAATTTGCTCCAGACAGATCAGTGTCTTCACTATCCCTTGAGAGCAACAAGCTCACCTCCATTGGCTACTTCCGGACTTGTTGCATTTTCTGTCTGAACATTGCTCTCCCGCATAACCGTGTGGCTCAGTCGTGGGGGCATCTGCTTAAATGTTGCCGCCTCTTCTGACTCCTCGGTCTAAAACAACACCTATTCTTCCAGTCACTTTTTATTCCCCTATGATATTTTATTATTTTACTTTTTAAAAAGATTTTATTTATTTATTTGACAGACAGAGATCACAAGTAGGCAGAGGGGCAGGGGGAAACGGGCTCCTGCTGAGCAGAAAGCCTGATGCGGGGCTCGATCCTAGGACCCTGGAATCGTGACCTGAGCTGAGGGCAAAGGCTTTAACTCACTGAGGCACCCAGGTGCCCCGATGTTTTATTATTATTATTTTTTAACATCAATCACTTCCTGAAATCAGTTCTGTGTATCTGTATGTTTTCTCATTTGGTATTCGTTTTCTCCACCAGAGTCCATGAGGACATGAACTCCCCAACAAAGCCCATGAGGACATGGACTTTGTTCATTGTTCTATTTTTAGAGCCAGGCATATATGGTAAGTACTAGAAAATACTTTAAAAACTGAATTGTAACTGAAAAAGTCTAAAAATTCAATACCAATTTAGATCCTACCTCAAAAGGTTTTTATAAGGTGACTAAATAAATTAGTTCACATAGAGGCAAATCTCAGAGATATTGCAGGTTTGGTTCCAGACTACCCCTGTAAGGCAAGTTGAATAAATGTTTTGGTTTTCCAGTGCATATAAAAGTTATGTTTACATTATACTGCAGTGTATTATGTGTGCATAATATGTGCATTACGTCTAGAAAAACACTGTATCTACCTTAATTAAGTATTGTGAGCATTACCAAAATGTGACTCAAGAGACATGATGTGAGTGAATGCTGTTGAAAAAAAGGCACAGATAGAGTTGCTCAATCCTTCAGGACTGCCATAATCCTTCAATTTGTAAAAATCCATGAAGCACATAAGTGAAGTGAAATAAAACTAGTTATCCCTCTATATAAAGTACATGGCAGCAGGCAATAGTAAGTACTCAAATATCTACTTCAACGCCTTTTATCTCTTACAGTCCATGGAGAAGTTGCACCCATGTAGGGCTGGGTCTGGCAAACTTAGCCATAGTTTCAGCAAAACTTTATGGAATAATGAGCAGGAATGATTTCTTTTGCCCTAACCATTTATCTTTTCTATTCCTGAATCATTTATTTCTCCTCCTTATTTTTTCTTCTTTCTCCATCCAATTTCCCCACTGTGCCATGCAAAAGCAGACAGTGCACTAAAGAAGGATGTAGAACAATAATGGGTACCTTTCCAAGCAGCTAAACTATGGTTACAGTCAAGCCCAACCTGAGCTGTTAAAAATACAGACGTTCTTGTTTGATATTTCTCTTTTGGAAAAAAATAACTAAAATTCACTCTCAGTTTTGAACTTTTTTCTTTTCTCAAAAAAGGTATTCAATTAACGAAAAACAAAGAACTACAAGGTCCATTATGATTTAGGGGAAAAAGAAAATCTATCATTTGTCAACTTAATGAGAGGTGTTGAGGCTGTCATTATCTATCAGCTAAATGATGCATAAATTCAGACATGCAGAGATTTACCATAATGTCATTAGAGATAGTAATTTGGACTCTATAATGTACTTCCCAGAGTGTCATGAAGTGTCTGAACCTCATTATGGACATCAGGAATGGCTTCAACACTGCCAACAGGATCTCTGTTAGTTGGAATTTTTTGTGATAAAATTAAATCTTTCATGGATTACTTGGTCTCTCTGGACTTATACTTAAAGGTCATTGCTGCAGGATATTATTCAAAGAAGGGCCATCTGTGGTATTACCATTTTCAATGATAGGGACAAATGTTGTTTACCAATAAATGTTTTGGCCAAAGAGACATAAAATATCTTTTAGTGTCAAACTTCCAAACCCAAATAATTATTTTGCAACTTTCTGAGTATTCAGTATAACATGGAGGGATTTTCCTAGGCAACAGCACTAACCATTTACCACTTGAGAGGAAAATGGAACTTGGTGTTCATTAGTGTATTAAGAAACAAGTGGTTTGCATGTGACACTGGCCCAGATTTTCCTAGAATGTTCCATCTTGTGTAGTCAAATATATATGATTTATTATAGGAATAAGACCCAAGAAGAAAAAAAAAAGGCACAGACTCTCTAATTAAGATGCTGTGCTTGCTAATGAATCATGTTCGGAAAGCAAAGATTTCAAGAAAAACAAAGTTTGGAAGGCGTATCAGTAAAGATGTTCAGCACACCCCCTCAAACCCTTACATCAGATGGTTTATGATCAATGAGAGAGTGGGCAAGAAAAACAAGACAGAAAAAAGAAATCTCCTTCACCTAGTAGCATCCCCATCGCTCCAATACACATACTTGTACGTACTTACATGAAAAACCCATTATAAACGGAGAAAAAGAAATGCTTTAGTTTTTATTTTTTCGAGTTTTTATTTAAATTCTAGTTAGTGAGAAGTGTTTTACATGGTGGGGCACTTGGATGGCGCTTGGTTGGTTAAGTGTCAGCCTTCAGCTCAGGTCATAATCCTAGGGTCCTGGGATGGAACCCTGTGGCAAACCTGCTTCTTCCTCTTCCTCTGCTGTTCCCTGCACCACACCTCCCCCACTTGTGTTCTCCTCTCTCTCAGATAAATAAAATCTTTAAAAAAAAAAAAAAAAAAGAGAGAAGTGTTCTAAATGTAAATAATTTCATTAGAAAGAACTATACTAAAACTATAAAAACAGGTTAAGAGCCAACTTTTGTTACAGCTAGCTTTGTATATCTTCAATAATAAAAAATACAAATAAAAAATGATAAAACCACTGCAAAAATAATTTCCTTTAGGAAAACTTAGGGCTTGAAACATGAATGCCTTAGGACTCGGTAGCTGACGGCTCAGTGATGATGGCAGGGGCATCTGAATGGGAAACTGCCTGTGAAATTGTCCCCTTGACCATCTCCACTATTCACCGAACACTTTTGTTTGTGAGAAAACAGAGAGAACCCATAGTAGGTAATCTAGTCTCTGCATAGTGACTTTTTATGAATTTGCAAGTCTATTATTATTAAAAAACTGATATGAATTATTAAGTATGAAAATTATCTCACCTAAGGAAAAAAAAAAGGAATCTGTCAATTTGGTGAGCTCAGAGGAGAGCCAAAACCACTTCTGTGCCTAAGGTCTCCCACCTTAGATGACGATTAGAGTCCAGGAAATATCCTGGATGCTGCCATCACTGCTGAGTGGAGATTCTGCTCCGAGTGGAGAAGAGGAACTCTGCTGGCACTTATCTGCTACAGGAGAGGTTCAAGCATTAACTTTGTATACCCCATCCCGAGGTGCTGAAATTATATGCTTAAGTGTCTGTCTCTCATATGGCCTCTAAACTGAGTAGTAACTTAAATCAACCACCTTAACTTAAATCAACCACCTTGTCTGTAATATTTTTTTTTCCTATTCCACCAATGTCTCGTACTGGAAGGCACTCAAATGTGTGTAGAATGTATGAAGCCAATGGAAGTGCTTCTTGGAGGGAAGAGGACGTGAGAAATGGATACAACAGCTCTTCACTCTTTGGCTCCACAGTCATCACTCATGTCAGCCTTGTCCCTCAGAGGAATACACAGTGAGTATCTGGGCAGCATTTTTTCCCCACCTTTTTAAAACTGAAGCAATGTCACTATTCACTGCTTAAGCAAACTTTTAGAAGAATTTATTCTTCATATTATTTTTGTGAAATATGAAGTATTTTCATTAATGGGGTCTAAAAGGAAACAAATGATGCTGAGCAATCTCTGACCCTCATTTTTCTCTAGTTATGCAGTATTTAGTATTTGGAACAGTATTTATATACTCATTCTATATATTATACCTTTTATCAACAACAATACTCAGGATGGTATTAAGGTTGATAGTTCTGGTAAGTCCTTTTCTATGTAGGAACACTTCTACATCCTTAGAGACTTTCTTAGCTTCTTCAATCCTTTTCTTTTTTAAAAAGGATTTTATTTATTTACTTGACACAGAGAGAGAGAACACAAGCAGGGGGAGAGGGAGAGGGAGAAGCAGGCTTCTCGCTGAGCAGGGAGCCCGATGCAGGGCTCTATCTCAGGACTTCGGGATCACGACCTGAGCCAAAGGCAGACGTCCAATGGCTGACCCACTTAAGCGCCCCTCTTCAATCTTTTTCTAAGGTAAGTTTATTTAATTTCCAAAATGCTGAGGCTAATCATAGCACATTTTAGGCTTTGTTTTTTAAATCATTCTTCTTCTTGTGGGTTATTTACTTCCATGGGAAAGCAGACAGGGCTAAGAAGGCTAAGGTTGTGGGTCAGAGCCCTTGATGAGCTTATTAAAGTCAGTTTTACTTTGACCCAGACTCACTTTCTAGTTTAGTACAAAAGAGAGTAGGCAGGAAGGTGGTGAAGAGATCATTACCAATTCATCACCATTACTTGACCAAAACTGAACCAAAAAAGTAAGAGACAGGTACCTCATTTCAACTGAGGAAAAAGTGAAGGAAATTGATATGGAGAGGTTAAGAATCCTGTTCTAACTATGTGACTCTGGGAAAAGATCCGTGCTTAGTCTCCAAACCTATAAAAAATGGGGATAATGATAAAATCTGTGACACATGAATATGGTTAAGAGTAAATGACTTAATATACATATCCAATACAGTGCCAGGCATATAGCAAGTAGTCAAATGCTGCTAGTTAAAAGAAAAAATTGCTGATATTAATAGTCTCCTAAAATGAATTAGTTTTCATTTTATATACTATTAAAGTCCTTATATTCTCTTGAAACACTCTTCTTAAGCTATGATTCATGCCACATCATATCTGGACACTCAGTGGGCAGTATTATCTAGCCTGTTCATCTAGAGACAGCTAAAATAATTGCAAATAATTTCAGTTTTGAAAGACTTACTATTTGATGCCCAGAGAATAGAGCATCGTACTTTTCTGAAATGCCAGCAGAATTTGAGTGAAGCGTCTTTGAAGTCTCCTCTAAAAGGTAAATACCTCCAGCTATATATATAATGTTCTGCTAGTCCTAAACTCTCAAATATTATTTTAAAAGATGCCCACGAGGAAGTACTACTAAATTGCTTCCGTGTAGCTGATATTTCTTAGAGCTAACACTGAGGTCCACTCCCTGTTGGATTGGGCTGGGCCCTGAAGCAGTGTTTGTTCTAGGAATTAATGATTGAGTGATTTCAAGAGAAGACTGAAGGACTCAAAGGCTGGCTTTGCCTTTAGCTAGTTGTAAAACATTTGCAGCAGA
This sequence comes from Mustela lutreola, assembly GCF_030435805.1. Taxonomy (NCBI): domain Eukaryota; kingdom Metazoa; phylum Chordata; class Mammalia; order Carnivora; family Mustelidae; genus Mustela; species Mustela lutreola. The sequence continues at coordinate 165,510,563 of NC_081293.1, read as the reverse complement.
TCATGGCAACTTCTCAGAGCCAACCTTCAAACACATGTCAAACTTGCTTCTCAAGGGGAATTTTATTTTAACAGTACAAGGATTAGTTAGAACAGACAAAAATTCCAACCCTACAGCAGACCTTTCCAACATATTTCAGGAGATGCTTGTTTCTGTCCAATTGATAAAATGGTTGATTATAAGCAATTATGCCTTCTGTGGCCATGAGTTTGATTTCTAACTCATTCCTAATGAGAGGAAAAAAATAATTGCCACTGCTTAAGAAAAGTGTCAGAAACAACTCTCTTTCTCCTAATACAAGTGGAGAGTTATGTAACCCTTTTCTTTATACCAGTGGATTATTTCACTTGTTATGTACACCCCCAAATTCAGCAGAATAGGGCAGGGCCAGTAGCACTGCCAGTCACTGTGGCAGTCAAAATCCCCACTTCCATTTCTAAATACACCCCCCCCACCACCCCCAGTGATACATGCCTCCTACCGAGTACCTTCTCTTAACGAAAAAAAGCCCATGAAATGGTACTGAGGTTTCTAGGAAGGAAACCTTTCAATGCATTTAAAATCCTTCACATGGTAACACCATTATCACATTCTATTAGCCGAAAGGTAACACCATTATCACATTCTATTAGCCGAACAAATCAAAGTCCTCTTGCCTAGGGAAATTACTTGGTTTCTCTAAAACCTCCATCAAAGATAAGCTGGCTAAGGAGGATGGTAAGTTTGGTTTTTTGTTGGGAAAAGGAAGATTTTTTTTTAATGGGGAGAGAGGAAAGAGTGAAGAGATTTTTTTTCTCCTCTCATTAAGAGAAAATCTTAGTGAGGCTCCATGCCCAGTGTGTGAGCCTGACTTGGGGCTTGATTTCACAATCCTGAGATCATGACCTGAGTGGAAATTAAGAGTTGAACACCCAACAAACTGAGCCCCCAGGCACCCTTACAAAGAGGCTGTTTTTAAAGAGTTATCTAGCATAAGATACTACCACATGCAGAGGCCAAAAGATGTTTCTTGAGTAGAATACAGAAGTCTCTGGTCTCAAGGTAATAAATACCATAACAAATAAGTAAGAGTATGTAGATACTCAAATACTTTGTTTATTATTACTTTTTTTTTGGTCCAGATCACTGTGAATTCTAGAGATATGACATTTCTACTATATAAACATCTGGCAAATTAAAGACAAACCGAATCAAATTATGCTTTGTAAACTAAACACTATGAAGCTAATCACTGCTTGGAAGTGTCCCTCGATTACATTTTGACCTTTATACTAATTGCTTGTTTAAATATTAGACAGCCCTTAGAAAGATTTTTGTTTGTGGAAATGCAATCAAATTTTAAATTATGAAGAGAAAGCCTTACCAAATAATTGATGACATAAAATCGGTCATATTCTCTGTTCTTAGGATTAATCCTCCGATGCTGTTTTTTCCTCATATGATCTTTAAGTGTATTTTTGTCCCTGAAGGTTTTCTCACAGTACAAGCACTGCAAGCTAAAAAAAAAAAAAAAAAAAACACCAAAACACAAACACTGACAGATTACACATGTCTCCTGGAGAGCCGCTATAAAAGTCCTTTATTTTCAAGTCTTATGATTATTCATTTTAGGTCACAGAATCTTCAAGTGGGATACAACATCACTGTCAGAACCTCTTTTACTTCATTCATTCAGCTTTGTGGGATGCAGGCTTGGTTTATTTTGTGGTTGGCTACACTGGCCAACTTGGCTATGCAGTCAAACTGTGACAAAGATAGCTAATACCCAAAAGCTACTTTGGCGTCTTCTAATCAAATTTTCTCTTCTAAAAATGAAAATGTAGTTATGTTCTTCAACTAATTACAATGATAACTAGCACTGGTTGCCTCCATTGAGTACAACAAATTAGTCCATGATTTGGCACATTCTCTGAGTTGATTTGCAGGGATTAATACCTAGTTCCAGTACACACTAGCTGGTCAAGTTACTTGCCTTCTCTATTGACATTCATTTTCTAACTAACAAAACGTCTTTCTCAACCTAGGTCTGACAGTGGATACTGCCTGTAACTTCTCCCTATCAGTCATTAGAGTTCTATTTTTTGGAGTCACACAGATTACGTCTATGCTCCCTTTTACATGAAAATTCTCAAATGAGTGAAATCATTTGTTTTAATTTCGAATTCTTTTGCCATAACTACTAAACACCCTTTGAACCATTTCTTGTGCCAGAGAAATAACTGTATTATTTAACAGCAAATAATTTATGGCATTAAAAAAAGCTCATGCTAATCTTGCTAGAAAGCACATCTGTTATTATTTTATAAATGAAGGATCATTTAGTAAGAGTAAAAGGACTTGTTTTAATGTAGTGTTGATATCAGAATTTGAACTTGGAACTTTTAATATTTCTTTCTTACTTAATGTCATTGCTCTGAATGTTGTGTGCTGAGATTTCATTTGGAAAAAAAAAATACAGGGGTACCTCGGTGGCTCAGTTGGTTGAGTGTCTGACCACTGATTTTCACTTGGGTCATGATATTGGTCATGCTATCAAGCCCTGGCTTGGGCTCCACATTTAGTGGGGAGTCTGGGAGTCTGCTTGATTTTCTCTCTCCCTCACCTTCTGTTCCTCCCCCTGCTTAAGCTCTCTCTCTAAAATCCAATAAATAAAAATTTTAAAAACAAACAAACAAAAAAACCCCAAAACTTGGTTTTGAGAGAAAAAATATTGGGTCCTCTCCTAGAGAGAAATGTTGATCAATTTCTGAAAGGCATTTTAGTGACCTAGTGAATTTCCTTCCTTATTTTACAAGTTAAGCTCTAGATACGCACTAGATATCCACAGTCACCAGAGTATGAACTTAGAAAAAGTGGAGTGTTATGATATATAAATGTGAGTAAGTACTAAAAGGTCAAAGAATGGATAGAGTTTATCTCACATAAAGCTGAATAACAGAATATTTTGACAATATATTTACTACATATGTGAAAAATTATACTGAAAAACAAATGAATTACCAGTACAAAATTAAGAAATGTGGAGATACTAATGAGGAAGGGCATGTATGAAAATTCAAGGCAATTAATAATGTTCTATTTCTTTTTTAAAAAAAAGATTTATTGAGAGAGAGAAGAGGAAGAGGACATGTGCGCACACCCATGTGCATGAATGGGGGAGTGGGAGGGGTGGAGGGAGAGAGAATCTCAAGCAGACTTGACCCTGAGACCATGACCTGAGCCAAAATCAAGAGTTGGGATGCTTAACTGACTAAGCCACCCAGGAATCCCTGTTCTATGTCTTAGGCTAGATGGAGAGTATATGCTTCATACCCTATATAGCATATGTTACATGGTATGTACATTGTTTGGTATTTATGATACTTTTTCTAAAAACAGTAAAAGACAATATGATCAGAGAAAAAGAAGGCTGTCATGTAAAATGTGAATGCCTCTAACAGGAGAAATGAGAAAATTCCATTTTATTATTCACTTCTATTAATTAATTATAAAAAATTCACAACAGACAATAAAAAAAATTGCCAAGAGTCCAAAATTAAAATAGCTTCAGCTTGTGTTTCATGAAAAAAAAATACTTACTTGTCCAGCTTTTTCTGTAAAGTGCATAGAAATTCATTGCAGTTTACAATGTTGTCTGGCAATCCAATGTTGAAAGCATGTTCTCTGGCCATGTGGTTTAAAAGAACAGATCTAGGAAGAAATTTGAGCAATTCATATTATTTACAAATCATCTAGAAACAAATCAGGTTAGGGATATCAATTTTATAATGACAACACTAATCAGAAGTACATGCAAAGGTTAAACACTAAAATATAAATTTGGGCTATGAAAGAGCCATATGTTATAAAGTACTTAAGTACACATATAATCACAATAGTTCTTTACAGTGAGTTAAAGTTCCATTATCTGCCAGTGGACAGGAATATACTCTAAAGATGAATTGGGTTTCTGTCCTTTAAACTAGTACATAAACTGTGGTTTGCCTACTTTTCCAATTCATCATGGGAAAGAGGAAGAGACAACTGCCAAAAGGAAATATGTCCTGCTATGTACATCCTGGGATCACAGACATTTAGTCAGCCCACTATCAGACACAGACCAGGAACCCACAGTAAACACATCTAAGAATATGTAAGGGTTACTATAACCTGAATACACCATGACCAGTCTGTTGCTTAGTTTATGCTGAAAAGGAAAATTTTAATTTTTCTAAGTTTTACACAGCAAAAATGCCTATGTGTAAAATATATTATCCTACTGGATCTTTAGCATAACTTTATTTTTATTTTTATTTAAAATAAACAACTTTATTTTTATTTATTTTATTTTTTTTAAAGTTTATTTATTTATTTAAGTAATCTCTACACCTAACATGGGGCTTGAACTCAGGACCACAAGATCAAGAGTCCCATGCTCCTAGTGCTGAGTCAGCAAGGCACCCTCGTTATCACAATGTTAGTTCATAACATGAAGGTGACAGTTTTGGGGAACTCATTAGTACACAGACCATTAAAAGACTATACACATTGACAATAATACAGTTTATCTAGCTTATTTAGACACTTACGGTGGCCCCCAAATCACTATTTTTTTAGGGTTATCATTTTTTTCCTTTAGAAAATAAAGCAACCAACCCTAAAAATGTTTGCTGATTTTTTTAACTATGTAGGAGTCCCATTTATTAATCTCATAGTTAACATACTCTTTTGGCTAACCACTTAGCTATTATCAATAACTATGAATAAAACTAGTAGTTCATAGAGTACTTCATAGTGCCTTTTGGCACAAATTTTTCTCTATGCCAACTGCCCTAGAGAAGAATCCAATCTTCATTAGTGGTGTTTTAAACATCAGCGCTGCAACCAAACCATTTTCTAAATTCAAATTAGTACCCTCTCCTCAATGTTTTTTAAGTAATAATGTCAGTTACTGTGCTAGGCTTTTTTGTTAATACTATAGACTGCCTTCTTTGAAGAGGGCAGAAAATGTTATTTTTCTGATTGTCCACTCTTATGTTGCCACTAAAACTATTCCCAGTTCCTAGAGGTTACAACTTCATGACTTGTATTTAAGTCATGTACATTTGTAAATATCAAATGCTGTATAATGAGAAATCTCTCTCTTTGTCTTTAGTTCCTGGCACGGAGCTTCTAAAACCCTTGGAATTTCTCCTTGATAGGATTATCTTTGTTCTGCTGACAAGGCCGCTCAACCCAAGACCATTAGGTAGCTTCATAATGGGAGTGGGTCAAGGAAAAGACTAACCATGTGATTACAAGGTGGTGCTTTTGAGCCTCCAGAGAGGGGAGTGATCTGGATATTCGATGACTGAAACAATGCTCATATGACGAAGGCTTATTAAAAATTCTGGACATCAAAGCTCAGTGAAGATTCCTGGTTGGTGAATACTCTGATGTGCTGGGTGAGTGATACATCCCGATTCTTTCGCACAGAAGCTCTGAGTTCAGGAACCTCCCAAAACTTGCCCTACATATCTCTTCACTTGGCTGCTCCTTTATAACAAAACTGCAGTCCTAAGTATACTCACTTTCCAGAGTTTTGTGAGTCATTCTGTAAGTTACTAATTATGCAAATTGGTGAGAATCCTTGAATTTTTGGCCAGTTGGTCAACTGAACTTGTGGCTGGTAACCAAAAAGGAGGCAGTCTTGCTGGGCATGATGCTGCTTAACCTGCAGAGTCTTACGCTAACCGTGGGCAATTGCTTTAGAATTGAATTATAATACGCCAGCTGGTTTTGAACCCAGTTGGGAGTAGTAAAGAATTATCAATACCCCAGTTTTGTTTTGTTTTGTTTTGTTTTTTAGATCTTTATTAGTTTTAATATTCAAAAGTGAAACATTGAAAACTGCTAAAAGTTTAGTGTTAACACTATAGAAGGGTGTGTCTATAGTAGTTTGTTGTACATGGTCTTGCCTGTCAGCCAACTGAAAACGTCCTAAAACATTAAACACAAATTTATTTGTGGCATTTAAGGAAAAAAGAGGCAAACCAAGAAACAGATTCCTAACTATACAAAATACACTGATGTTCCTGGAGAGGAGATGGGGGGATGGGTTAAATAGGTGACAGGATTAAGGAGGGTACTTGTAGTGATGAGCACTGGGCATTGGAGTGTTGTATGTAAATGATAAATCACTAAATTCCACACCTGAAACTAATAATACACTGTAAGTTAACTAACTGGAAATTCAATAAATACTTGGAAAAAAATAAAAGAAAAAATGAAAAAATTATTCCCTTAATCTGCTTAGAGCAGCTATAGTCCATCTTTAATGTTAAGCGTAGTAAAAAAATTACTGCTGATATATAAAAAAGTCCTGAGCTAATCCACAGAACTTAATTTATATAACCATTACGAATGTTTTGATGTGTTTTCAGATGAAAAACAATAATATTTAAAGACATGGATGAAGGCAAACCTGTTCCCGAAAAATTCCTCATTGCAAAACATACAAATACCGTGAAAATGGTTATCATTTCTTTCTTGCTGCTGTTGTTCCAGAATTTCTTTCTGTAAAGTAGAAACAGATACTTAATTTTATTATTATTTTTTAAGATTTTATTTATTTATTTGACAGAAAGTAAGAGGGTGAGAGACAGCACAAGCAGGGGGAAAGGCAGGCAGAGGGAGAGGGAGAAGCAGCTCTCCGCTGAACAGAGAACCCAAAGTGGGGCTCAAATCCAGGACCCTGGGATCATGATCTGAGCCGAAGGCAGATCTTAACCAACTGAGCCACCCAGCCATCCCTGATATTATCTTTAATAAGTGTACAGTTAGCTAATGAAAAATGTTATAGTCTGAATGGGAGGAATCTGGGGAAGAAGCACAAAGGGAATATATGAATATTGACAATATTTCAAATTTCTCCATTTCTGTCCTTGTATCAAAACTCCAAGTCTATACTGTTAAATGCTGACAGAACACTCCATTTGGATAGCTTTGCAGGAAACTCAGAGTCACCTGGGTCTCATCATCCTTCCCTACCCTGGCTTTACTCCTGTTCTTATTAGTTAACTCCCATCCTCACCCTCTTTCCCAAACAAAAATATGGTAGGGTTTTTGGTTTGCTCCTTTTGGTACCTCTCAGTTTAGTCTGCAATCAAGTTCTGACAAATTTTTCACTTGAACTATCTTTTTTTTTTTATTTTTTTATAAACATATAATCTATTTTTATCCCCAGGGGTACAGGTCTGTGAATCGCCAGGTTTACACACTTCACAGCACTCACCATAGTACATACCCTCCCCAATGTCCATAACCCCACCCCCCTTTCCCAAACCCCCTCCCCCCAGCAACCTTCAGTTTGTTTTGTGAGATTAAGAGTCACTTATGGTTTGTCTCTCTCCCAATCCCATCTTGTTTCATTCATTCTTGAACTATCTTTTATATTACTTTTCTCCACCATTCCCAATGCCATCGCCCTGAGTCCGGTTTTTGATCAGTCATGGGATTACAATAAATAAGTCTCCTAGAGGGTCACCAGGATCTCAATCTTTTTTTCATCACATCCATCCTTCTTTTTGTTCTGAGGCAAACTCTTAAGCATGGTTTTCCTATGCTATTATCTTGTTATTCTTCAACTCAAATAATTTTTTAAAAAGATTTTATTTATTTATTCATGAGAGACAGAGAGAAGCAGAGGGAGAAGGAGGCTTCCCATGGAGCAGGGAGCCCAAATAGGAACTTGATCCCAGGACCCCGGGATCACACCCTGAGCCCAAGGCAGAAGCTTAACCGAATGAGCCACCCAGCTGCCCCCAACTCAATAATTTTAAATATGCTTTGGTAACATTTGCTCCAATCAGGGTGGTTCTACACACCATCTTTCCTTGAGGTCATTTTATTTCTCTTTGATTTTTGCCTGTTATGAATCCTAACCTGTAACTTAAGATTCCCATTTCTATCATGATTTCCATTTCCAGACTGCTATATGAGAGTTACAAGCTCTGGCTCTGAAACACTGAGTAGGCTTGGATTTGAACTCTGGCACTCTGTGGTACTCAGTATTTAACTTTTTCAATCATCAGTTTTCTAATTTTTAAGATGAAAATGGAAATATTATCTCAGAGAATTGTTTATAGGATTAAATCAGATAATTTATGTACAGGGTTCAAATTGTGCATGGGTCATTAAATGTTGGATATTATTGTTAACCAGCCAATGTCAATTTCCACTGTTTATTACCATCATCTCTTTGTTAACTGTTTGCTTGCCTTGTCTTCTGAAGGGATATGAAAACTCTTTGGAGTAAAAATTAAGTCTTAGAGTATATACCCTGTGAAGAATATATAAATGTTGAGAACTTTAAATTGTGGTAATTCATGATGCAGAATACATCTCAAAAAACTTTTTAAAGGGCTAAACATGAGTTGTAAATTGTAACCTCTCGTCTCTGATTAAAAATTAGATTTTTAGGGGGGAAAATTAAGTCTTTATGCTGTTCTTAGAATGGCATACAGCTTCTCTTATAACATGGAGCTCAAAATAGGAACTTTATAAAGTTTATTGGTGATTCTATGAATACTTATAGAATAACATAAAAATTAGCTAATAACTAGAAAGTTAATAAATTCCATGTGGCATTTCTGGAAATGTATCACCAAAGATCTAGAAATACTAATCCATTTGAAGAAAAAAAATTAAAAAGTTACCATGATAAAAATCAATTTCATGAACTGGTTCTATCTGTGATAGAATAATGAATATCACACTTATCCTTCCCCTGTAAACTACTATAAAATAACTTGCTTCATCTATTTTATCTGTTTTCAGACACTGGATAATGGACAGTGCAGGGCTGCGATCCGTGAAAGAAGAAAATAATACACTTCCTGTTTTTTGCTGGGTGGTATTTTCCAAACTGCAATATAGGGAAGTGAAACCCAAATGAGGTGTAGCTACCTCACTGGATGGAGGGGGAAAAAAAGAATGGAGTTCAGGACACTATAGTGAGCGCATTCTGTGGGACAAGGTACTAGAGAGAAGAAGGCTGGAAAGAGGGAGCTCAAGAAACCTGTACCAGGATTTTTGGTCTTTGTCCAAATACCGAGCTGTACATGTACAAAGTAGGACTCTGTAAGTCCTGACAGAGGAATTTCCAGGGGCTGTGAAGCTGAATGGACATTCCAGAGGTTACAGCATTGGGATATATTGGAGTTCCGACATGCAGAATAAACAGCTTGCTCAACAGTTTAGGCATACAGCAAATATAAAAGAAATTCTTTAAATTTACGTGCTGGTAGCAAGTAGATAGATAAAAGCTAGAGAATTAAAAGAGCTAAGGTAGACCTATCAGACCATCTCAAATATTGCTTTTTGAGTTTAAGTGAACCTTGCAGCAAAACTGAAATGGATAGAAGTCAAATAAAAGAGGTATTGTTAAAGGAAACTGAACTTTTCTAAATATGCCTGGTTTGACTAAAATTTAAAAAAAAAGAAAGAAAGAAAAAAAAGAAAACACATTTCCAAGCACTATATCAACAACTTCGTTAGCAGAAAAAACAAAAACCCTAATAAAGCTTTTGATAAAGAACCCTATCACTACAGTAAGGCCGGGGCCGTACATGTACTTTCTCTGCCTATTCCTGTTTTTAGTCCACAAGACTCAGTGCTCATTAAAAGTCACCATTCTGGCTCGTACTTCTCAAGTTTGTGATGATATAACCCAATTTGGCTAAAGAAAAATCTCACTCAACTTCGTTGTCTCCTTGGTTTTGGCTCAGCACAAACACAAAAGATTTGTGAGTCTAAACCAGAGGGATACTACACCATTTAAGGTTTTCTTTGGCCAAATATAAGTTTTATCAACTGACCCTGAATTGCAAAACTCGAGTGGAAACATTAGAAACATAAATTGATTCTTCTTAGGAGAGCCTAATTTACACTTTGGTATATTTGAGGCAGCATGGGATAGACTGGACAATAAGAAAAGTCACTGTAATGGCAAGTAACTAAAACCAGGCTGTTCTGTTCTGGAACCTCTCTCCTACAGTGATGGTGGGTACTGAGGACTCTCAGCTAAGTTCATCTGCACAACCGACAACCATAGTAAGAGATGAAGATTCCAGAATGCCCTTGTACTCTAGGCTCAGAGATGCCCTAGCAGGTTCCATACAACTCCTTTAATTTTTACCCCAGTTCATTCCATTAAGATCTGCCTTTTGTCTATGGCACACACTCCCCCGCCCCCCCCCCCCCCAACAAATGCTTTTTGAACTCCTTTCCAGACCTTCTTCCAAGGGGAGCTACTTAAACCATTTGTTGCTCTGCCTCTGCTTTCTGTTTATTTTATTTGCTTAAGACTTTTCTCATTTTTATATCAACAAGTCTAACAAAGACTAGCTTTATTTGGATTCTCTGCTCTTCCTAGACTTGATAATTTTAAAATAAGAGAAGTCTTATGTAAATGAAATAAGCAGAAAGAAGATGGTTAATTAAGAAAAAATAGTTTTTCTTTTCTCTTTCTTTTCTTTTTCTTTTGTAAAGCTTGGTTTATGATTAGTTCTAGCATATACTTTAACTCACTTTCAAACAAAAAAGTATAATATTAACAGATAATCCACAGCAAGCATCACAAAGATGTGCAAATCAAAGCCTACTAGCTTTGTGGTTTTATTTTTCTAAAAAAAAAAAAAAAAAAAAAAATCCCATGCTGGGTACACATAGTCGATTTTATTCACGCATTTCCAGAATGGAAGGATGAAGAGAATGTCACAGATGTTATATGTTTGAACTTCTCAAACTTATCTGATGAAATCAGAAAAAATTTTCATTACAAAATAGGCTTGGATAAAGACCACAGTTATAAGAATATAAGATCAGCTTATGTATTAGGCAAAGAGTCATAATAACAAGCTGTATTTTTGTCTAATTGGTTTAAAATGTCAAGAATGGCAGGAAAGGGGTCAGTGCAGAGTCTTTCATCTTTATTCATAAGCTGAAGGCAGAGGAAACATTAATGAAATAGCAGATAGAGCAGATGGCCCTCAATAGTCAGAGGGGATTGACATATATAGGTAGAAAATGAAAATGTGAGTTAGGCTGAAAGTTACAAAATCAGCCAATTTAGGAAAAAGCAATTTAGAAAAATCTCAATTCAGTTAAGTATTTGTGTACAGGAAAGCAGAAGCTGATGCTTAGAATGACATAACCAATGGAGATAGCTTATGTTACAGTCAGGAAGTAAAACTAAGGCTGATGTTATTAATTATAGATACCAAAAATGTTCTCTAGATACTGACATTTCAGATTCATAACAGACTTTCCAGCTGAATGGCTGTATGAGTGACTAGGAGAGCAAACAGCACACTCCGAAGGTTCCTTCCCGATCCAGCCCCCGGGGGCAGTAGCAGAGCAGAACATGTCAGGCAATCTCAGTTTAGGAGCCCAGCTAAGCTCCTTCAACAGAGAACACAAAAGTTGTCCCTAGTAAAGTCAGAGCGGTAGCCTAGAGCCTCCAAAGGAAGGCAGCAGGATCTCCTAGTCCTCCTGCTTTCTACTTTCGGGACAATGGGTTTTCTCTGAGGTCTTTGGGATTATTTCATTTATACTTCCGCCTTAGCCCAATAGTTATTTCAGGCTGCTATGAAACAATGTGGCATAGAAATGAGAGTAAAAGAAAGAAAAAATTAGGATGGGCACATAACCTGAAGGTTAAAAAATAAAAATAACACACGCCTACATATGCACAAATTCATACCTAAGGGTGGGCCCCAAATTTGGCTATCAGTTTTCTTAGAAAAGGGAAACCAAGCCAGCAGGGGTTTGTGCTGATTTTGTCCCTTATTCCTCAGAGGTAACCTTTATACCCTTGACATTTCTTGAGCGGCTGGAGTGTCCGTCTTACTCAGGATGAGCCCTCTGACAGCACCTGACAGCTAATGTTAATGAGAGAACTCAGGATGGAGGCTGCTATGCCAGAAAGTCCCACCGCATGCTTAGTGGCTCAGGACTTTGAGCCACATGCTATCAGCCTTACCTCAGAAAGAGGGAAGTGGTGGTTGAGTTCCACTCTGTGGTCAATGACTCAATCAATCAGTCTTAATGAAATCTGGGTAAAAACCCTAGATACCAAAGCTCAGGTAAGCTGTCCTAGTTGGGAATACTCTGCACTGTCACACACTGATGTGCCAGGAGATGTGCCAACAGATCCCTGGAGATGATGGAAACTGTGCTTAGGGCTTTGCCAGACCTTCCCCCATGTATCTCTCCTGTTGCTTCTGATCTGTATCTCTTTCTATAACAAAACTGTAGTCCTAAGTGCAGTGCTTTCCTGAGTTCTTAGAGCTGTGGGGCAGTAGGACCCCTCAATTTGTAGCCAGCTGGTCAGAAAAGAAGATGCCCTGGAAATCCACCCCCACTTGTGGCTGGTGTTAACGTAAGGACAGTCTTGTGGGAGACTGTGCTTTGTGAAGTCCGGCTTAGCTCTGGGGAGCTAGAAGTTATTGATAATAAGTATACAATGTGATTTAATGGACAAAATATTAGAATAAATAGACCAAACAACATGGACTGTTTCTCATAATGATCCTCAAAATAAGTTTACTCTCATGCCAAAGCACATTCCAAACTCAGTGACGTGCAGAGGGGTTGGATGAAGGTTGTTGGGATACAATATAGATGCCTGCTTCCTCCTCACTGGAGGGTGAAAGTTTAAGACTATCTAGAAAAACTACTCAACTCAAACAATGTTCCCCGAATGCAGTTTTTATAAGGTAATAATCTGGATTTTGTCTTTTCAGCAAAGCACCTAGAATGCTGCTTTTCTAGCTCTCACTTGGATGTAGAGCCACAGGCCTTAAAATGTAATCAGGAGGGACGCCTGGGTGGCTCAGTAGGTTAAGCCACGGCCTTCGGCTCAGGTTGTGATCCCAGGGTCCTGGGATCAAGTCCCACATGAGGCTCCTTGCTCGGCAGGGAGCCTGTTTCTCTCTCTGACTCTGCCTGCCACTCTGCCCGCTTGTGTGTGGTCTCCCCCTCTCTCTGCCAAATAAATAAATACATAAAATCTTAAAAAAAAAAAAAAAAAAAGGTAATGAGACATGTGGGTTGATACTGTCATAGAAATTGCAGAGTCCTAAACATGGATTGGATCTTGCATGAAAGTCATTTAATGCTTAGCCAAAATGACTCAAGAGAACAGCCACAAACTAGACAAAAAAAATCCCTAAAAAAATTCATTTTTAATCCCCATTTCACCTTTCCAACACCAACTACTGGTCTCTAAAGTTGTATTTATTAATCAGGTCACAATTTTTAGCATGGATTAAATTTTAAGTAAGGTGTCACCAGTTGCCTAGTCCTGATTGGATGGGTAGGTCGGGGATTGTGAGAAAATTATCCCAATAACACCTAGCAATGAGTGACATAATCTGCTAACATTTCCACAAAGACAAACTTCTGGCAAAATATATTCCAAGATAACTAAGTACAGCAATTTATTATACTTATTGCTGACAACTTGGTTAAAAGATGAAGATTGAGTACCAAACAAGTATAGGTTTTAGAATTTATTTATGACAACTAGTTAGTTGATTCAATTGTTTCTTCAAGCCATGCCTTTCAATAGACAAATACGTGTATCTCTTTGAACTCTGCGAAAGGAAAAGCATCTATCTACTTTAACCCAAAGTGGCACTTAATCACTAAGATATTAATTAAAATAAAGGAGAGGGAGGAGGAGGAGTTCTGCTCTGCTACCCTGCTGAGGATTAATAAAGTCACAGAGGGGAGCCTGGTTGACTCAGTAGGTAGGAGCATGCGAATATTGATCTTGGGGTTTGAGTTCCATGTCTGGTGTGGAGATTACTTAAAAACAAAATCTTAAAAAAAAAAAAAAGTCATGGAGAATATCCTTATAATGAGAAAAAGTTGGAAAAATCAAAAAAGGAAAGAAAAATAAAATCATTCCTTATTTTAAATCTAAAAATCTATATATTTGTAACCACAGGACTGTACATTTTATTTATTTTTAATTTATTATTTTTAACTTTATTTGTTTTTAGATTTATTTATGATTTTAGAGAGAGAGAGCATGCATGCATGAGCACCGAGCCAGAGGTGAGGACCGATCCTGCAGTGCTGAGATCCCATGTGAGCAGAAATCAAGAGTCCAACAGCTAAGAGACTGAAGCACCCAGGCACGCCATTTAATTTTTTTTACGTTTATTTATTTGTAATCTCTATACCCAATATGGGGTTCGAACTCACGACCCTGAGACCAAGAGTTACCTGCTCTACTGACTGGACCAGGCAGGCACCCCTGAATTGTACACTTTAAAAGGGTGAATTGTATTTCTGTGAATGATATCTAAATAAAGCTGTTATTTTTTAAAGGAAAAGAAAAAATCTGAAGCCCCAAGACATAAGACAAACTGAATTCCAAAGGAGATAAACCTCTCTCAGGAGGGACAGAGACACAAATTATTTCCCCTTTGAGAAAAGGAAAAAAGAAAATAGCTTAAATTTTACAGAATTTTTAAAGGGTAAGTCCCTGTGGAACCCTAGCCACAAAACGGTCCAGCTCTTTCTTTTCTACAGGTTTCCTTTAAGTTTTCAGGAAAAAGATTGGCAGTAGGGGAAAGAAATATGAACAACAGCCCATCACAAGTGAGCAGGCACAAAACCCACTTGATTTCTAGGACCTTTCTTTAGCATTCAAAGCAAAAGCCAGAAGCTGCTGGGGGAAGGATCAAATCTTTCATTGCTACAAAGCATTGGTTTTCTGCTGCTAGGGAGAGGGCAAGAAATGCTGAGAAATAAAATATCATTCCTGAGTTCTTTCTGAGTATACAACAGTGTTCAGTGGTATAAGAGCTGGATATGAAGACAGGCTCAGGAGACCCTAACCAGCAGTTTGCCAAGCAAGTTCTATAACACAGTTTTTCTTAGAACATTGAAGCAAGTTATAGGCATGTATTCTGGTATTAAAGGATTTAAATACTAAAAAAATAATAAAGACATTTGAAATTTATGGAAAGGATGGTTTTTCTTTCTAAAAGACGGAGTAGGTCTGGCCACAATCTGTTGGGATGACAGCAGGGAAAGGAGACAGCAAAGGTCCAGGGTGCATTTATTTTTTACTTCTATGAGGGGTTACAAAAGATCATCCCCTCAAGAAAAGAGATGGTGGCATGAACATTTAGGAATATTAATAGAGTTAAAACCTTGAAGAAGAATCAATCCTGGAACAGTTTAGAATTCAGATTTACTTAAGTTTTCAGCCATCAATATAAGTTCAGGGTAAAAAATAAAATAATAAAACATCAACAAAATGGAAGTTTAAAAGAAAAATAATAAATATTAAAAAGTATGTTAGATGCAGAAAAGGGTCTGTACTATTGATATAAATGAGTCACAAAGTACTAGCTTTCTTTTGAAGAGACTTGGTTACAGTACCAGAACCCAGACTGCATACCAAATGGCAAAGCCCCCTAATACAGATGGAACACTGATCAGCCTTTTCTCTTTAAGAGTGTGAACATTTGCAGCTCTTATAGCACTGGAGCTTCTGGGCTGGCACTCCTTTGAGAAACTGACATCAAGTCCTGGAGAATGGTACCTCACCTATTTTTGGTCATAAAAAGGAAACCACAGAAGTTTGTTTGGTATTTCCTGTTCCCCACACCCGCACTGTCCCAAAGGAGTAAATGAATTGAAATTAACACATAGAAGGTTTTATATTGTTTTTTGGTGAAAACAGGTGACTTGAACATTCCAGCTGGCTAAAACAAATGCCATTTACTCAGCAAAAATTTCCCAAAGGTTAACTGAAGTTTTGGTATTATACTGGGCACTGTGAACTATACCTTCTTTTTGGTCACAATCTGTAATTCAGAATTTAAATCTTTCCCACTCACTGAGAAAAAAGTTCTTATAAATTGATCAGTGAATATTAAGGTTTTAATGTCTACTTTGTAACTGATAGCTAAAGTTAATAATTCTCTATAGAAACCAATTCTTCTTAAGTCACTTCAGTCACTGGAATTACTCTTCAGTCACTGGGGCACCTGGGTGGCTCAGTGGGTTAACCCTTTGCCTTCGGCTCAGGTCGTGATCTCAGGGTCCTGGGATTGAGCCCCGCATTGGGCCCTCTGCTCAGCGGGGAGCCTGCTTCCTCCTCTTTCTCTGCCTACTTGTGATTTCTCTCTCTCTCTGTCAAATAAAATAAAATAAAATAAAATAAAATAAAAAGTCTTTTTCTTCCAAAAGCATTTTTTTTCCCCAAAAGCATTTTCAAAGCATTGATTTATCTGCAGCTCCACTCTAGAGGCTTACTTCAGATATCAGCTTTTCTAAAAACTCTTCTCTTCCCCTTCAGAAAATCCATGAGATTTTGGAGAACAGCCTTCCAAACAGAGCCAATAGCAGGTGCAAACATCAAGTGATGCTGGCAAGAGCTTGTGTCTAAGGAATGGAGACAGAGACATGGCCATGTGGCTGGATATGG
This sequence comes from Mustela lutreola, assembly GCF_030435805.1. Classification (NCBI taxonomy): domain Eukaryota; kingdom Metazoa; phylum Chordata; class Mammalia; order Carnivora; family Mustelidae; genus Mustela; species Mustela lutreola. The sequence goes on along the minus strand of NC_081293.1, from coordinate 165,494,092 downwards.
TGACCAAAGTTGGGGAGAGAAACAGGCACCAGACCCTTTGGGATCCTGGTAAGAGCTCCAGGATTTTTATTCTAAATAAATTTGAAAGTATTGGAAAATTTCATTTACTGGAGTTATATGAAAATGAAAGAGTGAACGTTATATAAACTATTGAAATGGTCTTCAAATCGTTTCAAAGTCAGGAAGGATAAAAAATAACACCATCCTCTCTTGTTCTTTCTGCCATTTCTCATATCTTCTTATAGTAAGCATGGTATTTTCATTTTGATCTCACTCAGAGTTATGGTGAAGGCTTATCACTTCCTTTCTCTAATGTAAAAACTCAAAATGAGGAAATTAAAGAAAGCTCAATAAAACTTCCACCAATTTAAGGAATGGAGAGCAAGTCTGATTAACAAAGTAAAATGGAAATGAATTAATTTTGTGTAAAGATACTGACGTAGTTTCAACCACATTCAGAACAGAACTTGCCGGCAACTTACTTAAATATTTTAGAAGCCCTCTGAGCAGGGGTTAAGTAAAAATCTATATATTCACCAAAGAATTCCTTTTTAAGTGTCTAAAAGTGCTAGATAGCACCAGGAAAGACTAACCTGTCTGCCAGAATCTGATGACTTGGGTATTTTGAGTTCATGTTCGTAATATACCCATACAATATATTTAGTGTGCTTAAACAAAAACACAGATCCATATGTAGAGGCAGGAATAACTGTATTAATGCAAGGATTATCAATGACACAATACCATTTCTTAAGATAAATCAACATTTTATGAGAGCTGATATGAAGTTAACTTTGACAATAACATTAAGGATCTTAATAAACTAATGAGAAAAGACATGTCAATGGCTAAAGCAAGACAGTAAAGCAAAAAAGCCAGAAAGAAATTTCTTAACTCGTTTATGATATACTCCCACAAATCCACGAGGTTTGATGTGACTAATATTCCACCTTCTTAAAAGACATCAGCACCTCCCACCCCTTCTGAAACAGCAATGATAACAGAAACAACCATCTGCTTGCTACATAGGACAGAAAGCATTTTTCTTCTTCTTGGAGTCGCAATGAGGTGGCTTTTTGAAGGGAAAGGAAGAGACAAGAGACAGAATTAACTAGTAGAGAAAAAATTACATAAAAGTAACCATTAACAGGGAACAGACCATTACACTGAAAAAAAAAAAAAAAAAAAAGAAAAGCAGAAGGACAGAAGAAAAAGAACTGTAAGAATTAAACACATGCCAATTAGAAAAGTCTAATTTTCATTTGTACCGAAGATATGAGGGAATCTAGCATAGGCAAGAAGAGGAGGATTTTAATAATGGAAAAGTGCCTACAGGAGACTGCAAAATGCCCCCCTCTTACACTGGAAGAGGAGAGAGCACCAAGGGCATGGCTCAGTACAGTATAACTTCCCTAAGGAAGCATTTTCTTGGATAAACTCAAGGTCAGATATACCTTTATGTTTCTTTAACAATAGGGAAAACTCTGAAAACATATTATCTTCAAGTTTTAAAAGAAAATGTAAGCAGTTTAGGTCCAAAGAATTAAGAATTTACTACCTACCACTGACTTAAGATAATAAACTAAGAAATGGGATTTTTTTTTTAGATTTCATTTATTTGAAACACAGAGAGAGATCACAAGTAGACAGAGCGGCAGGCAGAGAGAGAGGGGGAAGTAGGCTCCCTGCTGAGTAGAGAGCCTGATGTGGGACTTGATCCCAGGACCCTGAGATCATGACCTGAACCGAAGGCAGAGGCTTAACCCACTGAGCTACCCAGGCGTCCGAAATTAGATTTTCTTAAAAAAAATCTTAGCAGTAGATACGAAACACTATTACTTATTTACATACATATCTATGTTCCCACTTATCCATTTTTATTCATTATAACAAAGGTCAATTTAGAAAATGTCTCTTTTGCTTACAGAAGTAAGATCAGGGGCAGTGGGGTGGCTCAGTGGGTTAAAGCCTCTGCCTTCAGCTCGGGTCATGATCTGAGGGTCCTGGGATGGAGCCCCCATAGGGCTCTCTGCTCAGCAGGGAGCCTCCTTCCTCCTCTCTCCCTCTCTGCCTGCCTCTCTGCCTACCTGTGATTACTGTCTATCAAATAAATAAAATCTTAAAAAAAAAAAAAGAGAAGTAAGATCAAACTAAATAAAGGATCTTGGTACAACTGAAAAAAAGCATGGTGCACCGGGTTTGGGAAATAGCAGGAGTCTGGAATGCTTCCCTTATTATTTTATATAGTATATAACTGTGACCTTGAACACTTCTCCTAACAATCTTGACCTTGTTTTTTCCATTTAAACAGAAATAATTTAATTGTCTTACTGGTTTCATAGAGCCAATATGTATGAAAAATGGTATGTAAATTTTTAAGTTCTGTTAAAGGAGTTCAGAGTGGTAAACTTTAGGATTGAGTTTAGTATAATTTCAGACTGGGTTTATATTTATTTGCTAAATAGAAACATTAATCTGAAGGCTAAAATTGCTCAGTGGTCATTTTAGCTAACTTGATCTCTGTTGGTTGTTAACAATGTTAAAGTTCAATGGGAAATATCATATTATGTTTGGGAAAGTTGTTCTAGATGCAATCAGAAGGAGTATGCTACAAGGGTAGGAATTATGCCAGAAAGGTATACATGTAAACTGACTTTTTTGCTTTGAAGACACTAATAGAAAATAATTTAATCTTTTACTAAAAATCTCTAAAATATATAAAGAAATGTGCCAGGAAGAAAAAAAAATCTTAGTAGGAGAACCACAATTTCATTTTGTTGTTGTTTTGATTGTGTGTGTGGGGGAGGTGGAATATATAAAGTAGCGTTAAAATAAAACATTTTTTTTAAAAAATGTAAAATTGTCATAAAATATTTATAGTTGTCATGAATGACTGCTTAAGGTGATACGATAGTGATTTTTTAAAAAAGAGAAACTTCTAGGCAGTTAAATGGATATCTCTCCTTATCCCAATTTAATTGAAATTCTATACTGAGAGCTTATGAATGCCACATCTTTTCCCATGGGCCAACTGAAAAACTAGTGCTTTTTAATACTAAGGTGTAACCAGTGATTAAAATGTCTGCCTTGCTATCTTATATCTCTTTTAACAATCAGGGAGATCTAACTATACAGTTTTATTGACCCACCTCACCAATACTTGAGGATTAAAATTCAAGTTAAACCTTTATGAAGAAGGTTCAGGGAAGATACAAAGTAAACAGGGCAATCCTTAAGAGGCATTTATTCCAACAATGAAGATAGATTTCTGAATAACAGTAATTGAAAAGCCAAATAAAATCGTGTATTAAGAGAACTCTGAAGACGTTATTAATTCTTACAGGTGGCATCTGGAAGCTTTTTTGGCAAATGTGGCATTTAAGCAATATCTTGAGGGGTATTTTATTTATATAGGTAGAATGGTGGGGTGGCATTCCTGGTTGATGAAACAGAGTCCTGAAAGTACCTAACACATTTGAGTAAATGTGAGACAAGTAGTGTTTCCACCAGACTGCATTCTCTACAAGGGCAGGAAGTATGGCCCATTTCATCCACTGCTAGAACAACAGCATTTAGAACACTGGTACAAGATAAATATTTATTAAATAAACTGAACACTGAGTAACTGAAAGATAAAAGACACCAGAAATGCAGGCTTAGCTCATAAAATCTTAAGAATATGTAGATGATAAAGAACACTGCAGGTTTTGGCAGAATAAAATTATCTGCTATATGTTTTAATATTAAAATATTAAATTATATTAATATTAAAATTCTGGAGGCAATGTCAATTGATTGGAGAGGTGAGTCCACAGGCAAGGTAAGATAAAAGTTATGAAGATTACAAAGAAAAGTATGAAAATGGGGGTCAGAAGCGGAACTGACAGGAGTTAAAGATAACCCTAGAAATCTCCAAATTGAGTGACCAGAAGAATGTAATGGTGGTACCATTACATAAGCAAACAGGCAAATCATAAATTTTAGTCGAGAAAGCAATAAGTTCAGTTTTAGGCACATTCAACTTAAGGTGTTGACTGGAAATCCATATGGAGACATTTAGTATAAGGAAGGAGAGTTAGATTTGGGGTTTAAAATTTTCTTTTAATTTTTAAAAAATTTTTAAAGATTTTATTTATTTACTTTAGAGAGAATGAGTGAGAGAGAGCATGAGAGAGGAGAAGGTCAGAGGGAGAAGCAGACTCCCCAAGGAGCTGGGAGCCCAATGCGGGACTCGATCCTGGAAGTCCGGGATAATAACCTGAGCCGAAGGCAGTCGTTCAACCAACTGAGCGAGCCACCCAGGTGCCCTAGATTTGGGGTTTAGAGGTAAACCAAGATGAAAGCTGTAGATGAACTCAATCAACAGGTATTTATTCTGACTGCCTACTCTGCACCAGCACCAATATTTGAGCCTTCAGTGTAGTGGTAATAGTTATGACATGAGTGCACAGTCTAGATGGGGGAATGATCTTAAGAAACTTATACATACCCATTGAAGAAAAAAGGGGCTAAAGGGCCACTGGAGGATATTAAGGCAGAATGATGAGATCAAGGAAACATGTTTGTTTGTTTATTTCAACAATTATTTTTAAAAAGATTTTATTTATTTGAGAGAGAGAGATTGTGTGTGTGCGACAGGGGGAGCAACAGACTGAGAGGGAGAAGCAGACACTCTGCTGAGCTGGGAGCCTGATGTGGGACTCAATCCCAGGACCCTGGGATCATGATCCCCTGAGCCAAAGGACAAAGGCATGACCTAAGTCACTCAAGCACCCCCATTTTTATTTCTTTTTAGAAAGATTTTCTTTCCTTTGAGCGTGGGGAGTTGGGGGGTGGGTGGGAAGGGACAGAGGGAGAGACAGAGAGTCCCTGAGCGTGGAGCCTGATGCGGGTCCTGAGATCATGACCAAAGCAAAAACTAGTCTGACGGTCCTTACCCGACTGAACCACCGAAGTACCCAAGGGAACATTTTAAAGAAGAAAGCTAAAGAAAAGAAGGTATACAAACTATTAAACTCTCGAGAATCTTTCCTAATCTGCAGTTCCTTTCTGAGCACAAATTAAAAAAATCAAAGAAGTGTTAAGTAGGAATCAAGCTTTTCAAAAAGAAAACTGGGAACACACACAAATCTCACAAATGTCACAAGGAACCAGTGAGGTCTACAAGAAAATGGAAAAAGAAATATGGTTCTAGCCTTACATCTGCTATGGTAACCTGAAGTGAATTCTTTAGATTCTATATTGTCCAACTACTCACATAGAAATAGGAATTTTTTAAAAAATGGGGGAAATACCAACATGAACTTAGCATATATTGAGTACTACTTAAGAACATTTAAAGAAGTGGCAAAGTCAATTTGAACTCAAATCATACAGAAGTATTTAACTAAATGCTTTATTGAGAGTTTCAAATGAGATGGGAAATATCAAAGAATATAATCCATATGTGAGTTACCATTAATGTAAATCGGAAGAACAAATGCCACGTGAGTTCTCCAGTTTGAGCGTCCCTCCCTCATGGACTTGAACTGAGTTCACTTAAACATGGATTACATTATATATCCAGTATCATAATGTAACTTAATTGGTTTAAATTACATTTTTCAGAAGCTAGATTGAAACTCTGATGAAGAGAAATTCTTTGATAAAATACAATGGCAAATAAGAAAAAAACTACCAAGCTGTGGCAGAGTGGGTGACTTAACCCTCTGGGTCTATGATTCCCCTCCTGCGAGTTCTTAGAGGGAGAATAAGGACCAAGGACCAAGGGCATAAATCTCTTCCCAAGTTCCAATACATGATGACAAAGCACCTTTTAGGAATGGTACACCAATTCATATTCTTGAAAGTGGCTGAAAAAGTTTTTGTCCTTGATGAAAGATAAAAGGTATACTATTGCTTTTGCTCAGAATTGTTTCATTTGATTGTCTGGACTTCTTTCCGGAAATGCCTGTTACTGATAATGTAGAACTCATTATACATAAAAGAGAGATATCTTGTCATCAATGCAAATGAACATCATCCACACCAACTTCATGCTTCCATAGTTTAGAGCATAAAACTGATGAAATGCTTGACTGCAAATTCAACCTGTCTTCCTGCTATTTGGCAAATCTTTCCTTGTTTGATCCTCTCGCCATGATTCCCAGAAGCAGCCTATTGTAAATCTCCTGTTTTCCCTAAATTCCAATCCTAGCCTGAATCCCTTCCCTATACAGATGTGTCAAACGCTGAGCATCCAAAACAGAGCAATTCCCAGAGTCTAGAATAAGAGTAAGGCATACGGGAAGCTAAGTACTTACTACTAGACTGGCACGGCACTCTTCTAAAAGGCACACATTTGGTTTAAAGCCCCATCTTGCTTCTTGTTCACTATGTGGTCCTGGGCAAAAGAGTCTTTCTAGGACAGAGTTTCCTCATGAAGAGAACAGCATTTAAATAGCTACTTCAGAGGGCTGACGTGAAGCAAGGACCTAAGACAAGGAATGGCATATGGGTGGCTCTTAGTAACTGCTAGCTTCTTTCCACGTCTTCACGTTGTTCTGCTCTTTGCCAGAGTTGTCAGCGTTAAGTGGATTTTTACACAGCTATATTTATCATCTTTTCTCCACTTCACTCCCATAGACAATAGGGAGACATCGATAGATCTTTATCACTAAAAAGTCAATGTTCCACAACTTAGCTCCATCTCATCTCTCTAAATCCATCTCCTACTCCTCCTCCAAAAATCTTTCTACCTTAGCCAGACTGGATTTAATCAAGTTTCCTGACATCTTGAATACTTAGATCCACATGCATTTTTCCCTCTCATTTTCACAACTCTCCAATTGCCCAAATCCATTTCACTGTTAGGATACAGTATTATCATTGTTATTCGCAACCTTTATTGAGTGCTTTCTATGTGGCAGATACTGTTCTAAGTATATTACATGCAATATCTACTTCATCTTCACAAACCCTATAAGATATTCTATCATCTCCAGTACTGAGACAAGAACACATATTTGCCTTTTTCCTCTAGAGTCTATATACTCTCCTAATCACAGGAGCCATGCCTTGCATTTTTTCCTTTGTATGATTATCTAGTTAAGCAGGAATTCAAGAATATATACATATATATTTCACATTTTGTTTAGCTGCCATAATACTCACTTTCATCAAATCTATCACTTTGTCAGACTATAAAGTTAGTAAGAAGGTATGATATGATTTAATAAGAAACACACATTTGGGGTACCTGGGTGGCTCAGTGGGTTAAGCCACTGCCTTTGGCTCAGGTCATGATCTCAGGGTCCTGGGACTGAGTCCCACATTGGGCTCTCTGCTTGGCAGGGAGCCTGCTTCCCTCTCTCTCTCTGCCTGCCTCTCTGTCTATTTGTGATCTCTCTCTGTAAAATAAATAAATAAATAAATAAATAAAAAAAAAAAAAAAAAAAAAAAAAAAAAGAAACCCACATTTGGTCTTTTTCCTTGCACATAGCTCCTAAAGTCCTAAGTGTTCAGAGCTATAAAAAGTGTTTTTTGATATGTTAATGAGTGACTTTTGGAAAGCACACAACTAACCTAAGGATGTGAGGGATGCTGCCAGTGGAGCCAACTGTGTGATTAGAGGGTTACAATTTTCAGCAACCCCCTTCCTACCTAGGAGAGAGGACAGAGACTGACAGTGTTCAGTTACCCAAGGCCAATGAATTAATCAGTCATGTCTCAGTAATGAAGCCTCCACAAAAATCCCAAAAGGACAAGCTCTGGAGAGCTTCCAGGTTGATGAACCAGAACGCCACCATGTGCTGTCTTGCCGGGTCCCAAACTCTACAGGGACAGAAACTCCTTTGCTTGGGATCTCATCCCATGTATGTATCTCTGCATCTGCTATTGATTCATATTCTTTTGATATCCTTTGTAGTAAACTGGTAATGTTGTTAGTAAACTGGTTGCCTAGAGTGAGCTGCTCTGGCAAATTAATGAAACCCAAGGAGGTGGGGGTCACGGAAACCTCTCATTTATAGTCCATGGGTCAGAAGCACAGGTAGCAACCTGGACTTGCAATTGGCATCCAAACGGTAGGGCAGTTTTGTGGGACTGAGCCCTCAGTCTGTGGAACTGGGTACTATCTCTGGGCAGATAGTGTCAGAATTGAGTTGAATTGTAGGACACACAGCTGGTTTGGAGAATTGCCAGTGGTTTAGGGAAAAAGAAAACAAACATGCTGAAATGGGTGTCAGAATCTTAAAAGATCACCTAAATTTTAGAGATGTAATATTTCTGGGACTGTATCTATCTGCTGACATACAGTAAAGATTCTGTGTATAGAGTAATAGCAATGGCTGAAGTAGTAGGGTTTGATATAAAGAAATCCTTGGGGCACTAGGATTATGTCAGTTTGATCATTCTTGATTAAGGCCACTGTGAGCAACAGTGAGAAAACCCAAAGCAATAAAAAATTATGAGTAAGTACAAGCAAATAACCTCCCCCTCCAAAAGACTGCAAATTCATCCGTGTTTTGTAGATTGCTTAAGACACTACAATAGAGAAAGAAGAAAGACTTTAGAAGTCCCGTTTCTTTACTGCGTTTGTTGCCATAGTAAAAGCACAACTTTTTTGACATATAAATCAACATTCTCCTCCCTGTGTGAGAAATAATCATTTGGAGTGTTTACAAAATATAAGGTGCTTCAGGAGGCTTCCTTAAATCCTATGACACTGATGGATTATTTTCTTTTTCCATGTCTTGAGAATTTAGCAGAAAACAATGAAATCACAGCTCTCTGTCATAACATTATTTAGCCAAATCCAAAGACACAAGGAATATTTAAAGGTAACCACTAAAGGAGGAATAAGTCATTTTCAAGTAATAGTTGAGGTTAAATCACAAATAATGGAAAACTGTAGATTTTTATTTTTTTAATTATTTATTTATTTTTTACTTTAAATGGAGGTGGGGGAAATGATTTTTTTTTTAAAAGATTTTATTTATTTATCAGAGAGAGAGAGAGGGGGAGAGAGCGAGCACAGGCAGACAGAATGGCAGGCAGAGGCAGAGGGAGAAGCAGGCTCCCTGCTGAGCAAGGAGCCCGATGTGGGACTCGATCCCAGGACACTGGGATCATGACCTGAGCCGAAGGCAGCTGCTTAACCAACTGAGCCACCCAGGCATCCCAAAACTGTAGATTTTTAAATAAAATTATTAACTTTAAAAAAAGAACAAATTTCTGTTCAACTTATTATGAAAATAAAAATGTTCATACTTATATATGTTGTCACCCTTTTTAAAGACCAAAAATGCTGAGAGTTTCAAATTAGCTTGCTTATGATTAAAGCTGAAAATGAGAAAGGCTACTATGAACAAACCATATGCTTAATTCATAAAGGGGTATAAAAGAAGTGCATAGCACATTCCAGTGAAGAGGAGAAAAAAAAAGTTAATTAATTCAACTCAATTTTAGCTGAGGGCATTTTTCCACGACTGCTGAACCCTAGCATGTGCCAGGCAGCTAAAATTACACTAAAATGTGTAAGCTTTGTTGTTATTTTAGAGATAATCCAGGAAGCCAAACAAAGTAAAAAATTCTCACTGCATTTTTAACATGAACGCTTTAATCTTCAATCAAGTGTATACTTATCTTCTGTTTTAAGATCTTTATGTATTACCTCTTTTGTGTATGTTTGAAAGTTGTGTATGTTTGAAAGTTTTCTCCTCTTCACTATAAAAAGTGAAAACAAACAAAAAAGAACAAAAGTGATTTTACATGTATTTCCAAAACATTGTTCATCCTCTAAAACCATTCTTACCAGTCTCTCTTTCTGAAGTTCTTCTCTAAGTAGTCGATCTTCTGGTAAAACGTCACATAACAAAAAGTAATTGTCTTGTTCTTCTGTTGAGAGATTAGGAGAATAAATAAGGTCTATGGCCCTACCACCCTGAACCCACCGGATCTCTTCTGATCTTGGAAGCTAAGCAGGGTCCGGCCTGGTTAGTACTTGGATGGGAGGACAATAAATAAGAAATGGTATTTATCATTTTTTCTCCAGAAGGATTTATTCCTTTAAAAAACATACATATATGTATGTCCACTGGGATCTCTCTTCTGGCATATAGTTCTGCTTAGCCATACTGAAGTTAGGCAACATAAAGAGAGCAATTTAATTTTAGCTACCACGAAAGTGAGAGAAATCTAATTTAAGGAAGTAAGGTTATTTCTTTGAATTTTTGGATTGTAGGGAAAATAATGGTAGCCAAGATGTATACTTACCAAGTGGAGCTGTGGAATTGATTCTTATCACACTACAAAAATCTGTAATGGGCTGTTCAGTGAACCTTTTCCTCCAATATAAAATGTACCTTAGAATAATCAAAAACAAAGGATAGTAAGAAGACCCAATATTCTATTTACTATAGAGTGATAAGGTTTTATAAGACCATTTAATTATCCCAAAACAATAAATCAAATGTTGACTGAGAACTGCTAGAAAATTTGTAAGTGGAAATGCAGTAGAGCACTGTAGAAATATGAAATAAATATTTAATGAAATGAAATTACTCTGTAAAGGCGTGGACATGATTAAACTTTACTATCCCCAAATTCAATAAACAGACATATGGGGAAGTTAAAATGAATTATTCTTAGTTGATAATGAAGTTTTTCTGAAATCACATCTATGTTGATGTGAATTTAAAATGCAACAATGATTAAATAGGCTTTATCACACATTTTCCAATAAATTGAAAAGTGGGGGGTTATCTTACCCATAAAAAGAACTGAAGGCAAAAAAAAAAAAAATGCAATGAGATGTCAGTCTAAATTCAATACCTATATGACAAGATAGAAAAATTTTGTATGTGCACTCTGTGGCTGAAATGAGGCAGATTTTTTGAAAAATAGCCAAGCTTACAATTATATCTAATGAGTGGAGTTAGAAGCAGGACCGTGTGTAAATTTTGAAGTATAGCCTAACACTCGGACCTGCACTATCTGATGAAAGAAGGAGTAAGATGACAGGATTCAATGACCTGTTCATCTTCCTGTTTATCTAACAAGATTTATATTGGCAATTGCAATCTCATTTATCAAATAGTACCAAGACAAGAAGGTAGCCTCCTTCATGGGGAGAAGAGACATGGAAAGGTTGACTTTATAGCTGACCGTTTATCAGGCTATATGGTTGATACATAAAGAACAACAACAACAAAGAACAGCCAAAAAAACTTAGAGAAAGAAAAACCCCTGAAGGGGATAGGACTTATCGAAATAGATTTAGTAACAGTAAAAATTTGGACATTTTAAATGGCTTGGTAGAGCAACCAGCAGTGTTTTGTACATAGTAGGTTAACAAGAAATATTTTTAAGAGGTAGAAGAGCATTTAAAGATTCCTGTAAGTTTCTCTTAGTAGCCTTCAACTCTCACTGTTTTGTCTCCTTTTAATTCTTCTTTCCCTTTTTCTTAACATTAATGTCCTAGCCCCATGGTGCTCTACAGAAAGGGGTTCATGTATTTTAAAAAAAGAAAAAAAAAGTGCTTGGGGAGAGGTCTGAGAGGAAGAGAGAACTGTGACACAGAAAAATATAAACAGATGACAAGGCTGAGTTTAGAACATATAAGGAAAAGAAGTAAAAGAGTAACATATGAAAATAGAACCATGTTTTAGTTCTTCCTTCTTATGTACAACCATACTGTTGACCTGGATGGTTAAATAAGGGGAGAACTCTTTCCTTATAGATGGTGTAAGACCTTATTTTAAGAGATCTAAAAATGACGTATCTGAGGTTCCAGCTCACCCTCAAACCATAACCTCACCGTAACTATGGTGAGCTTGTTGGCTTCCACACTAGAAGTGTCAGATGCAGAAGGCAAGTGTGTATTGGAGCCATCAATGGGGATGAAAAGAAGAAAAGTACCTACAAAAGGCGGAAACATTCTTCTCTGGTCACCGAGGGCAGACTGCACTGTTCACTTATTAGTATCCTAAACAGCTTCTCTTACTCTCTTTTCATTCCCCACAATTTACCACTAAACCAGAGGAGAGAGAAAAAGGGGGAAATAAAAGGAAAGAGAAGACAACATAAAAATGATGCTCCCAGCCACTCTCCCTATTTTCCCCTCAGCATTTTTCTATTGTAAACTGGTACCAGGGATGAAGAACACAGAAGAATCTCTATTAGAGATGCCAGGAATAGAAGATGGATTGTTCTTCCAAACCATACTACATAGCCATCTATTTTCTGACTAATCAAATTCATACAGCAGAACTGGGTGCTAAGATAATGGACTTAAACAAAAACCAGGACAGTCAAGTTGGATACAGAATTTTCATCATGGCTATTGCTACAATACACCATGGAGAGGTTCCTCACCTCGATTACTACTCCAGTGAGGCCACCTGGGGGATATTCAATGTTAGGGGAACACTTAATGTGTCTCTTCTTCAGGTTTTCTTACTTCTCTAGTGTATTTATTTATTTTATTTTATTTTTTTTAAAGATTTTATTTATTTGTCAGAGACAGAGGGAGAGAGAGCGAGCGAGCACAGGCAGACAGAGAGGCAGGCAGAGGCAGAGGGAGAAGCAGGCTCTCTGCCGAGCAAGGAGCCCGACGTGGGACTCGATCCCACGACCCTGGGATCATGACCCGAGCCGAAGGCAGCTGCTTAACCAACTGAGCCACCCAGGCGTCCCTCTCTAGTGTATTTAAAGCTACAGTTGCAATCATTCAATATTTAAAGGCAGCCAAGAAATGACATGTGATATGAATTCTTTATTTAGAGGACAGTTATCAAAGCATTTTATACTTCATTAAAAAGCCATAAGAGTAATTATTAGGTCATCAGCAAATACTTTTTTCTTTTGAAAGAATTTCAATCATGTTTCATTGAATTGTTTCCCAAAAAAATCCTTCTAGTAGTCCTGCCTGCCCAACCTGACTGTAATTGGTGTACTTTCTGACAGGGGCATAAAGATTTGAGATATGGTTGTTAATTAAGTAGTACTGAATGACTGGAACTTAATATAGAAAGGGGCAAGAATTAAGGAGTTACCATTTATCTTCTGGAAGAATTTTATTTACTGTATAAAGCTTGTAAATGGTTCAGTGTAAATAACTATGTTAAATGGCTCAAAGGAAAGATTTCTATTTTTGTTTTATTCTGAGAAAGTTTTACTGTTAACTTTTTTCCAATAAAATGTTAAATATATTTAACATGAAAATTTATAGTTTCTTTCCTATAAAGAACAAGGTAAGTATCTCACCTATTTTTTATCATCTTTATTACTTATTGTACTCCAAAGAAACAATTCCTCTCTGAGAAGCTATATATGTACACATACATATATATATACACACACAGACACATGTAAATCTATACATATACACACACATATACCCACCCCTGAAACTTTTCCGACATTAGGAAAAAGTCATATAAGGTTGAGAAGATTCCAACTTAACTCTCACAAGTAGTTAATGTTTGTATTGTTTTGGAGAGGAATTTTTAGTTTTCCTAAATAGTAGGAGGGTATTATCTAAAGGAGACTGGATATATCCAAAAGCATTTCTTTTTTCTTTCTTTTTTTTTTTTTTTTATCCAAAAGTATTTAAAAGCAAAAGTTTATTCACATACGTTCTTGGTCAATTTGAAGTAACCACCAAAGTGAAGCTTACTGGGAGGACAGTTGACAAGGAAAAGCCAGGTTTCCAAATTTAAAATTACATGTTAACCACACACTTTATTTAGAAAGTGTATACATATGTATATATACATATATCAGCTAAGTATCTTTTGCTTTTTAATTAAAGCATCTACTTTACTGCATAACTGTATTGAGAGGGTGATTGATTTCAACATTTAATTATTGACTCCTAAGTCTGAGACTTAGTAAATAATTTGGTTTTTCTGCCCACATACAGATGAGATTAATATCAATGATAAAAAAGAAAGGTTTGTACAAATACAGCTACTTAGCTATTATACATCACACAAAGGGAAAAATATAAACTGAAATTTAGATATTCCTCACAGATTTTGGAAGAAAGATAAATCTCCAATTATCACTGGTAGGTCATCATATTTTTCTCCAATTCCTGAGGAAGAATTTGCATTTACATAATAAAGTGGGGTAAGAGAATAGATTTACATCAAAGAAAGGCTGAGATATACAACTTATCAAAGAATAGTTCATGTGATAGTCCTGTCAATGGTTATTTGGTAAGAATCTGAAGATCTTTAACTTAAAAAGTATCTAAAACAAATCCAACAGACCTGACTACATACAACTAGAAATCATATATGAGAATACTCCCCAAATACTCACATACACACACATACATATATATATAAAACACAAATATTTTAACTCAAAATAAAGATTAAGGAATGGGAATGAGAAGTATGAAGTGCTTCCTCTGAAATTATGTAGAAATTAGTTTATTCTAGTAGTTGGTAGCATATCTCATTCATAACTCTCCTTCACTATTCTCTTTCTGCTTCCTGACCAGACAACACCAACATCTAAAAAAGCGCAATGCTGAGTGGATATGAAGGGTTATAATAATACAGAAAGCACTCAAAAGACATTCTGTATTGGTGCTAGGCAGTTGAGAAGAAGATGAAGGGTTAGAGAATAATATTACTCCTGTGGGCTTCCCAACTATTTCAACTTAAAAACAAACTCATTCTCAAAGTTTAGAGTATTTAGGATCCCAAATTAAATTTTCTCAAAAGTTATATTTGATATATAATAATTGTGTTTTCAGACCAGCATAATACCCATAGAAAATTCAAGCTGTAGTTGTGGAAAACTAAGATTTCAAATATATATCTTTTGTAATCAAAATATAATGAAATTTTTGGCTACCATCTGGTGGATATAAAAGATGTCCAAGGCACTGGCCGGTCCTATACATGTCCTGGTTTACCTAATGCTCAACAATCTTAAGAGAGTTGGTATTATACCCTTTCACTGCTGAGGAAGTTGCTGCTTAGAGTGGTTTAAGTAGTCTGTTAGAAGTTACATGGTCAGGAAGTCATCAAGTCTTCACTCAACCCTAGGCCTGACTGGTTTCACAGTTCAATCTTAGTAATATAGCTTGCTGCTTTGCAGGACCCATCATAAGAAAGGAATTGCTTGCTAGGAATAATGCGGTCTGGCAGATACATAGTTTAGATGCAGAGATATTACAACATCAGGGCTACTTCAATGTTTTGTACGGAAATCAGGGCAGAATATCTAGAAGTGGGTCTTGGCCAGATATACCAAAATGTATGCTTTTAGTAATTGTACAAAACCAGTTAATTAGGGCGCCTGGGTGGCTCAGTGGGTTAAGCCGCTGCCTTCGGCTCAGGTCATGATCTCAGGGTCCTGGGATCGAGTCCCGCATCGGGCTCTCTGCTCAGCAGGGAGCCTGCTTCCTCCTCTCTCTCTGCCTATGTGTGATCTCTCTCTGTCAAATAAATAAATAAAATCTTTAAAAAAAAAACAAAACAGTTAATTACCATGGTAATGTGCATATGAAAAATGCTTCCAAGTGTCAACTAATAACAACATGAACATAACTGCATTTCTCTTGGACAATCACTTCTAGGAATTAAGAATTAGAAAACAATGAATAACTGCTTATATTACCTGTCTCTTGGTATGGATATTCTAAGTCAGCTGCTCATAAACTGGAGGTTAGCTCACTTTGGGTCCTGGCTATGCCCACGGTTGGCATTTCCTCAACCACTAACCTCTATGTCTCTGCTCTTCATCCTCTTCATCTTCTTCCCCTCAGTACTCATTCACTGACCTCAAAAGCGATCTAGCTTATACCACTTTGGTTTGTTGAGTAACTCTTTACTCTTTTGGCCTAACAGGCTCCAACCAAATGTCTCTGTTTTCCCAACAATTTTTGAAAAATAATATGAATGTTTATATTTGCATAGGAATATTTTTATAAATAAACTTATCTTTAAACTATGTTTTTCCTTTATGGAATACTGAATTTAATTCTTTTAGGGACAACGCAACATTTACCTTTGGAAATCAGCAACCAACTTGACATCAGCTATGACCATCTTATGTTCAATAATCATGTGCTTCAGAACTTTGTCTTGTTCATCCATAGGAAAATGTTCTTCACAGAAAATACAAGGCACAGATGGAGAACCTTCTAAAGCGGTGATGCCACCTGGACTTTCTGGCAGGGAAAGCGGCTCCAGGATACAATCCTTACTGTCTGGGAGAGAGAAAAAGAAAAAACAAAAGCGAAAAGAAAAAAAAAAGAAAAAAGCTGAAATCAACTCTTCAGGATCATTTCTCACCTCCTGCATTAAAAGGATCCTAAAGATATTTACGTCTTTCCAAAATGAAAAATACACAGTGCCAGAGTACAGGATACTTTATTATCCTTTTAAATGGATTCTGCAACCTAGAAGCAGGGAGTGTTGCAAAGCAAGCTCAAGCTCCCCATTTGCAGGCTTGAATGGGGGAAAAACCCATTTGTCAGAGCAGCTGTTCAAGCATTCTTGGACACTGTCCAATGGCAGCAATTCTGGGGGTACTTGCAGGGGGACTGCTGCAAAATGCTGTGTTAAGGTTCTATGGCTCGACTGTGACCTATGGCTGATAGTCATCACATTATGGTAAGTAAACGGTATATACTGAGTCTCCAGATGATACCAAGCCAGTCTTTTAATCTGCTTCCTGTTGCAGCTGCAAACTCTTTCCTGTTTCTGATTACTTGTCAAGTGCAAAGAAGATAGCTCTCATATTGGGTTGACACAGCATGTGCTGGGTGGCCCAGGTGACAATTTTTGATGTTGACTTTTGTCTACCATTTGCTTTGTTACACAGTTACGTACCATAACTCAAGTTCTTGTGAACAAAGAGATGAATGCTGACTTACTAGACATACATAGTAAACATTTTTCCTGCTGATACTATTCATTTTCCTAACATCATCTATAGTATCTTTAAGAGTAGAACTGTGTAAGGTCTGTAGTTCTGAATTCAGGACTCAAACCACAGCCAGTTGTGTCAGGAGCCCTCTGCAGTCTTCCAGAAGGAAAAGGCTGCACCCGTCACCTTATGCAAGGTACTGAGTAGTAACTAACAAGGCAACTAGGGTGAGGTATTTAATATCTGAGGAAGGGCAGGGAATCTTCTTCATAAAGAAAGAGAGCTACTCCAGGGTGCCTGGGTGGCACAGTTAGTAAAGCACCCAACTTGGTTTTCAGCTCAGGTCCTGATCTCAGGGTCCTGAGATCAAGTCCCATGTTGGGCTCTGTGCTCAGCGCAGTCTGCTTAAGACTGTCTCTCCGTATTCCTCTGCCCCTCCCCTCAATTCTCTCTTTCCTTCTCCCTCTCTAAAATAAATAAATGTTGCAAGAGAGAGAAAGGAGGAAAGAAAGTAAGGAAGTAAGTAAGTTATTCCATAAAAAAGTCTTTGGAATTAGTGTACTACTAATTTTATTTCTTGTTTTTATATTACTTTACCTTATTTCTAAAGGGCTTCTTAATTGCCTAATTCACAGAAACAGTCACTGGTGCACTGATAACCAGGCCTTAGCACTGGGTAAGCATTCATTCACTCCACAAAAATCAGCTGAGTAGCTTCTGAGTACTGGTCTTTTCTGCTTAATGTTGCATGACAGGATCCTTATTATTAAGGCTAAAGTGCTTGCAACTTATTTGACAATACAAATAAGTCGAAAGGATAGAGACGGAATGTATAGGGTTTATGCGAGCATGGGGATAGGAGAGTCACTTAACTGAGCTGGATGAAAGGGTGTCCTCAAGGACATGTCCTCAATACATGATTCAAAATACTCTGCTCATGTTAAAGTATGCTAAATTAAACTTTTATCTTAGTTCCATAAAATTATTTAACACAGAAAAGGTGAAAATAGGATATATATGACAATGGAGAGACTATTTAAAATATACAAGCACTTCAAGAAGCACTATTAACAAAAGTGATGTTATCAACTATTACATTTATTAAATTATGCAATGGAAGCAAGGGATTCTGGAGTTCTATAGTTTTTCAGTTGTAGGTTAAATTATGTAGGAACTTAAACCCTCATGTTAAAAATAAGACGGGGGAAGAGAGGTAATATACTTATGAAACTATATTTTACATTCACGAGAATGGGACAATAAAAGACAACACATATTCTAAATAAAGGTACCATCAGTGAACATTAGCTGTCATCTAGAAAATAACAGGTACCATCCTACACCCTTCCCCCTTAAATTGAATGATGTGTATGTAAATTCATTTTGTCTGACTACAGAAAACAATGTATTAATCATCATCAATAGCAAGAGCTAACATTACTAAGTGTTTGATATTTGTAAATTACCAGCAGAGGCCTTCAGGGCACTTTCTCAATCATAGCTACCTTTCCCAATTAGTACTATTATAACCCCCGTCTTACAGATGAGACTACTGAGACTTAGAAAAGTTAAATCAAGGGACCTAAACACAGTAAGTTAAGACTAACTTCAAACAATACACTATTCTGCCCCAGTTCCAAAAGTCATTTCCCCAAATCTGTTTTTCTGTATATATTCAGTGCTATTTTGAATTCATATGTGTTTATAAGGCACACCGAATTTCTGTGTATTCTGCCAGTGTCCTGTAGTCTCCGCAATACTACTTCCACCAACAAATCTCAGTTCCCCCACCTCCTCCAAAAACCACTGGGTACAGTTTATCTCCATCATTGTCTGTATGCTTTCCCAGAGTTTCACTATAAATTCTCTAATGTTCTTCCGTGGTTCATCTCTCCTCCCTTTTGTATGTTCAAAGTCTAGTTTCTC
This sequence comes from Mustela lutreola, assembly GCF_030435805.1. Lineage (NCBI taxonomy): Eukaryota > Metazoa > Chordata > Mammalia > Carnivora > Mustelidae > Mustela > Mustela lutreola. The sequence goes on along the minus strand of NC_081293.1, from coordinate 165,475,294 downwards.
TTTCTTCAAATTATTCTTGAGAGAATGAAGCTAAATGTTCACACATCCTAGAGTCAAACTGCTTGTGGTTATTATAAAGACATATAGGAACAAAATCATATATATGCAAATTTCATGTAGGAAGAACTTGTGGTTTAGAAGGTGCTATGTTGCTTTGGGAGCTCAAGTTACTATGTAATCCAGAAAAGAAACAAAAATTTTTACAGGCTTATTTATTTATTTGAGAGAAGGAGAGAGTGAGCATCTGCACAGGGAGGAGGGGCAGAGAGGGAGAGAGAAACTTTAAGCAGACTCCATGCTGAGTCCGGAGCCCAACTTAGGGGCTTGATATCACAACCCTGAGCTCATGACCTGAGCCAAAATCAAGAGTGAGACACTCAATCAACTGAGCCATCCAGGCACTCCCAGAAATAAAAATTTTAATAGAACATTTTGGACAGCAAGATTTTAGTGTTCTGACTCCTTAATCATTTATTATCATGCTCAAATTTACAACAGCATTGATTAAAAGAAGTAATTTGTTTACCTACTTGTCTTTCTTTTTCCCACTTTGGATTGTTAATCCCTGCAAGGCCAGATGAGTCCTGGTCATCTTTATTTATCCGGCATGTATACTGTGTCACCGCACCAGGACTGTCACCACCACTGGGGGTTCATTTGTGCAAGGCACTGTTAAGCACTTCATATGTGCAGTATTAACTTTATACGTGTAGTATTAACCCAGTCAACCCCCATTATAGCCCGAGGCCAGAGATTCCATTTCCTTCCCTATTTTATAGTTGAGGAAACTGAGATACTGAGACGCTAAGTGCCTTGCCCTAGATAGCTAGTAAGTGGTGGAGCAGGGTTTGAATCCAAGTGGTCTGGTTTAAGCATTAGACTGAAGAAGTTGGACCTTTTCCTATAAGAAGTAGAGCCACTCCTATGTTTAAACCACTTTGGGAAGAATGGATGAGAAAGAGACAAGTCTCAGGATGAGGAGATCGGCCAGCTGGGAAATGACTGCAGAGCCCAGGATGGAGGCAGCAATGTTAGCAATGCTTCGAGGGGATGACGAGAGGAGAGGCTGCAGAGATTAAACTGACAGTTCCTTATTACTGGTTGGCCATAGGGAGTGAAGACAACTAGGATGCCTAGAAACTCTGGCGAGTTTCTGAATGGGGAGGCAGTATGAATTAGAGGTGCCAGTCACCAATCTAGAAATGTATGTAGAAAAGCAGGTGTTTTTGTTCTGAGAGAGGGATGGATAATAAGTTAAGCTTTAGATGAACCCACGTGACCTGCTCCAAAGTTAGATATTCCTGGCATGGGTCCTGGACAAGGGCAGCAGTCACTGGAATTTCACGTGATGCATTTGTGTTATTTCCTCTGTTTGCTAGCACCCCAATCCCCCAAGTCCTCTTGAGGGTTTGACTCACTCCATCTCTCCATGCCCAACAATAGCAAATATTTCTGTTGTAACATGTGTCTCTAGGACAGTTTGGGAACTCCTCAAGGTCAAGGACTAAATTTTATTTTCATATCTCTAGTGTAGACTATAGACTGCCTGAACTACAGAGAGTATTGGATAAATGTCTGAAAGGACTCAGTTTCTAGGTAAGTCCCATTTCAGGGAACACTTGTGGCTGTCTGACTTTAGGGAAGTGAGAGAAACAGAGAATAATTACATCCAAATCCTTAGAGCTGCGGGCCTTGGTATAACGAGCCCGCTGGTAATAAAGAATGCAAAAATTACACTAAATTCTAAGGTAACAAGTATTATTGAGTTCCTTTTTTTTTTTTTTTTTTAAATTTTCATGCATACTGGCCAGTAGACAAGAGACAAGAGGCATTTGGAATGCAGAGTAAATTATACCACTCCATCAGAGGATGTTTCTATGGGAAAGGCCTGAATCTCAAGTATATTTTACCTTACAGTAGTGGTTTCCAAATCTGTTGACATTACATCACCTGGAGGGCTTTTAAAAAGTAATGATTTTAAAACTTTGTTGTGGACTGAGGAAATGTACTCTAACCAAGCAGTAGTTCCTAAACTGAAGTCTGAGGATCAGTGGTTCAAAGGATGATTCCATGGGGATTATGGACATCTTGATTAAATGTGAGAGTATGATGAACTCATGGAAAAGTCTATAAACAAGGCCTTGTGGCAAAGCTTACCTGGTACTGTATTCTGTCCTAAGGAGAGCTTCTCAAAACACTACGCACAAGGTCAGCAGAGATAACTCAGTAAGAGTTGTCCAAGAGATTATTTCTAGCTGCCACCATAAGAATCATAGCTACAGGGCCGCCTGGGTGGCTCAGTTGGTTAAGCAACTGCCTTGGTTCAGGTCATGATCCCAGAGTCCCTGGATGGAGTCCCACACTGGGCTCCAGCTCCATGGGGCATCTGCTTCTCCCTCTGACCTTTCCCCCTCTCACTCTTTCTCAAATAAATAAATTCTTAAAAAAAAAAAAAAAAAAAGAACCATAACTACAACTTATCACATGGTTAAAAAAAATACAGAAATATAGAATTCTTTGCTACAGGGACCTTGAACTTGAAAAGGCAAAAGGAAAAAAACTTACATCTAGCTCCTTTCAGCAAAGAGGCAAAGCATCTTGGAAAGTCTGCTTTGGCCCCAAATCTGCTTCACACATTCGTTACAAATTAACAACAAATTATCTGCTCTAGTTCTCACTTTGAACAGCAACTCTGTTCAGATGAACTGTAAAAAATACCATCCCAAGAGAACTGAATTTTTGAGGAGATCCTATGCTGATTATAAATAATTTTACTGACTGGGTAAATCCCCGAAGTGCCAAATTATTACTCTAGGATCCTGCTTCTCGAAGTTTTAATGTGCTTACAATTCACCTGGAGACTTTGTTAAAATGCAGATCCAGATTCAGGAGGTGTGGGGGCCAGGGAAACATGCCAATCCAATCTCTTGATGCTATGAGCGTAATTGAAAGATAGTCTCAGGTGCTATGCTCTGAAATCCTACTTGCACTGAAGCCAAGCTTCCACAGGCTGGTCTCAGTAAATGATTAGAGGCAGCAGAAATGGTAATGCAGACTGGTTCCTGGGAGACATGAAATTTCACTGACATGTGACATTGGCTGGAGGACTCCCATCAGCTTGTCAGAAACTTGCTTACAACTGTGCCGCAGTCTGACAGTCTCCTCCACCACTTCTCCTTCCTTCTTTCCTTCACAGGAGTCAGACCTACATTGCTACCTCCTCCAGCACGCTCTCCTTTCTCCTCCTCTGGTATCTCCCCCCCAAATCTCTTACACGTCAAATCCCATCTTAGTGTGTGCTTCTTGGAGGACATGAACTAACAAAGTAGGTCTAGGAGGTGAAAAGGCTTGAAATTCTGCATGTCTGAGCTCTCAGGTGATGTCTGTCTGCTCATCCACAGGCATACTCTGAGTAGTAAGGTTCTACTGAGGGAACAAAACCAGTCACAAACTCATAATACATCTGTGTGCTAAAATGACAACCCTAGACTTTATAGTGTATCATTTCTGCCAGGTAGATAAAAGCTGCTGGTGCTTTGAAGGAAAAATAAGAAGCTTCTGAGGTTTCTGTCCCTCTTAAGTCAAATGAGAAAAGCCCTTATCAACAAATAATTGATGAGATGTTTTTCAGCATTCCTTCAAGGGGAACTGCACAACACCTCACACATCCCTTCAAGTCCTTTAAGGAAGCATCCACACTTGGCTTTGCACACTACCACCACACTGCTAAAACTCTGAAGGGGAAAAAAAAAAGCAGTATTTTGGTGATATACTCGTAATGTGGTGATACACTCAACCCAGATCAAGTAAGTTTAGTTGCTACTCTTATCCCACTCTGATAATCTAATTGATAATCATAAAATCTGGAACAAAGATGGGCAGGGTATTTCTGTTTTTGTAGTTTTAACTTAGAAAATGCTATAAACAAACACCTAATTTCCAAAGTAAAGATTTCTTTTACATTTGTTCTTTATTTATATTAGTGTAATTTACTTGATGATTGCTTTCTTTAGTATTTTATCAAGTCAGATAATATTTTTCGGGCCTGTTCTCTAAGCTTTTGATTTGACAAATATCATCCCTTTCCATAGGACTCCGATGCCAACTTAACCTCATTTATTATGTCTTAGTTTTATTCTGAAAGTTAAACTCCAAGAAGGTAACTTTATTTCTAAGTTCTTGAGGGTCCTTCTCTTGTAGCTAAAAAAAAAAAAAAAAAAAAAAAAAAAAGAATCTCTACTTCCTATCTGGTTTTTTTTTGCCAGTTCCTTAATTTCTAAGTGTGCACCCCATACAGATGCATTTGGAAAATGGAGAAGACTAGGTCTGGTCTTTTTTTTTTTTTTTAATTTTTTATAAACATATAATATATTTTTATCCCCAGGGGTACAGGTCTGTGAATCGCAGGTTTACAGGTTTACACACTGGGTCTGGTCTTTTTAACTATAACCTATCTCTAAAGCTCAGAGTAAGAATGTAAGACCCTTGGGCACTTGGGCAGCTCAGCTGGTGAAGCCACTGCCTTCAGCTCAGGTCATGATCCTGGAGTCCCAGGACTGAGTCACACATCGGGCTCCCTGCTTGGCAGGGAGTCTGCTTCTCCCTCTCACCCTCCCCACTTTCATGCTCTCTCTCTCTCTCACTCTTTCTCAAATAAATAAATAAAAATCTTAAAAAAAAAAAAGAATGTTAAGACCCGTATTTAACTACGCTTGGGCTAGTAATTCATTTTGTAAATTACTGAGACTTCGTATTAAAAAGATTAATTTACTATACAACTACTAAGAGTAGAGGAATATGGGCAAGGGGGGGGTGCACTTAAGTGAGTGTTATTATACATTCTTGACACCACACTGAGACTGCTGCGGAGGCTGTGCTGAATTCGTACACTCAACTATAGCTGGTGGGTTTGCCACAGCCTTTGGTATGGAAAGAGGGTTATAAACACACTCAACCCTTAAACCTGTGCTTACAAATTTAAGAAGCAAATTTAACATGAGCAAAAAGCTATAAAAACTTTATTACAACATTGCCTATAAAGCAAAGTAATAGAAACAACCTAAGTGTCATGCAAATGAAAACCAGTTTTTAAAAATATGGCAGGGGTGCCTGGGTGGCTCAGTCAATTAAGCACCTGGCTTTGGCTCAGGTCATTATCTCAGGGTTCTGGGACTGAGTCCTGCATCAGTCCAGTGGGAGTCTGCTTGTTTATTTCCTCTTCTACTTTAGCCCCTCCTCTATTTGTGTTCTCTGTTTCTCAAATAAAATCTTTAAAAAAATAAACTATGGTGTATCTGCGCTGTATGTCATGCATTTGCTAAATGACAATTATGAAGACAACGGAGAAATACTGTAAAACATGTCTGATATTTGCTGAAAAGAGCCTAATCCACAATGAATTGCATACAATTCCTCACACACCCATACATGTTACATATACTCACAAAAAAGACTTAAAGAAAACATCTGAAAAGAAAAACAATGAGAGATTATGAATGCATTAATGTACCCCCAATTTTCTTTAAAACTGATTTTTTTTTTTTTTTGAGAGAGAAAGCCAAAAGCATGGGAGCTTTGCGCAGGGGTGAGGGAGGGGGAGACGGAGGGAGAGAATCTCAAGTGGGCTCCACACTCAGCACTGCGGCCAGCACAGAGCTTAATTTCATGACCTGAGCTGAAATCAAGACATGGATGCTCAACCAACTGAGTCACCCAGGTGCCCCAACACTGAAAAATTTTAAATAAAAAGCAAGTTATCTGATGAGTTTCTAAATGTGACTGTGACAGATAAAATGAAGAGAAAGAAATTAAGCAAGTATAATTTTATTTGGCCACTTTCTAAGTTTTGACATTTAAGATGAAAAATTTTGATTAAATTTACCATTTTAAAATTGAGTGCCTACTATGCAGAAAGTATATGTTAGACACTATCAAAACTATGAAGATTATTAATATAAAATCCCTATCCTGAACAAGTTGCTAGAGGTAACTATGAGACAACTACACAAATTATATTAGTCAACATATGCAAAGTTCACCATAGGAATCAAGGGTTAAGGAATAGTGAGGGGAAAAAACAACACAAATCAGGAGAAACAAAGGAAATTCTTCATAGAGGATTCCTAAAATGGTAAAGAATTCCATCAAGTATATATACGTAGTTAAAAAGCCAAAATAGCCAATTAGTGCTAGGGCCTAAGTAAGAAAAAGCTGCAAGGGTAGATGGACCACACGTTGGTGGGCCTTAGTGCCAGTCCAAAGAGTTATATTTAATTTGGAAGTTGTGAGTAGATTCAGAAGGTCTTTAAGGAAGTAATACAACATATTAAGTCACAAAACAAGACTTAACAAAATGAAAACACAACAAATATATGGGATGCAGTAAAAAACTAGACTAATAGGGAAGCTTACAGTGGTAAATGCCTATGTTAAAAAGAAGAAGGATCTCATGAACAATCTCACTCAAGGAATTAGTCAAAGAACAACAAACTAAACTCAAATTAGCATAAGGGAGGAAATAATAAAGATTAGGACAGAATGAAAATAAAATACAAAGTCAATAAAATTAAGAATTGGTGTTTTGAAAAGATAAACAAAATCGACAAACCTTTAGTTAGAAAAAAGACTCCAAATCAGATATGAAAGAAGGGGAAATTATAACTGATACCACAGAAATACAAGGAATTGTAGGAAACTACTATGAATAACTATATGCCAGCAAAATGTATAACCTAGATGAAATGGATAAATTCCTAGAAACATACGACCTGCCAAACTGAATCATGAAGATAAAGAAAATGTAAATAGACCTATAAAGAGGTTGGATCACTAACCAAAACCTCCAAAGAAAAGCCTGGCAACAGATGACCTCACAGAAGAATTCTACCACACATTTAAAGACAGTGCTATTCCTTCTCAAACTCCTCCAAAACATCAGAGGAGTGAAATACTCCCAAATTTACTTTATGAGGCCAGCATTAGCCTGATACCAAAAACAGACAAAGACATTACAAGAAAACTACCAGCCAATATCCCCAATGAATACACATGCAAAAATCCTCAACAAAATACTAGCCAAATGCAATGGCACATTAAAAGAATTATATGCGATAATAAGCAGGATTTATCCCTGGGATGCAAGGATGAAAATTAATCAGGATAAAAACACTCAACAAACTAGGAAAAGAACATTTCCCCCAACAAAATGAAGACCATTTATGAAAAGCTCACAGTTAACATCATATTCAATTGTGAAAAACTGAAAGCTTTCCCTCTAAAGTCAGGAACAAGAAAGGATGCTCACTCTTGCCACTTCTATTCAAAAGAATACTGGAAGTTCTAACAAGAGAAATTAAGCAAGAAAAAAGAAATAAATTATCCAAATCAGAGAAAAAGTAAAACTATCTGCAGATGACATGAATTTATATGCAGAACACCATAGATTACACACACACACACACACACACACACAACTTATAATGAATAAAATTCAGGCAAGTTGCAGTTTACAAAATCAACATGGACGAATCATTTGTGTTTCTATAAACTAACAGTGAATCTTCTGAAAAGGAAATGATTTCATTTAAAATAGCATCAGAAAGAGTAAAATACAGGGTGCCCATAGCTGGCTCAATTGGTAGAGCACATGACTCTTGATCTTGGGGTGGTGAGTTCAAGCTCCACATTAGCTGTAGAGACTACTTAAAAACAAAATGTTATAAAGAAAAAAAAAAAAGAGTAAAATACTTAGGAATAAACTTAATCAAAAAGGCAAAAGACTTATACTGAAAACTACAAAAACTGTGAAGAAAGAAATTGAGATACAAATAGTCAGGAAGACAAACTCTGTTCATGAACTGGAAGACTTAAATGTTAAAATGGCCACATTACTCAAAGCAATCTACAAATTCAATGCAATCTCTATCAAAATCCCAATGGGATTTTTGCAAAAATAGAAAAAAACAATCCTAAATTTATATGGAACCACCAAGGACTCTGAATAGACAAAACAATCTTGAGGAATGAAGAGGAACAAAGCTGGACACATCATACTTCCTGACTACAAAACATATTACAAAGCTACAGTAATCAAAATACATGGTACTGGCATAAAGACAGATATATAGAGATCAGAGAACAGAACAGAGAGTCCAGAAATAAACCCACACATTTGTCAAATCATCTTTGACAAAGATGCCAAGACTACATAATGGGAAAGGATAGTTTCTTCAACAATCATTTGTTAAAGAACACCATTTGTTGTGTAAACTAGATATTCATATGCGAAATAATGAAATCATTTATCTCCTTACCTTGTAGCACACACAAAAATCAACTCAAAATGGACTGAAGACTTAAATGTAAGCCAGTCACAAAAGGACAAGTTCTGTACAATTCTGCTTATATGAAGGACCTAAAGTAGTCAAACGCAGATAAGCAGAAGGTACAATGATGGTTGTCTGGGGACAGAGGAGGGGCAAATGCAGACTGGTTGTTCAACTTAGTATAGAGTTTCAATCATGCAAGGTAAAAAAGTTCTAGAGATCTGCTGTACAACAATTACACATATTTAAAAATACTAGAGGTACCTGGGTGGTTTGGGCAGTTGGATGTTGCCTTTGATTCAGGCATGGTCCTGGGGTCCTGATTTAGAGTCCCATGTCAGGCTCCCTGCTCTGCAGGGCAGTCTGCTTCTGCTTCCCCTCCTGCATTGTGCTCTCTTACTTGCTCTCTCAAATAAATAAATAAAATCTTAAAAAATATTGCGCATTTGGTTTCATAAACTCCTATTAAGCAGTGCTGCGCAAGTTACTTAACCTCTCATAGCCTGTTTCCACACCATAAAATGGATTAAGCATGATGAGAGCACTGATAGAGTTGTTACGAGGGTTAATTGAGGAAATTAATGTAAAGCACAGAGATGACTGACACACAAGCTTGGCAAACATTAGGTCCTATTGTTACTACTGATAATTATGAGTAAGGCTGTAAGTTTGAGGATAGGCATTATCTACATTGGTATGTATTAGAAGTTCCTGTGGACTGGGGCACCTGGGTGGCTCAGTCAGTTAAGCGTCTGCCTTTGGCGTGGGTCATGATCCCAGGGTCCTGGTATCAAAGCCCACATTGGGCTCTCTGCTCCGTGGGGAACAGGGAGCCTGTTTCTCCCTCTCTTTCTCTCTCTCTTCCTGTCTCTCATGAATAAATAAACAAAGTATTAAAAAAAAAAGAAGTTCCTGTGGATTAATTCAAAATACACATTCTATGGCCCTAACATGGACCTAAAGGATAAAATCATATGAGGATGGAGCCCACGTTTCTAAAGCATAGGATCACTTTGTAACTATTTACTCTTAGGTTCTGATTACATTGTTGAAATTCAGAGGCTTCTGCATTCTCTTGATTACCTTGTTATTTCTGTAGCACATTATAATAAAAGAAAACTCAATGAGATTTTTAATATCGAGATAAGGGTAGTTGAAGAAATTTATACTGATAGCCACAATTTTCTGAACACATGAGGTCTCAAACCATACTGAAAGGCAAGAGCTTAAGGAAAAATAGAAGAGACTTTGAACTACTACAATGGAAAATGCAATTTAGATACAACAAGATAAAAAAGAAATCATAGTAGAAAAGCCCTGAAGGCCCAGCTAAGGTTAGCTAGAAGTCCAACTTTGGGACAACTTTATTTTTCAGTAAAAGATTTGTATTCTGTGCCTAAAAGCAGCTGATTTTTCTTAAAACATGTATATTTTAGGTTGTCAAATCATGCATCCCTACAGAAACACATATACATATATACATAATGATAAGATTCTTAAGTAGGCTATTTTAGAAACATCTAGCCCAGTGCTGTCCAATAGAACCACCTGAGACAAAGGAAGTATTCTGTATCTGCTCTGTCCAGTATGGTCCATTACCCACATGTTGCTACTGAGCACTGAAAATATGGACAGTAAGACTAGGGCAACTTTAATTGTGTTTAATTTTAATTTAAGTAGCTGTAAGTGATTATTGGCTGTCATATTATATAGGGCAGGTCTAATTAGTGCTGAAGTTCTTAATGTTGGGTCCACACGCACCTCGGTGATTCAGAGTCTCAGGTCTATGGAATTCAATGTGAAACGTACAATTCAAAATTATATGTATGTGAAGTTTTCTGGGAAGAAGGTCTTTTGATTTAATAGATTCTTAAAGAATTCTGGGGACTCCCAAAAGTTTAAAAACTACCTATCTTGTCAATATATTTCTATCATTTCATCTAACATTTTTATTTATGATGTGTATGTGAAGTGTCCTCATGCTGGGATTTCAAGCAATCAAATAACTAACTAAATTAATCACTGTTCTGCAGTAGGATTTAAATTATCTCACTTTGCAGCCAGAGCAGGAGGAGAGAGCCTGACGACAGAAGAGGCATAATTATAATGGGTATAATGTAGAAACTACAGACAAATCCCCTGGCAAAACTATTTTTTTTAAAAAAACTGGTTATCACAGTGCCTAAAATCCCTGCCATTAAAGTCAGTGCTTTGGACTACTGTTTCTGGAAGTAAAATGTTATCTTTTATATAAATACAGGAATTTACTATCTGACAACAGTCACAATTGTTTTCTTTTTTTTTTTTTTTTTTCACAATTGTTTTCTTTATCTATGGTCTCTAGTCCAGAGAGTCTCTAATAGGACCAGATTCTCACATCTTGTCTACAATAAAGATTTGAGAAAAAGCAACATGTTTTCCACATAGAATCTGGATCAACAACTCTCTTGCTCCCCAAAGATTTTTTTTTTTTTTTTTTTAACATTCCTGTTCTATAAAGAAAAACTGTTTCAGGTGTTAAGCTCTACAGCACATTCTATCACCTAATTCTTTTTTTTTTTTTTTTTTTTTTAAGATTTCATTTATTTATTTGAGAGAGAAAGCACACGTGCCTGGGCTGGGGTTGGGGGGTGCAGTGGCGGGGACAGAGGGAGAAGGAGAAGTGGACTCCCTGATGAGCAGAGAGCCTGACTCCTACCGCCTAATTATTTCTAGTGAAGCAGGTCTGTTCAGTTTGTATGCAAGCATTATCAATACCAGAGATGAGTCAGAAAAAAGACTGGATGACAACATGTGGATGGATGACAACCATTCTGCTATGAATCTGGAGCTATTACCATGTCCAATCTTTCTAGAAATACTCAGAAATTGCTTTCTTATGTATCTCCAAAGTACTGTTCATCCTATTAAATTCCCTAAGGATGGCTCAGAAGTTGCTTATTTGTAGATTTTCTCTTTTTGTCTAGAAAACTCTCAATTAGCTTAGGAGCTACTAAAATAGAGCTTAGGAGCAAACCATATAGTAGACTAAAGGTTGTAGAAATAGGTTGATTTCTACCCTACTATGGCTAATGAGATAACACCATTAAGTTCCTTTTCCTTATTATACTATGAAAACACTGCAGAGAAATTTTGGCTGCTGCCTCCCCTCCATGCTGCATTTCTTACTTTCAAAACTACCTAATAGTGAAAACGTAATTTAAATAAAAACTTGAAACAAAAACAAAACATAAAAAAGTTTCCTCTCAGGCAACTTTGGTGTAAAACTGGGAAACTAAACGGTATGCTGGTTTCATTTCTTGGCTATAGAGTAATATGTTTCTGGATTATTCATGATACCTTCTTAACTATTCCATTAAGAGGAGTTAGTAGTGTCTAATGCAGTAGTAACAATAACGTCACTTATTACTTACAATGTTTCCAAACAGCAGCAGCTGTTAAAATTATAAATTCATAATATTTTAGAAGGAAGTAAATCCTAGGAAGATAATGTAAATGGATAAAAATAAAGCCTTATTAATATGATAAATGATTAATACATAGATTTAAATCAGACAAGATTATTACTGTTAAAATATGCTTTAAAACATACATGGTTAAATATATTCTGTACTCTGGAAATATTTTAACTCTAATGTTTATTGATATGAAAGATTTAAAATCCAAAAGAAGTTGGAATGGAGAATAAATGATTGCAGTTTGTTATATGACTACTTCAAATATTTTCTCACACCCTACTACTTCTACTGTGCACTATCAAAGACATTTCAGAGTACTTCAGTGCAAAGCTAATAAAAGTTCTTATTTGATAGGAACAGGACCAAGGATGCTGGAGGTCTAAGTGGAATTCAAGGCTGGATACATATATATTTCATTCTAAGAAATAATGGAAACAAATGGAACTAAGTTCTCAATTTTATCCCCTTCTACCAACAGAAGATAGTAGTCGGGGGTCAGACATTAGGGATTTGGGAATAAAAATCTGGAAATAAATAAAACAGGCATCACAATTATGACCACATTTAATGGTAAATTTAATTAACTTGAATAACCTACTGCAAATAATGCTGGTGATCCTGATAGGAGGGCCCATGTAACAGACACGTAACAAAAGAATTTTGGCAAGAATGAGAAAAAACAAATTGGTGAATGCTTTTATATAATGTAACTTATGGCGGGAAGGATGGAAGGAAGGCAGGGCAGATTCTAATTCAGAAAGATCTGACTGGTTATTGGCCTGACTTATGCCAATTAACAACAACTGTCTCCAGCAGAGATTACACAGTATATCCAGAGGGGTTGTGTTTAACCTGCTTTAATTGATTTAATTTGATAGGCAATTACTTTGGAATTAGTATTCTTGTCAATATTTTAATGAAATGGGTTGGCAACTTGAAAACTCTTAATCACCAGATATTTCCTATTAAGTATAATTAGTGTTTTTGATAGAACCACAAACTTCTGAGTTGTGAGACTATTATAGCTATCTCTATTTAGAAAACTAAAGAGCTATGACATCTTTTCATTTTAGTGTTTGATTACTTAATTCATCAATATAAACATTTAAAATATAATAGTTTGTTTTTATGAAACAGGTTAAGAATAGTTTTTTAGGCACAGAGAAATATTAATAAATATACTTTTCAATAGTACCATATAACTAGATTTAAAATCTTATTTTAAAACACTTGAATTCCTACATAATTGAGATATAATAGATATACTGAGAAATATGTTAGACATAAGACATATATGAGATATACTATAAATACATATATTTTTATATGTGTAGATTTGAGATATGTATGTATGTATGTATGTATGTATGTATTAGATACCAATTAGTTCCTTGAAAAAAATTGGTTTTTGTCTTTCCATTGACTGGGAAGTACTCTGCTTCTTTGACAACTCTACCAATGCAATTCACCTTTTCGTTTATGTCCCAAACATATTAATAATTTAGAATAAAGTCAAGTGGTAGTTTCAAATCAGTATCTATGTTGAATGAATTTTTCATGTGGAGAAAAGTCATTGAATATGTTTTTTGCTCTCTGGACAAACAATTCTGCTATCTCAAACAGTAAATACCACAGATTCTGAAATTAAGATAACATGCTAATTGTTTTTTAATCTTTGGGTGAGATGTTAAAATTATGAATCACTAAATTCAATTACTAATTTTCTTCTTTGAAGAAAACCTATTATTAATACAGTGGGCCTTCACAGTGATAGTACTAACTAGATTATTCAGCATTGGTTAAATCAGCTGCGATTCTGATGGATCTTAACTGTTAAAATAATAAAAGACCTCTTTGTAACAGTCTCCTCAACAATGAAGCAGCTCTGTAATCGCAAGGCTCTAAATATGAGAAATTCATTGTATCACTCCATTTTACAAACATGTTTCCCTAGAAAGTAATTCTCTATTCCAGGCCACTCACAGGCTTAAAAGACTGTGCTAGATACTGAGGAACAAATGAAGAAAAGAATGACCCCGCCTTCAAGAAACCTGAATCTTTTCCACTAGGGAGACTGGTCAAACCCAAAGATACATCTCATACAACTGAGAAACGTCACAAGCACCAGAGGAGAGAAAAGAACAAAGCAAAAGGGCAAGGTAGCCTATATCCAGTAAGATTCCAAAGCACTGAATTCATTTACTCAGTTCCAATCACATGCCAGCCACTTGTGCAGTTGTTTGGCCTTAGTTTGAGACATTTTACAAATCCTTTTCTGCAAGTTACTTGGACCTTCCAGGATTTGGGCTTCTTTTATAAAGACATAGTTATAAAGACATAGCTATGAGTAGCATTCAAAACTTCTGCAAAACACCTGTGTGTCATTTGTCTAATGACGACCTCTCTTGTATCTTCAGTGTAATTTAGTATAAATCCCATCTCCATGATACAACATAATCTACAAATGCGTGATCATACCACAAAACCACTTGACTTCCAACACAAACCATATGGGAATAAATGATGTTGGTTAATAAAACACACAACAGATTTTTGTCCTAGCATTTCAGATATAGAATTAAATTCCTAAGTTTTATGTCATTAATTACAAATATTAATCGAAAAAGTGATATAATAAATCTTGTTATCTCTAAAACAATTTGAAGTCAGTTAACATTAATGGTCCATGTTGCCAATTACTCATCCAACAGTAAACTGAGTTCGGCTGGCAGTTAATGTGACTAGCATAGGTTTCATTGGAATGTCCAAAGGCAACCTGAATATCTTTAGTTATTTTTACTTTCAGGCAGTGATTCTCAAACCTGATAGTATATTATGAATCAACTAGGGAGCTTCTGAAATATGCTGACGTTTTTTACACAGAGATTCTAATGTAATTACTCTATGGTAACCAAGACATGTTTTATATGAAGCCACAAATTACTGTTCTAAGAAAAACCAGATATCATAGTCATTCTTTATGACTTTATAATTTAGTGTAAGTATAAAAAAAAACTAAATATTTTAGGGAGGAAGAGTAAAAAAAATCATTTCTGGTTTTGGGAAAAACATCTTTCCTATGGGTTAGAGTAGGGATATTTTGTGATAGACAAAATTATATTTTATAGAAAGTAGGCTGACTAAAAAAAGGACTTAATTTATGAAATGTAATCAGACTAAAGCCTTTTTGATAAAATGTTTCTTTAGTTTGAGTTGGCTCATACACATTTGATAAACTAAAGAATAATGTCAGCATAGCACAGCAGTTGTATTGGTTTTTCTTTTTTTTTAACCAGTTGTAGTGTTTTGTTCCCTACCACTCCAACCCTAGTAAAATAATGATTTGAATTCATCAGGGCATTATTTAAAGAAAGTCTAAGCAATATAGAAAATTCTTTAATAAAACTCCTGAAAATTCCAGGAAGGAGGGGCTTCAAAAACTCCTACCCTAGAGGTACCTGGCTGGCTTAGTCAGTGAAGCATGCAACTCTGGACCTTAGGTTTGTGAGCTTGAGCCCCACGTTGGGTCTGGTAAGAAATTTCTTAAAAAATAAAATTTTTAAAAACAACAAAAAAACCCACCTGCTACCCTTTCTACTTTTTTTAGCTAGACAAGGAAGCCAAGGATGCAGAGGAGCAAGTCGAAAAGGCATTTGTTCCTGTGTTTAGAAAATGCCTGATTAGGGGCACCTGGGTGGCTCAGTGGGTTAAAGCCTCTGCTTTCAGCTCTGGTCATGATACCAGAGTCTGGGGATCAAGCCCCACATCAGGCTCTCTGCTCAGCGGGGAGCCTACATTTCCCACTCTCTCTCTGCCTGCCTCTCTGCATACTTGTGATCTCTATCAAATAAATTAAAAAATAATCTTAAAAAAAAAAAAAAAAGCCTGATTAACAAAGAGGGTCTCTTCAACAAATGATGCTGGAACAAGTGAACATCCACATGCAAAGAAAAGTGAATCTAGACACAGACCTACATCCTTCACCGGTTAACTCAAAATGTAACATAGAACTAATAAAACACGAAACTATAAAACTCTTAAAGATAACAAAGAAGAAAACCTTGATGACCCTCATTATGGTGATGCCTTTTTGGGTACAACATCAAAAACATGTAAGAAATAACTGATGAAAGAAATAAAACTGATACCATGAAAGAAATAACTGATAAGCTCAACTTTGTTAAAATTAAAAACTTTTGCTCTGCAAGACAGTATCAAGAAAATCAGGATAAGTCACAGATTGGGAGAAAAGATTTACTAAAAACACACTTATAATCAAGGACTATTACCTAAAATATACAAAGAACTCTTAAAATTCAACAATAGGAAAACAAACCTGATTAAGAAGTGGGCCAATAATCTTAATAGATATCCCCAAAGAAGATATACAGATGGCAAATGAGCATATTAAAAAAACGCTCCACATATGTTAACAGGAAAGTGCAAATTAAAATAAGATACTACTACACACCTGTAATAATCCTGAACACTGACAATACCAAATGTTGGTGAGGATGTGGAGCAACAGGAACTCTCATTCACTGCTTCTGGGAATGCAAAATGGTACAGCCACTTTGGAAGACAGCTTGGTGGTTTCTTATAAAACTAAACATGTTCTTACCATTCGATCCAGCAACCATGCTCCCTGGTATCTATCTAAAGGAATTGAAAGCTTATGTCTATACAAAAACCTGTAAACAGATGTTTACAGCAGATTTGTTCCTAATTGCCAAAACCTGGAAGCAGCTAAGATGTCCTTCAGTAGGTAAATGGATACACTTTGGTACAATCCACATACAGAATATTATTCAGTGCTAAAAAGAGCTATCAAGCCATAGTAAGACATGAAGAATCTTCAATGCACATTACTAAGAGAAAGAACTCAATTTGAAAAAGCCATATATAGTACGATTCCAACTATATGATGCTCTGGAAAAGGCAAAGAAAAAAATAAATGGAGACCATACAACGATCAATGCTTACTAGGGGTGGGGACAGATGATTAGGCAGAGCACAGAGGATTTTTAGGGCACTGACAAAACTCTGTATGTTAATGACGGATACATGTCATTACACATTTGCCCAAACCCTTAGAATGCACAACACCAAGAGAAAAAAAACCTAGGGTAAACTATGGACTTCCGGTGATTTTGATTCTTCAATGTAGGTTCAACCTTGGTTAAAAAATGTACCATTCTGGTGAGTGATGTTGATAATGGGAAACTATTCGTCTGTGGGATTGGGAGGAATATGGGAAATTTCTGTATCTGCTTCTCAATTTGTTGTAAACCTAAAACTGCTCTAAAAAAAAAATAAAGTCTTAATAATAAAACACTTGATTAGTAGAATAAAACACTTGATTAGTAGAGTTTACACACTGAGTCAGTTGTTTAATTCTGAAGAAACCAGTCTTCATTTGGAGTAAATGTCACATAGTGAAAGAGGCAACATGAATTCTTGAATTTAAGGAAGCAAAGAATCAACTGGACTGTGATTCTGAATGTAAATCCAGTGGAGATTTTTGCTACTCTTTTTATTAGGACTGCTCTGGTTACAAAGTTGTACCGGTTTTGAGTGATCTGTCCCCAACCGTATTCCCTACATGAGATATATTTTTATTGTCTGATTTTGTGGAATACAAAGTTTTTCAGGAATGGATCTAAGGTTCCTGGGGCAGAAACACCCCTATGGTTTGTATACAGTGAAGTATTTTTGGGCACAATACATTGGGAGAGAAGAAGGCATCTACTGGCTAAGTCTAATAATACAGCTCAGCCTTTGGACTTTTATAAGTCCTTAGTAAAAGAAGGTGGGGCAGGGAAAGAGGGTAGTCTAAATACTGAAAAAGGGCTTCCAGTGTAGCATATTATAGGTTCCCAGCTAATGAAGTCCTAGAATCAAAACTCCACTTTAGAGATAAGAAAACTATGACCTAAAAGCTTTTTTCTACTTCACTTGTATGCCTAGTAAAGCTTTAAAAGCCTTCTTATATAGGCCAATGCTCATTACGCCAGGTAACTGGCTATTTTAACTGTTTTGGCATCATGTTATAACCAAGTCAACAAGGAGGCTTTGTCCTTCCCCAATGCAGTTCATTTTATTCTGCAAAACAATGAGGAAATAGTGCTTTTTTCTTTTTTGTTTTTTTTTTTTAAACCCAAACTGCTTCATAACCAATTTTACTGGAATGGATCCATTTTGAATTCCAAAAATATTCAGATGTAAAATTGCCAAAGAGAGAGATAAAAATATTAAATGGAGAAAGATAATAAAATATTACCCAACAGTCCCAGTTTGTAAGATCTGGGGTAATGACTCATGGAATAAAGCACTGATATAAAAAAAAATGTAGTCTTCCAAAGTGAAGAAACTCAAGAAATTTAGATTAAAACAAAATACTTAAATAATATTTGAAGTTATTAAGTGGCACTTAATGAAACCTAACCAGATGTTTATATAAACCACATAAAACAGATATACAGTAATTATCTTTAAAAAATTGAGAGTAATTCAAAATAAGCAAGCCAAGGAAAGATTATATATACTGACAAAACAACAGCAACCCGTCCAAAGCTTTGGTATGTTTTACTTTGATAGAAGCATACATGATTCTTCTAACTTTGGATTTGAATTTTGGGTACACAAAGAGACATTTGGAAACAATGATGTATAAACTATTCTTTGTACTTCTCTCATTATAGAATCATTCCAAATTTCTAGTGTTCACGATCTTATGTGGGATAAAGTTCTGTATAAAGAACAGAGAAGAGGCTCCTGGCTGGCTCAGTCAGAAGAGCATGTAACTCTTTTTATTTTATTTTATTTTTTTAAGATTTTATTTATGTATTTATTTGAGAGACAGAGGGTGAGTGTGAACTGGGTGGGGTTGGAGGAAAGGGGTGGAGGGAGAGAGAATCTCAGTACAGGGCTTGATCTCAGGATCCTGAGATCAGGAACTGAGCCAAAATCCAGAGTCGGCTGCTTAACTGACTGAGCCATGCAGTGCCCTGCACATGCAACTCTTGATCTTGGGATTGTGAGTTCAAGCCCCAGGCTGGATGTAGAGATTACTTAAAAACAAAACAAAACAAAACAAAAAAACACAACCACAAAAAACAGAAAGGCAAAAATGTAACACACTATAAATCCTTAAGGAACATATAAATACACTTTCATGTCAAATTGTCATCATGCAATACCTTTGCCTTTCCAGAAATGGCACTCAAAACTGCTCAGACTTGGGTCTTACACTGGGCCAGAGTTTCAAAAAAATGCTTAGCTTTGCCTATGAAAGGAGAGACTGAGTTCCTGTTGCTTGAGAATTTCAATCATCTGTGGGAGCATCTAGAGAAATCTTGGGGAGGATCTATCTGGGTGAAGCTGCCACCACTGCTATTTTTTAAAGTACAATGGGCTCAGATCCCCTTTGTAGAATGAGGAAATGTTAACAGTAGAGAAAACTGCTTTCCTCTCTGCCTCTTAGATATGGTGCCTCAAAACTCCTAGTCCTCTTCCAGTCAGCTGGCAAAGAGAGGTACATTAAAGAAAAGACTAGGAAAACAAGGAAGGGGGAAAATGAAGAGGACTTTTAGAAGCAGGCACAAATAAAACAAAAACAAATAGAAAAACAGCGAGCAAAACTAATCAAATGTTAGCAATTATTCAGAGTGCTCTTCATTGCCCTTCTCCTCCTCCTTCTTTATTCCCCAAACCTCTTCTCATTCTCAGCTCTGAATCTGTAAAACTTTAAGGCATTTAAGAAACAAGACTTTCTGAACAGAATGTAATTATTTTCAAAACATCCTACAGTTAGAACATTACAGGGAGAAGTCTCACTGATGAAACGGACAAAAAATGAGATCAGAATCAAGAAACTAGGTTTCCAAATCCCAGCATTCCACAGAACAATGATTATTGATCATGTATGAAAGCCACTAAATAAAATACAAAAATGCAAAATAAGTTACTTGGGTTATATAAAACAAGCTAATGGGAGAGTAATCCTAGTCAACATGTCCAATATTCCTGTATATTAAGGTGATATAGTAGTGGTCAAAGGAGTATCACAGAGCAGAAAGGTGCTTCACTCTGAATCTCATGGACAGCTATCATTTCTGCTATGTCCTAAAGCAGTAATTTACAATGGAAGAGGAAGATATTGTTATAATTTGAGAACCTTCATAAACCACTCCTCCAGGTGGAAGTCACTGGGATGAACAAACTTGTACTCAGAGGAATAAAGAACAGGAAGCCTATGAATATCAAAGATGTAATTCTTACATTTATAAAAAGATAAATATACTTTTTTGGTGCATTAAGGGATTAATAGAAAACTTCAAGGATGAGTCTGTGTGATTTCCAGTAGCTCCAAAAGAGAAGAAACAGAACTATAAAGAGCCATGAGAGATTTTAGGAAACAAGGACACACATTATGGGCATTGATAGTTTTTGGTGAAGCAATTGTTTTAGAAGTGCAACAGAAAGTGCCAGGGCTTTCAATAAGGTTTTCAATGTTTCACACACCTCAGTTTTCTAATTCTTTTCAGAAGTCAGTTTGTTGTGATATACTGGTGAGGTTTTCAAGTACTGGAAATTTCAGAAGTTGCAGCAACTCTTACCCACTGTGCTAAAAAGTCTTTGTTTTTGGTTTGTGATTTTATAGCCAGTGATAACAATGGACCATTGTTAGTGATTGACTGACCAGAGAGTAATTATCCAGTTATCTTAGGAATTAAAAAAATAAATGTAGAAATGTTAATAATAGGAGGTAGAGTTGCCTCTCTGTAGGGCAATGATAATACTAGTCACAGTTTCTACTTGTCCCTATTACTTAAAGGTTAGCAGAGCACGGTCAGCAATATACCTGCCTCTGGTAGTTTCCTTCTACACCCTTACTTCTCCATTGCTGATCCTTCTTTTCTACAGACAGGCACCCAGTAGTGTTCTGGGAGTTCCACCTTTTCTTCCAATTTAAAACATAAGGAAGAGCTCACAACGGTCATCTGTATTTCTTGGCTGACCGATGTAATATTTTGATTCAAAGTCTCACTAGTTTGACTAAGCCAGTTTTCTAAAACAAAATTTTTGAACTACAAAAACCAAGATATGTTTCACTACAAAACTTTTGAGAGAAATGAAGGGGAAAAATACCAATACCATCTTCCAGAAATAACCACAATTAAATTTATGATGATTTCCTTCATCTTATCCCAACATATATTTTTATTAAAAATCCAAATAAATGCTTTCTTGGTACATGCTTTTTCCCCACTTAATATGCCACCATGTCTTCAGCTTTAGGAACTCTTTATTTTCTTTCTAGGGAAGCATAATCTGAGTAGGGCCCTATTTCAAGTGTGTTCTACTCTTGGGTAGGGATGCAGCCTCTGTTCAAGTTTCTTTTAACTAGAGGTAGGCTAGGGCTCAGAGGAAACAATCAACATTTTACCATGGTTGGGGTTTTTTGTTTGTTTTTTTCATTTTTAAACTTTACTGAATAATTTATTTAAACTTTCTGCCCTTGTCCTACTCTCTCAAGCATGAAGATATCTGTTAATACTTTCATTATTAGGCACTTACCAAGAGCAACTACCCCCCTTCAATGGACTAGAGTTACTATAAATAATTATGTAACACAAATTAAATTACTGAGTTTGAGTAACTGTTATAAACAATCTATTGTTTGTAACTAGTGATAAGTGACCCTAGGGAACCAAGGACATATCCACGACTAGAGTAATGTGGTTCTCAAAGTGTGACCCTCAGACCAGCAACATCATTATCATCTGCAAACTCCTCAGAAATGCAAATTACTGGGCCCTAGTCCAGGAAGGACCAACTAAATGACAAACTCCGAGAGTGGAGCCCAGAAGTCTGCATTTTAATAAGTGCTCCAGGTTAAGAACCACTGGCCGAGGGATCTAACACTGTAAGATCTTCTAGAAAAATTCTTAAGTTTTTCGTAGTAGGCAAGGGGGACTGATGCAAAAACAGGACTAGTGGAAGGCAGGGACTTGGTCAGGGAGAACTTGCTGTGTCGTAACAATGTTGGGATTTAGTAAGTAACTTAGCTTTCTTCCTAGAGGGATTAGGACCACAATCACCAAGTCCCAGACCTATGTAATCAAAATCTGCGGTAAGGCCCAGAGCAGGACCCCCAGGTGGTGCTGACATAAACTGATCTTCAGAACCTACTACCCCAGCCTACATTGTTGCCTAGAAAGGATCACTGCAGCTTCCAGGATGTGGTACCTTCCTGTCTAATCCAGTTACCCTCAAACTCTAAGATAGGCTTTATGTTTTCTATCAAAAAGGGCTATTTTTATTGGTATTACCCAATTTCCTGCAACTGAAACCTGGAGGTGAGAATCTGACTGAGAATTATTATTATTATTATTATTATTATTATTATTTAAAGTAGGCTCTGTACCCCACACTGGGCTTGAACTCATGACCCTGAGATTAAGAGTTGTGTGGTCTGCCGACTGAGCCAGACAGGCACCCCAAGAACTACCTTTCTGAACAGTAGCTCTGAAGAGCAAGGCCTGAATCTTCAGGGAGTCTGAGAAGCCAAGAGGCTGGTTACAAAAATGTATATATGCACATATATTCCTCAAGGAGAAGAATTCACAACTTTTACTAGGTTCTTAAGGGTATCTGTGAGGCTCATAAAAGCTTAAAAACCAAACCAAACCCACAAAGAGCCCATCTGTCTAGGAAGCAAATGGTTCCTACGTAAAAGTGAAATGAACCCTGCATAAAGTGCTGACCTTGTGAATCTGGGTGTTAGGCACACACACAAATGAAAACTAATGGCTTGTACTGAATAATGCTGAAGAGTGAGACAAATCTGAGGGGTTATCCACTGTCCCGATGCGATGATCTAATATTGTAAAAGCTGGGACTTTCATTGGAGAGGTTTTACTTTCTTCAAGGCCAAACTGATGAAGATGATACTTTGTTTCCTAGCATTACGCTAGGAAATTTATTTAGTATCTGTTTTAATTATCAGAAATATCCTATGAGGAAGGCAGTTTTATTATTAGGTAGTGAGAGAATAATAAAGTTTAAAAAAATATTTACTTATTTTAGAGAAAGAGAGAGTGCACACCAAAGGAGGGGCAGAGGGAGAGGGAGACAGAATCTCAAGCAGACTCCTCACTGAGTGCCAAGCCCAAGGTGGGGCTTGACCTCATGACCTCAAGATCATGACCTAGGATGATATCAAGAGTTGGACATTAACCATCTAAGCAACAGAGACGCCCCAAGAAAGATAGAAGGTTTTAAACTTATCTCAATAGGTCAGGGACAACCAACAGTGTCAACAGCTTTGTTCAGTCACAATGCTGCCAATAGTTAAAGTCAACCAATCTGCACACACTCCTGCTTCCGAGACCCTGACACCCCCCTGACTTCTATAAGTCCCCAAACCCAAAATAATCAGCAGCCTACTTTGTTGAGTAGGCCTATGTTTTCATAAGTACAGTTCTCCACTGTCCAGCAACAGTAAATTCAGCGTTTTGTTTCAGGTATTGAATAGTGAATGACTTCTTCCAGTAAGTCAAGAGGATTGGGATACAAGCAGTCTGACTCCAGACCCTAAACTTTTTAAGTCATTATAGTCACCCTAAGCAAATATCTTAGTATTTGGATTACGATAGTTTATTTGGAAAGCCTGATTTCATCCTCCTTTTCTTGACCATAGAAATGTTATTTAAAGACAGTATATGGTGGGGCACCTGGGTGGCTCAGTTGGTTAAGTGCCTGCCTTTGGCTCAGATCATGATCCTGGAGTCCTGGAATTGAGCCCTATGTTGGGCTTCCTACTCTGCTTCTCCCTCTCCTTCTGCCCCTCCACCCCACTCGTGCTCTCTGTATTGCTCGCTCTAATAAATAAACACAATCTTAAAAAAAAAAAAAGACAATAAATGGTAATTTATTATTGCACCTAATTTTAGTCTTCTATGGAGACTGTGAACATGTTAAGTCCCTATAAAGTTAAGCAGTATTATCCACCAACTTTTATAACTCCAAGTTTCCATTTTTAAAAAACTGAAACACATTTAAAACATAACATTCTCTTAAATGTTAAGCTGCAAAGAGTTTCTAAATATAAATAACAATATATTTTTGTACTAAGACAAAATATATCTTAGAAAATATACCTTTTATATTGTTTACAAAACATTCCCAGAAATAATCACATGGAAAAAATTTTTTCTATCATTCAACCTCCTTTACTGATATATTTAAATACTTAATAGCTTTCAAGGTATTAATAAAGAAAATAAAACATGTGCAGTGTATTTTTTGTAAATAAAAAATTAAGACAAACAGATAATCTCTAAAAAAACCCTGAAACTAAAAATATTGTTTGCCATGGGAACTCAAAGTCCACGTTCTCTTGGTAATGACTATTTCCCCTACGATGTATGTTCTCCCTTTGGCTTTCTTTCTGAGCTTTAATATAAAGCTAAAAATTCTCGGCCAAAATGTTGGCCATTTTAAGATCCATAAATCTGGGCAAGCAGTCACATGGCTCAATAATAATCTTTTTTTATTTTATTGCTTTTTAAAATGTCTCAGTAATTTGGAAAACAGAATATAAAGGGAGATGAACTCTTCTGAGCCTGCAAAACTAGAAGGGCAGATTGTAGGAAGGAAGAGAGCTATTAAATGCAAGCAGGCTGAGAGCAGTGTACAGAACTCATTGTAAAGAAATATAAAGTAATGAGTTAGGCAACACCAATTTCTACAGAAAATGAGTACACCCCTGGTACTCATATGCTACAAGACAGTGAACAAAGAATAAATGTTTCATAGAAGACTTGACTCTAAACTTTCAGCACAGTGCTTAAAAAACTAAATAGAGGGGCACCTGGGTGGCTCAGTGGGTTAAAGCCTCTACCTTGGGCTCAGGTCATGATCCCAGCATCCTGGGATGAGCCTTCCATTGGGCTCTGCTCAGTGGGAGCCTGCTTCCCTCTCTCTCTCTGCCTGCCTTTCTGCCTGCTTGTGATCTGTCTGTCAAATAAATAAATGAAATCTTAAAAAAAAAAAAACAAAAAAAACCCAAAAAACACCTAAATAGAATTCTAAGGTGTTTACTGCCTTGGTATAAGTCAAAGGATGTTGTTTAAAAATGAAATAACTAACTTTATTTTGAACAAAGATTTAGAACAGTTTTCTACTACAGAGTATTCAAGTAAAAGCAAGCAGAATGACACAAGATCTTTGAGTAGAGGCTTTGATATTCAACAGGATTAAACAAATGAGCACTGGTGTCTTTTAATGCAGAACAGATTACGAAGAAACTCATGAAATCAGACACAATTCTAAAGGGACCACAAAGGTTAAAGAATGTAAGGGCAGGGTGTATCCAGTACATGTGATAATATTCAGAAAAGCAGCAGCAGGAAAACAAATGGGGGAGAGATTAATACTAAAAAATGAGATTTCTTTTTTCATCTTTAACACAAGTTATCATTCTTTTCTCCCAGAAAAGAATGGTTGTCAATAAGGACCCAATGAAGCAATCACTTTTCTTAATATGAAAATAAAAACAACCAGAAAGGAGACCTAGCTAGTCATACCAGGTGTCACCCCTTAGCTCTTCTTGGGATTTAGTAAACTTTGCATCCTCTCATTTTTTATAGGTGTAACACCAATCTGTTGGAACTGTTGGTTGTTAGGTAAAACAGACTTTACAAATGGTGAAATGAGAAACAGTTGGTCTCCAGGTACACTTATTACTAGTTTTAAAGGAAACTGTCGGAGCTGAAGCTTCATTCCAATCACTCAAGCACGTGGCTGAAACACAGACAGCCTTTAGTCCAGGGGAGGCCCAGTAGGGAATTCAAAGACTAATGCAGTGCCCGGAAAAACACCTTTAAAATTTTGTTGTTGTTGTTGTTGTTTGTTTGTTTGTTTTGTTTTTGTTTATTTTTAATTTTTTATTTTTTATAAACATATAATATATTTTTATCCCCAGGGGACCTTTAAAATTTTTGAAGCTACTTAATGGCATGAAATTTTTTGGTGGTTAGAATCTTCCCAAGCTGCCTAAGCAAACCTATAAGCAGGAGAACCACTGAGGCCAAGTTTGAACTTAAAGACCATTGTTAGGGTTTATGATGGTCTGTCATTACAAACTCTAATCCCTTTCACACACACATTCCTGTGATTAGATCTGTCTGACATTAAAATGCCACCAAATTCTGAAAAAAAAAACATTAAGACTAAAAGAAAAAAAAGTTCCAAGTTTGTAAGAAGTGAACCTCAGATGAGAAAAATGCAATCACTCTATGCTGTAACTATTCATTGCAGAAGTCAGAAAAGGTAGAACAGACACCAGAGTAGGCACAACTTTCTGGTTCTATCACCTTTGCTCCCTACTCAACCTTCTGATTTCATTCTCTTCTTGTAATATGAAAATTAAAATTTATCTGGTAATGAAGGGTGAGCCCTTCCCAAAAATAACTACCATACAAAAGCAAGACTGGGGGGTTTATTCAAGAGTATCTTTGTTAATTTGATCATAGGGGAAAAAAAAAAAATGAACTGATATCCAACAATAAAAGAATGATCAAATGAATCACAGAAATTAAGTAGATCATTAAAAATATGTTTTAAGCGATTTAATGGTATGAGAAAACACTCAGGAAAAATTATACAAAATCATATTTATGTTATGATCCCTATTTTTAAAAAATACGTAACATATTTTTAAACAAAAGAAATTACCAAACAAGGAAAACACAAAGATAAGCTGGATGAGGGAAAGGAATTCCTTCTGTTATCTTTAACTACGCTAGAAGCTTTATGCCCATATCCCAGGAAATTTGCCTAGGACAGATGCATTTACCCACATGATAGTTTTTTTTTTTAAAAGATTATTTATTTATTTATTTGACAGGCAGAGATTACAAGTAGGCAGAGAGGCAGGCAGAGAGAGAGAGGAAGAAGCAGGCTCTCTGCCAAGCAGAGAGCCCGATGTGGGGCTCGATCCCAGGACCCTGGGATCATGACCTGAGCCGAAGGCAGAGGCTTTAACCCACTGAGCCACCCAGGCGCCCCATGATAGTTTTTTTTTTTTTAAAGAAAGCTTTTTCCTAATGTATTTATAATTGTTTTGTATTTGGTATTGTTGAATTCACATTATCTATTGTCTTGGTAGCTAGGGCTTTTCTAGGAGGGGCATACTAGAAGTCGAAGGTCTAAAGTGCGGACTACTCAGTTTGAGCTGCTACTTCTGTGCATGTGCCAGCACATTTAAATCTTTCCCTGCCAATTTCTCTAAGAAAAGTTCTGAACATTCAAATCTCTCTAAAACCTTGCCTTTTCTCTCTTTCCTCTTTTAAATAAAATTCCCTTTGGACACTGTAAGTAAAAACATGAAAAGCAAACAAAGAAAAAAAAACCTCACTGAGTATGTCTCCGGAATTATAGTTCTTTAGTAACTTTTTAAGTAGTTGCTTAATTCAGAATATGCATCTTCTATAAAAGTATTAAAAGGAAAAAAAAAGCTTTGGGGATGCACCTGTGGCTTAGTTTCTCTTCTATTAATTTAAGGGTTATAATACTCTATTTCTAGACTTTATTCTGTGCCAATTAGAGTTAGGTGAGTGTTTCAAGAAGAAAAATGATCTTCCTTCTGAAATTTAAAATACAATGAATAAAATACAATGAAAACAAAACTCCATCAGTTAACCTTTTATAATACATTGTAGAGTAATCAAACTTGGTTCAGTTTAATTCATGCAAAAATATAAAAATTCATTTTATTTTATTATATTTGGGGATAATGAAACAAAATCAGAACATCTGCTGGCATGTTAAATGTCTTTCTAATTAAATCTAGCAGTTGAATGAACCAATTCATTAATAATAAGGCTAGTTTATTATCTCATTAATACAGATGGTTAATATCAGGAACAATAAAAGAATCTCAAAAAGTACAAAAACAATTGCAAAGTGGCAAGGGCATCAGAGGGAACAGTATTTGAAGCAAAAGAATACCCTGAAAACAAAAAACAAAGTAAAGTAATTTAGGAATATTTGATATAGAATCGGTAGGTAAAGTATGTGTTGAATATGTTGATATTCCTCAAGACATGATCTTTGCAGTCCGTGACTTATGCAACCCCTTTGAAAAATAACTGCTCAACATAATAATATTCAGAAACCCGGTAAACTCCTTATACAAAACACTGTATTGTTTTCTGAGACGTTTCTAGATAATTTAAAGCACATTATACTCCATTACCCCATGGAAAGAATGTAGAATTTTAAAAAAAATTCTCAATTCTAATCACATTTCCCTGGTACTTTGAATTTTGGATGAGTGTGGAAATACAAAGAAAAATTTTTAATAAGGTCTGAACAATTTGGTCCAAGAATTATGATAATTAAGTATCTCAAAAAAGCACAAAAACACTCTATCCTATCCCCTAGCTTAATACTTCATTAATAGAGTTCCCTGGAGATTTTCTAAAGTGGCTAACATATCCTTCCTCAAAGGCAGAGATATATTCTTCCTCATTCCAGATCCCTTGTATATGGTAACTTCATTTAAAGGATTTTTGTCATTTCTGCATATAAGACATTACAAAGATAATTTTGGGTTACAGCGATAGCTGAAGTTACTACAGCTGAGAGAATGGAACAAAAAAATTTAAATCAAGTTTCAGAAAATCCATAATTTGTTTATCATGCTTATAATATGTAAACATCTCCATTCTAAAATATTTATTGAAAATCTACAGTATACTAGGCACCAAGCTAGGACAAAAGACTACAGAGAGGAAGACATGGATCCTGTCCCCAAAGCACAGGTAGAAACACAAGCAATTATGGCATATTATAGATACGGATATGTGCAAGGTACAAGGAAAATCCAGGGTATGGAGGGCATTTAAGTCTGCCAATCAAAGTCTAGGAGTTATCTGAATTAAGACTTTAAGGGCAACTATGAGTACTATATGGGAGAAGGAAACCTAGTTGGAACAGCAGAGAGACCATGAACACTTCAAGGAGAAATATAGCTGAGACAGCATTTCAGGGAACTATAAATATTACTAATATTTAGAGATCTGACTGCAGTAAGGAAGCCATAGCAATGGTTCTGGTGGAATATAGGAGGGTCTGAATTAGGGCAGTGGTGATGAACAGGAGTGACTGCCCAGTGCTTATCAGGTGAGTGACAAGAATCATTCTGATGCTATTGTTTCCTTGGACTAAGAGACCTCGGGATTTCCCACCAGAAGAATCTTACTTATCTTGGTTTCTGAATCCTGTTGGGTATTTCTGTTTTTTTTTTTTTTTTTTTTTTTTTTTTTCCACTATGTCCCATAGCCTGGCTTTCAAATTGGACCTGACTACCAACAAGTGCAACTCCTTAGGTTCCGTTCCAATATCCAGGCATACAGATACTTCAGTTTCTGCAGTAACCAGCAATTTTAAATACCTTCAGTTTCACCCTGCTTCTCCAGGTCAAATTTCTGCCCGATCTCTAACCTCTCTCTTACATCTTGACATGACAAAGTAAACTTGTCCTTTTTGCAATTCTCTATTACATCTACTTCCTATTTTTTGTTCTCTAAGTTATGGACTCTGAAAGATTCTTGCTTTTACTGACTGCATTTGACGCATTATGGGATACAGAGGATGGATTACTACCAGCAGAAAAAGCACTCTTTAAAATACTTTCAAGAAGGGGGCTACCTGTCATCACTCACACAACAAAACATAAGAAACACCACCACCACCACCACCACCACCAACAACAACAACAAAATCCCCCAAAAACCAATAACCCATGTGTTTTTAGAGTCTAAGTCATTACCTGTTATCATTCTTAATAGCAATTACTTAGCTTTTTCTTATGCTTGTTAATAACGGATAAATAAGGACTAGGAAAAATTTCTTTTCATTGGTTATAACCTCAGTCAGACCCTCTTCACTGCCATATTTTGTCTTAACACAAACTAGAATTCAACTAACATTTCTAATCATTTTGGCAGAATCCATCACAAACTGGATGTGATGTTGTTGCCTACTACTGTACTATTCACCTGTATATCAGTGAGTGGTTCCCAAGCTTCAATGTACCTCCAAATCACCTGAAAGACTTGTTAAACCAGAGTACTAAGCTCCATCTCAAGCTGCTCATTCAGTAGGTCTGGGGTGTGGCATGTGAATTTGTATTTCCAGGTGATGTTGATGCAGCTGGACAATCATGTTTTGAGAACCACTGTCATATACTCACAAGGGGGTATGAATGCAAGGAAGAAAGTGGTATCCCAATTATGGTTTACCACCCTTCCCCCCAAAAAGCTTCTCTAAATTAGACTGCAATTCTGGTCAGATAGTTTAGAAGGTTAAGTCTTGATCATGGGAAAGATTCCAAAGTATCAATTCTTCTTAAGGAAAGAAAATAATAAATGCAACTGTGTTTCATGGCTATTTTAACAGAGATGCTCTGTGGGAGAGCTTAAGATGTTGCAGTTTCATTAGCATGATCCAGTGTTGCTATGGGGACCAACTGGAGAGGAATCATCAGTACACAAGAAAATGAAAAGAGAGGAATTGATGAAGTAAAACAACAACAAGAACAAACATTTCTGAGAAAATAAAGCCAAGTCGCATTGCCCATTTTCTGGCATTTACATAAATTAAGGTATAAATTCTCCTTTAACAATGAGATGTAGCCACATACAGATAGTACCATCTTTAACAGATGCACAATTCCTCTGCAATTCAGAGAGAGAAGCAAAAACAAAATCTTTTGAAAGGGAGAAGAAGGAAATGGCATTAGGGGTTTTTATTAAGCACAGTTAGGCATGATGACTGCGAGACCAGTGGCTGTGCAGAAAGGAACATTTTGCCCACTTGGATCCAGTTCTGCACAATAGGGAGATGGAAGACTCAGGCAGATAGGACACATAGCTCTGCAGACTGAGAAAGGGAGAAGGTAGGTGAATGGCCTGTTCTTAAGTCTGTTAAAAAATGGAACTAACAAGACCCAGAGAGGAAGGAAGAACCTGAAATAAACATCAATTCTTCATCTAAACCATCTTGTATCTGCTTTCAGTCTCCCTTCTTCAAGTCTTTTATTCCATCAGTTCCTAAAATTAAAACCATCCTATCTCCTTATTTTCTTCCTCAACATATCTGAACTTTTCTAGCTTATACTTTGTCTACTTTTTTTTTTTAAGATTTTATTTAATTATTTGACAGAGAGAGACACAGCAAGAGAGGGAACAAAAGCAAGGGGAGTGGGAGAGAGAGAAGCAGACTTCCCACTGAGCAGAGAGACTGATGTGGGGGTTGATCCCAAGACCCTGGAATCACAACCTGAGCCGAAGGCAGATGCTTAACAACTGAGCCACCCACAAGCCCACCCGACATCTATCCACTTTTTAAAATGAAGTTTAAAAAAAATTTTTTTTGAGAAAGAGAGAGCATGCATGTGTGAGTTGCGAGGAAAGGCAGAGGAAGAGAATCTTTAAGCAGACTCCCTGCCCAGTGTGGCAGGACTCAATCCCAGATCACAGCCTGAGCAAAAACCAACACCCAGACACTCAACCAACTAAGCCATCCAGGCATCCCGTCTATCTACTTCTGTTATCCAACTTTATTTTTTACCATCCCTCTTGTTGTCTATGTCCTTTTTAACACCAACTTGGAAGAAATTCCTAATCAGAGCTTTCCTCTCCTCGTCAGATGCCACATTCATTGTCCCAACTTTAATGATTTTTAACTGTAATCCCAGATGCCTCAGATCCCAAGGAGCTCCACTGGGTATGACGGGAAAACCAAAACAGATAGCTCCTTGGCCTTCCCTGACCCTCTTTAGCCACAGAGGCCTAGCTTTTATAGGTTTTATATGTTAGGATTTTGCATAAGATAATCTGGAAAATAGTTCCATCACTTAAAAAAACTTTGAGAAATACTGCTAATATACTAAATCATTTGCCACTCAACAAATTGTTGTTACTGGTACTATTGTCTACATGTACATGTTTTGTTTCATAAATTATACTGGGAGCTCCTTAAAAGTAGCTTATCTGTCTTTTCCCCATTGTGTTTAGCTCAGTGCCAAGGTAAAGCAGTGCATTCTGTTGACGGATTCATTTTATTTTTTTAGATTATTTATTTATTTATTTGACAGACAGAGATCACAAGTAGGCAGAGAGGCAGGCAGAGAGAGAGAGGAGGAGGAAGCAGGCTCCCTGCTGAGCAGAGAGCCCAAAGTGGGGCTAGATCCCAGGACCCTGGGATCATGACTGGAGCTGAAGGCAGAGGCTTTAACCCACTGAGCTACCCAGGCACCCCAATTGATTCATTTTAAAATTTATTTTGTAAGTGATCTCGTAAAATTCATACTGAGGTGACAAATTCTGAGATGATTGACATAATATACTGCCTATGAGTAATAGCTCACATAAAAAAAAGCATCTCTTGATATAAGTTAGTGTGTAATGCAAAAGAATGGATTGATACATGATTTTTTTTTTTTTTTAAATCAGCAGCAAACCCACAGGACAGACTTTTGAGGAACAGAGACCTTTCCAATGCCACTCAAATCAGGCCATCTAAATTTGCAGTTAATTTGTGAGACTGACCCAGCTTTGTGACGTTATTGATAATTTCTCAATCCCATTCATGCCTTTTGGGTTTACATAACTTTTTTGTATACTGATGCACAACTATACGAACTGGTTCATTTTGCTGAACTACATGTACTGCACTTTATGTTTTTCTTATCTCATTATTTAAGAAATATGCAGCTAATGAAACATCCATTGATATGGTTACTTCCTTGGAATTACAACTGCATTTGAGATGCAAGAGGCTAGCTTATTGCAACTGAAGAGAAGAGAAGGCCACCAAGTGGAATACTGAACTGAGAACAAAGTGCCTTTGTCACCATAAGACCCTGCTGTTCTTCATGCATTTCTTTAAAAGGGTGAGTGGTAATATTGTTCCTGTGTCCAGTACAGAAATAGAGCTGTGTTTTTGTTAATCACTGAGGGGAAAAAACAAAACAAACTCAAAACTCTTTTCTTGCAAAAAGGTACATTACAAATATATACAGTGTCTCTAGGAGAAAAACAACTTTGCCTGATTCCTGAAGTCTGTTAGGAGAGAAGAGCAAGACCAGAATCTTCCTCACTTTCTTCCCTCTGTCTGCTTTCCTTCCGTTTCTCTTCTTTCAACCTATATGAAAACCCTAATAAGAGAGAACGTAGTTGGAGCTTCAGTGAGCATTCTCTCTCAGCTTCTAGCAGCTACAGTGGCCCTCAGAGACTATGGATCCCAAAACAATGTACAGGCTGGCTGCTGTCAGTGTCTTGGAGTCAGGGTGAAGGGGCAACAGAAAAGGAGAAGTGAAGACTTGAAGAATCAGGAGCCAAAATGACTGGGAAAAGAGTGGTTACTAGCACATCAGAATACCAGAAAAAGGAATAATTTTTTTGAAGGGAAGACTAAAAAAGAAGAGTGTGGAAAAAAATTGTTTGGACGTTGCAAACAGAAGCATTTATTCAAAAGATATACAATTTGAGCTCTTCTGCACCAGTAACTAGGCATTCAAAGTAGAAATGAAATAACAGGAGGTTACTTTAGGTAGGTAACAATAGATGGAGCACATTATATTTCATTTGTGAAAACTGCTTGTAACTGCCTTTTGAAATTTTTTTCTAATCATATAAATAACTCCATATAAAGAGGGAGGCTTTAAAATGCTAAATTATAATTATGTTTAATGAATATACCAAGATTATAAATGTATATATCAAGATTATAAAATGCTGATTAATGTTTTAGAAAACACATCAACTAATCACATGACCATAAATTCTAATCTAGATACTTTACATTTTTCATTTTTTAAAGACTTTGTTTTTTTAAAGTAACCTCGACTGCCAACATGGGGCTTGAACTTATGACCCCAAACCGAGATCAAGAGTTGCAAGCATGCTCTACCAACTGAACAGACAGGGGCTCCTAATCTAAATACTTTAATAAAACTGGGCAACTAAATGACATCATAAACTTAGAGACCTTTGGTATCTTCAGCAGAAAGAGGTAATAAAGAAAACCATATACATATACATATATGGCATTAAAACAAACCTCAAAACATCTGTTTAGGGAATATGCTTCTATTCTCTTTCTACTTTATCTCTGTATATATAAATTCATTTCTACAGTTTTTCTGCTTTAATTCTAAAGAAGCTGAGGTCACTGGTACCCAGAATGTCAATGGGTCCATTATGATGAAAAGAGCTATATTATTATCTAAATTACAACACCAGAAAAAACCCATTCCAACCTCATAGATTGCATAAACTGAGAACCTAGGAAGAAGAAGGTTTGTTAAAAGAAGTATGGGTGACAATCAAGAAATGGGCAGAGGACATGAACAGACATTTCTGCAAAGAAGATATCCAGATGGCCAACAGACACATGAAAAAATGATCCACATCTCTCAGCATCAGGGAAATACAAATCAAAACCATGATAAGATACCACCTCACACCAGTCAGAATGGCTAAAATTAACAAGTCAGGAAATGAAAGATGCTAGTGAGGATGCGGAGCAAAAGGAACCCTCCTTAACTGTTGGTGGGAATGCAAGCTGGTACAACCACTCTGGAAAACAGCATGGAGGTTCCTCAAAAAGTTGAAAATAGAGCTACCCTATGATCCAGCAATTACACTACTGGGTATTTACCCTAAAAACACAAACATAGTGATCCAACAAATGTAGTAATCCAAAGAGGAATGTGCACCTGAATGCTTATAGCAGCAATGTCCACAACAGCCAAACTATGGAAAGACCTAGATGTCCATCAACAGATGAATGGATAAAGAAGATGTGGTATATATATATACAATGGAATACTATGTAGCCATCAAAGAAATGAAATCTTGCCATTTGCGATGACCTGAATGGAACTAGAGGGTATTATGCTTAGCAAAATAAGTCAATCAGAGAAAGACAACTATCATATGATCTCCCTGATATGAGGAAATGGAGATGCAACATGGGGGGTTTGGGGTGTAGGAAATGAATAAATGAAACAGGATGGGATCAGGAGGGAGACAAACCATAAGAGACCCTTAATCTCACAAAACAAACTGAGGGTTGCTGGGGGGAGGGGGGTTGGGATAGGGTGGTGGGGTTATGGACATTGGGGAGGGTGTGTGTTATGGTGAGTGCTGTGAAGTGTGTAAACCAGGTGATTCACAGACCCGTACCCCTGGGGCTAATAATACATTGTATATTATTAAAAAAAAAAAAAAAGAGGGGGGACCAAAAAAAAAAGTATGGGTGAAACAGAAATATAAAAATCCATACATTTCAATCAGGTTTAATACCTTATTCATTGTAATAGGAAATACATGTTATTTGCACAGACAGACTCTGACAGTTTACATGTTTACATGTTTCTAAAATTGCCTTTTGGGTTCTAATTAAAAATATTACATTGTGCTTAATTTCTAACATGAAATGTGGAGGAGTGATAGTGAAAGAGGATTTCAGGGTCAACAAAACTTAAGGTACTTATCATTGCATTCACAACCATTTTAGCTATTCATTCTGAAACTTACTGCCAATTGTATACCATGTGTGCTTCATTAATACTGACTCGCCACAGAATTTCTTTTCTTACCTATACTTTACTCAGATGTTCAGCTACATAAGGAAGAGATTACTGAGCCAAATTTTTAAAGTCTATCAGGAACCTAGAAAGTTATCTAAGTGACTCCATCTCTAACACCAGAAAAAAATTAAAGCCCCCCAAAATGAGGTCTAGTATAACCAAAGAATATTATGTATAAATAGCCCATTAAGAAAAAATTTCAAGAGATTATTTATACGTTGAAATAAAGAGTTACTACTGATGTGTATCTTTCTTAAGATGTACCCTGATGCTGGAAAAATCAGCAGGGAAATCAAGAACATCTTGAAAAGAACAAGGTTGAGGGTCTTACACATAACTGATTTCAAAACTTCCTAAAAAAAACTATGGTAATTAAGACAGGGTGTTACTGGCATGAGAAAAAAAATCAATAAAGATGAATGGAACAGAACTGAGAGTACAGAAATAAACCCTCACATTATGGTCATTAGATTTTTCACAAGGATGCCAAGACCATTTAGTTGGGGAAATGATGGTCTTTTCAATAAATGGTTCTAGAAAAACTGGCTGTCCATAGACAGAGCTGGACCACTTCCTTATATCATACACAAACATTAACTATATATGCTATTCATTCACAGCAGAGGTATTTAAAATGACAGCACAGGACAATTTTTGGTGTAGTATGATGTTAATGTACTAAGGTAAGTAGATTACAGTACTGCTTGCTAAAAACTAGTTGTATGACTTATGCTTTTGGCTTTGCAAATTGTTCATCTCCTAAATGTAGCTGAGGAGATAAAATGAAATCAAGTATTAAACAATGCTCTAGAAAATACAACTTGCATATGACGTGAGGAGGACTATGGAGGGAAGCTGATGTAGTTATTGGCTCTTCAAGGACATTAGCCTCCAACTAGCCGAGAGTCAAGAAAAAAGAAGATGGAACAGGGGTGCCTCCGTTTCAGCCCTGGACATACAGCAGACAGATGTCTAATTCCATCCAAATGTCAAGTGTCAAGTCAGGAGTAACACTGACATCTCTTACTGAGCATGCAAATATAAAATATAAGAGCAAAGCAAAATCAGTAATAGAAGAAATAACAGGTATTGGCAAGAAGAAAAAGGAACCCTCATACACTGTTGGTGGGAATGCAAACTGGTGCAGCCACTCTGAAAAACGGTATGGAGTTTCCTCAAAAAGTTAAAAATAGAACTATCCAACGAGCCAGCAATCACATTACTGGGTACTTACCCAAAGAATTCAAAAACACTAATTCAAAGGGATACATGCATCCTTATGTTTACCGCAGCAATATTTACAAAAGCTAAACTATGGAAGCAGCCCAAGTGTCCATTGACTGATGAATGGATAAAGAAGATGTGGTGCACACACACACACACACACACACACACACACATACACATTGCAGTATTTTTCAGCCATAAAAAAATGAAATCTTGCAATTTGCAATCATATGGATAGAGTATAATGCTAAGCAAAATAAGTCAGTCAGAGAAAGACAAGTGAAACAAAATAAATGAACAAAGGGAGAGAGAGAGAGAGAGAGAAACTAAAAGACTTACAGAAAACAAACTGATGGTTACCAGAGGGGAGGTGGGTAGGGGGATGGATGGAATAGGTGAAGGGGATTAATGAAAGTACTTGTCATTATGAGCACCAAATGATGTATGGAAGTGTTGAATCAGTACACTGCTCGCCTGAAACTAATATTACACTGTATGTTAACCAGAATTAAAATAAACACTTAAAAACATATATATCTCTATCTATCTATCTATCTATCTATCTATCTATCTACATCTATATATTGAGCAAAGTGTATCACAGCCATAATCTCCATATGGGAGATGACATAAGAAACCAATAATGGAAATGAAAGGTTAAGAAGAGGAAATGCTGGGCTATATTTTGGTATTGGCAGAGTCAGCAAAAACATTTCACAGGAAAGGTGAAGATGATCCCTAATTTTAAGTCTTAAGGAATGAGTAGAGGCTGTAAGGCAGGAAAAAGATACTTTAGGCAGAAAGAATATATGAGTTATGGTTAGACTGGTCAAAATGATAAACTTTCTCAAAATATGCAGAGATAATGGAAGTGGATTATTCAAGTACCTCTGCGCTTTTAGAATGACCAGCCATCACTCTGAAGATTACAAGGTATCCCAGTGACTACAAATAAAACCAGTATAGCAAGGTTTATGAGATTAAGAACTGCATTACTAGATTACTTTTTAAATTTCTTTTTAGATTTCTATTTATTTATTTGACAAAGAGAGATCACAAGTAGGCAGAGAGGCAGGCAGAAAGAGAGGGGGAAGCAGGCTCCCCAACAAGCAAGAGCCTGATGTGGGGCTCCATCCCAGGACCCCGAGATCATGACCTGAGCCGAAGGCAGAAGCGTGACCCACTGAGCCACACAGGAGCCCCGCATCACTAGATTCTTGACATGGACACTACAACTGATATACAATTGCTCTTCAGAGTCAGGACTCAGGGGATCCTGAGGGAATATCATCCCAGAGAGCAGCTTCAACTATAATGTATAGATTGTCATCAAACACTACTAGTGTGCTATCATTTGTGCACACACAGATACTTGCACTACCAGTAATCTCAGAGAAGTGGCCTCAATTCTCAGTACTTTATTTACAGTCTGGCTTCCAAGTTAATTTCAAGTAGGAAAATCAACTCAAAACAGGAAGAGTTACACTTACAAATTCAGAGCATTGTCCTACATGAATTAAGTGTTAATCCACAAACTCTTTCAGACTACTTTGTTCTAATTTCCAAATGCACACACTTTATTCGATTTCACAAGGTTTCTTTTGTGTAGTTGAAACCCTGTTCCTTTTTCTTGCAATTCATGTTGTCTGTCTTCCACTTGAGACTTTAATCCCAATTATATTGACTCACAATGGCAACTTAATTCCACAAACCTCATTATTCACTAAATCACTAAAAAGTTTTTTTTTAATATATGACCTTTAGAGGGCAAAGGCTTTGAAATCACTGTAGTTAAGAGGGGCAGGATCCTTTCTGGAAGGGGGTGGGTGGCAGTCCCTGGACACTGCTGTTATTTTCATCAAGGGAGCTAAGAGGAGAAAACTGTGGAATACTTTAAATTGATACCAATTTTCTTTCCTAATGAAGTGGAAACTACCATTATAATAGACAAGATTTCCCCCCTCCAAAATACCTATTTGAAGCAAATATACTTGCTTTTAGGGAGGAATATCTAAAATAAGCTGTATACTGATCAAATGAAAGATTCTTTGAATGAGGAATGATCTATGGTTGTCCTGATTCCAATACATGATACAAAATAGTGCCATGATGGTATGTTTCCTTACTTTCAGGAAAAATTGAGATGTCATGCATGTTAAAGAAAATTTAAAGAGGGACGCCTGGGTGGCTCAGTTGGTTGGGCAGCTGCCTTCGGCACAGGTCATGATCCCAGCGTCCTGGGATCGAGTCCCACATCGGGCTCCTTGCTCTGCAGGGAGCCTGCTTCTTCCTCTGACTCTGCCTTCCACTCTGTCTGCCTGTGCTCGCTCTCGCTTGCTCTCTCTCTGACAAATAAATAAATAAATAAATAAATAAAAATAAAAAAAATTAAAAAAATTAAAAAAAAAAGAAAATTTAAAGAAAAAACAGTAAAAACATTCATAGGCAAGGAAGTAATGTTATAATAAATCATCAAAATAGGGGAAAAAAATAGGAGAATGGGGAGATGAAAGGAACAATCTAAAAAACTGTGATCTGTTATTAGAACCAGATGGTATTCATCAGAGACTTCAGAGGTAACTGAGTTACTCACAAAAAAACTTGCAGTTTATCATTAAAAATAAGTACCCTACTGCAAAATTCAATACCTCTGGATACTCGATGAGGATGACTTGGACTTATGTCAATGGAGTTAGATCAGATGAAGAATCTGCAGTAGATCTATATCTAAGTTTTCATTAAGAGAAAAAAATATAACAACAAACCAGCATTTCACCGTTCTGGTTAATCAGGCCAAACTTCACTCCAATTAACACATCAACATTTAAAAATGTTTACAACAAATTAAAATTTTTGTTACACATACACACACAATTTTAAATATATACAATCACTCCTCCCAAATGATGTGCGGTCTTGTTGGAAAATTCTTATCAGATTTGTACAAAATCTGAAGCTTAATTATGGTAAGATCTGCCATGGATCAAAAAAATATAGAGTTGCAGGAGTATATGGCCATTGTTAATTATGGAAAAGACAGCAACTTTCATTCTTTCTTTCTTTCTTTTTTTTTTTAAAGATTTTATTTATTTATTTGTCAGAGAGAGAGGAGCGAGAGCGAGCACAGGCAGACAGAGTGGCAGGCAGAGGCAGAGGGAGAAGCAGGCTCCCTGCCAAGCAAGGAGCCCGATGTGGGACTCGATCCCAGGACGCTGGGATCATGACCTGAGCTGAAGGCAGCTGCTTAACCAACTGAGCCACCCAGGCGTCCCAAGACAGCAACTTTTCTTAGGAAAAAAAAAAAAAAAAAAAAAAAGACTTCTTAGAAATAATTAAGAAAAACATAACTTAAAAAAATTACTTTCATCTTGGGCGCCTGGGTGGCTCAGTGGGTTAAGCCGCTGCCTTCGGCTCAGGTCATGATCTCGGGGTCCTGGGATCGAGTCCCGCATCGGGCTCTCTGCTCCGCGGGGAGCCTGCTTCCCTCTCTCTCTCTCTGTCTGCCTCTCCATCTACTTGTGATTTCTCTGTCAAATAAATAAATAAAATCTTAAAAAAAAAAAAAAAAAAAAAAAAATTACTTTCATCTAGAAAGTAAAATTTAAAAGTTCAAATTCCCACATGACAAAAGCCTTGTGAGCACTCAATGGATAGGCTTAACTTCTCCATCTGGCCTCCTAGATTATTCTCCTAATTCTGATCTCCCCTCTGAGGAGGGGCTACCTGTAACAGAGAAAAAGAAAACTCTCAGCTACCTGTGGTACAGATTAAATTAGTGGTGACAAGCAATGAGGAGTCTTGAATGAGGATATACTTTCACTTTGTGCTTTTCCCATAGGCATGGACAAATCCTAGCTGGCTTTTGAGCTGGAAGGTGACATGATACGTTATACATTTTAGGAAGACTTATTTACCTTAACATCTGGTTTGAACTGCTTAGGGAACATACTCCATTAACAAGAGCCTCTGAACTACTGGTCTTGCCTCTGTACGTGCATCTTCATATTAGGACTGCCATGAGGTTGTTCTTAGTCGGTCAATGTGATTCATGTTATTCACTCACTTAAACATTCCCCATCATGTAGGAGATAATGCAAGTTCTTTTGCTAGATCCACAAACTCCTTTTTAATACAGCCCTGGCGCCCTGTTCAGCTTTGTCTCTACCACATCATTTTAGGTTAGGATAATACATACTTATAGGGCATCTTCAAGCCTTTCCTCAAGTAGCTTCATCTATCAAAAAGGACTACCTCACCTGGCAAAGACCTTGGCCTATGTATCATCACTCCTGGAGAAGCCTACCCAAACCTCCCTGATAGGTTAGAAGCACATGTGACAGTTACCTCTTTGCTTCAGATTCTTTTGCTACACTTCTGCATTATTATCCTCTACTAGACAAGTGTCTCCTTCGGGGCAGGAACTTTGTCTTATTCTTTTTTTGTGCCTTCAGAACTTAGCACATAATTACTACTCAACAAATGCTCAATAAAACCCAGAGCCTAAGAAAATCAAAAGTGTCTTTTTGATCTGTAAGGCAAATTGTCTGTGTGTGTTCTTGTTTTTAATTAGGGAGATTCTCCTAAATGCTTCTGGAGACCATTTGGCCTGAAGGAAAACAAAGATACAAATTGTGAAATATCCACATCCTTATAAATACAGGCCTGAGCACTAGACAGCCTCTTGGTTCTTCTAAGATGGTTATCAAATGTAGTCTTGTATTCCATTTTATCTCCCACTACTGCTCTCTTTACTCTGAAGCTTTAAGCAGTTTCTGAAATGTGCCTGGATGACACCTGGCTTTCACCCCCTCCCCCTGAGGTGCAGGTACTCTATCTATCTACATGCTTGCTGGAGTCTGTCCTAATCCTCTGGTCTCTCTCACTTCTTCCATGAAGGCAACAATGATTATCCCTTTCAAGCAAATTTTTTCTCTATCCATTCCACTATCCACTGATGGGAGCTTAACCTCGTCACTGGTATATGTGTTTCTTCTCCATTTAGACTTCAAGCAAGACAGAAACTATGTTGTCTTTTTTTTTTTTTTTTTTAAAGATTTTTATTTATTTGTTAGAGAGAGAGAAAGAGAGAGATACAGAGCGCAAACACAGGCAGAGTGGCAGGCTAGAGGCAGAGGGAGAAGCAGGCTCCCTGCCAAGCAAGGAGCCCGATGTGGGACTCATCCCAGGACGCTGGGATCATGACCTGAGCCGAAGG
This sequence comes from Mustela lutreola, assembly GCF_030435805.1. Classification (NCBI taxonomy): domain Eukaryota; kingdom Metazoa; phylum Chordata; class Mammalia; order Carnivora; family Mustelidae; genus Mustela; species Mustela lutreola. The sequence goes on along the minus strand of NC_081293.1, from coordinate 165,433,399 downwards.
CAGCCGCTTAACCAACTGAGCCACCCAGGTGTCCCCTATGTTGTCTTTTTAAACTATTTTCAAAAGTGACTTATCCCAGTGTCACTTCCAGCTCAAATACTCATAAATATTTAGATTAACTGATACGTGACTGACAGTTAAAAGGAGGAAGAGCCCAGTCATACTCAGGATAGAAGGGATGGTCAGGGTAGAAAGGCACTAGTCAGTAAATCCAAAGGTGGTCATTTCAAGCATGATATTATTATACCTCTGCTTTATTTATATAACCCTCTATATTTTATGAACTCGGGGCGCCTGGGTGGCTCAGTGGGTTAGGCCGCTGCCTTCGGCTCAGGTCATGATCTCAGGGTCCTGGGATCGAGTCCCGCATTGGGCTCTCTGCTCGGCAGGGAGCCTGCTTCCCTCTCTCTCTCTGCCTGCCTCTCCATCTACTTGTGATTTCTCTCTGTCAAATAAATACATAAAATCTTTAAAAAAACAAAAAAATAAAAAATATATTTTATGAACTCATCCCCTAAACACCTCAGTATTAAACTGCCAGATAAGAAAGATTATTATTTATATCATAATTATAAGAAAATAGAAGTTTAGGGAGTATAATTTATTTAAAGTTGTACAAGTAAAACATGAACTGGATTCTTGTCTGTAAGTTTAGTGTTCTTTTCACTATAGTATGCTTCCAATCTCAGGAAAAGACCAAATTTCAGGGGCTGTAAGTATAAAGGACAATAGCTATCCATCAATAAACAAAAGGACTTAGCAGGTACTATGTACAGTCTGAGTACCTAAAATAATAAAAGAGGAGGAAAGTAAAAAAAAAAAAAAAAAAAAAAAAAGCCCCAGCATTTTTAATAAGCTCTTTCCAAATCCTTGGTGATGACTTTCTATAAAGAGTTTAATATTCATAAGAATGAGGTCAATGGATAAGTCCCAATGTCCATGAAGTCAAACAAAAGGTACTATGTGCTGTCTAGAGTGCTTTAAAAAGAGAGGGGGGAGGACATCCCTCCCCTCCCCAACTTATATGAAAAAAGGCACTCACCTATGCACACACTCCTTGGCTAGGTCAGGAAGAAGGTAATCTGGAAAAGAGGGAGTATCTTCAGTATGTATAGTGGACTGAATGGTGACTCACCTGGAACCTCAGATGTGCCTCTATGTGGAAGAAGGGTCTCCGCAGATATAATTAAGGTAAATATCTTGAGATGAGCTCATCCTGGACTAGGGTAGGCTCTAAATGCAACGACTGAAGCCTTTTTAAGAGACAGAAAAGGAGAAGAAAAAAAGACATAGGGAGGAAGGCTATATGAAGACAGAAGCAGAAATTGGCGTTATGCTGCTAAAAGCCAAGAAATGACTGATGCTACCAGATTCTCCTTTAGATGCTTCAGAGGGAATGTGGCCCTGCTGACATCTTGACTTCAGCCTTTGGGCCTTCAGAAAGGTGACGGAATAAACTTCTGTGGTTCTAAGCCATCAGTCTGTGGTAATTTGTTACAGGTGGCCTTTGGAAACTCATATAGTATATATCAGCTGAACTATTAGAATTAAAATTTCTCTCTACAGCAGGTAATGGGATTCTCCTAGATAACTATATGATTTAGGTTAAAAGAAGTGTGTAGCTAATTCAATCTATGGTTCAAGAATGGCTTCACATAAAAAGTGACATTTAAGATTTTAAATATGAGGGGTGCCTAGGTGGCTCAGTGGGTTAAAGCCTCTGCCTTCAGTTCAGGTCATGATTCCAGGGTCCTGGGATAGAGTCCAGCATCAGGCTCTCTTCTCCTCAGGGAGCCTGCTTTTCCCGTTCTCTCTGCCTGTCTCTCTGCCTACTTGTGACCTCTGTCTGTCAAATAAATCTATAAAATCTTTTTAAAAATTTAAAAAAAGATTTTAAATATGAGTATAACAGAGAGAGAAAGGGAGGAGGCTTACATTTATAACGAGGGTTATGATATTTATAAAGTGTAACCTATGCAGGATATAACTTAAAAAAATGTTGCTCATAAGTATATGAAAATGTGTTTGAGGTTCTACAAGTATGTGTGACTTTTGGAGCAGGGTCCAAAGATCAGCTAACAGTACTAATATGACAATAACTTTTGATAACTACCCATATAGAAGATGAGTTCAGAATCTGATTAATGTATTATCACAAGGGATATCAACAAACATGAAACTTTAGAAAACAGTGGCAATATAAAGAGAACAATTCAGTTCTTTCACTTATACACTGCTTGCCTAAATCGGTTTATTCTGAAATAACATTTTAAGTGAGACTCCTGAAGAAATGGAGATTTGCCAGCTGGCTCTGAATACTGCTAACTAGAAGTGAATAACAATGGTCCAATGAATCATTTCTAAGCTGTTTTAAGAAACCTTTCACTAAAAAATTCCTCTACATCACACGAGTTGTGGATTTTACATCAAAGAGCTACTTGGATTCATCATTTCATTAATAAACAGTAATTCAGAAACTTTGACATTTCTGACAATGATGCTACACACATGCAATTAAAAAAAAATCGCAACCAACCTACATTCTTCAAGTCAATGAAAGTTGATAGAGGAACGTGAATTAAATTTTTATAACCTTAAATAATGTATTAAATAGCTATGGTTACCTGACTTAATAAGAAGCACAAGCTTGAGTGCCTCGGAACAGTAGGTCAGAGAAACCCGTTACTTAGGAACACCTTCCTTTTCCATTGTTCAATATTCAGATATTACTTCAAATGTTCTAAGAAAGGGATACTAAAAGAAACAAAAGATTTAAAGAGTTCTCCTATTATGCTCAAGGGCTGGGTTTTATTTATTTATTTCATTACTAGCATAGACATTTTCCAAAGAACTCTGGCATTCTGAATATAATGGGGGGAATTCTCCTTAGAGGATGCTGCATCTCCCCGAAGCAGAACAAATAGTTATGCTTTTTGTCTCTACCCTGTGCCTACTACTCTGTTTATTTCCCCCCCACTTAGGACTTGGAAGTAAAATAGGAAAGCCATAAAAATGAGTGACAATGGTTATTCCTACAGACACAAGGTGAATGATCTCTTCTTGAACATGTTTACAGATGAACTCTTTGGGATGTCTAAGCTCCTAATAAACATGATCTGCTTAAGAGGAAAATGACCCAGACTAGCATTTCCCAAATCAAATTCCATGGAACACTAGCATCCCATGAAATGTTAATGTGTGCCAGTTGAGAAAAAGATAGTGTGGTCAAATATTTGGAAAACTGCAGTATAATATTTATCACCTCTTCACAAAAATTAGCACACTAAAGTCCTAAAGCAAGGAAGCTATCAGTTTAAGTCAGTAACTGTAAATTATTTGATCATAAAATTCTTTGCATGTGTAAAAAGCTATTGTAATACTTTTGTCTTGTGATTCTATGAAGTCCTGAAATATTGTCCCTTAAAAACATAAATGGCATGCTACATTAGCCCTACCTACTTCGATCACATGGGCAGACAAAAACAATGAGAACACAATTTTCTATGAGTATCTCTCAAAAGCATGACAGAAAAAAAAAGATTTTTTTCAGTCAATTACCTAAAAGTCAAATTAATTTATGTTTTAAGAATGTGTAAATTCATATGGTTGGATATACTTGGAATTTCATGTAATAAAAGGAAAACAGGATTGTGCTATTTACAGAAACAACTATAACTAATGGTATCTAAAAATATGACATTTAATGGGGGGTTATTAACATCATAATCAGTTCTATCAATAAACTCTAAAATGTTTCACAAGGAAAAAGATCAAGAACAGTAATCTTTCTCTGAGGCATCAAATTCCATGTAGTCTAAGGGTCATGAGAAAGAAAGGGTATTATTACCTTATACTTGAGAATTATATTACAACTGGCTGATTATTCAGGATTAATGAGCCCAGGGTTAGGAGTTCAGTGGCCATATGGGCAACTGTAATGAGATGTCTGGAGCTAGGCCTCTGCCAATACTGCCAATCAGCATGGTAGGGGTCCCTAAACCCACCAGCAATTTGACTCTGCCCCAGCAGGGGACCATCTCAAGCCAGAGGCTCTACACCAACCCCAGTCTTGACCTCATCTCCATCTGGGTCCAGGATGCTAGTCATTGAGCATGTGACTAATAGGTGGGAAGAGAGCCTCAGCTTGTATACCTTTTCCAGTAACTGAGTGCTCAACCCACTGCACTGATTCTGTAAGCTGTGATCTGATGAAGCCTCACCCAGAATAAACCTCTTAGCTCGTTTCTCTTAGGTCTTTTAATGGCTTGAGACCTGTCCCTAAAGCCCAGTTTATTTGTGATGGTGTTCCTACTACTGAAATACATTCTCTCCTTGACTAGACTTTGGTTTCCTGAAGGCTCCTCTCAATTCTTTTCTTGATTAGGCCTCGCCAGCCTAATTTTTGCAAGAATCCTGCTACATCAGTTCAGAAAGACTCTCCCATCCTCCGTATCTGATAAGTTCCTCATCCTCTACTATCCTTCAGGTGGTATCTCATTATCTAGTATCTCACCCTGGCCTGCCTGCCTTTAGCAAGAATCTCATCAAGTCTGTTTAGCCAGATTTCTAATTAGTAATTTTCTACCCCCCTGACCCCAACCTGCTCCTTGGCTAAAAATTCCCGTCTTTCCTTTTATTTGGAATTGAGCAGTTCTATACCTGTTTATATGTAATTGATGTCTGTTTTATCATCTTTGTGGCATTCTCTGTTTCTGGACCTTCCTTGGGATGGGGCCTAAGCAGACACTCAACCTCTCAAAGGGAGAATCTTCATATGCCACCTGCTGTGTCCCAGCATTATTTTTCTAATCTCAGAAATTTCTTTACAGCACTGAGCAAACACATGACTTCATTAGCAAAGGCATATTAGTAAATTCTAGTGTGGGTCTTCATTATCTCTTGCTTTGGCAAATACCCGCGCTTCCTGACTCATCGTTTGCTCTTCAATACATTGTTACCTGATTAAACTTTGATCTTGTCATTCCCTTTCTTCATCTGCAGAGCTGTGGGCTAACATTTGAGAGTAAATGATCTAGTCTCAACTCACCTTTTCAAACTTTTCACTGTTCTCATTTACCTACTATTTTTTCCAAGCAAAATGAATGGACTTGCTATCTCCCAAATATGCCCTTAGTTTTTCTATTGTTCCCTCCCTTTGCCCAGCCACGTAATAAATGCTTTTCCTTATTTCTCCATGTCCAAATCTTATTCAACTTCAAGGCAAAGCACCACCAGCTGATCTTAATCTCTTTCTTATTCAACTCTGTCTTGATCACTCTGATGGTCCTTAACATTTTCTACCTTGTAATAGTTATTTAGATACTTCTTATATCTTCCCTATTAGGCTGTAAGATCCTTGATGGCAAGACCTATCTTGTCTTTACCTTTGTATTCTATAGCATTTAAAATACAAAAGCTTGCATGCTGCATTGCTTAATAAATATTTCAGAACTAAGTTTCAGTTCAATTAACAACTTTCAGATTCAAACTGTTTATTTAAAAAATGGAAAGGTGAGGGGATAGAATGAGATGGGATGTGTCCTACTGATTTAGCCATAGTCTCACAGAATGACAGACCCTAGCAGTTACCTATTGCAGTGGTTCTCCACGAATTTTCTACCTTGATACCTGGTCAATACACCTACACACTCACATGTGCAATGAATTCTTAAGGGAATACCCAGATACACTTGTTTTCTTTGTACACAGACTCTAGGACAGACATAACTGGGCTCCCTAGCTATAAACCTACCTTCTCTTTATTTGATATTTGAACGACGCAGTTGAAAGGATGCTAATGTAAACGAATCACCTCATTTACAAACCAGGAGATCTTAACCATGAAGGCAAAAAACTTCTCTAAAATCAGAGTCAGTTAGAAGCATTAGTAGGATTAAAACTCAGGTCTCTGGCGCCTTGTCCAGTGAGCTTCCTATGAAGCAGTATGAGCTATGATCAACGCTGCTAGAAATAAACCTCAGAGTCCTAGTAGGTTATTAGCAGTACTTTTCTTTATGTGGGTGCATATTTATAAAGCTTCCAAACTTTTTTTCACTTTCTTTTCCTACCCTTCCTCTCCTCCAGTTGTAGAAATTAGGTGTACGGTGCTTTAACAAAGATAGTTTAATTGCTGTTACGTTACTATTCAACAACTGTTCCTGCTATTAATTGCTTTATAATGATAATTACAATTAGTAGTACAAGATATTTTCTTTTCTAATTGGCTATTACTGGTGAATAGCAGCTTGTTACATAACAGAAAATTGTGTTAAATAACCACAATTACCATTCTGAGATCCTTCTCTTAAAAAACAAATCTCTAAGTTTTTGGATAAAAACACTAAATTTTTATTTATTTATTTTATTATAAGGCAGGGCCTCTGTAATTACTTGTGGGAGGATATATCTTTCAGTTAAGAAAAAGCATGAAATGAGGTGAGTGTTGGAGAAACCAGGAACTGGAACATGCACTTCCTTTCTTTTAAAAAGAAAAACATTTAAAAGCTTTCAGCTCCTTAGTAAATGGATGCAAATTGCAGATTCAAATGTATCCACTTCTTCCCACACTGTGATATGGAAACAGAAAGGACTCTCCAATTAGCTCTGATGAAATATGATTGCAAAGCCCCACCAATCACATGGATATTTCCCATGGGTTATGGGATATAGGAACATATCCCCAGAGATAAAGTCAGGGGTTCTTCATTTTGCCTCATATAGGACCCAGGATGGAGACAATCCATAGTCACCATTCAACCAACACCAAATGACATCACAGCATGGCACTGTAGAAGATGAAGTGATCCCAAGGGATATGTGACAGTCTCTGCCCCTAAAGGGTTTACATATTATAAAACCAAGAGTATGTCTTGACTCAAACTCTAATGTTGGTTAGTTTGTAATGAGTTAAGTTATATCCAGACTTTTCTAGTAGTAGTAGTCATAATAACAATGAGGTCAAACAACTTGCTTGAGCTCACACAGCCTGTAACTGACAGCTACTTTTGAATCCATTTTTTCCATTCCAAAGAGCTGTCGCAGCTTCTAGTGACAGATCTTCATCAGCAGCATCATTCATCCCTATATTCACTGCTTCACTCAACCCCCCCAAAAGATACGTAATTAACTGCAGCATTTTCATGATGGAATGGAGATTCAGAGGTTAAATATTTTTTCCCAAGTTCACAATGCTACAAAGCAGCAAATTCATGATCAGAGTCCGACTTTGAATACATTTTTTCTTTCCATACAGTTCTACTCAATGTATACCATATTGACTTATATCACTTAAAATATTCTACCACTTCTCAATTGTTGACACCCCCCTCCCCAAATGAACCAAAGGTTTAAGCCTGTTTATTTCTAGAAACTTTACTTGGTCCCTAGAGCCAAAGATAGCACCTAACCCCAGTTGCCTATCTTGCAAATAAATGACACTAGTCACAGAGTATTGGCTGAGATGAAAAGAGAGACAGAAGACTGATCAGTTAAATCCAATGCCACTCTTGGAAAAAATGGCTCTGCAGACATCTGGGTCAATGAGGTCATTTAGAACACACTTGTTTCAGTGAGAGATGGCAATTTTTTAAGATGCTGTCAGTGAAAGGCCAATCCATTCAGAGTCTGATGAGTTTATTAAATAAATCATAGCAAAACTGAACCCTAATTCTGTATCAAAGTTCTCCAAAAACAACTAACAGAAACATGTAAAGAGTCAATCACTGGAGATGGTAGTATCCTGCTTTGTTTCTATTTACTCATAGATTTATGTTTAGAAGAAAGTATAATTTTTATTACACAAATCTGGTCAACATTTTCTTCAATTTTTCAAGATGGGAAGTGTATGTGTTGTGGAGGATGGCACTGTGCTTTTGCATGAATGTAAGTCTTTGTTGACACAATGAGAAGTGTATGTAAATTCCGTGTCTGCTACTCCAAGTAATCCCTCAACAGGAGCCTCATTATCAAATGGAAAGACCCATTAGAGTTGTAGTACTCAAAATTATTACCTATATCACCTCTGGCACACATGCTAAAGATGAGCTCATACCTGTATCTCAAATAAGTCACCATTTATTGAGGACCAGCCCATCTCAGTCACCAATCAACATTTCGGCAAGACAGATTTGATTATTACACATTTTAAAGATGAGAAGTGGAGGTTCAGAGGTTGATTAATGTGCCTATGGGGGGGTAAGTAACCAGGATCTAATCTTACATTGGCCTGACCTCAAAATGTACACACACACTCTTTTTCCTATACTATACTGCCTTTCTAGAGTAACATAAGCTTTGGGACGTATTTATATTCAAGGAAAGTCTGTTTCAGACCTTATCCGATGGATTTAGTTTCTATGAACGTCATTATATAGTAAATAGGATAAAAGGTCTATTTTGGTTACTGTGCAAGCCACTCTTGCCTCAGTTTCCTCACTTATAAATGAAAAAGGGATACAGGGGATACTATGAGTATCTACTTCAGGTATGTTGTTAGGATGAAATGACATAAGACCTAGGACAGCATTTGAAACAGTACTTGGCACAGTTACTGCTCAACAAATGTTAGCTATCTGAATCAGTACCACCATTATTTTAACATCCTCTTTTATAAAATTTGTCTTAATATTCTACAAGCAGTTTCCACATATTTTTCATAGGAAAATAAATGATGTGCTAAAGGAAGCCTCTTCAGAATCTTACACCAAATCCACAGGGTGAGGTTTCCATAATTCTTTTTCTTCCATAACTCCCTCTAGCCTGTACCTTGCAAGGCCATCCCAGTGTGCAAGATTATCTGAACGTCTTGCTGACTCTGAATGTGGGTATGTGCGCAGACAGCTGGGGATGAGGGGGAAGCACTGTGTAGGGATGAGAAAAGGTATAAAGATAATATAAAAGGCTTTCAAAGCACATAGTTGCAATACTAGTACGGAGTACCAACAGACACTAATGACTCCCAGGAATGCAAGGGCAGACTAAGCAGCTATCACCAACACATTCCTAAGCTTCTCCTTGGTTATAACACAATGTAGATTGCTTCCTAAGTACATACAGAATCAGAGGGTAGGCAGCTTTCTAGTTCATTCAGGCATACCTTGACACTGAAAACAACTAATATAAATTGAATTCCAAGATGGTAAAAGGAAATAATGCCAGGCTGTCAGAGATATGTAACTGAATGAAATAATCACAACAACTCTGCAAAATAGGTATTATATTCATATTTTCATAAATGCAGCAGCATATGCAATAAAGCTATTCACAACTATTAAACATCAGAGTTGAAATTCAAATACAGTTTTTCCAAGATAGGGTCTAGTTCTCTTCCCACTGTCATGTTAAATGTATGCAACTAGACTTGAAACTAATGCTGGAAATACGATGACAACCTGTGGAAAACCAGATAACTGCCAGACAGATGATGGTTCACTGATTCCAATTTCTATGCAGCAGCTCACTCAGGTATGGGTTCAAGGTTACAAGGGAAAGGCATGAAGTATTAAAAAAAAAAAAAGTAATCATTATCTATACAATACTAACACTTCACTTAAAAAAAAGACTAAAAACTACGTGAAAATGCTAAGTATGATTCCCTCTGACAGAAGATCATATTCATGATGATATATTCTGCATTTCCGAGTTGGTGTGCATAACTTCCACAAGCATAAAACATATACTCATTTTTTTTTACATCAATTCCTCTGTGTAAAATAGCAGCCATTCTAAGTACTGTGAATAAATGTCAAACAGATTCTAACCATTAAACTATTAGAATGTTTACTTCATGCAGCTCAGATAAGCATTGGAGGCATAAAGGTAAAATAAGACAACTCTTGCCCTCAAGAAGTTCACAGTCTACTGGGAAAGGCAAAGCTGATCATAACTAACTAACTACAGTGTGATATGGTTAATTGTGATAATGGAGATGTGGTAAGGAAAGCAGGATGACTGAAGATGAGGCTGGAAAAGTAGATTTGAATCTTAAATGCCACACGGAGAATTCAGACCTCATTATACAAGCACGAGAGTCACACTGAAGATCTCAAGTGAGGATGCATGAACGCATTCGTGTTTTGGAATGTGGATTAAAGGAGGGAAAAATCAAGAGTCAGTGAGATCACTAGGAAGGTTTTGCAATCATCCAGGCTGGAATTCATTTCTGGTTAAACAATGATTAACTACTGACAAAGTGCCAAGAAAAGGTCTTGGAAGACAAAACTGAACATGTCAAAGTTTCAAGAACACAGTTTGGAGGATGGAGGACACAGACAATTCAGCACCAATGGTGAAGGTTAGAAACAGAAAAGGGGCTAAAGAGATGAAGAACAAATTCAAAAGATATCAGGCACAGAAAAATAAGGCTTAGTAAGTCATCACATTTGGGACATGAGGGCAAGACAGAAATCAGGGATGCTTCCTATGTTTCTAGCTAAGGTCTGCTGCTATTTATTGAAATAGCAAATATAAAAATGAGGAGTTCACACCACCAGCTACCCCCACTCTTAGAGAAATCACATATTAGTTAATAAGGTCTCCAGAGGAAGTACATTATAAATCCAAAATAGCATTCCCATGAGTATCATCTACTGAGCATGCATTTGCAGAGAAAAAAGTTAACTCAGTTAGAGTATTACAATATAGATACACAGGTTATGACTGTCAGAAAAAAATCACCTCCATCATAAAGATCTCCTGTAAGTACTGTCAGTTAATAAACTATATGTGTTATCTTACTGCCTGTGACTAAAAACAGCAAAAGAAAAAATATCAGTAATACATCTCTAAGTGTGATTTACTATCTGTTCTTAATTTACTATGTGTTACTTAATAGACTGTCTTGTATTTACTATCTGTTCTTAATTTTAGAAGAAAATATGAAATCCCAGTTACAGTTCAAATCTATGCAAAGCAGTGTTGTGCAAGATCAGGGACTTTTCTGGAGAGGGATGGAACCTCAGAAGTCTGGCAGCAGAGATCTCAGGTAAGGTACTGTACCTGCTTGCACACTACTTGGTGACATTGGAATAGAAATCATCAGTCCTAGGATAGTCAGCACACAGACTGATATTTTAATTAGACTGAGAGTGAAACCTCTTAAAAAAGACAGTTTTCATCAAAATCAAAAGCTTCTGCACAGCAAAGGAAACAGTCAAAAAAACAAAGAGGCAACCCACGGAATGGGAGAAGATATTTGCAAATGACAGTACAGACAAAAGGTTGATATCCAGGATCTATAATGAACTCCTCAAACTCAACACACACAAACAGGCAAACATATCAAAAAATGGGAAGAAGATATGAACAGACACTTCTCCAATCAAGACATACAAATGGCTATCAGACACATGAAAAAATGTTCATCATCACTAGCCATCAGGGAGATTCAAATTAAAACCACATTGAGATATCACCTTACACCAGTTAGAATGGCTAAAATTAACAAAACAGGAAATAACATGTGTTGGAGAGGATGTGGAGAAAGGGAAACCCTCTTCCACTGTTGGTGGGAATGCAAGTTGGTGCAGCCTCTTTGGAGAACAGTGTGGAGATTCCTCAAGAAATTAAAAATAGAACTTCCCTATGACCCTGCCATTGCACTACTGGGTATTTACCCCAAAGATACAGATGTAGTGAAAAGAAGGGACATCTGTACCCCAATGCTTATAGCAGCAATGGCCACGGTCGCCAAACTATGGAAAGAACCAAGATGCCCTTCAATGGACGAATGGATAAGAAGATGTGGTCCATATACACTATGGAGTATTATGCCTCCATCAGAAAGGACGAATACCCAACTTTTGTAGCAACATGGACGGGACTGGAAGAGATTATGCTGAGTGAAATAAGTCAAGCAGAGAGAGTCAATTATCATATGGTTTCACTTATTTGGGGAGCATAACAAATATCATGGAGGACAAGGGGTGTTAGAGAGGAGAAGGGAGTTGGAGTAAATTGGAAGGGGAGGTCAATCATAAGAGACTATGGACTCTGAAAAACAATCTAAGGGGTTTGAAGTGGCGGGGGCGTGGGAGGTTGGGGTACCAGGTGGTGGGTATTATAGAGGGCACAGATTGCATGGAGCACTGGGTGTGGTGAAAAAATAATGAATACTGTTTTTCTGAAAATAAATAAATTAATTAAAAAAAAAGACAGTTTTCAAGAAACTAATGATTTCACAGGGAAAGACATTCTTGAGAATCTAAGTAACTGCTTAACAAAAAAAATACAAATATACTTTTAGTATCATTATTTCCACCTAAAACTTTCATCATACTTTGTAAGCTTTGAAATGAATTTGAATAAAGTTACAGAATAATACATAAATTATTAAAGGGATTTTTAATGACAACCTTACCTTATAAGAGTGATATAAAAATCAACCATTAGTTCTCCCATTGACTGCTACAAATTAGTAAGAATACTTGTCAGCTACGAGCCAAGATGAGGAATTTTTTGGTTACAGATAATTCTAATTCACTGCTGCTCAATACAGTTTGAAAACAAACTGGAACATAAAAGTATGCTTTATAGCGCTTACTCAATTCAATCCAACAGTCATTTAAACATTGGTCCTTGATTAATGATTTCCTCACACTGGTAAGCACAGGGAAAAAGAACACTCATATATTACTGATAGTTGTGTATACTGACATCTTTCAAAGAGAAAATCTGACATCTTTCAAAATTTTAAACCTGTGTTACCTTTGACCCAGCAATTCCTTAAGAAATACACACCAAGAGGGAGAAGGACATGTAAATAAAGTTATTCACTACACCTACTACATGTTCATTAACAGAGGAATGGTTAAAGTATGGCACATTCATTTTATGGAATAAAATGACTGGCACAGTCCTTAGAAAAATGAAGCAACAAATACACTGACATGGAAGAGTGTCTATAATAGATCATTGGGAAAAAGGAGGCTGCAGATCTTTGAGCTTACAAACAATGATCCGTTTTTATTTTTCAAAATTAAAACAATACAGATGTTGTCATGTAGGAATACGTGAGAAAACACACAATGAACTTTTAAAAGTTGTTATTTTGGGAATGAACTGTGTGGTGGAGGAACCTTCATTTAACTCAAAGGCACTGGCTTCAAATATTATTATGAAAAAGAAATTTTTAAAAAAGATTTGATCTATTTATTTGACAGACAGAGATCACAAGTAGATAGAGAGGCAGGCAGAGGGAGAGGGGGAAGCAGGTTTCCCACTGAGCAGAGAGCCCGATGTAGGGCTGGATCCCAGAACCCTGAGATCATGACCTGATCCAAAGGCAGAGACTTAACCCACTGAGTTATCCAGGCACCCCTATTATGAAAATTTTTATAATAACTGAAGATGTTTAAAAGTTCTACAATGTTTTTGAAAGAAATTCCCAATTTTCTTTTTTATGAGTTAATATGTGAGATAAATTCTTCAAAGATTCCATCTTTAAATGTTAAACAGATAGCCAGACCTCTGGAACCTTGAGAATCTGGAAAACCTTACTAGTATCTTACCATTCGGTAAAAGCCCCCAAATGAACTGCTTAGGGCATAGGCATAACTATTTAAAGTGGGAGCCTATCAAAGAATGCTTTGGGAGAGGTATTAAAATAATTTCAGAGCTAGGAAGTTCCACTGATGAGCAGTGGGAAGAAATTGCACTTTATCACTGTGCTGCTGAGTAAAAACTCAATACTATATGTCAATTTAATCGTGAAAACAAAACCAAAGTAACCCCCCAAATATCAAATAAGGACAGAGAACCTTTAAGCCCCAAACCATGTCCAACAGAAAAAGACAACTTGTACTAAATTACACATCAAGCCAAAAAAGAAAGGAGGTGGGCGGGAACAGATGCACTAAAGGTAAAAGAATACGGATCGGAATCCTCAAAACAATCCGCCATGGCAGCCTCCAAAGTTTGATTTTTGATCTCTACAGCGGATCAGAGGGCAACTGAAAAGACACGTAGAGCCAAAGTAGTTGCGATGATTTTCATAACCACCTTCAAATTTTCTCTGAAGCCCTGAGTGCAAAATACTACTTCCTTTCCTCTTTTTCTAAGGACTCGGCCAGGGTCCACAGGCAACCCTGGAGATGGCCTGGGGCGATCAGAGAGGCTGTTGAGAAACACAATTTCCCTTCAGAGGCCGCTCCAGCCAGCAATTAAGCAAATTTGTAGAGTGGAGAGAAGTGACCGGTCTGCAACTGGAAATCCTCCTCGCAAACCCAAATAAAACACATCGCCCGAGGCCGGCGGAGGCGGAGGCAGGGTACTGGAGGGGAGAGAGCTGCTGATCCAGGAGTCACAATCACACATGCGCGAACAGGACTGGACACACACCCACCCGGCTCGGAGCGCGAAGCTGCGAGCTCCACACGGAAGACAAACGCTCAGGGAGCTTCCTCGGCTTCGCGGAAAGCCATTCTATTCCATTTTCTCTTTCCTCCCCAGAGCGTTCCCACCCGGGAGCCGCCTCGGACCCCACCCCACCGGGCTGGCCCCGCCCGTGGCCCCCTCGCGCCCAGGTGGCTTTAGAGCAGGCAGGCTCCCGCGGCTTGCCTGGCGATCGGCTGCACTCCTGATCGCAGAGAAAGGGAGACAGACCATTTACACTTCAGGGGCACCGTACTCACCCTCATAACTGACACCCGCGACTTTGCTGTGGTTGCCCTCACAGTCCTCCTCCCCTCCGGCAGCAGCCCCCTGGGTCTCGGGGGCAGCCATTACGTGGCAGAGGAGAAAAAGGAGGGCCGCCAGGCTGGTCCGGAACCAATGGAAACGCGACTGGAGGCGAACTCCCCATCAACGCAGGGTTTCCTTCAGGTCCTCTCCTCGCCTTCACGTCCTGGGCCAATAGGATGTGGAGAGCGGTGCCTAATCCCCGCCCCCAGCCGCTGATGCCACGCCCCTTTCCGGGATGGCGAGGCCCAGAACTACAATTCCCAGTGTGCTGCACGGACCCCGGGACAGGGAGGGCTGGGAGAGGCGCTGGCGGGCGGGGGTGCGCCGGAGAGTATCCTGGCTTGTAGCTTAGTTCAGTGAATCAGAACAATGACTGTGCCGCCGGGTTCCCGGGAGCGCGTCGGAGGACTGTGAGCAGCCGCCGCCGGGAGAGCGGCGGGCGGCGCAGCCTCAGCTGCGCGGTTGTCAACGCCGGGTTCGGGAGCTTCCAGCGCAGACCCTGCCCAGCGCCCACAGCTCGCGCGGAGCCGCCGGGTTCCAGCGTTGCAGCCGCTACTCGGGAACTGTGCATTGTTGTGAGCCGGAGAAGGCGCGGGGATTACAAAGCCCAAAGACCCCGGGCCCCCCTTTAGCCATGTGGATACCTACGGAGCACGAGAAATACGGCGTGGGTGAGTCTCCGCGGGGCGAACTTTTATGCCTCTCTGGCCCGAGCGGGTGCGCATTTCGCGTCCTTGCCCCTGCGCCCCTCTGGCTCCGCGGGGCTGGAAATGCCTAATCCTGGCATCGCGCTGCGGGTTTGGGGCTTTGCCGAGCCAGCTCCGGGCAGAGGGGTGTGCGCCGGGGTCTCGCCCCTCACCGCCCCATCGGCGCTTCCCGCACCGGCTCCCGGAGCGCCGGGACGGCTGGAGGAGCGCGCGGCCAGCCCTCCCGCTGCGGGCTCTGCCTGCGGAGTTTGAAGTGGCGACGGGGCGTGTGTGAGTCAAGTTGGAAGAGGAGAGCGAACGGCGCTCCTCTCCCTCGTTCCCCTTCTTCCCCGGAGAGGGCAATGGGATGCAACGATTCCCCGGGGTGGAGAGGGAGACAACAACTACTGCGCATAGAGAACACCCCCAAAACAGAAGGGAGGCGCAAAGCCTTTTCTTCGGCTCCACATTCTCAGAGTGCGGAATGTGGCACCGTCCTCAAAAGAGCCGTTCTGACAGACCGAGCCCGACCCCAGCTTCCTTCCTTCCTCCTATCCCGGGTTCCTGGGGTGCGAGTGTTGAGGGGCTGGGGGATTGGTAAATTTCAACATCTGCGCCTCTTTGGTCTTTGGAGGGGAACGGGTATTTCAGCAGTGTTTTTACTTCTGGCCACCCTCTCGGCCGGGGTAAGCGCGTTGGGGGTTGGTGGAGGACAGCTGTGGAGTGATAACGGGGAGGGGGAAATCGGAAAGCCTGGGTCTTCGAGGCGAGGAGACAGATTTTAGGAAAGGACTACTCTGACACTGGCGTTCGGAAGAAAAGGAACAGGGTAGCGCTCGCGGTTCTGTGCAAAGGTGAACAACAAAGGACATTAATGTTGACTGATGAATACAGGAGTCTCCCTTCCTTTCCCTCCTCCCATTTCAGGCTGATTACAGTTCCCGTTTTTGTTGTTTGATTTCAGCTGGGTCTCCCCTTGACAGTTAGTCCTTTTAGGGTTGTGGCTATTAAGAAGCCAGGCTTTCTGACAAGCCTGCAGCGGCCAAATGCAATTATAACCTCTCAGAAGGTTTAACAGGCTGGAAGCGTTTTGGGTTTTACTAACAATCTTTATTTCCTATAATGCCCCGTCCTGCTGATTGCTGTACTTTTTTTTTTTTTTTTTTAATTTGGGTACAGAGCTAGTGATTTAGACAATGTGTAGGTATCTGCTTATGTTCTAAATTAATTTTCCTGTAATTAAAAAATTTTGGCAAACCTTTCCAGGGAATCGTAGTCATAGGGGATTTTTTTTTTTTTTTTTAAACTTCCCATAGGGATAGGACTTTGGAGTCCACTGAAAGGACTGTATGATTAAACAAAGTCATTCCTGTATTTTCATTAGCTTTCATTCTGACTGTGGCCGTTCAGCAAGACAATAGTTTGTCCTAGACCCACCTTTGGAAAGGGGCTCCAGTTTTCCCTCTCTTCAAAGTGGGGAGAGGAACCTTTGCCAGGCACTGTACTGTCAAAGAGTAGATGTTGGTGGTTATAATTTTCCTTCTGTCCCCTACTCCCACTCCCTTTTTGGGTAGATTAACCCTTGCTAGGAAAAGATACTGCCTTTGCTGAAATGGTGAGGGACTGGAGTGTCCCCCTTGTCACTCACTGGGTTTAACACTCAGTGCAGGAAGCACAGATCCATCCAGCAACACTGTCCCGCTTGGAGTCGATCCCAGATGTTGCTTTCTTCCAAGTGTTAAATTATACAGATTATGGATGGGATTTATTTTCTTGATTTCTTTACGTGCCAAGTCACAGCTGGGTGCTGGTATTGATTAGTTTTTCTCTCTCCTTTCTTTATAAGCCTTGGGCAGAGGCTTAAAACACACTCTGGGATTTCCTGGAATGGCAAACCGGATATTATCGGTCAAGTGTTTTGGGCTGCAGCAGACACCTTGCTTTTGGGTGGTTGTGATTTGTTTGCAGAGAAGGGGGAGATGGAGATGGAAGGGTAAGCACAGTGTTGGGAAAAGGAGGTTGAGTTGAAGGTGAGGATAGAGAGGGGTCTGCTCATTTATACAGTATCACACATACAGGAATGTTAATCTTTTATCATTAATTTTTGAGCATTTGGCTTATGAAATGCTTAGCTGTTCTTTAGAATCCATCTGTTAGGCGTGTGCATTTTGTGTATGTGTGTGTGCGTGTGTCTGTGGTGAAAATTTTGCTAGGATACTTAAGTGTAGACTTTATTTCTCACCATGGAGAGCACTATTTGCAGCTATCTATGCTGCAAGTTTTTTTTTTTTTTTAACCTTGGTTTAAAAAAAATACATGTGCTTTTCTCATCTAGTTCTTATAAATACTAAGGAAGAGATATTTTATGGGCAAAAATGTTTGGTTGTTATCAGGTGTAGTAGTAATTCAGTTCCTCATTCTTTGAAATAAATTAGTCTTTGTAACTTGTAATAACTGAAGTTTTACTGCACATTGTATATTTTTCCAATGATACTTCTTAGCCATCATCAATTATATATGAGATAATTATATGTCTTTATATATTTCTGTTTTAGTTTCAAACAACATTGTTAATATAGAGAAAATTAAATTTCATACCTATAGTAAGATGTATCAGATAGAAATTCCTTTTCAAACCTGACATATGGGCATTCTTGATCCAATTGATGGGTGGTCTTAAAATAATGTATACTTATAGACCTAAGTGTTCTGATTCTAGAGAATTAGAAGGTATAGTGATAAAGCTATAGTCCTGAGGGATAGGGGAACTTGTCTCTTTAAAACTATATTACTAGGCACAATGATAGACATATTTTATCTTGGGAAATTCTGGTTAGCTCTTGGTCGTAGGCTAGACACTGCTGCCAGCAGTGTGACCTTAGGTAAGTCATTTAACCTTTCTGAGTGCCTGCCTTTTGGACAAATGATATCCAAAGTCCTTCCCAGTATTAATTCTTGAGAGCTCTTCCAAACAATTGCGTCCTTTGGTTAGAAAAATACCTCCATGGTGTAGAGATTGTTATAGGAAAGACACTTTTGTTGTGACCATACCACATGGTTTTTTAACTAATATCAAAGGTAAGCAAAAGCTACTTGGCAGGCTGCCAGAACCCAGGTGATAGTTACTCATTTCAATCTGTTTGATTCTCTTTCTCTAGGAGGAGCTCCTTGGGCAGTGACAAAAGCATTCTTGATAGACACCCCCCTTGCAAATTTCCTTAGGATCACTATCTGCTTCCTGCATGCCCTCATCAGTCATACCTCCCTTCCCTCCCTCAAAGGGACGGGAATTAGTCACAGGGAAAGTTACATTATGACCATTGAAGATACATTTCTGTATTCATTTGTTCAGTATCCATGTATGCACAGGTTTCCCAGGTGAGCCAGAGCGCCTTACTGGGCTGCAAACTGTGTGCCTCTCAACCCCAGCCAGATGTTTATCATGTGTGAGCTTAGAGGGAGATTATATACTGGATAGGTCAGTGCAAAAAATTCACGAGCCTTCCTGTATTCTACAGATCTTTAGGATATCTTTTCTTTGAAAAAGTGTGCTTTAATGGTAGCTTGTGTGGGAGAGTTATGAGTGAGTGTGTCTGTCCTCTTACCTGTTTTTCAGTTTTTTAGCTACTAGTTTCTTGAAATGTTTCCTATTTGCGGTATCATGTGTCCAGATAACATGTATAGCTAAATAGTGATGTGCTGCCTGAAATTATTTGTGGCACTTAGAGCCTGGCACAGCATTCTTCACTTTAAATGGGAAGCAAAGAGGAGTGATTTATATCTCCAGGCAAAGCATCACTGAAGCAGAGCACCTGGGTGGCCCATTGGGTTAAGCCTTCTGCTCAGGTCATTGTTTCAGGGTCTTGGGGTTGGGCTCTCTGCTCAGCAGGGAGCCTGCTTCCCCCTCTCTGTCTCTGCCTGCCTCTCTGCCTACTTTTGATCTCTCTTTCTCTGTCAAATAAATAAATAAAATAAATAAAATCTTTGGGGGGAAAAAAAAGTGCCACTGAAGGGCTGTGCAGAATGGCAGCTGATATTCTTGAGTCCCTCTCTTAGGGGAATAGCCTCTAAACGTGTTTCCCTCTTTTGGCCATTCTCCTAAGGGAGGAGGATTCTTTCACGAGGCACTAGAAACCCAGAGATACTACCCTTCCTCTTTAGTGTTGTTTTTTGTTTGTTTGTTTTGTCATTTTTTCCTGGAGGCAGTGTGGTTGGTTTCCTGTGAAGGAGATTTACAAATTTTGAGAAACATTAGGCTTTCCTATCTCCAGCTTTACTCTTTTGGAGACTACATTTTCAGAATTATCTTTGATTCAGGATGTCCGAATTTCTAGCATAATGACTTCGTGCTGTGAGCATACATGGCAGGGAAACATTACACTCTAAAGAATCCCGACCAAAATGCTGTAACTGTAACATATTAATACAATGTTTTATAGCTGAAGAAAATACTGTGAAGTTATTTTATTTGGGTATACTCTCTGAAATAGAATGTTAAGTTCCATCTAAGGGATGAAGAAGCAACTTCATAAGAGATTAAGTGACTTAATGTCAGTGACTTTTAATCTTGGCTAGGAAATATATTGAATAGGAAATAGATTTATCCAATTAATCCATAATATCATTCATAATAGGAAATACATTTACTTTCCTCATTTGATGTGTATACACAAATACCATCAGCACCAGCCCACACGCATAAGAATACAACAATATGTGCTCATATTCTGTGTGATCTTCTATTCTTTATCATAAAAAAAAAGTTTATGTTAACTTGACTTTAATGACTTCTTTTTTTTTTTTTTTAAGATTTTATTTATTTATTTGTCAGAGTAAGCACAGGCAGACAGAGTGGCAGGCAGAGGCAGACGCAGAAGCAGGCTCCCGCTGAGCAAGGAGCTCAATGTGGGACTCGATCCCAGGACGCTGGAATCATGACCTGAGCCGAAGGCAGCGGCTTAACCAACTGAGCAACCCAGGCATCCCAACCTAATGACTTCTTAGTGCATCCTGACTCACAGTTTGAAAAGTACTTTTGAAAGCACAGTTTGAAAAGTCCTTCCTAAGGAAGGACTGGAACTTAGACTTTTTTGGGTTTCTGGTCAAGTTCATTTGTGACGTTTTTTTTTTTCCTTTTGTTTTGATTTTTTAAACAGTTAGATGTTTGTGTTTATTTTTGACTTAGAATTTAGTAACCATACATAACTTTTTTCCTTCAGTGTTGTAAAAATCTGTCTCTTTATGTACTATTTCTTATTATAGATAAAACAAATATCTAAAGTCATCACATGCATTGTATAAGTTGTCTCTTCAAGTTCATGTGTAGTCTTCCAACTAGGATCTTTTTGACAAGGATTGGTATGCACTACTTAGTGACCAATTTTGGATGTTTTCTATGTGATTTCCTTTGAGGATGATCTCTGGCCCCTGTAACAAGAACAAAGACAGTAAACCTACTGAGCTATATTGTCAGTTATAGCATTACCACCCATCATCGTTTTTTGCTTTTTCTCATGTTGCTTGCTGATTATTATTGGAAGAAACAATGCAGGTTATATAACTATTTTTTTAAGGCACCTTGATGCCTTAATTTGTCTTTTTTTTTTTTTTTTTTTTTTTTTTTTTTTTTTTTTTTAAGAGAGAGAGCATGCACACGGGGCAAGGGGTGTTGGGGGAGAGAATCTTAAGCAGGCTTCATGCCCAGCACAGAGCCCAACATGGAGCTTGATCCTACTATCCTGAGATCATGACCTGAGCTGAAATCAAGAGTTGCCTCTTAAACCCCTGAGCCACCCAGGCACCCCTCGCCTATGACTTGAAACTGTAGAAGGTACAGCATATAGAGAAGATGCAGTTAATGCACAGATGAGAATAATTCTTTCTGCTACAACATGGAGATTATCAGCAAATTCTTTTTTAAAAAACTCGCTTTGTTGGAAATATGAGCAGTATGAAACTTAAAAGCACACATATTCTTGCTTGTGGAGGAGGGGGGGGTGGCTTAAAAATGAGAAAAGAGAGATTCTTGCAGTAGATGACTTGGGAGAGTGCTGGAACCAGGTTAGCAAACCTTGTATGGTAAAATCCGGACGGATCTGAGATGGTTAGCAGATGGGAAGCAACAAGGCTTCGTGATTGGATATGAGGAGTTTGGGAAAGGAAGACGTTTAGGGTGTTTCTCTGGTTTCTGGCTACAACAATGGGTAAAACATATGAGACATTTTTGTAGGCGTGGCAGGTTTATGGTGTAAGGTGGAGTTTCCTTTGGCCACCTTGATTTTACCATACCTGTCAAATGTTCAGGTGGCCTAGCTGGTAGGTAGTCAGCCAGGAGCAAAGGAGGGAGGCTTTTGAGAAGAGAGTGTGGTTACAGAGATTTTTGGTTTATGTGTGATGATTGAAGTGGTTGACCCAGATAAGACTTTATTCATTGTATTGACTTTGATTACGTAGTCTGCTTGCTCACTCTAAATTTTAAAGTGACAGGCCGTAAATTTCTAAAGAGCAGTCGTCTTGGAGCACTTTATTAATATGGAATAGGGTACTCTAAAGGAAGGAATATTACCTGTCCAGGTAGAATAGGTAGTAAACTAAATTTTTATGGTCTGTTCTTGCTTCCCATTAGTGCCTTGCCTGGCTAAGGCATCAGTTGCCTCTATTTCTGTGACAGTTCTCTCCCAAGCAAGTATCTCATGCCAGATTGTGCATGTTTGTGAGATTTCACCGACAGGATGTTGAAAAACAGAATGAACAAATATTTTAATAAGCAAGATTTATACATCCCTCAGACAGCATATAAGTGCATACACATATCTAAAAATGGGGAAACCCTCAGATATCCAAAGCAGGGTATTAGTACATACAGATTTTATGTGTGTGTGTGTGTGTGTGTGTGTGTTTGTTTGTTAAATAGATAATACCTCTTAGGAACCACAAGGTCAACTTTAGACTTCATTAAGTTATACTACTGCCCTCCTGAAAATTATGTCATTTGAAGTAAGGGATTCCAGCTTAAGATGGCATTGGGCTCCCTTCCCCTAATGTAGACTGTCATAACTTCCCACTGAAATATCCATAAATGCACATAAAGAGGCAAACATTGATAATATTAAAAATCAAGTCTGACATAAGGCCTGTTGCCGCAGTTTGGGAGTAATTTTCCCAAGGCAGGTGGAATTGGATTAAGGAAACCCATTGGTGGTTTCTTTCTGCTTTCCGTCATTAAGAAGAACAGCTTCAGTGACCTGGGCAGAAGGACTATCATCTCTCCCTGTCACCAGCTTAGAGGTCAGGTTAGTACTTTCAACTTGAAGTGTTTCCTTTCCTGCGTGAGGCATCTATGGGCCTTCTCTTTCCACCTCATCTTTATATTTCCATTGAGAGATAACCATTTCCAGAAACAACTGGGATGGGAAGGGGGTCGGGGGGGTGGGTAGCAAGGAGTCTATGGAAGATGCCACTCTGTCTTTGAGAAGTATACTGGGGTCTCTATAAGAAAAGCTATTTCCTGGGTGCTCTTGAAGAGCTGTAGTAACAAAGCATGTTGGGTATTGTAGTTTCGCCTGCAGTCTCTTGGCGATGAGTAGTGGGATAAAAGATGAGTCACCTGCATTGCCAAAAACCATGGCATATGGAACGTGAGGGCTTATAGCTGGGAACTTGGCTCAGAGCTGTGCACATCAACCAGATTTTGAAGGAAGGCCTGTAAGGGGGAATCAGTACATACTTTTATTTTCAGCCATGTTCAAAGCACTGCAGGGAGTTTCAGAACCAGTGGTCACATTTGTGTCCCTAAAAAGAAGGAAAGCTACTAAATCTGGAAACAGGCATGTGTCACTTAGTAATAAACTAAAACATGACTTTCTCAGCTGGGGAGGAAGAAGGGAAAGCAAGACATTCACATAGGGAGGCTGTTGGAAATTGCAAGTACATATGTGTATTACCCACCCCTATTCATGTCCGAGGTGGGTGTGCCAGGAAGAGGAGGCTGGTGGGGTTTTTCTGGATATGAAGTTAGCAATTCTTTCTCTTGATGAATTGGATAACCATTCCTCTGCCAAGTTGTGAATCATTTTCATAAACCAAGTAATTTATTTATTTTTATAAGTATTAGTTGGACATTAACCTCAAAATGTCTTCTTGAAATCTTTAAGCAGAAATGTAGAGATTGGGTTCTATTTCTTTTTCTTTTCTCCAGAATAAAGTATCTTGTTTGTCACTGTGTAGGTAAACATGTTCAGTAACATGGGCATGTGTGTATGTGAGGCAACCAAAAATGGCCCTCACCTGGGTCCTGGGGAGAGGAGAGAGCCTATTGGTAATTCTCCTGAAGTGTCCAAAGTTGGTTGAAGAGTCTGTTGGTGGTAGAGCTTCCATGATGGCAAGCCTAAGAGGTTACCTAGGCTCTCAAAGAAACATGAAAATTCAAACATGAATGGGTGGTTATAGAATGAATGAAGATAGAAGAAATTGTTGAGATTTTTCTCCAGAAATCTGGATAATAAACACTAACAAAAGATAGAGGTATTCCTACAAAATTACACACATAGAAAGTTTGTTGTTTCTTCAATTTGCCTTTTTTTTAAAAAGAGAATTGTATTTGTATTAATTTTCACTGAATACTCCTAGCTGTAATTTATAGAAATTGATTCAGACAACCAAATATTTGCATTCTTGGCTCCATGTTAGAACAGTAGGTATAACTTATGTTAAAAATACAGTGATGAATGTTGAAATGGGAAAGTGCTTAAGTGAAGAATGGGGATACAAAATTACAAAATTTGCTGTGTTATTATAACCAATTGTTTCAGTTGAGAAATGGCGGTTTGTTTTGCCTTCGTACTTTTAATAGTTTCCAAATTAACTTGCATTTCTTTTACAATTAGAAATAATGATCTATTTTCTTCTATAAGCTGACCAGGATTAGAGGTTAGACTGATGGAAGCGGAGTCTGAAATGCCTGAATTTATTTTGTCATTTATGTCTAGGAAGTAATCTGTTCCAGAGTTTCAAAGTGGCTTCCTTGGTGTACCGTCTTGATTATTGTGATGGCTCTGCCCTGTTCATGCTTCCTCAGCCCCAGTGAATTTGTGCTTTCAGATGACCTTGAGGTAGAACTCTTTGAAAAAGAGCCCTAATCCTTCTTTGAAAAAGAGCTTCAGACGAACTCACCTAAGATAAAAATGCTGTTCTCTCCATGATGTATTCATTTAGAGAACTTTGAATGTAGGTGTCACTGCTCGCTTTCCCGTGTTCTGTGAACTCAGTGGGCCCTGGGATCATTTATGCAAGAGAAATTCATCCACAGAGTCAACCACTCAAAAAGGTTTTAGTTAGCAATCGGGAATAATTTCTTATTCATGGATGTTACAGACTGAATGTTTATGTGTCCCCACCACTCAAATTCATATGGAAGCTCCTACCCCCAGCAAGGCTATAATTGGAGTAAAGAGGTAAGAAGTAACAAAAACAAGGGCACAAAGGTGGGGACCTGATTGGATAGGATTAGCGTTCTCTTAAGAAGAAACCCTAGAGAGTTTGCTTGCTCTCCGTTCACATGCAGGTCTTAGTGTTTGAGGACACAGTGAGGCGCAGCCAACCACCAGCCAGGGAGAGGTCTCTGGCCAGAAACTGATCCTGCCGGCCCCCAGAACATTATGAAAATAAGTTTCTGTCATTTAAACCACCTCATCTATAGTGTTTTGTTATGGCAGCCTGAGCTAACACAATGGATCTAAACAGTTTTGGGTACTACGAACAGGGACAAAGGGAATAGAAGCTGAATCCTGGACCTCAGTATGACAGATGTAGTCAGTGTAGATCCTTATCCTGGCTGAAGTCTGAGCCCCCTAGCCCACCCACAGAAGCATGGAGTTAGCTGAGTCAGACTGTTTGATGATGATGATCTGCTCTGGGCTTATGTTTATTTGAATAATGGCAGTTTTGCAAAGGTGCTTACATTGTCTTAAGGGATCAAACCACTTCGGTTGCCAGCAAAGCTTCCAAATAGAAAGCATCTGGAGAAGTAGGATCTTGAGATGATTCTTTTCTTCCTGTTGTAATTACTTATAAAGAACCTGAGGTGATAGGTCTGACTATTGAGGCTAGCATTTGAACAGGTAGATGCTGTTTGTTATACGGAAATTTGGTTGGAGACATCACTTTGGTATCCTTTGTTTTTGAAAGGCCTGGGTGGCTCAGATGGTTAAGCATCTGCCTTTGCTCAGGTCATGATCTCCACCAGGTCCTGCGATCGAGCCCCTTGTGAGATTCCCAGCTTGGGAGGGAGTCTGCTTCTCCCTCTGCCTCTCCCCTTGCTTGTGCTCTCTCTGTCCCTCTCTCTCAAACAAACGAATAAAATCTTGAAAGAAAGAAAGAAAAAAAAGAAAGACGGGCAGGCTTGGATGTCGAATGCCAGCTCCCTGAGGTGAATAAAGCAATTATTTGGGGAAATTCCCCCTCCTCCTATTTTCTATCCTTAAATATGTTTTTCCTGTTAGCTGGTAGTACATCCCTCTAAGAATTCACTTGCTACCTATTTTGTTTTCCTTAGTGGTAACTATAAAGGAGTATCCTGTGACTCATTGATGACTTACAGTGGATGATTATTTATTGAGAATGTCTGCTATTTATAAGGCAGTGTGCTAGCTTGGTGGAGCATATAAGGAGGTATAGATCTGGATCCATGAACAAGTAATAAATTGAGACATGTATCATATTTTTAATCTCACTTAGTTTATACATTTATTCAAAGTACGTGTGATCAATTTTTAAAAAATTCAGTAAGGTTCCCCCCCCCCCAAAAAAAATTCAGTAAGGCAATGCATAAACAGAGAAATCAGTGTGAAGGTTAAGACAGTTATTTCCCCTCAAGCTTTCAAGTGCAGATAAGGACTTGGGATGGTGGTATTTTTCACTTGTGAGCCTGAGGAAACAGCCCTGTGGAGGGAGTGTCTCATATCCTGGAAAACTCAGAACTTGTATAAAAGAATAGGAGTTTCAGTTTGAGATACTCTGCATAGAAGTGAGTCACCAGCTGCCAGGATTGTCCAATATAAACACCTGAGCCATGTTGTACTTTAAATAGCTGGAAAACCTTTTTCCTCTTCCTACTGGGCATTTTCCATGTCCCACCCACCATGTCCCCTTACCCCGTCCCCCAGCACAACCCTATCACCTCACCCTGTTAAGTACCTTAGAAAATGGTTTGCTATTTCTTGTAGTTTCCTTCTAAGATTGGGCAGAGGAAGAAAGATAGATCCAGTATTTCTCGCTCTTCTTCAAGAAAATTTTGAAGCAACAAATAAAAACCATAGTAAATGTGTAAGTTACAGAGAAGTAAGAGTGGGTAAGCAGAGAAGAAACTTAAAAGATGGAATGTTTGTATGCCTGTGGGATTGGTCCCATGCAAGCACAATGAAGCCTTAGTGCCAGTCTGGAAAGAATGAGTGATTTGTTCAAGGTGACCCAGCTGGTACATGGCAGAGGTGAGATTTGGACACACTGTCCAAGTCTGGAGCCTGTAGCCCCTTCATGGTACCACCATCTTCTGTGCACACAGTCAGGCCTACAGCAAGTCTGGGGACCTAGCCTCAGGCTTTGGGGTTCCATGGACAGTGGTGAAGACATTGGTCACCATTCTTGACTTTTTAAATGAGATGCTGGTGTTAATACTAGAAGTCTGCGCAGTAAGTATGGGTATCCCCTACTTTGCAAAAGTTCACCCTACACCACTTCACTTTTATGACAGACCTATAGTAGTACCTGTTTTTGCAGAGTATCCAAAGAGGATTGTTGTTTTTACAAAAAAAAAAAAAAAAAGGGCAGAAAGTGAAAATACCCTTCAGCATCTGTTTTGCAGAGAGCTGTTGGAGAGTGGCACCACTAAGCGCTTCCCCTGGAACCACATTCAGCCTCTCAGCATCAAGCCACCTATCAGAAAAGGCTGAAGAGAGGTTATTTTTTTTTTTTGAGTCTGGGAATGCTTGTAAATTTTTCCATGTAAATTTATGGTAATTGCTTCTTTGTCTTACGCATTTTCTTATGAACTTTCTTATGAAAGTTTTCATAGGATTGCTCTACTTTAGGATAGCAGGGGAAACCTGTACCCACCTTGTCCTTTTGTTCTAGCAATGGTTTCTGGTGGTGGTGGTGGTGGTCAGCCGCACGGTGTGCTGTCTGCCTGTAGGTGGGGAGTAGGATACAGCACAGTAGTACTGGAGAGACCACGCGATGGGTCAGGAGTTGATGGTGCCAGAGGGGTGTGGGGAAGGGGGTTTGAGAGGCAAGGATGAGACCATGCTGTGTAACCAGAAGGAAAAGAAGTGTGTATCCATGAATGAGGGTGGACCTTAGCCAAGCCTCACCAGCAACAAGGAGGAACCGTGGAGTAAGACCCCAAGTTCTCAGTGAGCAGGGGTGTGTGTCTGGAGACTAGAAGAAGGAGAGGTAAAAGGAAGGGAGCATCAGCATTGATGACCAGAACCACGGAAGCCTTCATCTGTGAGGCTGATGCTGGTAGCTCTAGCTTCTCATGGACGCGGGCATCTCACTCTGCCCCATCTGTGCTTGGGGAAGCCTCATGGTGCAGAGCCAGTGAGCTGGTGCCTTACACAGCCTTGGTGTGCTGGAGAGGTACCCCTTGTTTAAATTACTGCAGTACCTTCTTAATATGTCTCCTACGTAGTCTCTTCTTTCTCGAGAACATGCTCTGCATTAGAGTGCAAGTGATGTGTTTTTGCAAAGTGAATTTTTGTTTGGTGGTGTGCATCTAGAGAAACAATACCTGTGGTGTTTCCTTTGCAGTTAGGGTAGAGTCCTTTCATGGCTTACAAGGCCCTTCTTAAATTGGCTTCCATCTGCAGTCCGGTCTAGTGTCAGATGGTTCTTTCTCCCATACCCTGGGCTCCATCCTAGGGAACCCCTTAACCTTTTCTCAGATTCCAGGTCTCTTTCCTTGTTGGAACTCTGCCTTCCTTGACCACCCTCTTTCCCCTTCTTTACTTGGGAAGCCTAACTGTGGTGTCTTTAAGAGTTTCCATTTCTGACTGCTCACAGAAATGAAAACTTGTCCCCCGTTCCTCATTGTGCCTGCAGCTGCCTCTCTCAGGACCCTTCTTACTGCTGTTCGACACTGTCTGCCATTGCTACAGGCTCCTGAAGCCTTTGAAACCGGAGATGCTGTGCTCTTCAGCTTTGATCTCCCTCGATAAATACAGAACTAGCTTTGAGTAGGCCCAGGAAGTGATGAATCAGTGAATGAATGGTCTTAGTCCATTCAGCTTGCTGTAGCAAAATACCACAGATGAGGTAGCTTTATAATCCACAGAGATTTGGTGCCGGCATGGTTAGGTTCTGGGGAGACATTCTTCTGGACTGCGGACTTCTTGCTGTGTCCTTACCTGGTGGAAGGACCTGTGGAGCTCTTTGGGGTCTCTTTTGTAAGAGCATCAATCCCATTGATGAGGCTTTACCCCTGTGACCTAAACATCTCCCTAATGCCCCACTTCCTAATACCATCACACTGGGCATTAGGATTTCAGTATACAAATTGGGGAGGCAGATATGAACCTTCAGACCAGAGTGAATGGGTCCTTGGAAGAAGGGGAGATCTCTAGGCTTAGTGCGTTGTCATTATTTGTTAGGTTTCTGTACCAGGTTGCATAGAAAGCATAAACCAGCCTCTGAGAAGATGAAGCGACTAGACTGGCAGGAGAAATGCCCCCAACATCCGCCAGTGTTAGTCCGGGGGAAGACAGATATTTGTCAGAGAAGTGACAGAATTTGTCGAGAGTCTAGGAAACTACCTATGTAAATTCTGAAACATATAGCACTGTTCTGTTTATTTTGTGACCATATAAAATTGGCATTAAAAAAAATCCACATAGAGAATAAAAACAAAAAAGGTGTGAGTGCTCTTCCGTGACGAGATCCACTGCTAAGCACTTAAGTCTGTGAAGACAGGGCTGGATTTTTTTCTGTTGTATCCTCTGTGGTTAGTATACTGTTTAGTACATACTTTATAATATGTATATAATATGTATATAATATGATTTATACTATGAAAAACAAAATAGATTTTGAGTCTCTGTGGGTAGGTCTCAGTTGTTAAAGGACTGTTCGCAAGTCAAGTCTCCACAACAGCACATGGCTGGCTGCCTGACTCTGTTCACATGCCAGATGATGCTGGGGCACATCTGTTTGTCACATAGTCTGGCCACCACGTGATTAGCAATTGTAGAAAGTCTTCTGGCTAACACTGTATCTTAGACTAACACTGTATCTTAGACATTTTTTTAAAATTTTTATTTTAATTTGGGTTAGTTAGCATATAGCGAAATGTGAGTTCAGGTGTGCCGTATACTGATTCAGCACTTCCAGACATCAGCCTGTGGGGTCAGGAGGCAAGGGCGCTCCTTAATCCCCATCACCTGCTTCCCCCCCCCTCCACCTCCCTTCTAGTTGACCAGTTTGTTCTCTACAGGTAAAAGTCTGTTTAAACATTTTAGTGCTTCTTTCTCGTTTTTTTTCTTTTCCCGACTTGTCAGTGATTCAGCTTTGCAACAGAAGTTTCATGCTGCTGCTTTTTCAGAGTAAAAGTATCCTAAGATTGCAAGGCACTTATCAACAGAGAAAAAAATCCCCCCAAAACTGCTACCCAATATGCACTTAGCCTTTGGTGAGAAACAGCCCTGTCACTGTACTGTAACCAAAAAAATACAGAGATCTATGGCATGCTGAAGAGATACACGACACTTGTCATTCATAGTTTCTCATTTTTAAAAAATTTATTTATTTCTTACAGAGAGAGAGAGAGAGAGAGCACGCACAGGGGGAGGAGCAAAGGGAGAGGGAGGAGGGAAGCAGACTCCCCGCTGAGCTCAGAGCCTGTGCTGGGTTCACGTTCAGTCTCACAACCCTGAGATCAGGACCTGATCAAATGCAGAGTCGGTCACCCAGGTGCCCCGCCCCAGCTTTTCTTTCTCTCTCTCATCTTTTTTTTTTTTTTTTTTTTTTTTTTTTTTTGTGAGATCAGCCTTATTCATGAGAACATTTTATTAGAAGCCATCTGTTGTGCCCCGTTTGTGTGGCTGCAGGTTGTGTTCTGCACAAGGTGGCTGGGTTTGGGAATGTTGCCTCTGACAAGAAGGGATACTCTCTTTCTGATTTGCGTAGTAAGTAGTATGATAAGAGGTAACAGGAACCCTGATCCTTGTTCTTAATTGATATTGAGCAGATAAAATTTTGAAAATATAAAACAAAATTTATTAGGGTAAAATGCCGTTTTTATTGGCTTTATATGTTGGGGTTCTAGCCAAGAATTCATTGAAAAAACAAAAACAAAAACAAAAACTTGACTGTGAAAACCCAAGTTTGAAAACCACTGACTTGGCAGAATGCCTTGGAAGGAGACTAGAGTACTGCAGCTAAATTTCTCTTACCGCAGGCTTTGAAATTACTGTCCGAATTCTGTTGATGAGCTGACATCTTCCTGCTTTCATTGGCATTGGAGAAGTCTTCTGGCTTGGGGGGAAAGAATTATCATGGAATTACTGCAATTGCCATGAGATACAGTTTGCGCCATTTATATTGATGCAGTAAAGCTTTCGTGTCTGAAAAAAGCATTTGTTTGATACCGTCATAGTGTCAAGAACCTAATTCAGAGGGCTCATGGGGGTTTATGAGAGCAGGAGCCTAGGGTTCTAATTTTGGCGCTTTCATAGTAACTGTATGAACTGTATGAGGGTGTTTATCTCTTAGGGACTTCTTAAGGTCTCATGTAAAGTGAGGTTTGGATGGAGGGATTTCCAGTATTCCTTGAAATTCTAGACTTCTGTTGTAAGTTCGAGATTTCCTTGGGGACTCTGACTAGATGTCAGTGGAGCTGACTGGAGTATTCTATTTCTGAAGTGTTTCACTTTGTGTTTAGGTAACTGAAGGTGAAGTGAGACCTTTACTCTTTCTTGTGGTCGCTTGTGCCAGACCATTTACTGCATTCACACTTTTATGTGTTATCTCAAAACTTTTGGGCAATTCCCTGTGGGGTTTGGTTCTGTGAATTTTGTTAAGTGTTTGATAAATATCACATTAAGCCACTCTATTCCCCTAAGTCTTTCTGTCCCTAATAGGCTTTTGCCAGGGTTATTAACTTATTCAAATAAATAAACTAAATCCCGTTGTCTATTTTCAAGTCACATTGTACCAATTCAAAGAAAACAAATTGGTTGAGGGCATCAGATTCAGACATAATTTATTTCTGAAAAGGATTTTTTCTTTTTTAGTTGTGAAAAAAAGAGCTCAGGGATGGAAATATATTACACTTAACTGTCAAAAAGAAAAGAATCATCCTCGATCTCATTTCACATCCAAATTATACCACTCAGAGGCCACACTGTGCAAGACTGGTCAGATTCCACTGACTGGTTGAGATTACTTCTCTAATTGGAAAAAATTAGGACTATTAATCATTGTGACACAAGGCAAAATGTCCTCATGTCATGACATCCTTATTTTCCACCTGAGAAAGGGTGGCTTCTGATAGCAAAGCCAAACCCTCCTTTCTCTTCTCTCCTTCCCATTTCCTCTCTGGCTGTGGTTGTCTGGAGTAGATCAGACAAAGAGTTGCAAAGAGCAGAGGGCCTAGAAATGGAAGAAAGCTTTCCTTCGTTTCTATTCCACAGAAACGGGTGTGATAATAAAATGGGGTAGAGGTGGAAGGAAGACCTCATAAGCTAGGGAATTATATCGTTGCATAGGCTTTTGAAATTATTTGCATTAGGTAATTGATGGAGATAAAGTCTTTTTAGGCATGGGGACATCAAAGTGATTGAACTCTGAATTTTCATTTGTTCCTCCTAAATTCCCTCAGAAGGGAAATGGTTTAAGCACTTTGCCAGGATTTTCTCAGGAGGATAATAATTTTCTAACTATAGAAGTAATTACGGTTGTAACACATGAATTATTTTGGTATTGAGTTTTGTAATTTCTTAATATTTTGGCATACTTGAAATTTATTTGGACAATTGCACATTTTAAGGAGGATTTAAGAGAAAAAGGCAACTAACTGACAAATGCTGAGGTATCTCATAGTTAACTTTTAAAAACATTTAATTCCCCGCCCCGACCTCATTAACATCACTTAAAAAAAAAAAAAAAAGAGTAATGGGGGCTCCTGGGTGGCTCCGTCCATTAGGGGTCTGACTCTTGGTTTTGGCTCAGGTCATGATCTCGGGGTCATGGGATCAAACACTGCGTCGGGTTCCACAGAGTCTGCTTGGGATTCTCTCTCTCCCTTTGCCCTTCCCCCTGCTTGTGTGCATGTGCATGCTTTCTCTCTCTCTCACACATTAAAATCTTAAATAAAAAGAGAAAGAAATACATGAATGTGTACAAAAATGTATAATTAGGGACCCCCTTCTGATTCTTCTTTCTTTCTTTTTTTTTTTTTGGATAGCCATGGCTTTTTGCTGGGAGACCTTTGTTTCTCTAATAAGTCACATCTTCTGTAGGTCTCTGAAACTCCGTCACCCTCCTGAGTTCTTGCAGTACTCTAAAGGGGTTAGTGGCATTTTTTTGTGTGTTGTATTATTTTCAGAGGGGAAAACTATTACGACGTAATTGGTGAACCTTAGGTCCAAATCCTGCAGTTTTTCTGTGGCTGTCTCATTAAGCGCACTGGAAAGATTCTTGCATTTCTATTTCTACATTGGTACTGATATTAATTTGATGTCTAATTGTTAATGCAACCATATTTTGTGATGATCTAGACTATTATAGGCAATACCTCATTTTTGAATAGTAGTAGACAAGTACTGAAACTCATTTATGTGTCAGGCACCATGCCTGGGTTGTGTAGACATTTCGTTCTCTGCTTAAGCCAACTGCATGGTACTGTTTCACCCCAATTTTACGAATGAGAAACTGAGGCACAGAAGTGTTACAGAACCTGCCAGAGATTTCAAGCTAATGAGTTGTGGAGCTCTGATTTTCTGTCACATTCCAAACCCCAGTGCCTTTACCACTGGGTTACAGTGTCTCCCTTGTTGGGTTTTTGTTGCCAATTCATTTTGTTTGGGTTGTTGGTGGTAGTATAGGAGTTGGGGGTATTGATTATCCTAAAGGTAAGCTGTTGACGAAATCCATAGTTATAATTGCAGCACATGTTACTCCTTTTGAAACCAGCAACTCCATTAGGATGAATGAGTGTAAGCTGTTCACTGACACAGCCAAGGCTAATGGTTGGACAGCTTGTGATTTTGAAACCTTTGCATTGGACTGGGCCCTTGATCTAACTGAGAGTGTGCATGATGTCCCAATGAGGTTTTCCAGGTCAACCCGTCACCGCCCCAGAGCTCATCAGAAGGCAGTTTGGCCTGAGACTCAGCTGAACAGGGGCTGCTTCACAGGAGCCTGGTGTTGGGGTTCCCCAAGTGTGCAGCTGGGATGGACACATCTACCAAAGTGACCCCTTCCCTCAGCTGCAGCCCCTGATAGCAGGTACTTTTCCTCCTTGTGGTAATCACCATCTGTCAGGTCATGTAGAAAAGGCTGGATTCCATTTAGCAAAGGCAGTGTAGGACAGTGCACTCATAAGGGGGGAAAGGCTGTTAATGAAAACAGAATGCACAATGATAGAGACCTGCCAGGTCTTTGGATGGGGGCAAAGGGAGGTCTCTATGGCAGTACTGGGAAGATGTAATGATAACACCATCCTGTAAGGTTAGTATCTTAGTCAGACTGAGGGTTTCTTTTAGTTCAAATGACTTTTGCCCCAGAGAGCTGACTGAGGATGACCCATGTTCCAACACCCTTGTGAAGTCATCTTCGGGTCTGACAGAAAATGACTCCAGTGCTTAAATTATATCTTTTCTGTGTGTAGAATAATAATACCCTGTTCCATGGATATGGGGCTTTTTTAAATTTGCAGTGCCTTCTCACTTGTCCTGTTTGATCCTCTTAGCATCTTAGAAGTAGATAGGAGAAGATAGTTTCCCATTTTAACGATGACACAGCGAAGGCACAGGGAATAAAGTCGTCAGCAAAGCACAAATAAAATGTGACAGGTCAAGACAGCCCAGCTTTGCTGTTTGTTTGAAGGACTGTCTCAGTTTGTTCCTTTGTATACATATTTTCTCTGTCTGCAGGGCTTTGACCGTTTACCCCATGCTTGCTACATGTACATGTCTGAGTAGTGGACCAAACCAGGTCCCCATGTGTGGCCACCACATGTAGATGAGAATATCAGTGTGCCAGCCCATACTTGGTTACTGTGTTCCCCAGACCAAACACAGCCTCCACAGGGCTAGAGCTGTGAGTGCTGGTTACTCTATAGTTCAGTATTACTGGTTTCCTATGCATTCCTTAGCATTTTATAGCCCATCTCAGTTTTATTTAAAAATTTTCTATGTACGGGAATGTTGCTAAGCTTTAGTTTCTTGCTCCGTAAACAGGGATAATAATACCTACTTGCTTATTCACAATGTAATTATCATGATCAGGTGAGATCATTCTTGTGAAGCCATGGAAATGATAAAGGGCTTTACAAGCATAAAGAATTACTATGGATGACCTTAAGGTCAGGATGGAAGTCAGCTCTAGTTGGAATAATTTTTCGTGATACCATCCATAACTCCTTCTCTCAAGACCTGCTACGAGCCCCCACGAGGAGTTATGGGGGTCACACAGGGTTTGTGAAGGAGCAGACTTGTGAAGCCCCTCGGGAATGGTCTGGCTTACACTTCTGGGAGCCATTGGCCAAGGCCTATGACCATAGAACAGGGCGCCCCTGTCAGGAAGGAGTCACCCGCTGATCTCCATGGAACCAGGTGTTCATGAGGTGGGCCAATGCCATGCTGCCTGGAACTTGCCAAAATGTGGATTGTGGCTTATGCCTTTTGCTCAAAAAGGAACAAAGAAAAACGAAAGACACTTTGGAGTATATGCTTTATTAAACCTCAAGTCAGATGTTTCTTTTGTGATGCTCCTGTGTGACAGTGGGTGGAGTCTGTCGTGCACTGTGGAGAGATTGCCGAGAGCGCTGTCCATGTGAAGTGCCCCCTGATCGTGCAGGAGGGAGGCAGGGAGGGCTTGGGAAAACTGGACCCTGGCCGGAAGTTCTTAGCAAGTGATGGTCACTCATGTGACTCTATCTGTGCATATTCTCTGATCTAGGAGTTCCTCCTTTGTGCCAGCCGCTGTGCTAGGTGATGCGTCAACACTGGGGAGAGTGGGGTTTTTGGATCTCAGGAAACTTAGAAATACAGTCCTCCACGAAGTATGTGTTAGGTATGTGTGTTAGGCAGTGTAGCATGCTCTGGGTACAGAGATGAACGGCAAATTCCAAGGAGCTCAAGTCTGCGTGGAGAAGACAGAAGGGATCACTGGCTGTGGTCCTGGGAGAGGCAGGGGGCACGGAGGAAGGTCTCCTTTGATCGGGGCAGGCACGAGTGTCCTGGAGATGGTAATACTTGGAAAGAGTGGCAAAGTAATTGGAGGAGTTAGGTGGGTGGAAGGACTGGGGAAGGACTTCCCTCGATAAAGTATAAGTAAAGGCAAGTAAGCCTAATAGTGTGTGCACAGTGGCTGGGGATCTACATTAGATTACTCTGAAAAAATTATTATTCTAATACTCCTGTATGTAGGTGATGCATTATCTAATTCCATTGTAGGTCTGTGGCTCTCAGCCTACCTGAACCCTTCACCCCTCACTCCCAGGAGTGTTGGCAATGTGGTGTTTTTCATTAATAGAGTGATTGGGAAGCCCTAGTGGCATCGTTTGGACCCAACTGGAAATACTAGTTGGCTTCCCGAAGGAAAGACGCCTCTGTCCCAAATGCCTATGGTGTCCTCCTTGAGAAATCCTATTAGGCAAAATCCCATGATGAAACAAGGAGGTGAGCACGCTTGCTATTTTGAATTAAGGCACGAAAGACAAGGCCTTGGTTTGTGGGCCCTCAGTAGGGTCTGGAATGACTTTTCTGTAAGTGACTTTCATTTGAAATTTCTTTTGCTTTTTCTGATTTCCATGTCTTATGGCTGTTCTGTCGTAATTCTAGATAATACCTTAGTAGAAGACATATTTTTTAAGAGGAAATAGTTAATTCTCCTCCCGTTCTTGAGTGGGGGAGCTCCATTAAAGAAACAGCCAGCTCTTTCTCTGCTGCTTCCCTCCCTTCCTCACTAGATTGCCAACTGGCTGGCTACTTGGAGAGAAGGTGTTTGGTTGGCCTGGCTCAGTCCCTCCTTTCCAGTGGTATCTATCCCTACAGAGAGTTTGCCCTCTGATTTGTGAGGTCAGTGGTGGTGTGGGAGGCCTGCATGTTTGTGACTTAAACTCATTATAGGAGTGTTAGCTGGGCTGTGTGTACAGTGATGTGGTCTGTGTACTGCACAAAGGGAGCAAGTGGTGGCTGGAAGCTTGCCAGAGCTCCGCTGTCCCCAGCCTGCTGTGCTGGGAGCTGAGCTGTTCTTCTGCTCATTTGAACAAGAGCATTGTATAGACCAGTGGCCGCCATGTTGCACAACTCCAGAGGGTACCTTGGTATTCTCATTGTGTTTCTATGTCTGGTTTTCTAGGTCTTGTATGTTCTGCCTTGATAGTGAGCAGGATGTGTACATCCAGCTATGCTGTTCTGTGTGGGGCTGCTTGCTAGTAAAGCTGACATTTTGATCCCCATTGGTTTGACTTGCTTCCTGTTTCATTCCAGTGGATGAAAGGGGTGTTACTTACTACTTTACCTGGTCCTCTAGTT
This sequence comes from Mustela lutreola, assembly GCF_030435805.1. Taxonomy (NCBI): domain Eukaryota; kingdom Metazoa; phylum Chordata; class Mammalia; order Carnivora; family Mustelidae; genus Mustela; species Mustela lutreola. Next base: position 165,396,288 of record NC_081293.1, on the reverse strand, counting down.
TCTTTAGTGAAACAAGGCTTTTGTGGTCTGTGAGATCTAAATTTTGTCTCTTACACACACAGTTGGCACGTGTTTGTGATTATAAATTCACAGCATAGAAGAGCGTAGAGTTTGAAGCTCAAGTGTCTCTTCACCTCCCCCACTCTCCTTTTTATAAATTACCATTCCTGATGCTTTGGGGAGAGTCTCAGATTCTTTAGCGTTCTGTCTTTTTAACAATGTGACCATTGGGGTGCTCAGGTGGCTTGGTTGGTTAAGCGTCTGACTCTTAATTTTGGCTCAGGTTGTGATCTCAGGGCTATGGGACTGAGTCAGGTGCACTCAGTGGGGGGTCAGCTTCTTTTCCTCTCTTTCTGGTCCTCCCCATGCTCATGCTTGTGCATGAACACACATCCTCTCTCTCTCTAAAATAAATAAATCTTGGGGCATCTGGGTGGCTCAGTTGGTTAAGCAACTGCCTTCGGCTCAGGTCATGATCCTGGAGTCCCAGGATCGAGTCCCATATCAGGCTCCCTGCTCGGCGGGGAGTCTGCTTCTCCCTCTGACCTCTCCCCTCTCATGGTCTCTCTCTTTCAAATAAATAAATAAAATCTTTTAAAAAAATAAAAAAATGAAAAAAATCTTTTAAAAATGTGATCACATTATATAAGTATTGCAACTTTTAACATCATATTTGTCCATACATGTACATTATAAATTTAGCTTTTAAAAAGCTAATATATTTTAAAGATTATTTATTTGAAAAATTTTATATAATAACTGTAATACTTAAAGTTGAGGCTCACCATGTGTCTGCTTTGCTCTAAGCCCTTCATATGTCTCATGACAACCCTATGGGGATAGATACTCTGAGTGCCAGAGGTACAGAGAAAGTGAGGTACAGAGATCAGGTAACTTGTCTGAGGTCATGCAGGGCAAGGATGTAACTTTGGTGTTCAAAGCTAGGTGTCCTGGCTTCAGAATGGGTATTCTTAGGTCTATTTGATAGCATATGGTATAAAATTCAAAAGGTGCAAAAAGTTAGTGATCGGAGGACAACTGAGGTTCCTGTCCCTTTTCCCAAAATTTTCTTCTGTGGGGCAGCCCTCTGTCAGTTCATTGGGAGCCCCTTGGGTACACATGCTCACGCTCCACTGTGCACCCATTAACATAAGGCAGTACATGGACATACAATTTTTTTTTCTTTATATGAGTGAGACACAAGTACAGCTGTTGTCCATCCAGGTCATCTCTGTGATGCTGCTTCCCATCACCCTCTATTTAGCCTCTGGTAATCACAGTTCTACTCTTTGCTCTATGTGTTTGACAATTTTAGATTTAGATTTTAGATTTTAGATTTTTAGATTTTTCATGTAAGTAAAATCTTGCAGTATTTATCTTTGTGTCTGGCTTATTTTACTCAGCACTGTATCTTCTCAGTCCACTCATGTGGTCACAGATAGCAGGATTTGCTTCTTTATTAAGGTAGGATACTCTTCCATACCACGTTTTCTCTATCCATTCATCCCTTAATGGGTATTCAGATTGCTTCCATATCTTACCTTTTCTTTTTAATAGTTGCATACTACTATACTGTAGGAATGTATCATAATTTATTTAAACACCTCTCGTTGTGGTTTCCAATAGCACGCTATTCGAAACAATGCCACCTCAAAGCTGTTTCTGTTTGTTATATGCAAATATGTGCAATCATGTAATGACACGGGAATATCTGTACAGTATATTCCTGGAAGTAGGATTGCTGGGTCAGAAGGGGTGCACGTGTAAGCTTCTTATGGATCTTGACAAATGATCTTCCCACAAGTCTGTGCCATTGTGGGCTCCTCCCAATATCTTTGTTTCCTCAGTCCCTTGCCAGCATTGAATATTATCTCAAATATTGTATTAGTTTGTTAAGTGATAGCAGTACACGAAAAGAGGGAAATCAGCGGTGTTTGGAGTTAGTTATCTTTAGCTAATCAGTCTTGATAGTATTCATTTGCTCAAGAAGACTGATGTGCAAGTTATGCAGCTACTCCCCGTTTTCCTAAGAAATGTCTTCCATTCTTTTCTTTTAATCATGTAGTTACTATGAAGCTTTTTTTTTTTTTTTTTTTTTAAAGAGTTTTTATATATTTGACAGAGACAGCGAGAGAAGGAATACAAGCAGGGGGCATGGGAGAGGAAGAAGCAGGCCTCCGGCTGAACAGGGAGCACCATGCACGGCTCCATCCCAGGACCCTGGGATCATGACCCAAGCTGAAGGAAGACACTTAATCACTGAACCATCCGGGCACCCTAGGAAGCACATTTTAATCAACTTTAGGCAAACCACCTGCACCATGTCATCAACACTGGGAAGCTTCCTAGACGGCAAGCAGTAACTGATTTGGGAGTCTGGACTTAGTGTTCTGTAATACACAAACCAGCTCACCATGCCAGCCCTTCCTTCCAAGGTGTTAGCAGTGTATAGCCCCCAAGTGCTGGGGGACACTGTGGGAACTCCAGCTGCTCCAGAGAGGGGTGCCATTATCAGGACAGTCAGCTCATGCTGTCATCCTGGAATTGAGACCGCTCCAGGAGTGACTCTGGGGCTTGTGCTTTAATCGTCAGTGCTGTGTTTTGAGAGTTTTCTAAGGAAAAGCCAGTGCTTGGAACTGTGCACACGCAGATTCCATTTCAGAGTGTTTGGGCTCCACATGATCAACTCATGCTTACTTTCAAGCCTGAAAGAGCAGAATATCTGTCTGATCTGCCTGGCGGATCTCAGATGGTGTTGTGTGGAGTAAAAGGCTGCTTGCAAAAGGAAGGGAGGATTTTGTATTGGGTTGAGGGGTGCTGTGCCTCCATTTCCTTGAGGCCCCAAGGCCTCTGAGTGGCTGTTGGGTGGTTTGGGAGGGCAGGGGTCCCCAGGAGGTTTTCCATGTTGAGGTCCTGGCCGGGGTCTGCCGCAGCTCTGCCCTGTGCTCCGTGGACACCCTGTCTTCTGTACAGTCAGTTGTCTACGAGATGAAATACAGATCCACGGTACTTACCACTGTCCAGTGGTTGACTTGGAAGCAGTCACGTTTTGAGTTGTTACTTTGGAAATTTGTTTTCTACTCATGTTCTATTTTAGCCTTTTGGACTTACTATTACTACAGAACAAGTTGCTGATGTTGTCCCCCCCCTCCCCCTCAAACTGAATTGACAATTTGTCAGCTTGCTGACAACCAGCCAGAAGTCCGTACAATAGGGAAAGCCTAAATGGAAACTCTTTATGCTCGTACTAAAGTGCTCGAGTGTACATTCAGTATTCATCACACCGTTCAGGTGCCTCTCTCCCCGCACATGTCTGATTGTGAGGGTTTGCTGCAAAGCTCTTCTCATCTCCTAAATCTTGACAGTAGAGCTGCTAGTTGTATTTCCACATTTCTAATTAAGTTAGGTTTTCATAGAGTGTGGAAGAAAGGGTTTTGAGGTGACTTTGTGTGTCAAAAATCATGTTGTGGGGTGCCTGGGTGGCTCAGTGAGTTAAGCCTCTGCCTTCGACTCTGGTCATGATCTCAGGGTCCTGGGATTGAGCCCCGCATCAGGCTCTCTGCTCAGCAGGGAGCCTTCTTCCCTCTCTCTGCCTGACTCTCTGCCTACTGGTGATCTCTCTGTCAAATAAAAAAAAAATCATGTTGTGATTCTGGAAAAACTTCCTTCCTTTTGAGGCACTTGGATGTTCCTTGAAGGGGTATTTTCCATGCCAAGTATCTTAGATTCACCTCTGTGTGTGTGTGTGTGTGTGTGTGTGTGTATCTAGGTTTAAAAAAACCAGCTCTTGTGTGCAGCATTTTTCTGGCAGCTCCCTAACAGGTAGTGATGTGTTACTCCTGTGCTACTTGATATCTGTGAGACAGGGTTCCTAGAGACTTCACTTAGAAGTCTGTCTCCTGTGGTCCCTTTGATGTCTGTTTTTCTTCCCAAGTAAGGCTCCTAACTTTTCAGCATTTCTTATCATAACTCTTGAGGACTTGGCTAAATTCAAAAACAGTTTTAAAAAATGTTGATTCCTTTTATCGTCATCAGATCATTTTATGTCTGAAGCTGCTGTATCTTTCAGATAACCTTTATAACGGGTATGGCGCTGATTCCTTACGGGTTGGTGAGGGTAGTGCGATCCTCTCAGAAGCTGATCTGGCAGTCCGCTGCATGTGTGCATGTGTTCTGCTCCACTTCTGTGGTTCTTAACTGAGGATGAAAGGGTCGATTCAGGAGAAGGAAGATGGAAAAAGAATTTGTATTTTTCAGATCACTTTTTTAAAAAAGACACAAAACCGGTCATTTCTGCATAGTTAGCTGCTACCAGCAACCAAGCGATGTCCTTCTCATTGTAATTCTGGCAGCTTCTTTGTAAGGCTCCTTCTGGGTGTATGAGAAGGGTCGGGTGGTCTTTGAGGAGGGATATGAGGATGAACCGTATGTTCTCAGTTTACCTCTTGTCGTGCATCTCTGTGGCTTCCTTCTGCTGGGTGTTTTGGTTCCTGACTGAGCTGGAGAGGTTGGCTGCAGAGATGTTGAAGAGTTTTACCAAGTGAGTCCTTCGAATCCAAAGGGAGACAGAGATACTACTCCTGCTCATTTTCTCTCTCAGCTTCCTCCTCCCCTTGCTGGCACTCATCTTCCCTCCTTGATTCTCGTCTGAGGAAGCTCTTGACTCATTTAAATTATGGAATGACTTAGGACCATTAAAAATGCAACAGACAAAGGCCTCCCTTTGTAAGTGCATAGGTGAGTGATAGGGCCAGACTCCTCATGTCCTGCAGCGGAAACACTACCCGCTGTCAATGTGCATGCTGCTGTAACACATTGTTGCATTTCGTCTCTAACTGTGATGAGGGGAAATGTGGCCAGAAGCAGCCTTCAGAAAGCTAGTTGGGAATGAGAGGCTGCTTCTGGTGTCATTAGGCGTTTGGGGATTTTTCTCATCTTGATGCTGGATACTTAACACACTTTGTTTATTGGATTGACCCTCTGCAACCAACCATTCTACTGTAGCCAGGAAAGTCCCAGGGGACGAGTGTCATAGGGTTTGTTGTGTGCATACTTGCATATGGACATGCACACACACAGCAGGTGACCACTGGTGGGCCTTCATGCCCAAGAGACTGCCCATGGTCTCTCCATAGCAGGAAGCACAGCATTTCTGTGAAGTAAACCTTAAGCTGTGGTGATCAAGATCGAGAGTTCCCCAGAACGTGCCTTTTTTTTTTTCCACCTTATCAAAGACCTTATTTCAAATTTCTGTGGGAAAAAAAAAATCAATATTCCCCTATTGCATTTGACATATCATCTATGAATTGACTTCCAAAGAAAGTAGTTTACAAATGTACTAGAGGATATTGTATTTAACAACAATAGCTTCTATGAAATGAATAGTTCTATTTGTCAGGCACCAGGGTAAGTGCTTTTAAATGCATTATTAGCTTGTCTGCTTTTCACAATAACCTTGTGAGGTAGATGCTATTATTATCATCCCTATATTTTAGAAGAGCAATGTGGGGCTTAGAAAGATTACCTGCCCAAGGTCACACGATTCTAGTAAGGGGTGATATCGGGCTTTGTGCCCAGGGCTGTCTGATTACTGAACATCAACTCTGAAATTCCTCAGGCAATGCTGATGGGGTTCCAGTGTCTAAACAGGCAGAACAGGCACCACTTTGCAGGGGCAACATAGCTTCCCAGTGTCTCTGCCTAACGACTTGTTATGGCTGTAATTGCATGCCCTGGAGCTGAATTGTCGGACAGGGATGACTGGAATTGGAAGTTGGTTGGCAGGAGAATTATTTTCCCTCCTATCCTCACTCTGCTTCACTATCCCTGTAACCTAGGGCAACTTAGGTTACAAAGGACAACCTTACCGGAGAGCTTATTATAAGGCTAGTCATACCTAGATGATCAATATCTGTGCAGTGCTTTCATTAAAGACAAATACAAACAATAACCACGGAACTTGTTTTTATTTTTAATGTGCAATCTCATTGCTGCATACAGTACTCTCACAGCAACACACTTGGTTAAAAGAAGTAGGTACTCAGGAGACAGCTTACTATAATGAGTCAGTTTCACATTGTTACTGAACAGGACTTTGTGGTTAGAGGACTCTGGGGGTTAAAAATTGCAGTAATTAAAATTCAGTAATTGGCAGGTTTGCACAAAATACAGGTTTTTCTGTTTTGATTCTGGAAGAGCCAGATAAGGACATTGTATGTATGAGTTGTGTGTGTGTGTGTGTGTGTGTGTGTGTGTTTCCCCACTATATTTTTTCAGTGTCAACAAATTGAGCCATTAAAATTTTGTATGGGGGGAGGTGCCTGGGTGGTATGGTTGGTTAAGCAGCCGACTGGAGCCTAGCTCAGGTCATGGTCTCAGGGTCCTGGGATTGAGTCCCACATTGAACTCCCCACTCAGAGGAGAGTCTGCTTGAGGATTCTCTCTCCCTCTGTCCCTCCCCACAGCTCATACTTGCGCTTTCTCTAAAATAAAAATAAATAAATCTTTTTAAAGATTTTGTATCATTATTCATAATGGGAAGGTAAATGAGAGGTCACGCAGACAGATCTGCATTACTACTGCAGGAGGGAAGAACAAAGCTGCCAGCCTCATGCTGTCTTTGGAGTTAGGGCCGAGTAGAACACTGTGGGGTCAAGAGGAGACCTTTAGACAGGAGTGCACAGACCCATAGGCTACTAGTGAGTAGGTGAGGGGTCTGGGTAGATTTGAGGGAATCAATTTCCAGAGCTCAACTTCCATATATATTTTTTCCTTACTACTAATTGTCTCCTTGCCCACCTTCCCTTTCCTCAGTAGGTCTTCTCCTGCTGAGAGTAAGGCCCATGCATCCCCAGTCATACTAGGGTCCTCTTAAGACCCTGAGCTAGAAAAGCTCCTGGGCCCCAAACAAAGGGATGATTGAAATAATGGTGTTGGTGTTGATGAAAATTAATGACTCTAATGACAGGATAACAAATACGTATGCATTTCAGGTGGCATCCAATTCTTTATTTTCCACAAATTGAAAGAGGACTTAATGGAGTTGTCAGTTGATCATTAAAAATAATTTTGATGATAGATCACCCTGATATTGTTTCTGTCATATGTTCCAAAAGGAATTCAAACTATTGAGGAACATTATTACAACACATTTAAATTTCCATGTAGTTATTTGTGTGAACAAGTTTTCTCAGCCTTTAGATTAATAAAGGGGGAGGGGCAGATATGAATAAAATTGATGAATTCTGTCTCATTTCAGCAATATTCATCTACAGATGCATGATTTCATTGGAAAAAGTATTTCATTTGTTCAGTCCTTAAGTGGTACATTTCAGAAGCCACTAATTTTTATTTTTAATAATCATAATATAGTATAAAATATAGTATATAAAATATAGTATATAAAATAATATAGTATTTGTGGTTTTATCATTTGTATGTGACTAATAGTATAAATCCAGAAGAAAAAAATTATTAGGTCTTATGGTCAAGGGAAACTAAATGCACATTTATGTTTTTATGTGTGTAAATCTAGAAAGACACTATGGCCATAAAATAATTTATATGTATATTTTTTAAATTTTCTGTGACCATTAGATGTTTACACACATAAAACATTTTTCTGTGACTTATGCACATGTGTTTATACTTAATTTGCAGAGATATTAGAATGCTTAATAAAACTTTCAAATAGTACAAATATTTTACACTGAGACTAAATTTGGTGGGGGAACTGGGATGGAGCTATAAAATCAAACAGAAATTTCTATTTCTCAAAAGCTTTTTAGTTAGTTTTTTTTTTTTTAATGAAAAATGTTAGATGACAAATAGTTCTGGTGTTTTGATTTAGTTGAATTCAGTTTAGAGAATCATGTTACAATTCAGTTTTCAGTTGTCATAATATGATACCTTGGCAGTTAGATCCTCTCTATTCAAACTTGAGCTGAAAAATTTCAGATGTTAACTTAAATGTGTGTGAGGGGAAGTGTAGTTGTAATTCTTTTAGTAGGCATGTAAGCAAAACCACTGGGAGAACATGGAGAAAAAGCATCATCTAGTGAGAACCAGGTACCATTCATCTGGCAATACAATATGGAAGAGACTTAAAATCAGGAGGGCTCTGGAGCCTTTTGGGGCCACATGAACAAAGGTGTTTGGAGGAGCATTTTCTATCCTAAGGTGGTGGTGAGAACTTTTAATTGTAGTAATAATAATTTATTATTTAAATGTCTGCCTTTATTCCCTATAATCATGATTTCTTTCATATATATGGAGGCTTGTATATGTGGGCTGTGTGTGTGTGTGTGTGTGTGAGTGATCTGGTATGCTAGTGAAGAGAAGGTTTTGGGTTCTTTTGCTGGACAAAGGTGAAAAGCAGTGAGCCTGGGTTCCCTTGCATGCATTTCTGTGCTGGAAGGTTGGCAGCTCATGATTAAATTGAGCAGTGAGTTGGATGAGCTTCTGACTTGTTAAAGCCATTAGGAGAGAACATATCTAGAGAAAAGATACTGTGTTTCAAGGATCACAGCTGACTTTTCCAGATCCTGTGTGCTTGTGTGAACAATTTATATGTAGTAGGAGCCAGGTCGGATTGTGTACTAATGTCTGATGGGATTTCACGGACTCTTAGAGCCAACTGAAAAGCTGAAGGTCTTCAGCTGGTCAGGGTGGGAGTTGGCAGATGGTGTGGTCCTGGCCCTGGTTCAGACCCCACCTGGCAAGCCCAGGCAGGGCAGATCGCAGGTGGAGAATCAAGAGGGAATCCGTGTGTGCTAGGGAGGGGTGAGGAAATGTGCAGAGGAAGGAAAAGCCTGCCTTGGAGGGCCAGAGTGGTTGTGTTGGAGGTATGCGTTGGGGCCCAGTCCCCTTGTTGTCAGTCCACACAGATACCCCACTTGCTCTCTTGACTTATTTTGGTCATCGCATTGTTCCATACACTATGGCCTTTCCTGGGGGCCATCTTCCACTTGGAAGTACCACTAGAAATGTCTTCCATGGTGTTTTGCTGGGCCAGTGCCAGCCTTTGGGCATTTCCAGGCTTTGTCTCAGCTGGCACAGCCGTGACTGGGGTATCCAGCCGGTCTTTGTAGTGTGTTCAGAGTGTGCGGGAACCTTTGGGAGCCGGTGATTCCTAAATATTAACTATTTGGAGAGCCACACGAGATCCCAATGGAACCCTTTAGAACTAACTGCTGACTACCTTTAAAAGAGCCGTGCAGGCTTCAAAGCCACTTCTGTTTTGCTCTGTTATTAATCTCTTTAGGAGATGATTCCTTTGGGAACTGGGATAAGAGGACCTGCTGCCTACAAAACAGCTGTCTGGCCACTAAGTCTTTAGAAAGAGACAATGGAAAATAATCTAATACAACCAGGCCCATTGTCCGGAAGTGACATTTCCCTCCTTCCCTTGAGTTGAGACACTTGTGTTGAAACATGGAAAAGCAATTATAAATTGGGGGCTAGGGAGGCACCATCCCTTTTGTGGTTCCTTTCTCACCCAATGCCCAAGGGAGATCATGCTTTTTCGCGGTTTGTTTGCTCCCTGGTGTTTGGACAGAATCCTATAAAATCTTGACACTAAATTAATCAGGCAAATGTATAGAACGTCGGAGGGATTACATTGGATTCTGGGTAATCATCGGTTGGCCTTTGAGCAATTGACACGCCAGATGTCTTTGGGGTTGGTGAAATGATAAATGTCCATGGGATCTGACTATTGTCATAAAGGGCTCACAGGAGATAATTAAGCTTCTTTCTGGTTCCCAGGTTTTGTTGCTATCTGAGACTGTGTCTTTTAGGGTAAAGTCTACCTATATAGGGGTCCTTTGGGACTACAGGCTGTCATTTTTACTGACGCATCTGTGGAGCAGAAAATAAGATTGCACACTTTGTGGTCGAAAATGTGGGGAAGCATGTAAAGAAAAAGGACCCAAATCCATCTATGATGCCATTACCAGAAATAACCTATTATTCTTCAGTGTTTCCTTTGTGTCTTTACATTTTTTAAATGCATTTGATGCATTCTTTTTGATAACAGGATCGTATAATATTTACCATTTGGTATTATGGTTTTTCCACTTAATGATAGATTGCAAGCTAATGAATTTATTTCTATTACACAAGATAAATACTTGAAAATGTGAATTACTATAATTTTAGGCAATTAGTGTAGTCTAGCTTTAGAGGAGCAATTGCCCTGATTTTTACCTTGGTTTATAATGCTGGCAGTGAGTATCTAAAAGTCACTCTTTTTTTCATACAGTGGAAATGAGGAATACCTGGCCTTCATCTGAGATCAGGTCTTCTAATGGTTCACTTTTCACTAAAGATAGAGGACAGGCTGTACCAGAAATTTGGGAAAACTTATTACAAAGACATAGTGCAGGACCTAAGAGAGAGTGGCACATGAAAGTGAGCCCATGAAGAAGAGATAAAGCCTCTGGCTTTTCTTTTTCTTGGAGTGTTTCTCTCTCTCTTTTTTGTTTTTTGGTGGATATTTCCTGTTGGGCTGAGTGAATATTAGCCTTCTAGATGGAGGACATTTTCTTTAAGTTGCTGTAAAGAATCCTGAAATTCACAGCACTGGAAACTTACTGGAATATTTGCTTAAATTTCGTTTGGATAGTGTTATAGGCTGAATTGTCACTCCCTGAAATTTGTATGTTCAAGTCCTAATCCTTAGTTCCTTAGAATGGGACTGCATTTGGAGACAGAGCCTTAAAGAGGTGGTTAAGTTAAAACGAGGCCTTGAGGAAAGAAGGAGACAAGCTGTAAGAGACTCAATGATAGAGAACAAACTGAGGGTTGATGGAGGGATGTATGTAAACTAAGTAAAGTTTAAATAATAAAAAAAAAAATGAGGCCTTTAGTGTGGGCCCTAATCCTACTGACCGGTGTCCTTATAACAAGAAGAAATTTAGACACAGAAAGAGACAGAGGGGTATGAGTACAAAGAAGGATAACCATGTGTAAGACACAGCAAGAAGGCAGCTGTCTGCAAGCTAAGGAGAGACCTCAGAAGAAAATAATGCTACAAACACCTTGATCTTGGACTTCTAGCCTCCAGAACTATGAGAAAATCAATTTCTGTTGTTTGAACCACCCACTCCGTGGTATTTTGTTTTGGCAGCCCTAGCAAAATGAATAAGGCAGCAGAAGAATCATTTGACACATTTGGGGATATGTTTTCCAGCTATAATAATAAATGGAGAACATTTCCATGGGAGTGTGAAGAAATGACCTTAAGGGGGCAGGGCCATAGGACAGAGAGTGGGGAGGATTTAGTTGGATCCATGTTTTTGGCAAAGCTCTAGCTACTAGATGGTGTGGTTGATTCATTGTGTTCCCTTACATTATTGTGCTATCTCACATTATTTAACATTATGTGATTTTCCATGGATCAAATATTATATTAAAGATAAGGGAAGAAGTACTAGATGTTAAAAAAAGGGGGGGGGGAATCCCCTTATTTACATGATGATATTTAGTGAAATAAAAGAAGGATATTGTCAGAATTTTTTCTTATTACTATCATTTATATAGTTTTTCTTTTCAAAAGGTAGTTTGTTCTAGGTTGTAATTGTATTCATTAGTTATTTCTTTATGGGAAATAAGTTAATTATCTTTCCATTTAAGGAGAAAATGAATATCAGAAGTGAGCTATTCAGCCTTGCCAATGTGATAAGAAAATGCAGAAGCTTACACCGTTGAAGCGTGATCATCCTGAAATATCTGTGCTACAAAGGAGGGCTGGGGACTGCTTGTGAAAGTTCTTCTAATATTTAGAATTGAGGATATTTACTATGCTCTGGAGAGTAAGTTGTGGGTGTTGAGTAGAAGTGGATCTGACCTATGTTCATGTCACTTTAACCTGTATATGTGTGTGTGTGTTCCCACGTGTGCTTGTGTGTGCATACGTGTGTGGATTTGTGTGCTGTGTTTAGGAGATATTTCACATGGATAAATCCCATTTTAAATGCATGGCAGTGGTTGCAAGGTAGTGTCTGATTAGATCATTGTGCTAGAAAAATACTCTTTTAAGCACATACAGTCCTTCTTCTGAGTGTATGCTATCCTCTGAGGCAGTAGCTGACAATATTTTTGTGTATCTCAGTAATTATTCATAGGGAGTGTTTGGCTTTAAAAATCTGGTTTTAAAATTTCTTAGATTACTTGAGTACTTTATCAGGTTTTCTGGATGCCTGGGATTTCCCTTTTAGTACCTAGTTAAGAATATTTCTTAAGAAATCGTTAGTAAAAGGTATGAAATATCCTTTCCCTCTTAGGGTATTCTGAATATTGCTTGACCTTTGTGTAAATAACCAAGGTCATCATTATGAAAGCAATTCTTGTGCTGGAATGTAATGATGTCTTTTGGAGCTATTGAGTTAAGTATAGTTTACTCCTACAATAAACCCTAAATATATATGATTTTTGAATGTTTTCCTTGCCTTTTATACTTTTTCCTTCTATTTTGCTATCATATCATCACCTCTAATTTTCTTTGCTGCTTTGTAACCCCTTTGCCTCCTTGTAATTTGCTGTGTCTGCTTTGCTTGTGGAAATGGAGATTATAATAATTGAACTTAACAGTGGTTGTGTATAAATGAGCTGCCTGAAAATGCTCAGAAGCTCTGCTTCAGAAAAAAGTCCAAATGGAGTGTGTGATACCTTCTTGAGTTGTTGACCTGCTCAGATTAGTACACTTTTATAGGGTGTCTGTTGTAGGTGAATTCTACCCAGTCCCGGCACTGGGCAGTGCCATGAATTCTGGCCGGCGAATCACAGAAGTGATTTGTTTTCCTGCTATCTTGTCAGCCCTGACCATTTTTGCAGCTGAAAAGCAAAAGTTCTGTTTCTTTCAGTCTTGATTTAGTACCTTCCAACAGAGACCATGATTCTTATCAAAGGCTGCGAGAGAAAGGCATGGCGAGTCCACAAACGCCTAATTGAGGCTCCTGGGACTCATTCTACATCCCTTTGCTATCAACAGGATGTGTTTCAAAAATTTCCTCATGGAGTCAACTACAGAATAATTTATAATACTCTCACCTCCCCCAAAGTGCTTCCATTAAAAGAGCAAATATCTGGTTTGTAGAATTCTCCATTTAATCGTTCAGAGTTTTCAATGATCTTGCTCTGAGTGGCATTTTATTTTTGGTCTATAAAATTTCATCCTTTTATCTTTGTTAACTACTGATGTTGCTTGGAAAACCAGAGCGTCAGAGTAGTGGTGATAAAACAGATGGATGTGTGTCTTCTTGAAAGGACCACCCAGGGTGCTGATTATTTTTCTTAGGATTGCCATGCTTAGCTTGCAATTTTTCTTGGACTTCTGACTTAAAACTGGGACAACAGATGTACCTGATTTTCCCCCTCAGTGATTTACAACATCAGATATTTACTGTCCTACAAGAAGTTTTAATTTTATAATGATGAAATTAAGACACTTAAGAAGATCTTAGAGATTATTTAGTGTAATACTTCTACCCCCCACCCCCAAGAAAAAATCAAGGCCCAGCATAGTTCATTGAATTTAAGTTGACTCTAGTTGCATTTGAACTAGCAGCTGAGGAGATAGTGAAAAGGCTCAGAGGCATTAAAATGAACCATAAGAGTGACCTAGGATAGTTCTGATGATTGATATCTTAAAGTAAATTCCTTGACTATATATGACCCATCTCACTGCAGTTAACTGTCTTTGCTGCTCTTATTTTGCCATGAACGTTTTAAATGAATAGGCTGGTTTTCTAATGTTTGTTACAGCATTAGCAAATTCTGAAATCAAGCGAGTTTTTGTTTTTGTTTTTTTTAGCCATGCCCTTTGTTGTCTTTCACAAGACTTTCCTCTTCTTGTAAAGGTGGGACTGGCCACTGGACAGCTGTGCACTGGGAAGTTACTGGCAGCCTTGGCCTAGACTGAATTCAGGCCACATGGCCACTGGCCAGAAACTTATTAGCCAGTTTAGCTCCTTGACCACCTGCTTCTGTTTTTCTGTTTCACTTGCAAATGGAGGTGGTTCTTTTGGTACAACATAATTTAAAGAAAAAATAAAATTCCTTGGAAGACCTTGGAAAGGGGAGGCAGACGAATGATCAGAGTTCCTGGTTTTGTTCCCTGAAGAATAACAGCTCTTAACTGAGATCCTGGGACTTTGGTCCAGCTATATATAGGCCATTAGACTGAATGAAATTTTGTCCACAAATGAGTTCTTCTATAATTGAGAACTACTGGAGATGTGTATGATGGGAACTTTGAAAATTTAAGCCATTTTGCTTATTAGATTTTAAAGCAGATATAATTATCGGAATTTATTCTTCCAAGTAACTGTTAGGACCTAAGAGAAGTTACTTTAAATATGTAATCTGTTTTTTAATAATACTTCCATTACTGAGAACAGGATTTTATTACAGCCTTATAAGGTCACACTTTTTTTTTTTTTTTTTTTTAAACTTTAAGGGTTGTAGTTGGGTTGCTTTATCCCATTATCTTGAGGGAATTGTGATTTGAATGTACTCTTAAGGGTTTTGATTTGAAATAAACTGTGTGCTCTGAAGACCTCTTAGGGATAAGGTTGGGCCAAAGTAAATTATGAAGTCTTCCAGAGTGGTTGCTTAGGAGAACAAAACACTTATTCTTGGCAGTGTTTGTTTTGTTTTTCTCTTTAATGGCATAGTTCTATTGGCCAGATCATCTTATGTTTCTCATAAGCCTTTTCATTTCCCAAGATACCTGGTTCACGTTGTACACTGATCAATGGTGTTTAAAGGGTTCTCACTTTCAGACATAATACTGAAAAGCAGCAGCAACCTAGCATGTGATTTTTTCCTCTTGGAAAGAGAGAAAAGCTAGGACAGAAATGGTAGGGAAGAGTGGCCTGTTGACTTACTCATCAGTTGCAGGAGTGATATTGTAGGTTGTGACTCTGCCACAGGTCCCAGAAGGTGGCATTGACTTCAAGGGTAGGAGTCACAAGGCATTCCAGTGCTTAGAATAGGGTGAGAAGGTGAAGAGGACGTTTAAGTATCAGGTTTCTTTGATCATCTTTGATTTCCAGATGCTCTCATTTACCTTGGTATACTTCTTCTTCTTCTTCTTTTTAAAGATATTTTATTTGAGAGAGAGAGAGCCCGAGTGGGGTGAGGGGCAGAAGGAGAAGCTCCCCACTGAGCAGGGAGCCCGATCCCAGGACTTAGGATCATGACCTGAGCCTAGGCAGACTCTTAACTGACTGAGCCACACAGGTGCCCCTACCTGGGTATACTGACAAATTTAATCTTATGCTTAATTCAGTTCCTCGGAGAAAGATACAAACTTTTTGATTTTCCTCATGTCATGTTAAGAAATGGACTTGATGTTTAAATATCCAGATAAGAGAATAGAGTAATAGTTCTCTTATTGGGGTTTATTGTAACCCAGGGAAAGAAACCCAGCTTAAGAGACACATAGTGGACAGTTTTTGTTTGTAGTTGTAGATTGAAAGCCAAGTTGATATGCTGCTTAATATTAGTATTAATTAGTGTTAGTTTTAATTAATATTAGTATTAATATTAGTATTAATTAGAGTTTCTGCTGAGGTTAATACTTAAATATTTTTGTATTCCTTAATAGATGGTTCTGTGTCTCATGAGGTTTTAAGAACATGTCTATCACTAATAAGTGACATTTTCCCCAATAGTCTATAGTGGAGCTCAGGCAGACCCTAGTTTATATTCTGGCTTTGCCACTTATTGGGTGTTTGAGCCTTAGCTTCCTTATCTGGATGAAGGACTAATGTACCCCCCTCAGGATGGCTTACGAGAGCTAAATGAAGTAAAGGATGTAATGCATTTAGCACAATGCTTGGCATACTTAATGCTCTGGAAAGGTTTTTTAAATTCATTGTAAATATTGAGCATGAGTCAGGCTGTCTGGACAGTTCTAAGTCTGGTTAGGTGAGATGGAGATCTGCCTGTTTGATTTTAGATAGAGCACATAGGCTTGGAGTATATTTGTATGAATGAAGTAAGGCACATGTAGTATAGTTCCTGGCACAGGAACTGAATTCATAATCCAGACAGGTTAGAGAACAGCAACTGTGATTATTGTTATTTATCCCATTTTCTAAAAGTATACCAAATGCGTATCTTTTTAATATGGCTATATATATATATATATATTCATATATATATATTATAGACTATATATAGTCTTTATAGTCTCTCTCTCTATATATATAATATGGCTATTACATATATATATATATGGCTACGTGTATATATATACACTATGGCATATATATATATGTCTATGTATATATATACATACATATATAATATGGCTATATACATATATAATATGGCTATATATATCTCTATATATAGACTATAAAGACTATATATAGTCTATAAAGACTATCTATATATAGATTATAAAACAATAAGAGGTTACTAATATGGCTATATTTAGACTGTAAAACAAAAAATATATATATTTACAAAAACACTAAGTGAAAATGTGCAGGGTAATATTACCATGATCCAAATATAAACTCATTCTGGTGCGCCCATGTGGCACAGTCCGTTAAGCCTCTGACTCTCGGTTTCAGCTCAGGTGGAGATCTCGGGGTCCTGAGATTGAGCCCCTTTTCTGCTTAAGACTCTTTCTCCCTCTCTCTGCTGCACATGCTCTCTTTCTCTGGTCTGTCTCAAATAAATAAATCTTAAAAAAAAAAATAACATAGACGCCTTCAAGGTAGGATCTTTGTGTGTTTTATTTGTTGCTGTCTCCTCAGTGAAAAGTGTCTGACATATAACAGATGTTCAAAAAATTGGAATGAATGTGTAAATGTGTACTAAATGAATGGATAAATGTGTAGTAAACCCATTTCAGAATGTGGCTTGCCCATTCCTTTGCAGTCCTAACTGATTATGAATTTTTCCATGGCATAGTGGTTAAGAGTATGAATTCTGGCCCTAGACAATTTCAGCTCATATCTATTTACTGGCTCAGGACTTTGGAGCAATTATTTACTTCTGTATGTCTCAGTTTCCTCATTTGTGTAATGGGGTGTAATTGTACCTACCTCATTTGTTTTATTATGAGTACTAAATTAATGAATATTTATAAAGCACTTAGAGGAATGCCTTGCCTCTATTAAGCTCTATGTAAATGTTAAATGATTAAATTAAATGATGAAGTATTAAATGGTTAAATATTAATTAAGTAAATAAAAGGGACTTCTCTTTGGCTACCTACCACTGATTGTACTAGGAGTGGACATCTAACCCAGAGACTGACCTTGGCTGACATTGACATGATGTTGGCCAGCTCAAAAAGAGGAGGTAGGTCAGATCCCTCTCCCGGGAGGTATGCGTGGGAACTTGAGAAATTAAGCCAATTAGTTGTGAGAAAGTCAGTTTACGACCCAGAGAGGAGATTGGACATTAGAGGATGCATGCCACAGGGGGTGCCATGGGCAAGGGTAGCCGTGAGAGTGGAGCATGTGGTACAGAGAAGCGGAAGAAGTGGAGAGATTGGAGGAAGGCTGTATATATGTCACATACACTTCTTGTTCCCCCCACCCCTCATCTTTGTTTTGTTGATATTGTAACTTGAGTGAAGCTCTGTTCCTCTGAGACAAAGGACCTGGGGTGACGAGTCATGCACATCAGCTTGCTTGGCATGTCTTAATTTGTTTCCCTTTGGTAAATGATTTTTTGTTTAGGAAAAAACACACCTTTTCTAGGATGTGGTATAGAAGTGGCCGTAGCTCCAAGAGAGGACAGATTCACATTTGGCCCCAACACACTCAGTGTTTTATTGCTTACAGTGTAACAGCACAGAAGTCTGTTACAAAGCAGTATTGACCCCTTCAGTGAAGAGTTAAGTATCTGGGTTAATTCAATAGTGCTTGGGAACATCAGATGTTAACATGGAAGTGACTAGATCAATAAGAAAATGTTAAATTGTGTTTAGTATGGCTTAAGGCAAAACAAAACAAAACTAAGGTAGGGAAGCATTTAGTTTGTTTTGGGAAGGTTTTCTGTAATTTTAAATTGGGTGAGATTTAGGCATTGTATGAATCAGAATTCCTTTTTTTTTTTTTTAAGGTTTATTTATTTATTTGTTTATTTGACAGAGAGAGATCACACGCAGTCAGAGAGGCAAGCAGAGAGAGAGGAAGAGAAGCAGGCCTCCAGCTGAGCAGAGAGCCCGATGTGGGGCTTGATGCCAGGACCCTGGGCCACCCAGGCGCCCCCAGAATTCTTTTTAGTTGCAATGATAAAAACCCGACTGGAAAATGTTGACTGATGTAACCAGTAGTTCAAAGGTATGGCTGGCTCAGGGCAAAGCAGTATTCAGGAGATTAGATGGAATTTCTTAGAACTTGTTGCTTTTGCTCCCAGTCCATGTGGCTGGGTCTTTTGGACAGAGAAGGGAAGAGACCTTCTTCCTCCCAGTGTCTGTCCACAAAACTAAGTGAAAGGATGAAAGTCTGCTTGGGTCACATGCTTGCTTATAGATTTACCACTGTATCCTGGAGGATGTTGGCTGTGATTGGTCCAGTCTGGGTCACATGTTTCCTCTGAGGCACAGGGGCTGTGTTCTCCTGAGTGACAGCCCCGCCAGAGTACGTAGAGTGGAGGAGGGGAAGTTTTCTAGGGGAGGAGTGTTGGCAGGAGAGAGATTTCCACTCCAGGGAAATGAATGGCAGAGTGTTTGTTATTCAGGAAACCACTCCTCCAGAGCTCTACTCTCTCCATGCCAGATAAATGAGGTTTCACACTATTTGGAGTTACTTGCTCTCTTTGGAAACATGCAGAATAAAAATTGTGCATTTAAAAAGAAAAAAACAAAAACACTGCACTATCACTTTTTAAATCAAAATTTTAATATTTATTCTATAATGGAAATGGGTCCTTTTTTTTCACTAGCTTTTTAACCACCATAATAGTAACAATGTACTCCATTTCTACCCTCCAAATCTTAATAGGAAAGTTGGAAACAATCTGGATGGGGAATAGCAACCATGGGTTCAGAATACTCTTTAGTTTGGATGCTCAGGATGAAGGCTTTTTGTCATCGTTTACTTACAGTCACAGTGGAAAGAAATTCTTGGCATTAAGGTCCTCTGGTTTTGTTATGCCACATTAACCGAGATGTGTAAATGTCATAAGTGAACTATTGATACTGCTTAAGTGGTCTGGAGAGATTGTTCCAGAGCTCAAGTGTTTATGCCCAGGAGAGCTTAACCTATCTTCTTCCATAAATAAAGCATCCCTTATATCATGTAAATTAGCCCAATCTCTCTAGACAGTCAGCATGGACTGCATTTTGTTTTACCCTAAAAGGCTCTACTGCATGAAATTCGAATACAGAATTAATAAGATGCTTTTGTGCTTCACAGGTTGGATAAAGACAGATCCTGGGATCAAAGCGCAATCCACTGGTAACCCTTTCTAGTCTAATGGGAATTTATAGGAAATAGCGCCTTCCATCAGATTTTCCATGCTAGACGTGAAAGATGTATTGAGCTTTCCGTCCCGTTCACACGTGCCTAGCCAGATTGTTCTATGCTGTTCGGTACCAGGTTAGATGGTGTGGTAGAAGAATTGGATTCTACCACAGGCTTATGTCCCATTCAGTTTTCTAAACAAGCCCAACAAATCCACTAGCTCACGGAAGTCTCTTCTTAGCCTTTTCCCCCATATTGGATTTGTATGGGTTGTAATAAATATGTTCAGTATTCTGGAGATCTGTGTGTATGGAGTATATTTGAAGAGCAACTGTCCGTCTCCTGGTAGACATCATAACAGAAAAGGAAACAATGAAAATGTGCCACTGATCGGCCTTTTGTGTATGTGTCGGCTTTCAAGTCCAGTTTTTAATTATTAAAATCGGAAGACTCACTTGCGTGATTAATTCTTTCTGTGTACCTGCACAGATCAGGGACCTGTGTGTATCAGAGTACAGGAAGTGGAGGATCCCCATGGTGACCCTGATGGTGGGCCTTGGGTCTGGCCTTATAGGACTCGGAGTCTGCGGTAGCGTGTGAAAATATTTGCCAAGCCTGCATTCTCAGCAAAGTCTGGTGAGCTGTAAGCTGATGAATGCAATGATAGGTTCTTTAATCGAGGCTGTAGCCAAGTACAAGCAATTTGTTTAGAAAGATAAATGGACAGAAAGCTAAAGTTTAACAAATTGATTGTTGTTCCCCACTGATGAAACATTCTGTTTTCTTTCCTGCCTTGGCCACTGACCTGGGGCTGGGGCTGTGATGGTGCCTGTAAAGGAGACCACCCAAGGCTGTTCAGATTTCTGGGTAACCTTTGACTACCATGTTCAGATTTTTGATGGTTTACTAGGAGATTAAGATAGTTTTCAGAGAAACCAGACAGGCTGGTAGGTTTGTGAGAGCCACTCCTTTTCAGCTGACTGAGAGAGAATTCTACAAGTCTTCCCAGCTTGCCTCAATTCTTTTCCCCAGACAAAACTTTCCCCAGTAATCTCCAGGAGCCTGCAGGGGCTGTCTGCTGTCCGAAATCCAATGACCTGTTAATGCTTTTAGAGCTAGAGATCACCCTGTCTTGTTGGGTTCTCTGTGAGGCTCTACATTTGCCTCCCCAACTCAATATTATCCCACTTATTCAGTCTGTGGAGTGTCTTCTCAAGAAATATTTTATTATCTTTTTTTTTTTTTTTTTTTTTTAATTTTTTATTTTTTATAAACATATATTTTTTATATACATATATTTTTATCCCCAGGTCTGTGAATCACCGGGTTTACACACTTCACAGCACTCACCAAATCACATACCCTCCCCAATGTCCATAATCCCACCCCCTTCTCCCCAACCCCTTCCCCCCGGCAACCCTCAGTTTGTTTTGTGAGATTAAGAGTCACTTATGGTTTGTCTCCCTCCCAATCCCATCTTGTTTCATTTATTCTTCTACCCACTTAAGCCTCCATGTTGCATCACCACTTCCTCATATCAGGGAGATCATATGATAGTTGTCTTTCTCTGCTTGACTTATTTCGCTAAGCATGATACGCTCTAGTTCCATCCACGTTGTTGCAAATGGCAAGATTTCATTTCTTTTGATGGCTGCATAGTATTCCATTGTGTATATATACCACATCTTCTTGATCCATTCATCTGTTGATGGACATCTAGGTTCTTTCCATAGTTTGGCTATTGTGGACATTGCTGCTATAAACATTCGGGTGCATGTGTCCCTTTGGATCACTACATTTGTATCTTTAGGGTAAATACCCAATAGTGCAATTGCTGGGTCATAGGGCAGTTCTATTTTCAACATTTTGAGGAACCTCCATGCTGTTTTCCAGAGTGGCTGCACCAGCTTGCATTCCCACCAACAGTGTAGGAGGGTTCCCCTTTCTCCGCATCCTCGCCAGCATCTGTCATTTCCTGACTTGTTGATTTTAGCCATTCTGACTGGTGTGAGGTGATATCTCATTGTGGTTTTGATTTGTATTTCCCTGATGCCGAGTGATATGGAGCACTTTTTCATGTGTCTGTTCGCCATCTGGATGTCTTCTTTGCAGAAATGTCTGTTCATGTCTTCTGCCCATTTCTTGATTGGATTATTTGTTCTTTGGGTGTTGAGTTTGCTAAGTTCTTTATAGATTCTGGACACTAGTCCTTTATCTGATATGTCGTTTGCAAATATCTTCTCCCATTCTGTCAGTTGTCTTTTGATTTTGTTAACTGTTTCCTTTGCTGTGCAAAAGCTTTTGATCTTGATGAAATCCCAGTAGTTCATTTTTTCCCTTGCTTCCCTTGCCTTTTGCGTTGTTCCTAGGAAGATGTTGCTGCGGCAGAGGTCGAAGAGGTTGCTGCCCGTGTTCTCCTCAAGGATTTTGATGGATTCCTTTCGTACATTGAGGTCCTTCATCCATTTTGAGTCTATTTTTGTGTGTGGTGTAAGGAAATGGTCCAATTTCATTTTTCTGCATGTGGCTGTCCAATTTTCCCAGCACCATTTATTGAAAAGGCTGTCTTTTTTCCATTGGACATTCTTTCCTGCTTTGTCGAAGATTAGTTGACCATAGAGTTGAGGGTCTATTTCTGGGCTCTCTATTCTGTTCCATTGATCTATGTGTCTGTTTTTGTGCCAGTACCATGCTGTCTTGATGATGACAGCTTTGTAATAGAGCTTGAAGTCCGGAATTGTGATGCCACCAACGTTGGCTTTCTTTTTCAATATCCTTTTGGCTATTCGAGGTCTTTTCTGGTTCCATATAAATTTTAGAATTATTTGTTCCATTTCTTTGAAAAAGATGGATGGTACTTTGATAGGAATTGCATTAAATGTGTAGATTGCTTTAGGTAGCATAGACATTTTCACAATATTTATTCTTCCAATCCAGGAGCATGGAACATTTTTCCATTTCTTTGTGTCTTCCTCAATTTCTTTCATGAGTACTTTATAGTTTTCCGAGTATAGATTCTGTGTCTCTTTGGTTAGGTTTATTCCTAGGTATCTTATGGTTTTGGATGCAATTGTAAATGGGATTGACTCCTTAATATCTCTTTCTTCTGTCTTGCTGTTGGTGTAGAGAAATGCAACTGATTTCTGTGCATTGATTTTATATCCTGACACTTTACTGAATTCCTGTATAAGTTCTAGCAGTTTTGGAGTGGAGTCTTTTGGGTTTTCCACATATAGTATCATATCATCTGCGAAGAGTGATAATTTGACTTCTTCTTTGCCGATTTGGATGCCTTTAATTTCCTTTTGTTGTCTGATTGCTGAGGCTAGGACCTCTAGTACGATGTTGAATAGCAGTGGTGATAATGGACATCCCTGCCGTGTTCCTGACCTTAGCGGAAAAGCTTTCAGTTTTTCTCCATTGAGAATGATATTTGCGGTGGGTTTTTCATAGATGGCTTTGATGATATTGAGGTATGTGCCCTCTATCCCTACACTTTGAAGAGTTTTGATCAGGAAGGGATGTTGTACTTTGTCAAATGCTTTTTCAGCATCTATTGAGAGTATCATATGGTTCTTGTTCTTACTTTTATTGATGTGTTGTATCACATTGACTGATTTGCGGATGTTGAACCAACCTTGCAGCCCTGGAATAAATCCCACTTGGTCGTGGTGAATAATCTTTTTAATGTACTGTTGAATCCGATTGGCTAGTATTTTGTTGAGTATTTTCGCATCTGTGTTCATCAAGGATATCGGTCTATAGCTCTCTTTTTTGGTGGGATCCTTGTCTGGTTTTGGGATCAAGGTGATGCTGGCTTCATAAAATGAGTTTGGAAGTTTTCCTTCCATTTCTATTTTTTGGAACAGTTTCAGGAGAATAGGAATTAGTTCTTCTTTAAATGTTTGGTAGAATTCCCCCGGGAAGCCGTCTGGCCCTGGGCTTTTGTTTGTTTGGAGATTTTTAATGACTGTTTCAATCTCCTTATTGGTTATGGGTCTGTTCAGGCTTTCTATTTCTTCATGGTTCAGTTGTGGTAGTTTATATGTTTCTAGGAATGCATCCATTTCTTCCAGATTGTCAAATTTATTGCCGTAGAGTTGCTCATAGTATGTTCTTATAATAGTTTGTATTTCCTTGGTGTTAGTTGTGATCTCTCCTCTTTCATTCATGATTTTATTTATTTGGGTCCTTTCTCTTTTCTTTTTGATAAGTCGGGCCAGGGGTTTATCAATTTTATTAATTCTTTCAAAGAACCAGCTCCTAGTTTCGTTGATTTGTTCTATTGTTTTTTTGGTTTCTATTTCATTGATTTCTGCTCTGATCTTTATGATTTCTCTTCTCCTGCTGGGCTTAGGGTTTCTTTCTTGTTCTTTCTCCAGCTCCTTTAGGTGTAGGGTTAGGTTGTGTACCTGAGACCTTTCTTGTTTCTTGAGAAAGGCTTGTACCGCTATATATTTTCCTCTCAGGACTGCCTTTGTTGTGTCCCACAGATTTTGAACCGTTGTATTTTCATTATCATTTGTTTCCATGATTTTTTTCAATTCTTCTTTAATTTCCCGGTTGACCCATTCATTCTTTAGAAGGATACTGTTTAGTCTCCATGTATTTGAGTTCTTTCCAAACTTCCTTTTGTGGTTGAGTTCTAGCTTTAGAGCATTGTGGTCTGAAAATATGCAGGGAATGATCCCAATCTTTTGATACTGGTTGAGTCCTGATTTAGGACCGAGGATGTGATCTATTCTGGAGAATGTTCCATGTGCACTAGAGAAGAATGTGTATTCTGTTGCTTTGGGATGAAATATTCTGAATATATCTGTGATGTCCATCTGGTCCAATGTGTCATTTAAGGCCTTTATTTCCTTGCTGATCTTTTGCTTGGATGACCTGTCCATTTCAGTGAGGGGAGTGTTAAAGTCCCCTACTATTATTGTATTGTTGTTGATGTGTTTCTTTGATTTTGTTATTAATTGGTTTATATAGTTGGCTGCTCCCACGTTGGGGGCATAGATATTTAAAATTGTTAAATCTTCTTGTTGGACAGACCCTTTGAGTATGATATAGTGTCCTTCCTCATCTCTTATTACAGTCTTTGGCTTAAAATCTAATTGATCTGATATAAGGATTGCCACTCCTGCTTTCTTCTGATGTCCATTAGCATGGTAAATTCTTTTCCACCCCCTCACTTTAAATCTGGAGGTGTCTTCGGGCTTAAAATGTGTTTCTTGGAGGCAACATATAGATGGGTTTTGTTTTTTTATCCATTCTGATACCCTATGTCTTTTGACAGGGGCATTTAGCCCATTCACATTCAGGGTAACTATTGAGAGATATGAATTTAGTGCCATTGTATTGCCTGTAAGGTGACTGTTACTGTATATGGTCTCTGTTCCTTTCTGATCTACCACTTGTAGGCTCTCTCTTTGCTTAGAGGACCCCTTTCAATATTTCCTGTAGAGCTGGTTTGGTATTTGCAAATTCTTTCAGTTGTTGTTTGTCCTGGAAGCTTTTAATCTCTCCTTCTATTTTCAATGATAGCCTAGCTGGATATAGTATTCTTGGCTGCATGTTTTTCTCGTTTAGTGCTCTGAAAATATCATGCCAGCTCTTTCTGGCCTGCCAGGTCTCTGTGGATAAGTCAGCTGCCAATCTAATATTTTTACCATTGTATGTTACAGACTTCTTTTCCCGGGCTGCTTTCAGGATTTTCTCTTTGTCATTGAGACTTGTAAATTTTACTATTAGGTGACGGGGTGTGGGCCTATTCTTATTGATTTTGAGGGGCATTCTCTGAACCTCCTGAATTTTGATGCTCGTTCCCTTTGCCATATTGGGGAAATTCTCCCCAATAATTCTCTCCAGTATACCTTCTGCTCCCCTCTCACTTTCTTCTTCTTCTGGAATCCCAATTATTCTAATGTTGTTTCGTCTTATGGTGTCACTTATTTCTCGAATTCTCCCCTCGTGGTCCAGTAGCTGTTTGTCCCTCTTTTGATCAGCTTCTTTATTCTCTGTCATTTGGTCTTCTATATCACTAATTCTTTCTTCTGCCTCATTTATCCTAGCAGTGAGAGCCTCCATTTTTGATTGCACCTCATTAATAGCTTTTTTGATTTCAACTTGGTTAGATTTTAGTTCTTTTATTTCTCCAGTAAGGGCTTTTATATCTCTCGAGAGGGTTTCTCTAATATCTTCCATGCCTTTTTCGAGCCCGGCTAGAACCTTGAGAATTGTCATTCTGAACTCTAGATCTGACATATTACCGATGTCTGTATTGATTAGGTCCCTAGCCTTCGGTACTGCCTCTTGTTCTTTTTTTTGTGTTGAATTTTTACGTCTTGTCATTTTGTCTAGATAAGAGTAAATGAAGGGGCAAGTAAAATACTAAAAGGGTGGCAACAACCCCAGGAAAATATGCTTTAGCCAAATTAGAAGAGATCCAAAATCGTGAGTGGGGAGAAAGGGGATAAAAAGAGGTTCAAAAAGGAAGAAAGAAAAAAGAAAAAAAAAAAAAAAAGAAAAGAAAAGAAAAGAATTTTTTTTAAAAAAGAAAACACCTAAGAAAAATGTAAAAATATATATATATATATATTAGATAAACTATTAAAAAATCGTTAAAAAAGAAAAAGGTAACAGTTAAAAAAAAAAAATTTTACCCGAAGGCGAGAAAAAAAAAAAAATGAAAAAGAAAAAATTAAATTAACTGCAAGACTAAAAAAAATCACAGGAAAAAAGCCATGAGTTCCGTGCTTGGCTTTCTCCTCCTCTGGAATTCTGCTGCTCTCCTTGGTATTGAAACCGCACTCCTTGGTAGGTGAACTTGGTCTCGGCTGGATTTCTTGTTGATCTTCTGGGGGAGGGGCCTGGTGTAGTGATTCTCAAGTGTCTTTACCCCAGGCGGAATTACACCGCCCTTACCCGGGGCCGGGGTGAGTAATCCGCTCGGGTTTGCTTTCAGGAGCTTTTGTTCCCTGAGCGCTTTCCGTAGAGTTCCAGAGGACGGGAATACAAATGGCGGCCTCCTGGTCTCCGGCCCGGAGGAGCCGAGAGCCCAGGGCCCCACTCCTCAGTGCGCCCTCAGAGAACAGCGCCCAGTTACTCCCGTCTGCCTGACCTCCGGCCGCGCTCCGAGCTCACCGAGCCTGCGACCGGTTCAAGGTAACACCGAGCTGCGAGCTTACTGTCGGCTCTGTCTCTGTAGCCGGCTTTCCCGTTCCAATACCCGCAAGCTCTGCGACACTCAGACACCCCCGATCCTTCTGTGACCCTGCGGGACCTGAGGCCACGCTGACCCCGCGTGGGCTTCGCCCCGGTTTAGCCTCTGGAGCGATGTCCCTCAGCGGAACAGACTTTTAAAAGTCCTGATTTTGTGCGCGGTTGCTCCGCCGCTTGCCGGGAGCCGGCCCCTCCCCCCGGGGTCTATCTTCCCGTCGCTTTGGATTCACTTCTCCGCCGGTCCTACCTTTCAGAAAGTGGTTGTTTTTCTGTTTCCAGAATTGCTGTTCTTCTTCTCTTCGATCTGCCGATGGATTTTCAGGTGTTTGCAATCTTTAGATAAGCTATCTAGCTGATCTCCGGCTAGCTGAAGCAGTCTCAGCTTGCTACTTCTCCGCCATCTTGACTCCTCCCCTCCAATATTTTATTATCTTGTTTGATATTTGTGAAAGCCCTTTGGGAGAGGTTGAGAAATTTTAGAAAGAAGTTTAGAAAGCTTAGAAAGAAGTTTAGGAAGCTCTCTGGCAGCAGGAGCCTACATTTGCAGATGAACTGAGACCTGGAGATGTGGCTCTGGACTCACCTAGTTAAGGACCATTTGTTCTGAGTGCCAAGTGCCCCGTGATGGACAAATGGAGACTTGCAAAGAGGAGGCACAGCTCTTGTTACGTAGAAGCTTTCGGTCAGGCCAAGAAGAGAAGCTGGACACTGTTATATAAAGTATGTGACAGTTTATTTTGTGGGGAGTGGGAAGGGAGAGTTGTTCGGTGGGATAAGGAAGGCTTCTAGGGCAGAAGGGTGTCACACATGTACTGGATTTCAACGTATGGGAAAAACTGTGCCAGATACAGGACATTATTGTCAGGGAGATAACAGAGCAAAAGAAATCAGGAAGTACAAGGCTGTATTTTGAGAAGAAGAAGTAGGATAATTTGACTGGAGTGAGAAGTTTGTTTAGAGAAGCAGAAAGGAAATAAGTCAGAAACTCTGGTTGGGATCTAATGATGGAGGACCTTGATGCTAGACCGAGGATCTTGGTGGGGCCAAGAACATGGTGGAGGGGGAGGGAGGGACCAAAGTGATAAAGGCTGGGTGGTGACCATATAGGTGGGAGCTACCAGGGATGGGGAAAAGGGTTAAGGAGCTGTTGCAGAGGTCTACCTGGTAAGTCCGTGGACAGGGATGGTGGGAAGAAATGTTAATGGCAGAGAGAGAGGGAAGGAAAAAGGTACAGCCCCAGGATATGATGGGATGGTGGTGGGTTTTTATAATCTGTAGAGTGGTATTGACTTGGAAGGATACTGGAGCTTCATTCGAAGAGAAGATAACACATTTCTGAGACACACACGTTTGTGGTAATATACCGGGAAGTAGAATATCAGAGGGCGTTGGTTATACTCAAAGAGCTAAATTGTGGCTGACCCTCTCTTTGGCTTCTGTAACATCCTCCATAGCATCTGGTATAGATCAGGACCCTTTACCAATACATAACGAATTCAGTGATGAGATTCTTTTAGTGGGTTTGTAGTAACTTAAATGAAGCTGGGCTGAATCCTATTTACACCATAGTTATAGTAAAGGAGACCAAACCAGGACTATTTATTTATTTATTTATTTATAAAAAAAATTTTTATTTATTAGAGAGAGAGGTAGAGTGCATAAGCAGGGGGAGAAAGCAGGCTCCCCATGGAGCAGGGAAACCGATGTGGGGCTCGATCCTGAGATCATGACCCAAGCTGAAGGCAGACAGAGGCTCAACTGACTGAGCCACCCAGGCGTCCTTAAACCAGGACTATTTAAAATCATTATGGAGGGGCGCCTGGGTGGCTCAGTAGGTTAAAGCCTCTGCCTTCGGCTCAGGTCATGATCCCAGGGTCCTGGGATCAAGCCCTACATCAGGCTCTTTGCTCAGCAGGGAGCCTGCTTACCTTCCTCTCTGTCTGCCTCTCTGCTTACTTGAGATCTCTGTCAAATAAATAAATAAATCTTTTTAAAAACCCTCAAAATCGTTATGGTTACATATGATTTTTAAAGCACTGTCAGAGAAACATCCTTTTATAACTAAACTATTGAGATGCCAATTAAAGATAGTTTTCAGCCATTTATTACAAAAGATTCCTTATAGACTTTCATTGGGCAAACTTTTGGACTTTTCTAAGTTTATTAAAATGTGATAGTTTCTTAGAAATTTTCAGGATTTGACACTGTTAACCTTAATAGAGAGATTTTTTATATATACATAAATAGGATTCAGCATTCTAACAGAGTTTCCAAATGTTATTTTGAAATGTAAATGCATACTGTATGTATTTATTCATATACAGGAATATAACTGGTCACTTAAAGATCTGATGAATCTTAAAAAAACAACTTATAAATTATATCAAAACGGTGTAATCCATTGTCTTCGGGAGTCCCAAAGTTTACCCAAAAAGCATAACAAAAACAAATGAAGGTATCACTTACCCAACCTTATTAAGTACCAAACTCACTGTTGTATCTCTGTTCCAACTTCATTTGTCCACAAAGTATTTATTGAATTCATATATGTACTAAGCTGTAGGCACTGGAATACAGACGTAAGTAAACCTGTCCATAGCACCAAGTCCACCTAGGTTTCTAGCTAGAAACGTGGGCATGACCCTGTTCCATTGCTTCCTAATAAGTGTGTTTCTGAGATCAGCATCATCAGTGTCATTGGGGAACATGGAGATGAGACCCAGCAATCAGTTTGAACAAGCCTTCCCTCGGGATTCTGATAAACGCTAAAGACTGAGAGCCTCTGTCTCTTAGGGCTTCCATGGAGAGAACTGTATGTCAGTGTTAATAGTTCCCTTTTAACTATGTATTTTATTTTATGCACTTAACATTTTGAGAAACATTCCTGGGCCTCAACAGATTGCAAAAGCGGTCTATGCACGTAGGATCCTGTTGGCCTGCCTACCTCTCTTTCTCCCCCTTCTTTTTCTCTGTAATCCATCAGTTCACCAAATCCTATGGATGCTCTTGTTGAGGTACCTGTCAAATAGTCCCTTCCTTCTGTATTCCCAATGTTATTAACTTAAGACTCAGTTCCTTCTTTAGATATTGAAATCACCACCTAAAGTGTCCTGCCTCAACAGGCTTGCCACTCCCCCAACCCATCCTCCTCACTGTCGCCAAAGGAAACCTTCTTCCTATGAATCATGTAACTCCTCATTCGTCACATGGGATCAAATCCAAATTCTTTAGAATGTCTTTTAAGAAGTTTTCAGGGTCTCGACCTTGTCTACATTTTCAAGCTCTCCTCACTGTATTTAGCCTGAGCAGAAAATACCCCACAGTTCTTTAACTGGACCATGACATCTTCATCTTTCTGCATTCCAGCCCCTGGAATATTCCTCCCTTTCTTGCTTGCCTGGAGAACTTATATTCACACTTAAGTTCTGTAGCCAGGTGGTCCTTAGCAACCCAGGCTGTGCGAGTGGCTCTGTTCTCTGAGCTGTTGTAGTGTTTTCCCTTCAAATAATCATTCCAAAAATGATCCGTTACATGTGCTGCCAAAGCGAGCATTCCAAAAATTATTTGACCGCAGAGTTCATATTTTCAGAATCTTTGCTACCCAAGGAAGACCTTTCCAGCAGATTACTTAGGTGTGTGGTTGCTACAGGAGGGTGCTTGTTCTGGAGAGCGAGCCGACAGCTGGTACAGAACCTTGTATGGCATCATTTGGGGGAGGGAGGAGATGATGTCTCCAGTGGCCGCCACAAGGAGGGGGTGGGATGGGCACTCTGTAATTACTCTCATTGTCTCGTTGCCAGGCTGCTGGGGGCCAAAACACATTTGAGGTGTTGTGGTTTGAGCTCTTGTCTCAAGTGATAGGAAATGAAGATGACTGGGGCTCAACCACGGTGAATAACTTTAAAAACATTTGTGTCCAGCCTCCCAATATAAAAGTCGAACACCATCACTATCAGAATCTAGGGAGATAGGAGAAAAGTGTGAGGGGAAAGAATTTATATGTTCTTCTATTTCATAGTGAAAGTTGCTCACTATAAATTCTTTTAGTTTTTTAGAAATTTATTTATTTGAGAGAGAGAGAGTGCATTACGTGCAGTGGGGGGAGGGGGCGGGGGAGAGGGAGAGAGAGAATCTCAAGCAGACTTCGGTTGAGCTTGTAGCCTGACGGAGAGGGCTGGATCTCAGGACCCTGAGTTGACAACCTGAGCCAAAATCTGAAGTCCGATGCTCAATCGACTGACCCACCCAGGCTCCCTTCACTATAAATGCTTAATATATGTTTTAGTGGCTACATGAAATTCCACTGAACGAATGTGTCTTCGCTTACATAACTCCACTGTAATGGCATGTTAAGGTTGTTGTCCATTTTCTTCCTTTATAAATAAAACTGCATTGACTCTCTTGAATTACATGTGTGTGTGTGTGTGTGTGTATGAATAATCTTTAAATAATCTCTTTAGCCAAATATATAATTAAGGATGTCAGTAATTATTCTTGAATTCTTTTTTATTTTTTTCAGTTTTTATCTTAAAGATTTATTTTTGAGAGAGTATAAATAAGGAGAGGGGCAGAGGAGGAGGGAGAGGGAAAAGAAGAGAATGTGAAGCAGACTCTGTGTTGAGTGCAAGCCCATCATGGACCTCGATCTCACGACCCTGAGATCATGTCTTGAGGCTAAGAGTTGGATGCTTAACCGACGGAGCTACCCAGGCTCCCGAGTTTTTATTTTAATTCCAATTAGTTAACATGCCGTGTAATATTAGTTTCAGGTGTGTAACATAGTGGTTCAACACTTCATATCTTAGTTGGTGCTCATCCTGATAAGTGCACTCCTTAATCCTCATCACCTATTGAACGCACCCCCTACCCCCGTAACAACAGTTTGTTCTCTATAATTAATGATCTCTATTTTACCATGAAGCATTTATTAAGAAGTAGAACAATGCTGGATAATTCTCCCCCTCCACAGTAATATAGTCTCCATATCTGCTACTTGGGAAAACGACATCATATAAAGCAACATTTAAATGATTTTATATGCTTTTTATAGTCTATTATAAAATGTCATGCTTTGTGAGATAAGAGAGGAACATGCTTTAGCTTTCTGGCTCATTAATAAAGTGTAGTTGTAATTAACCAAATATTAAAAAATGAGTATAGTTTATAATTCTTTGCATAAAATTTTTGCCAAGTTAAAATGTAAGCTCAGATGTAATTTTCTTTTTTTCTTCATTACCTCACTTCTAAGAAACTCAGACATTTTTATGGGTTGTGGATGAAGTATCTCATAATTGCCTGTTAAGTTCCAAGGGTACAGTTCTTTTGGATTAAGAGGATGGGGGAGGTTGGAAGGAGAGAGCCTACTGTTTTCTGGGTTCTGTGCTAGATGCTGTGACAGAGAACCTCCTTCTCCCCCAGCCATCCTGAGAAGATGACATCGAGATCCCCCATTATAGAGATGAAGATGCCAAGGCTCAGTGAAATTACCTTGTTTCAAGGTTCTGTGGCTTGTAAGAGACCCACGTCCGTTAGCTTCCAAAGCCCATGTTCTTTTAGTTACATCTAGGTGCCTAGGGCCCATGAACCCTGTGAACAAAAAAATGGACTATGATTTTTGTGTGGAGGGATGTCATTACTCTAGAGCTGGGCTGTCTCCATGTGTCTCTTTACAATTAAATCTAAATAAATTTAAATAAAAGTTAAGATTCAGTTTCTTGGGGTACCTGGGTGGCTCAGTGGGTTGAAGCCTCTGCATTAGGCTCAGGTCATGATCTCAGAGTCCTGGGATTGAGCTCTGCATCCGGGATCGAGGGGGAGCCTGCTTCCCCCTTCTCTGTCTCTGCCTGCCTCTCTGCCTACTTGTGATCTTTGTCTGTCAAATAAATAAATGAAATCTTAAAAAAAAAAAAGGTTCTGTTTCTTGGCCATACTACATTTCAAGCACTTGATAGTCCCATGTTTGTAAGGGTTACCACATTGGATAGTGCAGATAGATCATTTCTATCACATACAGTTCTATTGGACCGTACTGGTCTGGAGGCTGCCTCTGGGGAAAGTCTTTACAGGCTCCTGTCCACTGTCTTAACAGAATCGCTGATAAACATATAAATACTTCTTTGGGACTTTGACTTACACTAAATCTTAGCCAATCACACCCTCATATCTTTCTAAACTCTAAGATCTCCACTGTCCATAGTCCTGGGCCTTTGACTGAAAGACTGAGAAGGCTTGCATAACCCAGTGCTTGGGGATTGCATCTTAATCATCACAGTAGTTGATACAGTATATTACCTCAAAAACATTTAAATAGGTTAGACCATAAGAAGGGTAGTGATTTCTGTTTCTTTGCATGAAAAGTTCCAAAGTGTCAGTCTGCCAGCTACAAATTATTTTAAATTCAATTAATATTTTCTCGGCAGAGAGTCTTAATTCAGTCTTAATTAATAAACCAAATACTGATACTAATTAATTAATAAACCAAAATGGGGAGGAATTAGTGAAAACTGAAATTCAGGATGTACTTTGGTGAATTTTGAACATATTAACATTAAAATCCTCAGTAATCTGTCTTCAGGAAATTTTTGGACAGAGGGAATAGACTTTTTAAAGGACTTTTGGGGGGGATACATAAAAGCAGTTGTAACTTACTGTCTGCATATTTTCTTATTATGGCATTTAGAAGCAGTAGGACTAAAGAGGTCATTTTGCCAAGTGAGGCAGCGTTGTGAAAGGAAAAAGTACTGTTCTGTGGAGCTCTAAAAAGCTATGCAACCTCCCCGAGCTTAGTCAATTTCCTTATCCATTTCTCCATCAATAAATCGGAAGAATGCCATCTGCCTTGCTTGTCAGAGACATTGGCAGCGGCTCAAGTGAACTCACGGATTTGGTAGGGCCTGGGAAACAACCAGTGGGGTGCACATGTTAGCCTGGCTTCGTTTCCTGGGGCCCCTCTTGTCTGAACCAGTCGTGAAATCTGAGCAACAACAAGGTACTGCCCGAGGCCTGGCTCTCCCAGCACGTGTTCGGCTGTTCTGCGTCTCTGACAGTGAAGAATCTTGTTCTTAATAGAGGGTCAGTAGAGATATGATTGACGTGATGAAAAATACTTTGTTGGAGGAGGAGGAGCCCTAGTGCCATGAGCTGTCTTCCTTTTATGAACTCGTTCACCCTGAGCCAATATTCCTGGGAGATGAGAGAGTCTTTATCTCTTGGAGGAATAAATACCAGTCTCCGTCTCAGCACTTCTTCACCAGAGAGAACAGTTGTCTTGATATGTAGTAGACAATACTCTATGTATCAGTTCCTCGCCTTAGTCGTGAAAGGGGGAGGTTATTGAACACTTTACTAGTGAAGTCCAGAAGGACATTGTGACAAATGCAGAAGTCATTGTGGGATTTCATATTAATCTGCATTTCAGAAAGCAAGTAGGAAGACAGAAGAGTCGTTCAAACAATATGCACGCAGTATGGAGATGTTGCCCGTAGCTGGGGAGGCAGCAGACTCTTGAGAGTTTCTGTCGTTCTCATTACTTTCTTCAGGTGTAATGTCACTTACCTGACCTAAGTAAAGAGTCCTTATTCTTTTTACCTTAAAAAAATACATATATATACATAGGTGTATGTGGTGTATGTGTGTGTGTGTATAATATGCCACGTCGTTAGTTTGATAGTGGCAAACTATCAAGCTGATAGAGATCATCTATATCACAGTGTTATCTCTGTCACAGTGGTTCATTTTTATTATTGCTAAGTTTTTAGCCTGGATGCTGATACCACTGAAATGCTGTTGCTTTCCATCCTGTGAAGGACCTAGTCTGCTGCCTTGCACACATTGCTTGTTGGATCAATAGCTGGAGTTGGTAGAAATTGGAGGGTGATCTCTTTGTTTTGCCAGGACAATGTGTCCTTCACACACATCCCACATTCTATATTGGAACTGGCAATTAACTTTGCAGTTGGAATAATGTTATAAATAATGAGTTGGTTCCCAGAATGGCCCACCAAACTAAATTAACCCATAAAATGGTGCAGCTGATAGAGAAACAAATGTGTTAGGATCTGAAGGTGCTCTCAGAAACTGACTTAGAGCTGAATTTTACACAGTCAATAACTTAAGTTGGTAAGCTGGGAACTGCTTACTCTTTTTTTTAGATATAAATTCCAAGTAACATCTCTGTTAAGCTTTATTTCTGACTTCTTAGTGTAGGAACTTCTTCCCTTCATAAAAACTTTAACCTGAAAGCTCAAACAATCGAAATTAGGTGACTGGTGGAAGCTGAGCTAAATATAATGTCTGCTTTATTTGCCAGAGTCTTGCTAAAAAGCACTGTGGCTTTTGGATTTCTTTTCTTTTGATTAAATGCAGTTTAAAAAATGGTCTCATTTTATTGATTCATACTGGTTTTCCTTTGTTGTAAAGAGAATTCTCTAAAAACTCAACAAGTTGGTATGTGGTGGTGGTATCAAAGGCATAAGTCTAAGAATTTATTGTGCTACATCCTGCAAAGGTAAATACCATTTATTGTAAAATACTGTTGAAGTATAAAGACTATAAGTTAAATATTTCCTGGCATTCCAAACTCTGTAGTCTTTAAATTACTATTGAAATAGACACTGATACCTTATGTGATCCCTGATCCTCTTTGTGTTATGGTTTTGAAATGGTCAAATGCAAAAATGTGTTTAAAATCTTACTACATGATACATGTTTACCCTCACAGGATATTTGCTTGAATAAATGTTGATGTTTTCCTATTTTACTCAAGGACTTGAGACATGTCCTTTAGCTTGGTGGCTGCAAACTGTGAAAGTAGTCCCGAGAGTCAGTCTTTGGTATGTTTTGAGTGAGGGAGGAGGTTTATTTGGTGACTTAAAATCTGGGACAGGGTCATTAGGAGGGCCTATCTCTCTTCTCTTTATTTTTAGTTGAATGGAGGAAAGAGAACCTTCTTATTAATGCAAGCGGAGAAATGCTGCACATGTTGTCTTCCTATTGGAATCTGTGACTTGACCCCCATCACACGGCAGCACTGCGTCTTTAGGAGGTCTGCCGTGTGGCATGTGGGGCCAATTATCATCACCATGACTATTTCATTTGATGGGAAAATCTGTAGTAAATCAAGAATATTAAGTGTGTTTGTTAATATTGACGTCTTTAGAAGCCAGCTGTGCCGAAACTGTTTATTGCTTATATTTATAAAGTTTATTAAATGCTGATCCTTTGTCATGGAATGATCTTATTGTCCATTTTCTGAGCTTGTACTTACGTAGTAAATGGAAGAGTTGTTTTTTTCTTGAGCCTTTTTTTTTTTTAAATTAAAGTTGAGCATGTGCCTTTATATAAATAGAGCATTTGAGAAAATAGCATTTATTATTCCTTTGTATGCCTTTTAATGGATTTTAGTTTCTCTCTCCGTCTCAGAGGCAACTGGGCATCCAGTAATTGCATTTTAGCTTCAATCAGCAGGAGTTCATTTTCTAAAAAAATAGCAGCAGCTTGGTGCTGTAGGTAAAGATAGGTGGCTCTTCGTTTTGCATTTGTGTGTGAATGCTGTTTCTCCCGTCCTACTGAATCTCTAGCCAGACCCGGGTACCTTTTCAATAATAGATCTATGTGGGTTGTTGGGTCATGGAAACCTTTATGTTAAATTATACCTTTCTGTCCTCTGTCACTCTACTTCTTGCTAAACTTCCCTCATTATGGAAAAAAGACATTTCATCAGATAAAAACAAAGCAGCCAAGCTCTTTGTGAGACAAGCATTCAGTGACTCACGATAACACAACTTCATGTTTGCTGGATTTAACCGCAGCATGAAAACTGGATTTGGGAAAGGATGCTACACTAGAGCATATGACTCAGAGATGCATACTGATGATGGGCTCCAGACAGAGGGTGTCCATCTGAATCTCGAATGTGCCTGCCTTCCCGTGGAATTGAAAATCCAGTGCATCCTTCTGCAGCTGTTTTTACCACCCGAGCTGGGTGATAGTAGAGGTATAGGAGGTATGCTATGGGGTCACTCCCCTTTTACTGCTAAGTGATAGCTGCTGGATTTTGAGTAAGTACCTCACGTGCATTGGTTTATTTACCTCCTACAATCTTCTAAGGTAGACACTACGATTGTCATACACATGAGGAAGCTGCCGTGGCGAGAGGCTAATGTAGCTATTGAGTCTCAGTGGCCAGCTCAGGGTCAGGTGCTACAGCCCCAGGCTTGAGCCGCTGCATTGTCCTGGCCGTGGGTACACATCTTTGCTGTTGGAACACGGCTCCAAAGAAGGGTGTTGCATCACCTGTCCTAGGAATTGGCCCCAAGTGTAAATCAAAGTAGATGGAATGAAGTTACTCTCCCCAGAGTTCAATGTCACGTGCTTGAGAGGTATTGTGCTTAGTGGAGATCAGGAAGCAGTGCTCCCACCCCCACTCACTGATTCGGAAAGACCCGTTGTGAAGGGACATGTGTGACTGAGACAAATGGACCTTGCTGAGTCTGTCAGCATCTCCAAGCCACCGGGAGCCAAGTGGTGCCTTGTAATTAAGTTGCGGAGACGCCGTCGATCTTGTAAATGTTTTAGAAGGAAGTGGCTAGGAAATGATGTCTGAATGTTTGGAGGCCTGGAGAAGGAAAGTGCCCTCACGCCTGGGGGCTTGGAAAGTCCCGGGGAAGTCAAGCTGGGGCTGAGAGCTGTGCGCAGCGCTGGAGCAAAGGACTTGGAGTTGTATGGGAAACTCAGAGCAAGAGTGACAGAGGTGAGCTGAACCCATGTTGGAAAAGCACCTCAGGGAAGAGTGGCAGCTAAGCTGCTCAGCAGCCCAGCATCTGGAGGTTTGCATGGGAAGCAGGGATGACTTGCTGTTGAAACGGTCGGCTCTGTTTCTGTTGTTGAAGGAAATAATTCACAGTGTTCCATAAGGGGGAGAAGCAAGATGAGGCAGGGTTCTCTCTCAGGTGAGGGTGGAGCCTGAGAACCACCTGACTCGAAGCGTCTGGAACTGGGTGCCTGTGGAGAAGGACTCATTCATGAGGTAGAAATAATGGAGTCAGTTGCGACTCTTTACCTATAAATTACGCAGTCACTGGGTAATTTGTCCCCTGATATTTCTGCCAACTATAATAAAACAATATGCCTTTACCCCTGCAGTTGTAACATGTGATGGACATTTTGGGAAATGCTTGGTTATAGAGGTAATGTTAGGGTCTTAGGAGGAGAAATTCCTCAGGCAGGCAAGTATTTCAAAGCTTTGGAGTACGACCTATGTTCATACAGACTTAGACTCCT
This sequence comes from Mustela lutreola, assembly GCF_030435805.1. NCBI lineage: Eukaryota > Metazoa > Chordata > Mammalia > Carnivora > Mustelidae > Mustela > Mustela lutreola. The sequence continues at coordinate 165,358,357 of NC_081293.1, read as the reverse complement.
ACTCGTTTTGTTATTTTAGGCAAATCACTCAACTTCTCTCAGTCCGCATTTTCTTTTCTAAAATGTTGGGCAATATAATAACACAGAGTGCTTCTGTGAGCATGAGAAATGGTGCCCGTGAAGCACTTCACACCTTGTTTTGGTCCACAGTAAATGTTGAGTAAATGTCAGCAGCTGTCATCTGTCCTCTGTCCTACCCATCAGCTGAGCTTGAGGCAGCTGAACCTGGCCCAGAAGCCTCCTCTGGGGGCTGCCCTGAGGGCGTGTTTCAGAAGGCTTAGAGTACTTGCCTGTTGATGCCTGGAGCAGATCCGGTGTCTTGGCCTGGAAGCGCTTTCTGTTTTCTTTACCAGTAGCTTTCATCCTTCTCCCAGATGTCCTGAGGCCAGAGAGTAGACATATCAAAAGTAATATCTTCTAATGAGGCCTAGGTTTCTTTTCACAGCTTATGTGAAGTCTTCTTCTGTCCAGGTTAGAACAGATGATTTCCCTTTAATAGGCTTCTTTAATCTTCTCCAAAATAAGGATACATTATGTTTTCTTTTTTTATAATGTTCTCTCCCTTTCTTTTAAATTTGTTTTATTTCTTTTTCTACACTTTTTTTTTTTTTTTTTTTTTAAGATTTTAGTCACTCACTTAGCAGAGAGAGACACAGTGAGAGAGGGAGCACAAGCAGGGGGAGTGGGAGAGGGAGAAGGAGGCTTCCCGCTGAGCAGGGAGTCCGATGCCAGGCTTGATCCCAGGACCCAGGGATCATGGCCTGAGTCAAAGGCAGATGCCCAGCCATTGAGCCACTCAGGTGCCCCATCTACAGAGTCTTTAAGAAGATCCTAGATTCTCACATACAGGGGGTTATCAGACCTACGTTGGCGTGGTAGCAGAAAAGTTATCCCATGTGCTTTAAATCGATACTCTGAAAGCCCCAGTTGCCAAAAAGAGCCAAAGGGCTCAATGCTTGAACATAGACATAGTGATGTATTCAAGTGAGAAGCTAAGGATCCGTCATGAGGGAGGGGCGGCACTGACACTCTCTTGCAGAGCCTGGTGATGGTCTTGTAGCTGCATCATCCCTTATTCCATATATGTTAAGAAGTCCTAGCTCCCTGTACACTGGCATGAAAAATTTCCACGGAGAGTCTCTGTATCCACATGCCAAAAAGAGATGTGTTAGCAACTGGCACTTACTAAGACTTTGAAAAAAAGTGGATTACATAAGTGGTGTTCCAAAACTCAGGTACAGAGCAAGACAAGGCCTTTCAGCAGTCAAGAACTTGGCCCCAGTAGCCCAGCTGATTGGGTTGAAGCCCACTCTCCAGCTTTGTGATTGTGCGATCTCAAGCTAGCCATTCCACCTTTGTGTGCCTCAGTTGACTCCTTGTAAAATGAGACTTCACTGCGATCTCCGAGGCTTGTCTTGAAAATTAACTGAGTTCACATTTATAAGGTGTTCAGAATAATGCCTGACACTATATAAATGTTTGTTAAATACTTAAATACTGAGAATTGATGTGTCATGTGTATCTGAGCTGATTGGTCTGTTACTGCAGAAGACTAAAATACTGGCCAGCATTGGTTAGGTCGATTATCTGATGGATTTCATGAATGCATGAAATCAAAGGGCTAATAATTTGAAACTGAATATATTTCGTTGATGAACTGTCTTCATTCCTAAGCATAATACTTCAGATCCTCATAATAACGTGAAGCCACGTATATTTTTTTTTATTCAGTTCTGAGGCATTCTGTCTCTCTGTATGCACTTGAATGCCTGAAAACTATCCGTGTCTTAAAAATCAGTGGATCAGGGCACCTGGGTGGCTCAGTGGGTTAAGCCTCTGCCTTCGGCCTGGGTCATGATCTCAGGGTACTGGGCTCGAGCCCTGCATCAGGCTCTCTGCTCAGCAGGGAGCCTGCTTCCTCCTCTCTCTCTGCCTGCCTCTTTGCCTACTTGTGATCTCTCTCTCAGTCAAATAAATAAATAAAATCTTTAAAAAATAATTAAAAAAAAAATCAGTGGATCTGTTGAATGTTGCCACTCCTCCCCCAGTAAGGCTTTATTTGATGAATGCTGCAATGAAAGGGGGAAAAATTTTTTTGGTTGTCTTTGAACAAGGAAATATGATGATTCATGGGTCCACATGAAGGTGCTGAATCTGTGCTCTGAGAAGTATAAAATCAGTGTCTGGGACTGAGGCAATGCTCCACCTGCCCACTGAGGGCGGGAGCCGCATGCGCGGTGGCCAGAGCCTTCTCCTGAGCCCCAGGGAGTTGGACTTCCGGGCCACACAGAGGCTTCCTTGCAGCTCCAGACCCCGGAGTTAGTTACCCCTTAGTCCAGTACCTGTGTGTCCCAATATCACTGAATTGGATTTGTACTGACGTGAACTTAGAGGTAATTGCTGTAAGAAGCCTCGACCATTTTAAAATCCAGGAAGAATAACTGGGGCAGGAATTTGTAACCAGGGAGCCTACGAACAGAATTCCAAGGTCTCTGCACTTGAATGGGGAGAGAAAAAAAATCCTCATTTTCACGAATCCTGAGCTGAGATTTAGCATTTCCTTCTGTTATGAATGTAGACAGGTTAGTATTTAGCATTTGAAATTACAACACCCGTGAAATATGTCACTAGACCCTATTATTCAGTGGGTTAATAAAGCATACATGCAACTACATCAGGATTTTTTTTTTTTAAAGATTATTTATTTATTTATTTGAGAGAGAGAGAAAGATCACAAGTAGATAGAGAGGCAGGCAGGGAGAGACAGAGAGGGAAGCAGGCTCCCCGCTGAGCAGAGAGCCCGATGTGGGGCTCGATCCCAGGACCCCGAGACCATGACCCGAGCCAAAGGCAGCGGCCTAACCCACTGAGCCACCCAGGCACCCCCATCAGGATTTAAAAAAAAAAACATTTTGATAACTGCATTGCAATATATTTGTGTTCCTTTGTAATCGTCTTTTATGCTTTGAAAAACATTATTCTGAGATGAAGTCGATAGGCTTCCCCAGATTGCCCGCCGGGGTCCAGAGTACAAAAGTTAAGAACCCCGTTTTCCAGTCCTTTGCTTCTGTATTAGTTGCACTTCTCAGCCGTTCTTCTGTTTTCTTTCCCACCATGTCCCTTTGCCCGCGTTCTGGGGAGCTGAGATGTAGACTTCGAAAGGTTCAGTATCTATTGCGTCACTGGCATCTTTTTTATATTTTTGACTCTGGCAAAGGAAATTCTTTGTCTGTATTGTTTGTGATTTATACATCTTAGAGGAGGAGACTCTTTTTAGGTTTTCTGCCTCTTTAGTACAACGCTGTCTATGTAAACTTCCAGTGAAAGGTGTTGATCCAGTGATCGTTGGAGAGCTGGTGGCTGTGAAAGCAAGCCACAGAGAGGACCTGCAGCCTTGGGAGCGGGGGTGGGGGGTGGGGTGGGTGGGGTGGCGGGGGAGCTGCTGCGGAGCAGGCAGGAGAGACTGTGCTTGTCCCAAGGGATAATATGAGGCCCGGGGTTGGGGGAGGAGCCGATGGAGGCTGTGAAATGAGTTGGGGAAACAGGACATCGGGTGGAAAAATAAGGAGATGAAGAAGTAATTAAATTGAGGCTTTCTAGTCTCCTCCTGAAGGAAGCTTCTCCATATCAAAATCTACTTATGCTCCTGGGAACTGTTCCTATGTAGTTAAGGATGGATTCTTCACCCGTGTCTTCAATTACCTGAATTCAGTTTGTAGCCTTCGTGATTCAGGGCTTTCTGTGAAGGCTCCCTTACCTCCCAGATAACTCCCTATTTTAGTTCTAGTTGTTGCCAGAATCTTGTGATGAGCAGTGTCCGCATTTTCTATCGAAGAGAGGAAAATAGGCAGACTCTTGGCTTGTAGGAAATACTGCCTATGTTTGAGGATTAGGAGGTGTTGCGCCAAAGGTAAAAACCGGTGCAAGGGAAAATATTTTTAGGTAAAATATTTAGTAACAGAATGTTGAGTCTTTGTTAAGCCACAGGGGAAATATTACAGGGAAAGTGGATGCAGAAAAGAATTTAAAGTGATAAGATAAGCATACACTGATATATCTATAAATAGCTATGCTGAAATACCAGGTCTAGGGAATTAAAAAAAAAATTATTCTGGTAATAGGAGAACCTGGGCTTGGATTACCTTGAGACTCCAAAACATGTTTTGCTCACCATTTGGGAAACACAGGTTTTTTTTTTTTTTTTTTTTTTTTTTTTTTTTTTTTAAGATTATTTATTTATTTATTTGAGAGAGAGAGAGATTGAGCATGAGAGGGGAGAAGGAGAGAGGGAGAAGCAGGCTCCCCATGGAGCTGGGAGCCTGATATGGGACTTGATCCTAAAACACTGGGATCATGACCTGAGCTAAAGGCAGTTGACCAACCAACTGAACTATCCAGGCACCCTGGGAAACATAGTTTTAATGAATGGTTGGATTTTTCTGGATTATAGACTCTAAAAAACCCAACAATTTACTGCTCACATGTGTATTTTTTTTTTTAAGATTTTATTTATTTATTTGACAGACAGAGATCACAGAGAGAGAGGAAGAAGCAGGCTCCCCACTGAGCAGAAAGCCTGATGCGGGGCTCGATCCCAGGACCCTGGGACCATGACCTGAGCCAAAGGCAGAAGCTTTAATCCACTGAGCCACCCAGGTGCCCCACATGTGTATATTTCTTTTTTTTTTTTTTTTTTTTTTTTTTTTAATTTTTTATTTTTTATAAACATATATTTTTTATATACATATATTTTTATCCCCAGGTCTGTGAATCACCAGGTTTACACACTTCACAGCACTCACCAAATCACATACCCTCCCCAATGTCCATAATCCCACCCCCTTCTCCCCAACCCCCTCCCCCCGGCAACCCTCTAATGACAATACCATTCAGATTGAGGGTAATCTGAATTAGGGACAAGAGAGTATATATAAATGTTACTAGACAAGAACTATATTGCCTTCAAATACTTTTTTTTTTTAAAGATTTTATTTATCCATTTGACAGAGATCACAAGTAGGCAAAGAGGCAGACAGAGAGGAAGGGAAGCAGGCTCCCTGCTGAGCAAAGAGCCAAATGTGGGGCTCCATCCCAGGACCCAGAGATCATGACCCGAGCTGAAGGCAGAGGCTTAACCCACTGAGCCACCCAGGCACCCCTCAAATACTTTTAAAACTAGATTTAATAGAACAAACTCTAGTATGTTACTAAGGGTTCTCCTTTAAAAACTAAATCGTACATCTTAGTCACATGCCACTGTAGGTAGATGTGTTTATAAAACGCTTTGCGGCTTTTAAGTAAGTCTCTTAAATGTGTGGAAAGTCATTTTTATTTGCATTACTGGTTTCCCTATTGAATCCTTAATTTAGAGGAAATGTTAAAATTTTGGATAATGTTAAACTTACCTAAATTATCACAAAGTGTTAACCGCAAATGAAAAAAAAAAAATCAGATGGGATAAAGGAATATGTAAGCCTCTTGAAAATATTGGTTTTCAAAATTTTTTTCAAAGTCTTCTGTCACACAGACAATAAAACAATTTAGGAGATGCTGTAATTCCTGCCTTTTATTTGGCATTCCCGACGTCATGGAGACCAAGAAGCAAAGGTGATCATGTTTTGGCAGTTTATTAAGGAAAGCCCAGGCTAACCCTTTGTGGGATGAACAAGCTCTCCTGACCTCTGTAGCCTTGAGCTGGAGACTTTGATACTCCTTCCCATGCCAGCTGTAAAAAAAAACCCTTATTTCACAAAGTTTGGCAAAGCATTTAAGGTCCAACCACTTCCCAAAGCCGAATCCATGTGTAAAGTCACCTTGGGTTTCTGCTACCAAAACTGATTTATGTTATAGTGTATAGTGTTATAGTGTTATAGTGTATATGATATATAGTGTATATATAGATATATAGTGTACTTGATAAGCACTGCCCCATTGTGATTTTAGATGTTGGATTTTGGATTAGCTCCGTGGGCTTCTGGCTGTGGGAGGTACATTTTATCCCATTAGAATGTTATAACTTCTAGTCTATTTCTCTCATTTTCTTTTTGGAAATAAACATTCATGCACATTCTAACAAGTATTCAGTTTAAGAGAAGTTAGATGACATGGAATAATTATCATAAATTAATTTTCACATACTTGATCTCATAACCTCCCTGCACCATTTTTATTTTTTTTTTTTTCTTCCAGTTAACTAAGTTCTGTGACTTGTTTAAGTTGTGACCTGGACTTTTGAGTATAAGAAGTCAGTTGAGTATAAGCATTTCCATGCAAATCATGTTTCTAAAATCATCCCTAGAATGTGTGTATGCCTAGTGGAATGCAAAGCTTACTGGAGAAAGGATGAAATTAGGTGAGCCTGAAGGAAGTATAAAAATCCTGTTTAATGACCCCGTTAGGTTTTTATATAGATTAATGTTATTAAATGAGGAATGGTAAGCCCGTCTGGACTGTCTCATCCTCTGAAGAGCCGGTTCTGGCAGTATTAACCGGGAAGACTTCTATTGTGCCTCTACGTAGATAACATTGCATTATTGCAAGCCCCAAGGCCCTTTTCCTGAACAACATATGCTTGCATCTGGCTCCATTTTATGTGAGCCAAACCAATCTTAGGTCTAGTACGGCAGTTTATTAGTGCATATGCCTGTGTGTGTGTGTGTGTGTGTGTGTTGTTTAAGAGGGGTTTTAGGGCCTGGAGTAATGAGACATGGCCAATTAAAGCCGAGTGTTGGTTAGGGATGTGGCTCAGTGATCACAGTCTAACTCTAAATTCTTGTTTATCACATGCCCTCAATACAGACCTCAAGTAGACCAGTGTCTTCGATGCACTTTTGCCTTGCCTTTCTGCAGGGCTTACTGCTGCGTGTTCCCTCTTCTCTCTGGGGCTGCTACTTTTATTCCTCCTCATGGTGCCCATTCCTGGCTCTGGTACCTTCTGCTTCCTCCTTTTCTCAATGTAAATCTTGTTGCATTGCATTGGGAGCTGCCCTTACAGGGGCACAAGAGAAGTTCTGGGTTTATAGGTCATAAAGTGTAGCACCTTAAAAAGTTTTAACAAGCAAGAGGTGTTTCAAAACCCAGAAAAAAGATCTCTAATGATGAAATCTAGGCCTATGGAAAAGGAGGTCATTTTGGGTTGGGAACCTTCTTGTCACACCTTTGTGCTCTCCCTGTCCTGATAGGTTCTTTGATGTTTGCAGGCACCCCTACCAACACGCTTCAGAGGTATGGAGTGTTGCTGTAGGGTGTGATTACGGGATACCTCTGTTGGAAGGGCAGTACTGTAAAACCACCAGTGTATTTTCTCAGCCATGTCAGAAATCTGTGTAAAAGGAGCATTAGATGACTAATTTTGGTGACAGGATGCTGAACCACAAAGCCCTGTGGTCACTGCCGTGGCTACTTGCTGTCCTAGCATCCTGGAGAGACCCTGGTCCTCCTAGACCTGACTCAGGCTGCAGCTGTGAACTGGGGGCCTGGTGCCATCCACATGGGCAAATGCAGGAAGTGCCAAATGGCCTGGCAAGTTCTACTGTGGCCTTTGGATTCTCGCTGAGCCATATGGTGCTAAAATGTCAAACTGTTCCTGAGTGTGGGCCACGATTGAAGAGCTAGATAGAGAAAACACACTTTAGATAATGGATCCACTGAGGCTTTTATTCTCCAGCTACTGACTTTTTCACTTTATCACTTTGCCCAACATTTACTAGGTAGTGTTTGGTTGATAGTGGGCTACTTACATTGTGGGAGATACCAAAATATGCAATAAAATAATCAGATGTTTCTTATAAAGATTGTATCTCCCATGGTTTCTGTAAATTGCACTTCATAAACTGTCAGTAGAGGGAGGTGAAATGTATGAGTGACTTACACATAGAATTTAATGGGTGGAAACTCTCAGAAACTGAGGAAAGATGAAGAAACTAAGTCCTCCCCAGAAGACTGTAGCATCCTTAGGTTGCGTTCGCAGAGATCTTCCTAGGAACTATGCCTTATCCCCTTTTCCATTGCAGCTTTGTGGTGCTATACTCTGGCAATTGCCCTTGTAGATGAGTTGACATAATGCCTTGAGACGTTTACAGTCAGTGTAGAAAGAGAAAACACAACAGGGACTTATGGATGATCCCAATCAAAACATTGTACAAGTGCTAAGTGATTGAGGCCAAAGGGAATGTGGAAGTCCGAAGGGAGAGAGGAGGAGACGAGTGATGTGGTTCAGATGAGGTTAGTCCTGGCAGACTTCCAAGAGGAGATGGCTGGGCTTGGGTTTGGCCCATGTAGCTCTCCTCAGTCCCAATTGCTGGGTCTTTACGGAAACACATTTTTCTCATAGCAAAGGATATCTGACTGGTTGGAAAGAAGAGATATTTATACTCAGAGTTTTTGCGCCTTATAGTTTAGGGGGTCTTGGACTTTTTTTTTTTTTTTAAAGATTTTATTTATTTATTTGACAGACAGAGATCACAAGCAGGCAGAGAGACAGGCAGAGAGAGAGGAGGAAGCAGGCTCCCTGCTGAGCAGAGAGCCCGATATGGGACTCGATCCCAAGACCCTGAGATCATGACCTGAGCCGAAGGCAGTGGCTTAACCCACTGAGCCACCCAGGCGCCCCGGGGGTCTTGGACTTTTAGATGTGTCGCCAAATACACAGAATGTAGCACTATATCACATTCAACGTAGACCTAATGAAAAAGACAAGTCATTTCATGTACTGGATAGAGGTGCTATAGCTTGGGAGATTTTTGACTCTAATGAATCGTTGCTGTCTTTTCAATTTGAGTAACTCCTTCTTGGGACACCGGGTTGGCTCAGTCTGTTAAGCATCTGCCTTCCGCTCAGGTCATGATCCCAGAGTCCTGGGATCAAGGCCCCCCCCTGCCCCTGCCCCCAGGCTCCCTGCTCGGCAGGGAGCCTGCTTCACCTCTGCGTGCCCTTTCCCCTGTTCGTGCCCTCTGTCTCTCTCTGACAAATAAATAAATAAAATCTTAAAACAAAAACCAAAAACCTCCTTCCTGTCTTTTTTAATAAATTTTCAAAAAATTGCTTTGGTTTTACTTATCCATACTTGACCACATGTAAGCTCAGCTATTTGAAGGCTCTAAACAGCTGTGTTCTCCTGGCAGTGTTGTGACCTTTCTGGGGTTGGGTTCGCAGGAGTGAGCCTCTTTCTGTTGCCACTGGCAAACCTTTGCAGTCCTAGGGGGATTTGCCTTTTTTTTTTTTTTTTTTTTTTTTTTTTAAGAGAGGAGGGGGTATTGGAAGGACAGAGGGAGAATCCCAAGCAGGCTCCACGCCTAGCACACAGCCTATGCGGGGCTTGATCTCGCATGCATGAGATCATGACCTGAGCCGAAATGAAGAGTCAGATGCTTAACCAACTGAGCCTCCCAGGCACCCCAGGAATTGTTTTGAGTGGCCCAAAGGAGGTGTCCTTTATCTTTCTTTAAAACTTTTTATTTTGAACTGATTTTAGAATTGCAGATGGTTTTCAAAAACTGTACAGAATCCCCTCATATCTCTCATTCATTCCACTTTCCCAAATGTTAACCTCTTAGAGAATCCCTGCTTATCTACCCTTAGAGAAAGCCTCACCTTTGTACACAGGAAGGCCTATGTAAGAATCTGCTTGGCTGTGTGGTGCATAATGGACAGTAAATAATAACAAGCAAATAGAGAAATACCCCGTGTAATTTTTACGTGAGGGAATGTCACGTCATAGTAGAAATAAGTGTCAAAGGCACCATGTTGAGGAAGTAAAACCAAGTGGAGGAAGGGTGTATGATGTTGAGGTGAGAGCCAGGGCAGAGCAGGGCGCTGTGTGTGCGTGTGAAGTAACAGTAGAAACACTGGCACGTACGTGTGAACGGTCGCACGGAAAACTCAAGCTCCTGGCTGCTTCTCGGAGTGGTCAGGACTGTGTGTGAGCTGTCTGTTATATTTGGGACATTCAGTTTTTTAAACTGAAGGGTAGGCACTCCGTGGTTCCCTGTATCATTTTCTAAACTTTTCCAGTGACTAAAATGTTGAACTTCACACTTAGGAAATAAGGATCATGCCAAATTCCCGCCGGGCCGTTCCCTGGAGATGCCCTAGCGGTCCGTTTTCCTGAGAGAGAGATGCGCCTTCACAGTTGAAGGGTGAAGGAGGGAGGCAGCCGTTGATTCATTGATTCTTCTCTGTGGCTGAGACCGTCACAAGGCCTTTCATCTTCTGTGTCACATTTTCCCCACTTAGTTTCTGTGACTGCCTTTCCAGGCCTCATACAATATACAGAAAACAGAGAGCCTCGCGCTTTCCCATGAGGACACTAGACACAGGGAAGCAGGGCTGTCTGCAGCTCTGTCCTCTGCCAGGGCTGGGGTCCTGGCAGCCCACTTACTGGCCTCGCGGCCTTGGGGGACTTACTTAACCTGTGCAGTAGTTCCGTCATCTGCAGATGGGACGCGGGAATCAAACCTGCCTCTGGGGATGTTTGCAGGACTGAGTTACGCGTATCGAGCATGTTCTCTTCTCTCCCCTCTGGCTCACAGACTCCTTTTATTTGATTCCCACAGGCTCAGATGACTAGAAGTCTTAAATTTGAGTTAGTTTCCTGTACTTCTCATGAAGGAGCAGAACATGCAGTGACCCTGGTCCCCCATTGGCAACACCACTGTCCCCTCTAGGTAGAAATGCCCGCCGTGGAATGTAGTTCCTGGCACCCCCTTATGTCTCCTGGGCACTGAGGCAGCTGGTCAGGGTCATCTATCAGCCAAGCCACTCCACCTGGTGACGGTGACGTCACCTGCCCAGCCCCCACTGGCATTTGAATTTGCCACCTTGATTTTAAAAGGTCTGTAGTGATGCGAATAGGGAACTGGATTATGTGTCAGTAATTGGGGCCCTCCAGAGAAACAGAACTGGGAGGAGATTTTGTATGTATTCTATTCATATTATATCCCTTACATATATGTAAGGAAACCCTTGGGCAGCAGTTGATGGCACAATCTTGAGGCAGAATTTCTTCTTCAGGGAAATCTCTCTGTGTGCTTTGAAGGCCTTTCAACAGTTTGGACGAGGCACTCCCCACATGATTAAGAATGATCCTCTTAACCTGAAGTCACCAGCTTGTTAGATGGTAACCACATCTACAAGAGTCCTCCACAGCAACATCTAGGGTAGTGTTTGGTGGCATAACTGGGTGCTAGAGCCTAACCCAAGTTAACAAAAGAAACTGACTCGCAGATCATATCTGTACAAAACGTCTGTAGACTTTTTTTTTCTGTCCTGAATAGTAGAGGATTGCAGTGGCACTTAGGGTTTTTGAAGGAGTTGAATATAAGAAACTCAGAGAACCTCTGAGCTCTGCAGATAATGCTGCCATGTCTGGGCTGGGATCTGTGAGGCAGCACGCTGGTGATTGATGAGGCAGGATGCTCCCTCGGGTCGGGGGCTGACAACAAAGCTGGGTTTGGTCCTTCTGGCGATGCCGTTCAGGGTTAGGAATAGTCCTGAGGAGACTCTTAAGGGAGTTTGGAGGAAGACAGGGCATTTAGGAAGGGCTTGGTTTCTTCACAAGCTGTAGAGCCTCCTGCAAACCAGGTACACAGGCCTGTGCTCTTCCTGCTCAAGGTCAGGTATTAATACAGGTTCTGAATACATATCACAACCATTTGCCTCCTGTGGCTTTGTGCATTGGAAGGATGCCAACAGGGCTTAAAAGGAATTTTTCTGGAGCCTCCTTTGTTTCTCCTAGATTTGTGCAGAGCTGTTATAGAAAGGCTGAAAGGCAAAGACCGTCCTTCTGTGTGTGTTTGTCTTTGCATTGTTTTGTTTTGTTTTATAATGCATCAGGTAAGATGATTTTGAGCTTAGTTTCTTATTGTTGGTGGGGAAGTAGGGACATTGAACAAAGCCTCGATACTCCATTTCAGCATGATCTTTTAGAATTTGCAGCAACTTTAAATATTATTTGTGTTTTATTTCCATGAAAAATTACACTGGCTAGAAAATCTGAAATTAATCTTTTTTTTTTTTTTTTTTTTTTTTTTTTTTAAATTAGAGTGCATGAGCAAGGTGGAGAGACAGAGGGAAAGGGAGAATCAGACTCCCCGCTGAGCAGGGAACCCAGCCCTGGGCTCCATCCCAGGACTTTGAGATCACTCAGGTGATCCCCTCAGGTGCCCCAATCTGAAATTAATCTTAAGGAAGGACACAAAGACTAAGAAATTCAGCCTCAAAGTTTGATCTCAAAGGTGTGTTCTCTTTGGAACATACCGAGACACTGGCACCGTAGAGCAGACATGTAGGAGTCCATGGGTTCTGGTGTGGTCCGCACACTGCCGCATCAGAGTGAGGGACAGTGTCCAGTCAGGAGGTGGGTGAGGGGAGAGGCACCGGTAAGTCTCCATGTCAGAGTTTCTTATACTAGGAGAGAGCACAGAGCCTTGGTTGGTTGTTTATTCTACCTGTTCTACTTTGCTGCTTCATTGGAACCATACGCATTAGTCCTTGGTTTCTTTCTTGAGAGAATTCTAGCTGTGCTCGTGTTTATTCTCGGGCTCCGTCACAAGCTACTGAGAGGGAAGAGCAGTGAATTTGGACTCGGGCTCTGTGGTGTGTCTAGTCTTGGCTTCACTGGTGCTTCAGCTTCACAGCCTCAAGGCAAGTCACGTGGGCCTGTTTCCCCCCATCTCAACCACAAGGTGCCTGAGTGGGATGGTAACTAAAATTCAAGGGATACTTCATTTTACTTCCTCTCTAAACTGTGTCTTAGTGAAACTTGTAGCTCAGTTGGAGCCTCTCACAATCCCTTGATTCCTCGGCCCTTTCCCCAGCTAACAACCACTCTAGATTCAGTGCTGCCCATGGCCTGTCACATCGGTCACTCTTGTCAGTACTTCAGCCGTCTTGCTTTCTTCATATCCCGGGCTCTGCCATCGTTTTGTTCCTCCTCAGTTAGGGACCTCACTGTCCTTTCACTCTATCTTTATTGGTCCTCTTAGTTGTGTGGCCTTGACTTTGTTAATATATTTTTCAGGGAAACTTTTAATCATCACCGTTAGTCTGTAAAACCTGTAATGTTTTGTCACACCTGGCCTAAGGTACCCTCCTGCTGCTGAATTTGTTACTGTGATACTTTTCCCAGCTCCCTCTTGGTTTCGGTTAAACAAGAGAAATTCCATTCTCTCACATTCAAAGGTTAGACTTAGATATGGCCCTTGTTCTCTGCTCTTTCTTTGCCACAAATTGTTCTTTATATTTAAAAAATGATAGTCTTGATGAAACCTCTCTGCAAAGAACCAGTGGGCATGCCTGCCATTGGGATTACTGGTTCTTGGAACCAGAAACCATCCCCTTTTTTTTTTCTTTTCTTTTCTTTTCTTTTCTCTTCTTTTCTTCTTCCTTCCTTCCTTCCTTCCTTCCTTCCTTTCTTTTTGTAGCCTGCCTTGCTCTGGGAATTAATAATATTTTTGTTCAAGGGGATCACTCCTTTTGGAGTGTAATTTTGTGCTCCTGTTTAATAGGTGGGTAGCTTCTTTTGTCATTTGAGAGGCCACCAGGCTCCATGCCATGAGTGATTGTTTCCCGAATTCCAGTGGCCCTGGTTTGGGATGTGCAGAGTGGCCCTTGCAGGCGGTGCTGCTGGTGCCACCAGCTCTCGGCAGAGTAGGCAGGTGCGGTGGAGTCGGGTACGGACAGTGGTGCTGCGGTGTTCTCTCTTGGAATCCGGGCATGTGATGAGCTTTTCTAATCTGTTTGAAGTCAGGAACCAGTCAATTTCCTCTTCTGGTAGGGTGTTCTGCCATTCTCTCTCTCTCTCTCTCTTTGAAGATTTGATTTATTTAATTATTTGAGTGAGAGGGAGAGAAAGATTGCAAGGACAGGTGAGAGAGAGAGAGAAAGAGAAATAGAGAATCTCAAGCAGCCTTGGTGTTGAGCATGGAGCCCAACACAGGGTTCAGTCTCAGGAACCTGAGATCATGACCTGAGCCGACACCAGGAGTTACTCACTCAACGTCTGAACCACCCTGGTGCTCCCGTATTCTGTCATTCTGGTGTTCCCACTCAGTTTCCACATGTGTCACCCGAGTATGTATATTGTAAAATTCCTCGACAAATGCCTTCTTGGTCATTCTGCTTTAGCTCTGCCAAACAGACAGTAGCTAAAGCAGAATGCTCTATATTCAATGTCGAGAGTAAGGGCAATAATTGTCCTCTGTATTATATTCAAGCCAAACCGCTGAGAACATACCATGTTCCTTTCTGGACAAAAGATTTTGTAGGAGGATGTTGACAAATTGGAGTGGATTCAGAAGTGAGCAAGTTTTAGGAACCAGTCTTATGATTGTAGGGAGGGAATGATTTAGTCTAGAGGTAGTCGATGTTAATGGCTAACAGTTTACTGAATGTTGATTGTGTGCCAAACACCGTGCAAAGGACTTTACAGGTGTTATTCCATGTAATGCACACATAAAAGTTCTGGGAGGCAGGTATTGTTGTTAGCCCGATTTTACAACTGAAAGAACTGAAGAACAAAGGATTGTCACTCAGGTCAAGGTCAACCACCTAGAACATGGGGGCCTGCTCTGGGACCCCCAGTGTCCAGAGCCTATACTCCTCACCTCTGCTTTAGAGAACATTTTTCACGTAAGAGATTAGCCCAGGAAGAGGGGTTAGGCCAAACCTATATAAGATATTATTATCAGATTTGTTTTACTGCACTGAAGAGACCAGTGATTATAAGATACGTCCTTATTTTGTTTGCCACTAAGAAAAAATTCTGCCAATTAATATTGACACACAATTAATGGCAAAGCTCCTTCTGATTTTATAGTTGTTACAGTGTGAAGAAAGCATGACTTAGATGGAAAAATGTTGTCCTTTGTTCTTCTAGATGGGGGACAGAAGGACCAAGCGCTAGGAAGACTTTGGTTTAAGGCAATGGTTCCTCTCCTGTCAAAGCAGCTGAGAAATAAAACCTCCTGTGTCAGAGGGCTTGACACAGAGCAGCAGCTCAGTGTAAAGTTGCTCATCGAGTGAGCACTGAGACTGGCCAGAAGATTTTTCCTGGGTGACGTAAAGGGAGTTACGCAATTGGGTGGAAGGTGACATAAATGACTTTGTAGGACCCTTTCAAATCCTCACATTTTTTATGTAGTACAAATGTAAAGGGTACCACGTAACAGTGACATAAAATAGACAATGTGCTTAGCAGTTCTCTGTGCCTGGCATCCCTAGTGACCCACCCTTCTTTCTTCCTTTCTTTTCTCTTTTCTTTTTGTCATTCAGAAGTATAGCTGGTAATATTCTATTTTACTTTTCTCTCTGGTAGAGTCCGGATGTTCTGGCTCAGAACTGGAGGCGCACTACACTTGCTCCCACCCCATCTTCCCTACTGTTTTGTTTCCCCTCCAGATCTCACAGCTGAATCCCATTGTGTTTCCCCATTGGAAAGGAATTACGAGCTATCATAAATGAAAACTCAGCACAGTGCGCGCACACACACTAGCCTTCTGGGAAATGTCAGTGCTCTCTGGCTTCTCGTTTCTCAAATTATCCATTCATCTCTGCTTTTTAAAATGCTATTCTACCTTCAAGACCCCATTTAAATGGGATCTCCGAAAAGCCTTGCATGACCACATAAACTCGTGATAATTTGCGTCTTCCGGACTCCTATTTTGTTTATATCATGCTGATGGCATTTACAACATTTGACCTTGCACTCTAATTATTTGTACCTGGTCTTTTGTCCTCCACCTGATTACAAGATCTGAGGGCGGAGACAAATCTTTGCCACATAATCCTCCCACTGAGGGTTTGATCCATGGCACATGATGAGTACATACATAAGTGAGTAAGTGAATGAATTATTGAATTTTGTAGCAGACTTACCTTTTCATAAATGTCTGGATTAAGCTAATAAAAATTATTCTGTGTTCTCTGAGTATATTGTACTTGGATGTGGGAGTGGGAATTGTGGCATGATTTTAGGCTGAGTGATTTACAAGCCGGCCCCAGGACTGCAGATGAGGAATGAACCACAGAAAGAAAAATCTACAAGCAGATAATGGCTTTTTTTTTTTTTTTTTTAAAGATTTTGTTTATTTATTTGACAGAGAGAGATCACAGTAGACAGAGAGGCAGGCAGAGAGAGGGAGAGAGGGAAGCAGGCTCCCTGCTGAGCAGAGAGCCCGATGTGGGACTCGATCCCAGGACCCTGAGATCATGACCTGAGCCAAAGGCAGCGGCTTAACCCACTGAGCCACCCAGGTGCCCCAGATAATGGCTTTTTGTGTGTTGCTAATTCTTCATAGTTTCTATACTTTAAGAAATTTTTAAACACTTCCAGTAGACATAAAATGAAACAAGGATCCCCCCTGCCCTTTCTCTCAGTTTCTTCGGAGATGTAAAATTTTGCAAGCTGTTGATTTAGGTTCTAAACCACAGTGAGGTAAAAAGTTACAAGAGAGTCTGTTTAATTTATAGTGACATCTTTGGAAATTGGCCCAAAGAATTCTTTCAACCTGTGGCGCTGGTATATAACAGGAGAGAGAAATCTGATTAGTTCTTGATTGTTGCTTAATACTTGGTCTTCCCCCGGGGCTCCTGGGTGGCTCAGTGGGTTAAGCCGCTGCCTTCGGCTCAGGTCATGATCTCAGGGTTCTGGGATCAAGCCCCGCATGGGGCTCTCTGCTCAGCAGGGAGCCTGCTTCCCTCTCTCTCTCTCTCTCTCTCTGCCTGCCTCTCTACCTACTTGTGATCTCTGTCTGTCAAATAAATAAATAAAATCTTAAAAAAAAAAAATACTTGGTCTTCTCCTTTTGGCTGAAGATTTAGATAATTATCTGGGGGCAAAGTGGCCTGAAATTAGGATGCATGTGAAAGGGAATTGACAAGGATGGTTGGGATGGCTGGTGTTTCTTATGATATTCAATACCCATTAGCCTTGTCCAATATTCCCGCGAAAGCAACAAGATTCAAATTTCCACTATATTTTGGGGTAATTTGGAGTGGTTTAACTTTTTGGTGGAAGGAATATTTAGAATTGTATATAACGCTTAGAAAAGAGGGAGTTAGAGAAAGCTGTTGGGTCTATTTTTTTTTTTTTTTTTTTAAGATTTTGTTGGTTGAATTTCTAGTCTAAATGTTCTTTAATTCCTTGTAGTCTACATGCCACTTAACCAAGACAGCAAGCTATCAGTTGAGTGGGTGTAATACTGAAGGTTTGGATTGATGGCTTTCTGTTGATTGAAGGAGATAAATTATATAGCTAATAAGAGCTTGCATTAGGGAATACAATTTAATAAATAAGTTTGGCTGTAATTGCCTATTGGAATAAATTTAATGCGTCCTGTGTAATTTTTCCATTTATAAAATAATTTTTTCTCAAGTACCTGTTATATATGTGGTACTGTTTAGGGAAGGAGAGGGAGAGAGATATACTGAGATTTAATGCCCTAGTTTTGATAAAAGCATAAAGAAGGAGAGGAAGCTTAAATAGATACTAAAAAGCCATTTACTTTCATGGTTTTAGCTATTTTTAAGCGACTAAAGTTTACTCCATTTATATCAATAAGCTTGGCTCATATTTACTTGAAAAATGTACTGACTTTTAATTGAACAGTGTAACAGAATCAATTTAAAGGGACCCCTCAGAATATTATGTCTTAGTTAAAGCAAATTATGTCTTAAAGCAAAATTGATCGACCAAGGATTTAGAAAGTAAATTATACTGAAAGGACTTTATTGATTAAGTAAAGATTGTATTTGTATTTAAAGTCTATTTGTGTGATTTTTTTTTTTAAAGAGTGAAATAAATTTTACAGCATTGGGAGTAAATACTTATTAAGAAAATTACTGTAGTAAAGGTTTTTTGTTTTGTTTTGTTTTGTTTTTTAAATCATGACATATTACTGCCACTCTGAAAATTGGAGTTTGGCTCATTGAATCAAAGGCCAGACATTTTCGCATTAAATATGATAGCACACATGAAGGTTTTTGAAATATACCTTGATAATCAGACTTATTATTTAAAAAATTTTTTTGGTTGTAGATATATTTTCTATTTTAACTTCCAAAGTTGTTTTGAAATATTAGTACAGTCATACAGTTCATTGGATCAGTTACTGTGATTCATTAGTTCAGCCTGCCTTGTCCAAGTTTGATGTCTTTAGAAGAGATTTCTTTAGGCATTAGGAATTTGGTGATTTTCAATGGTAGATTTACCCCTCGCTCAAGCTGTTGGTGTCACTGCAAACGTTCTGTGCCTGAGGGAGGAGGACTGTTGTTATTGTAGTAAAGGCTCAACCCATTCTATTAATACCCTTTATCTTGAGACTGAATTATAAAGGGCATGGGATTTTGTCTAATTAAAATTAAAATGGTTCTCAATCATTGTAATGGAGTGAAGAATTCAAAGTAGTATGAGCTGTATGAATAGTGCATTTATATTTTTCTTAATGTCAAGTTGACATTACGCAGAATAGGGTTTTTTTGTTTTGTTTTGTTTTTCTAACTTAGAAATCCAAATCCTGGTCTCCACTATGGTACAAGTTTCAACAAATAATAACCTGACAGCATCTGATACATTATGATATTTTCTTTTCTATTCTGTTCCTTTCCATTCAGAAAATTGATTTCATAAACCATTTCAGGAACTATGAATGAGACGTAACTCACAATGTGAGAAACTCCATTCCAAAGTAATAAACACCTGACTGTATATGATGATTCACCCAAGAAAGCCGTCTTTGTCCTCTATAAGCACACATCTAAGCAGCCTTTTAGTTTTTTTAAAGATTTAAAGAAATCTTTTAAGGATTTAAAAGAATTTTTAAACTTTTAAAATAAGAGAGATAAAAATCTCTCTTATTTGAGAGAGAGAGTACGGACAACCATGAGGGCAGGGGATGGGATGAAGAAGGGAGGGAGAGAGAATCTCAAGCACATTCCACACTGAGCATGGAGCCCGACGTGGGGCTCGATCTCACGACCCTGACTCCACGAGTTGGGTACTTAGCCGACTATGCCACCCAAGCACCCCCAAGTAACCTTTTTGTACCATACTCCTTTTCACTGAGGCAAGGAAGTGCCGAATTGAAAGACCTAATTGTAAAATTAAACAAGAAAGGGTGGTTTATTTACTTGAGGAAGTTTAAGAAGGCTCATGACAAGAACATTGATGGAATGGCAAGATAAATTCTGCCTCGACCAGCCCCAGATTCCATTTTTGTTTTGGTCTAGCTAAAAAGAACGGCACCTGGACATGCTTCTGCCTTTCAGAGACTCAGTGCCTCTGCATGACCACCTCACCCTCGCCTGGCACCTTCTCTCCCTCCAGCTCCTGAAAGGAGAATTAGGCCTCGTAGCCCCATTCTGGGAATTAGGGTGGAATGAAGGTCTCAGAAGTAGATAACTCTGGAATTTAGGGTGTGGGGTGATTCTGGAATTTGGGATCCTAAATTCTAAGGAACCTGAATCCTAAATGGATTCATCCATTTCCCTTCACGTTGTCCGTTGAAACATGCGAGTGAAACCCAGAACTTCTGACCTTCAGGACTGGCTAATGCAGGCCTCCTGCTTAGTGAATTCTGCAAGGGCTGTGGGTCTGTCAAGCCATGGGCCAAGTGCCTCAGGGGAAGCCTAAACCAGGAGTCCTTTTCCCTAAAGCCAGAGAATATTCTGCTCATCTTTCGCTGACCATTCTCTGTGTATCCCATGCCACCTCCTACTTGGTAACCAAGGACATTGAATGTAGGTGAAATAGCAAGACTGAAGTCCTTAAAAATTTTTTTTTTCTTTTAAAGCTTGAATCCACATGAGTATGCATGCCTGTGGTCTGTAGCTTCCTCCCTTAAGGTCCTTTCAGGGGAGGGATGCCATCAATCTTTGTGCGGTTTCTAGATACCATCTCCGTGTGAATGTTTGTTGATTCTATTTTTAACATTGCATCCTTTGTAGGATCTGCCACCAGGCTGGGATGACCACATGTCCTGTTTTCCCCCCAGGTTTTTCCTGGTTAAGTTCCATTCTTTTGTTCGTGATAGCTAGAAATCCTTTTGGGATGGCAATCTGTTCTTTTAACTGCGTTGAACCGAATTTCAAGTTAACACTGTGCTTTTGAAACCGTGTGGTTTAAACCTCCTCAGGAATCCCTGTAGTTAAGACAAAACAACCACAGAGAAAATGACCTCAGGTTCTGAAGTAGGGGGCCAATTTACAAGGGGCAAGGGATCCTATCAAAGTGAAACTCCTAGACTAAACACTGTGACAGTCCACTGTTTTCCTAATGGTCTGAGGGACTGCCAACCTGTGCTCCCTTTCATCTTAGCCCTGAATCCAGATATTAATAAATGCTTCTGAAATGAGAGTTTTACAGATTTCAGGCCCACAGATGATAAGCATATGAAGGCCCCTTTTGTCTGAGTTAGTCTGCTGCCTCCCAGCAGGACATTGGCTTTCTTTCCAGGGATGGAATTTAAAAGCATCTCCTCCATCCCCATACTAGGGTATCAGTTTGAAACCATACAATTTTCGCTGAGGGCACTTAGGTTTTTTTCCCCTTTCTCCTCTCTTGTGTCACTTGGGTCATGTTGTTCTCTCCTATCACATCTCTGATTATGTCCCCCGTGACATAGGATTTTTTGGTGTATTCCTCATTAGCTAGCATGGTATTTGGTTCATTATAAGCACCTGATAAATGTTTGTAACAAAAAGTAAGTGAAGGAATAAATAATGCATATACCACATTTTAACTGTTTCTTGAATTGCACCAGGTATGCATTCATTCTGTCATTCATTCATTCAGTCAAAAAACATTTATTGAGAGACACTGTATTAGGGACTGGGGCTATAGAGAGATAAAGACAGTTACTACCATTGGAAAGCCCATGGTTTATCAGATGTAAAAGTTCTCGGTTTCTTCTTGTCTTATGAGAGCTGTGGACAATTAAGTACTTTATGAAGTGAATGACTCACCCTGATGTTTGTCCATTAAGTCAGCATCCGTGTATCCTGCAAGACTTGCTCGCCGGCCCAGGTAGACAGACCACGTTACTGCTTATACGCGGTGCTCTGGTCATTGTAGGCTGTCCATCAGTCATGGATCCAGCCCATCTGAAAACAATCTCAGAAGCTGTAAGAAGAGCTGATCTCATCAGTACACCCCATATAATTCATACTCAGAGTTTTAGATTAATTCAGAGAACAGAAGACAGCTCCCAACTACAAGAAGCAGAATCACATTTGTTAGTTTTAAGACCTGTCTGTGGGACATGGCACGCCATTTCTTTGATAACATGGCGGTTTTCACTATTACAAGCCTGTGTATTTCAAAGCTAACTTGACATTGGGAAGGAATGGCTCTATTTATTGTCTAAAATACTGGAAGTCAAATGGATTATTTTGGGTAACTTTTACTGATGTAATGACTGGACATAAAATAAAGACTCTGTTCCAGAGATCGTGAATTACTGTCTGTGTGAATTCAACTTTGCAGGGCCATTAATACTATACTGCCATAGTGAACAAAGCTGTTACATTTCAATCAGAAATTACTGGCTCCTTTGGGTAGGACACCTCAGTATTTTTCTCACCTCCCATACACTTTAGTTTTCCCCACAATTACTAACATAAAGCATGGCTTCAGTTTATTTTGAGAGTAGACACCAGCTTTGAGAAAGGGCAAGATTGAATAAAAACAGACTCAGAGTATGTTACATGAGATTCCTTTAGCTTTTGTGTATAATTTGGGCTAGAGTGTTTTTTTTTTTTTTAAAGATTTTCTTTATTTATTTGACAGAGAACGTGAGAGGGAACACAAGCAGGGGGAGTGGGAGAGGGAGAAGCAGGCCTCCCACTGAGCAGGGATTCCAGTGCTGGCCTGGATCCCAGGACCCTGGGATCATGACCTGAGCTGAAGGCAGATGCTTAACAACTGAGCCACCCAGTCGTTCCTGGGCTAATGATTTTGATATCATTCCTCATTGGCTTAGTTTTACTGCCCAGAGAAATCCAGCTGCCTTGCTTAGAAAACAAACCGACAAAGCTATATTTTCATAATTACTGGGAAATTGTTGGAACCGTGATACCTTATTTATATTAACTATCCAAAGGTGTGCATGTGAAGAAGGGAAACCTAATGGAGGTCTCTTAAACATGATGTAAAGAGAGCTTTTGAGATTGCCTGTCTGTGGTGGAGCATGGCAGCTGTGTGTCCCTGAGCTTTAGGACATGGCACCTGTAATGTGGCACTGTGGGCCTTTAAGACCACTGCTTTCCCACGGGTGGTTGTTCTGTCGTCACACCCCCTTCCCCCTTCCTGGCAGCTCCGCTAAACCTGGGGTGCTGTCCCAGGCCTGTGGCTTCCTGGAATGCTCTTTCCTTCTAGTTCTGCCAGGTGACGTCCTCCTCAACCTTCAGACTCTGCTCAAATTTCACTTCTTGGAGGAAGCCTCCCATGACCTCTCCAGGCAGAGTTAGGTGCTTCCAAGTCTAGATGTAATCAAGGCCCTGCTCATTGGATCAGGATCCCGGAGGACTCAAACACTGAGGGAATGGCTTTACTGAAAGCCAAAGACTGAGTATATGCATGCATTTTCATTTTCATTTTCTTCCATATAAAAGGTGTGGTAGAGAAGAACTGTTCCATGAGTTAGGTGACAGGACTCTCCAGTCTGCTGCTAGTTTGAGGAACTTTGGGGGAAATCCTGCTTCAGAAAAGAGGAATGTTGCCCAGTCTGTTTACAGGTATCTACATATGGGTGGGCTAAAAGCTTCAAGGGGTGTTTTGTTTTGTTTTGTTTTTTAGATTTTACTTATTTGTCAGAGAGAGAGAAAGGGCATGCAAGCAGGGGGAACAGCAGAGGGAGAGGGAGAAGCCGACTTGATCTATCAATCGCAGAGACCTGGGATCATGACCTGAGCCAGAGGCAGATGCTTAACTGACTGAACCTTTTTTTTTTTTAACTTTTATTTTAATCTTGAAATAATTAAAATTATAGACTCACAGAAGGTTACTTGCACATGAAGAGTTCCATGTACCCTTCACCTCACTCTCCCAAAGCTACCTTATTTAGCTGCCATCCAGGATCAACACTACAACACTGATGTTGCCACTTTACTGTTAACTTGACTTCATGCTCTGCTCAGTTGACAGGTGTCCTAGTGGGTGTGTGTGTAGTTTGATGCACTTTAATCCCATGGGTGGGTTCATGTAACCGCCACCATCATCACAACAGAGACTGTTGAGCCTCCACAAAGGACCCCCCTTAAGCTACTCCTTTATGAGTGCGCCCGTCTCTGCCCTGTCTCTGGCTCTTGCCAGCTACTTCTCTGTTCGCCACGGCTAAAATCCTGTCATTTTGAGAATATCATGAAAGTGAAATTGTACTCTATCTAATCTTATTAGATGGGCTTCTCTCCACACCCCCCCCCCCCCAAGCATAAAGCCTTGAGATCTCTTCAGGTTGTTGCTTATATCAGTGGTTGATTTCTTTTCTTGCTGAGTCCTGTACCATAGTGTATAAACCAGTCTGTTTAACCATTTATTCCACTGACGAGCATTTGGGTTGTTTCCAGTTTGGGGCTATCATGATGAAAGCTGCTCTACAGGTTTTTGTGTGCATATATACATTTTCATTTCTTGGGGATAAATGCCTAAGAGTACAGCTATTAGGTCAGATGGTAAGTGGATGTTTAGTTTTATAAGAAACTGCCAGGCTGCTTTGCAGAGTGACTGTGCCATTTTACACCTTCCCCAGCCGGGTAGGAGAGGGCCCAGTTTCTAAGGTGGCCGTAATTTCACCCTCGCAAAGTCCTCTGAGGTACAGGATTCAGAATCTGTGAGCGCCGGAGAGAGATAATACTGCCACCTTTCCTTCCCAGCAGATATTAAGGGGCTGTCTAAGTTGTGTGTTCCTGGTGCTGTTTGTTTAACTGAATGTTTTTAAGTAAGCAAGCCATAACCACGGTAGGTGTTCTTTGCAAAGCACTTTCATGCGTACTATTGGTTATGTAATAGTGGTTTATTTTGTTGTCGTTCTTCAGTGTGTCCATGGGCAAACATTTATTGGGACCCTGCTTGTATCAGACAACACAGGGGACACTCTGGTCTAATGTGCAGATAGAGACTTGGGCACGATGGAGCTAGTGTTGAACCTGCAACTCTTCCCCTTTAGCTGTGGGTATTTTTCTGAGCTTTTGGTTCACATTTAACTTGGAGACGATAATACCTGCTTTGCTGGGCTGTCGGGACACCAAGTAGGATAATAGCATGACTTCTTGGATGAGGGTAGATACTCAGAGATCCTCTGTCTTTGAAGATTTCAATATATGCCTTTTCGATTAATTTTTATATTGATTAAAATTGCTGATGTTTTCATTAGCTCTAGTTTTACAAAAAAGAGAACAATCCATTGCTGATTCTTTTATAAGAATGGTGACAGTTGGGGTGCCTGGGTGGCTCAGTGGGTTGAAGCCTCTGCCTTCGGCTCAGGTCATGATCCCAGAGTACTGGGATCGAGCCCCCGCATCCGCATCCGGGCTCTCTGCTCAGCAGGGAGCCTGCTTCTCCCTCTCTCTTTGCCTGCCTCTCTGCCTACTTGTGATGTCTGGTCTGTCCAATAAATAAATAAAATCTTTAAAAAAAAATGGTGACAGTGTTGTCCCATTTCTTGATAACCTATTACGTGTAATGCCATAATTGATAAGCATGTCTCGTTTGAACTTTGTAGCAGATCTCTGATGAGGTATGCTTGTAATACCCCCTTTCCAGATGAGGGAAACCAAGTCTTAAATGCTCATTAAGTTGATGAAGATCAGTCTATCTTGGAAAGCTGTCTTGCCTCTAGTGCGCTAGTCGAATTATTCTATACCTGTTCTTTAGTATCAGTTGCTTTTTGAAAAACGCAGTTCCCTGCAAGATATGCAGATGGTGACGGGAGTGCTTGATCGCTGCCTTCATCAGGAGCCAACCCACTGAGAAGTACTTTCAAGCTTTGTGTATTAGTCAGTGTAAGCGGGCGGGGTGGGGGGAGTGGCGGCTGGAGTGGCTCTGTTGGTTAAGCATTTGCCTTGGGCTCAGGTCTTGATCCTGGAGTCCTGGGGTCGAACCCCTGAGCCCTGAGTGGGTCTCCCTGCTCAGCGGGGCCTGCTTCTCCCTCTCCCTCTGTCTGCTTCTTTCCCTGCTTGTATACTCACGCGTGCGTGTGCACTCTCTCTCTCAAGTAAATAAATAAAATCTTTAAAAATAATTTAAAAATATTAATAAAGTCAGTGTAAGCAACCACACACACATAATTACCTTGTATTTCAGAGCGAAAGAATCTGACTAACCTTAGTGTGTTTTAAATAGCTGGCTTAGATTTTGAGAGGCAAGATGATTACTCTAAATGACATGATCAAGAAGCCTTGGGGTCACCCTGCGGGGGTGAGGGGATGCATTGTCTCTGAAACATATGATTTTTCCCACACACTGTAATTTCAGTCATAAAGATATTATAGAAAGTAGTAGATACTACAATTACCTGAGTGTGAACTCCCCCATCTCTTCATCAGGGACGTAACTTTTATAACGTAGAGTTCAGTATTGTTTGTAGTTTCAAATTTGTTGGAGCTTGGATTTTCAGATTTGTTGTTTTTCCACTGGGCCCTGGTTTAACTCAGTGCTTTAGGGCCATGCTTACCCATGAAGCTTCCCTGTGAAAAGATGTTGTGATATTTGGGAAACCAACCTCATTTTTGAATGAATATCACTTCTTACTCTGTTGATTTCTTATCACCTTCCAGTATACAAATAGATTCAAATACAGCCTGTGTTTTAGAAGCTTTAAGCAGGTTATAGTTAGGAAAGCGATGGAAAAAAGGAAGCTCAATTATATATGAGATGTATCAGTAAATATATCAGTTTAACGAATGTGGGTTTTAGGGCACCTGGGTGGCTCTGTGGGTTAAAGCCTCTGCCTTCGGCTCAGGTCATGATCCCAGGGTCCTGGGATCGAGTCCCACATAGCATCGGGCTTTCTGCTCAGCGGGGAGCCTGCTTCCTCCTCTCTTTCTGCCTGCCTCTCTGCCTACTTTTGATCTGTCTGTCAAATAAATAAATAAATTATCTTAAAAAAAAAGTTTTAATGAATGTGGGTTTATTCCTTGAATTAAAAACAAGGAAATAGAAAAGGTGTTTTCTTTCTTTCTTTCTTTTCTTTTTTTTTAACTGTATTTAATGAGTAGCCCCTATGGGCCAGGCACTGCTAGGTAGTTGATAATCCATTATTTTATCCTTAAAATGGTCTTATGATGTAGTTGATGATATTATTCCCATTTTATAAATGAGAAAATGAGATTTCCTGAGTCACATGGCCAGTGAGTGGCTAGACCTCTCTTCAGTTATTGTTCTGTTTCCAGGCCCTGATCTTCCCTCTGATACTGGGGGAAGGAATAATAGGGCTGGAATTTGTTCCTTGGCTAGAAGAGGGGTTATTGCAGGTTAAGTATCCTTTAGTGTGGCTGTGAGGTCTAGGTAGCATACTTGTCAGTTGATTTCTTTTCTTTTTTTTTTTTTTTTTTAAAGATTTTATTTATTTATTTGACAGAGAGAGATGACAAGCAGGCAGAGAGGCAGGCAGAGAGAGAGGAGGAAGCAGGCTCCCCGCTGAGCAGAGAGCCCGATGCGGGGCTCGATCCCAGGACCCTGAGATCATGACCTGAGCCGAAGGCAGCGGCTTAACCCACTGAGCCACCCAGGCGCCCCTGTCAGTTGATTTCTTATTTAAGTGTAAATGCCAGAGTTTGCCCATGTTAACCATTTCTCACTCACCTGATGGGTTATGTGTATGAATAAGCTGTAGAGATTGTTGTTTTTTGATGTCGGTTAGAGTGTTTTCTCCATGATCTGGAAAACTAATACCTTGTTCGCATGGTAAAGTTCTTCCTGATGATAGTGTAAGGACAGAACAGTGAGGGTGCCTACTGTGCCACCTACCTTTGGATCGCCCTTTTATTACTTCTGGAAAGATTCCTTCTAAGTAGATACATTTCTTATTATGGTTTGGAACATATTTCTTAGTTTTTAAAGCAGATTTCTTTCCTCATTACAGCTGATTTAGGAGTGAATGGAAATTTAGTTTATCTGCCTTGAATTCTAACAGGTAGACATAGTAAGTTCAAGTTCATACTGGATCCAGAATGTAAAATTTACCGTGAGTATTCCGGGGTTAAGAGGTTACCTACCTTTATAGCAGCTAAAATTCCAGATGTGATTTGCTTGAGTTAAAGAAATGATTGATGGTGTCTGGGTTTCATTAACTAGGCCTTTATTTTGACTATAAATCAAAGGTTTATTCATGGTACTTTTTAAAAAGCTAGCCATACCTTCCTGTCATTCTTTTGTGATGCTGAAGTTTTTATTGCTGCATATGACAGAATTGCAAATGACCTTGCTTTTGACTTTGTCATTAGAGAAATATAAGATTTACTTTGTTTTTGATAACTTAAAGACAAAGATAACTTCAAGACATATTTTGGTCTTTATAATGAAATGGAAAGCTAAAGTACATAGAAAATAATGCAAAAAGGATTAAACGAAATATAAAAAAGAAGTGCACACTTCTCTGTCATCTCAGTAAATGCATTTGGGCTAAATACTACAGGGTTCAAATCCAGATTGGTTTTTTTTAAAAATCCAGCCAAGGGCTGCTTATAAGAGACGATCTTGCAGCATAATGACCTACCTCTAAAGTAGACAAATTCTGAGAAATAAACAGTAGAATGGTGGTTTCCAGGTGTTGGGGATAAGACAAAAAAGTCACGAAGATCTGCTTCATAACAGTGTGAATATACTTCACACTACTGACTGGACACTTAAAAATGGTTAAGATGGCACATTTTATGTTTTAGTTTTTGCCACAATTAAAAAAACGTAATGACCCACCAAAACTAAAAATAAAAAGACAGATCCGTTAACAATGGCAAGTGAGAATCAAGTATGATATTATTAATATGAGACAAAACAATTCAATTAAGAATTTTTTGCACTCAGAAATAAATGCAAATCAAATACTAGTAGAACTGGATGGAGAAGCTGAAGAAATATTGTAGTGGTGGAGAACTTTGATACTCTATTCAAATGGAAGGGAACTTCATCTGTGCTAAATAAGAAATCAGTTATCATTTGGCATCTGGAATGTCATCAGTGACTTTTGTGGGAGCAGTTTCTATAGATGGGTATGGTCAGAACCATATTCCTCATATAGAAGAATAATGGGGAACCAGAAGGAAGGGACCTACAGACCCTAAAATATCTTTATGTTGGTCTGTGAGTCTTTCTGCTTGGAGTTATTTTCTCTGCTGATTGTTTGCAAGTCGGGATCTAATTTGTGAGTGGCAAAGGTCTTCAAACAGTATTTTCTGTTTTCTCGAGTTCAAGTGGTTGAAGAGTTCCTAGACAAGGATGATGAAATTATAGAGGTGGTAAGCTTGGAAGAGAAGCTTCTGAAAATTCAAGGGAGAGAAAGAACCTCATGCCAAGATTGTGGACAAAAAGGAGACAAAACTTTCTCTCTGTGGATTTGTAGGAGAATATGATCAACACTTTGTCGATGGAGAATGGGAATGAGCCTTGTTAAGGAGTACTAGAAGCCTGTGTTCAGCAGAGCACATGAGAGAATTCATAAAATCTAGTCACAGCACGAAGTGCAGCTCTCCAGGAAGCAGGGAGAAGACTGCTTGAATTCAGAGATTATTGAGAGATTCAGAAGATACCATATGTAATGTAAAAATACTATTCGGGACAGGAAGGAGGCATGAGATTGGGAGTCAGGCAGATCTAGTTCAAATCCCGGCTTTGTCATTTTCTGCATTATGTGATGGGCAAGTTATTTAATTACAGTTTGCTTACGAGGATATATATAAAATAATAGCATGGTGTCTGGCATATAGTAGGTACTCAATAAATGAGAGCTGCTAGTTCATAAATGCATGCTCTCTAAGGTGATTGCCTGAAACCAAGGCCAGAGCGGAGTGGTACTGGAATCTGAAGCCAGGTTATTGGACTTCAGAACCTATGCTTTGTCCCTGCCCTGCACTGTGTCTTTATCAAAGGGCTTTGTTCCTTGCGTGGGATGCAGTTGCTTGGATCTGACATGCATGTTGCCATAGATGCTGTTCCAATAAGTAGTAGGTTCTAGTGCCAGCCTTAATGTGTCTGTGGTGTCTGAGTGCCAGCAGCACTGTAGATCATAAAGCCACTAGTACTGAGAGCTGGAGGCGATGTTGGTTTTTTAATTTGGGAAGGCTGGGAACTACTCTGTCCTTTTGTCCCGTCCCCCGCACCCCTGCACCTGGTATTTGAGCTGTTAGTCATCTACAGCAGCACAGGGAGGGAGACAGAGGCTAAGGCTCTGGGTTTCAGTAGGGGGCAGGTAGACAATTCTAGCAAAACCCCTGGGTTTCAGGCAATCACCTTAGAGAGCATGCATTTATGAACTAGCAGCTCTCATTTATTGAGTACCTACTATATGCCAGACACCATGCTATATATTTTATATATATCCTCGTAAGCAAACTGTAATTAAATAACTTGCCCATCACATAATGCAGAAAATGACAAAGCCGGGATTTGAACTAGATCTGCCTGACTCCCAATCTCATGCCTCCTTCCTGTCCCGAACAGTATATCTACAGTACAACTGGGGTCCTGCAGTTCATTCAATTCCTGTCTTCCTCTGCCATTCCCTACCACCCCCCCCCCACCCCACCTTTTAAAAATTTTTTCTGCTCTGGTTTCTGATTCTTGTTGTGGGGTGGAATTCTGATCTCCTCTCCTGCCCTGGGTCCTTGCTGATCCATGACATAACTCCCTGGATGTTTTTACTGCCAACAGTTGTTGGACACTAACAACAGTTAGGGAGCTAACTGGAGTGACCAGCTCTGGCCCCATTGCTGTTTCTTTTTTACATCCAGTCTCATTAGGAAAAGGCAGAGGTATGTAAGGGCTGTTGGTGGGCTCTTAGCATTTAGACTTCCAGAGAAAGACACATCTACATTTAGGGGGAAGGGAAGGTCTGGTGCATCTTCTGGGTTAGTTGGGCAGCATATCAGTGCATACAGCCAATGTGAAGTTCGGGAAGCAGCAATAGAGGTGGGGTGACCTGACAGCTTCCCTGGCTTTGTTCCCTTCTTGTCATTGCCTTTTGGGTCACACAGGCCTGTTTGGTTCATGGGTTGAGGACAGGCTCTAGTAATTAGGAGAAAAGATAGTCTGGCATCTCAGTCTGTATTACAGAGAGGTAGAGGATAGGAAGGGGTATTTGAAGTAAGCAGAGAAGTTCTACTGGCTGCCCAACTGTGAGGCTTAGGAGGAAGGCTTTTTTTTGCAACTACTTCTCTTTGTAATGTAGAGTCATTGAATAATTGTTAATCTATTTTTACACAAAGTGGGAATTTTTTTTTGATGGCATATTTGGGAACACGGAAGGGCAAAAATGTTCTCAAATTACTCTGAAAGCTCATTTGTTTATTCTAACCAACATCTTGCCCCTCTCTCTCTCTGAATGATTTTCATTTGAAGAAATCCAATTAAATCTGGTTAACTGTGGCAATAAATTGCTCAATAATTCCCATAAATTCTCTAAAATTCAAGAAGGGGAAAATTGAGTGTGGTGTAAGTAAGCTTCAGGGATTTTGAGAGAAATGATTCCTTCAATCTTGGTTCTGTGGTTCTGTTGTCATTCTTTTGTAAATAAGAGGTCTGCAAGCAGATCAGAAATTTATGTGGAAAGTGGATGATTTGGTGAGGGCAATGAGAGTTTCTTTATGTAATAGCTCTGCATCTTGTGATGGAAATCTCCCATGGATTTTTCTGACTGTGGAGGAGGAGCTTCTATCTACTTAATATGGTGTGAAAATAAATTCTAAAGGTAGTTAGATGGAGCGAGGCTTTTGATAAGTGCAGTGATGGCTTTGTTTGGATGTCCAGGATTGAGTCAGAGCAAAAGAAGAAGCAGGTCATGAAAGCCTACTCTTGGACCTAAGCTTCTATTTTGAAGTAAAGGCCATATATATAGTCAGTTCTGCTATCATGCAACTTCTGTGTCCCTAAAAATCACTGTGCTGCTCAAAATTGCACAATAAAAACCACAGCACTGGGGCGCCTGGGTGACTGAGTGGGTTAAGCCTCTGCCTTCCGCTGCTCAGGTCATGATCTCAGGGTCCTCAGATGGAGCCCTGCATCAGGCTCTCTGCTTAGCGGGGAGCCTGCTTCCCCCCCTCTCTCTGCCTGCCTCTCTGCCTACTTGTGATCTCTCTGTCAAATAAATAAATAAAAATCTTAAACAAACCACAGCACAGAGATAGAAAATAGAGTTAGGGACTCAGCATTCAAAAATGTATTCAGTGACACTTTAGTAAAAAGGATAGGAACCAAGTAAAAATGGTAGCATGGTTTTACACATGTTAATTGGGTAAGAAATACATAAATACTGTAGTGAATTTTGCTTGAAAATGGTCTGAAGTTGCTTATGAAGGTGGGTTTCAGGGGGCTGCAGTTTGTGAGTATTAGTGAATGGTGGGCGGTAGGTGGTGGGAAGCCATCAGAGGGAAGCCAGCAACACGAGGGGCTTATCCGTCTGTTTCAATAGGCTTCTATGTCCTATAATCCATAGAGACAGCAAGTTGGGAGTTGGGAAGCAGCCTATAAGGAAATGACTGCTGATGGGGATGAGGTTCCCATTTGGGGTGATGAGAAAAGTCTGGAACTGGAGAGTGGTGACAGTTGCAAGAATATTGTGAATCTACTTTGTGCTACTGAATTGTGTACTTTAGTATAGTTAAAATGGGGGCACCTGGGTGGCTCAGTTGGTGAAGTGTCTGCCTTTGGGTCAGGTCATGATCCTCAGGTCCTGGGATTAAGCCCCGCATTGAGCTCCCTGCTCAGTGGGGAGTCTGCTTCTCCCTCTCCCTCTGCCCCTCCCCCTTGCTTGTGCTCTCTCTCTCTCTCTCTCTCTCTCTCACTCTCTCAAATAAATAGAATCTTAAAAAAATTAAAATAGTTAAAATGGTAAATTTTGTGTAATATGTATTTTACCCCTGCACGCACACACATATAAAAACATATTTTGAGTTTGTTTTCCTGGGAAGAGTTCTGTTCTTCGTACTACAAGGGACGTGTAAAAAGGGCAGCCAGGTGCTGTCTTAAAGGATTGCTGCAGCTCAGGGGCGCTGGGGTGGCTCAGTGGGTTAAGTGTCTGTCTTCAGCTCGGGGCATGATCCCAGGTCCTGGGATGGAGCCCCACCTCAGGCTCCCTGCTCCCCAGGGAGTCTGCCTGTCCTTCTCCCTCTGTTGCTCCCTGCTTGGGCTCTCTCTTGTGCTCACTCTCTCTCTCTCTCTCAAATAAATAAGATCTTTAAATAAAGAAAAAGGATTGTCACAGCTCACTTGGGAGATGAGGTAAACAGAACAATAGGTTACAAGGCAGAGTTGAACTGTGCTGTGGAGGAGGGGAGAACAGTAGGCTTCAGGTGTCCAGAGAGGAAGTATACCTGCCCTTCTGGAGAGATCCAAAAGGCTTTCTTACAGGCAGCACATAATATGGTCTCACTGGGTCTGAACTAAGTGTCACCTAGGAAGCTCTAAAAATACCTGTTCTCAGGCCTGGCCCTGTTCAAATTAGATCAAAATCTTTGGAGGGAGGGGCTTAAAAATAGGTGTTTGTTTTTTTTTTAAAAGAATCCCCCGATGGTTCTCTAGCAGCTGTGGTTGAAAACCATAAGTTTAAGGACCCACTGAACATTTGACAGGCATGTTCTGGGCAGAGGAAATTACAGAAGCACATGTCCAAGTGGGAGAACCTACATTCTTTTTGACTAGACGGAGGATATGAGTGCAGGAGAGTGGAGGTGCCTGGCAGAATAAGCAGTTTAGGCAATTTCACAGAGTATCTTTAATGTCAGTGTGAGAATCTATAGTTAATTTTGTCTTCAGTGGGGAGCACTCGCATTTTCATGGGCCAAGAGGGATAGGTATCGGTACTTGTTTGTTAGATAAGTGCATCTGGCAGCATTTTGAGATCAAAACGATCTGCTTTATAGATTGCTGGAGATAGGAGGCCTGTTAGGAAGGAGTTTTAATGAACCAAACTAGAGGTTCACAGAGTGGAGTCTGCAGACTCCTGGGTGTCTCCCTAGATTCTTCTGGGGGAGGGTCAGCAAAGACTAGGCCTTCTTCATAATAACACTAAGATGTTACTACTAGCTTTTTTCACTGGGTTTGGTGTTTGTATTAATGGTGCAAAACCAATGCTTGAAAAACTTTTGGCGCCTTAGCAGAAATCAAGGCCATGGCATTAGCTGTAGTCATATTTTTCACCTTGCCGGAAAAAATACCAGTTTCACTTAAGAATGCCCTTGACGAAGCAATAAAAATCTCAGCCCTCGGGTTCACATCTCCTTAATATTCTCTCTGACAAAATGGAAAGCACTCATAAACTACTTCTGCACACTAGAGAATGTTGGTTGTTGGGACGGAGAGCCCTTCCACAAATGTTTGGGTTGCATGATGAACTAGCTGCATTTATCAGGGAGTACTCATTTTTCATGGGAGACTAATCGACATATTACCATCATTCAGACTTGGTTATTTGGCAGACACTTTCTTGGAAATGAACAACATGAACCTGTTACTTCAAGGCATTTGACAGCAGTTATTGCCAATGATAAAATTTGTCCTTTCAAGCAAAAATGAGAATTTTGAAAAACCTCTATCTGTCACCGTGAACTTACTAGCGTACTGATACTTTTTTTTTTTTTTTTTTTTGGTAAAACTTTTCTGATGTGATTTTGTGATATTTTGATGTAATGAAGTGCATCGAAGTTTGGAAGATGAAATTACTAAGTGAGCCAGTATTTTCCAATATTATTCATGGGAAGTGACTGTGCCATGAAGATTGACCAGGATGGCTGGTATATTCATGCCCTCATTTAGGGAACACCATGAGGTAGGCTGGATTTTCAGCATCTGGCACCTGCTTGCTGGATGGTCACATTTAAAGCCCCAAACACACAGATGTTTTGAGCCCAGTGAACTGAGAAAACAGTAATACTTTTTATTTTCCTTTGTTAGGTTATTTTAAATGAACAGCTTTATTGAGATAAATTCATATACTATACAATTCACTCATTTAAAATGTGCATTTTGGTTGTTTTTGTATATGGACTGAGTTGTGCAATCATCAAGACAATTTTGGAAGATTTTCATCACTGTCCCCCCTCAAAAAACCTTCATATCCATTAGCAGCCATTCCCCTTTCCTCCCAAACCCACAGCTCTGGGCAACTAGTAACTTATTTTCTTTTTCTCTAGATTTACCTATTCTGGGCATTTCATGTAAGTGGAAGACACTATGTTGTGTTTCTTGTTGGCTTCATTTACTTAGTATACGGTGTTCCGAGTTACACTGTGTTGTCTTCTATATTGCACTTGATGATGTGTTCAAGGTTTTCCATGTTGCAGCATGAATCAGTGCATCTTTCCTTTTGAAGGCTCAGTAATAGTCCGTTGCATAGATTATACCATGTTTTTTCTAGCAAGTGTGCAGAAGTGTGTGTATGTATGTATGTACGTATGTTTTCAAAGGAATTAATTTCAGTTCCTGTGTGGTTAACATACAGTGTTGTATTAGTTTCAGGTGTTGAATACAGTGCTCATTGCTAAGTGCTCGTGGTGCTAAGTGTGGTCTTCATCCCCTCCCCCTATTTCACCCATCCCCCTTCACCTCCCCAGCAATAGTACTTTTAATGCTGTAGGGGAGTCCAGTGAGGGTACTGGTTGTGGGGAGGGTAGATAAAAAGGGGGGGATGTTTTGCTTTTGGCTGAGTCCTGACATGCAGTTTTCTTACCCCTTCAGATGTATCCAAAATAAGCTAAGCTTATTGTCAATTTTCTATTTGGGGAAGACTTTTATGGAGTTAGATATAAAGAAACCAACTTTCAAAGATTTTTTTTCCCTTTCTTACTTACCTTAATAGTCATAATTTCCTTTTTTCGTCTCCTTTTTAAAGTCATTAATGGTGCCAGACGTTAGCCCCCTTTGGGCTGCCGGCCTCACTGTCAGAAGCCCCGGACTTCACATAGCTCCCCTCTCCTCCTCAGTCTAGTGCTTACCGGGGTCACTCAAGACTTCCCTTTCTGGTCTCAGATACTGGGCTTTGTATTTGAGAACTCAGGGACAAATCGCTTTGGTTTTGAAACTGCTAGAACTGGCCAACGCCCCACTTTTGCCTCGGGAATTCACTAATAATGGCTCCTTTCACGGTAGCCTCTGACCTAATTTGTTGCTATTGTTTATTTGCAAGCTCGTTTTTATTGAATATGCAATCATATAATTTTTTTCCCCCGTATTGGTAATCCCCTACTGCCTTCCAGGGATCTTCCCTGTGGGAAATTTGTGGTTTGCTGAGTTTAGAATCTGCTCTCTGCAGTGATAGCCGATTGGGTTCTTAAGGCCAAGTTAAGTGCCCCATGATGGGGCACAAAAGCCAATGAGGTTCAGAGAATTGTGTATAGGTTTAAAGGAAAGGTGGACTGGTAGTTGGAGCTAAAGAAAAAGATTCAAGAAAAGAGATTGTGGGTGGGAATACCCTGGTGGTTCTTCCCATGAAATCTAGTAAAATCCATATTGCTCACTCACAGTTTACTCTGAGATAAATCTTCTTGGCAAATGTGGAAAAAAGTTTTCACCCAGATTGGAGCTGAGGAGAAATATAATGGCCTTGGGAAAATGTTATACATGTTACGTTGACTCTTCATCTCTCCTTTTCATGAATGAAGACACCTATACAGCAGTTCTCCATTGTCCTTGGGGGTATTTCCAAGACACTGCCAATGGGTGACTAAAACAGTGGGTAGTTCAGAACCTATTATACTGTTTTTTCTATATGTACCTATGGTAAAGGTTAATTTATAAACTAGCCACAGTAAGAGATGAACAATAGTAACTGATAATCAAGGGAACAGTGATAAAAATACACTGCAGTAAAAGTATGTGAATGTGGTCTTTCTCTCTCTAAATATGTTATTGTACTGTACTTACCCTTACGAGATGAGAAAATGGCTACCTGAGGAGATGAGTGAAATGAGGTGAGTGATGTAGACACTGTGATGTATGATATAGTTAGGCGACTGTTGACCTTCTGACCATTCATCAGACGGAGAGTCGTCTCCCTCTTGACACTGGTTGACTGCGGGAAACTGAAACTGCAGAAGGTGAAACTGCAGGGGAGGGGAAATTACTGTACTTAATTAAAATATCTAGTTAAACCTAGGTGAGACAGGCAGGTCATAGTCTGTCTGGAACAGACCTCACCCTTGACTCTATGGGGAACCAGAGCCTGTCCAGGTCAGGACACTATCATGTGAGTTTTGAGAGCAAATATCCAGCAGTTATAAGTTTTCTGAGTAAA
Organism: Mustela lutreola; assembly: GCF_030435805.1. Taxonomy (NCBI): domain Eukaryota; kingdom Metazoa; phylum Chordata; class Mammalia; order Carnivora; family Mustelidae; genus Mustela; species Mustela lutreola. Next base: position 165,321,926 of record NC_081293.1, on the reverse strand, counting down.
GACTTGATAAACACTAAGAGTATTGAGTGAAAAATTGTGAAAGATGGCTAAATATATAAAATAAAAATTACTGACTGGAATTAAAATAAAGTGATAACAAATGATGAGTATAAATGCCCCAAATAGGTGGAAATTCAATATATGGTAAATGATCTCAATGTAAACTGGTGATTTTCAACCAGTTCATAAAATTAAGGTGTTTTTCTCAGCCTGATATAGACACCACTGAGGCCAGAACTCTCACAGATGTCCTGAAGACGAGCAGACCGAAGTAACCAGAGCTAAGGAAGTCCCTTAGCCCCTCTACACAGAAGGCAGTGTCCTCGTGTCCACCAGGGCTCACACCAGAAGCCATTACTGCCTAGGCTGAGGTGGTTCCATCGTTCCCCAATGTTCTCACAACCCCTCCTTCGTGTCGTCTTTTCTACTTGAATGCAGCTTTTGAGCTGTGGCAGGACCAGTGCCCCAGAAATGATGAGCTGAAAGGGCTGACTCTTCTGTACCTCAGTGACATCTCCTGCTGTAGGTGTGTCTCAGAAATGACCAAACCCCTTTTCCCATGTGGCTCCCCTGAACAACGTTCTGTACTCTGCTCTATAAAGACCTGAGGGGGGTGTCAGAAGGGCAAGGGGGGCTTACAGGAGATGAATAGATGGGACACAGGCAAGATTTCTCTGCTGAGGTTTAGGTGCATCCTGAATGGCCAAGATGCTGGCAGCTGCACCTGCACATCTTGCCGTGGGGAGGCAGGTTGCACTGACCCTGTGGGACGGGAGGTACACGCGGCCTCCAGCTGACCACCTGCCTGATTTCCCGGAGTGGTGGACGCTGGGTCTGTGGTGGGAGTGTCTGAGAGAAGGCAGTGGGGAGTAGCTGAGCTGAAAGGCTGCAGTCAGGAAGTCAGTACAGGCAGGGACATGGTCGCCCCTGGAAAACACGGCCCCCATCTTCTTGGCTGAGAGATTTCTGGATGACAGTTGTCCCCTGCCACACACAAGCACGCGCGCGCGCGCGCACACACACACACTCACACACACTGTGTGTAATGGTTGTGAGATTTGACCTTTCCCTGCCTCATCTGCTGACCAAGGTGGCCCGGAGATCCTGTTTTGCCACATGCTTTTTTCAATATCAGGGCCCCAATACGTGGGTAATAATGTAGAAATGTTCCCTATCCTATTTAACTTAGTATCTTGCATATAATAATTGAGTCATGTCTTTGAAGACTGAGGCTCTGAGATGGATGGGGGGGGGCACTCAGTGCACAGAAAGAGGAATGTACGTGGACAGATGTTTGAGAGGCAGACCACACTGCACGTAGCCGTCTGAGATGCTCATTTCCTTAGACTTTCATGCTAATAATCTTCATTGAGCTCTGCAAGTGTTAACAATGTTTTAAAACAAGATTCTTTAATATTTAAAGTCCTTTTTAACCTTTATTGGAATTATCTGTGAATATATTACTTTTCTTTCTTTTCTTTTTTTTTCTTTTTTTACACATTTTAATGAAATAAATCATCATCAGGAGACTTGGAGGCTGGTATTCATGTTTGGCAGTCCTTTGGCTTCTCTGGGAGGGCATCCACAAATGACTTTGCTTTTGGATACAATGCTATGCTTAAAGATGATTTTTACTGCAGCTTAACAGAAAAAAAATTGTGCTCTATATAGAAGCGCACCCTGCTTGTTCACAAATATTGTAACGTGTGTTCAATAACCAGTCTCCCTAAATTTTTTTAAAACCTGAGGAGCTTGCTTTTCGGCTGAGACACAGTATCCTTAAAAATCAATACATTCGTATTTTTAGTTCCCTAGTTTTACCTTGAGAGAGCCGGTGGCCCAGGAGTTTTTATCATGAGAACTGGTACCATTTATATGAAAGTTGGATTGCTTGACTTTCTATAGCATTTTCTTTGAAAGAAGTCTTGTTTTTTATATTTTTAAGTTTACCAGATGTATTTTCTTTCCTTCTCTTTGTCTCATTTGGGGCTGCAGAGAAATTGAGTTAGCCAGGGCTCTACCCCTCAGTGCAGCCTCCTCCGTAATCCTAACTGGAGGAGGACATCTGATCAGCAGAGATCTTTCATCCTGTCTGTAGGACAATCGAGAAAGGGTCCCCTGTTGCTTACTCTTATTCTTGTGTTATTTTGTTTTGTTTGCTTGGGGAAATGGTAGTGGGAGGAGGGCTGTTTGGAGCCTCTGCTAGATGCTCATGGGTACCAGTCTGCTTGTTTTGCTGGGGGCGGGGGTGTGTGTGTGGAAATGGGACTGGACGACGTTGGCCTCCCAGCCAGGCCATTTGGATTTCACCTGTGGCCTTTAAAGAAAGAAACGTTTCCTATGGAGAGAAATCCTTCAAGAAAGGCAAAGCACTTTCTTCTCATATCCACCTTTCAAAATGAGATTCAAACTGGAATATTTTTTTTTCCTTTTCTCCTCCTTCAGTAAATAAAACTGGGCCAAACACTGAAAGTGACTGGTCTCCTTTACCTCCCTGGTTCTTAGCAATATTTAGAAATAAGGAGTCTGGCTTTATTTACTGCAAATTAAAATCCCCTACATTCTACTAGATTCCATCCCTAAGAGGCAGGATTACAGCATCCATTTTTATGGTTTCTTCAGCAATTGTTGGATTTCTGTTGGCATTGAAATGCATTCATGTGGGCATTTTGACATTTGTCTGCAATAAATAGAAAGAATGTAATTAAAGGTCAGCTCCTGAAATGGGTTTTTAGTTTATTTTGATATCTGTGGAAACTTATGGGTTTGGCCAGTGTTCTTTTACTGACTTAACTTTTAAATGCCCTTTTAATTATCCAAGTTTCATCGGGGTCTGCAAATTAAAATAAATGCCTTGTTCCCAAGAGAGTGATCTAATAGTATCCTCAATGGTCTAAAAATAACTAGTGTAATTACTGGTGTAAAATATTCTCATTTATGCACTGAGGTAGAAATTTCAATTCTGAGGGAGAATAGGGGTCTCCCTGTCTTGTGGTATCAAGTTTACAGGCAGAGGAGGATTCTAACTAGGGATTTCTTTATTTCTGTCCCTTTCTGTAGAGTTTCCTAGAAGGCTATATCTCACTTCAGTGTTGGGTGTGACACCTAACATATTATGGAATGGAATTTGGGATAGTTTCTTTATTTAGAGAGTGGCATTTATTTTTGCAAGCTCTTCAGAATTCAGACTAGCTTGCAGTGAAATAATATCAGTTTATGTCTAAGCATGTAATCTCAGAAATGTTTATGTTATAATCTTAGAACTTTGCAATAAATTATACTTAGAACTTAGATGTATATGTGTTTGTTTTGTTATATTTTTTAAGATTTTGTTTATTACCTGACAGAGACGGAGAGCGCACCTGCGCACAAGCAGGGGGTGGGACAGAGAGGAGAAGCAGGCTCTCTGCTGAGCGAGGAGTGTGATGTGAGGCTGGATCCCAGGACTCTGGGATCATGACCTGACCTGAAAGCCAATGCTTAACCGACTGAGCCAACCAGGCATTCCACATGTGTGGGGAGATTGCTGATTTCTCTTTTATTTGCAGTCCTGCCTCTGTGAAATTCAGGCTAAATTCCTTATGCCCTTCAAAGCCTTCACTATATCGTTTTAATAAGGTCTTACTTCCTTGGTTCCGAGAAATGAGGATAAACTGGGCAGCTGGCTGCTTGCCACATATTCTACTCCTTGCCCACTCTGTGATATTGGCTCATTCCTTCGAGGATTTCTTTCCCCACCCTTCCTGCACCTTCATTTTTCAGAATTCCACGCATCCATCCTAGGCTACTTCCATGAAGTTTTTCTTGATTCTTTCAATTAAATAAAATACAACTTTGCTTTTATGGTATGTATCATTACATCCCCCAGACACCAGCAGTATTAGTCTGCTAGCACTACTATAACAAAATACCAGAGACTGAGTCACTTAAACTACAGAAATTTGTATTTTCACAGTTCTAGAGGCTGCAGGTCCACGATCAAGAGGTCAACGGGTTTGGTTTTTCCTGAGGCCTGTTTGCCCAGTGGCTTCTCTTCTCTCCTCAGATGGCCTCACAGACCTCCCTGACATCTCTTCCTCTTCTTAGAAGGACACCAGCCAGATTGGATAAGGGCCCACCCACATGGCCTCATTTAACTGTAATAACCTCTTTGAAGGCTGTCTCCAAATAGTCATATCTAAGGTATGGGGGATTAGGACTTTAGTAGTTCAAAACAGTGGCTATTTAGGGCGCCTGGGTGGCTTATTTGGTTAAGTGACTACTTTCCGCTCAGGACATGATCCTGAAGTCCTAGGATCGAGTCCCGCATTAGGCTCCCAGCTCCATGGGGAGCCTGCTTCTCCCTCTGACCTTCTCCCCTCTCATGCTTTCTCTCTTTCTCTCAAATAAAGAAATAAAATCTTTGGGGGAAAAAAGAAGAAAAAAGAAAAGCAGTGGCTATTTATACATATTATGTGCTTTTTCTTTCCTTTCCCTCATTTGAGTGTGAGGTATTTGAAGATAGAGCCTTGTATAAATGGGCTTATCAAGTCTTAGTTTAAATGCCTCATACATAATAAATGGTCAGTAAATATCTGTTGAATTTAATTTTAATTAAATCAACTGTTCAAAAATTTAATGTAGTTATTAGGCTCTTATGGAAATGATTTATGGCCAAAACATGACACTTAAGATTTCTTTATGGATTTAGCGAAATGCCGCCAAGTAATTAATAAAATAAAACATTGCCAGACTAATATGTTACTCCTCTTTTTCCTTCAGACTTAAGTAATGCTCATTTTGCATACATCCTTTCTCATTCTTATAAACTCAAGGTGAAAAGAGAGGTCAAGATTGAATTTAACATACCTTCCTTTCAAATCCAAGTAGGAATCCTAACTGCCTCAGGCAGTCATTCTCTGCATTCAGTTGGCACAAGTTGAATAATGCTTGGGTGTAACTCACCCGTTGGTTCAGTTCTTTGGGATTAGTGACGTCAAAGGCCTTATCAGGAAGCCATGCTCTGGGGAATTAGATATTCCTTGGAAATACTTTTAAGGTTATCACTGGTTAGACTAAAAAACTGGTTGTTCCCATTTTGAAAACTTAAGAGATTCCTAGCATTTCTGCCATCCTCCATTGTGCGTTATTCAGAAGCTCTATCAAATTACACATCTTCACGTTAGAGGAAAATCTTTGCTGATGTCCAAGAAAATGTCTTGTTTGGCCCAGAGCCTCCTCGGCAGCCCCCTCTGTGCCTGTGCTTGGCTTAGAAAGATCTGGTTAAATATCTCAACTTGACACTCGAGGTCCTGCTCTGCTCTCTGCTGGTCTGATCTGTTGTGTTTCGAGTTGTCCTCCTCAGCATTTGGGATCATCAGTCCCTGGTGCAGATTAGAGTGTACCCTCAGCCTTTCTGGCAAACAGCTTTGATCAGAAAACTGCCTAAAAGAAAAGGGCATTCACTGTGCCTGAAGGACTTGTATACATGTATACCTCCAGGTACCAGGTTCTTTTGGGTTTCATGGCCCCCTCCCTCCCACTGCTGTGCCTGAATGTTGGGCTCTCTTCTCTTGCTGAAGATTGCATATGTGTCTTAGTTGACCAGACTGCTATAACATAATACCAGAAACTGGGTGGTTTATAAGCAACAGCCATTTATTGCTCACAGTTCTGGAGGATGGAAATTCCAAGACCAAGGTGTTAACAGAAGCGGTGTCTGGTGTTGCCCAATTTCTGGTTCATGACAATTATCTTCTTGATGTTTCCTCTGGTAGAAGCAGCAGGGCTTTTCTCTGGGCTCTCTTATAAGGGCGCTAATCTCATTCATTAGGGCTCTGCTCTCCACCTAATAACCTCCTAATACCATCATCTTGGGGATTAGGATTCAATATTCGAATTCTGTAGGGACACAAACATTCAGACCACTGTGTTTGGGAACTGCCAAACAGAATCTGCTGTGGAGTACATTGTTCATTATGGGTTTTCCCCATCCTTCACATAACTATAAAGCTTATAAGAAATTTATCTAAGAAGGTCACCTGGGTGGTTCAGTGGGTTAAAGCCTCTGCCTTTGGCTCAGGTCATGATCCCAGGGTCCTGGGATTGAGCCTCCCATTGGGCTTTCTGCTCAGCGGGGAGCCTGCTTCCTCTTCTCTCTCTCTGCCTACCTCTCTACCTACTTGTAATCTCTGTCTGTCAAATAAATAAATAAAATCTAAAAAAAAAAAAAAAACTTATCTAAGAATTTGGTGGCTTTGTGACTTTGCTTCAAGGAAGCTTACTACCAAATTTTAAACCTTGCCATGGTTATTCAAGTTAACTCCTGGAGTTATAATGTTTGCATTTCAATTTTCCTCCCACAGTGATTTTTAAAAAAATTTTTAGATAATTATACACTAGTAAGAAGTTTAAAAAAATAATACAAAGAGGTTCTATATACCCTCATGGTTGGTGTCTATTTTTTAAAATCTGTTTTACATTAGAGTTCTAGATTTTCACATTAATCTTTCAATTTGCTTTTCTAAACTTAATGCTGTGTTCTTTATTGTAATTTTCAATAACTTATTTAGAGAAAGGTTGAAAATAAAGCTGGTAAATAAGGATTCTGTCACCTTTGAGTCAACGTACACAAGTTTCAGATCACCATCCAAGGTGATAGGGGCAAGTAGTTTTTCTTCTTGGATATAAAATTAGAATAATGTCTCCCATATGATCTCCGACACGTTTCTGATAATGGCCAGTATTTTCCCATTTTTTTAATGATCCCAGAAGATTATTAAACTCCTCTCTAAGGGATAATTTAAATGCTGCTTTACTCCCTTTCTTGATTCCTACTGGTTAGTCTTGAACCTATCACCTCCAACATTACTGATCTCACCCTTGTTTAAAATGAGCCCATTTACTGCTTATTAAACAACACTGTTTAGTGTTGTGTTAATTATATACTACCTTATTTTGTTTTTAATTGTGTTCTCCCCACCACATAATAAGCATTTTGAAACTTCTGCCTTCTAGTTTTTTATATTCTTTCTACATTCCTTAGTAAAAATTCCTTAGCAGAAACACAGGAGGTCATTTGGATATTTTTCTCCTAAGAAGTGGCACTTTATACTTGTTCTTTCTAAATTACGCTATCCAATATAGGGGGAGAAAGCAGATTTCTTATGATGACTGATTCTCAGAGTTTGGTAGATAGTCAAGGTTAATTTTGAGTTTGGGTGCCCCTTGCAATCAGAGAGCTGGATCTCACAAGCCACGGCCCACAATTACGTGCAAAAAAAGCTGTAAAGGTTCTGAGTTGGGATTTTTTTCCCCCACTTCTTCTTAGAGTGCCCTACTCTAATGATTAGTTCATGAATGGAGAGAGCACAGCTTGGTTAATGAGGCATTCTGTTTCAGTAGTGTACTTAAAAGTAATTCAGTAATAATTGCTGCATGCTATGATTCATATTCCAGAGCACAGAGTAGCAATAACACATCTGTTGTGGAAGTATCATTAGAAGATGGAGAGAGCATTAACCTACCTAACCCCCGTTCTCTAAAGACCGAAATTCTAGGAAAAAATTCAGACTGAATTTTCCTGCAGAGGCGGCCCTACAACACTGCCCTCAGCAGGGAGGGGGGGAGAGTAGAGCATGGAGTATAGGAGTTTGAGCAGAAACTTCGGGATGGCCCGCCGGTCCTTGGAGAGTTGGCCCTGGGTCCACAGGGATAGGTAGGACTGGGTCCTTGGTCTCAGGAAAAGAGAAAGATGTTCAGGACTCTTCTTAGGGTCAAAGCAGTCATGGGTTTATCATTTTAAAAATTCTATATAGGTCATTTTTTACCAGTCTACCCTGTAGTAGGAGCAGCCTTTGGTTTTAAGGGTGAAGACTGAATGTTCTGCCAGTCTGTTCCTCCTGGGTAAGCAGGTCTTCGGCAGAGGCCAAGGAGTCATCCTTTGGACTTTCCCACAGGGCTCCCAGGAGCCTGGTGCTGGGACTATAAAGGGAGGAATGTATTGCTATAAATTTGTGGCTTTGACTTCTCTAGCCTCAAGTTCCCATTCATCTTTCAGTATCCCTGCACCTACAGTCTTGTTAGAAAAATTCCCCTTTGTTTTTCCCATTTGTTCTCCAAGTTTGGGGATTTTGATCTGACAATTTAAAAAAATTAATCATGTGCTATTTTCCTAAAACACCGTGGGGAAAAGTGGATATAATGTATAAGTATTATAAATGGAAGTGTTCTATATAAGTGGAGTTGATTTTGTAGATACTTGAAATGAGTTCTTTGTTGTAAGAGGTAAACGCGGACATGTGTACAGCTCAGCATTACCAGAGGCAGAGGCCAAGATATCTATGAGTTTGCTTCCTTTCAGTAAGAAAACTTGAAGAAAAAAAAAAAAGATTTATTTTATTAATGTACAAGTTTTTATTAGAGTAACCAGAATTCTTAGAGGCCGGCTCACTGTGTAAATGTTAATTTCCAGTACTCAAAGTGTTTGGAATGTTTAAAGGCACCTTTCTAAGCATTTGACATACATTAACTCAGTTATTCCTTAGAACATTTCATAAGGTCCGGTCCCTTTCCGAACGCCACACAACTACAAAACTGCACGGCTGGGATTTGAACCCTGGCAGTTAATTTGCTCTGGAGTCTTTTCTCTTAACCACTCTGCTATGCTTGCTTTCAGAAATCACAGTGTTTCTAGTTTTCTTTTTCTTCCTCACTCATGGAACGGTTTCTCGTTTGCTTGGTCACTAGTCTCACATTTACTGAGACCTGCTATCAATTAGGTGTTGCGGTCAAGGATATTTCCTGTCCTCAAAAACCTCAGCCTGGCAGTGGGAGATAGATACATAAACCACAGATGAAGGAATTTGGGAGTAGAAGAGACAGATCCACTGTGTGTGTGTGTGTGTGTGTGTATCTCAGGAAAGGCCTCAGGACATCAGCATTTAAAGGAAGGGTGAAGAATCAGGAGGGCTGGACAAAAAAGATTTTAAAAAAAATCATTCTGCAGGTTTAAAATGTGGAAGGTTCTGGACTGAACTACAGATCTATTTGAGGGCAAAAGGAAAAAATAATTGTAATTGCCAGTGTGGGAAAGGCAAAGAAGTTATGGTTGGATAGTGAGATATTAGGGTTAAAAAAATACCTAGGAAGAGGGGTTTTGAGGGATTTCATTGTGTGGAAAATCATAACAACAATAAATATCAAATTCAACCAAGAGAATTGCTTTGGGAAGTTGGCACTGGGTCCTGACTTTTCTGGGGCTGATTGGTAGCCTTTGTAATAAGCTATTTTATTGGCGCCATTTGTCTTTTGACATAAAAGTACTTGATGCTAAGCAACCACGTGTAAAAATCAAGCCTCTCTTCTTTATAGCAGATATTTCACCCCTCTGGGGACCAGAGCTGTGGCGGAGGCAGGGTCACCATCATCTTGATTCAAAAGACATTTTGAGGTTGATAGTACAGATGAGCTCCTTAACTAGCTTGTGAAATGTATCACAAACCTTATACTGGGAGAGGGAGTTGAGTTTACACTGAAGGACTGTTTGCGTGTGACAAAATTGTTTGTTTTGAGTAGATGACATTTTTTCGGGGGTGGGGGTGGGGGTTGTTGACTATAATTCTCATCTTTAGAAGTGGTGCCAAAAGTGGAAATCTTCTCACTGTGTGGGTCACCCCACCCTGCCCTTTTGTAACACACCCAGACTCAGTTCCTAGGAGACTCTTAGAATAGATGAATGGCTGTTCCATAGAAACTTGGGAGTATTGCTTTGTTCGCTTGGTTATTTAAGTCTGAATTCAAACATCAGAGTTTGGAATATAAACCATTCTTTAAGGGTGGAATTTATTTTAAGTGCTTCCCTTAGCCCTGATCACATATGGAAGAGAGAGACAGACACAAAGAGAGAAGAGAGAAGGAGGGAGGCAGGAAGAAATCAGGATATTTCACTAATCCCAATTTCTGACCTCATGTTTCCCTTTGGTAAACACTTGTGTATCTACTATATGCCAGGCCTGGGGGATATGGGAGTGAATATGTGGGGTTCTTGAATTCACTGAGCTCTGATTGTAATGGGGAGAGATAGATGTGCACAGGTAATTCCATTGCACTTTTATATATGCAATCCTGGATGGAGAGTGGGAGTCTAGAGGAAGAGCTATCTCTTTTCTGTGGTAAGGCTTTCCCAGTGGATGGGGACAAAGGTGGGGCTCTTGGGCTGGATCCTAAGAAAGAAGCAGTTCTTCAGGTAGGCTTGGTGGGGTATGATGGAGGTGTTCAGGCTTATATAAAATATTGGAGCATCCATGCCCACTTGGCTATGTTGGCTGACAAATTGACTTTGAAGAGCTGCTGTGTCTCTTCTTCTCAAAAGGAATGAATAGGGGTGTTTGGGTGGCTCAGTTAATTGAGCGTCTGACTCTTGCTTTTAGTGTAGGTCATGATCTCAGGGTCCTGAGATCCAGCCCCCATCTGGGCTCCAGGCTCAGCAGTGAGTCTTCTTGTCCCTCTCCTTCCCCCTCTGGTCCTCCCCCAGCTCATGCTCTCTCTCTCTCCCTAACTAAATCTTAAACAAACAAACAAAGAACCCGAAGGGAAAGGATAGCCTGGTATACTGTGTTAACCCAGGATCCAAATGCATGTCAATCCTATAATGAATCTCACGGGAGTGCCCAAGATCTTAAAAGAGCATGCTGTAGATAGATAGAGCAAAGAACACTCTCTGGTTAGGCAACTAACTTATCTTTGGGTCGAATTATGTGTAATTTTTTTCCTAGGAGATATCTAATTTTAATAATTGCTTTACATAGTCAATAATACCTGAATTGTAGCTATACCAAAACATTTGAAATGCTTCATGCATAATGTTCCTTATTAACAGTTGGAAGGAGGTATGATATTTGGCATATGTAGGCTTGAAACACAGCTCATTTTCACTGCCAGAATTTATTTTTGTTAAACTATTTCATGGAGTCTAAAAATAAAGATATGGTTGTAAAATTATAATAGCCTAGAATTAAAAGGATAAAATACTATTTGTGAGTCTTTGTTTTGCAAATATTTATCAGCGTTTAATATGTGCAATAATTCTATGAAAATAAAACCTGTTCATTATTTTTCCATTGATTCTTAATTTTTTATCTTACCTATTATTATACCAGTAGTAATGTCTTAATCGGCTCCAATACCGCCAACTCTATTTCTAAGTCTGAGTGAAGGGGTCGTTTTGTCTTCTGCTGTGTCCATCTAGCTGGTTGTCTGTTTAATTGTATCTGTGACTTTCCTTTGACCCACATACTATGGGTTTTCTGGGCCAACTTCATACTTGGTTGATTTGAAAGGCAAGTTTTTCTGATTGATGTAGGGTCTATGAACCTAAAAGAAAGTCGTGTTTGTTCATGAATTCAGTCAATCAATTTATCAGTTTTAATGAATGCCCCCCATGTGCTGTGATAGTTGCTTAGTGGTGAACAGAACTATCCCCTTTCTTGACCTCATGGAACTTAGAGTGAAGTATTGCAGACAGGCATTGAATGAGTCAACAAACAAGTCAGTACATAGTTATCAATTGTGTTAAGGAATACAATAAACTATTTTTTCTTGTTAAAGAGAATAAGGGGCTACTGTTAAAGAGAGGCATGTGTGTGGTGGGTCCTGCTATAGATTGGGTTGTCAGGGCTGCTGTCTGCTCTTTCTGTGGACTGTTATTTATTTGCCCTTCTAGGCTGTAAATGGTGATAGCAAGTTTTAGAAATTTAAATATGCACTTTTTTTTTTTTTAAAGATGTTGTGATGTGTTTCTTCGTCTATTTAAAGTTCAGTCTGTGTTCATTTGGACCTAGTATTTATCTTATTTCAAATTGTGGGATATGCATACATATGTACATGTTAAATTATTCACCACTAGGAAATTACATATAAATATATATATATATATATATATATATAATTTAATTGTAGTATATATGTAATTTTTAGAATAAAAACACAATTTCCTTTAGCAGTTGAATTTTTCAGAGAATTTGAGCAGAGGGATGGATGTAGGTTATCTTTCTATTTTTTAGTACTTCTGCCTTTTAATTTTGGCATTCACTCCCATTCATTTCTAATAATTGTGCAGTATGGAAACATTTGAGACACAGGGCAGAAGAAGAGAAAATATTTCCTGAGAGAGCATACTATTTGTATGGAGTATGTAAAGCCCCGTGACATAACAGACTTTCAGTGCTGACGGACACAGTGCAATCCCTTGAACTCCGCTGAGGCGTTTCTGAATTAATAGGCCCAGAACTTCTGAAAAAGCTCTGTCCATGCTTTCACCTGTGTGATGACTACAAACAATACTACAAACTGAGAATCGCAAAGGTATGCGTGACTAGGCTTTTCACAGTAAAAAATGTTCAGAACATCTGTAGTTTATAGAGGGCTCACAGAACAACCTGAATCCTCATCCCTTTACCTAGAGCTTTTTACACCTTCCAGTATGTTTAGACCTTCCCCTGGTTTGTAGAACCAATTCTTTTCCCAGCCAAGGAAGTCTAAGAATCCTTAATTGGATGGTTTGATGACTTAATAATACCAGATAGCTTCTACTACTTGTTCTTCTGTGATTGGTTACTCCGGTTCCATTCACTCCACTTCTTCTCTTTTCCTTTGGACAAGAATTTGCTCCAGTTATGGTCACCAGGTGCTGGGTTCCAGTCCCGTGCCCTGCCTGGTGTGCTCCGTCTGATAAGTATTTCATTGATTCTGTATTGGTGCTCTGCTTTCTGTAGTCAGACACTCCCCCACACACCTCAGGACTGAATCCAGCCCCTGAGACCCTGCTACTCTGCCTCTCTTATACAGACTATGTACTTATCTGTGGTGACACCAGTTGACTTTTTTGTGTTCTCCAATGCTGTGGTCTATGATCCATTGCTGGAATGTCTAGTTGCTCATCTCTGTGCCATCGTGACTTATGTCTTTCTCTATCTTCTCACTGGAAACTTTACTGATCAGCTACATCTTGGTCTTTGCTTTTGGCCAACACCAAATCTCACCCACGCTGGAGTACCTCATTGACATTTAATATTGTCTTGGCTATAAGTGGAATTCAAAAGCATTAGAATTCTTTGTGTCTGAATAAACATTTATTGAGCACCAGCTGTATATAAGGGAATGCTTTATGTTGTGACAAAGAGGCAAGTGAGACCTGATCCCAATTTCTAGAGTCACATAATCAGTTGAGAGAACAAAATTAGTACATGATACATGAAGGGTTAAAGTACATCCCCCATTGCCCTGCCTAGCATTATACATACACAGAGATAATTTTACTTAATTGTAGAACTTGCTCAGAGAGACCTAAGCATACCCATGCTTTTTTACTTCTGGATACACCTAAATTCATGAATTCATTAAACTTGCTTATTCAGTCTTCCTAAGGGTATTTGGTGAAATATTTTTGTTGCAAGGTTTGTTTCTTAAAATTTCTTGCATTTATTTTGTCCCTGTCTACTTCAGTGAACTTGATAAAAGTATTTCAAGTTATTATGCATGTTTTAGAAAGAATGAAGCCATTTGTTGATGGGGTTATCACTGTAGCAATTAGGAGAAAAAAAGACTTCTTTGAAATATTTGCGGAATTCTCTATTCATGGGATTCATGAAGCCAAATAATTTAAGAAGTGGCTTGGGTCACTTAATTAAATATTCTGTTTCTTTTTTTTTTTTTTTTTTTATTTTTTTATTTTTTTTTAAAGATTTTATTTATTTGACAGAGAGAGATTACAAGTAGGCAGAGAGAGAGAGAGAGAGAGAGGGAAGCAGGCTCCCCGCCGAGCAGAGAGCCCGACGCGGGACTCGATCCCAGGACCCTGAGATCACGACCCGAGCCGAAGGCAGCGGCCTAACCCACTGAGCCACCCAGGCGCCCAATATTCTGTTTCTTAAGAGATTAAAATTTTGGGGTTTGGGGCACCTGGTTGTTCAGTTGTTGAAGCATCTAACTCTTGATTTTGGCTTAAGTCATTATCTCAGGGTTGGGAGATACAGCCCCCAGCTGGGCTCCACACTGGGTGTGGAGCCTGCCTAAGATTCTGTCTCTCCCTCTCCCCATGTTCTTCCCCACTTCCCTCTCTAAAATAAATAAATAAATAAATTAATTAATTAATTTTGGGGTTTGACTCCCTTTTGTCTCCTATTCACTGTTTCTCCTTTGATTTTTTTAAAAAAAATATTTTATTTATTTATTTGGCAGAGGGATAGAGAGCATAAGTAGGCAGAGCGGGAGGCAGAAGGAGAAGGAGAAGCAGGCTCCCCCCTGAGATGTGGGGCTCGATCCCAGGACCCTGGGATCATGACCTGAGCTAAAGGCAGCCGCTTAACCGACTGAGCCACCCAGGCGTCCTCTCCTTTGATTTAAAAGTGAATGTGGGGACGCCTGGGTGGCTCAGTTGGTTAAGTGGCTGCCTTCAGCTCAGGTCATGATCCCAGGATCCTGGGATTGAGTCTCACATCGGAACTCCAGCCCAGTGGGGAGCCTGCTTCTCCCTCTGCCTGCTGCTCTCCCTGCTGTGCTCACTCTCACTCTTTTTCGCTCTCTGACAAATAAATAAATAAAATCTTTAAAAAAAAAGAAAGTGAATCTAAAGTTACTATTTCCTAAAGCAGTTGAAATCCCTTACCTTCCCCCATTGCTTTCTTTTTAAGCCTTTCATATATCTTTAGTAACTGCAAGTCTTTGTCCATTTCTAGATAATTCAGCATTATTGTCTCCCATTATTGTTTGCCTTCTTTGACTCCAACTTGTCTTTATTTGTATAAAATAAGTCTACCTTTCACTGTATAGGATTGGAACCTGATTGATAGTAAGTAGAGGGATTTTTTTTTCCAGTATTGCAAATTATTCTTTTGCTGTGAAGAGTTCATAATACAGTTCCTGTTAAGCTGTGAAGAGTTCATAATACAGTTCCTGTTAAATCATTGAAATACAGTGGTAAGAGTTGGTCATTATTGTTTCAGAACTTTCTTGTTGCTGATTTTGTCATTTTCTATCATATACTTTTTAATTTTAATTCAGTTGATTAACATATAATGTATTATTGGTTTCACAGATCACATACATTTTTAAATCCCTAAATACATGTTTTATTTTAATAGACAATTGTCATGTTTCTGTGTTTCAAGTTAGCTACAACTAAGCTGGTGTAATTTGCAGTGTTCTTTTCTAAGTTTTTAGTGCTGATAAAGATTAGAGAATTTCGAAGTGTGAACTCAAAATCTTTGAAAGTTGTTTTGACTTAAAATGATCTCCATATGATAAGGCTTTCAGTTGAAGAGGAATGGGCCTTGCTGAAATGCAGTTTTATTTCTCATCTCTCCCTTCATCTATATAGCTTGTCACTGTATCACAAAAGAAAACTCCCTATGGCTCATTCCTGAGCTTTGACCTGATAATATTGCATTTTTTTTTTCTCCTTGTGATGACTATTAATTTAACCTCAACAAAGCAGTGTTATTGAAGTAAGGAGCACATTACTCTAGTAGGAGTAAATGAATTACAATTTTTTTAAAATAGAAAGATAAAGAAACAGTTGAGGTATATTTTTATATAAATATTTTCCAGTCAGTTGCCAGTATTTCAATATGTTTTTCTACCTACTTCACGTAAATGAAATAGTCTTAACGATATCTACGCTCAGTATATTTTTCTGAGGTAGAAACTAAATTTACAGTTTTTAAATTCAGCAGTAACCAGGGCGCCTGAATGGCTCATTTGGTTAAGCGGCTGCCTGGGGCTCAGGTCATGATTTTGAGGTCTTGGGATGGAGCCCCAGATAGGGCTCCCTGCTCAGTGGGGAGCCTGCTTCTCCCTACCCCCTCTGGTCTCCCCCTTGTCCCTTCCCTGTTCATTTTTTCTCTCTCTCATAAATAAAAATAAATTAAAAAAAATTTTCAGCAATAACCATTTTAGACAGTTTTGTGGTTTTCCTTTGATTTTCCCTTATGTTTCCGAAAGCCATTATTATTATTATTATTATTATTATTTTAAAGGAAGCTTCATAAAGCTAATTTCATACTAGGTGGGTATCAGACATTCTGTTCCTTAAGAATTAGGATCAAAATCACTGGATATTTTTTGCACTAGTCTTTGAGGTGATGTATTACAATAAAAAGAATTTCCTTACAGAAACTCCTTACTGAGTTTCTCATTTAAAAGAAACATCTTTTTTTTCGCCGCCATCCTGCTGTGTGCTGCGCGCTGTTAATTGACCATGTCTTCTCACAAGACTTTCAGGATCAAGCGATTCCTGGCCAAGAAACAAAAGCAGAATCGTCCCATTCCCCAGTGGATTCGGATGAAAACTGGTAATAAAATCAGGTACAACTCCAAGAGGAGGCACTGGAGGAGAACCAAGCTGGGTCTCTAAGGCGTCCCACATCATGCGATGACACACCTAATTGGCACCACGTATTTAATTAAGCTACTTGAGGATCATGTGTTCTATTCCATCACCCTGTAAACACCTTTCTGCCTGGCCAATAGATACCATTTATCAGCGAAAGATTTTTCTGTTACTATAGCTCTGCACTAGTGGGTTGGTTTGGTAATAAACGTGAGGCCTTTGAGCTGTAAAAAAAAAAAAAAGAAACATCTTTGCAAACTACCAGCTTTACTGTAGAGATGTTTAAAACAGGTTCAACAGACATGCTTCTTAAAATTATTGGTGCACATGAATCAGTCAGGAGGGCAGTCCCCACTAGAGTGCAAAGTGGTAGTATTAATATGATGCTTTTTTTCTCCCTTTTTTGAAATGTACAATGACTTTAATTGAACCAGCAATATTAAGTAGTGGGTTATTTCTGTGAAGATTAATGATGGTTGTAGACCAGCTTAAGTGATACTTTTAGCAAGTTAGTTGCCTTGAGAGAATTCATTACAGTGTTAGTAAGAACAGTGGTTTGTGGGGAGTGGGAGGTGGAGGGGGCACTGAGAGACAGCAAAGATGGTAAGAACCACTTAATGTTTATTTATAATCAGTGATTATTAAGCAACTCCTGGATAATATTGGACCCACTTATGTCCTTTGAAAGTAACAGTGTAACTGTCTGCCTACTTAAGAATGCAGCCACATACCTTTACCACATTTGGGTTACTTTCTTTTTTGTCTTCTACTGTAATTATCTCCACAAGTGCCCAAATCTTCCATAATAATGTCTACATGCGAAAGATAGAAATGGTAAATCCTTTGTCATTAAATGATTCCTCAGGATGCCTTGAGTTTGCAGGCTGGTAGGGATTTCAGCATTCTGTTCCACTGTCTTCCAAATGCCTACTGAGAGAGCAGCACCTCTCTGACATCCTGAGGTGTGTGGGGGTGTGATTTATTGGTACTCAGAGTCTGCTGTCTGTGCATTTTATTCCGTCTTCTTGGGGAAGGCGGCCAGTGCAATTTCAAAACTGGAATAGTGATTATGGCTTTCTGATCTAGTGCTGCCTGTCGGGCATGTTAAAAAAGAAAGGCAGGGAAGTTTAATGCAAATCACGGTCTCTTTGAGGCAGGGTCATCTTGAGCTGTTTCACAGTGCAATAGCCTTTGGAGAAACTGTTTTTAGCGCTTGGAGTGCTTTCAGATGTTGTTTTGAAGAGACTTGATGCTTAGGGCCCAAAGTCCTTATGCAGGCCCAAGGACAAGAGGGAGCACGGAGTCTTCCTGTTGAGGTACACAGAGGCTGTCACTCCTTTGGCTAGAGTTCTCTGATCCTTGACATCAAAAGTATGCACATGTCAGATTTGCAGACAGCTGTTTTGTAGCCACATAACTGAATTTCAACTTCTGCATCTGTTGGAAAGTGTAAGATATCTCAGAGGGTTGTTGTGGGGATGAAGAAATAAAATGTGAACGCCCTAAAATCATGCTTCATACATGGTAGACAATAAATGTGCATTTATTTCCCCACCAAAGACAGATCACTGTGTCATGTGTACTCCATTGGTGGATGAAAATGAGGCACAGTGTGAATCTTTATACTGTGTTAGGGAAGAAATAGTTCATGCAGTCCCTGGCATCTTCATTTATCAATGTTCCTACACAACCAGCCTTGGTGAAGGTGTGGTGTTAGCAGAGAGTGGGCCTTGACTCTGTTCATGACACGCAAAAACATTCAGCAGTTCTTGGAGTGGACACTTGAATATTTGGTTGCTTTGTGAGTTAGTGAGAACATCACACCTAGGACAGAATGCAGTGTGGCTTGCTAATGTGGTCAAAAGGGGTGACAGATTGATGTGGTTGCTCCAGTGATAATCCAGAAGAGAGAAAACAGCTTATAAAATGGACTATACTGATGCCTTTAGAAGGCACAGGGAAGATTGTGGGTGTCATGTAAGGACGATACCATTCATTTCAAACCTCAGTAGCACATGTGATGTTAACTGGGGTGCTTAAATGGGTATAGTCTTCTCCTCCAGGTGAAGAAAGACCTGAGAAATAAATACCCTTGCGAATCTCTTCTTTCTTCAGGGCTGGAGGGTTGGGGTGGGGATAGCGGGGGTGGGGGAAATGGGTGGCGGGCCGGGTGGAGTTTGTCTTTTAGATTATCTGTAGCACAGGTGTTCTTAGATTCAAGTAAATCTAATCAGCTCTGGAAAGGACGAAAAGTGATGGGTCTGTAGTCCAGAGTTCAGTCTTCTAGAGTAGCCCTGTCCAATGTCAGTCACACATATTATTTTAAATTTTCCAGTAGGCACACTAAAAAGTTAAAAAAGTAATAAAAGTAAAAAAGGTGAAATTGATTCTGTTAATATTTTATTTAACTCAATATATGCTTAAAATATATCCTTTTAATATGCAAAAGCATAACAATTGAAATGTTATATATTCCCGCTTTTTAAGAAGAAAAGTCCTAAGAACCCAATGTGCCTTTTACATTGACAACATATTAACAAGCATTATTGAGTACTTAACAAGTGTCACTGTAAGCTCTTTATGATTTTGTTTTCTTTAAATTCAAGTTAATATACGGTGTAGCACTGGTTTCAGGAGTAGAATTTAGAGATTCATCACTTACATATAACACCCAGTGCTCATCACACGTGCCCTCCTTAATCCCCATCCCCCCACCACCTCCCCTCCAGCAAACCCTTGTCCGTAGTTAAGAGTCTCTTCTGTTAAGCTCTTTAAATGCATTACTGTGTTTAATCCTTTCAGTTACCTTAAATGGTAGATACTAGGATTATTCCTATTTTATAGATGAAGAAACTTGGGAATGAGAAGTTAAGGAATCTTCGTAAGATCACAGAGTATCTCATTGGCCCAGCTAGGGGAGTCTCAGACCATCCAGCTCCAGAATGGGTGATGTTAACCCTTAGCGTTTCATGCCTGTTAAATCTGTCCTTCAAGTTAGGAAACTGAATGGGTGGAAATTTGCCTTTGAAAAGAGGGATCAGCACTTGAAATTGACGTCATCCAAATTGGCATCTTGGACCGCAAAAGTCCAAATAGCTTATCAGAGTGGTGGTGTGGTGAGTGAGCTGCCATCACAAAATGTAGAACTGAGAATCCTGAGGGTTTCCTCTTCATTTTTCTGACTTTTCTTCCTCCTTGCAAAGGGTTTAGCACTCGTTGTTACCTCACTGGAACTGTGATTTTTCTTTTTTTTTTTCCTGATTTTTTTTTTTTTTCCCCCTCCAGGGTTGGTGGGTTGGGGATGGAGTATTCCAATTCTCCTGGGTGCTTTTGCTTTTCTGTCCCTCGTGCTACTGACCATGTAAACTGTGATAAAACCCCATTGTGGTCTTTGAATACTATTTAATTCCTTTGCATGTGCTTCACAGTTAACATTTAATGAGCTTAGGCAAGATGGCCTGGGCTCAGCATAAACCCCGTCCAGATCAGTTAGATGTGACTTTGGAGCTGGGTTTTATTGACATTTTACATGCCAAAGTTGGTTTGGGAAATTGCATGTTACCACATCCTTATTTCTGATTCTAATGGGGGAAGTTGACATTTGCCAGATTTTTAGCAACCACTGTTTTAACAAGACAGACTTCTGTCTTTGACACTGCTGTTTTCCCCAGCCTTGAGTTTTGACTGGTGAGGAGACATGCGATTCAACAACTATTGAATGAATGAATTTTGGTGCTTTCGGTTCTTTTTTTTGTTGTCGTTCTGTTTCATTGACTCTCATGTAGAAAACACAACTTCTCTCAAACTTACTTAACACAAAATAAAAATAAGAAAAAGGAAATAAAGAAAAAGGAAAGAGAGAGACAGGCAAGAGAAACATTAACTAAAGCATTACTAATAGTCCCCATATATAGAAGAACGTTAGCTATGGTGTGCTAGTTTTTCTTGAGTTCACTTTCTGCCCATATTTATTATAGAAATTTGAACATCTATGTATATACAAAGGTAGTATAAAATACCTGCATATGTTTTCTGAACCTCAGGAATTATACACATTTTGTCAATCTTAATTATCCTATTTTTCCCTGTTTCTGAAGAATTTTAAGTTAAGTCCTAGATATGATGTTATTTTACCTCAAAATTCTTCAGTGCGCATTTCTGAGAAGGACTAGTTTTAAAAAGTAATTATCATTTAATCATTACACCTAATATAATGAACAATATTTTCAAGAGTTAATATTAACAGCCAGTCCATATTTCTGGTGATCTCAAGAATGTGTTTTTATAGATGTTCCCTGCCTCTGCTCCAGTTTAGGACCTAAACAGACTTCACATTTTATAGTGATTGTTGGGATTCTTAAGTTTTTTAAATTTATTATTGTCCTTCACTCCCCTGCTGCTGTTGTTTCCCCCCCTCATGCCATTGACTTGTTGACACAATGAGCTCATTTGTATGTTCAGATGTGCCATATTGCTGTTGGCTTTCACATGGCGTACACTTTCCTTTCACTTGCTCCTCTATAACCTGTAAATTGGATATTCCATCTAGAGATGTGATTAGATTCAGGCGTGTTCATTTCTTTACTCCTTTGGCAAAAAGAACTCAGGGGGGACTCACTTTTACCTTCCTTCAATGAGGACGTGATGCCTGGCTGCCGCTCTTTGAGTGGATTTAGTCAAGATACGTAGGTTAGGAGCTCCCT
Organism: Mustela lutreola; assembly: GCF_030435805.1. Lineage (NCBI taxonomy): Eukaryota > Metazoa > Chordata > Mammalia > Carnivora > Mustelidae > Mustela > Mustela lutreola. The sequence goes on along the minus strand of NC_081293.1, from coordinate 165,300,857 downwards.
GCTGTACTGATGTTAGGCTCAGTCACTGACCAATGGAATCAAATCAGATGTGCTACACATACCCTTGGGCCAGCCTTCTTGTATCTTTGCAGTCACCATCAGAAACACTTCCTTTGGTTTGTTGGCTCTTCAAATTGGGCCCCAGATTAAATATTTGTGGAGGGGCACCTGGGTAGCTCAGTGGGTTAAAGCCTCTGCCTTCGGCTCAGGGTCCTGGGATCAAGCCCTGCATCGGCTCTCTGCTCAGCGGGGAGCCTGCTTCCTCCCCTCTCTGCCTGGCTCTCTGCCTACTTGTGATCTCTGCCTGTCAAATAAATAAATAAACTTTTTAAAAAAATTTAAAAAATAAATGTGGAACAGGCTTAAATCTACTCCATAGTGAAGGACATGAGGTCAGATCAGACAGGCAGGCAACATTGCTTACAACTCTCACTCCCAACCTATCAACATCCTGGAGAATGAAAATGAATAAAAATTACTTTAAGCCGCTGAGTTATGGGGTTGTTTGTTATATAGCAATAGCTGACTGATGCACTCATAAAGAAAAAGTTGGAGACGTTTAAATTGTCTCTGCTTAAGGCAGTTATACTTCTAGTAAAATTTGTACCAGAAGCTATGAAAATATTTTAAAGTTTAGCATTTGAAGAGATTAAGTTTCATCTGACTGGAAAATTCATTTTTAAAATTTTCTTTAATTTTGTTTATTTTTTATTTATTTGATGGAGAGACAGAGATCACAAGTAGGCAGAAAGGCAGGCAGGCAGAGGGAGAGGAAGGGAAGCAGGCTTCCCAACAAGCAGAGAGCCAGATGCAGGGCTTGATCCCAGGACCCTGGGACCACAACCTGAGCCAAAGGCAGAGGCCTTAACCACTGAGCCATGGAAAATTCATTTATATGGAAAATATCCCAAAGCCACTACTTAACAGTGTGATACACAGTTCTTAAGAGTTGTATGTCCAGAAAAAGAGAACAAGCACTTTCTTTAAATAAAGTCTGCTTAGCGTAGCTGAACAGTTGTACCAGACCCTGAGTTAATACACTTTCATCAGGTTTCACACTGCTGACAAGCAGTAAGAAACAGTCACATGATGCTGTGGGCTGAGAAAATGTGTTCTTCACGTCCCACAAATAAACTGGTGCAGGAAATTTTAAGACCTGAATAATGAAAATGAAACAAAACTCTGGTTTTCTTAGAAATCCCCCCTTTCTGTCTGCGCAGAGTAAAGTAACAGATTCAGATAGAATGCCAAATTCCGGGGATATGACTTGCTACCATTTTATTCTGCCACTATTACTAAACATTTCCCATGTGTGGTAGGCTTTGCACGGGACATTTCACCATTGTCACTTCAAGTAATAACCTAAGAAATGTGTGTTATTACCATCTGCACTGTGGAAAATGAAAAGGCTAAACTGTAAAGGGCATAAGTAACTTGATAAAGCTGTAGAATTAGGAAGTGGTCAGGCAGTGATCTGAAGCCAAGCTGCCTTACTCCAAACCAGTGCTCTTACTCATATCCTATACCATAAAAAAATACTTCTCGTATCTCCATTTATTTAAAAAAAGATTTTTATTTATTTATTTGACAGACAGAGATCACCAGTAGGTAGAGAGGCAGGTGGGGTGGGGGTGGGGGTGGGGGGGGAAGCAGGCTTCCTGCTAAGCAGAGAGCTTGATGCAGGGCTCAATCCCAGGACCCTGGGACCATGACTGGAGCCAAAGGCAGAGGCTTAACCCACTAAGCTACCCAGGCGCCCCTCGTATCTCCATTTTGACATCAGAAATGACTATGTAGACATTACTACAGACCATCTTCCAGTCTTTTCTCCTCAAATGGAAGAGATCCAACATGGTCACATTTAAAGACATGCTTCATGGTCTCCCTCTTAACCCCCAAATGCTTACATGCAGTCCAGCTATCAGGATGCCCACAGAGCAATTTTAAACACCCTTCAAAAATCAAGCAAGCTTGGAGATTAAAAGTCCATACCTGATCAAAGATTGATGGGATATATGAAGAAGACACGTGTTGTGGGTGTGAGTTCTGTCACCAAGTTCTGACTTGATTCCGTTGGTCAAAGTAGGTCAGTTACTGAGCTAACATCAATGGAGCAGAGAAGTGTACCTCTTTTGTGAAAGTGGAGAGGGGAGAAGTTTGCCGAACAGTATCTAATTTATCCTAATAACCAGGGTAATGGTATGATTATCTAACGTGGTTTGATGTTATACACAGTTTTCATCTTTGAAAACTCTGCCATTAATCCTGCCTTTCAGCCTGCTTGCTCTGTATACAGATGACCAAGTTTTTTTACCCATGATGTTTAGGTAAGGGGAGATAAATTTTATTTGAGGATTTAAGGCCTCCTTCTAGAAAGTGAGGCATTTTCATGGCTATTTTGGATACTTGGTAATCTTTTTTCTTTACTTTTCTCTGCACAATTTGTCTCAGAAAGGATCTGTGGTATTACGAGGAATTTGACTTCCGGGAGTAAGGAGTTGACTCGGCATGTAAAGGTAAAACACTGGGAAATAGAGGTTAATTCAATTTGTTGTAGTAACTGGGTCATGTACTACACTAGTAACTCTAGAATTTCCAGATTCTAATCTTTTATCTTCGACCAACTCACAGAACTTCCAGGGTTAAGTTGCCTAATCTCTGGGTGCTTGTAAGTGAAACCGGTGGAGAGGATAGACGGGAAAGCCTGAGACAATTGTGGTGGTTTTCACTTACCAGATAAAATTATTTTCAAATACTTTAAAATTTTATTAATATAAAATTCTAATTCCCAATTCCTAATCATTCTACCTCAGGTGCACTGAAATTTACCTTAGTGCAATTGATGGGGAAAAGGTTTTTAAAAAAGATTAGTGTTGGGGTGCCTGGGTGGCTTAGTGGGTTAAGCCTCTGCCTTAGGCTCAGATTCCAGGGTCCTGGGATCAAGCCCTGAATCTGGCTCTCCCGGCTAGGGGCGGGGAGCCTGCCTTTCTGTTTACTTGTAATCTCTGTCAAATAAATAATAAAATCTTAAAAAAAAAAAAGATTAATGTTATGAACCTACTAAAGAATAGTACATTGTAAAAATTAGGAGATTTATTTTGGGGGATGTAATCAGTACTAATTATAATTAGTGCTAATTTGAAGTGTACTTAATCTACTCACAAAGCATGCCCAGTGGACTTTGAATTCACAATTTCCATAATGAACTGAAAGTAAGAAAGTGGCTTTTATTTAAGTATATTTCACAATAAATGCTATTTCCGTAATTCAAATTTATTTCTAAGTAAGTCACAAGAGTAGGATTTTTACCCTGTTTACGAAATTATGTATTTTCCAGATGCATGAAAGGCACTGTCCATCTCAGATAGTTGCTTTTGATATGAAGTGTCTTAGCAAGTCATGTGGTGGCTAGTATTTTTCTTTCCTTTCTCTCTCTCTCTCTTTTTTATACAGAGCCTTAAATGTAGTACAAAATGTAATGTAATCTAAGTAGGTGATAGAGGTGGGGTTGCCACTATCCCTAAGTGTCTTCCCATCTCCATTAGAGTGAAGTGTTTCATTTAACAATACATTCTCTGTAGGATTTTCCAGTTTCTTACAGGAAGAGAAAAAATTTTGCAATAAACTGCAATTGTGATGTTTGATTCAATGGGAAATGCCAGCCTGTTGATAGATTTCTAGTCGTATCATTTCCCAGTCTAGGGGGAAGAAAAGAGATTTCGTACCACAGAGCCCACCACCCTTATTTTTTTTCTACCCATTCTTCCTTTCCCTTTGACTTTCCTGTGGAATTATCAACTCTCTACCTGGAGTGTTTTTGATCCTTTAGATCACAGATGAAGGTGTAGTGGTGACTCTTATTTCTACTACTGATACTACTATAATTTATGAGAATTTCAGGGTCAAAAATTACTTCTTCGATATTATTATTATTATCATTTTTGGAGCCCAGTGCGGGGCTTGTACTCATGACCCTGAGATCCTGAGACTGAGAACTGAGCTGAAATCAAGAGTTGGACACTTAATCAACTGAGCGACTCAGGTACCCCAAACATTATGTATTAGAGATCATACAACGCATGGTTCCAGTAGCCTAGATTTCCTTTCACTCCAGTCATGAAATATGTTTTTTTTCAAAGTAGTTTTTCATGCATGGTTCACTATTTCATTACTGCTGCTATTATTGCTATTTATTTTCTTAAAAAAAATATTTTATTTATTTATTTGACAGAGATCACAAGTAGGCAGAGAGGCAGGCAGAGAGAAGGGAGGAAGCAGGCTCCCCGCTGAGCAGAGAGCCTGATGTGGGGCTCGATCCCAGGACCCTGAGATCATGACCTGAGCTGAAGGTAGAGGCTCAACCTGCTGAGCCACCCAGGCGCCCCAATTATTGCTATTTCTGCTACCATTTATTGAGTGTTTATTTCATGCTGGAGACCCGTGGCCAGCTCTCCATATGTATTCTTATTTAGTTTCTAAATGAGACTCTTCTGCAGTAAGTGTTATGACATCCATCTGACACATAAGGATTCTGAAGCCCAGAGAGGATCAGCAGTTTGCCCAATTTGTCACATGTTTGGTAAAATAGAGAGCAGGGTTCCAAACCAAGTGTGTCTCCTGGTAGAGCCTGTACTCAGGAGCACTATGCTAAACGCCCCATTGCTCTGTAATCCACCTCCTTTGGTCTTGACATTTGGATTAGGGAACCTTAGATAGTTTTCCCTCCTTTCACTCTCAAGTCCCAAGTTCCATGACCATCTTTCTTTTTGGTCCATTAAAGAAAACTTCCATTTGTTACTTATTTATTAATACACATGTACTAAACATCAGCTGTGTGAAGAGTGCTTACTATGTTAGGAAACAGAGCTCTAAATATTTGTTTCTTGCTAGTACAGTCTACAAAGCGTTTGCAGTAGCCGATAAAATGCATACAATCAGAGAAGTTAAAAATATATCTCAGAGATCATCAGGATAAAATGACTTCCCTTCCGGGGGCTGTCTGGAAGAGTCCCCACTTGAGGGTCCTGCTTCCATGTTCTTTATTTGTCTACCTGGTCTGTTCGGCAGGACATAATGAACTCTTGTGGCCAATTTCCATCTCAGACTTCCCCCAGAGGACTCTGCCCTCACCCTGAGCCCTGGAAGCAGGCCATCCTGATTCATGACCACAATGACCAGCGTCTCCTGAAGATTTCAGAGTGTGCAGAATATTTTCACATGGATTGTCGTGTTTGTTCCTTACAACCCTGACAAGCAGTGGTCATGTGGAAACTGAGTCATATAATACAGCTTACCCACATTCCGGGAAGCTCCTCTGAACCTCACTGCTTCCTTGAATTGTCCCCCGGACTTCATTTCTCTCTGCCATGGGGTTCTTCTTCCTGATTCAGTTCTTGTAGAGGCTGTTGCTGGCCCCACCAGTTAGTGGGAGACCCTCCTTGTGCCCTTTTAAAACTTGTTTCATATTGTTAAACACCAGCCAGAAAAGTTACTTAAATCTGCTTTCTCATCTCTTACACCCCATAAATCACACAATGTGAGGTTTTAAATGACATAAATATAAATGCGGAGGCCTCACGGTATCTCGCAGTCTGTGTCCAGTGGCTAGTATGGTATTCAGGGGATGGTGTACTTGTGGAGCGTGAGGAAACTAATAGAAGATGTGTTTTCTGACAGTGGTCATCTCAAATAGTTGGATACGTTAGTTGTGTAAGTATTCCTGGAACTGAGGAACCGTGTTATCTGTGCCTGACAGAGGTGAAAACCAAGGTCGGCCGGTAGGTCTGTCTTCCTTTTCACCAAATGGGAAGTGATGTTCCTCCAGGTCGCTGCAAGTACGCGACTAATTGCAACCTCTTCTTGAGCAACTGAAGCTGGCACAGGAAATCAGAGATATTATGACTAAAGAGTGCGTCAGGGAGAAAAATGTTCTGAAATGTCACTTAAACAACCAAGAGGCAGAATGGCAACATTTCCCTATCAATGGTAGAAAACATCCTAAGTGAAAAAGGATCCTCAAAAAATTTGTTTAAAAAAAAAAACAAACCATTTTCGGTTCCTTTGAGGTTTGTTAACATTTACCCTTTTAAGTAGAGTTGCCAGATTTGGCAAATAAAAGTATAGGACACCCTGTTAAATTTTAATTTCAGGTAAACAATGAAAAAAATTGATAGGCAAGTCCACTTCATATACAATATTGGAGACATACTTACACTAAAAACTTCTGTTATTTTTCTGAAATCTGTATTTCTGTGGGCATTCTGTATTTTATTTGGAAATCCTGCTTTTAGGAAAGTATTGATCCACATGTAGGTCAGTTTGAGAATGTTGTTTTTTAAATGTAAATAATGTGTATAAAAGCAAATTGGTCTAACTCGAGCTCTTCTGATATAATTTGAATTAGCTAATAAAGCATAGGAGTTTAAAAACTGACCTTTCTGAAGTCAATGCAACTAGATTTAATTAAAAATGAAGGTAAGGAATCCTAGAAACAAGAAAGTAGGATTTATGGTTCATGTGAATATCTGTTTTTCTTTACCTTTATTTCACCATTGTTCCTAATTGGGCCCTCTGGAGACTCTAGAAAATAATGGTGTTACTAATGATAGCCAGCCCCTCTTAAGATCAGTTATGTGCCAGGCACTCTTGTAGTGTTTGTTTTAGTTTATTTAATCTTCACAACAACCTTTTGAGACAGGTGCTTTTATGATTTCTGTTTGTTATCAATTAGGAAACTAAAGCACAGAGAAGCTAATTAGCTTAACCAAAGGAACATCTCTTCTTCAACCCTTGAAGTCTTGAAGTATTTTTCTCTTTTGTAGTCTTAAAGTTTCCATGTCTTTGATTCCTTGTAGGACAAAGTATCTAGACTCCTTCCTATCTTCGTTCACCTCTGGGTTGGCTATGGTTTGTCAGTGACCTTGAATGTATTACGGTCAAAATTTAAAAGTACCTTTTATGGTACCTTATATAAAATTTGTAAGCAGAGAACATTGGGATGTTTTAATGGCCTTTTTACTGGATGCTGTGGTTCTAATGGTGGTCCAAGGATTATATGAATTTTTATTTTAGTAATTTTATTTTTTGGTGGTGAACATACTTTCACATAACTCAGTTGACTCAAACTGAGTTCTTCTTCAAGTAAAACTTGAAGGTTCCTTATCTACACAAAACGCAAGCAAGACTTTTCCAGTTTCTGTGCAATTTGTTTTTAAAGAAATGTGTAGGAATTCACTTGTATTTGTTTGATTTTTTAGAAATTATTTCATTTTATCTCACTCTTCCTGGCTGGTATCATGGCATCTAATAAATCATAATGGTAGTAATGAAACGTACTTAGAACAGAGATCCAGACTCTGCAGGAAAACATATACATATGAGTATATGAGTATCTCCTGTGTGTGTCCCCTTGCTTGGACTTTCCCAGCCTCTGCTGGTCTTTCCATTTGGCTTAAGTCGTTGACAGGGTGATATCAATGTGTTTTCTACTCTTTGACCTTCTTGTCTTAAGCAAAAGCTTGGAGCTATGATACAGCATTCTTTGTTAAAATCTGACAGACTCAGGTGCCTGGGTGGCTCAGTTGGTTAACCGTCTGCCTTCAGCTCAGGTCATGATCTCAGGGTCCTGGGGTCGAGCCCTGCATTAGGCTTTCTGCTCAGTGGGTAGCCAGCTTCTCCCACCTCCTCTGTCTACCACTCTGCCTGCTTGTGCATGTTCTCACTCTCTCTGTCAAATAAATAAAATAAAAGAACCCGACAGACTCTTAAATCGCCTAACTTTGATGAGCCACAATCATCCTGCCTAGTCAGATATATTATCCCTAAATCACCATGTCATTCTGTGACCTGCTTGCACCTGTAAAGTTTCTCCCCAAATAGTGAGATTCCTAATCGTTTGCTCTTAGGAATGAAAGTAGCAGAGAGCTAGTAAGAAGATGTATTTACCTGGGGAATTATAGACCATTTCCATTGCATGTGAGGAAAATAGACAGCTCTAATGGTGGTAGATACAGCTGGGGGCAGAATGGGAGACGCAAGGCACTTCTTGTTTGTTTTAAGGAAAAGGTCAGATTTAGATATACCAATGAAGAAAGAATCTTCTACCATCTCTTTAAACCAGACGAAAGGTAAAATTATGTTCATATATCTGATAGCCCTAAAATTTCAGGAAGAATCCAATACATTTATGTATCTGGAGTCGATCATCTATCAGTATGCCATTTAGTGGAAAACAATTTTCTGTATTTGTCAACATAATCAATAATTAGCATCGTATCTGTGCAGGTGTGTTCAATAAATGTAAGTCATAATTTCACTCACATTGGCTTGTGCTTTTAATGTGTAACTGCCATGAAGTGATTAACGTTTATTATTACTCTCTCTCTCAGACTGCTTTGACATTCTTTAGCTACCTTTAATCCATTAAGTTTACTGATTATAGTTCTTAGTTCCCAAAGGTGTTAAAATGAATCATATTTGATAAAATTTGAAAGCATTATGGGGAAAATTATAAGTATTACTCATTGCTTTCCAGTATCAACATTCAGCCTAAAATGTTGCAGCAGTACTGCAGACGAAACTAGCATGTTAAAATACACACATATCACACATAAATAAGTAAATTATAGGAGCCTTGTTTTCGTTTTGTTTTGTTTTGTTTTTAAAAGATCTTATTTATTTATTTGACGGAGAGATAGAGAGCACAAGTAGGCAGAACGGCAGACAGAGGGAGAGGGAGAAGCAGACTCCCGGTCAAGCAGGGAGCCTGATGTGGGACTTGATCTGAGGACCCTGGGACTATGACCTGAGCTGAAGGCAGCTGCTTAACCAACTGAGCCACCCAGGTGCACCTATAATGCTCTTTGAAGGCAATCTGTCACACGCCATAGTTTAAAACATAATAGTATAATACATAGTATCCACAATTCATTATTGAACGCTTACAAGTGATTTATTAATGAAAAACTTTTTCCAAAAACTTCATCCATCTTCCGCACAGAACAGATTCATAATTCTGTTTTATAAACAACATATATTTTTAAGAGTCATGTTAGTTTCTATAAATATTTAAAGTATTTTCATAGTATCAAAAGTACAAAATGAAAACAGTTCTAATTTGGTTTCCTTTCATAGGAGTTGTTTTTCCCATTATGGCCATGTAAATACTACTCCATTTTTATTCTTAATATTCTGAAGAATCCCAAGTACACTGCATTTTTTTTTCTTAGTAAGATATTTAGCAACTTCTTTTTTTTTTTTTTTTAAGATTTTATTTATTCATTTTCCAGGGAGAGAGAGCATAAGTGGGGTGATGTGGGGGGAACAGTGGGAAGAGGAAGAAGCAGGCTCTCTGCCAAGCAAGGAGCACAATGCTCCCTCCCAGGACCCTGGGATCATGACCTGAGCTGAAGGCAGATGCTTAACCATCTGAGCCACCCAGGTGCCCCAATATTTAACAACTTCTGTACCATTTTTCCTTTTTGGATAACTCAGTTGACCATGTAATTGATCATGTTGGGGATGGAGGAAAGATATATCTCGAAAGTTACTTAAATCAGAAAAGCATATTGCTTTTGGTTTTTGAACTTCTAGCTACTGATTGACATTAATCTTATTTATTGGGTATTGGTTTGCAATCAGTTGCTCTTCCCCTGTCCCACTGACTTTCTCTCCCTTTTCCCCATTTTGGCTTCACAGTGAATAAAATCGAACATGTCTGACTGTTTTACTTAATATACATACCTTGACATTTATGTTTAACAGATCTCTTAGAGAAAAGAATCTCTAAATAAGATTGTCTTTGCTTTATGTATGAAAATTATTCTTGTGCTTGTCAAGCTTTAAGAATTAGTGTATTTTGTTGTCTCACAATTAAATGTAGTTTTTTTCCTGAAAAAACAAAAACAAAAACAAAAACAACCCTTTATAATGTTTAGTTTTTAACCTAAATTATTAAACAGAAAAATGAGACTTATGTCCACTTGAGTAGTTAGTTCTAAGCTTCATTTCAATTTTAAATGAAAAATGAATTTTTTAAAAAAATCTCATTTTGTTTCCTAAAACCTTGAACGCACTTTACCTAGAATTTAGGGCTTATTTATAATCATAAAGGAGTAATAATCAAACTTTCCAATAAGATGAGTGTTTAGGGAAATGTGAATGAAACCAGCCACCTGGAGAATGTCCAAATATTGCAAAACATATTTTGAAAATATCAAGTGGGCCTTAGGGTGGAATTCCATAAATAGTCAGAAAAGCCAGATGTCTTTGATCATCAAATAGTCTGTGGAAGTGTGCCAAGGTGTCCTAAGCTTTCCTCATCTGGCGTGGTTTTTTTTTTTTTTTTTAAATAACATATTTAATATGAAGATGAGGTCCAAAAATTTAAACTATTTTTGCCAAATCCAGTTTGTCCTTATTAACTCTGATTGTTCAGATCCTAAAATAATGAAGAATCTGATTTCAAAATATTTTAAAGACCCTCAATTCTCTTCCCTAGTCAGCTCGACTCAGCAAATATGTATTATGTACCTGCTATGAACAAGGTGTTAGGCTTGTTTCCAAGGGATATAAAAGTATAGAAATCACACTGTTCACCTCGAATTATTGGGAACTGTTCTAACAAAATAGTTTTATGTAGTGTATTTTATAGAGTTTTCTAAATGAATACCTAAGAATACTGTATTTTTAGCATATAAATCAAGAAATATTTTAAGAATTTTTATTCACTCTGACAGTCTCTAGAAGAGTATAGGAAAATGTCACAGGTTGTATTTCTCTTTGACAAAGTAATATTATGATCTAGCATAAGAGGAGATAAAATAACAGATAATGCAAGGATATAAGGAAGTGATAATTATATTATCTATGAGTTCAAAGAAAATCAAGTTAAGAAATCAGTAGTCACTGCATTTATTTGGGTACTTCCTTTGGACTGGAAGACTTTATGCCGGGTGTGCTATTCATTTCTCTGGGGAACTTTCTTTCCCTCCCCCTCCACCCCGATACACATAAAGGCAAAGTTTAGCCCCACTCACATGTACATGCTCACAAGTTTCATTGTTGTTCTGTGTGTGTATGTGAGAGGGTGGTTGAGTCCATGTAGTAGAAGTACTTTGTAACAAAAATCTTAGGTTAGAAATTTAAGTTGTCATCCCACTTTTTGGACTGGGCTAAAATTCCATTGTTCGCTGCCAAATTTGAGAACTAGTTAAATTTAATTATATAGTATCTAATGAGTTGTGTCTGAATTTCCTGTTAAATTATATTAATCTTTAGAGGAAAGACTTTGTCTTAACATTAAGCTTTCTTACTGACCTCCAAGTTCTTCTTTATGCTGTCCTTCCCCTAGCAACTGTCTACTACGCAGCCATTAGTGCTGTTCCATCCAATGCAGGGAACTGCATGGGAGTCTTCAGTAGTTCTCTTCTGTTCGCAAAAAAAGCATTTCTTGGTAACAGCAAAAAGTCTGTCTTCCAGCCTGGACTCCTTTCCTTCCACTGCAAAAATTTTTTCATGAGGGGCCTCTGCATTTTCTTTGTGGTTGCTGCTATTGTATTTTCTACCAGAATGTTCCTTTTCCCTCTTTTTCTAATGGGTGAATTCCTTCTTATCATGTAGGGTTCTAATGCAACTGTTAGCTCTTCTGTGTCTTTCCTTGGCCCACTGTCACAGTATTTTATTCCATGATGTGTGTTCCCATATTTATTAGAGCATGTTGTTTCAGCCGGAATCCAGTCAGGGACAGTAACTACACCAGTTATTTGAACAGTGATACTTTTTTTTTTTAAGGTTTATTTATTTATTCGATAGATCACAAGTAGGCAGAGAGGCAGGCAGAGAGAGGGGGGGAAGTAGGCTCCCCGCTGAGCAGAGAGCCTGATAGGGGCTCAACCCAGGACCTTGAGATCATGACCTGAGCCGAAGGCGGAGGCTTTAACCCACTGAGCCACCCAGGTGCCCCTGAGCAGTGATACTTTAATATAAAGAATCGTTAACTAGGTCTAAAGGTGTTAACAAGGAAACCGACAAGGTGAGAAGAGAACATTGAAGTATGAGGAAGGTTGCAGCTGGAAGGAAGAGGTTAGGTTATTAAAACTTAGAAACAACAGAACTGAAACAGACTGAAGAGTTGGGTGCTGCTCTTGCTGAGTTCAGAACAGGGCCGTGTGTGCCTGGGATCCAGTGGCCAGCTGGTTGGTACTTAGGTGATAATGGCTTATTAACTGACTGAGAAGGATAATGCAATATCTTCTTTGAGTTTACTATAAGCTTTTTAAAAAAAACAATCTTTTTTTTTTCCCCCCCAAGGATTTTAGTTTATTTATTTATTTGACAGAGAGAGAGAGAGAAATCACAAATAGGCAGAGAAGTGTAGAGGTGGGTGGGTGGGAGCAGAGAGCCCAATGCGGGGCTTGATCCCAGGACTCTGCGATCATGACCTGAGGTCAATGCAGAGGCTTAACCCACTGTGCCTCCCAGGTGCCCCTACTGTGAGCTTTTTGATGTTGGTATTGTATCTTGTTTATCTGGTACTCCCACACCCTGAAGTTTTTCAATCTAAATATTTTTATAACTTATTTGATAGTAATACCTAATCTAACCTGTTGATACAATATACATGTTGCTGGAGAAATATTGATTCTGAATGGGCATCTGTTTGGGAAAGTTAGATTTAACCCAACTGCTTTTTTTTTTTTTTTTAAGATTTTATTTATTTATTTGACAGAAAGAGACACTGTGAGAGAGGGAACACAAGCAGGGGGAGTGGGAAAGGGAGAAGCAGGCTTTCTGTCCAGCAGGGAGTGTGTGGGGCTCCAGAACAATGGGATCATGACCTGAGCCGAAGGCAGACACTTAAGGACTGAGCCACCCAGTGCCCCCCCCCCCAACTGCCTTTTTGAAAACCTGGAAAAATGCTTTATTACACAAGGCATCTGGCCCAATGGTTTAGATAAGGGATCTGGATTGCAAGAGCATGTCTAATGGCCTATATATTATATATAATGTCTTTTTTAGGTGTTAGTAAAGATTCAATGAAATAAAAACAGACTGTTGACTGACTTGCTGTTCTATTATTTTTCAGGCTGATAATCTTGTCTTGGCTAGTTTTTTTCTTTCTTTCTTTCTTTTTTTTTTTTTTTAAACATGTGAGACTTTTTAAAGAGGTAACAAATTTATGAGCTCTTTGTAGTTCCTGAATGCATAGAGATATTCTGGTTTATTAGAGTTTTGCAAATGAAAATGGAAGCTCTTTTGTTAGAGCCTTTGAGAAAGAAAACAGAAGATATTTCCAATTCCCTGTAGCTATGGTGCTGTAGCAGGTTATGACTCAGGAATTAATTTTCATGTTGGTTTATAGTAAAGGGAGTTGAGCAGGATGAAGGGTATATATTTCATTCAACTTCTGAGAGGCAACTTCTACTAAAATTATAGAAAGAGGGATAATTTGGAGTTTCTACTAAAATGTAGAAAGAGGAGTAATTTGGGGTTTCATTAGTCTGATCTTTCTAACTGAAAACTAGGAGGTAAGACTCTATACTTCCTTTGACAGGATTCAGATGGTAACTCCCTGCCAGGTTTATTTCTGTCAGTATTATGTACTGCTCCTGGTGCTTCTTCCCCAAGTTAGTATACTTTTGGTTTTCTGTGCTATGGGCAGGGACATGCCAATATGAAGATAAGAACTTGGCAGGTAATTGTGGATAAAAATACATTCAAAGCGTAGAAAATATTTAAGAGAACTTGAATTACTTGAATTCCTTTGAGAAGACTTGAACTGCTCTGAGAATGTAATATTTTGAGATAGAATCATTCCTGAGTTCCTTCCAGATAAAGAAAATAATAGAACTGGGGCCCCTGGGTGGCTCAGTAGGTTGAGCGGCTGACCCTTGGTCAGTATCAGGTCATGATCTCATGGGTCATGGGCTCTGCACTCAGCGGGGAGTCTGCCTGGGATTCTCTCCCTCTGCCTCTCTTCCCACTCGTGCACCTGCACTCACTCACTCTCTCAAATAAACAGATCTTTTAAAAAAAGAAAAAATAGAACTATAACCATTTTTAAAAAGATGTTTCTGTTTTTGGGTGCCAGAATAGTAAAAATTTACAAATTAAATCTTGTAGGGTCAGTTAAATTTCAAACTATCCTTCATAATAATGCTAAGGAATTCTTTCTTTAAATTTTCTTGTGCTTCACTCAACATGCATGGATTTTTCTGACATTCTTAACTATGCTCCACTACACAGGGGCTGCAGAAGACAGAGATGCCAGAGGTTCCTGACCTGAAGGTACTAAGAACTGCTTTCAGGAGAAGAAAATAAAAACGATTGGGAACTAAGTAATACTGATGAAGTAAATAATACTAGTTGAGGACAGTAGAAAAAATTGTGGAAGAGCAATCACATTCATTGCCAGTATCAGATATCAACAAAATTGCCAGATATTTTAAGAGGAGGGTCCCATTGTGGGCTGTGGTAAAGTCGAATCATAGCCAGTGTTACCATTTGAAAAACAAAGTGGCTTTATAGAACAAATTGTTTTTTCCTTTTGCATATAACCCAAAACTCTGTTGGTTTGGTTGAAAAGAAATCCAGTGTAGCGAGCCATCTTCTGCCCAGTGCTTTACTTTAAATCTTTGTCTACATGAGGTAAACAGTAATAGTTACTCCAAGGAAAAAAATCAAAGAAGTGTGGGCCATGCAGCGACATCCTCTTTCTGCCTTTATAGTTTAAAAAAGAAAAGCCTGAAGGTAAATGCCATTTTTGTTTTTCTGTCTTTCCTGTTCCTTCTTCTTTGCCTCTTTGACTGTTCTGGTACGTGGTTTCTTTCCTGGGGAGTTTTCTGTTTCCTCCCACTACGTTGTCTACTCTTAACCTGTACTCTGACATGAACCCACACGTGTTTCTGTCATTGCACATCTGCCACCACTACTAATAATAATAATGTCTTGGGCTACTGTAGCCAGTTACCATAGCCTGGATGGCTCAAGCTACCTTGATTTCGCAACAAACATTTCTTTCCAGAGGCTGGAGATCCGAGCTCAGGTTGCCAGCACGGTCAGGATTCTGGTGTGAGCCCTCTTCTGGGTTTGCAGAGGGCTCTCTTCACATGGCAGAAAGAGCTAGTTGGCTCTTTGGCTTCTGCCTACAAGGGCACTAATCCTAGTCAGGAGACTGCTAGGTACTGTTTCCTTCCATTTTATAGATAAGGGAATTGGAGAACTTGAACTGTTTTCTCTTCCAACAAGAGGGAGAATTGATATTGAAATCAGTTACTTTTCCTGCGGAACCCCAACTTTTACCAATGACACTGTGCTGCTTTCCTCTTTAAACTGGGAGTCTCTTGATAGTAGGAATTGTGTCTTTCATTAATAATTGGTCAAGTGAGTGCTTGAAGAAGAAGAGCAAAGGTGTGAGCATTATAAAAGTATTTAGCTTACATAGCTACAGCTAACACATTCTTGTCGGAAGAAAAGCATTTACGCCATCATCCCTGTGATGACAAAAGCTCATTGTTATATTCATTGCCTGACGGTAGTCATGTCAGGCAACAAATAATCATTAGGTGCTCAGCATAGCTGGTCACTGCTATTCAAGGTACTTGAGAGTGCATTTTATTTTAGTTTAGTTTTTCAACAATGCATTTTAGATGTCAGGCATGTTGCTCTGAAGGAGACACGTTTTATTTAAGTGTGGAATTAGAGTTAGAAGTTGGGAAACCATCCCGATGATGTCATTTATTAATATTCCTCTTTTTGGCTTTTAACTCCTTCACTTGGGTACTCTGAGGTCAGTAAGGAAGTGATACTCTGGTATGTCACTTGAAGGGTAACCCAGAGATAGAGATCCTGCATCTGTCAGAGGCTCTCTGAATCCCCAGGAGAGATCTTGAATACAACCAAAGTGTGATTACCTACGGAGTGCAGGGCATTGTGGGAGGCTCTTGGAGATGCAGGGAAGACTAGGACTCTCTAGGAATGGTGGTCTCCCTCTGGCCATTGTGGAGATGCCCGGGAGTTTCTGTCAGGAAGGGCATGGTTTCCTTCAGGTTGCCTTGTAGGCTTCTCCTTGCCTAAGATGGTTTTGTGACATGTCTAGAGTGGTGCCAGGCACTTTATGTGAATTGTTTTTTAAACATTTCACGTTAAACTTATGGGATGGATATTATTGCCTTTATCATAGAGATGAGGAAACTGAGGCCTAGAGGGATTGGTAACTTGCCCACATTCATATACTTAAAAGGGATGCTGCTGGAATTCATACCCAAAGCCAGTGCTCTTAACTACGGGGATATCCCACCTTTCTATCTAACCCAAGCAACCTGGGAAAATAGAACTACCAGGGTCATTACAAGGTCATTTAACATCATTTGATCATTTCAAGGACACAGTGAGGGATCCAAGATACCCTTCCCGTTTCACGGTTGAAGAAACTGACCGTGAGGGGTTGCAAGATTAAAGTTGTAGTCTTCTTACTAATGGGCAGTACTGTGCTGTGAGTAAACCGGTCCAGTTCTCCTTGTCTGACTCGCCAGTAGCAATAAACAGGAACGATATAGCGTGCAGGAACCGAGATCTGGAGTTTATTATATTTTCCTTCAGTGCATTTTTCCTTTCCCTTGTTGTGTGGGACATGGATGATTTTCTTGGCCTTGTATATATGTAATTGCTTATCTGCTTTGAGATGTAATCGAAGTACAGTGATTCATGTGCTGAGACTGGACACTGTTGTGCTGTCGCCTAAGTCCTTCCACATCTTTCACCAAAAATGCTAATAATTAAATTGCTGGTGGCAACAGAGAAGACGCAGTTGTACGAGGTGTCTGCTGTAGTTTCCCCCAGCACTCAGGTTGGAGAGGTCTAAGAGTTTCCAGGGATTTCAAACAGTGGCCTTTGAAGGCACGTTTTGTACATCTGTCCTTCTCTGGGGAGCTTTGCTCTTCCCATGGGTCCTGGAGGCGAGTCAGAGCTCTCCATTCCAGAAGAGCTGTCAGGAAACCTGTACCTGCCTTTTTCCTGAAATTAATGCTGCTTCCCAGCAGCAAGGGCCCCAGGACATTACCATGTCATTGACACTTTTTTTTTTTTTTTTTCCCTTTGCAGCCCTCTGGTTATCACTCGATTAGAATGCAAAACACTATTTTCTCTCTCAGTGTATTTTCCATTTTTCAAGACTTAGCTGAAGTACCTCCTGTGGGAATACCTCCCTGACTGACTCATTCCCATCTACTCCTCCTGCCTCTTCAGAATGGCTCCTTTGCTCTGGCCAACCACACCGGAAGGTGCACCCCCTCCAGGACCTTTCAAGCCAGCTTCTCCACAGTAGGATGTTGGTGTGTTTTGTTTGGTATCATGGCAGTATCCGGTTTGATTCCAGGAATAGGAATCTTCTTCTTTTTTTTTTTCACTGCATGTTTATTTTTTCCTGGTCATGAGTTTAATGATGTTCATTGTGTAACATTTTTTTTTTAAGATTTTATTTATTTATTTGACAGACAGAAATCACAAGTAGACGGAGAAGCAGGCAGAGAGAGAGAGGGAAGCAGGCTCCCTGCTGAGCAGAGAGCCCAATGCGGGGCTAGATCCCAGGACCCCGAGACCATGACCTGAGCCGAAGGCAGCGGCTTAATCCACTGAGCCACCCAAGTGCCCCTCATTGTGTAACATTTTTAAAAGAGATAAAAACACAGTATGTGAAATCACCCATCAGTTCACCACTGTAGATAACCAGAGTTCATATCGTGGGCCATTTGCTTTTACTCTCAGGTGTGAGAGGCAGTGTGTGTGTGTGTTCTGTCCTTGGGCGTCCGATGTTTTATCATTTTGGACATCTGATGTTTTATCTTCTGGTAGCGCTATGGCAGTCCTGTAAATCTTTTCTGTTCTTTGTCAGAAGCCCCATTTTGGATGCCTGGTGTCCTATCACATGGTGACTGCAGTGGCGCTCTTCCTTAGTAATTCCACAAACACTGTTTCTTCTTGAAACAGCTTACATGATAACTTGAAGGGAAAACAGTATCATGACACAAAGGATTGGAGGCAAAATTAGTTTTGCAATGCACCTTGGAAATTATCTAGACCAGTGACTACAGATTCAATTGTGCTTTTAAGATACTTTTAAGTATCTGGGGAATTTGTTAAACTGCTGTCATCCTGGACCAACAAAAACAGTCTTGGGGCTAGAGCCTGAAATTAGTAAGTTCCCAAGGAGGCTTCTGTGGGCAGCGCAGCACCATTCAGTGGACTAGAATTTGGGAGCCAGTTCAATGATTTATTCATCAACTATCTTTTGAGAGCTTCCCGGGAGACCTGCACACACACCCCCCAGTCTCCTTCCCCGACCCCACTAGGCTTTGGGAATACAGTGATGACCAGGGTAGACATGGTACTCTCCCTTAGGGTGTGTATTTGACTAGGGAAGACAATGAAATACCAAGTAAGCAAAAATAATCATTGTATCATAGTAAGTAGTTTTAAAAGTAAGGCACGGAGAGAGAGTCATTTTAGATCCAATGGTCAGGGGTATCTTCTCAGAGAAAGGCACAAAGTCTCAGGGGTCACAGACTAGGAAAGAACCACTCACAGAAAGCGTGTGGGAAAGGGGCGCCTGGGTGGTTCAGTGGGTTAAAGCCTCTGCCTTTGGCTCAGGTCATGATCTCAGGGTCCTGGGAAAGAGCCCCTAGTCGGTCTCTCTGCTCAGCAGGTAGCCAGCTTCCCTTCCTCTCTCTCTCTGCCTGCTTCTCTGCCTACTTGTGATCTCTTTCTGTCAAATGAATAAATAAAATCTTAAATAAAAAAAAATAAAAGAAAGAAAGAAAGAAAGTGTGTGGGAAAGAGTCCCTAGGTGGAAGGAAGCCTGCCACACACGGACCCTGACGTGAGCAAACGCTTGGGTGTCTTCTGGAATTGAAGAGCAGTATGTCTGCAGCGCAGTGAGACAATGGACACTACAGAGGTGGGTTCAAGGTTGTTTTGACCCAAGAACCCCTGCTAGTAACTGGTGGAATGAAGGCCGGAACCTACTTTCTAGATTTCGTGTCCCATCAGTCTGTGCCTTCTTTGCAGCCGGTTCAGTCTGCTTAGGCTGCTGTAGCACAATGCTATAGACCAGGGGGCTTAAATAACATTTATTGTCTCACATTTCTGAAGGCTAAAAGTCCAAAGTCAAAGTTTCAGCAGGGTTGGTTTATGCCGGGGCCTCAGGTGTCTCCTTGCAGATGGCCGTGTTCTTGCTGTGTCCTCACATGGTCTTAACTGTCCTTGGGCATCCTTGGTGTCTCTGGATACATACAGATTTCCTTTTTTTTAGGATTCCCTAATTATCTCATTTCACCCTAATCCGTTCTTCTAAGGCCCTGTCTTTAAAGACAGTCACATCCTGGGGCCCTAGACATGGGGGCTTCAACATAGGAATTTGTAGGTGACAAATTCCCCCATTTGTCGTGGGAGTCAGTCTAACAAAGGAAACACCTCTTTGTCACCTGGGGAGGGTATACTAAGATAGTACAGCCAAGAGGGGAGTCTGTACTATGATAGTAAAATAACGAGTTGAATTTTTTAAATTGAAATGCCCTGGACAAAAGAGAGACTGGCTTAATGTCCCTACTACCTCTGTTACAGTTGGAGGGGGTAGGAAGCAGTATGGAACTGGCTTATGACATTTTTGCTCCATTAGCTGGGACTTTCTGCAGTTTCAGAACTTTTCCTTTCCAGAAGATTCTGTATCTGCCAGGGTTTTTTGATCCAGCTAATAGAGAATCTACCCTAGCTGGTTTAAGTGAAATTTATAATGGGATATTAGCTGTTTTATAGATTCCTTGAAGGGACATAGAAACATGCTGTCGGTGACATTTCTAAGAACATTTTCTAGAAATACCCCAGGGACTAGCCTGACAAGAGAATGACTGCTGCTGCCACCTCCAGGGCCACATTGCCTCTGCTGTGACCCACACAGCATCCACACCTCTGTGTCACCTATGCCAGTGGAATGGATGTCCTGCGCTTCCACTCACAGAGTTCATTTCCAAATTGAAACTCACATTCGAGTGGCAGGACCTGGTCTCATGGCTGCACCCAGACTGCAAGGGGGGTTTCACAGAATGGGAAGCTGTCAAAGATAGTAGCCCTTTCCTCTTAAAAAAAGATGAGAAAGAACTTATTTGGGGAGCCCACAAATGAAATTATGACAGTGTTCTCTTCAGCCCACTTTTCCAAGTTAGGCTCACATTTGACATCTCCCAGTCCTACCGTGGCAGAATGGTAACACATGAGCAGGGACTGTGCTCATTGTCTGTTACATCTTGGAGAGGGTGTGAGTGAGACACACAGATCATAAAGTAGGAGATGAAGCATGGAGAGATCTTAAGAGTCCCACCAGTAACTGCCCTTCCCTTTCATAATTTCATTACATGAGGCAGAGGGATGCAAAAGGCTGCGAAAGAAAGGCTGGCCCATAGCAAGTGCAGACCCAGCATTCAGGATCCCCTGGGTTCTGTCTCTGGGCTCATCTTGAACCATAGCTGTGATCTTCAGGAGGGTCTTTTCTGGTTGGGTCACAGTGGAAGGTATTGTAGAT
Organism: Mustela lutreola; assembly: GCF_030435805.1. NCBI lineage: Eukaryota > Metazoa > Chordata > Mammalia > Carnivora > Mustelidae > Mustela > Mustela lutreola. The sequence continues at coordinate 165,280,285 of NC_081293.1, read as the reverse complement.
GTCTTCACCCATGTGGTTTATTTGAAACTGGGGAATTCCGTGTGCTCTGTGTCCTTTAGGTGGACTCTAATAATTCTCCTGCACGTGACTGCTCCATCTTTGGATGGGGGTAGGGGGTCAACTGTGTGCAGATGGCACAGCCACACCTGAGCGTAACACATGATGTCAAGGCAGGAGAGCTATTGTACCATCAGGAAGGACACAGCTAAAATCAGAGTATATACTTCCCTGTATGCATGCATTCACAAAGAATTGTTTAAAGTCGACCCTCAGGCATCAGTCATGCTGTCATTTCTGGCACTGAAGATACAGAAGAGGTAAGGATGTATTTAGCGCACCTTGCTGGTCGCTACACTATTTTCCTTAAGAAGTGCTGTGTGAAGCACCATCTAAATAGACACATGTCGACACCTGTCCTCACTTTGGAATAAAATACAAGATTTAAGAATTAGCCTTGTTTTTACTAGAGGCAAGAGAGTTCCTTCAGAATGTCTTACTATTGTTCATAGTGCTTTTTCACACTTTCATGACTTTCTTTATGTACTTCTCTCTTTTGGAAACTTTGTTTTACCCAAAGTGAATTTCAAGGGCAGGAAGAATGGATATTCATTGTGCTTTTCTTTCAACTTGGGTAGTTTTGAAATTTAAAAAAAATACAAAGTTGGGGGGGGAGAGAAGGTGGTCATTATTACCAATATTATTATTGGGCAAAATACATATTAAGAGGGTCTTACAGTAAATATTTATTTGGTAAGTGAGTGAGTAAGTGAATGAATAAAAAGACAAACATACCTTGGAGCCAAATAAGAGTTCAAGGTCCCACTCTGCTACTCACTAGATGTCTTATCATGATCTCTCTAATCCTCAGTTTCCTTATGGGCATACTGTATAATTTTAGTTACTGCATATGCCTGTTTTAAGCGTTAAGTAAAAGAATCTCTGTAAAAAATATGAAATGATGCTGGTCTGGCCTCAGTCAGCATTTCTCTCAAGAGTTTATTCTCCTCTAGGAGATTCCCCCATGAAGATTAACATAACAAAGACAATGGGAAGTTCTCCAACAAAAGAAACCTGTTGACATTTTGAAAATTATGTACACCATTTTTGGTGTGGGTGGAACATTATTAACATGCTCCTAGAATATTTTTTCCGCATAATAAAATTCGGGAAAGGTTACTACAGCGGACGATCAAAGTTACATTCATAACTCTTTTTTTTTTTTTAAAGATTTTCTTTATTTATTTAACAGAGAGATCACAAGTAGGCAGAGAGTCAGGCAGAGAGAGAGAGAGAGAGAAGCAGGCTCCCTGCTGAGCAAAGAGCCCCATGTGGGGCTTGATCCCAGGACACTGAGATCCTGACCCAAGCCGAAGGCAGCGGCTTAATCCACTGAGCCACCCAGGCGCCCCTCAGAAGTGGCCACAGAGCACTTACCAACAGTTTGCTGAGTGCTGATCCTTGTTTGGTATCAGATGGAAAGATCGGGTAGTAGCAAGCAGGTGCTGGGAAGGCGAGTGGGTAACAGACTCAGGGCTCAGCTCCCCTGAAGAAAGGCCTTGTTTGATTTTTACTCTTGGGCATCTGCCTTGAGCTACCTCATGGACCAAACCCTGGAACTGCACGACAGCCTTTCCCAGTGTGGCTGTTCTTCTCTTCGTGACTGTGAACGTCTGTGGTTGAATTCTGCAACTGCCAAGTCTTGTGACCACCTCTACTGCCCTCGAGGGCATTGAGCAAGCCAGCCCAGGCAGGATGCAGCTGTTCTCCAAAGGGTGTGCCGCAGTCCCTTCGGTCCTCCAGGATGTAACGTCGAATCCATCCCAAGGGGTCATTACTGGAAATGCTCATTTACACATGTGGGATCATCATCCCTTTATGGTAAAGATACCCAAATGTGAAGGCGGTGGGAGGGGGTTGGTAAGAGGAGGGAAAAGTGAGTTGTTTTCCATTCCATCCTTTCCCTTTTATGTTGGAAAGTGTTCATTTGTGTGAAATAAAGGAATGCAGAAGAAGGAAACATGGTACAGTAGGACATGAGGGTTTATTCAGGGTTCTCTCGATGCATCTTAACCTAGTGAACTCAGGCTATTCTCTTCCTGTTAGATTTTGCTTTTGACCTTTAAATGGGTTAAAAAAATCAAAGATGAAAGTGCACCTGCTCATTTTCCTTGTAGTTCCTCCTGGAAGGATTTAGAAATAAAAGCATCTCTCTGTTGGAGCTGGCAACCCTTTTAGCCACCACCTTGGGTATGATCTCGATTCTTTCCATTATACCAGGGAAATTTTCTAAGGTTTCTCTTAAGAATGTCTTAAAAACTTTTTTGTTGGTTCTTAAATGTATTCTTTTCTTACTTGGAGTTGGTGTAGACTCTGACAGAAGTAGTTGTGAGTGTTTCTCTCTGTACAGTGTGCTGCGAGGGAGGTGAGTGAATGCCAGTATCTGAAAAGAAAAGATTTCTCAAGGTATGAAACACAGCCATTGGAAAGGGTCCAGATCCCCGTTTCTGGAGCTCCTTATCAATCTTCCTGTCCCATGGCTTTCATCTTTTTTTTCTTTTGATGTGTCTGTGTTTATGTTAATTTTTATATTAAGAAAGTACTGCCTTCGTCAACCATCCTTGCTAAATCTAGTGGAGAGACTTCTTTGAGCAGACGGGGTTGGTTAGCCATGGTTGTATATCTAGAATTCTCTTTGATTATATTCCCTCCTGAGTTGGGAAAATAATCATATGTCACTTTTGATGTTAAATGAAAATGAAGGAAAACAGGGGCTCATCATCCTAGCTTGGTTTCATGAGTGAAAGGGAATAGGTTCCTAAGTTCTGCCATGATGATTTTATGTTCATTGAATTGAAAAAAATTCTGAAATGCCACAGCATAATGTTATGAATGGGAAATGACTACAGGTGTGTGTAAGAACATTTTGGGGACTTTTGCCTCTGAATGTCCTGAGTGGCTGAAACAGGGATGTCCTCCTGAGTCTTCTGACACATAGGCCAGGTCAGATTCAGAAAGCCCTAAACTCCTTACAGTGGAGCTTAACCTTTTACCCAAATCAGTGTTTCCCTCAGTTTTGATCTGTGACTTAAGAAGAGCTGTTTTTCTCCTCTCTGAACTGTAGCTCCCTGCCTGTACTTATTAAGAGGACAATGTGACCCTTGCAGATGTGGCTTGAAGAGGAAGCGGAAATAGGCTTCGACCTTTGTCCCTGTACACCCAGAGAACCTGCTCCTAGATTTGGCTTCTTTTTCTTTCCTTTTCTCTCCCTTTCTTTTGTCCAGCTTATTTCATTGTCTTCTTGCTCATTATCTGGCCATATTCTCTGTAAGACTGCAAACAAAAAAACTATAATCAAGGCTCTCGCCTGACTGAAGCTCTGAGAATTGGTTACATGAAGGCTTGACTCAAGGGACTCAATATTTAATGTGTTCATGATTGGGTTAATGAAACAGGGAGCAGGTGACAAATTTAGTTTATGGAAGCCCCGTGCATGATAGTAGGCATTTGAAAGGGCGGAAAAGAGATGGCAGAGATTCTAATCAAGTAGGGTGGCTTAGATGAAAGGTCACCAATGAAATGTAATGTGAATTATGCTAGGATAATTCATATTATGAAAATAATTTAGGCATATTATATTGTGTCATCACTTCTTATTGCTTTTGAGCCTTCATGGACTAGAGGAGGCGGTACTTCATATTCCTTATAACAGAAGTTTTAATGATTTATTTAAAAAAAAAAGGAATTACCTAGTCTGTGTATTATAAAAATACATTTACCATAGCAGTGATGAAGATAGAGGACTATAAACAGAGGTGTGGGGGCAAAGATAAGGTGCCAGTACTGCTCCTGGGATTCTTTCTCTGCAGGTTCCCATCTAACATTTTCTAGACATTCCTACTTTATATAGTTCATATAGTATCTTCTCTGTTGGTAAAACTCCACTGGTAAAAGAATGAGTCTGCATTCCCCCAAATAGATATTTTTACCTACAAGTTGTATACACATAGTACATCCTCTTTTTAAGCATGATATAAAGCACTTACAGAAACATTTCTTATAGGAAGATATGGAAGCAAAATAAACTTTGCCATTTAATATTTATTAATACTATAAAAGCCTTTAGTCAGATAACACAATGATACCATATTCATGAGAACAGTGTGCTTAAATATGGTTCATCATTTTTAATCTTAGCTTTTTCATGGCATAGCCAGTTGAAGGTTGGTACTTTATTATCTTTGGCCTCATTGTTTTTATTATAGTGTATATACAATATTACGCCCATTTTTAAAGTATGCACTTTGATAAGTTTTGGACTAAGTTGTTTTGATATTTGATTTTAATGGCTGATATCTAATGTGCAAAATACAGTTTGGTCGTGGTAGAGCATTTGACTGCAAAATAGGGTTTGGTCATATCCATTATTCAAAATAATGGATATAAGGGGTGCCTGGGTGGCTCAGTGGGTTAAGCATCTGCCTTTGTCTCAGGTCATGATCCCAGGGTCCTGGGATAGAGCCCCGTGTCCTGTTTCCTGCTCAGCAGCGAGTTTGCTTCTCCCTCTCCTTCTGGCCCTGTCACCCTGCGTGCTCTCTCTCTCTCACAATCTCTCTCGAATAAATAAATGAAATCTTTAAAAGAAAATAATGGGTATAAAATTTATATTTCAGAGAGTTTTCTTGACTGTATCAGGCTTGGATTGCTTGATTTGTGTAGCCCTTTTATTTTCAGATCCGATTAGATCTTTGATTTTTACCTGTAACATATGTTTGATTAAAGTAAATCCATGAAAGTTTGATTTTTACCTTTTTTTGTTGTTGTTGTTGTTTGTGTGCCTGCGTTTATGTTATCAGCGTTATCCTGAATCTGTGTTTTGATTTCAAGAATATTTTTAAGCATTTGCCAGTTTTGAAAACAAATTCGCTTACACTGATGTAATCTTGTTTGTAAATCCACTTAGCCAGGCACAGGTGCATTGCTGTCTTTCACAACAGGCTCAAAGTGAAGAGCTGCGGGCCGTTGGCTCTGTGGCGGGGGTTGGGGTGGAGTTTCCCCTCTGCTCTCTGGATGTCCTACAGTTCTGGTACCATGTGACTTAGAGAATGCACCGGGCAGATTTCGGAAAATGCACATTAGGAGAGCTTAATTTATTTTTAAGGTAGAAACGTTACTTATATGTATTTTGCACATGCACACGCATGCACACGCACACACACGGGCAAATTCTTCTCTGTTGTTGTGTGCCTCAGTGGCTCATCTTGTAGACCTAACTCGATCAAGAGTTGTCGATTTGTTTAAAATAAAGTCACATAACCCTTTCTAAAAATAGCCCATTACGGAGGACCAATTATGTAAAAGTAAGCGACGTCTGCTGCTGTTGAAGCGGTGTGAAAGAGCTGGGATCTCCTCTGCCTTACTGCTTTCCCACCTGCCATTCTCCTGCCTCCTCCGCCCAAGCTCGTGCAGGGCGCTTGGATTGAAGGCAGGAAGGAAAACAGCTTCTCAGATCTTACCATCAGATCTCACTGGGCTTCTCCATTGCTGTCTCTTCGTCTTTAGCTAATGGACCTTGACGTTCTTGTTAGTGATCATTTCCCTCTTTGCCTTTCTTTAGGAATAGCTTAGAGCCACTTCGATCTTTTGTAGACACATATGGTGTTGAGTTCCATCTGTTCCATCTTTTGCAATATATGGAAATGCAGGGAATACCTTTGGGGCTTCAGGCCCCCTCCTGGCTTTCTCGTACTTTCGTCCTTTTATACTCTTTTGCTTCATATATCTTTGATTCATATTTTCTTTTTATATTAAGCAAGTTAAGTTTCTTTTGACTTTCCATAATATATATAGCTTGAATTACTTTCATCTCTTTTGGAATAAATACAAGAGCTTTGAAAATCTATTTTATTGTTCAAAAATTAACCATAATATTTTTGGAATAAAAGTTCTAAATAAATTTAAAATAAGTGAATTCAAAATGTAGTGAATGACTTATTTAAAAGTTTTTGGGAGCAGATACAGGTAAATCCACTGTTGTATGAAAACTTTTTTCTATCCACGAGAACTGTAAAATACAAAATACAAAATATATAGTGTATCTTACTACTTTGCAAATTTTTTTTTGATTCCCAGTTCAGAGGCCAGTTTACAAAAGAGGAACATCTGGGCTCTCTGGTTTTAACTTGGAAGTCAGTTAATAAATTTATGACTTCTGTGTTGTTTCTGGCAAAGAGGTCAGGATTTTAACACTAGGATTACCAGAGAACGGGGGTTCTTTTCTCTGGAAATTGGGGTCAGTTGTCATGGGGACACATTATCAAGGTATATCATGATAGATCTCATCATTTTGGAATTGGGAAGTAGGATTAATTAACTTCTATCCAAGGAATTTAAGGTTTTGTCACCCCAGACCTAAATGCTGAGGGAGCCATTATTTTGTGACCCGGTTCAGAAGTTGGGGTACTGATTTTCTGAACCTCACTATTCTGAATATGTGAATTTGTTCCTTAGTCCCTCATTTCTTCAGAGGAGTGCTTTCTTAGCTAGGCCTTGAGACTTCACAACGAGGATGCTGGAGAAGCTCAGAGGATGACCTCCGGAACATTTATGGTTTGCCTGTCCAGCAGACAGGGCCAGCTCCCATTTTCATTTGCAACTTGTGCTTCTCTACCCCTCCCCTAGGTGCCTGGGTCAAGTTCCAGGCCAAATGATTGACTCAAGGGGTGAGAATTACAGTATGCCTTTACCTTGGACCTTTGTCCCACAGGTTCTGATAGACATTTCTAGATTTGCAGGATTTCTTACTTGCATGCATACCATTGAGTGGGAAAGCAAGGGAAATCCTCAATAAACTGTCAAAACAAATGCTCATACTGTGTAGGCTAAGTTGGGTAGAGGCAAGTGTTTGCAAAGAGCACTTTATTATTATCATGTTGGTGACATTGTAATTAAGCAGGATGATGCCTTGGGTTGTAGTAGTTAGTGGTGCTTGGTTCCCTGAGAGGGGTCAGGGAACTTCTGAGAAACGGGGGATTGGAGTGGAGATGAAATGAGTGGAATGATTTCTTCTTTTTTCTTAGAGAAAAATCTGTTTAAAGATAAACATATCTCATAAAAAGGAGATGAGCAAGGGTGATTTTACTTGTCTCTGTTTCGTCTTGTGGTACATTCTGCAGCAGTGAAGTCTGACTGTGGCACCTTGCTTGTCCTTCCCTTGAACTTCAAACCCTTGAACTTGATCTGAGAAGTAGGTTATAAATAGCACCCTAGGGTCTTGCATGTGGCCAAATATTGTACTATAATTAGTAAGGTTTATGGCCTGCCATTGCCTCTCCAGAATGATGGCTGGTCAGTAAGAATCAGTGCTTTTATTAGCTCTAGGCTTTGAATGGGAGAACATTGAATCTCATTATATATGAGTCCTTTGAAATAACAATAATTGAAATAAATAAACACAAAGTAGGTGGAACTGTAGCATTTAACTGGGCATTCACTTGGTTTTTTAACTCTTATAGGTTTGGCGATATAGAAATGGGGATCATGGGTGTGTTCTGTCAGTTGATTCTACAACGGACAAACTATATATGTTGTATAAATTATGCAAATTGTAGTGGGCCTTAGTTTGTAAAACTATAAAATGAGATTGTTAAGGGGAAGAATGAAAAGCTTCTTAATAATATTGGGGAGGAGTGTGAAATCATTGCAGGGACATATCAAAGGAGAAAGGTGGGAGGGGGTATGTGTAGGAGTCCAGCTGCTTCTATGAGGAAGCAGCAACCATTACGGGTAGTGGGTGAGTGGGAAGCAGTGAAGCTTTTTGTAAAACAGTCCAGGGCTGGGTCTAGGGCATCAAGACAGAATGTGGAGATACAGATGGTAAATTGGTAGGTTGGAAACTTGTCTGGTGATCCATCACTGAAATAAGATAGCTTTATAATGCATTTCAAAGAAATCTATCATGGGAATCTGTAATATAGTCTATGTCCAAAAGGGAGAGGGTTAGAAAATAAAGAATGTTGAAAGAAAGTTCAAAGTTCTTTTGAACACAGCTTGTGTTTATAGAGCTTGCTTTAAGAGGAAAATTAGGCTTTGGATATTAAAAGATAGTTCAAAATGTATACATACATATATATGCTTCTGTATTAAATATGTCTATATTTCATAAGTAAATACTTATGACTATAGATCTATAAATATTTGTATGGATATGTAGAGATCTGTCTATCTAGATCTTATTTTAGGTTTTAATTAAAAGTAACTCTTCTGAGAAATAGAATCATCTTGGGAAGATGTAAGGTATTGTTTTTGGTCTTTTAAAAAAATGCTTGGATATTTTTCATGGTGATAGGAAATCATCTCGTATAATAACATACTGTTTGAACAGCTCCTGAGGTTCTTTTCCTTTGTGCCCTCAAATTTTTATTGAAAAAAATATTTGCAGCCAAATATTAAATTAAAGGTGCAAATTAAATTTTTTGTTATTATTAGAAAATGCCATGATTTTGACTCATCTTTTTCTGGCTTCTCTAAAAAAAAATGATTGCAATCATTTTCAGATATCTTATTTCAGAATTAACATCAAAAAGTATCAGGCCTATATATTCTCCTCCTAACCTTTCCTTCACTCTTCTGGAGTCCTCTTCTCAATAAAAGAGGTCATTTATAAAGAGTTTCTAATCCAGTGTCATTGATACTTTTCCATCTTAAAGTATAAAATGTATGCAGAAACTTCAAGCCTTTTTTAAAATATCAAGTGCCATTAAATTTACCCTCCATCGTGTGAGTAAATCCTATTGCTGAAGTGTCCTACCTCCTCCTGTCTGAGAGTTTTGAACCTTCTACCCTGAAAGCCATGAGGAATTTCAGCTTCTTTCATGGAATCTTTTCTCATAGCTCCTCCCCACCCCACTTCTGCTATTCCATTGCCCTACCTTCCTAAACCTTAAAAATAGCACCTTAAAAAAAAACATTATACACTAATTGTTCTATGTGTCACCATAGTATTATATGGTACAGTAACATTATACAGCATTAATATTATATATGTGTACCTAATGTTATCCCCCACCCCCCAACCTGGCTCATGGCCATATTTTACTCTTAGCCCAGTTGGCCATCTTATAAAGGATGGATTTTCACAATTCATCTGTATAATGCCCAACTGGAAATTACTAATTTTGAAATCCTGAGTTAAAAACAGCCCGTGGATGTTCTAGCTTCAGAATTTAGATTTTAGTAATACTTGGCAATTTGAATTTGCTTGACAACCTGAAATCTTTTTTTTTTTTTTTCAGATTGGTTTATTTATGTGTGTGTGTGTGTGTGAGAGAGAGAGAGAGAGAGAGAAAGAGAGAGAGAGAGAGCAAGCATGAGTGGGAGGGACAGACAGACAGGGAGAGAGAATCTCAAGCAGACTCCACACTATGAGAAGAGCCTGACACGGGGCTCGATCCCACAACCATGAGATCACGAGCTGAACCAAAACTGAGAACCAGATGCCCAACTGACTGTGCCACTCAAGTGCCCCAGAAACATGAAATCTTATGTAGACTTTCAAATCAGTGAAAAATCAGAATTGAGAGTGACTGTTCCCTTATTGTGAAAAAAGTATACACTCAAACCTGGAGTTCTCTGTTTTGTTTTTATAATTCTCCAGTGAATTCCAACACTTGGTTTTTGTTTAAAATGTATTATCAGGAAAGAAAAATAAAAATATTGTCAAGAATACTTTTATAAATCATTCATATCAATGACTACCTTTAATTTTCTATATAAATATTTATTTAACAATGTGGAAGGCCAAGCTGGCATCCAATACGCAGAAGTATTTCTTTCGGGACCAGTGTAATGTTATGGAGTTGACCCTTGGACAATGCAGAAGTTGGGGCACTAAGTCCCCATGGAGCCCAAAACCTGCATGTAACTTTTTTGACTCCCCCAAAACTTAACTAAGAGCCTACTTTTGGCTTTACCAATAACATAACTAGCCAATAAACACATGTTTTGTATATGTATCATATACTTTACTCTTAGAATAAAGTAAGCTAAATAAAAGAAGATGTTATTAAGAATATCATAAGGAAGAGAAGACATATTTACTGTGCTGTACTGTATTTATGGAAAAAAAAAAGCCATGTGTAAGTGGACTCTGCAGTTCAAGCTGTGTTATTCAAGGATCAACTATAGAACATGTGGATTAAGCAGAAACTAAAAAGGCTTTTGGGAAAGTGAACACCAAGTTTAGAATTATTCTGACTTGTGTCCAGTTAAAGTCAGGGAATAGACCCATTGACCTTAGCAGAATTACCGCCATACTCTACTTTCTGTTTATCTCAGTTGAAGGCCTTCCATAAAAATAAAACAAAAACAAGGCCGGCCCAAAGATGAATGGCCAGTATTCTGAAGACTTTGAGGAGAAGCCTCTTTAAATTCTGGGGGAAAATGCCAGATTTTATTTATGATGGCAGATCACTCATTTTATTTTATTTTTAAAATTTTTTATTTTTTTATTTTTTTTTGAAATTATAGATTAATATATTTTTTTTAGATTTTAATTTTTTATTTTTTATAAACATATATTTTTATCCCCAGGGGTACAGGTCTGTGAATCACCAGGTTTACACACTTCACAGCACTCACCAAATCACATACCCTCCCCAATGTCCATAATCCCACCCCCTTCTCCCAAACCCCCTCCCCCCGGCAACCCTCAGTTTGTTTTGTGAGATTAAGAGTCACTTATGGTTTGTCTCCCTCCCAATCCCATCTTGTTTCATTTATTCTTCTTCTACCCACTTAAGCCTCCATGTTGTATCACCACTTCCTCATATCAGGGAGATCATATGATAGTTGTCTTTCTCTGCTTGACTTATTTCGCTAAGCATGATACGCTCTAGTTCCATCCATGTTGTTGCAAATGGCAAGATTTCATTTCTTTTGATGGCTGCATAGTATTCCATTGTGTATATATACCACATCTTGATCCATTCATCTGTTGATGGACATCTAGGTTCTTTCCATAGTTTGGCTATTGTGGACATTGCTGCTATAAACATTCGGGTGCATGTGCCCCTTTGGATCACTACATTTGTATCTTTAGGGTAAATACCCAGTAGTGCAATTGCTGGGTCATAGGGCAGTTCTATTTTCAACATTTTGAGGAACCTCCATGCTGTTTTCCAGAGTGGCTGCACCAGCTTGCATTCCCACCAACAGTGTAGGAGGGTTCCCCTTTCTCCGCATCCTCGCCAGCATCTGTCATTTCCTGACTTGTTGATTTTAGCCATTCTGACTGGTGTGAGGTGATATCGCATTGTGGTTTTGATTTGTATTTCCCTGATGCCGAGTGTTATGGAGCACTTTTTCATGTGTCTGTTGGCCATCTGGATGTCTTCTTTGCAGAAATGTCTGTTCATGACCTCTGCCCATTTCTTGATTGGATTATTTGCTCTTTGGGTGTTGAGTTTGCTAAGTTCTTTATAGATTCTGGACACTAGTCCTTTATCTGATATGTCGTTTGCAAATATCTTCTCCCATTCTGTCAGTTGTCTTTTGATTTTGTTAACTGTTTCCTTTGCTGTGCAAAAGCTTTTGATCTTGATGAAATCCCAGTAGTTCATTTTTTCCCTTGCTTCCCTTGCCTTTTGCGTTGTTCCTAGGAAGATGTTGCTGCGGCAGAGGTCGAAGAGGTTGCTGCCCATGTTCTCCTCAAGGATTTTGATGGATTCCTTTTGTACATTGAGGTCCTTCATCCATTTTGAGTCTATTTTTGTGTGTGGTGTAAGGGAATGGTCCAATTTCATTTTTCTGCATGTGGCTGTCCAATTTTCCCAGCACCATTTATTGAAAAGGCTGTCTTTTTTCCATTGGACATTCTTTCCTGCTTTGTCGAAGATTATTTGACCATAGATTTGAGGGTCTATTTCTGGACTCTCTATTCTGTTCCATTGATCTATGTGTCTGTTTTTGTGCCAGTACCATGCTGTCTTGATGATGACAGCTTTGTAATAGAGCCTGAAGTCCGGAATTGTGATGCCACCAACGTTGGCTTTCTTTTTCAATATCCCTTTGGCTATTCGAGGTCTTTTCTGGTTCCATATAAATTTTAGCATTAATGGATGGTACTTTGATAGGAATTGCATTAAATGTGTAGATTGCTTTAGGTAGCATAGACATTTTCACAATATTTATTCTTCCAATCCAGGAGCATGGAACATTCTTCCATTTCTTTGTGTCTTCCTCAATTTCTTTCATGAGTACTTTATAGTTTTCTTAGTATAGATTCTGTGTCTCTTTGGTTAGATTTATTCCTAGGTATCTTATGGTTTTGGATGCAATTGTAAATGGGATTGACTCCTTAATATCTCTTTCTTCTGTCTTGCTGTTGGTGTAGAGAAATGCAACTGATTTCTGTGCATTGATTTTATATCCTGACACTTTACTGAATTCCTGTATAAGTTCTAGCAGTTTTGGAGTGGAGTCTTTTGGGTTTTCCACATATAGTATCATATCATCTGCGAAGAGTGATAATTTGACTTCTTCTTTGCCGATTTGGATGCCTTTAATTTCCTTTTGTTGTCTGATTGCTGAGGCTAGGACCTCTAGTACGATGTTGAATAGCAGTGGTGATAATGGACATCCCTGCCGTGTTCCTGACCTTAGCGGAAAAGCTTTCAGTTTTTCTCCATTGAGAATGATATTTGCGGTGGGTTTTTCATAGATGGCTTTGATGATATTGAGGTATGTGCCCTCTATCCCTACACTTTGAAGAGTTTTGATCAGGAAGGGATGTTGTACTTTGTCAAATGCTTTTTCAGCATCTATTGAGAGTATCATATGGTTCTTGTTCTTTCTTTTATTGATGTGTTGTATCACATTGACTGATTTGCGGATGTTGAACCAACCTTGCAGCCCTGGAATAAATCCCACTTGGTCGTGGTGAATAATCCTTTTAATGTACTGTTGAATCCTATTGGCTAGTATTTTGTTGAGTATTTTCGCATCTGTGTTCATCAAGGATATCGGTCTATAGCTCTCTTTTTTGGTGGGATCCTTGTCTGGTTTTGGGATCAAGGTGATGCTGGCCTCATAAAATGAGTTTGGAAGTTTTCCTTCCATTTCTATAAAAATTTATTTATTTGACAGAGATCACAAGTAGGCAGAGAGGCAGGCAGAGAGAGAGGAGGAAGCAGGCTCCCTGCCGAGTAGAGAGCCCCATGCGGGGCTTGATCCCAGGACCCTGGAATGATGACCTGAGCTGAAGGCAGAGGCTTTAACCCACTGAGCCACCCAGGCACACCAGATCACTCATTTTAGAAGGAATGCTGAAACAGACATGGTGACAAGTAAAGGGAGAGGATAGTAGCCAATTTTGAGTTTTTCCTCTCTATCAGACATGATACTAATTGTTGAGGCCAGTCCTTTTTTAAAGTAAGCTGTGCCCAACGTGGGGTTCCAACTCAGGACCCCAAGGTTCCGAGTCACATGCTGCACCAGCTGAGCCAGCGAGGTGCTCTGAGGCAAGTTCCCTAACATCCTTCAAATAGATAGGTTTGAGGATACTTGTAACCTGGATCAAGATAGGAAGCTCTGATGGAGTTCATCTCTTACCCTGTATTACACAATTAGTAGTGGTTAGGCTAATATTGAGATTTAGGTCTGTAGGCCTCTAAATACACAGACTCTTTCCAGCACATCTGGCTTGACCTCACTGTAATTAATTTTGAAGCTCTGTTTTTAGGTATGTTAATGTTTAGGATTTTTATATCCTCCTACTGAACTGACTCTTTTACCTTTATGAAATGACTTTATCCATGCTAAGATTTTGTGCCCTGAAATCTACTTTATTCTGGTATTAAGATAGCTACTCCAGTTTTCTTTTGGTTAATGTCACTATCTTAAAGTTAACTTGTGCCCTTCTATGTGAATAGCTTTTCTTTCAGCAGTATGTAACTGGGTCTTGATTTTTTTAAAAATCTGACTATCCCAGCCTTCTAATTGTGATGGTCAGATCATTTGCATTTAATGTAATTGTTGATATGTCTATATTTTTATCTATTATCTTGGTGGTGTCTATGTTCTATTTGTTCCATTTGTTATTTACTCATTTCCTCTTTTTCTCCCTTCTTTTGGATTATTTTTTTTTAATCTTATTTTATGTCTTCTACAGGCTTAGCAACGTCTGTTGGCTTCTGTTGGGACGCCTGGGTGGCTCAGTCGGTTAAGTGTCTGCCTTCAGCTCAGGTCATGATCTCAGGGTCCTGGGACCGAGTCCCACATCAGGCTGCTTGCTCAGCAAGGAGCCTGCTTCTCCTCCCTCTGCCTGCCACTCCCCTTGCTCCTGTTCTCTTTCTTTCTGACAAATAATAAATAAATAAATCTCTATTGGCTTCTGTTGGTTATTTAATGGTTACTTTATGTTTTTAGCGCACATCTTTAACTTACACTATACCTGTAAGTGATCTACCATTCTCGCATAGGATAGAACTGAAAATACTGTACTTCTCTTTCTTTCCTTCAGAACTTTGTGCTATTGTCATACATTTTATTCATAAATACATTTCAAGCTGTGGAGTACATTACTCTTGTTTTTGTTAAAACGGTCAACTTCCTGGTAAAGTACTTAAATGATAGCAAATTAAAAAAAAAAAAACGTGTTACTTAAATGACAGCAAATTAAAAAAACAAACAAACATGTTATTAGCATTTCTGGTGCTCTTTATTCCTTTTCTTCTTCAGTACATTTCATATGCCTGAAGGATTTCCTTGAACACATCTTGGTGCACTGGTGATAAATTCTTTTAGCTTTTGGATGTCTTAAAAGTCTATATTTAACTTTTGTCTTTGAGAAACTTTTTATTGGATGTAGAATACAAAGTTAATGGGTATTTTTTTCTTTAAGTGCCTTAAAGATAGTTCTCTACCTTCCTCCGACTTGCACTGTTTCTGACATAAAGTCTGCTGTCATTCTTTGTTCCTCTATACATAATGTGTATATCTCTCATTATGCCTTTAACTTGTGCTATCACAATTTTAAGCAGTCTCTGTTGTGGGTGACATAGTTTTGTCCATGTTTCTTATGCTTGGCCTTGTTAAGTTTATTGGATCTGTGATTTGTGTTCTCATCATACTTGGAAAAATTGTCATTATTTATTTAATGCATCTTTTGTCCCTGCCCCTCCTTTAGAGTCTTAAGTTACACATGAAATGGGCACTTGATGTTGCATGGGTCACTGATAATGTGTTCATTAAAATTTTTTTTCCATTTATTTCATTTTGGGTAGTTACTATTTTGGTCTTCAAAATTTATTAGCCCCTTTTTCTGCTAATTCCATTAGTGGTTCTCCCCCCCACACACACCTAATGCATGGTAGTTTTCATCTCTAAAATTTTATTCAGTTCTTTTTAATATCTTTTCAATGTCTCTACTTAACTTTTGAATGTATGGAATGCAGTTACACTACTATTCCAGTTTCTTTGCTAATAATAACATCTGTATTAGTTATAAGTCACTTTTCATTGGCTTATTTTTCTTCACACAAAGGGCCATATTTTCCTGAATATTTGCATTTCTTGTATTTTTTTAATTACATATTCTAATAGCTTTTACCATTTTAGGTGGAGATTTTAAATTCCTATAAATATTCATCACCTTTATTCTGGGATACAGTTAATTTAATCCTTTTGGATCATTTGAGATTTTTTTTTTTAAGGACAGAGTAGTGGTTAGTCTAGGGTTACTATTACTCCACTGCTAAGGCAAACCCCTTCTCTACCAAATGCCTCATGATTTATGTTTTCCAGTTTGACTACTGGGAATGGGCCTTCTGTGAGTTTCAGACAGCATTCCTTCTAAATCTTCAGGGTGGTTCTTTCCTGAGATTCACGTAGTTTCTTTATGTGCCTGCACTAACCAGTATTCTCCTGAACACTCAAGGCAGAACTTCTGCAGACCTTCGCAGTTGTGTTTCTGGGTAACTCTATCCTCTTCTACTCTAAGCTTCCTTGGTTCCCCCAGAATCCCAACTCTTATTTCCTCAACTCCAGGAGTCTGCTAGGCTCTATCTGTGCTCTTCCTCAGTGCTCCTTGGCCTGGGCATTATCCCAAGGCATTAAGCTGGGGGCAATTCTAGAGCTGACTTCATGTGTATCCCTCTCTTGAAGATCACTATCATTCAGTGCCCCACATGCAGTGTCTTGAAAACCGCTGTTAACTTAGATTTTATCCAGTGTTTTGGTTGTTTCAGGCGGCAGATTAAATCTTGTTCCTATTACTCCATCTTGGTTGGAAGCAGAAATATTAGGTGCAAATTTACACTGAAGTATTTATTTTTTTCTTCTTTTTCAGTTTGGCAGCTTGATGGGAGACTATTTCCCTTTATCTTGGTTTTTACTTTTTCATTACTGGCTTTTTAAATTTTTTTTTTTAACGAAGGAATATAGTTTCCCTTAATGTGTTTTTTCAACTGTCTGAATTTTCTTAAGTGTTTGAAGTGGAGATGAATGAGACCTTGGGTTCTTGATACTAGCCCCAGACTTGGACAAAAGCTAACCGGTGTCCAAAGATCCCTGATGGGTGGTGTCTGTTTTGTTGATTCCAGGGTTGTGTGAGTGATGATTATTTGCATGGATGTAGGTGATGTCTACCTTTTATGTTGTTTTTTGTAGATATTAAAGTATAATGGCCTAGGATTGCTTTTTTTTTTTTTTTTAAACAACTCCTCGTTAAATTTCCCAGAATCTAGCAAATAACAAGTATATGCAGCACAAAAAAACATGCTCAAATGAGATGTAGGTTTTCAGTTGGCAAGTTCTTCTATTTATTTTAAGTGAAGTTGTTATTCAAGGGACACAGGGTGTTGAACAATGATTTCCCTAAGCAGTACTTCCATATGCCATGAATGTAAACTTAAAAATGGTGGCTTAAAGGGAACTTACTTTCTTTTTACTCTGTGGAAAAAAGTGCTGTTACTTTCTTTACTTCACATTAGAAGGCATGAATTTTAATATACAGTTTTTTTTAACTTTTGGCAAATGACAGTTGACCTATAGTCCCTTATCTTTTTAAATGATAACATTTGCTATGGCCGTGCTTTTGATGTCTCGTAGGGCTTTCTTGGTTAATAGTGCTCTCTTGAACAAAATGGCATGCTTTTATCAGCCAATCTGATTTAGAGACATGACTTTTGAATCTACTCGTTCTTACGCTGTTATGAAAAGTAGTATGTTTCAGAGTAAAGAAAAATGCTCTTGTTTGATAAATATTATTAAACAATTATTATCTTTTAGACCTGGGCTATGTTTGGAATGTGTATGGATAAAGACTTGGTGCCTGTCTCCATTGATGAGTGCATTCGTTATCAATCGATAATATAACATGTTGTGGTAATCATTTGCTAGTCTCTATTTGTTTAATAAGTGTTTCTTGAGAATCTGCTGTGCATCAGATACTGTACCTGTCTGTGTATTCAGAGCAGTGAATAGTTACCTACTTCTCTGGAGGTAATATTTTAATGAGGCGATGAGGAGGTGGGAGCATAGGAAATAAAATAAAGGTAAATTAGTGTAATGGGGTAGATCTTCACAGTGGGAAGGGTTTATTTTCATTCTGTAGTCAGAAAGGCCTTTATTTGTGAGGTGACATTTAAACAGAGACCTTAAAAAAGTAAGAAGAGAAATCATGCAGCTGTCTGAGGAAAGAGTGTTCTGCAGAGGCAAGTATAAAAACTAGCAAAGGAGAGTGTGCTGGAGTGTGTGTGTCTGAGGAACCACAAAGAGGCTGGAGTGGCCAGTGGAATGACCAAGGGGAGAATGGCAGGAGGTAAGTTCCCCAAGGTGGGGAGGAGACGGAGATGGGATGGGGAACCATATCACCTGGCCTTTATTGGCATGGTGTGAAGGATGTGAGCTTTCTCTTTTTTTAAAGATTTTTTTTAAAGACTTTATTTATTTATTTGACAGACAGAGATCACAAGTAGGTAGAGAGGCAAGCAGAGAGAGAGAGCAAGGGAAACAGACTCCCTGCTGTGCAGAGAGCCCGATGCAGGCCTCGATCCCAGGACCCTGGGATCGTGACCTGAGCCGAAAGCAGACGCTTTAACCCACTGAGCCATCCAGGCGCCCAAGGATGTGAGCTTTCTTTGTGAGCTGGAGGCAAGGGCTTGGGAGGATTCTGCAGAGAGTGAGATTTGATGAACTCTGGTGTTAGAGGTACCTGTGGGTTGCTGTCCTGTGAAGCAGGGGAAGAAACTTTGGGGGTGACATGGGGTTAGTTAGAACTTGTTAAAGTAGTCCACGTGAGATTCTGAAGAGCTTGAGCTGGGATGCGGGTACTTGTGCAGTGAAAGTGGTCAATTCAGGTTGTATTTTATGAGACTGATGCACTACCTACTGCGCTGACGAGGCACCTTCAGGTTGTATTTTAAAGAACGCTTCCTTGGGTTTGCTGAAGGATTGGATGTCTGATGTGAACAAAGAGGAGAATCATTATCCAGGATGGCTTTAATGTGTTTGGTCTTGAACTGTTAGATGAGAGTTATGTTTAATGGGGTGATTAGGAATGGGGATCAGGGGATTTGGAAGGGTGCATAGGATTTAAGAATTTGACTTTGGATCTGGTATATTTGAAATACATATTAGACACAAGTAGAGATATCAGGTAGATAATTTGATGTATGAGTGTGGAGTGAGAGGAGAAGTTTGGGCTAGAGAACAAATTTGTTATGGCATATTATGATGAAAGTAGGAGGAACAAACTGATGTACTTTGAGCACTAGACAAAAATAATATGGAAGAGCATCTAAAACAGAGCATACTCTATGCAAATGAAGAATCTGAAGTCTAGGAAAGTAGAGTGAGGTGCCCAGGGGCATGAGGTTGTTGGTGAAACCCATGCCACTCAGCTCTTCATCCATTTTTTCTAACCCAGCACGCAATCTGTCATCTGTGAAGTTATAGTAATAGAATGGGGGGAAGTCCCACTTATATAAAAGCCAGAGATAATAAACAGTGGTGATGGGCCCTGTTTAAGAGCACAAATTCTGGGGTGCCTGGGTGACTCAGTGGGTTAAAGCCTCTGCCTTCAGCTCAGGTCATGATCCCAGGGTCCTGGAATCAAGCCCTGCATCATGCTCTCTGCTCAGCAGGGAGCCTGCTTCCCTTCCTCTCTCTCTGCCTGCCTCTCTGCCTACTTGTGATCTCTCTGTCAAATAAATAGATAAAATCTTAAAAAAAAAAAAGGCACAAATTCTGACACACTTCCTAGGTTCTAATCCCTATGGGGCCTTGGATAAATAATCTAGCTTCTCTGGGCTTCAATTTCCTTATATGTAAATTGATAAGGTTGATAATATTCACCCCATAAACTGAGAAGATTGACAGGATATATGTCAAGCACTTCAAACAAAACCCTGCTAAATGTTGTCCAAGATTCTTCTTTCAGAATGGAAGCTAAGACCTTTTCTTAGAACTTCTAGGGAACCCAGAATTGGCTTGATATCTGGGGGTACTCAAATATTATGTATAAGCCCTAGTGAAGTCAGACATTCTCATATCCCTTCAACCCGGAGTTGTCTGTTCTCTCCCTGGCATTTGGATCTACTGGAGCTTGTAATTGGTAACAAACTCTGCTCTTTTGCATTATTTTGTTCTTAAATTGATTATATTCTGTGAGACTGGCTTATCTGCCTTTTTATTAAGCATTCATGATTTTGTGACACCTCATTTTCTCCACTGATGGCTTTTATGAATGCCTTTCTTTTTTTGGGGGAATGCCTTTTTAATACAGATCTTAATCTTGCCTTAATGTTTTAGGCAATGTCTTGGTTATCTACACTGTAACCTCTCATTGGTGTGTTGTTACATTATCAGTGCATCATTGTGTACAGATAAAAACAAGTAAGCTCTTGTTTTCAAGTCCCCATCCTTTGTGGTTAAGAGTTGATTTGTGGCAGTTTCTTGAGGGTAGAATAATTGAATATGATTTATTAGTGAAAATGTTAAGCTTTTCAGAGAGAATGAGATTATTGATTGGAATCTTTTGATTATAAAGAAGGTTTGGTATCTAGTTTTGCTCAAGACATGTACAAGTCACTCTCTACTTCACTGGGTAGCTTATAATGTCTGCTTATTTCCTTCTTGTGCCTGACATGCTAAGTGTTAAGTAAAGTGATTTATCAGATGTGTTATTGTCCATAAATGGTTGATAATTTCTATAGCAAGCAGTAGAGCAGCAGCAATTTTATTTTGTATAGATTGTGAATTATCAACTGAATACCCCCCCCCCCCCCATGCTGGTGTGCTTGCGCTAATTTTTGTCATGTGCTGTTTGTGGAATTTTTATTTAGCACATTCTCATCTTCTACCCTTTCCCCATGTAACAAGTTTTATTTATCTTTGTTGTCCTGGATGTGAGTTTTACTGATAGTGTTTGATGAGTTCTTGATCCTTTCTCATTGTCTGTGGACCAGTATCCTCTTCCACATTTTTGTTTTAAAAATATTTATTTATTTACTTGAGATGGGGGGAGGGTGCATGTGCATGTGCATGAGCTGGGGGGAGGTACAGGGAGAGGAGCAGATGCCCTGATGAGCATGGAGCCTGCCCTGAGCTGAAATCAAGAGTCAGTTGCTTAACTGACTGAGCTGCCTAGCCACTCCTCTCTTTCACACTTTCTGGCGTGATCTTCCTTCCTGTCATAAGGCAAATAAGAACTGAGTTTGGGGCCTGGGGTGTTCATTTCTTGGTCACCGATTTCTCTGGACTACAGTGATATCTGTTCCAGTGAGTAGAGTTGCACTAAAATGATAGATAAACATTCTCAGAGAATATTACTCTCTATTACCTTGCAACTGGTTGCTTGTATTCCATTAGGGACTAGAGATCTTTTACATTGGCAGTGTGCTCTCATTTGAGCCTACAGGCTGGCACTCTTGATCCAGTAAGCTAGAAGTAGGTTGCATGGTGCAAAGAAGGGCAGTCTAGGGCTTCTCTTTGCCATTGAATCATAGAATTTTAGGGCTGACAGGGTCACTGAAATCTTGGAGGTCTGGTTCTTCATTTTATTGATAAGTAAAGGAAACTCATAAATGGGAATTGTCTTTGCCAACATGAAAGTTCATAGGAATACAGGAACCTTAACTAAAATGTCATTTGAGTCCTGTATTGCACCCATGTTGAAACAGAACAAGAAGCAGAGCGTCAGTGTCGAAACAGTACTGGGTTTTCAATTTGAGGATGGGGTTTTTATGCCCAGTTCTATTGTTACATAGTAGTTGTGATTTGGAATAAGTAACTTCTATTGTTTTTGATGTTCATTATGCATTGAATAGTCAATTTATCAGTGACCCTCCTTTTATCTAAAATTGGTTGTCTATTCATATACATTGAGTTGTGCCATATTTGATACTTAAAAGGTATCAAGGCTCAAGGTTGTAATTTGGTAAAAAATGTTGACTAATATGGAAATATAGTATGACCCCATTTTCTTCTCTTCTCCCGTTTCCTTGAGGTCAGAGGAAATATATTTTTTAACTCCTATAATTGTATATTCTTATCTGCTTTGACAGCTACACCTCAGGGTCTCGCCTCTCCTGAAAAGAATTACAATAATTGGGCATTCTGTGACCTTGCTGTCACAATAGATGGGTACTGGAGACTCTGGAAGGATTTTTATCAGCAGTGTTCATCAGTGTTTCCCTGTTAAACCTAAGGAAAGTAGTTCATAAGATGTCTCAACTAATGGTTTCAACTTGAGGCTGCAGCTCAGGCTGAACTGGTTATCACTGTCATAACTAAGAAATACATGGTTACTGTTAAAATGTTAAGAAAGATAATAATAATTCTAAATCCACTACCCCAAGAGAACTGCTTTAAGCATTGTATATACTTTGTCTTTCATTTTATTTTATTTTATTTTATTTTGTTTATTCATTTGACAGAGATCACAAGTAGACAGAGAGGCAGGCAGAGAGATGGTGGGGGGGGGGGGAAGCAGGCTCCCCGCTGAGCAGAGAGCCCAATGCAGGACTCGATTCCAGGACCCTGAGATCATGACCCAAACAGAAGGCAGAGGCTTTAACCCACTGAGCCACCCAGGCACCCCTATACTTTGTCTTTTAAAATATGTGCTTATAGAATCTCATCTATACAATTGTACGTACTTATTGCAAGTATGTGTAATAACTGGTCGCTGTTTCACAGCATGCTCCTTTCACTGCATGTTACTTCTTGATCACTTTCTCATGTGCTTGTGTTTCCTTGTGTAACATTATCCTTAATGGTGGTATTTCTTTGTCAAATACAAAAAATCAAACCCTTACTGTTGGATGTTCTAAAACAAAAGTGCAGAGTCTACCTGTGGTGTAATTTCCCCTATTTGTGTCACTTAAATATATGACCTTTTTACCTAGAATTCTAATCATAAGATAAAATTTGATAGCACAGAAACTGGACATTTAGTTGCTCTCACTGGAAAATCCTGTTGAAGGATTTCTATCTAATTGCTCCTTGTTATTTCATACTGATCTCATTAAATTTTCGCTTTAAAACGTTTTGACCTCACTTTAAATGGGCTCAGCATACATGTAAAGAGAGGATTTTCTCAGCTACTGGGCTCCATACCAAAGGTGTAAAAGCTTGCCTCACTCACTCTTACTTCATTAATGAAAGCAGCAGTATGAATATGGTAGTTTTAGTAGAAGACACCTCATGTGTGATGGGGACTGAAAATTCAGATGTTCATTGGTGCTAGTCATGAAAGGGCAGGGCCGGGTAATAAATAATAGGGGTTATGCGTTATGTATTTCATCTAAAGGGGTCATTTGTTGTGTAAATCAAACTAAGTTGTGAACATTGGAAATGAGGATTCTGAGTTAACAGGATTTTCTGATTTTTCTAGAAAAGCTGGAAATTAAATTTATTTATGAAAAACTCCTCATTCATACATGTTGGCTATAATTATAATTGTTTTACAACACAGTGCTGAGGAAACAGGAGGCATCTGTAGATTTAATGTAGTCCACATACAGAGGTAGCCTGGGCGGGGGGCAGGTCTTCAGCTCTTTGGGAATCTGGACATCCTTTGGAAAGAGAAGTTTTGCTTTCTATGCTCATTTTTTCAGGGTTACTTTAAGGGTAGGTATGATATATAAAAACCAGAAGATTTTAAGTAGGAAATTACTTAAGGAAAAAGAATGAGTAACAGTTTAAAACTATATTAATGCATCTCTAAGGCCCCCAAATGAAATTCTCTTTTAAAATCTTCAGTTTTCTGTATAATACAGTAAGTACTTGATAATTCCACCTTATCAACAGGAATTGTGGCTGCGTTCCTCATCCTGTACGTAATCCGTAAATAACTTTCCATTGAAATAATAATGTGAGAATTGGAGACAGTTCTGATATCACTCATACTTAAGTGTGGAATACATTTGAAGTGCTTATTTCAATAAGGTTGATGATTCTGGGGGGATCTTGGAGATTCACTGAGCCCGAAGCAATATAATATGTCACAGTATAGGAATGTTAATACTCCTAGCTTCTCTGTCTGCTTCCCCTGTTTAAGTCCCTTTCCTGTTATTTAGTCTTTGTTGTACAGAGACTAACCTACCTCTCAGAGGAGAAGGACCAGCCTAAAGTGGACATGAACACCTCTGAGTGGGTGAACTTGTTGGTAGGCACCATTTTTAGGCCTAGAAGCTAGTCTTATTGGTCCATTTGGTCTTACATCTTGCTCTTTAGAAAACTCCTACTGACTGGAGTAGACATGATCCCTTTTATCGTCACACAACATTGGAGATGGTAACTAAGGAGCAGGGATTGAAGTCTGTTCTAGCTAGTACAGAAGTTATGTCCTTTCCATAGAACCAAACAGGGTTTGACTTACTTTCCTGATTGAGGATTATCCAGATTCAACTTGGGTTTTGCATTATTGTTACTTTGTCATCTGGAAGAGATACATGGTTCCACTGATGTTGATTTTCAGGATACACACGCCTGTCCAGAGTGTACCTGAAGTTCTATAGCCAGTAGTGGTTACTGGCTATAGATATCTCCAAGCTGTTTGTTCTTGGCCTCACTTGACATATTGATCTAGGTCCTCATCCAGTTGTGTGGCGTGATGACATCAGCACTTATCACCATTAAACCTTTTCTGTTGTTCCTCCCTACAAAGTTTTTGAGGAGTCGGAAGTCCCCAAAATAGAGATGGCTATTTTTCAAAAGGACTTTGATCTCACCACCATATTTTTCTCTATCTGCATTTATATGGTTTGGGATCTTCACTCAGCAACAATAATGACTTCACAGCATTTGTTAGATATAAGACACACTCATTTTATAAAATTCAGAGAATGTAGAAAAACAAAGAAGACAGTTACAAATCATCTCTAAATCATCATACCTTCCAGAAATAAAATATTATCACTTTTGGAGTATTATGCAAATTTATGAATAGAAGAATGAATGACTAGATAGGTAGGTTGGTGTGAATAATTTTAAAATAGTGTGTCTATGCTGTACATGCTGTTTTAGAATCTAAAGCATTACATTTAATGGAATGAAACTGGAGGGATTTTTAAATTTCTGAGTAATTTTTTTCATCATGTAAGACTGATGATTCACAGACCTATACCCCTGAAGCAAATAATACATTATTTGTTAATTATAAAATTTTTTAAAATAAAAAAAAAGATTCAAGAAAATTAAAAAAAAATAATATCTAGAATAACACCTCCAAGATAAGAGAAAGAGTTAAGAACCATTAGGAGTTTGGGGTCATTATGGTACTGCCACAAAGCAACCATCAGAACAGCTGGAAGGAAAAATACTGAAAATATAATGTTTGTATGAAGATATGGGACAACCAGAAGTCTTATACACTCTGGGTGGGAATGTAAAGTGACAGAGGCCCTGAGGAAATTGTTTCTCATAAAAATAAGATTTTAGGACCCCAGTAATCCACTGATATTTACTTCCTAGGATTGAAACCTCATGTCTACAAAAAGATTTGTGAATAATAAGTACTTAGAAACAATTTCCACAAACAAAATGTGATACATACATACAACAGAATTGTATCCATCGATAAAAGGACTATAAAGATACATAACATAGATGACTTGTAGACATTACATTAAGCAAAGAAGGCAGACACAAAAACACACATATTACATGAGTCCATTTATATTATGTTTAAGAGCAGTAAACTGTCTTTGGTGCTGGAAATCAAAACAGTGGTTGCCTATGAGATGGTTGGAGGATAGGCTGAAAAGGGAACTTTCTACAATGACATCTGCGTTCTATATTTTCACTGGGGTATTGGTTAAACGAACGTATGTGTTTGTCAAAACCCATCAAACTGTACACTTAAGATCTGTGTACTTTATTATGTATAAGTATACCTCAACTTGAGAATTGTTTAAACTAACTAAATTTAAGCATCTTACATATTATGGATTGTCTTCCTGTGGAAAAAAATGAGAAGAATGAACAAACTGGTGTTTCCTCCCACTGCCCCTTATGTTGCTTGAATTCATTTTTCTTTTTTCAGGTTTTACAGCATTCATACTCAGATCTGCAGTCATAATCCCCTAGTTGTTCTATATTTAAATAGATTCTGTGCTTGCCACGGGTCCTTTTGCCACAGTTTTTCCATTTCTAAATTCTTTATTTTGATTCATCTCTTGTTTATCCAGATTTCATGGTCAAGTAGTTGTTTTTTTTTTTTTTTTTTTTTTTTTTTTTTGGTTTGTTTATTCTAAAGGAATACTCATGGATTATCTATTTCCTCAGTTTTTTAATGTTTGCAAATGCCTGTGTTTTGCTTTTGTGCTTGAACCACAAATTAACTGTATTTAATAATACAAAATTCTTGGGACATATGTTTCTTTTTTTAAACACATGGCCCCATTATCTCCTGACATTGAACATTATTGTGAAGATGTCTGTAGTCACACTAGTTATGTGGTCTCTCTCCCTCTAGTAGATGGCTTGCTTTTTACGCTTGATGTCTGAAGTATTTTTATTCTTCTGTTCAGCAACTTAAGCTATTGCTTCAATTCTTTTGTATTATGTATAAATTTTCCCTGGCAGGAGAATGCCCTTTTGATCTGTGGTTTTGGATCTCCCTTTGTTTTGGAGAGTTTGGTGTGTTCTAATTCTTTGTACTCCAGTTTTGTTTTAAAATTTTTAATTCCAGTTTAGTTAATGTACAGTGTTGTATTATTTTCAGGTATAAAATACAGTGATTCAACAACTCTGTACATCACACAGTGCTCATCACAAGAAGTACTCTTTAATTCCCATCACCTGTTTCACCCATCCGCCATCTACCTCCCCTCTGGTGACCACCAGTTTGTTCTCTGTATCTAAGAGTCTGGGTATTTTTTTGTCTCTTTTTGCTTGTTTTGATTCTTAAATTCCATATATAAGTGAAATCATACAGTATTTGTCTTCCTTGGACTTTATTTTACTTAGCATAATACCCTCTAATTCCATCCATGCTGTTGCACACGGCAAGATTTTCATTTTCTTCTTCTTCTTTTTTTTTTTAGAACTGAGTATTATTATTCCATTGTATGTATATACCACATCTTCTTTATCCATTCATCTATAAATGGATCCTTGGGTTGGTTCCAAAATGTGGCTATTGTAAGCAATGCTACAGTAAACATAAGGGTGCATATATCTTTTCAAATTAGTGTTTTCATATTCTTTGGGTAAATATCCAGTAGTGGAATGACTAGATTATATGATAATTCTATTTTTTATTTTTTAAGGAAATTCCTTGCTGTTTTTGTGTGTGGGTGGGTTTTTTGTTTGTTTGTTTGTTTGTTTACAGTGGTTGCACCAGTTTGCATTCCCACCAACAGTACATGGTGGTTCCTTTTTTTTTTTTTTTTTTTTTTTGGTAGTCCAGTTTTTTAATATGAATGCTGCTTTTCTCTTTCCTCTCTGTGTGTATGCATGTGTTACTTCAGGAACAATAGTCATCCTTACATTTGATTATCTTGGCTCACCATGTGTTACCTTCTCTCTACTTCCCTTAATTTTTTTTTATCTTTTCCTGTCCCATTCAGCATGATTATCTCTAACATTTACTCTGTGCCATTAGATTTTCATCTCTTCTATCCTTTGCTATTTCTAATTTGTTTACTAGCTACCTAATGTTGTTTTATTTTCTATGAATCTTCTCATTTCTACTATCTTCTTTCATCTTGGCCTTTTGTTCTACCATCTAGTCTTGGAGTCCTTGTTTTATAGACTTTGTAGTTGTATGAAGTTTTCATAGAATGTGAAACCCTCACTGAAAGTCCTGTTTCTAAGGTGATGTTCCTCACAGTCTTAGTTCCACATTTGATGTTTGGTTGTGAGATCCTTTTCTTGTATTTTTTATTTTATTATAGCTTTTAAATTTTCCTTATTTCATCTCATTCATGCATAATGGAGGACACTCTCCACAGTGTCTTTTGTTCTAATCAAGTAGATGTGAATTCACCTGATCCTATTTCTCTTTTATCCAGGAATAAATTGTTTCTCAGATCCCTACATACAATTTGAAGGCTGGCTGGCAGCCTCACTATAGTACTCCTTTTTTTTTTTTTTTTTTTTTTTAATATTTCATTTATTTATTTGACAGAAAGAGGGAGAGGGAGAAACAGGCTCCCTACTGAGCAGGAAGCCTA
The DNA here is from genome assembly GCF_030435805.1 of Mustela lutreola. Taxonomy (NCBI): domain Eukaryota; kingdom Metazoa; phylum Chordata; class Mammalia; order Carnivora; family Mustelidae; genus Mustela; species Mustela lutreola. The sequence goes on along the minus strand of NC_081293.1, from coordinate 165,252,608 downwards.
ATGCGGGGTTCCATCCCAGGACCCTGGGATCATGACCCAAGCTCAAGGCAGATGTTCAACTGACTGAGCTGCCTAGGTGCCCTTTTACTCTAGTATTCCTAATCCAAGGGCGTGAGAGTGGGGAGAAGTCAGGTGGAACAGAGTACAGTCTTTGTTGGACGATCTGGACCTGGGGTAACTAACTGTCCTGGTGTTTCTGGGACTTTCCTAGAGTTAGCATTCAAAATCCCACATCCCAGGAAACCCTACTAGTTCCAGGCATGCTGGGTTGGTTGGTCACCCTATTGGGATATTCTCTTTTGTATGCATTTTTAAATGACCTAGGCCTGTGCCCGTGCCCGCTCTGTATAGCCATGGCTGATTCATTTCGACCCACACTCTGCTTCGTATCTGGAATGTGGCCAGCCTGGGGCACCCAGGAAAGTGTAGGATTCTTGCGCCAAGCATTTTTATTTTTTCCTCTGTAGGACTTCCAGTTCAGCTTCTCTCCAGTTGAGAATGTTTAAGTGAAAATGCTCATTCTTTTTCCTCATTACCACTTCTCCAGCAGGATAACCTGGGGTAGGACTCAGGGCTCTTATGCTGCAGTCTTGTTTCTTGCAGTGGCCACGTTTCAAAAGATGGCACGTACCAAGTTTCCTTCCTTTTTTGTTCCCTTTTTAAAAAGATGTTTAAAATTTCTCATTAGCCATTTGCGGAAGTACTTGTAGTAATCTTGTTTGATTATTGTTACCTAGCCCATTATCACACTTCTGTTCTCTCAGTTGGCCACATGATTTATCCTCATCTCTTCTTTCTCCTTCTCCCTTCCTGCCCCCAGATACACACATGAAACAACTTCTCTCTCTCCCTCCCTCCCTCTCTTTCCCTGACCCCTTGACATATATGCAAGTGAAAATATAAGGCCCTTTAAGTAAAAAAAATAAAGGTTTCAGAGGGAGCTCAGAACCCAAACCCAATCAAAAGCACAATAGATGAGCCCATGAATTGAAAATGTGCTCCTTTATTGCAGGATTTATAAATTTAGATGGCATCATTGAAACTTCTATTTCTAGGGATCGCTTCACACTGAGCACTTTATTTAACACTGAAACATTAATGTTGATGTGAGTTTTATGTTGAGCTTACTCATTCTCTTTAAAGATTCAATTTTTTTTTTTTTGAAGTGTAAAGAAGTTTATGATTCCCCCAACAGTGGAGTAGTGGCTCAGATTTCCCAGGACTGTATTTTTGAGGCCATGAACATCGGGAACCAGTGGCACCTAGCTGTCCCTGTCCTCCTCAGAGCTGCTTTAAAAATCCTGTGACCACAAGAGCTGATCCAGCAGTCATAACCCATAAAGTCCAGAAAAAAGAAGTCCCATCTTCACTGATACTATCAGAGAAACAGCCCTTTGCTGTGATTGATACATGCTACAAGAGGATCAGTCTTGAAGTTTTGACTGAAGATGAGAAAGCTTTGTGAGTAAATTTCAAAAAGAAACTTAAGGCACACCTTGAAAAGTACTGCTGAATTCAATAGTAGGATGTAGCACGTGCATTTACCTTAACCCTCCCACACGTGTTTTTTTTGTTTGGCTTTCCTTTGTTTGAAGGAATGGGATTGAGATTATTCAAAAACCCATTTATAAACTAGTAGTTTTGTGCTTTCTCAGCATTTTCTTTAAGCCTCAAACAATAGGTAACAAGAGAAATGATCGTTTTTTTTTGTTGTTGTTTCTGTTTTTTTTTATTTGACAGAGAGAGATCACAAGTAGGCAGAGAGGCAGGCAGAGAGACAGAGAGAGGAGAAAGCAGGCTCCCGCTAAGCAGAGAGCCCGATGTGGGACTCGATCCCAGGACCCTGAGATCATGACCTGAGCCGAAGGCAGTGGCTTAACCCACTGAGCCACCCAGGCGCCCCAAGAAATGATCATTTTTATATTGGCTTTTGTTAGCCCATTTTTTTCTAGTCTAGGAAGATAAAGAAGTTTGACCTATTTTAGAATTCTGTTGTATTTATCTGTCTGTCTATTGTATTTCTTCTGGAATCATTTGCCTTCTATTGAGCTTACCAGAAATACACGCATATAAAAATTGGGGAAAATTTTAAAAATATACCTCTATATCGTCTTGGGCTGTTTACTCAGATTTATGACTGCTGAAAAAAGCGGATGCATTTAGTAACTGGAGTTACAAACAATTCGGATGAGTTTTATTTTACTTACATTGGTGAGCTGAATAAATGAGTGCTATAACAATTCACTTCTTCTTTCCTTTGGGGATATTGTAAGAAAAGATTTTTTCCTCTTGGAGATTAGAATGTTTTCTCCTCATAGAAAGCACAATATATTGGAGAAAATTATTCAGCTGATACTTAAATGTTCCTTTAAAACTGTGAATAAAAGGCAGTACAGTTGTTTTACATTACTTGCATCCATTCTCTACCCATCCTCCCCCCTGTGTAGGTGAGAGTGAGGCATTGAGGAGGGGAATGAGACCATAAAGTCAGTCATGTAGGCTCACAAGGTATGACTGGAAATACAATGTAGTCTACCTCCAGCCACTTCTGGACTTGCTGTTTTATATGGTGTTCACATACTAGGCAGGAATCTGACTGCAACACCATATCATGTAGTGAGGAATTCAGAAAAACACCGATCCTCCCAGAGTACTTTTGTGCCTTGCCATGAATACCAAAATACCAAAAGACTCTTTTTAAAAGTAAAGCAAGCGGCCCCCCAAATGGAAAGCAAGAACAGCCTTCATGTGAGACCTCACTATAGTAATCTGTGAAAGATTTGTTCTAAAAAATTAGCTTAGTTGCATAAATCGTATCTTAATTATATGTGATGTTTATAGCCCTTCCCTTGGGATTTCCAGTTTAAGGCAAAGGACCCATTAAACCTAATTAGTTATCAATTGTTTTGGCTGAAGATGGTATAGTACTTCTAATTTCTCTGTTTGAGAATATATTTTTGTACATTTTCTTCCTAAATATTTCATAATTTTAAGGCAGTCAAGATTTGATCAGAATAGCAAAATACTGACTTTTCCTCCCAAGATGATGTACACATTGTCACCCATCACACTTTTCTTGCTGTCATTTTTTTTTTTTTTAAAAGCTTGCTATGACCTACTTAAAGGTCTTATGACAAGATTAAAACTCCTGGTGAATTTCTTGCTGCAGACTGCAGTGAATTCACCATTTATGCTTGTGTTTTCCAGTCTTGTTCCTATGGAGATAATGGCCAGCCTTGTCATGCAAACCCACTGCCTTCTTTTTTTGGTAGACATGCTTTTTGTTGTGAATCTCAGGAAGGAATGCCATTTGATTCAGTTGATTTGAGTTTTTAATGGCCACCATACCTACCTCTTGGCATCTTGGCAGGAGACATTTTAATGAGATGTTCACCTCACCTTAATTCTGATTTGTTGGTATCTGCCTTCTAAGTCTGTATTCTTCAAAGATTAATCTAATAGTTTCACAGATGTTCTTGGAGTGAAGTAAGAAATTGCCCTGTAGCAATGAGATTAATTTGTAGAAGCTTGAAATGATGAACCTCACAGAGCAAACTCTCTTTGAAAAGAAGTCCATCCATTAGTTACAGTTCCAGATAAGCAAAGGGTGAGGATGAGGTGTGAGGAAGAGGTTCTGACTTGGTTATAGGTTAGCAAGCAGCACACACCATGGGAGGTTACGTGTGCTTTTGGAAAAGTTTGTAGACAGATGTCATCCATTTTTAACAATATAGAGCTTATATGAAGAAGGCCAAATGACAAGAGAAGAAAGGAAGATGGAAGGGGCGAGGAGGGAGGGAACCATGAACAAGAGAGTGGAATTAAGCTTTCCTAAAGAGAAACCATTTGGCACACTATTTATTTATTTATTTATTTATTTATTTGTTTATTTATTTGCGAGGCATTGAGAGCAAGAGATAACACAGAGAAAGAGGGAGAAGCAGATGCGCCCCTGAGCAGGGAGCCCAATGCAGGGTTTAGTCCTGTGACCCTGAGATCATGACCTGAGCTGAAGGGAGATGCTTAACCCACTGAGCCACCCAGGCGCCCCCATCCCACTTGCAGTAGGTGAGAGAGAGGAGCTCCAGCTCCACGGATTCCAGCAGACAAGAAAGGGAGTCAATTGACTGTTTGCAGGATGACCCCCCTCATTGGGTCAGCAGTGAATTGGGTGAAGGGCACCCTTGCTTGCTAGGATCTGTTGAGGACAGAATATTTGTGTTCTCCCCCAGTTTCATATATTGATATCTAACGCCACTGGGATGGTGTTTGGAAGTGGGGACTTTGGGGGTAATTAGGTTCGGAGGGTGGAGCCCTCATGAATGCCACCAGTGCCCTTATAAGAAGAGAGCCGAGAGCTGAGAGCCAGCTTGCTCTCTTTCTGCCCTGTGAGGGTGCAGTGAGAAGTCGATGGTGTGCAGCCTGGAAGAGAGCTGTCACCAGAGCCTAACCATGCTGGCACCCCGATCTCCCACCTCCTTCCTCCAGAACTCTGAGAAGTAAAATTTTGTTGTCTAAAGCCACTCAGTCCATAGCAGCCTGAACTGGGACAGGAGCTGAACCTGCCCCTGCTGAATTCAGCAGCCTTGAATCCAGGGTCATTTTTGCATGGCTTTCATGGTTGCTGGCATCTCCTATTTTATGTCATAATTGCTGGTAGGTCATGGCCGTGGTTGTGTAATGTCTCTGCTATTTGTACAACGTTCCTGCTCTTTCCACCTCTGCTCTGTTCTGGTTTGGTGACAGTAACTGAAGGGGACAGACAGGCATGGGTTCCCCGTGATGAACTGCCTGTCACAAGAGAATAGAAGCCAGTAACTTCTCCCTTAAAGTGCTCCAACCCTTGCCCAACATTGCACCCCTGAGTATTTGTGTGGTATGTGGCCGCTATTCTTAGTGACATGTGGCGGCTCCCCCAAACTCAGACTAGCTAAAAATGCTCATTACCCTGAGAAATCTGAGGTGCCGACTGTTGCTGGAGCAGCTGTTGGCTCCAGGAGTTCATCGTACGAGCAGAGTGTTCCTCATCCCTCTGCGAAGGTTTCCTTTCTAGCAAGTTCTGTCTGTGTGGCTCCAGCCTTTCACATCTCTTAGAGCTCAAAGTCCCAAAAGATGAAAGCTCTTCTTTCTCATCAGCTCTGGCTGAAGTTGGAAGGAAGAATCTGCTAGACCTTCCTTAGTGCCTGGCTAGAGGGGGTGTAAAATGTGAGGGGCCTTTCCCCTCCCAAAGTACAGGGACTGAGTGAAATGGGTAGAAAAGATAAAAGCACACTGCACAGTGTCAGTCCACCTTGTTAGGGTTTCATGATTTTTGTGGTTTCAGAGTGATTTTAGAAAATACTTGGAAACTATGAATCCATTCTTTAGCTGCATTAATGGAGGCAGCATTAACACAGCCTAGTGGATTCTGTGTGGTTGGCTTTGAACAGGGATTGTATTTGTACAGCTGGTTTCATGTGTCTCAGATTTGATCATTCACTGTTCAGACTCATTCTGGGCTCACCTCTAGCCCACTCGATGTTGGTGTGTGTTCTCCTTAGGAGACAGATACCTGGAACTTGCTGTTTCATGACCAAATGCTAACTTGGGCTTAAAAGGGCCCCTCTTCTGCTTTCTGCAAAACCAAAGTCTTGGTCCCATCTGTTGGTCTGTGTGAATCCGAAGCCAGCACTTGAAATAGACACACGACATGCCAATAGCAAAGTCGTTGACACCACTAAGTTTTTCCTGAAAAGGTAGTGGTCTCCCAGTCAGCTGCTTTGCTTATGTTATGAAAGCAAATTCTACAAGTCATTTTGAACCAGAAAGTGAGATTTTAGACATTCAGATCTATTTTGAAACATTACAGCTACTTGATTATTATGAATGTTTGGAAAAACAGTGAATCCTGGCACTGTTTAGTTTTGGCCATATTTCCTAAAAATAATTTCTGTGATGCGCTGGTCGTTTACCCTTGTACTTTGAGGGATTAAATGGGATCACATTGGTTCATAATCGTATCTCTTGTCAACATAAGCAAACAAACTACCCAGTGAGTGCAATTACTGTGTTCATTAGCAGTGCTGTCTGTTGGAATTAATGAGTTTCCACGTTAAGTTCAAGAATGACTGTTGGCTGACATTTTTAGATTATCCAAATGAAAGTGACAGGTTCTGTCCTTCGTGTTAGCACGGAAGTTCAAGGGTTAGTAACAGTTCTCCTCCAATGTCAATTTGACTTTGCACAAGATGTTGCAGACACCCAAGTGCTGGTCCTGTGCTGAAAATGAATGATGACATTTTATGAATTATTTTTCCCTATTTATTTTTGCCCCTGGAGGCTGCTTAGGATTTTCATTTTTACAAAACAGATTCGTATCGAGGACCTATCTGCGAAAGAAGTGGTTTTGTGTTGCATAATCTGAGAGGTCCAAATGCTGTTTGTCCTCCTGTGGTCACCTGGTGAGTCAGATGTGCTGGGGTGGGAGAGTAGACGTATAATCTTCCCTCAAAAGCTTGTAGCTGAAATGATTATGCTCCCTGAGAGTGGCCATTTAGCCTTTCTGTGCGGGCACATTCATAACAATTAGCTTATCACATTAGCTTTAGATCTTGTGGGCCCCAGTGTTGGGACACAGTACTAGGGAATGAGCAGCACAATTACAAACTGGTGCAACACCAGCTCAGTGACAGATTCTTCAAGGGCCGTTGGAAGGAGTGAGATGCCAAAAGACAAAGAAGGGAAAGCTCAGACTGTACCTTGCTTATACCGTTAACATTGTAGGATCAGCCCTGCTGGGTATCTTTTTTTTTTTTTTTTTTTTTTTTTTTTAAGATTTTATTTATTTGACAGACAGAGATCACAGGTAGGCAGAGAGGCAGGCAGAGAGAGAGGAGGAAGCAGGCTCCCCACTGAGCAGAGAGCCCGATGCGGGGCTCGATCCCAGGACCTGAGATCATGACCTGAGCCGAAGGCAGAGGCTTAACCCACTGAGCCACCCAGGCGCCCCAGCCCTGCTGGGTATCTGATGTACATTCTAGGTATTCTGTTGAAAAATCTTAGCCCTGGCATTATTATTTTTAAAACAATGAGAAGTCTGAAAAAAAAAATCACAAGCCCATGGGACAGAACTGTGGTAAGATTCAGTGTGGAATGTGTGTCCTCTGTGCTGAGAGAGGAAGGAACTAAAGGGAGGCAGGGAGGCAGTTAAAGCCTTTTTGTGTCAGACGGCAGAGCACTGCCGTGACTAGCTGTGCAGAGGATGATCGGAGGTGTTCATTCTTTCCGGAGTTTCCATTTCACTTCATCTAGGGTCTTTCAGAAAGCTTTCCTTCTGGGTTGAAATTGCTCCCATTGATGTTAGCCATGGGATGATTCTTTAAATGAAGAGGTTAAGTCGATCTTTTTAAGGTATTATTGGGCAATTACAAGCCAGCTGGTGACTTCTGCCGAGATCGTGCCAGTGAGATGAGGTAGTTTTATGCTGGGAGCAGGGGGGTGGGAGTTTTCAAACAAGTTCAGATGGGTCCTTCTGATGCAGGTGCTCAGCCTCCACGCTGCCAACGAAATGCTTTTGCTCTTGGGAAAGTTCTATGTTTCTGTAGAGGTTTGTGAAGACGTTGGAACCTGTTTCTTATTTTTGCTGCCACCTTCTTAGCCTAAGAGTTAGCCCTTGGAGAGCTTGGACTTGGAATATACTCCTATGTTTGGACCTTCTTCAGGTTAATCTTTAAGAAAGTTGATGTGCTAATTCTACCGCCTTTATCCCCCCTCTAGGATCTGTACTTGCTCTAGTGAGACTTACCTACATGCGGGTTCCTAAGTGGCTTGCTCTTTTTTCCCCTTTCTCTCTACAATCCATTTCATCAGTTAAAACTCAAGTCAGGTGTTGTGTTTCTTTTAGAGGCTTTATCCTCCATCTCCCGGATTTGTCAGTAAGCCTCTTGTCTTTACTGCTTGGTATACACCTTAATGGCATCCTCCTCAGACTGCATCGTCACTGTTGTGCTACACGTGTCCTTCTCCTCCCTAGACTGTGAGTTTGAAGAAAGTACTGTGATTTACTGACCTGTGTCTCAACCTCTCAGCCTGGCACTCAGGCGCTTAAGAAATGACTGTTGAGGGGCACCTGGGTGGCTCAGTCATTAAGTGTCTGTCTTCAGCTCAGGTCCTGATCTCAGGGTCTTTGGATTGAGCCCTGTGTCAGGATCCGTGCTCAATGGGGAGTCTGTTTCTCCCTCTCCCTCTGCTGCTCCCCTGCTTGCACTCTCTTTGTGTCTGTCTCTCTGTCAAATACATAAAATCTTAAAAAAAAAAAAAAAAAAAAGAAAAGAAATGACTGTTGGAGGGCATTTGGGTGTGGTGAAGGGAGTCAAATTAGCCTTTAAAAAAAATCGAGGTTTTTAATTTTATTTATCTTTTATTTTTTTCCTTTTCCTTCCCTTCCTGAGCATGTGTCTATGGCCCCCTAAATGCAAAGCTCTTTGGTCTAGTGCATGTTCCCAGTTCATGAGTGTCCTGTTTTTTTAAAGTGCATTTAGTCTTCTGCTTTGATCAAAACACTAACAGCCACACGAGCTGGACTTAGTTTATTATTTGCCTATCAATTTGGTAGAAATTATTTTTTCTTTTTCTTTTTTTTTTTTTTTAAAGATTTTATTTATTTATTTGACAGAGAGAGACCACAAGTAGGCAGAGAGGCAGGCAGAGAGAGAGAGAGGAGGAAGCAGGCTCCCTGCTGAGCAGAGAGCCCGATGTGGGACTCGATCCCAGGACCCTGAGATCATGACCTGAGCCGAAGGCAGCGGCTTAACCCACTGAGCCACCCAGGCGCCCCAAAATTATTTTTTCTTTAGTCAATAGAATCCATAAAGACACGAGTAAAGAAAGGTAGCTTGCCTGTGTACAAGGTTACTGTGTCTGTGTTTAAGGATATGGCACTTTAGAACTCTATGAAAGCATCAGGGCTTCCAGAATATTTGTGGGTTGAATTATCTTACTATTTTCAACAGTTGCCCCCAAGTTATAAACTGCCACTGAGCAGCACATGAATCCATCCAAGCTCATCCTGTTCTCTGCAGGTGCAGCTGAGCTACTTTGGCCGTGAAACTCTAACCTGAGCAACACTGTTTCCAGCTAGAGCCCATCTCCCTGCTTCATCCACTTGGGATCTTTTGGACTCTTTTTTTTTTTTTTTTTTTAAAGATTTTATTTATTTATTTGACAGACAGAGATCACGAGTAGGCAGAGAGGCAGGCAGAGAGAGAGGAGGAAGCAGGCTCCCTGCTGAACAGAGAGCCCGATGCGGGACTCGATCCCAGGACCCTGGGATCATGACCTGAGCCGAAGGCAGCAGTTTTAACCCACTAAGCCACCCAGGCGCCCTTTTGGACTCTTTCATTGGAGGTCCTGTTGCATTTCTCATATCAATTCAAAGTGCTGTTGAATTGTGATAACTGGGAGAGTCCTAGCCAAAGGAGTTGGGTTCTAGAACAGAGGTAGGAACCCTATTGTGTAAATGGCCAGGTGGTACATATTGGAGGCTCTGGGTGCCCTACTGTAGTCTCTGTTGCAGCAAGTCAGCTCTTCCAAGCAGACGTACACAGTGCGAGCATCAATGAGTGTGGTTGTGGTCCAAACAAAGTTGACGGATGTTGAGTTTTGAACCTCTTGAAATTTTCACGTGTCACAAATTTAAGCTCTCTTTTAGATTTTTTTTTAAAAGATTTTATTTATTTATTTGACAGAGAGAAATCACAAGTAGATGGAGAGGCAGGCAGAGAGAGAGAGAGGGAAGCAGGCTCCCTGCTGAGCAGAGAGCCCGATTCGGGACTCGATCCCAGGACCCTGAGATCATGACCTGAGCCGAAGGCAGCGGCTTAACCCACTGAGCCACCCAGGCGCCCCAGCTCTCTTTTAGATTTTATACTAAGCATTGACAGATGTAAAAACCATCCTTTCCTCATCGGCTTACAGAAATAAGTGACAGGCTGGATATGGCTGGTGGCGCCTCTTTTGTTGACCCTTGTTCTAGGGGACAGTTGTAAAGGTGGTAATGGGGCCTAATGAAGCAGCCCCTGTGTGTTAGATAACATACTCTGTGTTAGACAAGGTTCTGGGAACTTAACGTTTGGTGGGGAAGACTGATACTTGTGCACATACGGGGGTGAGTATGGTGAGGATTTTGCTCTGGGTTTAATGGGGATACCAAAACAGGGCACTGAGCCTTATGGGTGGGGAGATAGCTGTGTGCATAGGACTAAGCAGGGAAGGCTGCCTGGTGGAGGTGAATTTGAATTTAAAATGATTTAGAATAAACCAAGTAGGGAATGAAGCCAAAGGCTTCTCCCAGTGGAAGGACTCACAATGAGACAGTGGGAATTAAGAAACAGCCTCCTGAGTGGGAGGAACTACAGGATCTGGTATTGCTGATACAATTAATAGATGATGAGGAAGGAGGTCCCCAAATAAAGCAGGTATGAGCTACGCCACAAAGGATGTGAACTCTGTTTCAGCAGTTGCGGGCTTGGGCACTATAGGGCTATTACCTGGAAGAGACCAGCCGCCTGCAGTGGGTCGTGCTGACACCTGCATGGGGGGAGAATCCGAGAGGCCGAGACAAGTGGGAGATTGAGGGTGGCTGAAGGAGGAGTCTGTCCTAGTGCTGGACTGCATTACCCTCTCCGTGGCTGCTCCGATAACTAAGCACTTTGAGCTAAGATGGAAAGGCCAAGAAATACCCCCAAATAGCTCAAAGAAACAGTGTGTTGCTAGCATCCACAATATAGATCAGAAGCTAGGAGCCTGTGTTTATTGCCTGTCCTCAGCCAGTGGGGTCCCTGAGCTGTTAGCGATTTCATGTGCATGGAATAGAGCGGACTGGGAAGTTCCGTCAGAGTTAAGGGAACTCAATGAAGAGAAGGTAGAAACGACCTTTTCTATCCATCCCCCACCCCCAGCCCCCAGCCCCCAGCATGGTGCCCGCATATGGGAGGTGCTGAGTGGACGTTGAGGATTTGGCTTATATCAGCATTTGGAAGCCATCTGTACTGTCAGCACTGTCACTGAGTACTTTAGGTGGGCCTCGAACATTTCTCTTGATTAGTGCTTTCGCAGTGACCAGCTGTGTTATGCAAACCAGTTTCTAAACTTGGAAATTTGGTTATTTTGTAAATGTATTTAGTAGCATGAAATAATGAGGAAGGAGTTATATTACTTTGCTAATTTTGTGAACGATTCTGTATCACTTGGCTAATTTTCCATCATAATTTTCCTGCTAAGTACAACAGGTCTTGCTTGGGAGCAGCCCTACTCATGATAACCTATGGAAACACCCAGTGCCTGTCAAGGAACAGGAGAGGAGAAATTATGTTATTTTGAGCAGAGGATGACATGGTCTAAGTTTTAGAAGAATCACTCTGGCTGCCAGGTGGAGAATTGACTGAAAGTCAAGGTTTTGGAATCGGGAAGAGCTTTGGGAGGCAGTTGCAGTAATCCAGGTTAGCGATGATGGTGGTTTGACTGGGCTGCTATTAGTGGAGAGGGAAGAGATGGCGGGAATCCAGACGTACTTCACAAATAGGTGACAGGGATTTGCTGGTGGGTTGGTTAAAGATGTAAGGGAAAAGAGGCAAGGGTGTCTCCTGGGTTTTAGACCTGAGCAGCTAGAAGGGGAAGTGCACTTTCTGGAGACACAGGACTGAGAGTGGAATAGGGTTGAGACTGGGAACTTGGGTTGGGTGGGGAAAGAAGATTAGGAGTTCAGTTTAATGCAGGTATCAAGGGAGAAGTCTCAACAAGACAGATCTACTTGGGAATCCTCAGCATTTAGATGATATTGAAGGTCAGCAGGCTGAGAGAGACTTCTTGTGACACCTGAATTATTTACTCATTACATTTTAGGGCATGATTATCTTTATGAAGCCATTTTATTAGAAAATTGAAAGTGTCATGTCCTTGATCATGTCTTTTCAAAGATACATAGTCTTTCTTGAAAAGCAAGTCAAGGTTAACCAACATGTACATGATAAATATCGTCTTTCCTCTGAAGAGCATAAGCAAAGCAGTTTAGGAAGAAAAGCTATTGACAGGCAAATGACTAACAAAGCAAGGGAAAGAGACCCTTTGCAGTACTGGCATCACTTGGTCTCCTGGCTAGAAATTAGCAACATTAAATATCAGAGTTTTATTTTTTAATGACATGAAGAGAGATGGACTGTAGATTAAAGAGGAAGTCTGACTTTGAGAATTATTTTTGTTAGTTCCTGAGAGACATAGTATGAATTGATAAGTTGAAGATTTTCCTTGCAGATGTTGGAGTTGCAGAGATGATGTGGTCTAAGTTCTCTCCTGAGGTCACCATTCAGGGCATGGAGTACAAAATGCCTATCTCTCTCTCATTAGTATTCTAGTGGGTGGATTCCAAGAACAGAGTTTAGGGAAGAAAAACAATATCCTTCACCATTACCGATTTTAAACATCATAGAAAGCACAATACCCTAAAACTTCTCCTTTCTGATTCAGAAGGTGTGATGCTGTCTGATACCGTCCTTTCTTATTGAGCTGTTGTCCCAGGAGAAGCAGATGTCATATCTCTATGAGCAGAGTGTAACTTGGCCCCATTGCTTGGCCTGGTTTTATCGGATGCTCTTTAGAACTTGAATGGAAGTAAATGCCAAATCTTCAAGGGGGGAACCCAGAGGGCTTGCCAAAGTTCTCTGCATGGACTGTGCTCCAAGTGCATCTCCTAGGGTCAGTGCTGCCTCTTATGCATTTCCCTCGGCTTCCCATAGCAGCTGTGGACATCCTGTTGTAAAGGCTGCTGAGAGAAGCCTTCTGTTGGGTAGAAACAGTGTGCAGACTTCTGGTTTCCAGTGCTTAGTAGGAATTTGCATCCAATCAATCACAGAGGTTAGAAATGGAGGAAATAAGCATTTGGTCAGGGACCTTCTCTTGACATGACCTGCCCTGTCCAGTGAGTATAGCGGTGGCAGTGGCACGCGTGCTGGTCGCCAGCCATACCTGTCACTGTGTCAGCAATCCTGTCCTCACCTAACCTGATGGGGCACATACTGTCTTATCCTAGTTTCACAGTTGGAGGAAACTCACCAAAGCAAGGGTCATACCTTACTTGAGGGCACATGGTTTGTAGGTAGCAGACATGGGTTTGGAGCCCCCCACTCCCAACCCTGTGCAGATGTACAGGTCATTCTTCTTGCCACCGCTGTGGCAGCTGTTCCCCTCCTGAGGAGCACTGATGACCACTGGGACATCCATCAGCCAGACGGGGATTTGGACCCTCTTAGGTAGGGCTCTCAAGCTTCCTGCCTTGTCTGGGCCAAGCCTTCCTCCTCTGCAGAGGACAGATGACAATACCTGCTGCAGAGAGATGCTGAGAGGAGTCACCATCATATGTTTGTGGCTTAGTCCAGAGAGTGGTACCCAGTCTGTGGTAGATGTTTAATAAACACGTACTGAGTGGGTGATTATAATTTGCTAAGCACATGCTGTAGCCTCCTCTGGGAGAAACCTGGGTGGGGACAGAGCAGAGATGCTTGTGAAGAGGGAAAGGGGACATGTTCAGTTCTAAGTGTTCCTCGTGCTATCATGATACAGAATGGTGCTAAGTAAAGCATGTCCTCACTGATGGCTTCAGGGCTTTCTCAGCTTACAGTTTTGATATTACTTAGCATAAATAATCAAATGCATATTTTACAGACACAGCATTTGGCATGCCCTTAACGTGGTATTGGGCTTTCCAGGCTTGATTTAGACAGCTCTGTGTTCTGTTGGACACTCCACTGGGTCAGTAGCCCACTTGGTGTATTTCAACTGGGGAAGCAGGGAGAATGTGCTCTGCAGGACATCTGGAAGAAAGAATTTTGGTCTGAATTTGGAAAAAATTAGAGACAGCCTGAATGCCCACTGATAACTGTTTGCTTCCATAAACGACAGTACTTCCCACTGTGAATCTCAGGCATTATGTTGTTGTAAGGAATTTCTCTAGTATTGTGTTGTTGAATGAAAAAGCAAGTCACGGAGGAACATGTATAAGGTGAGTCCGAATTTGTGGAAACTAAACAAATCAAAGTTTAACGGTAATGGATAAAAACACTGTGTAAGGGGTGCCCGGGGAGATCGGTGGGCTAAGCATCTCTCTGTGGCTCAGGTCATGATCCCGGGGTCTTGGGATTGAGCCCCATGTTGGGCTCCCTGCTCAGCGAGGAGTCTGCATCTCCCTCTCTGCATCCTCCCAGTTGTGCTCTCTCTGTTTCTCTCAAATAAATAAATAAATATTAAACAAAACAAAACAAAACACCACACTGTTTTAGAGGGAGAAGGAGAGCAAGGGAGGGAGAGAAAGAAAACAGGTGAACAAACTGTTCATTGCAGGGAGTGGGATTGAAAGAAGGCGGCCGGAGAAGAGGAGATGTTCCTTTTTTTTTTTTTTCCAAAGAATTTATTTATCTATTTGACAGAGAGAAATCACAAGTAGGCAGAGAGGCAGGCAGAGAGAGGAGGGAAGCAGGCTCCCCACTGAGCAGAGAGCCCAACGCGGGGCTCGATCCCAGGACCCTGAGATCATGACCTGAGCCGAAGGCAGAGGCTTAACCCACTGAGCCACCCAGGCGCCCCGAGTAGCTGTTCCTTTCTTACTTTAGATGTTTTTGTGTTAATATTTCTTAAAGCAAACATACATTAGCTGATATTCTAAAGATTGATTTAAAAAAAGGAAAAAAAGGTAAACGTATTCATCCAGTGTTGTGTTGTTTTTGTTTTGTACAGTCCTTTCTGACAGATAGGAATGGTTTGAGAATCTTACTCCCTGTGCAGTCAGTAAATGAAAAAGCTTAGATTTTAAGGAAACTGATGACAGATGGGGGGAAATTAGCTTACTGAGTAGATTTGGGTGCATTTATGGAAATGATGGGATCCTTTGTGGATGACACAAAATGTTTAAACTGACAGATTCACAAAGTGTATTAGCCTAACTAGCCTGTTGGGAGATACTAACCTGTACTGCAAGGGAGTTTTTATTCAGTTTACATTCGAGAACTGTATGAAATGTACGCACTACTTCTTTCCTTTCTTGACCTACTCAAAAGAGAAACAGGATTGATGTTTTCACTTATTTTTCATTCGTATCTGCCCTCTTCTTCATGTAGGTATAGGTCCTTTGAGAGCAGATATATTTATAACGTTTTATATCTCCATGGCTCACTTCACCTATATACAACATGGCTAATAACTAACAAGTAATTTTCTGAACAAACAGCATGAGTTTGCTGAAGTTCATGCTTTAAAAGCTCATGATACTCATTCTGGCAGTTTGCTGATTTTTTTTTTTTTTAAGATTTTTATATATTTATTTGACAGAGATCACAAGTAGGCAGAAAGGCAGGCAGAGAGAGAGAGAGGAGGAAGCAGGCTCCCTGCCAAGCAGAGAGCCCAATGCGGGGCTCCATCCCAGGACCCTGGGATTATGACCTGAACCGAAGGCAGAGGCTTTAACCCACTGAGCCACCCAAACGCCCCTTTGCTGATTCTTTTTTATGCCCAGATCTAGAGGGCTAATTTCTGAACCAAAACAACTGAGAAATCGTATGATGGCTTTGGGCATCACCTTTTGTCTAACAGGTGCACATTGGTGTTTGTCTCCCGATATGGGCAGGACATGGTGATGAGTCCATCTCCCAGCCTCACTTGGCCTCCAGCTGAGGTCTAGTTGGTGAAATTGAGCCTTTGAAATTCAGCTCAGAGTCCATCCAGCCCCAGCTCTGGGCTGTCTGCTCCACAGCCTGTGCAGACCCGGTAAGAATGTGATTCTGTATTCTCAGCTTCTCCTTCTACTGGCCTCTCCAGGGAGAGAGGTTGTCTTGAGGGAAGGTGTGAA
Source organism: Mustela lutreola (assembly GCF_030435805.1). Lineage (NCBI taxonomy): Eukaryota > Metazoa > Chordata > Mammalia > Carnivora > Mustelidae > Mustela > Mustela lutreola. The sequence goes on along the minus strand of NC_081293.1, from coordinate 165,236,737 downwards.
GGCTAGCTAGTTCAGACCCAACTTAGTAACTATACCAGCCTGCCATTTCTATTCTTCTTTGTTATGATTGCAGTGAGCACATAGACCTCTTTGCTTTGAAATTTCCAAACTTCATCAGGGACTCGGACTCTCCATTCAACATCTCTCTCCATTCATGGGTCTTGACCCCAGTGAGATCCCAGCGAGGCCCTAGGATTGTATGCCATTCTCTGACATGCCTTTTTCTTCCTCCTGGAAGAGCTCTTCCCCTTCCAATGGTGGGAATGCCTTCTGTATCTTCATGGTCTTTATCTTAGAGCAGTGACTCTGAGTCCTCCAGGTTCTAATTCTTGATATTAAAGGATAGCCTTAGGAGTTTAGAAAACATTATCCCAGCAAAGCCAAACTCTGTCTAGTGAAACCCTTAATTTTCACAGCTATTGACTGGGAAATGAGCAATCTTGTTTGAGAAATAGAGGAGCATGTCTCCTTTGTTTTGTTGTCTCTTGGAAGCCACACAGCTGCCCCAGTGGGTGGAGGGCTTCAGAGCATAGGAGGTTACTGGGAATGAGAAATACAGATGATAATACGTAAACATACTCTCCAGCCATAGAGCTAAGTGTGAACCTATAAATCCAAGAGACCTCCACCTCCCCCACCCCAAATTTCCTGATGTTAAAACTTAGTCATGACAGTATTTGAAGGTGTGGAAGAAGAAAGTGGGGCTGTAGGGAGAACTACATGCTTTTTGATTGTAGGAGCCAATTCTAAATCCTTAAAAACTACACAATTTTATAGGCCCTCGAGTCTTTAGGACTTAAATCTGGAGATAACATTTGTCTAAAGGCAGGCCCTTGTGATTGGCAGCTGCCGCCCCCTTTCCCTTATGTTTTACCTCCCTGCCCTGTTGCCCAGCTTTTGTTCATTTATTACATTTCATTTAAAAATTTTACTTGTAGGGTACAAGTGCCTCTTTGGCATATAGAAGGCAAAACCCATTTCAGCCTAGTTTCTGAACCCTATGATCCTACATAGATGGCGCTTGGGTTTGGGATACTAAAATTTGATCATTTAAGACAAAGACTTCAATAAATGACATCAACTCCTTTTCAAAAACAAATGCAGGGGCGCCTGGGTGGCTCAGTGGGTTAAGACTCTGCCTTCAGCTCAGGTCATGATCTCAGGGTCCTGGGATCGAGCCCCGCATCAGGCTGTCTGCTCAGCGGGGAGTCTGCTTCCCCCTCTCTCTTTGCCTACCTCTCTGTCTACTTGTAATCTTTCTCTCTGCCAAATAAATAAAAAAATCTAAAAAAAAAAAATGCAAATTCAGAAATTTGTTTCTCAAGGCCACTAGGTGCAAGCTGCAGAGTAAATGAAGGGCATCAGGGATTCAAACTGAGATGGTTTTCGGTTCCGTTGTTGTTGTTGTAACAAACAAATGAAAGGACTACCACGTCTAGGGAATTGTATGAAGCTGCACTTGTTCTCCTTGGGAGTTTGGGATTGATGCACATGACGTCTCCATCTAGCAGGACCCCACTAGTCTTTGGGAAACTGACAGAATGATCTGTTATTTCTACACGAACTGAAAAAGTTTCTTAAGGCAGAGAAAGGGAAATAACAGCTTGATGGAGGGATGGGTGGGTACCTTTTCACTTCTCTGTTTTGATGAGATCTTGGTTAATATGTCCTACTTGCCTGTTGCGTTTTGTCAGAATTGGAGCAGCTGGTGGGGAGGAGATAACTTGAGAAGCACTGAGGACCTTTTTATATCTGTCACCCAGCTTCAGACCCAGTGTAGGAAAGTTTTTCCCTGTAATGTTTGGTATTTTTAACTGTAGCTCAATTGTAAATTGGAATTTCCTGGCATAGTGTAGATTAGTTCTACATTTATCTCCTAGGGAAACAAAAAACGACCTTCTTGGACACCCCTGCTTTTAAGAACTCAGAGGAAAATGCAGAATTTTGTTAAATTGTATTCTCTAGTAGACAGATCTGCTACTCCAGATTCACTGAAAGGTTTAAAAAAGACACAAACCCGTAGTACACAGAAAGACCTTGAAACTTAGTAACTGAAAATACTTTCAAGAAGTGTCTTAATCTTTTACTGAAACTTCACCCAGCTGTAAGAGCTAGAGTTAGGGGAGATGACAAGGACATTAATTTATATTTACTTGTTTACATTTTTGTGTTTAGATTTACAAGTTAATAAGTTCAAAATTTTTGAGCTCATTATTTTGGAGTCTTGATAACCTATAGTTACTTTTCAATTCATTCATTTTTATTTAGAAATAAATACATTATTCATTTATATAAGTTGCATTTTTTAAATTTAAGAATTCACTCTATTTACCTATGTTTATTAACGTATAGTAAATCGTCAGTGCTTTATAAGGGTTAACCAACATATAGCTGTCACCAGAGACTAAAACAAGATACTTTTTTTTTTAAGTTTTATTTATTTATTTGTCAGAGAGAGAGAGAGAGAGAGCATACAAGCAGTCTGAGTGGCAAGCAGAGGCAGAGAGAGAAGCAGGCCCCCTCTGAGCAAGGAGCCTGATTCGGGACTCGATCCCAGGACCCTGGGATCATGATGTGAGCTGAAGGCAGCGGCTTAACCAACTGAGCCACCCAGGAGTCCCTAAAACAAGATACTTTTAATTATAGTCACTAATAAAAGAAGAAATAGTGATATCTTCTCACGTGTACTTTTTATGGACTTGTAACTGATTCTAGTATTGCTTAGGAATTTGAGGTGCTAATTCTTCTGATTTTGTTAAATGGAATTACTTTAAATTCCCACACACCAAGGGAAGAACACATTCCACGGTCATTTTAATTTTGTATGTTGAGGTTATTTTGGGCAGTTTGACATTATCTTCCAAAAAAATAAATTTTTTATGTTGCTTAAAATTTTTTCCTCTAATCTTATTATATTTGGGCACTTGTTATTTCACCATGCATTGGCTGGAATATTAAAGGCAGTTACTTTGTACGCAAGCCTGAAGGGCATTCACATTGTCAGATTTAGTTCATGACCAGACTTGAGTCACCTCCAGTGATACTCAGAAAAATAAAAACAAATGCAAAATTATCATTCAGACCAAGGAGTTGCAATAGATGGCTTGCTCCTAATTAACATTGTGAAATAAATGACTGGTTTTGGCTCTAACACCAGACCTGTTGTCTGTTTTTGAAGATATTTTGGAAAACTTAGCTAGTTTATTTGGTGAGTTTCACTGTATAAGGGGAAAGAATAAATATTTACAAAGATTTTTAACCCCGGCCAAGCACAGTGATTTCTAAACATTCTTTAAAAAAGAGAGAGAGAGAAAGAGAGAGAGAGAGAGATGTATTTATGTGAGAGGGATGTGGATGGGGGGGCATGTTGGGTAGTTTAAAAAAGTTTCTTTTAAATAGTGCAACAATTTGCTAACAAAGAATTCAGATTTCAATTTTTATAGACAACATCTGGGATCAATAGCCAACATTCACAGTAAGAAGAAAGGCTTGGGAAACAGTTCCTTCGTTAGCTGATAAAATTGGAAGAAGGCACTATCCCCAGAGAAACTTGGTGCCCTCTCAAAACCCTGAGGAAGGATTTAAAAGTTCATTTATAATTGATAAGTGCTGAATTGGTAATGCTCATTTTTATCCTGGTTCCCTGATTTGGCCATTATAGTTTCATGAGTTTTTCCTTAACTTGTCATTAAAATCTCAAAGATAAACTGGCAGCATTTCTTTTTAATATCTTTTAATTTTAAAAATAGTAATTGAGGGGGAACAGAAAGGGTTCATAGAGAATTTATAAAGTGGAAATAATAAGGTTAGATGAATTTCTTGGATAAAATGAGCCACAGGAATACCGGGTTGGCAAGTACTCTATAATAGAATGCTGTGATCATGCCTATAAAGCTCTTCTGGCCATACCACTTTGCAAATCTAAAGGGTGTCCGGGCTGGTCACCCATCAGATCCTTGCCTACGCCGGTATGCATTCTCTCAGCTCCCACTGGTCAGGTAGCTGTTGTGTCTGCACTGGGTATTGGGGTGGGAGTGGATTGAGAGAGAGAGGTGTTCTTAACGTGAGTACGTGATGAGTATAATGTCAGGGAAGTGATAAAAGGAAGAAGATCAAGATGTATTCATAATTATGCAGTTTGTGTTGGGGGCACTGAGCGATGCGGGTGGATCACCAGGTCGTGGCAGGGTGAGGTGTGGTGGTCCTCTCTAGGAGACCAGGATGAGAAACATGCTATTAGGAAGGAGCTCGCTTATGCCCATTGTCTCTCCACATTGGCCGGTACCTCTCCACCTCCCCCAAAGTGTATCTGCTCTGCAAAATCTCTCCCATCCCCTAATGTTCATGGCATGTGAAATTATTTAAGCTGCTTAATCCATTAAGTAGAATTTTTTTCTGGTCTCTCGAGAATCTACTTATTGGTTCTAAAGAACCAAGTTTATAAATTTTATAAAATATAAGTCACCTGTAAGTTAGAGATACGCGATAGTTTGTAGTCACGGTCTTTTTAAAAAATATTTTATTTATTTATTTGAGAGAGAAAATGAGAGGAGAGAGAGAGAGAGCATCTAAGAGAGAAGAAGGTCAGAGAGAAAAGCAGACTCCCTGTTGAGCAGGGAGCCTGAGGATGGACTCGATCCTGGGACTCCAGGATCATGACCTGAGCCGAAGGCAATTGCTTAACCAACTGAGCCACCCAGACATCCCATTGTCTTATTTTAAGTGAGATTTTAATAATCAGCTCTAATATAGCATGTGACAGAATTAATAAATAATGGTAGCCATTGTAAACATCAGTAAAGCCTAAGATCTTTGCTAAAAAGAAGCCTTCTGGCACAAAATTATTAGGGAGGTGTGTTAATCTTCTCCAGAGAAATGGAACCAATAGGATTCTGTATGATTTCTGATTTGTTATATATTACATATATGTAAAACATATTAATATATGGCTTATTCTAAGGAATTGACTCATGTGATTATGGAGGCAGAGAAGTCCCACAATGCAGTCTGAGAACTGGAGGTCCTTGCTGAGGGCAGGAGAAGCCTGATGTTCCAGCTTGGCAGTCAGACAGACAGATGGAATTTGTCATTCTACCTTTGTTCTTTTCAGACCCTCAGTGGGTTGGATGATGCCCACCCACCCACACTGAGAAGGGCAGTATGTTTTACTGAATCCACAATTCAAATGCTAAATCTCTTCCAGAAACACCCTTACAGACGCACCCAGAAATAATGTTTAATCAGGGTACCTGGAGTCCCAGTCAAGTTGGCCATTAGCTATCATAGAAGGCTTGATTCCTTCCATGAAATAAAAGTTTTGGAAATTTTATCATGATTCCCTTATTAGGCACCTGTAAGTGCAATAGCGACCTAAAAGTTTAATTCAGACCTGCAGATGGCTTTAGTTACTGACAGGACCCATCCAATTTTCCTTAAGAATGTTGGGTTGAAATAATTAAAAAGCTGTTTTTGAACACACAGACACACATACACACATATTTTCATTGGTTAGGGAAATAGTACCGGAAGAGGTCATGTGGTATACTGAAAACTAAGCAAAAATACTAATTTTTTTCACTTTCTGAAACAAGTGAAGGCTAACGTTTTATTTTGTTTGATATAGGTAGGTATCTCAAGGATGCCTGTGGTAGCAGTGGTATTAATTTTATGCCTTGTGCTTAAAAAAATCAAGACTAAACTCAGGATATTGTGTCCACTTCAAAAAGGATCCATTGTAGGTTTTGACTGCAATTAAGATAATTCATCTGTGTCTGAATAACCCTATGAAAAAACATCAGAGTTAAATGGCTAAGTTTGCAGGCAAGAATCATCAATAGATGCTATAAAATATGATGAAAAACTGTGTATCTGCAGAGTTTCAAAGATACCTGCTAATTACAGAGGAAAAACTAGTAACTCTAAGTGGTAAAACTGCCTTAACCAAGTGATCAAGGTTAACATCCCCAGCAAGGTTACACATTGCCAATGTATTTTTCCTGATGAGGTACACTGAGCAGGGCTCATCATCACTTCCATGTAATTCTTGCCAAATTTGTGGATCCTACATTTAATCATGAGGAAATATCAGACGAACCTAAATTTAGAGACATTGTGAAAAATAACTGGGGGGTATTCTTTTTTTTTTTTTTATAATTTTTTTATTTTTTATAAACATATATTTTTATCCCCAGGGGTACAGGTCTGTGAATCACCAGGTTTACACACTTCACAGCACTCACCAAATCACATACCCTCCCCAATGTCCATAATCCCACCCCCTTCTCCCAAACCCCCTCCCCTCGGCAACCCTCAGTTTGTTTTGTGAGATTAAGAGTCACTTATGGTTTCTCTCCCTCCCAATCCCATCTTGTTTCATTGATTCTTCTTCTACCCACTTAAGCCTCCATGTTGCATCACCACTTCCTCATATCAGGGAGATCATATGATAGTTGTCTTTCTCTGCTTGACTTATTTCGCTAAGCATGATACGCTCTAGTTCCATCCATGTTGTTGCAAATGGCAAGATTTCATTTCTTTTGATGGCTGCATAGTATTCCATTGTGTATATATACCACATCTTCTTGATCCATTCATCTGTTGATGGGCATCTAGGTTCTTTCCATAGTTTGGCTATTGTGGACATTGCTGCTATAAACATTCGGGTGCATGTGCCCCTTTGGATCACTACATTTGTATCTTTAGGGTAAATACCCAATAGTGCAATTGCTGGGTCATAGGGCAGTTCTATTTTCAACATTTTGAGGAACCTCCATGCTGTTTTCCAGAGTGGCTGCACCAGCTTGCATTCCCACCAACAGTGTAGGAGGGTTCCCCTTTCTCCGCATCCTCGCCAGCATCTGTCATTTCCTGACTTGTTGATTTTAGCCATTCTGACTGGTGTGAGGTGATATCTCATTGTGGTTTTGATTTGTATTTCCCTGATGCCGAGTGATATGGAGCACTTTTTCATGTGTCTGTTGGCCATCTGGATGTCTTCTTTGCAGAAATGTCTGTTCATGACCTCTGCCCATTTCTTGATTGGATTATTTGCTCTTTGGGTGTTGAGTTTGCTAAGTTCTTTATAGATTCTGGACACTAGTCCTTTATCTGATATGTCGTTTGCAAATATCTTCTCCCATTCTGTCAGTTGTCTTTTGATTTTGTTAACTGTTTCCTTTGCTGTGCAAAAGCTTTTGATCTTGATGAAATCCCAGTAGTTCATTTTTTCCCTTGCTTCCCTTGCCTTTTGCGTTGTTCCTAGGAAGATGTTGCTGCGGCAGAGGTCGAAGAGGTTGCTGCCCGTGTTCTCCTCAAGGATTTTGATGGATTCCTTTCGTACATTGAGGTCCTTCATCCATTTTGAGTCTATTTTTGTGTGTGGTGTAAGGAAATGGTCCAATTTCATTTTTCTGCATGTGGCTGTCCAATTTTCCCAGCACCATTTATTGAAAAGGCTGTCTTTTTTCCATTGGACATTCTTTCCTGCTTTGTCGAAGATTATTTGACCATAGATTTGAGGGTCTATTTCTGGGCTCTCTATTCTGTTCCATTGATCTATGTGTCTGTTTTTGTGCCAGTACCATGCTGTCTTGATGATGACAGCTTTGTAATAGAGCCTGAAGTCCGGAATTTTGATGCCACCAACGTTGGCTTTCTTTTTCAATATCCCTTTGGCTATTCGAGGTCTTTTCTGGTTCCATATAAATTTTAGCATTATTTGTTCCATTTCTTTGAAAAAGATGGATGGTACTTTGATAGGAATTGCATTAAATGTGTAAATTGCTTTAGGTAGCATAGACATTTTCACAATATTTATTCTTCCAATCCAGGAGCATGGCACATTTTTCCATTTCTTTGTGTCTTCCTCAATTTCTTTCATGAGTACTTTATAGTTTTCTGAGTATAGATTCTGTGTCTCTTTGGTTAGGTTTATTCCTAGGTATCTTATGGTTTTGGATGCAATTGTAAATGGGATTGACTCCTTAATATCTCTTTCTTCTGTCTTGCTGTTGGTGTAGAGAAATGCAACTGATTTCTGTGCATTGATTTTATATCCTGACACTTTACTGAATTCCTGTATAAGTTCTAGCAGTTTTGGAGTGGAGTCTTTTGGGTTTTCCACATATAGTATCATATCATCTGCGAAGAGTGATAATTTGACTTCTTCTTTGCCGATTTGGATGCCTTTAATTTCCTTTTGTTGTCTGATTGCTGAGGCTAGGACCTCTAGTACGATGTTGAATAGCAGTGGTGATAATGGACATCCCTGCCGTGTTCCTGACCTTAGCGGAAAAGCTTTCAGTTTTTCTCCATTGAGAATGATATTTGCGGTGGGTTTTTCATAGATGGCTTTGATGATATTGAGGTATGCGCCCTCTATCCCTACACTTTGAAGAGTTTTGATCAGGAAGGGATGTTGTACTTTGTCAAATGCTTTTTCAGCATCTATTGAGAGTATCATATGGTTCTTGTTCTTTCTTTTATTGATGTGTTGTATCACATTGACTGATTTGCGGATGTTGAACCAACCTTGCAGCCCTGGAATAAATCCCACTTGGTCGTGGTGAATAATCCTTTTAATGTACTGTTGAATCCTATTGGCTAGTATTTTGTTGAGTATTTTCGCATCTGTGTTCATCAAGGATATCGGTCTATAGCTCTCTTTTTTGGTGGGATCCTTGTCTGGTTTTGGGATCAAGGTGATGCTGGCCTCATAAAATGAGTTTGGAAGTTTTCCTTCCATTTCTATTTTTTGGAACAGTTTCAGGAGAATAGGAATTAGTTCTTCTTTAAATGTTTGGTAGAATTCCCCCGGGAAGCCGTCTGGCCCTGGGCTTTTGTTTGTTTGGAGATTTTTAATGACTGTTTCAATCTCCTTACTGGTTATGGGTCTGTTCAGGCTTTCTATTTCTTCCTGGCTCAGTTGTGGTAGTTTATATGTTTCTAGGAATGCATCCATTTCTTCCAGATTGTCAAATTTATTGCCGTAGAGTTGCTCATAGTATGTTCTTATAATAGTTTGTATTTCTTTGGTGTTAGTTGTGATCTCTCCTCTTTCATTCATGATTTTATTTATTTGGGTCCTTTCTCTTTTCTTTTTGATAAGTCGGGCCAGGGGTTTATCAATTTTATTAATTCTTTCAAAGAACCAGCTCCTAGTTTCGTTGATTTGTTCTATTGTTTTTTTGGTTTCTATTTCATTGATTTCTGCTCTGATCTTTATGATTTCTCTTCTCCTGCTGGGCTTAGGGTTTCTTTCTTGTTCTTTCTCCAGCTCCTTTAGGTGTAGGGTTAGGTTGTGTACCTGAGACCTTTCTTGTTTCTTGAGAAAGGCTTGTACCGCTATATATTTTCCTCTCAGGACTGCCTTTGTTGTGTCCCACAGATTTTGAACCGTTGTATTTTCATTATCATTTGTTTCCATGATTTTTTTCAATTCTTCTTTAATTTCCCGGTTGACCCATTCATTCTTTAGAAGGATACTGTTTAGTCTCCATGTATTTGGGTTCTTTCCAAACTTCCTTTTGTGGTTGAGTTCTAGCTTTAGAGCATTGTGGTCTGAAAATATGCAGGGAATGATCCCAATCTTTTGATACCGGTTGAGTCCTGATTTAGGACCGAGGATGTGATCTATTCTGGAGAATGTTCCATGTGCACTAGAGAAGAATGTGTATTCTGTTGCTTTGGGATGAAATATTCTGAATATATCTGTGATGTCCATCTGGTCCAGTGTGTCATTTAAGGCCTTTATTTCCTTGCTGATCTTTTGCTTGGATGACCTGTCCATTTCAGTGAGGGGAGTGTTAAAGTCCCCTACTATTATTGTATTATTGTTGATGTGTTTCTTTGATTTTGTTATTAATTGGTTTATATAGTTGGCTGCTCCCACGTTGGGGGCATAGATATTGAAAATTGTTAGATCTTCTTGTTGGACAGACCCTTTGAGTATGATATAGTGTCCTTCCTCATCTCTTATTATAGTCTTTGGCTTAAAATCTAATTGATCTGATATAAGGATTGCCACTCCTGCTTTCTTCTGATGTCCATTAGCATGGTAAATTCTTTTCCACCCCCTCACTTTAAATCTGGAGGTGTCTTCGGGCTTAAAATGAGTTTCTTGGAGGCAACATATAGATGGGTTTTGTTTTTTTATCCATTCTGATACCCTGTGTCTTTTGACAGGGGCATTTAGCCCATTCACATTCAGGGTAACTATTGAGAGATATGAATTTAGTGCCATTGTATTGCCTGTAAGGTGACTGTTACTGTATATGGTCTCTGTTCCTTTCTGATCTACCACTTGTAGGCTCTCTCTTTGCTTAGAGGACCCCTTTCAATATTTCCTGTAGAGCTGGTTTGGTATTTGCAAATTCTTTCAGTTGTTGTTTGTCCTGGAAGCTTTTAATCTCTCCTTCTATTTTCAATGATAGCCTAGCTGGATATAGTATTCTTGGCTGCATGTTTTTCTCGTTTAGTGCTCTGAAAATATCATGCCAGCTCTTTCTGGCCTGCCAGGTCTCTGTGGATAAGTCAGCTGCCAATCTAATATTTTTACCATTGTATGTTACAGACTTCTTTTCCCGGGCTGCTTTCAGGATTTTCTCTTTGTCATTGAGACTTGTAAATTTTACTATTAGGTGACGGGGTGTGGGCCTATTCTTATTGATTTTGAGGGGCGTTCTCTGAACCTCCTGAATTTTGATGCTCGTTCCCTTTGCCATATTGGGGAAATTCTCCCCAATAATTCTCTCCAGTATACCTTCTGCTCCCCTCTCACTTTCTTCTTCTTCTGGAATCCCAATTATTCTAATGTTGTTTCGTCTTATGGTGTCACTTATCTCTCGAATTCTCCCCTCGTGGTCCAGTAGCTGTTGTCCCTCTTTTGCTCAGCTTCTTTATTCTCTGTCATTTGGTCTTCTATATCACTAATTCTTTCTTCTGCCTCATTTATCCTAGCAGTTAGAGCCTCCATTTTTGATTGCACCTCATTAATAGCTTTTTTGATTTCACCTTGGTTAGATTTTAGTTCTTTTATTTCTCCAGAAAGGGCTTTTATATCTCTTGAGAGGGTTTCTCTAATATCTTCCATGCCTTTTTCGAGCCCGGCTAGAACCTTGAGAATTGTCATTCTGAACTCTAGATCTGACATATTACCGATGTCTGTATTGATTAGGTCCCTAGCCTTCGGTACTGCCTCTTGTTCTTTTTTTTTGTTGAATTTTTATGTCTTGTCATTTTGTCCAGATAAGAGTAAATGAAGGGGCAAGTAAAATACTAAAAGGGTGGCAACAACCCCAGGAAAATATGCTTTAACCAAATTAGAAGAGATCCAAAATCGTGAGTGGGGAGAAAGGGGATAAAAAGAGGTTCAAAAAGGAAGAAAGAAAAAAAAAAAACAAAAAGAAAAGAAAAAGAAAAAAAAGAAAAGAAAAGAAAAGAATTTTTAAAAAAAGAAAACACCTAAGAAAAATGTAAAAAAGAAAAAATATATATATTAGATAAACTAGTAAAAAATCGTTAAAAAAGAAAAAGGTAACAGTTAAAAAAAAAAAAATTTTACCCGAAGGCGAGAAAAAAAAAAAAATGAAAAAGAAAAAATCAAATTAACTGCAAGACTAAAAAAAATCCCAGGAAAAAAGCCATGAGTTCCGTGTTTGGCTTTCTCCTCCTCTGGAATTCTGCTGCTCTCCTTGGTATTGAAACCGCACTCCTTGGTAGGTGAACTTGGTCTCGGCTGGATTTCTTGTTGATCTTCTGGGGGGAGGGGCCTGGTGTAGTGATTCTCAAGTGTCTTTGCCCCAGGCGGAATTACACCGCCCTTACCCGGGGCCGGGGTGAGTAATCCGCTCGGGTTTGCTTTCAGGAGCTTTTGTTACCTGAGCGCTTTCCGTAGAGTTCCGGAGGACGGGAATACAAATGGCGGCCTCCTGGTCTCCGGCCAGGAGGAGCCGAGAGCCCAGGGCCCCACTCCTCAGTGCGCCCTCAGAGAACAGCGCCCAGTTACTCCCGTCTACCTGACCTCCGGCCGCGCTCCGAGCTCACCGAGCCTGCGACCGGTTCAAGGTAACACCGAGCTACGAGCTTACTGTCGGCTCTGTCTCTGTAGCCGGCTTTCCCGTTCCAATACCCGCAAGCTCTGCGACACTCAGACACCCCCGATCCTTCTGTGACCCTGCGGGACCTGAGGCCACGCTGACCCCGCGTGGGTTTCGCCCCGGTTTAGCCTCTGGAGCGATGTCTCTCAGCGGAACAGACTTTTAAAAGTCCTGATTTTGTGCACGGTTGCTCCGCTGCTTGCCGGGAGCCGGCCCCTCCCCCCGGGGTCTATCTTCCCGTCGCTTTGGATTCACTTCTCCGCCGGTCCTACCTTTCAGAAAGTGGTTGTTTTTCTGTTTCCAGAATTGCTGTTCTTCTTCTCTTCGATCTGCCGATGGATTTTCAGGTGTTTGCAATCTTTAGATAAGCTATCTAGCTGATCTCCAGCTAGCTGAAGCAGTCTCAGCTTGCTACTTCTCCGCCATCTTGCCTGGGGGGTATTCTTAAAAGCATCAAGGTCATGAAACACAAAGACTGAGATACTATTTTATGGGAGGAGATTAATGGAATATAACAACAAAATGTAATGTGGAATCCTGGATTGGATCCTTAACCAGAAAAAAGAACATTATTTGGACAGTTGGTGAAATTAGTGTCTCATCTGATCTGTAGTTAATAGTATTATATCAACATTACCTTCCTGGTTTTGGCAAGTGTGCTATATTTATTTAAGATCTTAATATTTGATGAAGGCAGGTTAAGGATGTATCAATTTTTAAAATTTTCTTACTATAAATCTGAGATTATTTCACAATTAAATGTTAACCAATGGATTTCATTTTGTTTTTCACATAAGAATAAATAGAACTGTAAGTGTGTCAGTTTTGTGTGCATTTAAAACTCACTGGGGAAGGGTGTCTGGCTGGCTCAGTCTTTGGAGCATGTGACTCTTAGAATTGTGAGTTCGAGCCCCATGTTGGGAGCAGAGATTCCTTAAAAATAAAAATCTTAAAAAAAAAAAAAGTTACTGTGTTTTGTAGGAACCAAAGGATACTAGAAATATTCTTTCTCATGATATGAACTTAATGAAACAAGTGCTAAGTGTTACCTTCACCATCGTATTTCTAGTGCCTACCATGGAGCTGGCATACAGAAGAAGGTGGCCACTGGCTGAATAAATGAGGAAATAACACACTTTGGGGATTTCATTACATTGTATATTCAATACATTTTTTTGAGTCCCCACTGAGTGTCATACATTGTTCTAGGCCTTGGAAATAGAAAGGAGCTGAAACACCAGAGGCGATGAGTGTAACGGAGAGAGGTACATGGCGTAATCCTTCCTTGAAGAAGATGCTTGAGTTTGTTTTTTTTTTGTTGTTGTTGTTGTTTGTTTTTTTAAGAACATCTGGTGGGGAAAGGCGATAGGTAGCCAGAATCTCAGATAGAGGGAAAGGCATTGGCTTAGGCAGATAAGAGGTTCATTGTGACTGTTGCACATGGTTTATAAAGGACAAGTGTATAGAAGGGGTTTTTGAAAAAACTTGGGACTTTGTTTTATTTTTCCATTGAACTGTTCCCTGGCCCCTCATTTTCTAAAGAAATTGTTGGTGACTGGTTTTCAGTGGCCAAAACCAGTCCGAAGTAGTGTTTGTTCAAAATTGGAAACTGGCTTAATTATCAGAGAAGGTGGGGTAATAAATAAGAATGTAGAGTTTGAATCTCTGCAGATGGGAGTCATGCAAGTTGCATGACTGCTTGAGAAGTCAACATTGGGAATGGAAGTCAAACTTCAAATTGGAAAAAGAAAAGCCTGTGGAGGAAAAATTAGAAATTCTTGTGCTTTGCTCTGTGGGGGAGATGAATGACCAGAGATGAGACAGGACTGAGTGTTAGTTTGGACAGAACGTTGGAAGAGTCTGTGCGAGAAGCTGGGTTCTCCCCACTTTGGGTTGGCCTGTGGGTCCAGAGGGCATAGATGCTGGGGCCCAGGTGCCCTTTAGTTCCCCTGCCTGTTTTGTGACTCTGGGTATTTAGGACTTGGAGAGAGAAATCAGAGGGAAGAAGAGGCACAGAAAGACATAACAGATTATTTTTTTCTCTTCCCTTATACAAAAAAAAAAAAAAATCTAAAAAACAAAAAAGTCAGGAAACTTAATCCTGTCTTTCAGAAATTCTCCTAAATAGCATAATTTTCATATTAACCACCTCACACAGGGGAAAAAACCCACATTATATATAGGTGTATATAATATGTGATATATATACACACGTATATATGTATATATTATATGCATTTATACATCCTATATATATCATCTATTTATGTATATACACCACATATTTGCTGGTAGATTTAATATGTTTCCTTGGAAAATGGCATTTTGCTTCATAGTGAATATTCTTCATTTGGATATTGGGGAAAGCACTGATTATTTCCTGTTACTTCATTCCACTCTGTGACACGAAGCCCATCTTGTTATTTTTCCTTCCTGATGCAGTTACCCCTCAGACAACTGCTGTTGAGGCAGAGTGAATGTCTGGAGTGAAATTTCCTTCCTGTCCTATGTCTACATTTTAGGAAAATCCCTCTTTGCTCTCTTACTTTCCATACCAGTCTCTTAGCCAAAGATTTCCTGTTTTATCAGCCTTTTTATCTCCCTCGACTGGCTAAGCCTGAATCTTTCTAAGTTTAACTGGTTAATAATGATTTCCAAGAAGCTGTAATAACAGAATGAGTTTTTGACTTACTGTTGTGAATGTATTTTTGCCTAGGACAGACTCAGGTCCAGCCTCCAAGTTTCTGGTTAGCAATGCTGATGAAAATATACTATCCCATATTTCCTTACATTTTTGTAGGCTTACAAATCCCATTTTCATACATTTTTGTGTCCTCGTGATATCTCTGTAGCAAGGTCAGGTAGGTGATGTCATCCCAGGATGGCAAATGGGAGGACCCAGGACCACATGGTTCATAAGCAGTGGAGCTACGCCCCAGGCCTCCAGCTTTCTTTAACTTCATTTCCCTTTGCTAAGTGCTGGGATGCTTTTGAGATAATTGTTTAAACTCTGTCTCTTCCCTCCTCTTGGCTGGCACTTAGCCAAAACCATAACCTTTTCTATCATCTTAAGTTGTTTTTTAAAAGTACTGATAGGCGGATGAATAATTAGTTCTGAGTTTTATTGTTTGACCTTCAGTTATACTTGTAGCCACTTAGGCAAATGCCTTTGCATTTGTAGCATTAAAACCAAGGTGAAGAATATGTCTGTGACTCCGGAGAATAAAACCGGTTTGTTTACTGCTACAGCGACAGTATCTTCAAATTTTAAGGTGGAGTAATTCCCTCCTGATATCACTGATTTATTTCCTTGGTTGCCTTTCTCCTCTTCCTTTTTCACTGTCTCTCAAATGGGAATAGAAACACCTCCATTGGGTGCCTGGATGGCTCAGTCGGTTAAGCATCTGCCTTCAGCTTAGGTCATGATCTCAGGGTCCTGGGAGTCCTGCTTGGGATCCTTGCTCAGTGGGGAGCCTGGTTCTCCTCCTCCTTCTGCCTGCACCTCCCCCTGCTTGTGCTCTCTTTCTGTGTCAAATAAATAAATAAAAATCTAAAGAAAAGAAAAGAAACACCTACATCATAGAAGATTAGAAATAAAAAATTTTGCTAAAGAATTTAGCAAAACCCTTAACACATTGAAGTAATGCAATAAGATTCCTTTCCTTCTCCCTTGAAAATACATTTTGCAAAGAAGAAATTGTGAATGGGTAAAGCTGTAAAGCCGGTAGCAGGTTGGACTCCAGGAAGCCCACTCTGAGCCGCAGATTAGCTTGTGGGGTGTTTACCAAGGAGTGTTCTTGAAGTTCACACTCATGGAGGGGAGTGGAAGAGAGTGGAAGGAAGCAGGACAGGGCAGAGGGAGAAGTTGACCTGTGAGGCCAGCCCAGTGACAGCCTTGGTCCCTTGAGCTAGAGTGACCCTTCACAGTTGTACCGAGTTGGTAGCAGCAAGATCTCGTCTTCTCTCTCCCATTCGGTCTGTCACCAGATGCAGGCCACCCTGGGAGGAGGCCATGACCTTGAGCCAAGCAGCTTTCTTTAGCAGAGACAATTCCAGAAGGGGGCTGGCAGCCAAGGACGGCCTGCCCTAATGCTCTCAGCAGCTGGGAGAATAGGTCATGCATTTCTGAAGAAGGATGTTGGTGTTGCAGCAGCCACCACCAGACTTGACGTTTACCTCGAGTCCAAATGGGAGTGGTTCAAGCAGAAGGAAGTTCTGCAATCCCCGGGAGAACTATCCTCTTCACAGCCAAGGACACCAATCCATTTTCAGGTGATCTGTGGGAAGTGTCGGAAGCGAATGGATTTTACTCCGTGCACTTTGGATTTCTAGTCACTCAAGTCAGAAGGGAGTCATGTGACATGTCTCACGTCTGACCACGGTGACGCTGGCGTAGGAATGGAATCCTGCTTATAAGTCTGCCCACACTTGTGCCTCTCGGGTGTGCCTGCAAGGTGTATGAGGCCTGGGGGCACGGGCCGGTTCCCGAACAGAGCCAGATCCCAAGCTCACAGCAAGTCTGAGGATGAGAAGGAGGAGCACAGCATTTCTTTCATTTTCTTAGCTCATTTTCAGCATCAAAGCAATATTCTGGAGCTACCCTTCCATCTCCACCCTCGCCGCATTTCTTTTCTCTTTTCTCCCTCCTCTCTCCTCCCTGCCTTCCCCTTTCCTTTTTATTTACTTACTTGAGAGAGAGAGTGGGGGAGGGGGCAGAGAAGAGGGAGAAGCAGACTCCCCTGCTGAGCGGGGATGCTGACACCTGGCTCCATCCCAGGACCCTGGGATCATGACCTGAGCCAAAGGCAAATGCTTAAGTGACTGAGCTACCCAGGCATCCCCCTCCCACATTTCATCTGAATTTTTTCTCTAGTCTTTCTGGGCCATCTGCTCCCACAGTCCTGCTGTCATACTGATAGCCAGCCTGGAGTCCCTTGAGGTTAGGAATGACCGCTTGGCTCCTAACTTGTGAAAGGCAAAGAGAAAAAAGTACCTGGGGAAAGACAGTTCTGTCCTATACTAGTGATAGTACCAGTAGAAATCTCCAAGTGACTTCTGTCTGCTCTCAAGCCCTATTCCAGACAGCTGTAAAGAAAGAAGAGTCTTTGATTAGACTAGTATCTTGGTTTTCCCCACCATATTATATCTTTGCCTATAGGAGGATTTTGTACATGTGCAGAGGAGGTGACCCCTTATCTCCTTTCCCAGTTCACCATTTCATGAAATAAAGTCCCTGGAAAGAATTTCTCATTAATTTCCTTTCCCTTTTTAGGTTTCTCCCAGCTCTTATGGAGGTCCTTCAGAAATCCTACTTCCTTCTCCACTTTTCCATTTGTGCTGCCCCTCCTACCAATGACACTCAAAACTGATAAACCGAAATGTAGATACATCCGTGACAAGCCAGAGCTGAATGTACAATGTGAAGTGAATGTGGACACAGGCAAGAACCAGTTTTAAATATGCTGTGAGGAAGCGTTTCTTTAGCGTGCCTCCGTGGTCCACACCTGCTTCCTCATTGTCTTCCATTACTGCGGTGCCTCTGGATTTTACAACTGCTCCCATCAACATGCTCATTTGGTTTCTGGTGCAGTCATAGCACATTTTTTTGTGGCGAAAACCAGCAGTTTCATTTTTGTATTAAATAGATTCTGTGGGCTAGTCTCAGAATTTGAGAACAATAGCACCATGGTCTCTGTTGTAAATAGTCAGCTCCCGAGTGACCTTTCAGACCATGACCTGTTCATGAGTTGGAGATCCTATTATTAAAAAGATGAAGCCCAAACTCTCACTTTGAGAGATGATTTTCCTTCCTTTGTGTCACAAGGGACAAAGCATTTCCATTATTTTATTTTATTTTTTTACATTATGTTCCATTCATCTTAGATTGTCAGCCCACAAAGGGCAAGGGGCAGCCTTTGCCAGGCTTGAATTGTGGTGCGCAGAATCAAATAAATATTACTTTGACAATAATGATGAACTTGTTATTGTCTGTGTTGTAGAGCTACGTGATTGACTTAGAGTAGTTTTTTAAAATCATTTTTTCTATTTTTGCTTTTAAAAGTCCTAGAACTCTGTGATTGAGTTTCTCTGTAATGCTTAAAAGTTTTTTTTTTAATTTTTTATTTTTTATAAACATATATTTTTATCCCCAGGGGTACAGGTCTGTGAATCACCAGGTTTACACACTTCACAGCACTCACCAAAGCACATACCCTCCCCAATGTCCATAATCCCACCCCCTTCTCCCAAACCCCCTCCCCCCAGCAATCCTCAGTTTGTTTTGTGAGATTAAGAGTCACTTATGGTTTGTCTCCCTCCCAATTCCATCTTGTTTCATTGATTCTTTTTCTACCCACTTAAGCCCCCATGTTGCATCACCACTTCCTCATATCAGGAAGATCATATGATAGTTGTCTTTCTCTGCTTGACTTATTTCGCTAAGCATGATACGCTCTAGTTCCATCCATGTTGTCGCAAATGGCAAGATTTCATTTCTTTTGATGGCTGCATAGTATTCCATTGTGTATATATACCACATCTTCTTGATCCATTCATCTGTTGATGGACATCTAGGTTCTTTCCATAGTTTGGCTATTGTGGACATTGCTGCTATAAACATTCGGGTGCACATGCCCCTTTGGATCACTACGTTTGTATCTTTAGGGTAAATACCCAATATTGGGATTTCATCAAGATCAAAAGCTTTTGCACAGCAAAGGAAACAGTTAACAAAATCAAAAGACAACTGACAGAATGGGAGAAGATATTTGCAAACGACATATCAGATAAAGGACTAGTGTCCAGAATCTATAAAGAACTTAGCAAACTCAACACCCAAAGAACAAATAATCCAATCAAGAAATGGGCAGAGGACATGAACAGACATTTCTGCTTCAAAGTTTTAAAATGTGAATTTGTTGCTTGCATGAACAAACAGTATCACTGAAACTAAGGTATGAGTCCCTACTTCATAGAACGGTTGTGTTTTTTATCTTCTTCATAGAAAATATTTCCAAGTCTATATGAGGATGTTTTTCACAGCCGTTAAATTTCAGATAAATTGTCAATAGGTACTAAACAGATTATTAATATTTTATAAAGGAATAATAGGAGTGATTATATGCAGCAGTTTATGGTATGATTTTCAAGATGATTATGTTCTACATTTAACACTTTGATTTTACATAGATATTTTTAAAAGACCTGGTTATAACTTCAGTTTATATGTATGTTTGTTAATCCAAAATTTTTTTTTATGTAATAGCATGTGGACAGTAATGAACCTAATACCATATGGTAGTTTGTATGTGCTATTTAAAATTATACTCTCAAGTCTCATGACTGAAACAATAGTATTGGACCTTTACATTTTTAGTTCTGTGAAGAGTTCATTCTCTGTGATCTTTTCTGTAGTTACTAAAGTTGTTCAGTTTATACGAAAACTAAAGGGAATCAAGGGATCAAGCCAGTGTGTGGTCATGTTCAGTAGACCCAGTATTACTGGGGGGGGGATATGCCCCTGGAAAGTATACACTGAGGACTTTTGTATAAAGACATAGCTTCTTTAGAATAACAGGGGACAAAGTGGATTGTCACCTATTTGTTAAAAAGACTGGTTTCATGCAAAAATGCCTAAAGAAACTTAAAGGGATTTTGTTGGAAAGTTGTATCCACAATGGAATCTAAAAATAACACATAGTATATTTGGTGGAAATGCAAATTGAGGTTTTGTGAAAGCCTGTGTTATCTTGTGAATCTTTGCTTTGCTAAACAAGTTTGCCTGATTTATGATACATCACACACGACCACTAATATAAATGGGCCCTTCCTTTTTTGAAATCTTTTGCTTCTTTGCTCAGAACGGCCGTTCCCGGGGCACCTGGGTGGCTCAGTGGGTTGGGCCGCTGCCTTCGGCTCCGGTCGTGATCTCAGGGTCCTGGGATCGAGTCCCGCATCGGGCTCACTGCTCAGCGGGGACCCTGTTTCCCTCTCTCTCTCTCTCTCTGCCTGCCTCTCTGTCTACTGTGATCTCTCTCTCTCTCTCTCTCTCTCTGTCAAATAAATAAATAAATAAATCTTAAAAAAAAAAAAAAAAAAAGAACGGCCGTTCCCTTTCAACTTTCTCTTTTATAACCTGAAGTGTAAATAATATAGTGATCATCCATCCATTGACAAGTTTACTTCTCTACAAGGTGGAGTTATTTGTATAACTTGAAGATTGAGAATGGCTTGCCATTTTAGAGGGTAAAGTTCAAAGTCATGCCTGAACCATATCTTGAAAAAGTGCCACTCTGTTATGTGATCTGCAGTTTAATATCTACTTTTAGGTGTTGTCAGCTATAGGAGGTGATGCTAATATTCTGTGAATCTCCAAAACCTGGGTGCCATTTTTAAGTGGCTTTATTTATTCCATGTGTGTGTTCATTCTCTGTTCCTGTACTCAGATACTCGTATATACTGGGTCTTGAAAGTGGATTAGAAATAGTTCCTGTTCTCAGGGCACGTGGGTGGCTCAGTGGGTTAAAGCCTCTGCCTTCGGCTCAGGTCATGATCCCAGGGTCCTGGGATCAAGCCCTGTGATTTCTGTCTGTCAAATAAATAAATAAAATCTTAAAAAAAAAAAAAAGAAATAGTTCATGTTCTCAAGTAGACACAGATGAATAGAGTGGTGTAATATTATATGGTGCCTTACCTTATTTAAGTTGCGGTCAGAGTATTCTTGGAGCACAGATGAGAGAGTCATTGATTCCCCTTGAAGCGAAGATGAGAAGAGGAAAAGGATGGCATCAGGAAACCAAAAGAGTTAATCTTGGAGCTAGAACTTAAACTAAGACTACTCGTAGTTCGCAGTGTATAAGCAGTGGGATTGGCAACCCTCAAAAGGGAATAATATGTATAAAGGCACTGAGGCCTGTAAGAAAGAGCTTGCTGTGATTTGGGGTATGACTGAGCAGAGGACACCTTGTCTGCCTCCTTTGTTTTATAGCACAGAATGCTGGATGACATGAAGAGGGCTAATAAAAGAATGTCTACAGAAGAAGTCTGGGGAGTGTGAGAGACACAGTTCAATAGAAGAGAGACTCCTGAAAGTGATATGTCTATGGTCACAGTGAGGGGATGGTGACTTCCCTAGAGTGGTTTCAGAGCGGAATGAAGGCTGGATTGAGTGGGCTGAAGCATGCAGGGAGGAGGGGGAAATGAAGTCCATGAATGGTACTAACTGTTCAAGGAGGTGATGAGGACCAGGAGAGAAATGCAGCCTTGGGAGTTACAAGGACATTTATGAGTGGTCAGAGCTATAGAGAAAGCTGTGCTGGGAAGTCCATGCATTTAGATCTCGAAGAGGAGCAGTGTGGAACCACGAGGCTTGTGAGCGGTCAAGGTGACTTCATCAATACAGAAAGGCAGTTCTGGGTACAAGCTTGCTCTGAAGTCTTTTAAATTGTTATCAGTCTACTATCTGTTCAGTTCTAATCTCTTATAAGAAGAGGTCTCTGGAAGTTAATTGAGATAATCCATCAAGATACACAGACCCTGGATTATTTTTGAGCAAACATCATCTAGCCCATCAATATGAGGTCATATGGTATTTATGGTTATAGTTAGAGAGTGACATCACAAATTAGTGCTTATCTAAAATGTTCTAACTTGGTTACTCTACAGTTATTTTCATCCATCTCATGTACTGTATTTTGTCCTGTGTTTTGATCTCAACTGTTAATTTTGTTTTGAGATGATCAAAGGGCTTCAGACCTCTCTAAAAGCCCATTACTTATCGGCATGTCCTGATTTTTGACAGATTCATGCATTTCTTCAAGCTTTTAAAATACATTCATAACAGTAGCACTAATTTATTTTGGGGATTGGGGTTGTATCTAAACCTCACTCTCTCAGACAGAATTATAAAATTCACTTTCAAAATTTTGATCTTTTAAAAATCAAAGCATTTATTATCTTTTTAAATTTTTTTTAATGTGAATTGAAAGTTGATTACTGTACGCTGTATTGATCCGGAGATGTCTTTTCTTTTTTTCATGTATTGAGGTGCATTTTTGTTATTTCTCCATACTTGTCTCCTTTTTGACTCAAACATTACTCTCCTGGGGAGAATCATTGTGCTTCATTCTTTCTGTAACTCGTCTAGGTACCCAGAGGTGACTAACCTACACACACTTCATCTGATATTAACATCCTAGTCCTGCCCCGCCCTGTGAAATGTTTCAGAAACTAGTCAGTCTTTAACCACTAGGTAAGGCTAGTGACATCCTACCCACACCTCTGGACACCCACGCCCTATTTCAGGAGTTAAGGCATATGGGAATTGTCATGGTGGCTGTGTGTTTAATCCTAGGAGAGGAGTCTAGTCATGACTAAATACAGTGTTACTATTGATTACTACAAGAAGATTGCTTTTATGCCACATACTTGGCTAAGCCCTGGGGCCATGTTAGCAAGTAAATAGATGCACTCTCTTCTCTTTAGGAGCTTATAGTCTAGGAAAGAGAAATCTCCTTCAAGCAACATAATAGAAAGTCTAAACCAAGCTGGACAGCAAGTAGGATATGTATTCCTCATTTGTTAGTGAGCACATATGTACTGAGTAACAACTGTGGGCAGGCTGTCTGGATGAAGAGTGAATATAGCAGTAAGCAAGAATGACACAGATCTTGTGAGGAAATAATCTTGTCACATAGGTTATTGAGTGATACTCTTGATATTTTGTATTGTTTTAGTAAATTCCGTATCTTTAAAATTTATATTTGTAACACTTACTTCACCCAGAAGTTGGCAAAGTATGTAAACTTTAAGATTGACGCTCTTCAAAAATATATAAAATTTAAGTATGACAGCAGGTTTTAGCTCTCAAAGTGTACTTCCTCTTCACATCATTTTTCCTAGTCAGTGACATATAATAGTGAGCAGTATAATTGGCTATAACGTATATGATTATCTTCATATATTCTATAACATCTCTTACAGTTATTGCCAGTTTTCGAGGAACTGTACCCTATGGCCTGTCATTGGAAATTGGAGATACAGTTCAGATCCTGGAGAAGTGTGATGGTAAGTGGGCTAATGAGATTGCTTGAGGTTGTATGACCAACCTCCTCACCATTGGACAGTTCATAATGCTTGCAAATTCTTTCCTTCTGTTGATTTTTAGGATTTTTCCAGTGGTCACAGTGAGCCATTTTTGACAAAGCTTATTTCTTGCATCTTCAGTGTTTGGCTTATGGAAGAGCATCATTTGCTGTCTTTAAGCTGATACATTTTTCCTGACATTATTTCCTTATATTCACTAGATCCCACCATAGAAAACATTTGAGGCTACTGTATTTGTGGGAGTTCATGACTCCTTGCCAAACTAGACGAGCTTTCTCAGAATCTCAAGGGTCTAGTAGGTCCCCCAGGACTGGAAGAAACAGAGGTCCAGAGCAGAAATGGCTTCTCCAAGTTTAGGTAATCAGATACCTTGGGGAGGACTTCTGCCAAGGCCAGCTCTACTTTAGTCCTGCTGTCTTCTTTCCTGCCACCCTGAAACTTGAACTAAAGTTGTTCAGTGCATTTGAAATGTTTGTGGAATATATTGCAAGAACTTTATGGTTATTAGTTTATGCAACATGTAACTGATTAAATCAAGATAATTAATATGTCGTCAAGTGTTTCCAATCGTATTCCATGAAACATCCTTAAGCTCTCCTACTCGCAAAGATCCCAGTTGAAATGACTATTTTTTTTCTCGTTAATGAGATGACCACATTTTAAAGCCCTATAAGTATAACCAAAACTACACATTTTCCTCCTGAAATGTTATTCTTAATAGGAACTTATAATATGATAACATTCTGTCATGTCAAGATTCATTAAACTGTGTTCCTCCAAACCAAACTGTCAGATTTACTTAAAAATCTTACATTAAATGGTGGTGATACATGAACATTTATTCTGTGTACTGTGAATGATATCTTTAAAGATATAATCAGGTCTTCCATGTTATTGTCAGATCCATTTTGTCTGTTTTTACTTTGTATACAGATAAATATAAAATCTGTTTTGAATAGGTGCATGAAAATGGACTCCATAGCTAATGGAAGCAGTTTTGTAACCTAAAAACAGTTGACAAAGACCTCTCTATGAGACTTTTGCAGTTCTCAAAAAGTTTTGGTTTCTGTTAAAATGATTATTTAAGAATGGATATATTTCTTGGATATTTTAAGGGATCTCCTTAATCCTGAGATAGTTTCTGCTCAGTTCATTTTGCTTTCTTCAAATTGATTTAAAAGCTGTTAGGCATGGCATTTTATAATATATCTTATAAGGAACAAAAAATGTTTAAATATTTGTATTGAATATTTATATAAATTTTTACATAATATTTTATATAAGTTTTTAATATTAATACAAAGTTCAAATATTTATTTTTAAAAATTCAATTAATCAAGAAAGTCTAATACTACAAAATATTTGTTATATGGTAATTTATTACCAATAAACAAAATGGTTCTATGCTTGAAGAAACTATAAGTTGAAAATAATACATTTATAGGGGTATATATTTACCATAAATTTTCATATATATATATATATATATATATATACACACACACACACACATACACCTTATACTTCTTTTAAACTATAAAAAGATAACATTCTTCTTTCAGGATAGTGCTATAAAATACTGATTCAGAATTGCTTGGAGGTTGAGTCATAGGCATTTTATAGAATAAAAGTTAGGGTGAGCTCAGGTGCTAGGACATTTTGCTGATAAGAGTACCCATCACTTTTCTTTCTTTTTTAAATTAAATTAAATTAAATTAAATTTATTTATATGACAGAGAGAGATCACAAGTAGGCAGAAAGGCAGGCAGAGAGAGAGGAAGGGAAGCAGGTTCCCTACTGAGCAGAGAGCCTGATGTGGGGCTCGATCCCAGGACCCTGAGATCATGACCTGAGACAAAGGCAGAGGCTTTAACCCGCTGAGCCACCCAGGTGCCCCCTGCATCACTTTTTTTGATGGATGAAGTGCAAATTTACCCTATGACTGTTGGTTGAGCCCAACCTATACTTGTAGTTGGGCAAAGAGAAATTGGAAACATATTAAATCTTGTGCAGATTCTTGAAGTTCCCTGAGACAGATTCTCACATAAATTATCTTGCCCAAAATAAAATAATCTGATAAGTAGCAAAGCCAGGATTTAAACCCAATACTCTGATTCCAAACCTTGTGCTTCCACTATGCATGTTTCTATTTTCCAAATAAATCTCCATTACAATTTTTTAAACAGTTTATTAATAGGATTCTTAAACTAGTAATCACTTCAGCCCAGTCCAACTCCCATCTTGTTCATACACAGAATATTTATTTATAAGGTAAAATTCCATCAGTAAAGGACAGACTTATTTGTAGTCATTTCTTTTCTTTTAAAATATTACAATGGTTTATCAAAATAATGACCATGATTATTTCTCCACAGGGTGGTACAGAGGATTTGCCTTAAAAAACCCAAATGTCAAGGTAATAAAAAATACTACTCATAATCATAATTACGGGATTTTTAAAAAGTTGTTTTACTTCATGTTACAATTGCAATTACAGTTGGGAGTCTTAGTTGAAATGCCAAATGGCAATACGGATTTTCATAATTTGGGAAATTCCTTTGAACTCGGATTATCGTTAAGATGCTACTGAAATGATAATCCTACGTAGTCCTTGCAGTTTGTACTGAGAAGACCTTAATAAGCTCTTTGTATATAAACAAAATCTTTTTGAACTGTTTAAGAGAGAGTGAAATTAAAATTAAAGCAGGGGAAGTAGATATTCCAAAAGAAAAATTGAATAAAGGTATTTAATCTTGGAGTTTTCTGTGATATCATTTGCAAAAGAGTGGTGTGGAGAAACACGTGGATTTCAGCAGCTTAATAAGATTCCCTTTTGGGTTTGGGCATGTGAAACATGGAGAAACCTATTATAAAGCTCTCCCTGTTTTTTACCATTCCAGACAGAAAACTCAGACTCATATCCTTCATATGGTCATATACATCCTCAGGAATTACAGTAGGAAGTAGTATGATTTTTGTTTGACCTTTTATTTGTATGCTTTATGACCTTGACACACGTCCTTACTATTTATTATCTGTATTTGTCTCCTTTGTTCTAATCTCTCCAACTTTCATCCAAACTTCCCACATTCTGCAATATTCTCTTGCATGTCATGTTCATTTCTTTGTTTAATTCTGGCTTTATTAGGATTGTAGATAAGAAATTGTATCATTGCTTATTCTAGGGATATAATGTTAGTGATCTAAATTCTTCCGCCTATCTTTCTGCTTAACCACACCTTTTTCTAGATCATCCAGCTATGTTTAATAACTGTATTTCATTTATTTTTGGTCATTCTAAAGGAGAGCCTGAAGGACAAAAGAATGTAGAAATTTAATTTTTTAAAATACTTTAGCCCTCATTTAAAGTTATTTTTGGACATCTGCAAGGCACATGCAAATGTAGCTTCAGTACTTAATTATTCATTTGGAATAATTTTGAAAAAAAGTATTATTTCTGCCAGTCCTCTAACCTCAAGTTCTGACTCTTTCTTATTAATTATAATTACTCTGTTTGTTAATCCTACCATATTGGGTTAAAATTTGAAGGAAAAAAATATGTATTTTTTAACATATGTGTCTGTTTACTACTGTTGTATGTACAGAGTTTGCTTATTAAGTTTTATGTTATCCTTGGATCCGCAGAGGTGATAATGTATTCAAATGACATTTGCTTTCCTAAATATTTAATTGAATTTGTCATTTGATGATACATCAAAAATCATTCAGAGGATATTGTCATTTAATGGACAATAAAATTGATGCTAATTTTTTTTATGTTGTTTCTTTCAACTTCGCATTTAGAACAAAGGAACAATTTCCTTGTCCTATCTTTTCCCTACAGTAAAAAGCTTTAAGGTAGCATGCTGTCTTTTGTTTAATTTTTGTTCCATCGGTATGCAGCCTGGTG
This sequence comes from Mustela lutreola, assembly GCF_030435805.1. Classification (NCBI taxonomy): domain Eukaryota; kingdom Metazoa; phylum Chordata; class Mammalia; order Carnivora; family Mustelidae; genus Mustela; species Mustela lutreola. The sequence goes on along the minus strand of NC_081293.1, from coordinate 165,209,629 downwards.
ATTAATTGCTGCTGTGTTTCCATCAAAGATCTTCCATAACACATAATATATGATTTGTCTCCCAATTCATAATGTTTTTTTTTTTTTTAACGTGTATATTTTAAAATAGACATGAGTCTATTGTTTCAGGGAGAAGAAAAGGAACAACTATCAAAACAAACAAAAGCTAATACAATATTAAAAAAATGCAATATTTTAAAAATTCTTATTCTCTGTAACATGTCTTCTCTGCAGAATTCCTGAAAATTTAAAGATTTTCTATTTTATAAAGAATATACTTTTGAGTGAGATTTAATTTTTTTAAATTATTTTAGAGAATCCCTGAGTTTGTAAACTGGTGAATAGTAGGAAATAAAAGGAATGAATCCAGTGCGGTAGAGATGTTGTTTTTCCCTGTTCCTGATACTCTTCAGGTTGTATGACTGTATTTTACATATTTGACTTGTGCAAACACTCCTGCGTTATCAGTCAGCTAGCGCTATAACCTCCTGTTTTCTCCCACAGGGTATCTTTCCTTCCAGCTACGTTCACTTGAAAAATGCCTGTGTGAAGAACAAAGGGTAAGAAATGAGTTTTATTAATAGTGAGAGGATTTTCACAGAACCATTGCTTAGTTGAGAATTTGAAAGGCTTAGTAATTGTCTTGACAAATGAACTACAGGAGATCATGCCATTGTCTTTGTGGTTTGATAAAGGTGGATTACACAAAGGCAGCTGGTAGAGAAAATGTAATACTCTCCATCTGGATGTGCTGGACTGGAGAAGAATCTAGGGCATCACAGGTCTCTCATTGTCCACAGATCATGGAATCAGCCTAATCTGAAGCAGAAGGAGTTGGTTCTTTTTGGTTTCCTGCTGTATGGAGAAGCATGGCAGCCAACTCATGGAGTGCTGAGTCATGTTTCAAACCCCAGGAATTTCCTAGATTCACCACTGATTATAAGCAGCCAAGTCTGACTGTTTTCTCCTAATTCAGGATCATACCGTATCCTTGTGTGACCATTTCATAAAGCCACTCTTCTATTTTAGGAAATGGCATTTCTGTTTATTGTTTGATTGAACTCATTCATCACCCAAGATCTCTCATACATTTTAGAAGGTTTTCTAGTCGATTTGCAAAAGGACTTGAAGGAGCTGTCAGAATAACAGATGATTCAAATAAAATATCATAGTGTAAAACAGTAGAACTTGCTTAGTTAAGCGGTTATCATGAGCAGACCAATCATTATCAGTAGGCCGTGGGTTTGGACCCAAACATTTGCTGCCAGTGCCACAAGGAATACTCACTGGACCATTGAATGATTGTCATTTTATGACAGAAGAAACAATGCAGATTCAGCCATAAAAATTACATTTTACTTCAAATAGAAAAAAATAGCAGTTTACTTGGATGACTAAAGCACATTTTAAATAATAGTAAATGAGATCTTCAAACTTGAATTTTACCAAAAGAGTTCCAGGGATGCTATTTACGTAGATGATTATTATATCCACTGTCTATAAAGGTAAAGTATTAATCTTAGTGCATTGAAATAACTTCTGCAGGTGGACAAGAGTCTATGATATAAATACCCTGAGAGTTACTTACATAGATAAAACTGGAGGAGATCCTTATACTTTGTATCCATATACGCAGAAACATACACATACACACACATATATGCTACTTTAAACAATATTACTATTACTAGCAGTAGCAGTAGTAATTATTTAAACTAGTAGATTAAAATCATAATTCTGATATAAATAATTACAACTGCTACTACCCTTTTTAATAAATGGGTGTCCTTTGGGAAGGTTGTGTAGCTGTAACCCACCAGAAATGAATCAAGGAGAGTAAACAGTCCTTTCGGAGTTCTCCTACGAGGCTCACTCTGACACTGTCCAGCCCCCCGCAAGTGAACCAGAGGAAACCATAGAAGATACTTTAGCCACAGGCTCACTCTTTGTTCTGATCTTTCTGCTCTAGTGATCTGGGCTGGACAGTGTGGAAACCCCAGGGTCTCTACCCTGACCCTTAATGGTGTCCAGCTAGGTAGACTCATGCAGCCAGTTCTCTCTGCTGCCGTTGCCCCAAGCCCCACCCTACGGCTTGAACTCTGTGGATCAAAGGGCCACTCAGCCCCAACGGAACACCCAGAACAAGGGAAATAGAGGATGCTAGCAAAGACGATGTCCAGCATCATTCCACCCAGTGGAAGTCCTCCCTCTCAAAGCAGAATGGGGTGGGTCATTATCAAAACAAGTGCTTTCTTTTATTTATTTATTTTTGTCCTAGACAGTAACTGGTACGTGTCTGGCCCCCTTCCTTGAGCCTGAGGAAGTTTAAATAAGGCTATAGATGTCTCAAATTTTAGTTGTGTAAATTTAAGACTTGGTTGTCGGTTCCCCATGTGACACAAGGCATCATGAACATTAAGTAGCAGGAGAATGTTGGGGGTAGAACCCAAGCTTGTTTTCTTTTTTTTTTTTCCAAAGATTTTATTTATTTATTTGGCAGAGAGAGAGAGAGAGATCACAAGTAGGCGGAGAGGCCGCCAGAGAGAGGTGGGGAAGCAGGCTCCCTGCTGAGCAGAGAGCTCCATTTGGTGCTCCATCCCAGGATCGAGACCCAACCCTGAGATCATGACCCAAGCCGAAGGCAGAGGCTTAATCCACTGAGCCACCCAGGCGCCCCCAAGTTTGTTTTCTTAAAAAGAAAAAAATTTATTGGAATTGGTTGAGATCCTAGATTCTAGGACCGTTAACTGGAAGAAAACTTAAGCCTGAAAACATTTGAGAACACGTATTACCAGATAATTGCTTTCCCAAAGAGGGACTTCTTTGGGATTTTGATGTAAACATCTCTTATTTTAGGATCAGCAGCCTGATGGCCCACCATGATTAAGTAGCTGCAAAGTATATCTCAGGATAACTGAACAAAATGTAATCAAGGGCCACTACTTACAACTGTTTGAACATTGACTTTGGTTTTGATATAATTAAGAGGAAACAGCTGCCTCACCAAAAATGGTGATTTTGTCAGGCTTCTTAAAAATTTACATTTTGTTTGAACAAATCCCAAATCAAAGTCTCACAGATGGAACTGCCCTTTTGTTGGTTCCTGGGTCTTCAGAGCATTGTCAGGCTGATGGGGGTCCTTAAATTAAATTACGGTTTATGAACAACGAGGCCACTTCAGTAGTGTTTAATTGCTGCGTGAGGTCATGCCACGTTTTAAATGTTAAGTAGGGCGTCGAGTTGTCCTGGAAATTCATTGTTCCCTTCTTGACCTTACATCTGATCATTTTATAATCTCTGTCTCCAAATATTCATCATGTAAATTGCAATGGCTGCTTCAAAAGCAAAATAAAGGCGCTACCAATTTGAAAATGTCACACATAGACTTGATAAAAGGTTCTGTGTGTGTTGCAGTTCCTATACTACTGTTTACTTTCTTTCCTAGTTTTAAATCCCACTTTTACATTTTCAGCTGTGTTTAAGCCCTAGAAAGAAGGGAAGTACAGAGCAAGTACTTTAGCAGCCCTATGAAATGAGGAAATGAGCCTCTGTTGGTGAAGGTTTTAGTTCTCTTACTTGCTGTCAAGAAGGCTTTACATACGACAATTATACACCCTTTGGATATAACATCACAAAAGAACAGAGCAGTTATTAGCCTCATGCTAAGAAGTAATTTTCCCTTGATCATCTAGACAACCTGGTTCGGCGTCTCAAATGCTGTTACCTTGTACCTGTTAGATGTTGTCCTTGAAAAAATACATACATGTTAAGAAAATAAGTCCTATCAAATAGCTGGTAGCGTTCTTTTGAGATGTTGTGCTGATATAGCCACTTAGGCATTTTAACCTGCACACACACTGAAAAGAATTTGAAAAACCAAATTTGAGATGAGGAAAAAAAGGTTGTTTTATGTCAAAGAGAAATGGAAGATAAAGGAAATTTGGATTTTATTTTTGTCCATGGCTTCATGCAATATCAGGACCACTTACATACACTAGGAGATGTTTATGTGAATGTTTTCCAAGTATAGTGGTTTGCTTTTAGAGAAGAAACAGGAATGGTATAGGACCCTAATTGGAGAGAGGAACATTGCGCAATGGATATTGGAACATCTGTGATAGCAAAAGCTTTTAAGTTCAATGATGCATGATAACATTACTAAGAGACTAAGCATTTTTCATGGTCCCATGTACAAATAATGAAAACAAAGTGTTGATAAGATCAAGTGAGTGGGGACGCCTGGGTGGCTCAGTGGGTTAAAGCCTCTGACTTTGGCTCAGGTCATGATCCCGGGGTCCTGGGATCAAGCCCAGCATTGGGGCTCTCTGCTCAGCAGGGAGCCTGCTTCCTCCCTCTCTCCCTCTGCCTGCCTCTCTGCCTGTGATCTCTGTCAAATAAATAAATAAAATCTTAAAAAAAAAAAATAAAGATCAAGTGAGTGTTTAATCTGTACCTTGGTGTCTAGATATTTCTAACACTAAGTTAGTTTGCAGCCATAATACCCTGATCATTGAAAAAGTCTGTTACTCCCTTTGAGTCCTATGGTCATAGTGCTTGAAAAGCAAAAGCTATCTCATAATTTATGCAGACTTGGTGACCTCATGTTACATGAAGGCTTTTGGGCTTGAGAGGTTAAATGAGTTGTTTTTTAGTGGTCACACTGTGGCTGGAGCAGAAGTCTTCTGATACTGTTTCTTCTGACCACACTCCTCAAACTTGATGTGGATGAAGTGGCTGGACCTTTTGGTATTATTCTGCCATGACCCACATAACATTCCTCGCATGGGTCTCTAATCAGATCCTCGTTACAGTCTGCAGAACCCAAAATAATAGACAGTTTTCTTTCCCACTTTTATCTTTCAGAGGATTTCAAAGAAGATTGTTATCTATGATAATTGCATGTAGACTTTGTTTTTCTCTTTAATTTCACAGACAATTTGAAATGGTTATTCCCACTGAAGACTCCGTTATAACAGAAATGACATCAACATTAAGAGACTGGGGAACCATGTGGAAACAGCTCTATGTGGTAAGTAACTTTTTAGTGTCATAATTTTTGGATAGAGAATTATTTTAAGAAAAACTTGAACAGGAGTTAGCATCGACTAATTGTTGAGCACCTGGTTTAAGGCACTAGGGGTCCTCCAGATGTTAGAAATACAGAGCCTAATAAGACATAATCTTGCTGTAATCCATGTGTCCACTAAACATGGGCTCTCTAAGTTTTTTTTTCAAGATGCAGGAATGTAAAAGATGATTTTTATGGCATCTCATCGATCAGAATGGTTTACATGGAAATAATTAGTGTCAGGCTTTCTGAGTATTTTTAATTTTCAAGGAGAAAAATTTATTTTCAGTGCAATTGGAGTATCGGTGGTATTTTATTCTAATTTTCTATAAATGATTCAATATATGGAAAATGACAGACTCCTTAGGCCAAATGAGCCAGAATATTTTAAATACACAAGAGAAAGGAATATTTCCTGAAAAAAAAAAAAAAAAAAAAAAAGAGGTCAGGTCAATGTCTGGAGAGTATGCTTTTATGTATTTATTTACCTGTTACAACAAATTATACTTATTGAGAGCTTACTGTGTTGCAAACCATGGGGAGGTACGCCATATGCAATGCCTCATCAACTCCATACACCCACTCAAGGAAATGATGACCGAGAACATCCCCAGCTTACAAAGAAGGAACGTGAGGCAGAATGAGGTTCTTGGCTGTGGCCTACGCAGTGGGAAAATGGCTGAGCTGGGATTCTGATGTGAATCTAGTGCCCTCACTTTGGGTCTCTGAATATGCACACATTTGGAGGTGGTGAAGCTTTGAGGAAGATGAATGCTATTTCTCCTTTTATTTTCAAAGACATTTATGGAACAGCTTAATCATTTGAAGGGAGTGCGTTCAAAATATAAAGGTGTACTTAGCCTGACAAAACGATTTGAAACAGCTTGTCAAAGAGAAAATCCCAATTAGTGAAGGACATTGGCACAGAATGACAGTTTTCATTGTCTGTTACATATAAAATGCAATAGGATATTTCACTGAGGCAAGAAAATCTTAAAAATAAAACCCCTTTTGATGTTGGATTTAACTGACCACTCCCTCCTGGAGCTGGTGGCTTTAGGACTCATTACGAAAATCCACAAAACAGTCTTAGATGAAATGCCGGTCTGAGCTTTGCTGGAATGAGGTAAATGCAAAGTCAAGGTAACTGAACTCAAGGGATCTGTGCTGAGAGGTTACAGAGGAAATGCAGATCTCCCTTCCAGATTTTTTTTTAAAGATTTTATTTATTTACTTGACAGAGATCACAAGTAGGCAGAGAGGCAGGCAGAGAGAGAGGAAGGGAAGCAGGCTCTCTGCTGAAGAGAGAGCCCAATGCATGGCTCCATCCCAGGATCCTGAGATCATGACCTGAGCTGAAGGCAGAGGTTGACCCACTGAGCCACCCAGGCACCCCTCCCTTCCAGATTTTTGAAAAAATTTATATTACGAGGAATATAAAATCCAAGTATTATTTCAACTTAAAATAATGTATATAATATGTGGAAATGAAACTATTGGAAATGTTCACATCATTGCATCTTAAATACCCAACAGAAGAGTTATGAAAAGAATGGCAGTGTAAGCGTCCTCCATTAGCAGAGATAGAACACCAGCACTTTGCCTTTTATGTGGCAGCTTGTGGGGAACAAAGTTGAATTTCCTCTTGATTCTGCCTCACCTAGCTATTTTTACCTGCTTTTCAGGTTGTGAACATCTATTTTGGGGACATACTTGATTGGTTTGAAAATCTGTGTGTTGTAAGCTCTAGGAGTAACTTTTCCACCTCCTCATGTCCTGAGTAATGGACACAGAGATAGAATGATTTAAAAGTTCCCCTGGATACTGGCATTGTAGTCAGTTATGTTAGGGACAAATATGAAGTTGAACCTGAAGGGAACAGATTTTCGACCTTGAGAATGAGGCCGACTCGGCTGTGTTGGGCCTTCCGGGTTCTCTTTCCCTTATACAGGTGTTTTGAGCCCAGTGTTTTGATTCAAGTTCATCCTTGCTCTTTTCCAGTGGTTTTAAGGTGCCTGGCTTCTCCACTGGCAGATGTTTGATGAGGATAAGATCTTGTAAATTGTAAGAATTTTATGAGATATACTTAATATAAGTAGAACATTTAGCTTAAAAGCTCATGGTAAATACTTGAGAAATGTTAGTTGCTCTTTTTCATATCATTGGTAAGAGTCTAAATAATGTTCTTTAAAATATCACTTAATAAAATACCGGTAATATAATCACAAAAATCTTAGGAGAAATTCAGCAGCCATCCTTTACTTAAGTACTTCTGTGCATGCCTTTGGCTGGATATTTTAGAACTTTCTTCCCTGGTGCTCTGCCAACTTGTATTTATTCTCATGTCTTTAGCAGAGATAACCTATTCAGGGTCCCATGCTAAGTGGTAAAACCTGAGTCGAAAGGTAGATCTGCTGCCTCCAAACCCATGCTGTTTTCATTTTGAGGCAAATGGAAACTTCCCATTCTCTAAAATACTCACAATTAGCTTTTTTTCTACATTTTGCACTTATTGCAGGAACTTTCAGATACTGTTTTATTCCAAGGCTTGAATATTATATTCTACCCTTTTCATTTAATGTTAAACCAAGAGCATTTTTCATATTTTCTAAATAGTCTTCATAACTCTTCAGTATTTACAGTCCACTTTTTCAAGACTCACCATTTTATGACCAGCTGTCAGCCCAGACCTGATACATACCTGATACTTTCCCATGAGGAGGGCTGGTTTGCTGGTTAGGGCTGCGGTATGTCAGGGTTCCTGTGTCCCTTCCCTAAAGGGAACGCTGACCAGCTGGTTTCATTTTTACGAAGGATCCAGCTTCCTTATCGTCTTAGCATTCTCTTCAACTTAAGTACTAGAGGAGACATCATTAGAAAATGAAGTCCATCCTACCGCACAACTGTAAAACACCGTCGTCCCCAAGAGCAGGGCTGATGGCTTTTCCAACAGAGCTGCCTCTTCATTTTGCTGCATAGGACTTGACTTATTTTATATCTTCCTTATGTAATTTATTTGACTCGTGTGGACCTTTCCATTGGCCACTGACCACCTCAAGTCTTTCTTGATCTTTCCTTACTGTTTCACATGACTTAGATGGAATCTAGCTCTCAAGATCCACAAAATGACCTCCCATAAATCAAGGATCCCATTCTTCTCCAGCTGCTGGGCCTACCCGAGGGAGACCCAGCATCTGTGGTTGGAGGATCACACCCAGTGGAGACCATGGACTCTGAGCCGTGAATTACCAGAGTATTGCATTACAGTGTGCCTGTCGTGACTTGTATGGGAGCGTATAACATGAGTAAAGAGTGAGAGGTAATAGTAGAACAAGCATAGTAGAGAGCTTTAAATGTCGAGAGCACAATTATTTTTATCTCAGAGGACCAGGGATAGTGTCATGGAGAAAGCTTTGCTGTTCAGCCAGCACATTTGTCTTACCCGCACAGTACATTAAAACACTCCAAGTCACCAAGTCTTGATAAAGTAGAAGACATGTTATGACTTTTTTAAATGTTAAAAAAAAAAAAAAAATGTGTTCTGACCGAGCATCTTTTCCCATCCCACAGAACTTCTGCTATTTCTGGCAGTTTCTCACTGCAGAGGGCTTCAGATGTATGATAAATCTCAATCCTTTTATACCACTGTTCATGTCCTCTACTAATATTTTAGTAGAAAGTAAAAGTATAGCTTCTTGTTAAGAAAGAGGAAGGGCTGGGGTGCCTGGGTGGCTCAGTGGGTTAAGCCTCTGCCTTCGGCTCAGGTCATGATCCCAGGGTCCTGGGATCCAGCCCTGCATCGGGCTTTCTGCTCCGCTGGGAGTCTGCTTCCTCCTCTCTCTCTCTGACTGCTTCCTTGCCTACTTGTGATCTCTCTCTCTGTGTCAAATAAATAAATAAAATTAAAAAAAAAAAAAAAGAAAGAAAGAAAGATGAAGGGTAGATACTTAGAAATAGTTTTGCCCTCCATGTCTCTAGGTAAGAGATACAGGCCAGCTTTGGGTAAAGAGACAACGTTAGCAGAAGGCTTGTCCTGGACCAACCCCACGGCAGTAACAGTATTAGTAACTGCCAACACTTGGGTGGTATTTATTCTAGGTCGGGCATTATTCTAACAGTTTTGGTGTATTAACTTATCAATCTTGACAGTGACCCAATCAGGTAGTTATTATAATATCCATTCTATAGATAAGAAAATACACACGAAGAGGTTAATAAGTTGCCAAAGGTTTATCAGCGAGTAAATGGCAAACTTGGAATGCAGATTGCACAGCCAGGCTCCCAAGTCTGTGTTCTTCATCACTGTGCTGACCTCCCTTCACCAACATTATCTCCAGGCCACAAAACAACTGTATAGGAAGGTAGGACTGTCTGTTTCACAGATGACAGAACTCACTCACCAAGGCTTTAAAACAAATAAGTAGCAAAAGCAGCGTTTGAAGCTGGGAGTTTCACCCATCTTCCTTATGTTAAGTCGCCTTGCTTGACAAATTTCCCAGGAGAGTATTGAATCTACATGAATATTTAACAAGTAAGAAAGAAAACAGTGTTTGTTCATAGACGTCTGAATAGTGACCAGATAATAGCAGTGAATGGGTTTGAGAGTTCTCTGTGTAGAGCCAGCTTGTGATGGGAAATACAGTAAAGCAGGAAGACCAGCATGTAAGAAATAATAAGAATATCATAGTGTTTTCTGTTGAAGCGGGCTTTATTGTATGCAGCCACTGTTGAGAGAAGAGAGAAAAGAATGTGAGTAAGAGTTATCACGGAAGGTTCCTGACAGAGGTGGATTCGGGTGGAGCCTTGAAGGACAGCAGAATGTGGATGGAGCTAAAGAAAGGAGGGTTGGAGGTGGAGGAGGGGCAGTGCTCCGGGCGTGGAGGCGTGGTGAGGACTCCTGGAAAGGGAAGTTGGATTCTTGGACAGCACCTGGCCGTGCACCTGGCTGAGAGTGTAGAGCGCAGCGGGCGTATTCGAGTGTGAGGGGAGAGGGACCCGTTCACAGAGAATCTGCCCACCGAGTGGCAAGCACATGGAGGCTGAGCTGGACTTGTCCCCCCTCCCCGCTCACTCTGGGGACTGACCACCGCTTCCATGTTTGGGTACTTCCCAGAGAAATGAAGGCGATCTCTTCCATCGGCTGTGGCACATCATGAATGAAATCCTGGATCTGCGCCGGCAGGTGCTGGTGGGCCATCTGACCCACGACCGGATGAAGGATGTGAAGCGTCACATTACCGCCCGCCTGGACTGGGGCAATGAGTGAGTACCGTCCCCCATGGTGGTGGTGGTGGGGGCCGGGGTGTCTCTGGTGACAGATGTCACATAGGTGTGAGTCACTGTGTGGTAATAACACCGAAAACACCATATGGGGTTTTTTCAGTTTTCTCCTTGTGGGGACTTAGGGAAGACGGTCATCGATGGAGCTGAGAACTGGATCCCCTCAGGCTGGGGAGGGCACCAGGATGTTGTTTGTTCTCTAGTGGCCTGTGAGGTCGACAGTGTGCACGTTCTTGTAGAATATGAAATATTTACAGGGATCAACCGGATAAGGCTTCTTCTAAATAGGTCTTATTTAAAAATAAGCTTTAGGTTTGGCATGTGTATTTGCTTTTAATATATACCCCTTCCGTATTGTGGTAATATGTCACCAGACTAATCTGGAGGGAGACGCTGATGTTAACACTGCCTATTAAGTCTTTTTTTTTTTTTTTTAAAGATTTTATTTATTTATTTGTCAGAGAGAGAGCGAGCGAGAGCGAGCACAGGCAGACAGAGTGGAAGGCAGAGTCAGAGGGAGAAGCAGGCTCCCTGCAGAGCAAGGAGCCCGATGTGGGACTCGATCCCAGGACGCTGGGATCATGACCTGAGCTGAAGGCAGCTGCTTAACCAACTGAGCCACCCAGGCGTCCCTGCCTATTAAGTCTTAAAACAGGTGCACCATGGGGGAATTGATTATTGCCCTTGAATCCGCCTGTGTGTAGATATTGGCCCCTTTGAGGAGCTGCTTTGGAGAACTCAGTAAAAAGTAGACCAAGATTTATTCTTAAATAAAACTATGACTAATCTAAAATAACCTCCAAACACTTCAGTTAATCTCATCATTTAAAGCTCTGATCAGGGCTGATATTGTACTAAGTATGAATGCTAATATGTGGGTGAGAAATTAGAATACACTTTGGCTATGATCCTGGGCTTGTTGCAAGAAGTCAAAAGGTCTCTCAGTGTCATGGTCTTGTCCTCCCTTCCTTTCCCCTCTCAGTCCCCATTGGCTAATTGGACCTTCAAAGGATCTTAGGGGTACAGAATAAAAGAAAAGCCAGCAGAAAAGGGGGAAATGGCAGGACATACACCACAGATGAATTCACCTCTTATTGAATCTGGAAAAATCGATTTGAAGCTAGAGTGCAGCTTCTTCTGACTGCAGGAAGTTGCTCTCTCAGAAGCCAGTTTTGATTCCTCTGAGATGAGATGACTACAGTTATGAGCACATGGACCTACTTTAAGCCTCATGCTCACCTTGAGTACTTGGGCTATTTTGTTGAGTAAGATGTGCCATTCATCTTTTACAGATGAGCAGTATGATAGCCCCAAGTTATTTACCTTTACAAGATTGATTCCGTGGGGGATTAAAAAAAACAAAAAACAACCGTAGGTGGGGAATGGCAACAGGACATTAGACTAGGAATGCTGCTTTTTGAGACATGAGGCGAATTCCTGAGCCCTTCTTGACTTCACTTTTCTCACCTGTGGAAGGAGTACGTTGAACTAGAGAAGGTCTGTGGGCCGTTTCTGCTCCAGGACTGTATGAGTCCAAACACACAGCATTTCCTGGGGAAGAAAACATGGCGGCCATTTGCACCAAGCCTCCCGTCTTGCTATGTGAGATGAGGCAGAGTGGGTGGGGGTAATTTCAAGGCTGTTTGAAAGGGACTCATGCTGTCTTTCCTGTGTTTCTTTTTCATTTTGAAAAAAAATATTTTGAGTTTTCACTGACTTATATTGGCTCTTAGTCATTATGCTGGTCCTTCTTTAAAGATGAGTTTGTAAATAGGAAGAAAGTTGGATGAAGTAGCTTATCAAAAATAGCATAGAAATATAGAGCAGGCAGAAAGATACTTTTTCAGTTTTAGGAAGGAGATGATGACAGAGAGAAAAACATTAATTATGACTGAATCATGACTCCGTTTTGACTCATGTAAATTCTAGCTTTACTTTGGGCAGTTCTGTGGCTAATTTATGGTAAGTTGGGAAAACATTGATGCATGAAAATGAACAATATAATTTATATAGCTCATCCTCAAATTCATGAATTTTCTAAGGTCTCATTCTGTTTTCTTTGACCACTTAACTTAAAAACAACTTACAGCACACAGATTGTGCATTTACTGGCTTCTTGTAAGTATTAAATCAGTTGTCTTATTGAGTAGTGCTAAAAGAAAAACAAATTCAGATAATGCAAGAGAATTATCTCTAGATAATTAAATTATCTAGATTAAACTAGATCAGATTTTTCTGCAAAATTATCTGTCAGCATGTAGATCTCTGGATGACCATAAATTAAGAATGTTCAATCTCATGTTGTGTATCATGAGACCATGTAACCAGTGGTAAAGAGAAGCCCTCTGCATGTGGGAAGCTTGGGAGGAAGTGGAGGAGGAGCTATTTCCTTTTGTTCCTTAACAGAGCCATGAAAAGAAGTATCCACACCTGGAAGTGTCACACAGAGTTAAAATAATGATACCTGTTTCTGTTCTCCATAGAGTCCTGTGTTGTCCTTTGACTTTTCTCACTAAGATCATACAGGAGGGAGAATCCATTCTTTCTTTCTTTCCAGTGACTGAAATGATAAAGAGTGTGCCCCTCCCTTCCCTGCTCTGGTCTCCCATATCCTGAGCATTTACTCCTTTCTCCTTTTACCTCATTTCTTCTTCCTGATATTAAAACACTGCCTGGATCCTGTTCTGTGAGCTAGGAAAATCTCAAACACTGGGAGAGGTATCCTAAGGATATACCTAGGAATGAACAAAACAAAATAAAAACAGAGGAAGCTCTCTTCATACAGCTAGGACCCAGGAAGCCAGCAGAAACTGAACAATTACAGCTTTAGGAGAGAAAGACTTGCAAGTTAAAGGTTCCTGGGACCCCAGGACCAGGAGGTTTCTGGACTTCACACCTGCTCCAGAGCCTTTGCGGCTAGAGTTGGAGTTTTCTCATTCTCCAGTGATGGACACCAGTTGTCCTTCGAATATCTTTTCTTCCTCGTGCCATATGGCTGATGCTCTGACTTTCCAGGTCCAAATTCTCAAAGAAGGAATTTCATTGAAAGCCAAAATCTACTATTCCTGTCTAGACTGAGGTTTTCTACCAGCCACTCATAAGCTATTGGCCAGTCCCTGGATTATTTGTCCTTAGGTCAGGTGTCTATCTGTTAAGCCAGTCATGTGTGCCTGGGGTAGGGGAGATGTCAGATGACTAGACTGCCTCAGCAATTCCTCATGACACCCAGGATAGGACAGCTTCTCAAAGAAGGAGCTGTGGGTAAGGTTGGTGCCATGATTCATGTGTAGTTATATATCCTCTTTCCTTTGCTAGATAATCTTTCCTCAGCAATACCGTCCTGGTGTCAAATGATGTCTTATATTGGAGTGCAGTGGTTCTCTCTTGGGAGGGGGCAGAGAATGGGGAATAGACCCTATCAGAATCCCTGGTAAGGTAGACCAAGGGGGGATGTATTAGTCTGCTAGGGCTGCCATAACAAAATATCATAGAGTGGGTGGCTTGAACAACACATGTATTTTCTCACAGTTCTGGAGGCTGGACATCTATGATCAAGGTACCAGCAGATTCAAATTTGGTGAGGGCTGTCTTGCTGGCTTGAAAACAGCTGCCTTCTTGCTGTGTCCTCACATGACCTTTCCTCTGTGCTTATGTGGAGATAGAGAAATCTCTGGGGTCTCTGCTTCCTCTTATAAGAACACCAGTTCTATTGGATTAGGGCCCCACCCTTATGACCTCATGTAACCTGTATTACCTTATTATGGTCCCTGTCTTCAAATATAATCATAATGGTGTTGGCTGTATTGGGCTTCCATATAAAGGAACACATTTAATCCATAATAGGGAGATATGGGTACTTTGAGAACAAATCACAATGCTGTATGTGATTTGAAAGTTCAAGAAAAATTAGAGAATGGGAGTATGATTTGTATGTTTCTCAAAGAGAAACATAATTGAAGAAAATTAAGCTTTTTCACATCAAAGACAACTACTGCCATTATAAGAACAACTGTCCCTCAAGGTGGCTGGGTCAGCTTGAAGTAAGTGCCAAATTAATGAGTTCTATTTACAAAACCTCTAATGAAGTTTGGGGTAAGGTATGGGATTTCAGGATTTTTTTTTTTAAATACACAAGGGAGAAAGCTGTGGTTTTATAACTGGAAATGCCATGGCAGAAGGCTTCCGTGTTAGAAGACGATGTGAAAGGGACACAGAAAAAATTATCATCAGAGAATTACAGTGAGACATGGAGTGGGATAACTGAGGAGAGTCTGGGAGAGAAACAGTATCTTGGCCTTGATCTACAGGGCATCACAGAGACATCGTGACATTTTTGGGATGGTCGTGGAAGCTTCAGGAGATGAATGATACAACATAGATATCATTGTAGTCAAGCAGGCACCCTGGAGAGGAGGATGTCACCAAGGTCCCTAGAGGCGAAGTGGCAGTTACACTGATTTTCCTCCATCTGTGGTAGGACCTCACAAATCAGCCACCACACTTGCTCTCACTGAGGCTAGATGTATAACCTTAGAACAGTTCTTAGTACAGTAAGCCACATGTCAGCTGTGTCCATCTGACCTGAGAGATTAAACCATTTCACTACCCCAGGCCTAAAACTGTACTGCTTTAACTTCTGTCCCCTGCCTTTCCTGAGTTTCTTCAAATGACCGACCCCAGAACTTTCTGTAACTGAGGACTACACATGTTGCCAGAGAGTCACATTAGAAATGTGTCTGCCATAAGTGACTCTTAATCTCACAAAACAAATTGAGGGTTGCTGGGGGCAGGGGGGTTAGGAGAAGGCAGGGTGGGGTTATGGACATTGGGGAGGGTATGTGCTTTGGTGAGTGCTGTGAAGTGTGTAAACCTGGCGATTCACAGACCTGTACCCCTGGGGATAAAAATACATGTTTATTAAAAAAAAAAAAAAAAAGAAAGAAATGTGTTTGCTTTGGATGTAACTAGCTATGTATTGTAAGGTCAAATCCTAAAGGCTAGACTTCCCTCTTTCTCAACTCTTGATTTCTAGAACAAAAGTATGTCTCACTCTTGTTTCTGCCCCGGTCTAACATGGAAGAGTTTCTGTGGTGATGGTTCTTGGGGCTTCCAGTGGCAGGGGCTCAGGACCTGCCCATCCCCTCGATTGACCTGCCTTTGTCACCTTTCTAAAGTTATGCCGCATGTCCAGCCTGGTTATGTTGGCTTCTCCAAATGTGGTAGCCAGTTAGTAGAAGTCAGAAGACAGGAGTGAATGAAGGATGATGGGAGACATATCTGATTTCGAGATGACACAGTAAAAATGCTCTTCTTTAATATATTCTATAGAATTGACTTTTCCCCCCATTTTTTTTCTGTGTTTTCTAGACAACTGGGACTGGATTTGGTGCCCAGGAAAGAGTATGCAATGGTGGATCCAGAGGACATCAGCATTACTGAGCTCTACCGACTGGTAGGTACATGGAACCTTGGCTTACAGCCTCACTGCTAATTTTGTGGTTTCCATGGCATTCTTCATACTTGATTGATTTTATAAGAACAGGATGTTCCAAGTTTAATTTGGAGCAAGTCAAGAGAATTGAGAGCTGAGGTGACCATGCCCCAGGTAAAAAACTGGGGCACTTCACCTGTTCCAGAATCATATGATGGGCACTACTGAGCTCTCAAGTCTTAGATATTAGGAAGTAAATCCAAAGAAGTTCTAAGTTCTTTTGCACATCTTTGTATATTTTGTTAGTTTAGTGATATGCCCACAAATCCTATATATTTATCTGTTGTTTTCCAGTACAGTGCCGAGGCTAATGATATCCACTTATTCTTCCCCCAAATGTTACCCCCACTCCCTGCCCCCATTACCACCATATGCAAAATCCATCAAAAGTGTCTCCTCCATTGTCTGCAACTGCTGATCTTACCCCACCCCTTCTAGCCCCTAATCCATCCTCAGTTCTGAAGTCTGTGAATGATTCTAAGATGTTTGATCATATTGCTCATCACCTATCACTTGAGTTTTTCCTAGGTACGTGGTAAGTTAAATCTGGTCCAGTCTGCCTTGTATTTAGCCTTATATCCTTTGGTTTTGGTTTTAGTTTTTTTAAGATTTTATTTATTTGACAGAGAGCACAAGTAGGGGGAGCAACAGACAGAGGGAGAGGGAGAAGCAGGCTTCCCGCTGAGCAGAGAGCCTGATGCAGGGCTCAATCCCAAGATCTTGGGATCATGACCTGAGCCAAAGGCAGACACCTAACCAACTGAGCCTCCCAGGCGCCCCTAGCCTTTTATTCTTAATACTTGTGTAAAAATTACCTAATTTCCTGATATCTAACTAAGCTCTTTTAAAACCCCAAATCAAAGATTATGGCTGGTAAGGGCTTTCAAAAGCCATGATGCCAGTGTAATTTTACTTCAGTATGGTTTCCCATGCATCTTACTATAATGTTGAAAGGAACAGCACCTATGGTAAATAGTAGACTCATTTCTGGAAGACCCTGCCTCTTTTGGATAGCTTCCCAAGTGTACAGTAGTCTTCATAGAATAGTGGGGATAATCTTGACCTGAGATGATCTGGGTCTGAGAAATGTGGGGAAATCACCGGTCAGCCCATCAGAGCTGATGTCTGAGTTTTAGAAAGCAGTTCTACCACTTTCAGTTTTTTCCTTCATCACTGCTCTCTGCTCAGATTATTTATCTGCACCTTATTATGTCAGTTGGAATTAATTCTGCCTTCTGTAGAGAATTTCCTTCACATTGAGCTTCTTGAGAGAAATGTTTCATGAGGAAAAAAAAAAAAAGAAGAAATGTTTCATGAGGCACACCTTTGTGGCATCAGTGCTAAGCAGAAACCACAGTTAAATGTCAGTTGGAGGGAGGGAGAGAAAGAGGAAGGAAACAAAGTAAGAGCATCTCAAGTTCAAGTTACCCCTCATTCTTTGCTTGTATAACAAGTAAAATCTGGGTAATTTATTTGTGAGCCCTGTCCTCCAGTGGAGTGTCTTTGTTGCAGTTGTTTTCTTTAAGGGACTGAGCATCAAATTTGTCTCTTTTTTAAATCACGCGACTGGAAGTTTCTTCAGGGTAGGCAGTGTTTTATACTTCCTCTGTCATCCCCAAGATAATCTCGTACAATGCTTTGTACTTCATAAGTCATCACTCAGTGTTTTTGAGGTCATCATGGTCTTATGAAAAGACCATGGGTGTAGATCCAAAAAACTGGATTTCAATTCCCTTTTCTCAGGCGTGTGGTCTTGAGCTTATCACTTAGTCTCTCAGAGATTCTGTTTCTTCCCCTGTTAAGTAAGGAAATAATTCTTACCATGTTTGTTAGGAAGATTAAATAAGAAATGCCTGTAAGTGACCTTTCCTTGACAGTTAATGTTTGCAGCGCACCTAAGCGTTCAGTCGATTTACATTCCTTGCTCAGCTTTATTTCATCCTTATTAGAGAGGCAAGTGGCAAGAATAATTGATACCTTACACGCCAGATCTTAAGATTAGATCTGCCTGTGTTCAGTGAAATAAATAGTAGAAGCTTAGACATGATAGAAATTTATTTCTTTCGCAGGCCAGGAGGCAGGAGGTTCTGGGCCTGTGTCTGGTTTCATGGTGTCAAAAGTGATACAGACTTTTTATTTTTCTGCCAGACAGTCCATGGCTTCCATCGTTAAGGATACTTCCAAGTTCAGTACAGCTGCAAGAGCTCTGGCCATTACATCTGCTTTCCAGCAGTAGGAAGGAGAAAGGCTTGAAAGGGCTGGGCTAGAAATTCCACACAATATTTGCAGTTACATTTCTTTGGCAAGAACATAGTCACATCCTGTATTTAGTTAAGGGATGGCATATACTCGATAAGCAACTAACAGTGTCTGACACAAGTAGATTTTAGTTTTCCTAGTTTGGTTTTGTATGTGTGTGATTTTATCTTTGTTCTTCTGACCTGATGTCTTATATTGGATGGCAAATTGATTCCATCTTTTTCAACATTCCAATTGGTTAGTGATGACCGCTGGGAGTGCTATGTTGATACGATTCTGGGGTCCCATCCGGGTGGCTGTCCCTGGGGCAGGGGACTCCCACTCATGAGCACGGACTTCCAGGCCAGGGTGTTTTTCATTTTTAGAGCTCAAATCCTCACCCAAGGTGTTCATTTGTGATTTTCCTTGAAAATTTAGTTTCTCCTAATAGTGGTCATATTTTACTGTTGATAAAGCAAAGACAGCAGCCCAAGGAAAACCCAAATTATTATAAGCTGCAGAAGAACCTGTTCTTGGCAAGGCAGCTTCCGGTTCCTGTTTATGTCCTGGCCGAGCAGTAATCAGATTGTCCATCGCGCTGCTCTTTTTCTCTGGGCAGCATAGAAGTGACTGACTATAGTGACTTCACCGGTGAAGTTCACAGGAACCACCGCCAATGCCTTGCCGGTCGTCATCGTCAGCGTCGTTTTTTTGGTGTTTGTCGTCACTTACAGTTCAAGGGCCATGGCATGCGTGCCCCGGTAGGGGATGTTTAATTGATTGTTGGCACTTGTTGTTGTTGTTGTTGTTTTTCTTTTTTTTTTTTTTTTTAATTTATTTGTCAGAGAGAGAGAGAGAGAGCGTGAACACAGGCAGACAGAATGGCAGGCAGAGGCAGAGGGAGAAGCAGACTCCCTGCCGAGCAAGGAGCCCGATGTGGGACTCGATCCCAGGATGCTGGGATCATGACCTGAACCGAAGGCAGCTGCTTAACCAACTGAGCCACCCAGGCGTCCCTGTTGTTGTTTTTTTTAATATGTCTTCTCCATGTCCTATTTGAAACACAGACGTTTGTATCTTGCTAAATCCATACTGCATCTTTAAAAGAAGAAAAACAGTCTTGCTTTAGGTTTTGGATAGCCTTGTTAGCAGATCTTTCTCACCTAATTATGTTCATCTAAGCAGTAAAATGTGCTAAACCTCACAGTGTTAACATATGTCCACTTGGAACATTTGGTTTTCTGCCAAAGGCCGGATCCCAATCCTTCTGTAAATAAAGAGAGCCTTAGCTAGATTCTCTGTTTATCTGTGCACACAGAGTATCTTTTTATAAACCTTTCTTGATTTTATAAGATCACGTTAACTAACTGCTTTATGATCCTTAGTGGGTGGACCAGAGATTCTCAAACAGAGAGCAGGGGACATTTGACCATGTCTGGAGACATTTTTGGTTGTCACAATTGTGGGTGGGTGGATGGAGGTGGGGAGAGGTGCTTCTGGGTCTGATGCATAGAAGCCAGAGAAAGCTGCTGGACATTGTACAAAACCCAGGAAAGCCCTCACAACAAGGAAATATCCAGCCCAAATTATCAGTAGTTCTGAAGCTGAAAAACCATGATATAGGCAATCTACCCAGTAATTGATACATTATATGAGGATTAAATATTTATATCCCTTCAATAAATCTTTGGAATGAATCTCTTTCTTTTTCAAATCAAAGGTTTAGTTAAACAATAAGCACATTTAGAGTGGCTGGTAGGTGCCTTTGTAAGCATAATTCATTTCACAGATGGATTTTTGTCTGTTTGTTATAACCACCAAATTATAGCCCTTAAAGTGTGAACATGCCTTTTTAATTTTGTTTTTGTAATAATATTTTCACAGAGATATTTTTAGCCGTTCCCCATAGTAGTGAGTTACCAGGAGATAAACAAGTCATCACAACCTACTTACGTCCACATCTTTTGCAGACCTGGAAGAATGGTGGGCGGATGAAGGGGAGATTTCGGAGCCATTTGTGATGACTTATATCACATGTGGATAATCAGGCTTAGGACAGGCATGCATGCAAAAATCCAAGGTTCGAAGGCAGTAATTTTACAGAAGATGCAGCAATGCATTTTTCAGTCAGCATTGATTTGCATGTCTTTGCATATGATCTCAATCAATAGTTTTCAACCCTCATTGCACATTAGAATCACCTGGGGAGCTTTTAAAACTATCACTCTCTGGACCCCTATCCCCTGGAAATTCTAATTTAATTGTTCTGGGATAGGTCCTGGGCATAAGTATTTTTTAAAAGCTCTCCTGGTGATTCTAAAGTGCAGCCAAGTTTGAGAACCACTGATCTAGATATATTGAATTCCTTGCATGAGTAAAGGAGCTAGTTTTTTTTTTCTTTTTTGCTCCATTTTTAATGAATGTTTTGACTGATGCTAGCTAGGAGCTTTGCATTGTTTGAAATAAAGATCAGAGGTTTCTAAAGACCTCCTTGAGGTCCTTTATTTAAATAAGGTTTTTATACCTGTTTCTCCCACTCTAGTCCATAATCTTCATTCATTTCCTCATAGTACTTTGAGCTGTTACTCTCAACTTTTAAGTATATCAGTAAATAAGTTAGCATTTTCAGAAAATAAAAAGCTTCTTTGTGAATTAAAGGGATGTAGTTGTATGACCGTATGATGCTTCTTTTGCTTTGGTAAAAAAAGAATTTTGAAAAGCACAAAATAGAGCAACCTTCTCAGAAAACAAGGCAGAACTATGCTTTTTATTTTTCCCCTATGGCTAGAATTTTCTCTGCAGGAAGGTTTTTCTAGCAATCATCAGTAACACATAACACAAAGCTGAAATGCACTTTACAAGAAAGTGGACTCTTCACTTTCGCAGAGAGCTGTCCGTCGTACCTGTTGAGTATACAGTGATTACAGATGCATTTGCTTAATTGCGTTTTTAACTGTTTACCTTCTGAGTACTTCAAATAAAAGATAAAAGCATGAAAAACTTCTCGTAATCTCTTCCTGTTGCATTTACAATTGTAAATTTATATGGTGTTTTTTCCTTTCAAATCTTCGTCAGTCAGGAATTGTTGAACTAAGAAACATAAAAAAAAAAAAAATGGTTCATGTAGAAACAGGGTTATGTGTCTTACCCCTAGGAAAGGATATTACCCCATTACTGTGGAATTAATTCCTGAACTCTCTTTTTTTTTTTTTTTAAACTGTGAAGTGAGCCAGAAGAGGTGGCCATTAGTAATCTGTATTAGGAAAGCAAAATTCCTCCTCATTCTCCGCACCTGTTCTGCGAATACACAGTCCTTTGTATATGTTTTCCCTGTGCTCTTACTCTGAATCACTTCTCCTTGAAGGTGGTCCAAGAACTATCTGGACCGTGGACCGTTTGTAACTGGTCCAAGTACAAAAACGGTGAGCAAAAGTTTAGAAACCATCACAACATTCTAACATTACCATGACATTTTTATTGTATGTTATCAAAATAATCTGCCTATAATAGGTTAGGGGGAAGAACAACTGGGTTTTTTTCCAGCACCTTGCTGGAGAACCTCTGTCCTACATTATTCCTTGCTCCTGCTTCGTCTTTGGGTCTTGGCCAAAGTGTCACTTTCTCAGGACACCTGTTCTGACTGCCCAGATACAAGTCAGATCGCATCCTTCCAGAACCTCATGGTAAGCTGGTTCTTCCTCTCCATTTGTCACAGTTGTGGTTTCCTGTCTGCATGCAGGATGATTTTGTTGCTGTCTGCTCCCCCTGGTAGATAAGATCCGTGAAGGTGGGGGCTATTTCTGTTTTCTCATCAGTGCGTTCCCACTGCTTGGCACAGAGGAGATAGTTAACAAGTGTGTGTTGCCTGACTGGTCTCCCCCATGTTCTGTTCACCCCAAAACTATCAGTGATTCCTTTCCTCCTTCACTTCTGTTAATGCCCGCTTCTGATCCTGCCTCCCAAGTGTAGCCTCTGCTAGGCAGGAATGAGATGTGGACATGATGCTGCTCCTCCTTTTAGCCAGCTCACCGGCTTCCCCATCTGCCTCCCTATAGCTCCACGGCAAGTTAGAAACATTTTCTTGCTCTCGTGATTGAATATCACCACAGCATGTCTCAGAAAACTATCATAATTTTGCAATTTTGTATACTTTAAAAGGACTTTTAATTATGAAAAATGTGAAATCATGGCTACATTGTTTAACTACTGTCAGTGAAATGACCAGATACAGTTTAGTCTTTCTTTCTTTTTTTTTTTTTTTTTTTTTAACAATGAGTAATAATTTGTTTTCTCCCTGGAGGTTGATAAGGGAACAGTAGAATCTTTTGAACTTCATGCTGCCTGAACCTACTCAGCAAGTTGCTATCATTTTAACATTAATGATTTAAAACCCAATTCTTGGAGCGCCTGGGTGGCTCAGTCCGTTAAGCATCTGACTCTTGATTTCAACTCCCGTCATGATCTCAGGGTTGTGAAATGGAGCTCCACGTTGGGCTCTGTGCTGTGCGTGGAGCCTGCTTACAATTCTCTGTCTCTCTCCCCCTTTCCCCACCTCTCCCTCAATAGATAGACAGACAGATAGATAGATAGATAGATTAGATGATAAACCAAATTCTTAAAGCAAGATTCCTTGATGGTCTGCAGACTTCATGGTTTCTTATTTTAAGAAGTTGGAAGAAAATTTGGAGTGTATCATCCAACCAGATGCCAAATCCACGGGGCGGGGGGGTTAAAAAAAAGAAAGGTACCACCAGACATCATAATCATACGATCGCTAACTAGTTTGTTGGATCACATTGTTTTCTTCAGTCCATGCTGATCATGTTTTTGTTGGGGCGTGTTATTCAGATGGAGCACCGACATCGGAAGAAAGACACCCCAGTGCAGGCCAGCAATCACCACCTCTTTGTGCAGATGAAGAGCCTCATGTGTTCCAACCTGGGGGAGGAGCTTGAGGTCATCTTCTCACTCTTCGACAGTAAAGAGAATCGACCAATCAGGTAACTGCATATGGAAACATGCCTAGGATTTCTGCATGTTGCAATGGTGAGCATTTGTAATTGGCAAGCTTTGGAATATAGGACCTTGTATACTTTCCCTCTGTGAGCCACAATTTTCTCATTTGTAGACCTCTGTGAATTTCTAACCTGCCTACCCTGTGGAGGTTCCCATGAAAGTTAAATGGGGTGATGCATACAGAAGTTCTTTGAAAAACTCAAAAGGGGTGTAGAACCATGATAATTATTACTAAATGAAAGTATGTCATTAATATCAGGTCTGTTATTCGAGTTACTTTATATTGATAATGCAAGGAAGACAATATTTCTAAAGTGCAAATTTGGTTTGCTTATCAAGGTCAACACATTGTATTTTTCAAATTTGCAGTAAACAATTGCATTATTGTTGTCTTCCCTGTGTTAGATAATATCAAGAGACGGGTAAGTACTTGGAAACCGTCCCATTAGAGTTTCAGAGCTGTGAAATGGTAAGCTGTTTCAAATATACTTTTTTTTTTTTCCCCCTTAGTTCTCAGTGTCTTCTCTTAGGGCAAGTTTTTAATATTTAGGAAAAACCTGTAGTGGATATTTTGGTTGTTATTCAAAAGCCTCCACCCTTGTTGAGATTTTTTTTTTTAATGTTTCAAATTTTTTGGTATTTGCTTTAAAGTTGAACACAATGCATGCCACCTTTTACATTAAAAAATTAAATTTAGAATTAAAATTATAACACACAAATCACACATGACCCAACTTTACCATGTTTTAAAAAATGATGCTTATTAAAATGCTGACAATTTTAAGCAACTCTGAGCCACATACATTGTTAAATAAATACAAAATAATTCTGGAGTATTTCTCTCCTGGTTAAAAAATACATATATATTTTTAGGTAGCAAGGACAGAATTTATAAGATGTGTAATTAACAATGATAATAGTTTCAAAATCTACTTTATACGCTTTTGAAGGAAATCAATCGTAAGTTAGAAACACAGACCAGTAGTGCTAAAAAGGGAAGAAAATAAAGGCTTGAAAAACAGATCCAAATTGCAGCTTAGCATTTGCTTTAGAAATGTGAAAGATTATTTAGAGATAATACTTGCTAACATATTGACGAGTGTCTTAGAGAGCTTGGTTTCCAGATAGTTTAACAAAAATTCCCCATAACATTGTCTATATAACATGTTGTCTCTAAAATATTTAACAAACTATAGGAAAAGTAAAAGGGAGGCATGAGGTCATTCTTCTACTCATTCCTGTTAAGCTAAGGTTTTGAAGACTATGTAAAAATTCCCCTTTGCCACTAATGTTCACATTGCATCACCACAGGAACGTGTTAATTTAGAATTAAAATTAGCTGCTCTCTTAGTTTTGTTTTAAACATTTTGAAATCTCCTAAAATATCGTTTTAGGTTTTAAGCAACAGAATTCCCCTTCTTTTATTCCTATGTGCTTGATGAAAGTGGGAAAATAACCTGGGTACAGGATCCCCAAAATATGTTTTTGTGGTCTCCAAGTTCATACCAGGAGTTGGGCCTTTTTTCTGCTCTGTGACGCAGCTGGGCTCCCCTCTGTGCCCGCCTCTCCCTTCGCCTTCCCCCTTTTCTTCTTCTTCCCCTCTCCCTGGCCTCTGTCACACACACTTCTCTGATAATCCACCTGAGAAGTCATGGCCCTAGAAGACATCAAGCCTAAGTCCTTCTTCACTGCTTCTACATCGTAATCATCACAAAGATGATGAGCAAAAGAATAAGTAAGAATAAATAGATATGCTTACGAGGTGATGGAACAGTTTCAGATTTATGTTCTTGCTTTCTGAGATTTTGGGCAGCACAGCGATTATTCCTTTAGGGAATTTTCAGAACCTTGCTGTGAGTAACTTTGGTTCCATTGATGGCACAGGGCAAGTCACCATTACCCTTTGAAGGGGACTTAGGATACGCAGATCTGGAGACCGGACTTGACTCTGGTCTTGGCTGTTGACTGCAGCTGCCCTGACCCCTTCACTTGCCTCTGTCTTTTCATTCATCTTGGAACTGGTGACAAATCTGGCTTCTCTTAGGGCTCCCAGCCTAGCTTATAAGTGTAAAGTATTTTGCGTCTTTTCAGAAAAAGGTATTACAAAGGTAAGATATGATTTTGAGACCTTGTGTTTCTTCTTAGGCCTAACAGTGTGGGATGTATGGGTATTTTAAAACCAACTTGCATTTCTTTTTTAAACTTTTTTTTTTCTTAGAAAATTACAGATGTGAAAAGGTAGAATAGTATCATAAAGCCTCAGGTACCTGCCTCCAGCTTCAACAGTGATCAGCTCAAACCTGGTCTTATTTAAACCACACCCCTTTCCAGTTCTCCTCATTGCCTCCAGGTTATTTGGAGGCAAATACCAGATACCCATTTTCAAATGTGGGTATATCCCTAAAAAAGAGGAATTCCAAAGAAATTACTACCTAAGAAATTAATATTCCCTTATTTTTTAAAAAAGATTTTATTTATTTATTTGACAGAAAGATGTCGAGAGAGGGAACATAAGCAGCGGTAGTGGGAGAGGGAGAAGTAGGCTTCCCGCCAAGCAGGGAGCTAGATATGTGGCTCGATTCCAGAATCCTGGGATCATGACCTAAGCGGAAGACAGACACTTAACGACTGATATTCGCTTAACGACTTAATATTCCCTCATGATCAAGTATCCATCTCCAGCCAGCCTTTAGTTTTCCCATATTGACTCATACAATTTTACAAATTCTTTATCTGGAATTAGCACTTATCTGGAACCCTTATCTGGAATCTGGAAATCAAGCCCAAGTATTACAGCTGATTGATAAGTTTCGCAAGTCACTTTTTAGCTAGTTTCCCTCCCTCTCTCCCTCTTAAATTGTCCTGTTAATTATTTTGTTGGGGAAACTGATAATTTGATTTTTTTTTCTTTTTCTGAGTTCCATGTCCAGTCCAAACAATGTAAATCTGTAGACAAAAGGTGGTATATTTAAGTGAATGCTTTTGTTGTTAACGATCATGACTGTTGGGACGCCTGGGTGGCTCAGTTGGTTGGGCGGCTGCCTTCGGCTCAGGTCATGATCCCAGCGTCCTGGGATCAAGTCCCACATCGGGCTCCTTGCTCCACAGGGAGCCTGCTTCTCCCTCTGACTCTGCCTTCCACTCTGTCTGCCTGTGCTCGCTCGTTCTCTCTCTGCTCGCTCTCTCTCTCTGACAAATAAATAAATAAAATCTTTAAAAAAAAAAAAAAAAGATCATGACTGCTATAATATAGAAAAAATAAGACACATCCCAAGTATAATATTTATAGCATTGATCCTGACCATTAATCACAGGAAGTTACCTTGTCCAGGTGTAGGTGGCCAGGCCAACGTGGGCTAAGCTGGTGGAGGTGTGGTGAGGAGCAGTAGATGTTTGTTCCTCTCACAAGGCAGACAACTCTTTGGGACTTTTTTTTTCTTTTTTAAGCTTTCCTCCTCTAAGAAGTAAACAGCCAGCATTTACTGAGCACTAACCATTTTCCAGACTTCACCCTAAATGCTTTAAAAATGTCGTCAGCACTGATACTGTAGGCGAGGAAACCAAGGCACAGAAAGTTTGCATAGTCAACCGGGGTTAGAATTTGAGAGACTGATAGTCTTTTTTTTTTTTTTTTCTTAGTATTGTTTATTTATTTGACTGAGAGAGGGATCACAAGAGTCAGAGTTAGAATTTCAGAGACTGATAATCTTTTTTTTTTTTTAAGATTTTATTTATTTATTTGACAGAGAGAGAGATCACAAGTGGGCAGACAGGGGGTGGGGGGAAGTAGGCTCCCCGCTGAGTAGAGAGCCTGATGCGAGGCTTGATCCTAGGACCCTGAGATCATGATCTGAGTCGAAGACAGAGGCTTAACCCACTGAGCCACCCAGGCGCCCCAGAGACTGATAGTCTTAATAATAAGTTGTTATAAATTATTGATAATGATAATACTAAACATAGGGCCTTAAAAATGCTCTTTGCTACAGAAATTGGTTTTCTGAATTGAGTCCATCTCAAATACTTTAAGAAAATCAAAGTAGCATTGACTCTTACTGTGTGCCAGTGATAAGTAGGTTAGTAGTACTTGGAGATGGCAAATGCAAAAGGAGACAACATATGAAAATCCTCCCCTTCTGGTTCAACTCAGTAGAACAGTGACCCACATGTATCTCTACAATACCAGGAAGGGTATGTTTTCCACCGAAAAACTTAAATTGTCCCTAAAGTTGGGTCATATTTAGAAAGCCCATTAATTTTCTCTCAAAAAAAATTTCTACCTGGAAGTCCAACCCAGAGCGACTCTGGCGGGGTACGCGGGATTCAGTCCAGGCAAAAAAAAAAAAAAAAAAAAAAAAAAAAAAGTCGAATAAAATCTGGAAGCTCATAACGCAAAGACTGCAAAGCTGGGATCTGACAGAGACTTGCCCGCCACCGCCAAAGACAGCTGGACGGCAGCGAACGAACCCAAGGGCCTCGGCAGTTATCTAACCTAGACTCTGCCAATCAAAATACATCTGTGCCACAATTTGAAGATCTGTAAAGGAAGATATATGTCCAAGCCTACAGAATTCATGTCCTTGAACAGAACTGGCTCAGTGATGCTGTTTGAAATATAAATATCAGGAAAAAAAACTGAAGAAATTATCACCAGAGTGTGGGGAAAGCAGCAATAACTACAGATACAAGGGCATCCTGTAAACTGAAAACCTCTTCTGGGTCACCCCTCTATGGATTGTTGAATGCTCACAACTGACCTCATGAGCAGGAACTGGATACAAAGAAGAGGATACAGAGGGGAGGAACAACCACATTACAAAAGGATTTGGTGAGGGGAGGAGTCAAGATGGCGGAGAAGTAGCAAGCTGAGACTGCTTCAGCTAGCCGGAGATCAGCTAGATAGCTTATCTAAAGATTGCAAACACCTGAAAATCCATCGGCAGATCGAAGAGAAGAAGAACAGCAATTCTGGAAACAGAAAAACAACCACTTTCTGAAAGGTAGGACTGGCGGAGAAGTGAATCCAAAGCGACGGGAAGATAGACCCCGGGGGGAGGGGCCGGCTCCCGGCAAGCGGCGGAGCAACCGCGCACAAAATCAGGACTTTTAAAAGTCTGTTCCGCTGAGGGACATCGCTCCAGAGGCTAAACCGGGGCGAAGCCCATGCGGGGTCAGCGTGGCCTCAGGTCCCGCAGGGTCACAGAAGGATCGGGGGTGTCTGAGTGTCGCAGAGCTTGCGGGTATTGGAACGGGAAAGCCGGCTACAGAGACAGAGCCGACAGTAAGCTCGCAGCTCCGTGTTACCTTGAACCGGTCGCAGGCTCGGTGAGCTCGGAGCGCAGCCGGAGGTCAGGCAGACGGGAGTAACTGGGCGCTGTTCTCTGAGGGCGCACTGAGGAGTGGGGCTCTGGGCTCTCGGCTCCTCCGGGCCGGAGACCAGGAGGCCGCCATTTGTATTCCCGTCCTCTGGAACTCTACGGAAAGCGCTCAGGGAACAAAAGCTCCTGAAAGCAAACCCGAGCGGATTACTCACCCCGGCCCCGGGTAAGGGCGGTGTAATTCCGCCTGGGGCAAAGACACTTGAGAATCACTACAACAGGCCCCTCCCCCAGAAGATCAACAAGAAATCCAGCCGAGACCAAGTTCACCTACCAAGGAGTGCGGTTTCAATACCAAGGAGAGCAGCAGAATTCCAGAGGAGGAGAAAGCCAAGCACGGAACTCATGGCTTTTTTCCTGTGATTTTTTTTAGTCTTGCAGTTAATTTAATTTTTTCTTTTTCATTTTTTTTTTTTTTTCTCGCCTTCGGGTAAAATTTTTTTTTTTTTTTTAACTGTTACCTTTTTATTTTTTAACGATTTTTTACTAGTTTATCTAATATATATATATATTTTTTTTTACATTTTTCTTAGGTGTTTTCTTTTTTTAAAAAAAATTCTTTTCTTTTTTTTTTTCTTTTTTCTTTCTTCCTTTTTGAACCTCTTTTTATCCCCTTTCTCCCCACTCACGATTTTGGATCTCTTCTAATTTGGCTAAAGCATATTTTCCTGGGGTTGTTGCCACCCTTTTAGTATTTTACTTGCCCCTTCATTTACTCTTCTCTGGACAAAATGACAAGACGTAAAAATTCACCACAAAAAAAAGAACAAGAGGCAGTACCGAAGGCTAGGGACCTAATCAATACAGACATCGGTAATATGTCAGATCTAGAGTTCAGAATGACAATTCTCAAGGTTCTAGCCGGGCTCGAAAAAGGCATGGAAGATATTAGAGAAACCCTCTCGAGAGATATAAAAGCCCTTTCTGGAGAAATAAAAGAACTAAAATCTAACCAAGTTGAAATAAAAAAAGCTATTAATGAGGTGCAATCAAAAATGGAGGCTCTCACTGCTAGGATAAATGAGGCAGAAGAAAGAATTAGTGATATAGAAGACCAAATGACAGAGAATAAAGAAGCTGATCAAAAGAGGGACAAACAGCTACTGGACCACGAGGGGAGAATTCGAGAAATAAGTGACACCATAAGACGAAACAACATTAGAATAATTGGGATTCCAGAAGAAGAAGAAAGTGAGAGGGGAGCAGAAGGTATACTGGAGAGAATTATTGGGGAGAATTTCCCCAATATGGCAAAGGGAACAAGCATCAAAATTCAGGAGGTTCAGAGAATGCCCCTCAAAATAAATAAGAATAGGCCCACACCCCGTCACATAATAGTAAAATTTACAAGTCTCAATGACAAAGAGAAAATCCTGAAAGCAGCCCGGGAAAAGAAGTCTGTAACATACAATGGTAAAAATATTAGATTGGCAGCTGACTTATCCACAGAGACCTGGCAGGCCAGAAAGAGCTGGCATGATATTTTCAGAGCACTAAACGAGAAAAACATGCAGCCAAGAATACTATATCCAGCTAGGCTATCATTGAAAATAGAAGGAGAGATTAAAAGCTTCCAGGACAAACAACAACTGAAAGAATTTGCAAATACCAAACCAGCTCTACAGGAAATATTGAAAGGAGTCCTCTAAGCAAAGAGAGAGCCTACAAGTGGTAGATCAGAAAGGAACAGAGACCATATACAGTAACAGTCACCTTACAGGCAATACAATGGCACTAAATTCATATCTCTCAATAGTTACCCTGAATGTGAATGGGCTAAATGCCCCTGTCAAAAGACACAGGGTATCAGAATGGATAAAAAAACAAAACCCATCTATATGTTGCCTCCAAGAAACACATTTTAAGCCCGAAGACACCTCCAGATTTAAAGTGAGGGGGTGGAAAAGAATTTACCATGCTAATGGACATCAGAAGAAAGCAGGAGTGGCAATCCTTATATCAGATCAATTAGATTTTAAGCCAAAGACTGTAATAAGAGATGAGGAAGGACACTATATCATACTCAAAGGGTCTGTCCAACAAGAAGATTTAACAATTTTAAATATCTATGCCCCCAACGTGGGAGCAGCCAACTATATAAACCAATTAATAACAAAATCAAAGAAACACATCAACAATAATACAATAATAGTAGGGGACTTTAACATTCCCCTCACTGAAATGGACAGGTCATCCAAGCAAAAGATCAGCAAGGAAATAAAGGCCTTAAATGACACACTGGACCAGATGGACATCACAGATATATTCAGAATATTTCATCCCAAAGCAACAGAATACACATTCTTCTCTGGTGCACATGGAACATTCTCCAGAATAGATCACATCCTCGGTCCTAAATCAGGACTCAACCGGTATCAAAAGATTGGGATCATTCCCTGCATATTTTCAGACCACAATGCTCTAAAGCTAGAACTCAACCACAAAAGGAAGTTTGGAAAGAACCCAAATACATGGAGACTAAACAGTATCCTTCTAAAGAATGAATGGGTCAACCGGGAAATTAAAGAAGAATTGAAAAAAATCATGGAAACAAATGATAATGAAAATACAACGGTTCAAAATCTGTGGGACACAACAAAGGCAGTCCTGAGAGGAAAATATATAGCGGTACAAGCCTTTCTCAAGAAACAAGAAAGGTCTCAGGTACACAACCTAACCCTACACCTAAAGGAGCTGGAGAAAGAACAAGAAAGAAACCCTAAGCCCAGCAGGAGAAGAGAAATCATAAAGATCAGAGCAGAAATCAATGAAATAGAAACCAAAAAAACAATAGAACAAATCAACGAAACTAGGAGCTGGTTCTTTGAAAGAATTAATAAAATTGATAAACCCCTGGCCCGACTTATCAAAAAGAAAAGAGAAAGGACCCAAATAAATAAAATCATGAATGAAAGAGGAGAGATCACAACTAACACCAAGGAAATACAAACTATTATAAGAACATACTATGAGCAACTCTACTCCAACAAATTTGACAATCTGGAAGAAATGGATGCATTCCTAGAAACATATAAACTACCACAACTGAACCATGAAGAAATAGAAAGCCTGAACAGACCCATAACCAGTAAGGAGATTGAAACAGTCATTAAAAATCTCCAAACAAACAAAAGCCCAGGGCCAGACGGCTTCCCGGGGGAATTCTACCAAACATTTAAAGAAGAACTAATTCCTATTCTCCTGAAACTGTTCCAAAAAATAGAAATGGAAGGAAAACTTCCAAACTCATTTTATGAGGCCAGCATCACCTTGATCCCAAAACCAGACAAGGATCCCACCAAAAAAGAGAGCTATAGACCGATATCCTTGATGAACACAGATGCGAAAATACTCAACAAAATACTAGCCAATCGGATTCAACAGTACATTAAAAAGATTATTCACCACGACCAAGTGGGATTTATTCCAGGGCTGCAAGGTTGGTTCAACATCCGCAAATCAGTCAATGTGATACAACACATCAATAAAAGTAAGAACAAGAACCATATGATACTCTCAATAGATGCTGAAAAAGCATTTGACAAAGTACAACATCCCTTCCTGATCAAAACTCTTCAAAGTGTAGGGATAGAGGGCACATACCTCAATATCATCAAAGCCATCTATGAAAAACCCACCGCAAATATCATTCTCAATGGAGAAAAACTGAAAGCTTTTCCGCTAAGGTCAGGAACACGGCAGGGATGTCCATTATCACCACTGCTATTCAACATCGTACTAGAGGTCCTAGCCTCAGCAATCAGACAACAAAAGGAAATTAAAGGCATCCAAATCGGCAAAGAAGAAGTCAAATTATCACTCTTCGCAGATGATATGATACTATATGTGGAAAACCCAAAAGACTCCACTCCAAAACTGCTAGAACTTATACAGGAATTCAGTAAAGTGTCAGGATATAAAATCAATGCACAGAAATCAGTTGCATTTCTCTACACCAACAGCAAGACAGAAGAAAGAGATATTAAGGAGTCAATCCCATTTACAATTGCATCCAAAACCATAAGATACCTAGGAATAAACCTAACCAAAGAGACACAGAATCTATACTCAGAAAACTATAAAGTACTCATGAAAGAAATTGAGGAAGACACAAAGAAATGGAAAAATGTTCCATGCTCCTGGATTGGAAGAATAAATATTGTGAAAATGTCTATGCTACCTAAAGCAATCTACACATTTAATGCAATTCCTATCAAAGTACCATCCATCTTTTTCAAAGAAATGGAACAAATAATTCTAAAATTTATATGGAACCAGAAAAGACCTCGAATAGCCAAAGGGATATTGAAAAAGAAAGCCAACGTTGGTGGCATCACAATTCCGGACTTCAAGCTCTATTACAAAGCTGTCATCATCAAGACAGCATGGTACTGGCACAAAAACAGACACATAGATCAATGGAACAGAATAGAGAGCCCAGAAATAGACCCTCAACTCTATGGTCAACTAATCTTCGACAAAGCAGGAAAGAATGTCCAATGGAAAAAAGACAGCCTTTTCAATAAATGGTGCTGGGAAAATTGGACAGCCACATGCAGAAAAATGAAATTGGACCATTTCCTTACACCACACACAAAAATAGACTCAAAATGGATGAAGGACCTCAATGTACGAAAGGAATCCATCAAAATCCTTGAGGAGAACACGGGCAGCAACCTCTTCGACCTCTGCCGCAGCAACATCTTCCTAGGAACAACGCAAAAGGCAAGGGAAGCAAGGGAAAAAATGAACTACTGGGATTTCATCAAGATCAAAAGCTTTTGCACAGCAAAGGAAACAGTTAACAAAATCAAAAGACAACTGACAGAATGGGAGAAGATATTTGCGAACGACATATCAGATAAAGGACTAGTGTCCAGAATCTATAAAGAACTTAGCAAACTCAACACCCAAAGAACAAATAATCCAATCAAGAAATGGGCAGAAGACATGAACAGACATTTCTGCAAAGAAGACATCCAGATGGCGAACAGACACATGAAAAAGTGCTCCATATCACTCGGCATCAGGGAAATACAAATCAAAACCACAATGAGATATCACCTCACACCAGTCAGAATGGCTAAAATCAACAAGTCAGGAAATGACAGATGCTGGCGAGGATGCGGAGAAAGGGGAACCCTCCTCCACTGTTGGTGGGAATGCAAGCTGGTGCAGCCACTCTGGAAAACAGCATGGAGGTTCCTCAAAATGTTGAAAATAGAACTGCCCTATGACCCAGCAATTGCACTATTGGGTATTTACCCTAAAGATACAAATGTAGTGATCCAAAGGGACACATGCACCCGAATGTTTATAGCAGCAATGTCCACAATAGCCAAACTATGGAAAGAACCTAGATGTCCATCAACAGATGAATGGATCAAGAAGATGTGGTATATATACACAATGGAATACTATGCAGCCATCAAAAGAAATGAAATCTTGCCATTTGCAACAACATGGATGGAACTAGAGCGTATCATGCTTAGCGAAATAAGTCAAGCAGAGAAAGACAACTATCATATGATCTCCCTGATATGAGGAAGTGGTGATGCAACATGGAGGCTTAAGTGGGTAGAAGAATAAATGAAACAAGATGGGATTGGGAGGGAGACAAACCATAAGTGACTCTTAATCTCACAAAACAAACTGAGGGTTGCCGGGGGGAGGGGGTTGGGGAGAAGAGGGTGGGATTATGGACATTGGGGAGGGTATGTGATTTGGTGAGTGCTGTGAAGTGTGTAAACCTGGTGATTCACAGACCTGGGGATAAAAATATATGTATATAAAAAATATATGTTTATAAAAAATAAAAAATTAAAAAAAAAAAAAAATTTCTACCTGGACATGTCTCTGAACGTTAGGCCTCTCATGCAAGACAACTCTTGCTGTAAGTAATCACAAAGACTTAGTCAATCTCTGACGCCATCTTGCTCACATACATCGACCATGTTCTTCCTGTCCAGCTTACCTACCTCAGTTGCTTGTGTAACAGCACCAACCCAGAGCTCCCTGCACATAAACCTACATTGGACTCCACGCTCAGCAAATATAACATACTTTGATTTATTGGCGTTTTGTACAGTCTTGACATTTACATAATTAGTAAAAAATGAATTTGATAAATTAAGTTTTATATGAGTAAAGTGGTTTTAGAGAATATTTGTCTGGTTGAAAGTTTGTAATTTCTCTACTCTACAAGGGTATATAGCTGGGAAAGTCAGGCAGTCATTTCCCCAGATATCCTCCGTAATTTTGTTTTATTTTCTTCTTTTCTATTCTGTTTATTTAACAAAGCACTTCCATAATGCTTGTGATGTGCCAGGCACTGTTCTAAGCTTTTTAAAAAATATTTACTTATTTGTCTCTTGTAACAACCCTATGAGGTAGGTACTGATACTATTCCCATTTTTTATAGATGGGGAAACTGAGGCACAGCATGATTAATGGGTGACCCAGCTAGTATGTCGTGTGGCTGGTATCTTAACTTGCAGCCTCGTCAGGTGTCATTACTCTGAGTCATTTTCCTATATCCAGTCTCCTCATCTTTAGGACTTACTATACCCTGTTTTCTTCCTCAACCAAGTTTTACTCACCAGTGTGTGGTAAGGGGTCTGTTGAGGATTTGTTTTTTTAAGAAACCAGGGTGGGAGAGAAAATGAGCTTGTTGACAGGAAGGATCCAGTAACAAAAGAGAGACTGCCCTCAGAGGAGAGGGGAAGTCTTTGGTGGTGGGATGCATCAGGAAATGGGCCTGAAAGTGCAGGTGGAGAGATGAGCCGGGGCCAGAGAAAGGGACGAGTTTGTGGAACGGTGTTGGTGTGCATAAACCGAGCTATAGGATTGGGATTATCTGGAGTCTTTGTTCATATATATGTGTGTATACATATATATATACTAGTTAACCTTATATGTTACACTTGTCTCCTTTGGCTTGCATTTAAAATTGGTTTTTGAACAGTTTGGTGACAAATACTCCCAGTGTTTGTGTTCTGCATAGGCTGTTCAGCTCTGCATGTGTGTGCTCACTCATATCTTCCCTGTGAGGAGATGTGTCAGTTAATCTACAACAGACTGTAAATTAGATGGGCCAATGCAAATGACATCGTTCACTGG
Organism: Mustela lutreola; assembly: GCF_030435805.1. Classification (NCBI taxonomy): domain Eukaryota; kingdom Metazoa; phylum Chordata; class Mammalia; order Carnivora; family Mustelidae; genus Mustela; species Mustela lutreola. Next base: position 165,174,042 of record NC_081293.1, on the reverse strand, counting down.
CTGACTACTTCCCTTATAACTTTCATTACTTTGTTTACTGATGTATTCTAAGGCTTCATTAATTAAAGCTGTAAATTTGTTTCACGACTAATGTATTACTGTATTTCATTCTCATCAGAGAATTTGTTTAATAGGACCTAAGTGCCACAAATGGGTACTTAGCTTAGTCCAGGGCTGCTCATGCATGCACGCTGCTGGCATGGGCTTTTATTTGAGAAAATAGCAGCAGGGTAGTACTCCTGGAAAGTCTTATTCTGGTAATTAAATTCCTAAGGTCTTTTCATAGTAGTTAAATTCAGATAAAATTTATTTTCTGCTGGTACTTTAGTCACATTCTTTCCTGAAGTTATGTATTTTTCCTACCATCATACGTGGTAGGAAATACATACAAACTCTTGATTTTCCATGAAATGCCTCATTTCCATGTAAATTTTATGTTGCCCACTGTCACCTTCTTTTTTGATATATCATCCTAATTCCGTCATTTATGAGAAAGGCAAGTCGTGAATATTATTGGTGGGGCCCAGGGCTTTTTAATGTGAATTCATATAGAACTATGAAATATGTCTGAATGTATCTCCATCCTCAAGACACGTCTCTTCCCATATCTGGTACAGGCAGCACTATATAGTTTATAAGTGGCTCAGGTCTGGTGTCAGACGACCTAGGTTCAAATCCTGGGTTGTTTTTTCTTTTTAATTCAGTAGCTGAATCAGTCTGGTGCATTAATTCATTTCTCTTATAGCTGTTAATTATCTGCTAAATGAAGATGATAATAGCACTTTTCTCTCGGGTTATTTGAAGATTAAATGAGATCATAGATATATTTCATAATGTAATGCTTGACACGTGGTCATTGGTCAGTAAATGGTAGCTATAAAGATTATGATTTTCAAATACCCAAATAGGAAATGTACTTTAACATAACCAGAAATGATAAATAGTATTTGTTCCTGAATTCTTATATTTTATGAGTACTTATTGTTGTTTTGTTAGGTACAAGTTATTATAGTTAGATAAGATTCAGAGAGACTTCCTGGTTAACAGGTAGAATGGCATCAGGGGTATGATTTGCTTTAAAATACTTAAGCAACAAAAAGGGGGGGAGAAGCAAATGGAGAACAAAGTTAGAATAAAGGGATAGGTGGAACTAGTGTGACATAATGTCATGACTGTGGATTCCCTGTGGTAGGTCTATAGGTTCTTGGTTGAACTTTTAGCAATTGGGTGTATATAGTTAATGAGTTACCTACTTCACATATTTTATGCACGGAGGCAAAAAAGCAATGAAGAAGAAGATTGGTTTCTTAGTCTAGTCTAGTTGCTAGTTGCATGGATGTCTTGGTTCCATTCTGACTGTAATAATATTCCTGGGTTTATATTAACTGACAATAATATCCTTGATGATGGATTTGACAAAACTTGAGAGGAATGTTTTGCTAAGGTCTAGGACATTCAGTATTTTATAATATGTGCATTGTAACATTACCTTTAGAGCATAAACTTTGACTCATATATAAAGCAAAATAGCAGCTTTTAGAAGATGAATCAAGATTCTGTGAGAGGAAGTACTTATATGTTCAAGAAAAATTTTATGTCTTCACTAGGACCAGCGTCCCAGAAACTCTGAATTAGTATAGGTTCCACCTCTCAAAAGTGAAGATATGCAGCAGTTCTGTGAATGGCATATTACTTGTTCGTTCATTCACTCATTGCACAAGTTACATAGGAGTATTTGTTGGTGAGACCTTACTGGAGATTCAAAGGTGAATCTTGGAGCAAATGTCAGAGGGGATCCAAGATGCCTTGAGAGGAAGGGCGCTGCTTCTAACGTGGGAAGAAGGGAGGTGAGGGCAGTGAAATGGACAGAAAATGTTGAGATGAAAAGACTGGGTTTGTGGCCTTGGTCTTGTATAAGTAACATGGGGAAAAAAGATCTGTCATTGGAAAGCAAAAGAGAGAATTAATTGGAGGCTGAAAATGATTTACAGGAACAGGGTGAGTGGACACTGAACAGAAGTGTGATAGGAAGCGAGTTAGTGCAGAATAATAGAATTGCTGTGTGTGGTGTGGTCTCTCCGAAGAGAGACATCTGAAAGGGGCAGTGAGTCCTGGCTCTCAAGTTCTACAGCTTTTGCCAGAGGTGCTCAGGAAGTAGGCGTCAGAAGCAGGGGTTGGGGTTTGGAGATTGAAACATCGCAGTTGGAAAAGAATGAGAAGATTGGGAATCTGGCATCATGATGAGGAGAATCAAAGAAATGACAACCCTAGCTTCCGATGGGTCTCTTCAGAGGCAGATGCGATCTAATAATAGCCTTTTCATTTTTTAAAGGAAATTAAAGAAGGGGTGTTTTGTTTTGTTTCTGAAAAATTCAGGTACTGGGAAAATTTTTCAAGAGCTTATAGAAGTCAGCTTTCAGAGACAATGGCTACTCAGCCCAAACTAGGAAAAATGTGTCTGAATTGTGTGCATTGTAGTACATTGTATCTATTGTACGTAACCCAGTTAAGAGAGCGGGAAAGATTTTTTAATTCTCTGAGCACTATGCTAGAATTTCTCATATCATACATCATTTGCAACTTATTAGAGTGTGATCACATAAGTTCAGCATTGATATTTTTATCATAAATGAAGAGCATTTATGGTTTGTGAATGCTGAAAGATAGCTGGCAAAGAGCTCTTCTTTGAGTGTGATGTTACGAAGCTGACTCAAAATTGGAACCTCTCCAAAGCACAACAACAATGTAGAGAGAGAAGGTCTGGCCATACATGCAGGGAACACAACTCTGCTTGGGAACAAAAATAGATGAAGAAGGCGTTCAGAGCTCCTCCTTGGATTGTGGCAACATCAACTACTCTACGGCCTGGAGCATTTCCTGCTGTGTCTAGACGTGCTGGCTCACATCTTGCTGTGGGTGTCTGTCCATCCATGACCCACAGTGACCTTCCCTGGGCCTCCTGTTTAAAGGCACTACTGCTCCCCATTCTCCCTCTTCTTTTCCGTCTTCTAATTCTTCCAGCAGGTGCATGAAAACTGGGGCCATTGTCACTTTGGAGTAAATCAGATTTTGTGGTTTGCTTCTCCTTTGGTCACACTTCTGTGTCACATATTAAAAAAAAAAAAACAAAAACAAAACAGGGGTGCCTGGGTGGTTCAGTGGATTAAAGCCTCTGCCTTTGGCTCAGGTCATGATCCCAGGGTCCTGGGATTGAGCCACACATCAAGATCTCTGCTCCACAGGGAGCCTGCTTCCTCCCCTCTCTCTGTCTGCCTCTCTGCCTACTTGTGATCTCTGTCTGTCAAATAAATAAATAAAATCTTATAAAAAATTATTTAAAAAAAATAACAACAAATAATTGCTTTAGAGATGTGGTGATGTCTTTCATCAGAGACCTTTTAAGAAATGGGCCAGGAAGAAGATCTAAATTAAAACAGAAGAAGCCAAGAAATAACTTCATTCATGCTAAGAACACTGGGGTAAAAGCGATCTACTCTTTTTCTCCATAGAATTTTAAGAGCTATACAATTCCATTTATTTTTCCAATTGCAAATTAATACCTGATTCTAATGATAAGTGGCTGGAAATTCAAGATGGCAGAAAACTGAACACTCAGTGGATTCAGAACTGGCTTTCTCTCTTTTAGCCCTCCCCACTTATTCAGGCTCCTTTTTTTTTTTCTTTTTTTTCAAAAGATTTTATTTATTTATTTGACAGAGAGAGAGGGGGGTAGATCACAAGTAGGCAGAGAGACGAGCAGTGGGGGCTGGGGGGAGAGCAGGTTCCCCGCTGAGCAGAGAGCCTGATGTGGGCCTCCATCCCAGGACCCTAAGACTGTGACCTGAGCCAAAGGCACAGGCTTAACCCACTGAGCCACCCAGGCACCCCTCCTTGTCTCTTCTTACTGAGATTGTGCAATCTTGTAGAATGTGACCAGAAGGCCCTTTTACCCCTCTTCCTGTGTTTTAAAAAAATGATCAGCTTGGTGGTCTTTTCACCTAGAAGCTGCCATCTCTGTCTTTCTTGCTCTGTGCTATGTTTGCTGCTTATATGGAATTCAGATTTCATTTTCCTAAGTTCCCCACTGAAGAAGTTATGGTCACACTGAGCAACCCATCTCGCAAGGACTTTTTTGGTGCCATTTCTGCTGTAAGATGGTTGAACACTGACAAAGGAATTGTGAATGATAGGGCCCTTATTAGCTCCTTTTCTGAACATAAGACTTTATCCCCTCATCATCTTCTTGTGTCCACTGGTGGGTGTTGATGTGGTTAAAGGAAGCTTACAAATCTTCTGTTGTTGAGACAACACGTTGTAAGATCATGCCGTTATTGTCTCATTTTTGTTGTCATCCTTCTACTCCAGTGGGCATGTGCCTATCAGTGAGAGGGAGAACTCAAGCTGTTGAGGGCTTCTGGAGTGTTGATGGTGTTGTTTCATGTTACTCTCTGTGAATCAGAAGCACACTCTCAGACCTGTCCCTATGGGAGCGTCATTTGCAAAATCTGTCATGCTAAAAAAATGTGAATAAAAACTGGCAGACACATATACAGTGCCTTTTCCTCAGTATTTCTCTTTAAAGATTTTTGACTGAGAGTTAAACAGAGACTGTGTCTTCTTTTTATGTCCACTGAGCATGATTTCACACTGTTGCTGTTGAGTCATTGATGATCATTCACTGAGCAAACAATTACTGCTGTCCTTCTCAGAGCCAGGCACTGATCTGGGCAAGTGGGGACACATCAGTGAATAACCCAGGGGAAAAAAAAATCCTGTACTTCCAGAATGTAGATTCTAATGCTACTGAAAATACTCTTAAACTTTAAGTCAAGAAGTATTTTTGAAAGATAGTTTCTATACCATCGCATAGTATTTTAACCAATGTAGTGTTTCCATTTCACAAAAATATTTGCAGTGTCTAAAGCAATGCTTCCTAATCTTTTTAGTCCCTTTGGCTCCTTCTTCAATTTAGGAAAACTATAAACCTCTATGAAAGTAATGTACCAGTTCTCATTCACATTAATATTTGTATATCGGTTTAGCTGCCTTGTTTAAAAAAAAAAAAAATCACTTGACCTTCAAAAGCCCAAGTGCATTTGTCATCTAGCTCACGAATACTATTTAATAAGGATTTAGATAGTTTTCAGTTTTTAAACTTGTAATGAATGCAAAGAATCTGTCAGTAAGTTGTTGAAAGGAAATTGGATTTTTTGCTTGTTTTCTTTAAAATAAATATCTTTTTGAGATAATAAATGCATGAAAGATGTGTTGTACTTAGTGGTTTTATAGGGCTTGACTTACTTCCAGTTTAATTATTTATTCTGCTTTCATTTATGATTTCCTTGCAAGGAACTGCATGCTTCAAACCAGAGTATATTTAAGCTTAGGGTTGCTCTATTTTCAAGATTTCTTATTACAGATGCTTTCCCTAACAAAGAGACATTGTTAGAAAGGTCAGAATAATTACCGTGCATCGACTGGAGTGTTTCCTCCCTTGTGGTGTGTCAAATATACAATATTTATAATGATCAAATTATGTAAATTCACAGAAGAATAAGCATAAGATATTCTGCCTATATAGGCCTTCTTATTTCATGGTTCCTGTTTCTGTTGACAAGATCCTATCATTGCCTACTTTTTTTTACTTCTCTGAGAAACTGGTTTTCTATTGAAATTCTTAATGAGTTCTCTAGAGATGGTGCAGAAAAGTATTTCCCTGAGTTGCTCAAATAGTATAGCTATTTCTAAGGATTTTCTTGAATTCAACCTTGGGATTTCTGGAGTCTCAAGTCTTTTGAACTTATAGTCATTACTATTTTTCTTAAATCAGTCAATGCAATCATTTTTTAAAATTCATCAGTCAGTGATGGATAGCACAGGCAATATGAAATGGCAGATGATATGTATATTACTTATTTATAATTTTAAAAAGCATGGAATTTCTTTTTTCGTTGAGTTATACTATTCTAGGAAGAGTTTCGATTCAGATAGCTTTATTCTCTGAAAGAAAAAATAGCATGAAATGCTTTTCAGTCATCTTAAGTAGTAAGAATCAGCATGATGTTCAACATTCGCAATAGATTTGACTATTAGTTTAAAAAATAATCTCCCCTTGTCTCATTCAACTGAAGAATCCTTTGCTGACAAAGCCATCACATCAGTTGGTTGCTTAGTCTCTCACCGTCAAATATTTTTAGGGTGAATCTGGGCATGGACATTACTATTAAAAACAGAAAACTGAAGACTCTGTCTTCTCTCTAGGTGAACTCCAGAAACCTTGGTAGCGACAATCACTCTCTTTCCATTTCCCTGTAATCAGAAAAAAGCTCATGACCCTAAGGTTGCTTTAGTTTTAAACTTAGAAAGCCCATTAATAGCTTTATTTAGGAAGTCTTGCTCGAAGAGTTACTTTCATTTATTGCCAAGGAGAAACTGTCCCTTGTCTGGTTATGTGGTTGGGAGAAGAACAGTGAAAAGTCTTTGGCCTGAAGGTACGGGCGTGCATTGCCTGTTTTCTGGTATATGTGACTCTTGTAAAAGACAGACAGCAGTTCTAACTCATTAGGGCCTGTATATTTAGGTCAAAACAGTGGTCCTTACACATAACTGGACTTTTAAACATGCAGGGAGTTTTTAGATTCATCCTGACCTAGTAAGTCAGGATGTCCAGGGGAGGGCCTGGGTTTTATACAGCTCCCAAGAGCATGTTGTGTGCACCTGTGTTAGGAGCCCCCAGAGGATAAGGCGGGCAAGTGTCTCTGTTTCCCACTGAGCATTCCTTTCATTTTTCCTCTGTGCCATGGTGAGCACTGAAGCCCTTGGTCCAGTGGCCAGCCCAGCCTCCACCCACCTCCCCAGAGTCTTGCCTGAACCGTGGTAGCACCAGCCCATGGGGGGCATTAGTCCACATTTAGAAAGTAGCTTGGGCCTTCCTGTTTTCAGTTGTCCTTTGCCACTTGTTCTAGGAAAGAACATGGTAACAGCCCCCTCAGGCTGTTGGCAGCATCTTATACTGTTCATCAGTCAGAAAGCATGTGACAAAATGCAGAAGCAGTGAAATAGAAGCATGAAATCACCTTATGTTTGCATTCTCTTGCCTTGTGGCTCAAGGCTCTGGGGTGAGTACTGCTGAGACACCCACTCATGGCTCCTCACTCTTCCCTTTGTCCTCTCGCTCCCACTGTTTCCGCCTTGGCTCCTGGCGCACCTCCCTTTGCTTCTGCTCATCATAGAGTAGATATTGTTATCCTTACACATGGCAAAGTTAACTGTAAAACAAGTGACTTCGCATTTTCAAAGGCACTACATGGGCAGTTGTTGGTCAGATGGTTTCTTAAAGTGTGAGTGTAAAAGAACCAGACTGTTCAGGGTTTTTCTGATTAGTTTACCAGAACATGAGCATCTTAATGTTTTCTCTCGTCTGCTACTGTTACTCTTGGGGGTCCTCTATTTATTTTAATGAGTTAACTGTTCAAGTGATTTTAGAAAAATTCTTTATAATTTTCTATAGATTGGTCGGTCTAGGCTACTAATCTTTCATATCACATGTTCTAACTCAAGATATTCCCCACTCATATGGTTTTGGACGAAGTACAGCTTGTGTAATTTTCACATTCCTGAGATCACCAGGCAGTTTTGCTTCTTACGAGTTGGGAACTATAGAGAGGTAAACATGAATCATACAGAGAAAGAGAAAAATCTCCTTGGCATTGGCCAGTCCTAACTTCAGGTGCATTGCTCTTTGAAGCCAACTGCTTATCCTAGGAACACCCTATGGGAGAGGCACTTGATAGGATGACTCAGAAGTCTGGGAGCCCTCTCCCACATCTGGCCTGCAGGCCTCCAAGACCCTAGGCAAGGCCTTTCCTACAGAAGGGCGACTGCTTCTCTGTGGCTGTGTTAGGCAGAGGGACAGGAAGAAGGAACATCCTGTCCTGCTGAGAATGGGAACAGAAGCCATCAGAGGGCCCCACATCCCCACTGCACACCCCACATGATCTGACCATGGGTAAGAACTTTTCTATCCAGATCTGCATGGAAATAACACTCTTCATTATCAGAGATCTTTTTGAGTACGTCGGAATGCGGTGGCACAACTGAGCAGGCACACAGATGTAAACTCCCTAAATACAGATACATTTCTGGCTGGCTTGATTCATTCATTCATTCTGTCAGTCAGTCATTTATTTTCAGTTTCATGCGTTTTCGTTATTATTTTTTATTTTATTGAAAATATTCACAATACCAACCCTCTGTTCATATGACATGGTTAGTCTTACTCTGCTTTGTTCACGATAATCTGTTCTTTTACATACTGCTTAGTATTGTGGTTAAGACCCAAGATTCTGGATTCAGGCCCTGAATAATTGATTTCCTGGCTGCACCCTTGCTGATCATGCAAGTTTGGCCAATTTACCTAATACCTCCCAGCCCCAGATTCCCCATATGCAAAGTAGGGTTGGAGGTGGTTCCTACCACATGGGGTGGTTGTGAGAAGTAAGTGAGAAAATCCATGTGAAGTGTAAGTCATGGTACCCAGCACAGGGTAATATTTACTTGTACAATTTTTCTCTTGGGCCCAGGATGGGGATGCTTGTTTACACTCTTATTTCATTATCTTGGTTTCCTTAAATCCTTGTTAGAAGAAGGCAAGTCATAGATAATAAGTAATTATGGGTTTTTTTTTTTATGCTTTATTTCCAAAAAGAAAGAATCTGTCTTTGTTGATTTATAATATAAAATGATTTATAATGGCTTACACATGGAATTCAGGTGGGCACCAAATTTCTCTCAGAAGTTCCCTCTGGGAGAACATGGTAGTATATGGCAAAGTCAAATGAGGATTGTTTTTTTTTCCTGGCTGGTAATATCAGCTCACATTTCTCAGTGTTTCTGGAGTTGTTTCTATTTACTTATTCCTTAGTGATCAAGGACACAGTATTCTCATTTGGAAATATATAATTTCACTGTAGATTTTTCCATCACTATATGTTTAATATAACAAAGATATAAAATGTACACGGGGACAAGGCTAGAAGCATGATCTAAAATATGGGGTGCCATGAAGTTATTTAGGTGACTCTCACATCTGGTGGGGAGGTGCCCTTGATTGAAATGTCTCTTTGGAGAATTTCATGTATTTCTCACCATAAAGTAAAGGACATTATGGGGAAGAGAGGGAAACTTAGGAATGCAAATAAATCTCCTCACTTATTGGGATTGTGTTGTATTTTTTTTCTAAAAGATTATATCTGTTCAGTCTTTAATTAACCACTGAGGAAGTACCAGGTCATCGGCTAGCAGCTGGGGATGTAAAGGTTAATGATGATCACCCCATACTCTCGTTCTTGACAGTGTATTAGCAAGGAACACACACACCTGTTATGATTAGGAAAAAAATGTAAACGATGTAATTGAGATATTCACATCTTACCACGTCAAAAAGGACTCTTTTTAAGCTCACAAAAACCAACTGTGTTTTCTAATTGGAGAAGCCACCCTTTTCCTTAGAGTAGAGTCTCAAAAATGCCTTTGTGCGTGGCCACAAAAGTTTGTGAGAGAATTGTAGAAGATGTACCAGAGTGCGACGTCGGTGATTTGTTCAGTTTTTCTCCCCCGGCCTTCAAGACATACGTTTTGGTATTGTCCAAACTTGGGGTGGGGATGGGGTGGCGGGATATTTATTTGTAATTCAAAGATTCTGAAATGTTTTCCTATAGGTCATCTTCTTACCTCTGAAACCATTTACTGGTTAAATAGGTCCTGTATTACCAAAGCTAAAGAGAACTTGATTTGAGATTTGAGTTTGTGTAATGACTTGTCATTAACTAAATAAGATTTTTTTTTAAATTGGCCACAAAGATTTTTCTTTTCCCTTTTAATAGAAATCTGTATTTGTTTTTTAAGATGTTATTTATTTATTTGACAGAGAGAGAGAGAGATCACAAGTAGGCAGAGAGGCAGGCAGAGAGAAAGGGGGAAGCAAGCTGTCTTCTGAGCAGAGAGCCTGATGCGGGACTCGATCCCAGGACTCCAAGACCATGATCTGAGCCGAAGGCAGAGGCTTAACCCACTGAGCCAACCAGGCACCCCAATAGAAGTCTGTTTTTTTTTTTTTAAATTGCACTTGAGTTATTTTTCCGTAGTACCCTTTGTCAGTCTATTTTTTATCTCCCCTTAAGGTATGCTTCAGCGAGGGGATATGTCATTGGCTTAGTACATATTGATATTCTTTCTGAAACAGGATATGATATAGTATAATACTTGCATAATCAGGATTCTGTCTAGACTGGTGAAATTAAAATAGTGACAGAGCAAAAGGAATCTCTTTCTGAAATAGAATACTTTAGGAAACATGACTTTACCAGAATATTGATGAAGCTTGCAAATATGGAGTGGTATTTTATATCAGTATTAAAGTTAAGGTTTTCATATCTAGAATGCCTTGTTGACTTTTGTATATTATCTTATTGGTATTCATTATTTTAGACTGGCCCACCAGAAGATAAAGGTCAATATGATGTAAACATTCCAGTAGGGATAAAGAGGAACCTCAAACATAAGTGCATCTCAACAATATATAAAAATATAAAGTAGCAGATGCTGTCTGTGGTACAGAAGAGGGGAAAATGGTCACATTGCCTGTGTTTGGGGCTAAAGTATAATCCATAAACATTCTTTGATGACTAAGACGCAAAACCAAATTCCAGTCTTAAATCTCAAGAGAGTCGATTAACTAAAGCCAAATTCTTAAATCATTTTGGAGCTCTGCATTTGTTTAATAAAATAATTCTATTTTCCTATTTATTTTTCTAGGTATGTTTCCTTGAACAAATTACCAAGGAACTATTTTAAGCCAGGGACTGCTTTGAAACCTGCTAAAATATATTTCTGCTGCTTTCATTCCCATGAGGCCAAGAAGGGTGTGGGGAGAGTGACCCTGTACTCTTAGGACCAGCCTTGACCAAATCAGTGGGTGTCCCAAACAGATGGACGGCTTCTCTCTTATCTCAATATTCTGGAAATATTTGCTCTTTATTTCTATAAAGCAGAGAAAAGACTAACCTTATAGCATTCATTTGAAGTACAAAGGTTTTGAATTAACACATGGGATAGAATCAATTCTCAGGCGTGCACCGGATCTGTGATCTTGGACAATATAATTTACTATTTCTCAGTTTCCCCGTCTATAAAATGGGTATAATAGTAGTTCTGTCTTTATAAGGGCATAATGAGGATTAAATGAATCAATTCCCATTAAGTCCTTAGCAGAGTGGCCATCAAATGGTGACTTCTTAACAAAAATAGTATTACCTAGTATGATTATTTAAGTATCATTCATTTATCTGAAGATGAATTTTTACACATTTACTTCAAGCATATCTTAAATTTGAAATAGTAGTGAATTTTCTTCTGCTGTGAAGAAAGCTTACAGTCCTCCTTGAAGTATAGTAAATGACGGTTGGGTAATAGAAATTTAACTCTGCATCCTTTTGGATCTTTCATTCCCAGACTGGCCTTCAGAATTGTAGCATGTGGGAACATTAGCTTCACTTGAGAATTCTCGCAACAATTTGTATTCTCATCACTCAGACCTCGTCAGCCACTGCTCTCTGGAAAAATACCCCCAAACCCCACAGATAATAGGTATGGGATGACCCCCCAGAAACGTACATTGGTTGCCCTTTCTCATATGAGAGGGCAGGAATAGGTATCATGTAAGAATAAAGAAAAACATGGTAAGCCAGGTAGTTGAATCTGTTACGTGTATCTATCTAGGTTTAAATCACAAAAGAGAATAAAAATGTTCCAAAACAGTCATAAATTCTTATCCATATGCTTCCTTAGAGATGTGGTTATGGCTCTTATTTCTTCTCCTGCACGAGACAAGGGAGATTTGCGTTGACAGAGCCAGTATTTAAGGCAAGGGTGGAGTGGTGAATCAGCATGGTGAGTTAGTCCGAGCCTCACTAACGCCCCACACTCTCTTTCCCTGCTTGGTCCTCAGCCTAAAGCAAATCTAACCTTGGCCACACTGTGTGCTAATACCCTGGTCCTGCATCCTGTAGGTGTTGGCTGTGTTTCCTCCCTGAGGTGGGCAGCCATTTGATTCTGTCATAGGCACGAGGATATTGAAATTCAGAAGCTCATGGTTGCTGGTACATTCATTTTTCTCTGGTTGATATTCTTTCTATTTTACTTACTTATTTTTCTGTTTATTTGAATATAAATGGGTATATTTGAATATAAATGGGTAACATTACCTTGGATCTAAATGACATCCACAAATATATTGATTTGAATTAGTAGCTGATCAATAGTATTTGTGTTTGTTTTTAATATGGTGACCCTGTATTTTCATATGCAAGTTCTGTGGGGAATTTAAGGTCTCCTTTTTCTTCATGAACCAGCGCAAATTCAGGTTTCATTTCTTGGACCTTCTCTTGGTGCTATAGATGATATATTTATAAGAGCATAAAATATTAAGCCTTCTGCTTGATGGTTACCACTCCTTGTATGATGTTCATTAAATACATGACACACAACATGAAAAACAATACTCTTAGGTACAAACACACAAAACATGGTAGGTCCGGTTTTTTCCTTTCCTGCACTTACTTAGTTCCACTTTTTGGAATAGTAAGAATGTGGTATCACTGATATAGAAACCTGTTCTTTTAAAGGTTACTCTTTTTGTTTGCATAGATATTTATGTTTTCTGCTCTTGCTGATTTGCCAGTATTGTCAGAAGTGAAGTAAATGTTTATTGTCTTGGGTGTGCTTCTAATTTACAATAGCAGTTTGACATCAGATGAAGGACCTAATATGTTTTGAGTTTACCTTTTAAGATGAAGAGTAAATAGAAGAGTGATAAGTCCTTAGATATTAAATAATTTTCAGTATATTAAACTTTTTTTCTCTTGTAGTGAGAGATTTTTCCTGAGGCTGAATAGAAATGGACTTCCCAAAGCCCCAGATAAACCAGAACGACATTGCTCTCTCTTTGTGGTAGGTGGATCTTGTTTCTTCTCGGAGGCGGATTTTTCCAGCTGTACTTCATGTTTCTTGAGGAAATAAATTATTGTGAGAGAACATAGTGACTTCCCTTAACCTTTGTAAATAACACTCACAGTACAGGAGGGCAGGGCTGCGGGCCTGGGTATTATGGAAGACATGTGCTGTGATAAGCACTGGGTGTTATACACAACTAATGAATCATGGAACCCTACCTCAGAAACTATTGCTATATTATATGTTGGCTAATTGAACGTGATAATGTAAACCATAAAATAAAGTATAAGTGCTTGACAAAAACAAAACAAAACAAACACACTGAAGTACAGTTAGTGCCCAGAATCTTGAATACCACCATTCATACACACATCTGTGTTCCTTTGGTTTATGTTGGAGCCTGTTACACTCTGCATGACATAGAGCATTTAGGATGTACTTAATTAAATGGTTAAAGAATGATTGAGTGAGAAATTTAAAAAAGACTTTTTCTTTAATGTATTATTTGACATCAGTAGACTTACCCTGTAAACTTGTAGTGGTATTTTTATTTTATTAAGTTTTTATTTAAATTCCAGTTAGTTAACACAGTGTAATATTAGTTTCAGGAGGACAGTATAGTGATCCAGCACTTCCATACATCACCCAGTGCTCATCACCACAAATGTACTCCTTAATCCGCATCATTTATTTAACCCATCCCCCCCAGCTCCCCTCTGATAACCATCAGTTGTTTTCTGTAGTTAAGAGTCTGTTTCTTGGTGTCTCTCTCTTTTTCCCTTTGCTCATTTGTTTTGTCTCTTAAATTCCACATAGGAGTAAAATGTGGTATTTGTCTTTCTCTGACTTATTTTGCTTAGCATAATACTGTCTAGCCCTATCCCTGTCTTTGCAAATGGCAAGATTTTGTTCTTTTTATGGCTGGCTAATACTCCATCAATACTCCATTTCGTGTGTGTGTGTGCATGTGTGTCTCACATCTTTATCCATTTATCTGTCAGTGGATACGTGGGCTATTTCCATAATTTGGCTATCATAGAATGGGCCTTTTTTTTTTCTTTTAAGCATCATTTGACATCCATAGACTAAGAGTGTTAATTTGATCAAGTGGTATTTTTAGAACAGGATTTGAATTATATGCTTCTGTTACAAAATTCCATTAAGAATGTCTGCATTATCTTTGTCTTCTGTTAATTGTAGAACTAATGTGCTATGACCTTTAATAATTCTATATAACTTGTGAGTTTTAAAATAATCCCACTTTTTTTTTTTGATAGGATTTAGGTAGCAGTGAGCTAAGAAGGGACGTCTATATCACTGTGCACATTATCCGAATTGGTAAGTCTAACACTTGCCGGTGTGATAGGTGTGATAGAACAGGGGGAGAAATGCTGAAAGGTCTCTGTGTTGGTGTGATCTCTTTGCTGTCTGGATCAGAAAACAGTGAAAGCCAGTTTGGAGTCTGAGAATCACCACATTTGGGATTGTTCCCATGCCTCCCCAAACTCACGGATGTCTTCCTCATGCATAGACTTTGTTTTCTTCCCATAGAAGTCATTAGGTAGTTTGTTGTGCTTTGTTTTTATCGGACTCCATAAACATATTTGACTCAAAATTTCTTATTTGTCTTTTTAAATTCTAATTTCTGTTAACAGCATCAATTAAACTTCTTTAGGATCTGGATTTCCTACAAGTTTATGAAAATTTTATATACTAATTGGCATTTTCCAAAGTGCAGAATGCTACAGAGCATTATTGCAAAAAGTGCTAGACAAGTAAAGGGTTATGAAACCCTGAATGCTATATATTTTTTCCACTTTTATAATATCATCAGCTCATTAAAGGGTCTCAGAAGTCCTCCAGGGAAATATTAAAATGCTTCTCTGACTTTGTTGGCCCTAGTTTTCTCCAAATTCGATTTGACCATGGAAACATTTGCATAATGTAACATTTATTATGTAATAAATGTAACAGTTATTAAGATCTTGCAGAGCACACTTTGGGTGTTCCACACTGAACTTGCACAACAGAGCCAGAATAAATTCACTTGTTTTTACTCATAAAATGCCCCTAAAAGCAGGTAGTTTATGGCAGAGGTGCTAGGTACGATGAAGTATGACATATCCTACACCGTTTTTCTATTAAAGCTAACCAGCTGATACTGGGAACTGGTTCCCACTTGTTCACTGCCTGTGCTCCATTCTTTGCTTGGGAATACTTCTACCCCATAGTCATGTCTTGCCATGCAGTCCTGCATAGTGACTTTTATTTCTATAGTCTTTTCTCTTTTGCATCTGATAGCCGTGTTGTGTACTGAGAGAGACTATAAAAACACGTTGCCATCCTAACATGGATTTTCCATATATTTTTTCTTATAAAAGTCAGTTCTGAAAACCCAGTTTCATTGTATGCTCTTTTTTGATTTGAGGGGCTGTTGAAATAAAAAGAAAAAGAAGTAAACTTTTTCATTTTAATTTTCTTCTTATAAGTGAGTATATATGGGGAAAAAATTAGAAAGAATCTTTAAAAATATTGAGAAAGTTGGAATGTGTGCTGCTGACTATTTATGAGAGAAAGCTTTTAGGCTCCCAGAGGGGCTGGGGGCAGTTTGTTAGATAATTCTTTGAGAGTGTGTTCTTTTCATTCAAATTCATAATGCCGTTTGTTCATGTAAAATGTGGTTTTAGATGCCTTCATGTGAATGCTGCATTGAATGTAATCTTCTACAGTATCAAGAGAAAAAACTCCTTTTGCTTTCAGAACTTTCTAGAAGATATCTGTAGGTTTTGGGTGGTAGAAACACATGTGGCAGGGAGGCTCCAGGCCCTGCTCGCCCAGGGCCTGGAGGCCCCTACTGCCTCGGAAGCCATGTGCATGTTACCAGTCACACAGCTGCCTTTCAAATAGGCAGCATTAGATTAGTAATTGCATTTTTTTCCTAAGATTTTTATGATCATTAAGCCACCAGAATGAACGTTGAATCGGAAATTACCTGTTACCCATTTCTGCCCCTGAGCTTTGGTCTCAGCTTGACACTGAGATTACTGCAAGAGTTGCCTGATGATCGGGTCCCTTTTACTGTTTTGACACTTTGAGACTGGGAAGAAATTAGATTAAAGGTAAGAAACTCTGAGAAAGGGCAAGGCTTCGTCTGCTGCAATGAAATTAAGGAGCAGAGGATTCTTGTCTATCAGGGACAGATACCTCTTCTTCTAGAATGTCCCTTGTATCTGCTTTAGTAAGAAAAGGGCATGCTGACCCTCACTGGCTGCAGAGAACGGGAGCAATGGCACCTTGCCTCAGAAACTGAGCCTGGATCTTTGATTGTTCAGAGGAGGATGGGGAAAAAAAGAGAAATAAATAGTTCCATATCCTCCTGGCCACCCTACTCAAGGTTTTACTACCTCTCTGTTTCTCCTTTTGGCTTTTAGTTGGTAGCTAACACTGTTTGCTAAATATTACTAAATATTTTTTAACCTTCCCTATGCCTACCTTCCTTTCTGCTTTGAGAATTTTCCTGGAAATCTGACCAGAACTGTGAACTTTTATTAATTCTAGAATGGGGAACGCCAGGCCTGGCATCAAGTAGTCTTTGCAGCACAGGACCCGACCATGGTTTTGGTATCCAAAGAGTGGTGCCTGCCGACATAAGAAAGAAAACTTGAAATTGAGGATCTGAGGACATGAGGGGTGTGAGGGCCTAGCCCAGCGATCAGAGAGGGACTGGAACCTCCCTGCCGCCTTCTCAAGTTGCAGGGGATGGCTGCCTGCACCCCTGTATGGGGCTGTCCTCCCCCCAGACACCTGCAGTTCTAGCCAAAGGGGGTAAAAAAAAATCAGGGTGCTAGGCCTGCCCTGCCTAAACTTCTGGGAATTTAGAGCTAGAGGAGTCCATGGAAGTAATCATGATGAGAGTTTCAGGGGTTTTGTTTTTATTTTTTACAACTAAATTTCTTGTGTGATGTTAAGTGATTTTTGAAATACTCCACTTGGGAATCTTCCAGTCATTCTGTTGTCTTGCATTTACCAGGGAATGATTAAGCAAGAAACATAAATTGTGATGTTGGTAGAGATAGGAGGATACATTTCATCCTAATGCAATCTGTAATAATAATTAAAATAGAGATACCGTAGACTTCTTTCCCCCCTTTCACGAGTGATCAGAGTTTTAAATTTGTGACTTTTGTGAGTAAAGTATAATTTGTTGTTAAATTCAAGTATGACAGGACAGTGTTTGATTTGCCAGTGTAATTTATGTTAAAACGTGGGTTGAAATTTAGCTACATATTAAAGCATAAGGTCATGAAAATGTGATTTTTTAAATTTTGTATATCTAAAGAGCAACTGGCCTGTTTTCTAGTTTTGAGTCTAATTGATAAAATGAGATGTTTTCATGCTATTTGTAAGCATTTCCCTAAAAATGATGCATTGGTGGGGTAATTTTATTGTATTACTGATAAATAAAAGCCAGTTAGATATTGCCACCCCACCCCACCCCACCCGCCTTGCTTTTCTGTGGTACTCCTTTACCATCGGCTTTGGGAAGTGCTGGAGTCCTCTAGATGTGCTATAGGAGAATTTTGCTCAGATGGAAAACAACTTCTATACCCGTTCGTTGCCAAGCATCTGGAAACAGATTTGCATATTTTTTCATTATTTTTCCTCACATTAACTTATTATGTTTCAGCTTCAGAATCCTATCTGCTTTCTGTCTTCAAAATTATCCATTGGCAAATATAATAATAAATTAAAACAGTATCTCCATAACATACTTAAAAATATATAACAATTGAAACAAGGTGAAACTGTGTCAGAGTGAAAAGCATCCCAGGAGATTTTAGCCATTGGCTGAATTCTAATCAGCCTGAGCCCTGGGTCAGGAAAGGGACCTGCACACTCATTTGATCATCTTTGCTTACTTGTTTTAGCTTCAGGGAATCTCACATTGCTTCCTTTCAAAGGTGAAATATTTGAAATAGTTCTTTAAGTATGGAACTTTTCTCAAAAATAGAAAAATGAAATGGCACCATTATTGGCATTTATTGACCCAGACCTCCTGGGTTGTCTTCATGAATCCTTGGGGAAGGGTTCCCAAACAGAGGATCAGCTCCAGTCTCCATGTTTCGTTGGTGACAGCTGGTGCCCAAAGTTTCATCGATGAGCCCGAGGTCACACAACAAGGTGCCTGGAAAGGAGAGTCAAGAACTGAAGCAACATCTCCTGCACCCTTTCATTGCCCAGTTCCATTGGTTAGGGTCTCTGTATCCGCTGAAGGTGCACTGGTCGAGTGGCTGCATGGGTTATGTTTGCTTTTCCATTGAACAGGTCGAATGGGAGCAGGAGAGAAAAAGAATGCCTGTAGCACCCAGTACCGGCGACCCTTTGGCTGTGCAGTTCTTAGCATTGCCGACCTTCTGACTGGAGATACAAAAGATGACCTCATCCTGAAGGTGTACATGTAAGAAGCACGCCCATGGATGGGCTGGGGCGGGAGTGGGGGCACGTGTGGATGCCATGTGGTGAAGGTCACTCCAAGGGGGTCATGGGAGAACAGGGGGCGGGGTTGAGTTCATGAGCCACCCCTCCCAAACTCAATGTGGAGACTTGCGACGGGCGAGCCCGTTCAGCAGTCAGAGGAACTGTGAAATCAAGAACCCAAGAAAACAAACACATTAGCATGGGCTGGACCATCCATGTCACAGAATACCACCTCTGAATATAAGAACCGAACCTGTCCTTACCCTCAGTTCATTTGTTCTTGGAAAACGGACATAGTTTTTAACACAAACTAATTAGAACTCGGAACAGAAGGGGCAAGTAGGTGATTTCCCTTTTCTTTCATGTATTATGAGTTTGTTAGCTCTGCCCAACAAAGTGCCAGGAAGAGGAGGGAGGCTTAAGCCACAGGAGGTGATTTTCTCAGTTCTGGAGGTGGCAAGTCCTCGGTCAGGGTGGTGGCTTGATTGATAGCTTCTGAGAGCTGGGACAGACAGTCTATTCTGTGCCTTTCTCTCCTAGTTTCTGGTGGTTTCTGGTTGTTTTCAGTGTTCTGTGATACTGCCCAGCATTGCCTTCATCTCTGTGTCCATATTTCCACCTGTTATGAGGGCATGGTTATATTAAGTTGGAACCCTACCCCAGTGACCTGATTTTAACTTGATTACTTCTGTAGAGGCCCTGTGTCCAAATAAGGTCACATTCTGAGGTACTAGAGCTTAGGACTTCAATATTCTTTTTTGTTGTTGTTGTTGTTGTTGATGTTGTGGGGAGATATTTAACTTCTGGCACTCCACTAAGAAAATCACTTTATGTACTCCAAATCAGTTGGTTGATTTTTTTTAAATGCACATGGTTTCAGACCACCCTGCCCTGAGCATCTCCCCAGAGGTTTGAAAATTGAGAGTTGCCATACTGTAATTCCTTCACTCTGGGTTGAGGGAATGGGTAGGGGCGTGGGCTCATTCTTGTTTGGAGACCATACGGCTGGCCACCTCCATGAGCGAGCTTGTTTGAGTTTCATTTCTGTCTGTGGAGCTGATAAACCCAACATATGCCAATAGTTTTCCTATGTTGGGTTCATATGAGTGGCCCACTGCCTGTAGGACATAGACTTCAAATTGATTTTGACCACTGCTGGAGGGTTTCATGGATTTATCCATTCTCCACCCAGTGCCCCTGGGACCTATGCCACATATTTGCTAATTAGTTGACAAAGATTTGTCTGTAGCCTGTGGTTTAGGACCAGCAATTCTGTCTGTTCTCTTTTAAGAGGGATAAAATCTGTGACCTTGATTTTAACTTGCAAACTTTGGGTGAAACTAGCAGGTAGTAAAACTCACTACTCTTTTTATCATGTGGTGGCCCTCAATTTCCATGATAATCCTCTTTCCAAACTCTCCTGATGATCATTAAATGCAGTGGTTTTGAAATAATTCTGGGGAGAATGGCCACCATTTATAGTGTGCTTACTACGTGTGAGGAACTGTGTTAAGCATTTTCCATGTATCATGTGACTTTATCCCCACAACATACCCATGAAGCAGGTGCTGTTGGCTCTGATTTCCACGTAAAGGGACAGAGAGGCTAGATGATGCCCCAAGTCACCGGGTTCATAAGAACAGGAACCAGATTTGAAGTCAGGACTGACTCCAGAATTTGAGATGTCAAAGGTCCTAAGCTTTTGGGTGTTCACCACCATCCAGTAGTGTGATAATGATGCTATTGTGTGGCCTTGCTTTTTAAGAAAACTACCACCATCCAGTAATGTGATAATGATGCTATTGTGTAGCCTTGCTTTTTAAGAAAACTAGAATTCCTTATAAACAGTCTCAGGCATGTGTAGCAAGCACTCTATCTTGCCTTTGGGAAAACAGGACCGATGGTCACATCCTCCCCCTCATTATGCAGCCTGCTGAAGAAGACCCATGAAATCCAGCTCTGCCTATGGGAGACGCTCCCTCACATAACAATAAATTGTGGTGCTCTTTATGCTTGTTATTGTCTGTTTTTTTATAAGCATCAAATAAGGTTTTAGATGATTCTTGCTGGAGAAGAGATCCCCTTAAAAATGCCAGTTCAGCAAATTATGAATCTGTTTCAGGAAGCATGCCAGCTGATCCAGTCACTGTGGGTTAAGACTAAAGTGTGATTTTAGTAGAACATTTTAAGGAAGTGCCTGTTAGAAACAATTTGGAAGAAATTTCTGTTTGTTAGTGTGACCGAATCCCTAACCCATCTGGGTCTCAAATATGGAGCAGTAACAAATACCTCATGTGAGCCCGGAAGCTATTTCAGTCACATACTTGAGCTTGATTTTGCATGGAGTTCTGTAGGTTAAAAGAATGAATTCTGGAGTCGCTTCACTAATAGGAAGCAGGCCATCTCTTCCTTCCCCACTGAGCTGAAATAAGAAAATTAGAGGCAGAATATACTAAATGGCAATTTGTTGTCCTGCAGCTGAACAGGTGGGATGGTTTCATTTCATCTTAATTTCCTTGCTTTCTAAGATTCAGTGCACCGTCTGGTACCCTATTGTTAAGTGGCCCAAAAATGACCTTCATCGTGTTCATCCTGGAAAAGCATATGGTGATGAAATAAATATGTAGTCAAATTGTGAACTGTCAGCTACAGATGAGATCACAAGGAAAAGGAATCTACTGTGGAGCGTTTTGACCAATAGTATATAGAATCTTCATATTCAGGACCCTTGGGAGGGAGAATATGTGGTTGATAAAAGTTAGTTGTGATTTACAAACATACTCAAATGAGGGAGGCTTTCCCCCACCCCCAACCGGGACAGTCACGCAGTAAGGAAGGATGACCAGCCTCAATATTTAGGAGCCATCAGGAATTGCCAAATAAGGGGACATCCATCCATTCATTAATCCATTGTGTGCTTTTTAAGCACCCATAATGTTCAAAGTCCCAAAGGGGATACATATCAACAGGTCCTAGATCCATTCCTCAAGGACCTTAAAAGTTAACTAGGTGAACTATAGCATGTTTAACAAAGATGGCATGAGCTAGCAAGTGACAAGAGCTGAAAGAACAAGGTAAAGATGGCTGTGAGAGTAAGAAGATAGAAAGATGCCCTTTTGCCCAGAAGAGGAAAAGCTGGGGAACTTTGATTACTCTTTAATGCAAGGGACAATTTGAATGACCCCCTTGCAAGTTGTGTTAACCTCAGTTACATTTTGCTTGTTTTGCTATGTCCTGATGCTAACCAAACTCGATCATGTTCCTGACACTTTATTTACAGTAGGTAGAAACCCATGAATGAGAACTTACATTCATGGAGCATGGAGTATATGCCTGGCATTATCCTAGGCCCACGCTTATTTAATTGTAGTATATTATCCCCCTTTTCACAGGTGAAGAAACCAAGGCACAG
This sequence comes from Mustela lutreola, assembly GCF_030435805.1. Classification (NCBI taxonomy): domain Eukaryota; kingdom Metazoa; phylum Chordata; class Mammalia; order Carnivora; family Mustelidae; genus Mustela; species Mustela lutreola. The sequence goes on along the minus strand of NC_081293.1, from coordinate 165,152,141 downwards.
GGAGCATAAATAACTTATCCAAAGGATGTAACTCAGTTAATAGGGTTCAAATCCAGGGAGTAGGACTTTTGGTCTGCACTGCCTTTCATTGTGTGCATCATCCTCTGAGATTTTGAGGTAAGGAGGACTTCATAAATTGTGAGCTCATCACAACTCTTTCTGGCACGAGGTAGCTGGTCATGCATTTACCAGACATGGGCGTCCTGCTCATCACAGGGCAGTTATGCCAAAACCGACCAGTTTAGGGACATTCCCAAGGAGATATAAGGAGGTACCATACGGTGGTTATTCCAGAAAGAGCAGGTGTGCTAGTAAGGTCATTGTTTGATCTGATCCATTATCAAAGCTTAACAGAGTGTTAATTTTTTCTAGGTGTAACACAGAGAGTGAGTGGTACCAAATCCATGAGAACATCATCAAGAAACTGAATGCACGTTACAATTTGACGGGCTCCAATGCAGGTGAGTGTGTCCCTCCACTTTTCATTTCAGGCCTTTTGTTTTAGGTATCTGTGTAAGAAGCAAATGAACTGCCCTTTGTTTTTCTCTGCATTTGCTTCATAACTTTAAAAATGTGCAGCGAACAATCTGGTGCGTCTCCCTGTCCTATGAAGGCTTGTAGCTGTAACTCTGTTTAAAAAATGTCTTCTGTTCCGGTTTGAAACAAGGCAGAGTAACTGAATTTGTTCAATAATGCCAAGTCATGGGGCCTCTAAGTTGTTACCAGTCATTAAAACCCAAATGACAAATATGCCTGGGTTCCTGAGTGTTGTGTGGAGTAGGTCTGATGGATGGAAATTGACCAGTGAGGTCTAAGAGAAACCTGCTTCCCTGTCTACAGCTGGGAGCAGTGCTGGGAACAAACATGCAGGTTCCTGTGTTGAAATTGGCTAGGAAGATGAACCATGTTGACTGCAGTGTCACCTACAGAAAAATGAAGGCACACTTGTTAAGGGAACTGAAGTATATAGCATTATAAGTTATGTATGATACGTGCTATGTATTTGTCTTTGAGTTTGGTCAGAGGACCAAACTGGGTGACTCTTCTTTGCTCCCCATCGCCTCTTCCAGCCCATATTGAAGCAAAATAAACTAGGTAGCTTTGTGGTTTCATTGTCATTAAAAAAAAAAAAAAAAAAAAAAACACTTCAAATTAAGTAATGTATTTGATAACTGAATGCATTGGGTTTTTTTTTAAGACTCATTTTTAAAGTAACTTGAGTGTAGATGTTTATGTTCTAGTCCAGCCTGCCTGGTAATTTAGAATAAGAATCGAAACTCAAACCACCTTCTTTTCAGACCCTGCCCATCTTACTAGGCCAAACTGGCCCACAAAGAAGAAGTAACTGCAGACAAAAACTTTTTTGGTCCAGTGAGAGCCCTAAGCATCTACAAGTCACACATGTGGCAGCATTCAGGTTGTAATGAGGGATGAGGTCAGTTTCTCCTCCCTTTCCCAAGAGTTGGGGAGGGAGCTTTGGTTCTATCTACTCCTCTCCAAGTCCTCCAGCTACCACTGAATAAACAAGAGACTTTGAGCAGTTGAGGGCAAAATCCCTAAAGCATCAGGAAAAGATGGTGGTAGTAGAACACAACATGAAGATACAAGACACTTTATTTTTTTTTAAGATCTTATGTATGTATTTGAGAGAGAGAGAGAACACAAGCAAGGGGAGTGGCAGGCGGAGGGAGAAGCAGGCTCCCCACTGAGCAGAGAGCCCAGTGTAGGACTCGACCCCAGGACCGTATGATCATGACCTGAGCTGATGGCAGACACTTAACCCATGAGCCACCCAGGCTCCCCAGAAGTGATAAGATAGTTTAGAAGCTGGGATGTAGACTTGTCTTCCCTTTTTCTGTGGAATTAAAATAGCACTAGTGTATGGACCAAAAGATATAATTTAAATGTACCCTCAGTAAGATGGCAGAGATACCACGTTTTTAACACTAATTTTCCCATATTCTTCAGTAGACTTCTAGCTAAATCCTGGTTCGTTCTAAGCCTTTCAGGGTTTCGTGATACCATGGACTGTTTTTTATCATTAATTACCCTCTAACCCTGTGCTGTCCAGTTCATTGGGCACTAGCCATGTGGCTATTGAGCACTAGATAGAAGGCTTACAGCCCTGGGATCGAGGTGTGCTGTCATTATAAAATATATACTGGATTGTGAAAACTTGGTGCTTTAAAGAAAATGTAAAATATCCCATTAATAATTTTTATATTGATCACATGTTGAAAGACATCATTATGGAGATAATGGTTAAATAAAATATATTACTAGAATCAAGTTTCTTTTTACTTTTTTAGCATGGCTACTAGAACATTTTTAATTTCATTGGTAGCTCCAATTGTATTTCTCTTAGATAGTGCTGTCCTGGACTTGATTTAAAGGTTTTGTTCAGGGTTGCTGAGGTGGCTCAGTCAGTTAAGCATCCACCTCTTGATTTTGTCTCAAGTCACCATCTCAGGGTCATGAGATTGAACCCCACATTGGGCTCCTTGCTCAGCACAGAGTCTGCTTGAGATTCTGTCCCTCCCTTTCCTGCCAGCCCGCACCGACATGCTTGCTCACACATGTGTGCTCTCTCTCTCTCTCTCTCTCTCTCTCTGTCAAATATATAAGTAAATCCTTAAGAAAAAAAATAAAGGTTTTGTTTCAGTTCTTTTCATGCCTCTCCCCAGGAGTCCCACTACTCCTAATTTGCCTGCAGTTACCACCTATGTGAATAAACACATGTAAAACTAACCCTGACCTTGAGATTTTTTTCTCGTGCATTACCTTCTCTCCTTATCATCACAGATGCGGTCTTGACAGCATGTGTTGGCCTGCTCCAATAGATTTTTTTGCCCCCAACTCCTATGGACTCCAAAGCCTTTCCTCTTTCTACTATGCCTCATGTGGAACGAAATTCCTCTGTTCTTGGATTATTTGAATATATCATTGTCTAGACTCTGATGTGATTCCCAGTTGCCTCTTTAATCATGGTAAAGGTCTCAGTGATGGGCTTTGATGTGTACACCTCCAGAGAGAGGTATATAGAATCCAGATTCTATATCTTATGAGGTCAAGGTTCCAGCTTTGCCTGTGGAAATCGGATGTCCTAGGTTTGAATCATAGTTTTCCTGGGACGATAGTAATACCGTCTTCTGGGGGTTACTGGGGAGAAAGACTATGCAAAGCGTGTAGCACAACACTTGATACGTTTAAGTATCTGTTCATTGTTAGCTATTACTGTTTACTCTCTTTGGAGCCATCATCTGGAATATTCTACCTTTTTCTTAAGGCAGTTTCATTTTTGCCGTGGGTCCTGATTTGATCTCCGTAATGAAGACTTTGAGAATGACATAGGTGGATTATTGATAGGTTAGATCCTTGCACCAGGCCTTCCTACTTCGTGTCTTCCGTCTTGTCTCTGCTGATTTGATTGCTAATACCTCTTCCTAGGACTTTTCAATTTAATTGTTGTCTTGTAATTATGTAGATTAATGTAATCTTCCAGGAAGGACGGGCGGCACCTTCTATTTCCTGGGGAAGTTCCAGGTGTGTGCTTGTGGACATGCTCCCCACATTCCATGTGCTTTGCCAGTTTCATTGACCTATGGACCGCTTATCCTGGGTGGAATCCTGAGTGAGACTACCAGTCAGTGACATCTAAACCACCTTATTCCGAGTGCTCCCTTGTCTGTTTACAACCATCGTACTGAAACGACAGACCACTTGCTGCATCTTTGGTGTGGAAGGAGCCATTGTACTCACAGCCCTGCATAAAGGATTTCACCTTTGGCAGAATCCATTCTCCCATTTTGTCGCCTGCTGTGCTACTTTGATTACTAGGCAGCCAGCTGTAGGTTCTCCATACTTGGCTTCTTCTGGGGAGCCCTGGTTTCCTGTTCTTCTGACCACCCCTCTCCATTCTCCTCCTTTTCCTTCTGAGCCCCAGCCAGTTGCCCACTGCCAGCATCTCTCTGCCTTCCACTCTGGTTTTTCCAGTGACGTTTCCACCTGTCAGTGTTGGTGGACCATTGTTCTGTGTCACCTTGATCTATTCTCCTTGTAGAAAGACAATTATAAGAAAGAAGAGAGACAGTCAGGAGCTATTTGGCATCGCTATTGGGAGAGAGGCCCTCAAATGCCTTACTTAAAAACAGCGGGGGAAGTGCAACTCTTGATCTTGCGAACATGAGTTCGAGTCCCACTTTGGATTATAGAGGTTACTTAAAATCCTTAAAAACAAAATAGTGAAAGTAGCAAGGGTACACAGAATTGAAGATGGAAATTGGGGTGCCTAATGTTCAAACTATTAGATATGTTGGCTTCCATTGTTTTCTCCTTGAACCAGGGGATTGTTGACTAAATGAAAGCAGTGCAGTCAGATGTTTTCAAGAGAATTGAGTGCATTCAACCAAGTATTGTTTTTTTCCTGCTTTCCTCCCACTATTCCTTGGTCACTGGTACTAAAAAAAGAGGAAAAAAAAAAAGAGTAACTTTGAATTAGTTTTGGGTACAAATTCTACCAGCTAATTTCCAGGCCCTTTATGCTTCATTGATGTCCTCTATCTCTTGTAGTTATAATCTTGACTGTTTGTCTAGCTAACTAGGTTTTTATCCCCCTCGAACCTAAAACTTACATTGCAAAGGTACATTAACCTCTACCTTTGAGTTTAGAAACTGGGAGAAGATGGCAAGTGATCCCTTTAACTTTTAAAGATGAAAAAAATAATAATTGAATGAACGTATCTCTTTGGTTAGATTTAGTTAGGTTGAGTAATTTGAAATTTCCAAAGTTGTGCTCTGTGGGAATTTTAAATCCTAAAAGTTATATTGTAAGAATTTGAAATTCTAAAAATATTCATGACATGAGCCTGGCTTAGGTTTGTTGAGCAAATGGTTATTATAAATGTCACCTCCAATAGACATTAGCAATTGAATGCTAGGAATGTGCACTGAGACTGAGCCAGTGTGATTTACTGAAGCAAATTCAGTTCTGTGACTTGAAGTAAACTGTGTAAAAATCCTTGGCTCTGGTTCAGTATGTCCTGAAAGAAACTTCAAAATCTTTCATATTATCTGTGTATTTATGAAATCCTATTTCCTGCAGTTTGCACATGTAGTTCACAGCTAGAAGAAATCATATTGACTAGTCAGGTCAATTTCTGCAATCTTTTTTTTTTTTTCTCCTTTCTTTTTAACCTTCGCAAGATGAGTGTACACAGTTGCATTCCTACCAACTATACATTTTAACCCCCCACAGAAAATTCAAAGGAATTACCTAGATGAGGAGCCCATAGATGCAGGGAGAACTGCTTAACTCTGTGCAGGAAGGGAGCAGTGTTCCTTCTTTGGTGGAGGTGAAAGGAGGTTTGTGATAGTTAGATTGCATTTTGGGGTTGAATATCCTACCCTTACAGGGCAATGCGGTCATTTAATTCAGTATTATTGAACTACTAGAATTCTTGACGATTGTATCAGTGCTCCTGATTTTTGAACATTGCATTTAGAAACTTTACTTTCTAATATTATTAAAAGAAAATTGGTACTTATTGGCACCACCTGTTGGCTAGAAAGGTGGGATGTGAACTTTTTGCGCACTGTTGAAATTCCCAAACTATTAAACCATGCTCTCTTTTTTATTCTTTCAAGGTTTTTTATTTTCAACTAAATTTCCTTCCAGAAAATTTGCATGAGTAGTACAAAGAATTCCTAATTTTTCAAAGGTTAACATTTTACTACATTTGCTTTATCCGTGTCTCCGTATTTGATCGTGCTCTGTCTCTCTCTATAATCATTTATAGCATTACTGGATTGGTATAATTCTTCTTTTTTTTTTTTTAAAGATTTTATTTATTTATTTGATAGAGATCCCAAGTAGGCAGAGAGGTGGGAGGGCAGGGAGCAGGCTCCCTCCTGAGCAGAGAGCCCGATGTGGGGCTCGATCCCAGGATCCTGGGATCATGACCTGAGCCGAAGGCAGAGGCTTTAACCCACTGAGCTACCCAGGCGCCCCTGAATTGGTATAATTCTTAAGTTTGCTTCAGTGCTTCTAATGTTTATAGATGTGTGTGTGTGTGTGTGTGTGTGTGTATACAGCATACATATAATACACACACACATATACAAATATAAATATATGTATCACACAAACAACACATACATTTTCCCCCTGAACTGTTTGAGAACATTTTGCACTCATGATTCCTCTTTCCCTCTGCCTACTCCAGGACATGGCAACATAACCAAAGCACAATGATTACAATCAGGAAATTAACATGATGTAACTCTCGTATCTATAGATCTTACTCATATTTTGACAGTTTTCTCGACATCCTTTATGACAAAAGAAACCCAGACTGTATGACATGCATTTGTAATATCTTTTCAGTTTCCTTTAATCTAAACCATTCTCTTTTAATGACAGTAAACAAAAAAGAGTTCAAAATATGGTATTAAATTATGCTTTAAGGTATTTTTAAAGCTTCATGCAGTATAAAAAAAATTATAAACTAATGGAAGTAGTGATTAGAGCTTGATTTTATTCTTCAAATTACTTATACTTTGCTAATCTAGATATAATCACTAGCAATAGTGATTGGAGGATTTGCTATGTAGAAAAAATTTGCAAGTTATAAAAGCAAGTATTTGAATAAAACAATTAGATGTTAAGTTATACTCCTATAGTATGTTCTCTGTGCATTTTTAAAAAATTGTTTTCAGCCAGTGGCTCACTATGTGCTTTGTGTTTTGAAAAAATTACAAGTTAATGATAATGATTATTATTATATACCAGTAAAAAAACAAACACCTTTTTAAACTTGATGGAATCCTTATGTATACCACTGAAGTGTTACCCAGAATCATAAGAACATTTTAAGGTTAAGATTCTCCTCTGTTAAGGAGGAAATGTGAATTTCCTCTGAATGGTTTCATCCACTCCTACAGTTACAGTTTGCACTGCCTGCCAGTGCAAACCTCCATCCCTCATTTCTGGTCAGTAAATTTCTTTTTTGGTTACGACTCACTGAAAGTAAACAGTTTCAGATGTCTCTTCTTTCTTTTAGTTTGATGTTCCATAGCTTATTATGTATTCCTTCGGTCTTATTTTTGCTGTAACTCTTAGCCATGGGCTAACCACTTCTTTAAAGAAAGCATGAAAGTCTTCCCAAAACTTTGAAATGCCAATCTGTGGACTAGCAATTATAATTACATGAGTATTTGCACATATTTATACCTTTTGCATGATAGACCATAGGCATCCCAATTGATAGGGTTATCTAATCCGAGATCTCATGAAAATGATCATCAGAAGGTGAGCCTAGAGTCAGACTGTTTGATTATCCTCAGTGGTGCCAAAATCACATCCTCTATGAGTTAAGTTGATTTAGGAAACATTCAGCAATAGGCACATTCAAAAACTGAATAATATGGTGTGAAAGTCAGAAATAGAGGTGTGACTATTATGAAAGAAAATTTATTTTCTTTTACTTTATCTTTTTCTTCTCTCTCTCTCTTTTTTTTTTTTACTGCAAGTTGGCTTTGAAAGTATATCTGAAAGATGAGATACATCCACAAATTTGAGCATTGGCAACATTAATAATATAGGGTCTAGAATTTCAAGATGACAGTTGTTAAAGGACACTTGTCCTTTAGTAATCTGGTCCTGCTGAACAGAGCGTTTAAGCAACTAGGCCCCTCGATCATGTAATTCACCATTTAGTAGGCTTTTGGTGCTGCTGTCACAGCTCTCATTTTATTTCTTTATCTAATCTGGCTTATTTTGACACTCTAGCATCTTCCTTGTGCTTCTGACTTTTGCTTCATTCAGTCATTTTCCAAGAGTGCTATTTCACTTGACAACGCTCCTGCTAGACATATGGCTTCCTTTCTTTCCTCCACCCCAGAGACTGTGAGATCCTGTCTCTGACCTCTCTGTAAATACCTCCTTTAATCCCACCAAGGTTTTACTACTTGATGCAGCCAGGATCTACTCCTAAAAGTTCTCTCTGGCCTTGAGTTGGACCTACATTAGATGAAAGTTTTACTGTATTTATTTTAAAAGTCAGTTATCTTACAATGCCTGGGTGTCTCAGTTGGTTGAATGTCTGACTCTTGATTTTGGCTCAGGTCATTATCTCAGGGTCATGAGATCGAACACCGTGTCAAGCATGATGCTGGACATGAAGCTTGCTTAAGATTCTCTTTCCCTCTGCCCCTACCCCACTTGTGCGTGTGCTCTCTCTCTCTCTCTCTCAGGAAAAAAAAAAAAAAATAATAATAATAATAAAAATAAAATAAAAGTCAATTATCTTACCTTATAGACTCCACATATAATATTCTAGTACCCAAAGTAAAACTCTGTTGATTGATTTTGTAAAATCAAGCACATAGGAAGAAATAGAAGTAAATATTCTTTCTCTGATAATAATGAGGTCCGAAATGTTTTAGAAATAAGCAGGTTTTACTGAAGATGATTTTATGAAAGAATCTAGTAAAACCATCTTTTTCAGGTTTTGCTGCTACCTCATGATGTTAGTGATTATGTACTTCAAGTTTAGAAGTCCTAACAATTGTTCCTACCTGCCCCACCCCCATAGCTCCTACCTCCCAAACACAATGTATGCAAATACTGTCAAGAAATAGTGTTTTTAGGGGTGCCTTGGTGACTCAGTTAAGTGTCCAACTCTTGGTTTTGGCTTAGGTCATGATCTCATGGTCAGGCTCTGCACTCAGCAGGGTGTTTGCTTGAGGATTCTGCCCCTCTGTCTCTCCCCCACTTGCTCTCTCTCTCTTTCTCTAGAATAAGTAAATCTTTAAGAAAATAATGTTTTTAGAGTTTTACTGCAGAGGAGCAGCTTCAGGGGCTACATAGATGCAATCTAAGCTGAACCAGCTGTAACTGGTAAAGATCATATATTTAAATAAGATTTGAATGTTTTTCCAAGCATATATAGCATATAAAGAGATACTTATTCAAGAGTCAGACTAAATCTTGATAAAAGGAGAGTGAGTTGGAGACACTAGTGCCACAACCCACTTGCTCATTCCCACCTGACCTTTCTCCATATGATGGATGTTCTTCTCCAGGCACATGTGACTAAGAAGATGGGACTCCTTCTTCCCTGAACTCTCAGGGGATACCATTTCTGATTTGAGAGGTAAAGGCACCCAGCATTTTTCATCTCCCTTAGCTCTGAATTGCAGAGGCTAAATTTCTGGCAGAAGTGGCTGTGAAGTAGGGGGTCTCCCTTCTTCTGCCCAACCCCCACTTCTGGGACAATGGCTCTGCCTGAGAAGCAGCAGGCCAAGAATACTGTGGCATCAGTTGCCTGGGCCCCAGCTTGCTCATTGGATGAAGGTACCACACAGAGAGCAGCAACTTGAGAACACCAGAGATTACTGCCCCAGTGTAGGCCCTTATCCATGAGGCAGAGGTGTCACTCTAAAGAATGGACCACTGTACCCATCTTCAACTCTGGAGCAATGGATCAAAGATTTGGCTGGGGGGAGAGGCAGTTCATAAAGAGAAAAATTTCAGAAATCCTCCTGAAAGGAAATGACTTTATTTGAAACAGAGTAGGGAGAAATTTGAATTCCTGAAAGTGGAGACTTGGGAAAAGGGTTTTTTGGTTTGTTTCGGGTTTTGTTTTTTTTTGTTTGTTTGGGGTTTTTTGTTGTTGTTGTTTGTTTGTTTTTTAAAGAATGAAAGGTGCCTGAGTGGCTCAGTTGGTTAAGCAACTGCCTGCAGCTCAGGTCATGATCCTGGAGTCCTGGAATTGAGTCCTGCATTGGGCTCCCTCCCTCTGCTTCTCCCTCTGACCCTCCCCGCTCTAATGGTCTCTCTCTTTCTCTCAAATAAATAAATAAAATCTTTAAAAAAAAGAGTGAAAAAAAGCAAACAGAGCCTCAGAAAAAATATACCATCAAGTATACCAATATATACAAAATGGGAGTACCAGAAGGAGAGGAGAGAGAGGAGTAGGAAAAGTATTTGGAGACATACTGGCAGAAAACTTCCCAAATTCGATAAAAATCATTAATCTGTATATCCAAGTAGCAGTGACTTCAAGTATGGTAAACAGGAAGAGATCCATACTCAAACACATCATAGTAATAATGCAGAAAGACAAAGAATTTTTGAAAGCAGCAAGAGAAAAATTACTCATTGTACACAGGGGAATCCCAGGAAATAACTACTGACTTCTCATAAATACAGTAGCAGTCAGAAGGCAGTGATGACATTTTCAAAGATTTGAATGTTTAAAAAACAAGCAATATAAAACAACAACAACCCATTGAAGTGTCAATCAAGAATCTTATATCCAGCAAAACTATCTTTCAAAATTCTAAGCAAAATAAAGACCAGACTGAAAACAAAGAGTTTTTTGCTAACAAATCTGCTTTATAAGAAATATAAAGTTCTTCAGGCTGAAGGCAAGCGACGCAGAACATAATCCAAATCCTCATGAAAAATAACACCATTAGGGATACCTGGGTGGCTCAGTAGGTTAAGCATCTGCTTTCAGCTCCTGTCATAATCCCAGGATCCTGGGATTAAGTCCGGCATCAGGCTCTCTGCTTCTCCCTCTGCCTGTCACTCCCCTTACTTGTGCTCTCTCTCTCTCTCTTCCCATCTAACAAATAAATAAAAATAATACAATCAAAGGTCAATTATTCTTTTATAAAAGACAGTATAGATGGCTGTTTCTTCTCTTATCTTCCCAACTCCATACACAGTGACATTTTCTACAGTATCTCAGGTCAGACGCTCGGGAGTCTTCCATGATTCCTTGTTTTCCCTCATACCCCCACATCTAATATACTATGAAGATATGACTTCTTGTATGCCAATATGTAGGTTTTTTTTTACCACCTTTTTCCATCTCTGTTTTAACCATATCCGCATGGCCTCCATTATTTCCTGCCTTCATATCTCTAGTATACTTTAATTGTGCTCATCAGTTCCACTCTTTATCTTTCCAGCCCATTTTGGCCAGATAACACTAAGAAAACTTTCTTAAAATGTAAATTGGATCATGTTTCCTTTATTTAAAATTCTCCAATGACTTCTTTTGCATTTAGAATAAGAATAATTAATTATGGCCTTCATTAATTATGGCTGCTTATTTTTCTGGCTTCCCCTGCACTATTAGGAATTTCCCTGTCTTCACAGGTCGGTGCACATTGACTACTTATATTTATCACTTATGTCTTTGTCAAATCTCTGGTAATTGAATATTGCTCATGAAAGACAGATTTGTCCCCAAAGCCTCCATAGACCTTCATCATTCCAATATCCAGGAGATTTGTAGCACTTGGCTTAATCTAGTGGTAAGTGGACATGCCTATTGAAAGGAAAATCGTCTTTGCGTATGGCACTTAGAGAATGCTGAGCATTTTTCTGATGGAAGGTAATTTGTTGATATTCATGGTAGGGAGGAATAAGAACAGAAACAATGATCTTATATAATGGTAGGGGCAGTGGTAGTTGTAGTAATAGCAGCCAACACTGTTGAACACCCCCTTTGTGCTAGATACCACCCAAAGTGTTTTATGGAGTTGGTATCATTATTATCTTGATTTTTACAGATACGGAAACCAGAGTACAGAGAAGTTAATATTTGACAGAGTCATGAAGCTGTATGTTATACTTCTTACACACTTAATCACAACATGTATTTATCAAATATGTGTGTCATTTTTTAATTTTTGCATTGCTGTACAGTCACAGCTACATGTTATTTGGTTCACTGGTGGTAAAATGGCTGATCTAGTCTAAAATTAATTTTGCATGCTACTTATAAATCATGCTGTGCTTGGCATTTTTTATATAAAAGTGCAGAATTTCATGAATTTAAAAGGAGTCATCTTATGGAGTGAGTTAACTTCAATTCCTGTGAAATTGGAGCTACCAAATAATCAACCATGTTTGATTTAACAGATACGAAGCCTTTCTTTCCTCTACTACTGCTCTGTAAGGGGAGCTTTATCGTGAAAAATACATTATTTTGTGACACACCCTAGATTAATTAATGTCTATGCCTTTGTTCAAAATTAGATATCAAATCATTGTAATTGGCTCTTAAACATCTAGGCAGATAAAAATGTTCAGTTTAATGATTGCTCCTTTTAATAAGAGGAACAGTTCTCCCTTAGCGGTTTCAATTTTGGTACTTAGATTAAGGACTGGGAAAAAGTAACTATAAAACATTATTGATACATTTTGTGAAATAGAAGCTGATTCTTCAGCTTATATTCCTATTTGTTTTTCCAAAAAATCTTCCCTGAACTTTCAAATTCCCTCAGTCAGTAATGTTTCCTTATTTTATTTTTTTTGTTTCCTTATTTTAATAGTCATATCATACTCGTAACCCATTTTGCTTTACATTTTATTTATATGTGTGTGTCTTATGTTCAGTATGAGATTATCGTGTCCTTTGAGTAGGAACCCTACCACATATATCCTTATATCCCACCTTCCACCCTCCTCTCAAGCTGAAAGTTACTGGTATGCCCAAAATGGGCAGTTTAAATTGTAGCAGTACTAAGCTAGTGTACAAATAAAATTTTATTTTTTAAATGTAATTAAAAACTTGTTATTTGAGTGTAGTTGATACCATATTATATTAGTTTCAGGCGTACAACACATAAAATTTTAGTTAGAAGTCCTAGCCCCAGAGATAGCAGGTATAAGGTGAGAACAGAGAAGTCAGCTGAAAAGGAAAAGAATAGAAACAAATATACTGCTCTGTGAACACACCCTGTGTCATGAATGACCATTCCTGAAAGGATAGGGTAATCCTCAGATAATTGGAAAGGGTGAGTATTTGATGAGTCTCTCCTTTGTAGTGATGAGTAGTTTCCTCATCTTAATGCATTATTTCTTATTCTTCTGCTGACACCTTTATCCAACCTGTTGGTTTTTGTCATTAAGGGACACAATAAAAATAGAATCTGGAGTTTCCTTGATGGAAAAATAAGTGGTATTGCTATGGATTTTTGTGAGTTAGTGCCTGTGGATCACCCTTAATCATGTTTTTTGTTTTATTGAACGTATACCCATTCTTGAACGTTGCATGTTGAGTGTTGTGGGATATTTTTTTCTCTTTATTTATTTATTTATTTTTATGGGGAAAAAAATGATGATTTAGGAAGAGCCAAGTAAATTGTGGTGAAGCCCTCAGTTCAATCGGCCTTTCCAGTTCTTGACAATCTGTGAGCTTTTGGTTTGAAGAAATCGAAGCACCTCAAAATGGCGGAACCTTCCTCTTTCCTCCAAACTGGTGTCACTCAGCAAGACAAAGGAAATCATTACACCTAGAGTTTTAATCTGTATCTTCTAAAGCTCCAGAATGAAAACTGCCAAACCTTCTAACCAAATTTTAGGACAGGTTTAACTCTTAAATACATGTCCCCCAGCCCAATAGTGTTTTGTCTGATATCCCTCTGTCATTTCCTCCTTTCCTTCATTCATCTACAAGCTGGCTCTTCCCTGTTTTCCCCTAATTGGGTCCTCTCTTATCCTTTTGCATTCTCCAATCTCTGTGGCACTTACTGTTTAAAATACATTGATGTAGTTCTCTTTTCATGTTTACATATATCCTTCTCTAACACATATTATTTTTCTATCTTGAATTTTCTTTTTTAAAGATTTTATTTATTTATTTGACAGAGAGAGGGAGAGATCACAAGTAGGCAGAACAGCAGGCAGAGAGAGGGAGGGGCTGGCTCCCCGCTGAGCAGAGGGCCTGATGCGGGGGCTCGATCCCAGGACCCCAAGATCATGACCTGAGCCGAAGGCAGAGGCCTTAACCCACTGAGCCACCTAGGTGCCCCTATCATGAATTTTCTTAAGCACTGTCTTTGACTGAATGCTTTTCTTTTTTCATTGTTTTATCTTCTGTTAGGTTTCAGCTTACATTAAAAAAAAAAAAAAAAGTCACTGATGGTTAAATGAATTCTGGCTCCCATAGGGCAAAACCAGAATTCTAGTCACTTTACTAGTCTTCCAGCCCCTACTCCGAATAGCATAATGTCTTTGCTTTTCATTACTAGTCAGTTCTTTTCTTCCTTTACATATGCCACAAAATGTTGATGGTGTCTTAGATCAGATCCTTTGATGAGAAGTCCTAGTGAATTGATCTTCACTTGCAAAAAAATTACAGGACCTCAGGAATTTTGTTAAATCCATCTGATTCTGTATTTGAAAGCATCGTTTCTGGTATTCCAGATTTGAGCAGTGTTCTTCCCAAGAGGAGGGGCTGTTCTTATGTACCATGTCTGGCACACACTGCTAGTCTACAAATATCAGCTCCTGATGATGTTAATGGTGATGGTGATGGTGTGGGTGAGTGTTTTGAAGGCAAAAGGACAGAAGTGGGTAGAGAACAGAAACACCAGTAATGAGGTGGGGGTAGTGGGAGAGCGTGAGTCAGGAAGAAATAGCTGCTAGGACAGATGGATTATAACACATGTTAGTTTGTCTTCATCATCCTGCCTCTGTATTTTAAAAGGAACCAATAGCACCACATTAAAATATCCCAAAGCTGCACCGACTGTTTCACTGTCAAACCATCCAGACCACTTATACTCCCCTCTTTCATTCCTTGTGGGCACTGGTGGGCAGGGGCTCCTCCATTGTGTTACCTTCAGTCACCCAACTCAAATGGAGTGGGGGCAGGGAGAGGGATAAAGGAAAGGTAGGTAAAAACGGAATGAACATTTAATTAACATTCCTGAGTACCTGCCAAATTTAACCTAATTCTGATAATAACTCTTTTACACATTCTCCTGGACCCACACACTGAAAAGTATGAGGACATAATGATGCAGTCCTGTCCTTTCCTTCACTTCTTTAATCTTTGACGCTTGGGTATGCCCCATCTAGGTCAGATTTGATCCCCAGGAAAGGCTCCATCTTCTCTCTGACCTAATGCTTTTTTTTTTTTTTTTAAACAAATTTTCCTGATGTTTTAACCACTTTATTGAAAACCGAGCGAACTAACTAACAAGACACTGCTTTTGTTGTTATTTGTTCACTCTGTTGAGGGAGAACGAAGGGAAGATCCTAATGTAGATGTGTGCTGGATACACTTTGCATTTCTTTTTTATGCCAGCATGATTGTTGTCATTCTTATGGTTCATGTTTGAGATAGTATTGAAGTACTATAAATTATGAATGGGGAATGATAGCTTGCACGTGGTAAGTAATGATATAGAGAATCTTTGGCACACAGATTTATTATCCTCTTGAGTCCACCATCCAAATACATTTTAAAATTGAGTTCATACTAGCTGTTTACTCAAAAAATACAGAAATATGGATTCAAAGGGATGCGTGCACCCTGATGTTTACAGCAATATCATCAGTAATACCCGAACTATGGTAAGACCCCAAATGTCCATTAACTGACAAATGGATAAAGAAGGTGTAGTATATTGATATACAATGAATATTCCTCAGTCATCAAAGAGAATGAAATCTTGCCATTTGCAAAGACATGGATGGAGCTTGATGTATTACACTAAGTGAAGTCCATCAGTCAAAGACAAATACCGTGATCTCATTCATGTGTGACGCTCAAGGAGGAAAACAGATGAACATATGGGAAGGGGGAAGAGAAAAAAGGAGAGAGGGAAACAAGCCATAAGAGACTTTTAATCATAGAGAACAAACTGAGGGTTGATTGGGGGTGGGGGGAGGGTCTAGATGGGTGATAGGGATTAAGGAGGGCACTTGTGATGAGCACTGGGTGCTGGATGTAAGCAATGTACCACTGAATTCTACTCTAGAAACCAACATTGCACTGTATGGTAACTACCTAAAAATTTTCATTAAAAACAAATAATAAAATAGATAAGAAAAAAATTGAGTTCAGTTTAGTGATGACTGGAAGTTTTAAAAATAAGTCTGCTTTGATCGGCTTCATTTTCTATCACTAATGTAAGTAACGGACTTTCTTTTTGTTCTTTCTTGTTTAAAATAACAGAAGAAAAGCAAGAGGGAATTAAAAAACAGAAGTAGCCTCTCAGAAATACACAAATATATTCACAAAGATGACATTAATTTCCTTTCTGTACTTCTTTTGCCTGAGATTTGGGGAAAATAAGAAAAATTTATCATTCATCTTTTATATATCCCACTCTAAGGATGTCACTATAATTGGGGTTTAAAAAAAGATAATTTTACTACTTTACTAACTAAATACCCTTTTATTTGTCAAAGTGGCCTGTATCCTGCTAAATTCCTCTCAGAAAATAATGCCATTAGGAATTTCTAATGCACATAATATTAATATAATCTTGGTTTTGTTATAACTACCTTTGTTACTTAAGTTTTTTAAGACTTATTTGTTTGTTTGTTTTTTGAGAGGCGGAGAGTGTGTGCATGAGCAGGAGGAAGGGCAGAGACAGAGCGAGAAAATCCCACGCAGACTCGTTGCCGAGCGCGGAGCCCTTTGCAGGGCTCAGTGTCATGATCCTGAGATCACAACCTAAGCCAAAACCAAGAATGGACACTTAGCCCAGCCAGGCATTCCTGTACCTTATGTTTTAAGAAATTCTCTATGAATATCCCTAAAATCCTTGAATTATTACATGACTTTATCGTTGTGTCTACTTTTATGGTGTTTAGTAAGTATTCATAGGTTTTATAGAGTTAAAGGAAATGAGAACTCCACTTTTGAGATCAGTGTCTTCAAGGGCCAGGTAGCCACTGACAGTTGCTGGCACGCGTGTTCGTGCAAGGACATTTCCTTCTGGCGGGGGTTGCTGGAGAAGAGGGTGTAGATGCTGCAACGAAACTTCCTCTTCTTGGTGTTCTGCTCAAGTTTTTTCCAGTTGCTATGAACCTCCTAAAACACAAGAAAACTCAGAGAGTCAAGTAGGAAAAATGTTTTCTAGAAATTATTCCTATAGATTTTTAAAAATTTTGTCTGCATAGTAACCTTTCATTTGAAACAATGCTATTATAGTTATGGGCTTGTTGAAGCAAGTTCAGATTTCCATTCATGCTATTTCTGTCCTTCTATTTTTTACTCTGGTATCTCTCATTTATTTTAGGTTTAGCAGTTTCCCTACAGCTATTACATGGAGACATTGAACAAATCAGAAGAGAATACTCATCAGTATTTTCTCACGGAGTATCTATAACGAGGAAGTTGGGTTTCTCTAATATCATCATGCCTGGTAAGTGACTTGAGATGGACCAAAGGTTGACATATGCTTATTATGTCTGTGTTTGACACTTAAGAAATTTTCAGATAGTCAGATTTGAAGAGTTCCAATGGATCGTGCTAAAGAAGGAAATGAGGTATATGATAATAAATAAGCAAAGATTTCTTAAAAAACAAAATCTTTACATTTTGATTATTTTGGGGTGGATAACTTAGAGGGCCATGCTACATTCTTTATGACCCTTAAGAAGAAGGAAAACTGAGGTAGGAACCAGAAAATATTTTACCCTTGGGTGGAGAATGTTAGTGAAGTCACTTAGGGGAAATCCTTACAGGTTTTGATAAGAATAATTGTTGTGCAGCATTTCGCCCTTCTTGGAGGATTTTTCTAAGTTGTGTATATGTAAATAAGCAGCCATATGCAAATACATATGTATTTCTACACCTTTCCTACTTCCGCTTGAGATCTATTCAGATCTCTCCTAACAATCTGAAAGGACTCAAAAAAAGCATCTAATTTTAAGCGTTTAATGAGAGTCACGCTGTTCAAGTAAATGCCAAGTGGTAACATTTCTCCGTGCCCCACCTCCCACCCTCTACAACCAAGAGAAACGTAGACCAGATGAAATACTCTGAAATTGTTAACAATATTTTTAGAAACTAGATCAGGTAAATCTCTGGTTAAATCTCGTACGTGGAAGCAAGCGTGGGAAGTTGCATTGGACAAGGCTCCCAGCACAGCTGTGAGAGGGATGGTGAGGCCGCTGCGCATGAAGACCTCATGTGACGCAGAAATGACCAACATTGCCCTGTTGCAGCATCTCGTGATCTCTTCATGCAAATCTGTTCATGCAGGGAAGGCTCAGCAAGAGCCTGGAAATTTCCCGAGATGACCTGACCTGGCTTAGGGACCGGCTGTGTCTGAGCATCTCATGCTACTGTTGTTGAAAATGACTGTTTATAGAACTGTTTACTTGGTGGTCTGTTACTCAGTTGCTCTCACACCCCATCATTATTTCCTTCAGTTGCTATAAATAACTGGTATTTCCTTTGTAACAAAAAAATAAAAAAATTTCATGCCACCAGGAAGCAAATTGATGGGCAAATCTAATATAAAAAACATATTTTCAAACAGAATGCAGACAGCTGCTGGAAGAATTCCTCAGCTTGGTCTCTGGGCAGTATCATTGACAAGTGGAAAAACACAAAGCAACATGACACTTCACCAGCTGAATAATGGTCTGGGATGTGCTGTGCTCATGTCCCTTTTGTCTGGCTTTAATGATGGAAATGAACTTTGAGTGGAAGAAGGCTTGCGTCTATCCCTCTGCTGCACCACCGTGGAGTGGCGAGGTTCTCCCTGCTCAGGCAATCAGTCTCCTGGACCCCAGTCTGCCGTGCCCGGGATGCCAAGAGATTATTTTAAAGTACTTGCTTCTTTTTCTCTTCTTTTCCTTCCGTGGCTTCTTCATCTTCCAAATTAGAGGAAGAAGGGAAAGGCTCATGTGTTTACATAAATAGCCGACAGCAACTTTAAAACTCAGTGGAATTTTTTTGCACTGGCAAACAAGCACTCATTGTTCCGTCTCCCTTTATTTCAGAATGTTGACTTGTCAGTTGGTTCTCACTGGTGGCCATAATGCAGACTTGTGCAGAATTCTTCCGTGAGAAGGCATACTTTCGAGGCCAGGGTTGCACTGACCGTTTGCTGGCATGTTTTTTTAAAATTTTCCTTTCCCTTTCTAGACTCATCCTTCACAGTTGATTCGTGTTCTGAGAGGGGTCGGGACAGGGGAGGCCTGTGCTTGGACCAACGGTGCAGGCTCATCAACGTAGCTACCGAGTCTCTGCA
Organism: Mustela lutreola; assembly: GCF_030435805.1. Taxonomy (NCBI): domain Eukaryota; kingdom Metazoa; phylum Chordata; class Mammalia; order Carnivora; family Mustelidae; genus Mustela; species Mustela lutreola. Next base: position 165,133,121 of record NC_081293.1, on the reverse strand, counting down.
GAAGGACTTATCTGTGGTCTTGACACTGACAGGAGCGTACACAAAACTCCTGTTGAGGATCATAGCATGTCATCGGTGCCAGACTCTTTCTGGAATGAGAAAAACACAGAAACTGAAACTCTGCCCTTGGTCTGGCTGCTGGAGGGGCATGTGTCTTGAGCTCTCATCTAGTATGAGGCGGTGATCTGGCCATGCACTTTCCAGCCATCATGACCCTTCCCCGTTGTTATGGGTCGGTCTTCCAGCACTTTGTTTCTTAGGGTGTCTAATTTTCAAAGAGGACAAGTTACTTCCTTTGAAGCTCTAACACTGCTCCCCACAAACCACGCAGCTCTGCCGGAAGTTCCATCCTTTGCTCTCTGAGCCCTTGACAGGGAGAGCAGCAAAAATATTTCAATCCCTTCTCTCCAGTAGAGCTATAATTAGAGCCACAAATGTAATTGTAACTTCTCTAGTAGACACTTTCAAGAGTGAGAAAGAGTAGAGATTAATTTTAATAATGTATTTTATTTGACCCACTACATTCAGAATATTACCATTTCAATAAATAATTCATGTAAAAATATTCTTAATGAGTTATGGTACACTCTCTTCTTTAACCTCCATCCTTGAAGGCTGCGAAGTCTTGCCCGTCTCTTTTCAGCCAAGTCACATTTCATGTACTTAGTCGCCACATGTGGCAGCGGTCACAGTATTGGACAGCCTGCCTCTAAATGTTTTAACAGACTGTACTGAATATCGGGAAGCACTGAGTTTCCATCCACTAGACATTCTGGAGCAAAGCTGGCTGATGTGTCTGGAATGTCATGGGAGATCAGGCTGAGCCCACCCCTTGCCCCGCCCCCGAAGATCCATTCTTATTCTGAGTTTATTGTTCTTTCTAGGCGAAATGGTCCTTGCTTTAATCATTGTTTCCCTACTTCATCTTCCCCATTTGTGCCGTGTTCCCTTGGAGGCTTGTTCCCCTGTACCAGCTGGTTAAACTCACTCTTTGTTAAGGAACCCTTAATTAAATCCTTCTGGTACATTCAGTCTTTCGTAGGAGGCCTGTGAAGCTCCTAACCCTGAAAGGAATTAAGTAAAAGTTGTGGAGTGTTAGAGGAGGGAGGGGTTGAGATTTTCTTTTAAGTATATTATTATTCTTTATCAGTCTCTGACAGAGACATTCATATCAACAGATACACAGCAGCATCTGAGATAAGGCTTCTTTTGGGGGAAGCAGGTGGGAGCCAGTATGATAGGATCTTCCTTAAAAATACATCCTAAGGAGTGCCTGGGTGGCTCAGTGGGTTAGGCCTCTGCCTTCTGCTCAGGTCATGATTTCAGGGTCCTGGGATCAAGCCCCCCATCAGGCTTTCTGCTTGGTGGGAAGCCTGCTTCCCCCCATCTCTCTGCCTGCCTCTCTGCTTGCCTCTCTGCTTACCTGTGATTTCTCTCTCTGTGTCAAATAAATAAAATCTTAAAAAAAAAATCCTAAATCTAACCAAACCTCACTATTCCTCCGTCCAAGTCACTGGGCCTCCATATCATATATGTGTAACCACTTGGCTGAGACCTAAACCCCACAATCATGCTAGGGGAGGGCATCATGGTCTTTCAACCAATGAATACCACAGTGATCTGAGAGAGGTGGAGGCTTAGAATCTTCCATGTTATCGCTGAGGTTGGGGTTCCAACCCCAAATCAGAATGAGGAAGGGTCTGCTGCCTCTAAAATGTTGAAGTCACAGGCCATTACTCAAGGGTGTAGGACTTACCTCAGCTGGCCTTACCAGAAATCCATGCCTCATCCTAGAGTGTGATGGACATCAGGGAGCCTCAGCCCATCCCTTCTCCCGTCTTGACGCAACACTGTTCTGTCAGGCCTACCGTGGGTGCTGTTGTAGTATTCGCTATCGTTTGTTTAATGTACAAGCAAAAATTAAAAATTTATGTCCCCCCAAAGTTCACCATCTCAATACCCTTCTAAAATAAAGCAAAACAAAAATGAGAATGACAGGAAAAAAAAAAAAAAAAAAAAACAGAGAAGACATGAATAGATTTCACAGAAGTCCACTCTATGTGAGAACGCCAAAGTTTGGTTCTCAGCCCATCCGTAAATGTTTCCTTTCTGTGGTCTGCTTTGATACCCAGTTACATGTGATCTTGTCCCTGCCCCCCCACCTGTCATTGTATCGTGAGGTGGTAGAATCTTGGGTACAGATGGCATATTGTATTAGTTTCTTATGGCTGCTATTACAGATCACTACAGACGGGATGGCTGAAACACCACAAAAATACTTTCTTCCAGTTCTGGAGATCAAAACTTTGTACAGGTCTTACTGGGCTAAAAGCAAACCCTATTAGCAGGGCTATATTTTTTCTGGTGACTGCAAGATAGAACTTAGTTCCTTGCCTTATCCAGCTTCTGGAGACTGCCCGCGCTTCTTGGGTCATGGCCCTAAATCATGCCAATGTCTGCTTCCCTCATCACATCCTCTTCTCTGATTCTGGCCCTCATGCCTCCCTCTCTCTCTTATAAAGACTCTTATAATTCTATTGAAGACTTCTATAAAGTCTTCTTATAAAGACTCTTATAATTCTGATAATCCAAGAAAATCTCCCCCATCTCAAGATCCTTACTTAATTAATCATAGCCACAGAGTCCCTTTTGTTGTGTAAGGTAACATATTCACAGATTCCCAGGATTAGGACCGGGACATCTTTTGGGAGTGCAGGGGGTGTCATTTTTCTGCCTGCTGCACACGTGAAGGGTCATGCAGCCCAACCAGTGTATCCATTGCATGAATTTCTTCCTCGGGTTCCTGGTGATGGTTTTCTGGCACATACTTAAATATTGATAATGGCCGAGAACACAGCATATCTCAGAATGACCTCTGTCGTGTTGGACCAGTTTCTCTACACCTTTTATCCATTGGGTTGTGTTTTTCTGCTTGCAACCTCAACATTTTTTAATTCAGTTAACTGTCTTGTCACCGTCATTCCTCCTCTGATGGGTTCTAAGCCCTTTCTCTGTATTATTAATGATCTGAATGATACTGCTCCTATCTGTCCCGGTTCTGTAAAGATGGTCTCTAGAACTGAAATCAGTACTTCAAGCTTGGGCTGAGCCATGCAGAATAGACTAGGACTCATCCCTTCCTTGCTTAAGGCACTGGTCTGGCGAAGAAAGTTGAATTGCACTAGATGATTTGATGGCCATTCTCACACTGTTAAATTACACATTTTCATACTAAAAAATGATTTTATTTTAATATACATTGATGATATGTTGGACACATTTCTTAATTTCTACACATCTGTTTTCTTATTAATAAAATAGAAATAATAGGGCCTTCTTAAAATGTTGATGTGAAAGTTGAATGAGCTGTTGCCTTTATAGCACCTGGCAAAGTACCCAGCTCCCATCTATCTACTACCACGTCCTCATCATTAGTATGATCAAAGTTCTTAGTCTCAGACCCATGTTGACTTTTTTTTTTAAAGATTTTATTTATTTATTTATTTGACAGAAAGCACAAGTAGACAGAGCGGCAGGCAGAGGGAGAGGGGTGATGAAGGCTCTCCATAGGGCAGGGAACCCAATCTAGGACTTTATCCCAGGACCCTTGGGATCATGACCTGAGCCGAAGGCAAATGCTCAATCCAGTGAGCCACCCAGGCACCGCCCCCCCCCCCATGTTGACTTGTTTTTGATGAAGGGACAGAAACTTTTCTTGTCCAGTTCCATAAATGTTAACAAACATCCAGCGCAGATTAAGGCCCCCTGATCAGCCCGTAGCTGAGAGCAGTGGTTTACTTGATGTGAGCTTACGCTACCGGGCTTTACACAGGGAGTTCACAGCCCAGAATCAAAGATCATGGTTCTCAGCTACTGGTAGAAGCCTCTTGGCTCTTGAGGTCAAGCCATAAATCAACCCCATTTGATGCAGTCACTGAACTCTTTTGTATTTGGTCCCACTGTTGTGACCTTACATTTTTTTCTGTCTACAGTGATATTTTCAGAAGCCCTCACATGGGCAGAACCTGTGGGCCTGCTGAACAGAAGAAAGTGTTCTGCCCATCAAATTTACAGTGTTAAATTTGAGAGGTGCAGGGTGTTAATAAACATTGTCAGGAAAGTAGTTTTTCACACTAGTGCTGTGACTCTATTTCTTGCTCACTTTATGGTTGCTCTCTTCATTACCCAAGATGCTTTCTTAATGCCATTTGGGCTTATTAGTTTTCTCCAGAGCTGACCTCAAGTGTATTGATTTTAATTAGCACATGTTTCAACTGTTTCCTGCCGCCTATCTTGGCAAGGTGGGTACCTTGCGGTATTAGAACGCAGCAAGCTGCAGAATTCCTGGGGAGACGCATGTAGAATATCATTTGGGAGAAATGTTCTCCTTGCTCTGTGTTCTCTTTTCAGACACATCCTACTTGAGTCTAAAAGGTTTGCAAGAGAAAAAGGCGTTGCACATTTATGAATGTGTGTATTTCTGAAGTTCTTCTCTAAGTCAGAGACACAGCCTAACATAACAAAGTAGTCTTCTTGTCCCTCCTACCCCTATTTTAATAACACAAAATCTTGAGGCCCAGAGGTTTATATTACCCTGTTCAGACTTCAGTCACATGGAGCAGAGAGCAGCGTGAGGGAGAGAGAGAGAGACTTGGATCAGATCTTTTATTCCAATCTTCCTGCAACTCTGAATGCTTTAGGCTTCTTTGAACTTTTCTGAAATCAGAAGAGATGGAAGAATTCAGCTGTGGTATAAGCGAAACAGGCTTTGGGGATCGATTCAGGAAGCCGATGCCATTTCCAGCCTTGCTCCTTGATCAAACTACAGCATAGTTTCCTCAGATCTCTCATCTCCTCAGAGGTCTTTCCTCACATGACATCCCCTCTGCCGCCGTTCAGCAGTCCCTATGCCCCTTCTTGGTCTTACTTTTATCCCCACCACTTCCTATTATTATTCAACATGCTATATATTTGACTTCATTATTAAAGACTTCCCCATTCCTAGAATCCTAGCTGTGGGAAAAGGATTTTTGCTTTGTTCACAGCTGTGTCTACCTGACCTAAAATAATATCTGGCCCATAGTGGGAGCTCAGAATATCTTTGCTGAATGACTACATGGAGGCAGAATTTCCTAACACTGGCGCTACCTTCCTCTCCCCACCACCCCCGTTCCTCCTTCAGGCCTAGCCTACAGCCTGGGGAGAACTGGTCACCTTGCGAACCTCCCTCATCCTCTCTTGCCTTTGCTAAAGTCAGAGTTGCCATTCCTTTCAAAAGTTGAGCATGGAAGGCCCCTCCCGAAGAAACACTCTTCATTTTGCAGGACAGTTAATCCCATGTGGTTTGGACTAGCTAATGACTCATTCTGAGAACTTCCTAAGGTAGATACCCTGTAGCTATACTTCCCATTAATCAGCGTATGCTGTAGTCTGTTCGTAAGCAGAGCCGCTCATTACGTGTCACCTACTCTAAGAAGCAAAGGAATTGAATTCTTGTTAACAGACATCTTTTGCTCTCAACTACCTTGAACTGAGTGTTGCTTTTTCATCTGCCAAATCTGTTAGTGGGGAAACTATTGTCAAGAATTTCCTCCCAGACATATTCTTGAAAGAACACGTGTGCAGACCATTAGCGTACCAGGCCTATTTTGATTTGATTGAAATTGGTTGATTCAGAGGACAGAGCCTGTGAATGTACCATTCGTTTTGTAATGGGATTATTAAATTGTTAGAATGAGTTTATATTAAGGATGCGTATGTGTATAGTAATGAATGCATATAATAACAAAATCAAACAAGCTTATAAAAATTTACCGGGCCATTCTGTACAAATTTAAAACAAAAGAGATGGTTCAAACAAAACAGTTATAAAGCGTATAGATCTAATTTTAAATCTGGTGAAACACATTGGTTTCCTCCAGGAATTCCAAGATCGTTGCCTCTCCAAATCGATTTGTCTGAGACTACTAGAAATGCATAAGCCAGAGACCACTATATCCGTTAATTCCCATGTATTTTTTACATGCTCTTTGTAAAGGGTGGTTTCGATTTCATCCTTTTTGGGACTTACTCATTTTCTCTCTTTTATGGGCTATCTGTTTCCCGGTCAGCTTGGGTCATTCATAAATGATGCCATCATCAAAAGTTGGTCTTCGTGGAGGAAAGTGACCAGTCACACTGGTATTCCCCCATGGTTTTGAAAGCTAGAATATTTTCTTGAACACGCTTTGGTCAGGAAGTTTTCTAAATCTCCCAGTTGTGGGCTTATTTGTATGGTTATTGTTCCTTCTAGTGATCTGTGCTTTTTTTATGGAGAACTTTTTTATTAGAGAAAAAACAAAGGGTATTGACAGTGATTCTTCTAATGTTTGAAAACTATGTTAAGTAAAAGTGAATTCAACTCTGCTGACCTTACCAGTATTAATCTTCAAAAACTTTATGGTAATGGTTTGTTTACTTCTTTCTCACTTCCCTAGTCACTCACCACTTACCCTTAATTCTTACAGGAAAGGAAAAACATTCTTTTAGCCTGTTTGCCTAAGTTTGCTCCTTGGCATCAAATTTCTCTTTTTTCTTGGAGCAGTAAATTTTATAAGTCACCAATGGAGAAAAAAAAATAAATGGCATACGCACTCATAGACTATGTCAGTTTGAATCTTATTTGTTTTATAGCGTTATGGTAAGGAATGTGAAGCCAAGTTTGTCTGCATAACTGAATTATTCTACATCTGTGTTCATAAAGCACTAACCTGGATTCTTTCAGCAGTGAGATCATTTTGTCCACGAATTTTGAAAAAGATTTAAATTGTAACTCTACCCTTTGCAGTCCTGTCATTTTATTCCATTTGGGTATTTCTTCTACTTTTAAAGTGTTGTGTCTATAAAGTATTAAGACTGGCTTCTTTGAGCCACCCTGCTAGGCTGTCATTTTGTAATCACACCTCATAAATGAAATGAGGAAAATATTGAAAAATGGTGAAACTTGACAACACCTTCCTACGCAATCCCTGCACTCACCTCCTAACCGAACATTTTTAGTATTGCAAATTCAGACCAGCAGAAGCTGGCCTTCACTTCTCTTGCATATTGGCAATGAGGGTGGGGACCCTTAGATAGAAGTGTAAGTATAATATTTTTACTTTTATATGTATGCTATCACAGTACATTTTATGGACTAAGGCTTTTCTTGATTGTGTATTTTACTACACTTCCTAGTTTCATACTCACGTGTGCACACACATGCGCGTGCACACACACACACACACACACATATATAAACATGGTTTTAATTTTCCTACTAGGTGAAATGAGAAATGATTTATACATCACTATAGAAAGGGGAGAATTTGAGAAAGGAGGGAAGAGCGTGGCCAGAAATGTGGAAGTGACCATGTTCATTGTGGAGAGTAGTGGCCAGATCTTAAAGGTATGTGCCTGCTGGGTCCTTGATGGTAAAACAATCCCACGTCATCATTTTGGGTTCACCTTCAATGTCATCAGTTAATTTCTGGTTTGCATTCTTTTCGATCTGACTTTTCTCCTCTACCCTTGTGTACTTTTCTTCCCTTTTTCTCATCACTGAAATACCCTCCAGAAAAGCAAGTAGAGAAACAAAAAGGTTTTACAGTTGGATTGTTTCATGAATTGTGGCAGTAATTTCCTCACAGCAGCTCTTCTTTAAATGTCGCGTTTTTATTGTCATTCCGTTCTCCCTCTTTCGTCTGTCCTAGTTTTGGAGATGAACACTTGGTCTTTGGCGACTGTTTAAAAACAATAAATAAACATTCGGGTGCATGTGTCCCTTTGGATCACTACATTTGTATCTTTAGGGTAAATACCCAATAGTGCAATTGCTGGGTCATAGGGCAGTTCTATTTTCAACATTTTGAGGAACCTCCATGCTGTTTTCCAGAGTGGCTGCACCAGCTTGCATTCCCACCAACCTGGTGATTCACAGACCTGGGGATAAAAATATATGTATATAAAAAATATATGTTTATAAAAAATAAAAATTAAAAAAAAAAACAATAAATAAAAACTGCCACATTTCATCCCATGTATTTTCCTTTTGATCAAAATAGGGCCTGACAAGTGAGCTGTTACTGATTGGGGTGGTGATACCAGGTTCCTGTGTGCAAGAAGTGTTTTGTGTGAGCCTTGCAGCTTCTTGCATTTCCCAGGGAGGCACAGAACCGGCTTGTGACAGCGGCAGGCTGAGGACTTTGCCGCGTAGTTGAACTCCAAATTGGGCGTGCAGTTGCCCATCTCGTACTTGTCCCCAGGGTCCACCCCCAGCACAGTAGGCCCTGGGAGATGTGCATGGGCATTAAGCAGAAGCAGCCGCTGGCAGAAGCAGGTGTAAAACAGCCCTGCAAAGGACGGGGTGGGGAGGTCATTCTCCATGAAGTGCCGTTTGGGGAGCAGGCAGATAGAGCAAAGCAATTGCTCCGCTGTTTTTCAGATAATCTCTAAATGAAGCTGTCTTTAACCCGCGTGTTTCCTTTGTTAGGATTTTATCTCCTTCGGCTCTGGAGAGCCGCCAGCTAGTGAGTACCACTCCTTCGTGCTTTATCATAACAACAGTCCCAGGTGGTCCGAACTGCTCAAACTTCCCATTCCTGTGGATAAATTCAGGGGCGCGCACATCCGCTTTGAATTTCGGCATTGTTCCAGTAAGTGTTTCTTGGGGCTGGCTTTGTTGTGCTGGGGTAAGGCGCTTGCTGAGCTGTACTGACAGTGTGGGCTAACCTGCAGACAGGGTAACAAAGCAGAGACCTTCTAGAGGGAGAGGTGAAGGTCAGTGGAGTCCTGAGAGGTGAGTGGGCTCACTTCTCGAAGAACCAATAACCTCTGTGGAAACATTCAGGAAGGAAAAGGAGGGAAACAATACATAGGGAAGTCTGCAGGGTTCTCCTTAAATCATTCATTTTCATAAAAATGAGTTTATCAGTTTCATAGTCTGGAAAGATGAGACAGAAAGGGGATTCACAGAATCAAAAACTTGTCTGACTCAGGGGAGCTTAGGTAGTCCTAACCCATCTGCTGTTCTCCAGCCACGAGCTCACCCAGCTCTCACACTGGCTCAGGGGAACCCAGGAGGACCTTTCTGGGCCTGGGAAGTCCCCAGGAGAGCTTCCGATTGGCTCAGAGTGATATCTGATTTGCCTATATCTGCATCATCGTGCAGTCTCAGTGTTCAAATGACAGGTAATGTCAGTCAAATAGGCCTTAGAGATGATGTGAAGTAATTGCTTCGTTTTACAGAACTGAAAAAACCCAAAATGGAGAGATGATCCAGGATTTGCCCATATGAACACCACTGTCCCTAAAATTGTCATTTCTTGACATCTCTACTTTAATTTTTTTGCACTCTTTACCACCCTCTCAAGCCCCCACTCCCATCTTCTGGTGTCCCTGTGTCTCTGAAGTATAACTTGGACACTACCAGAGGAATCACTACTAGAGAAGCAGCAGGCTCCTCTCTAGTCTGGAAAGAATGGGCCATTGCCAGTAGATATGCGGTGACCTCTCCTGAGTGCCGTGTAATTCACCCAGGATTCAGAGAGAGGACGACTGTCTATTGCAAGGATGATGGCATATTTTGGAACTGGCTCAGGGAGCTCCAGTAATTATTCTTTGGTGGATGTTTCAGAATGTCGGGAGATGACTAGCAAGGTCTTACCATTCTCCCAAATTTAACCCAAATTCCCAGAGGAGGGTTATGGGAAGGATTTAGAGTGGCAAAACGGAAAGCACTTGGAATGATGCCGTAGCATACCTTCCCTAGTCTTTGTTATAAATTCTCAGTCGAGCTAATACAAGCTTTGAGCTTTAAGGTAAAAAAAAGAGAGAGAAAAGTAAAGATGAAATGAGAGAAAAGGAAGAAAGAGCATTTGGAAAGATTTATTTTAACTCAGAACTTGGAAAATGGAAGAAAGGCAATTTTCAGGAAAACCCATTAGATCTGTCCTCTTGTCCTTATATTTCAAACATTGTTCACAGTGTCAGTTTGGGTTTTGAATATTCATTGTTAAGGTTCAGAAGAAACAGCACAAGCATGAAGGAGAAAAATCCCCATAGTCCCATAAATTGAATAATCAGAGCAATTACTTAATCACATGAGCTCCCAAATATTTCTGTGTGTCTGTGTGTATTTTAAGATTTTATTTATTTATTTGAGAGAGCAAAAGCAGGAGAGAAAGCAAGATTTTATTTATTTATTTGAGAGAGAGAAAGCACAAGCAGTGGGGAGGGGGGTGTGCAGAGAGAGAGGGAGAAGCAGACTCCCCACTCAGCAGGGAACCCAACACAGGGCTCCATCCCAGGACCCTGAGATCATGACCTGAGTCAAAAGGCAGATGCTTGACTGAGTCTCCCAGGTGCCCCTGTGTAGGTATATTTATTTAAGAAGTATGTTTTATTCATAAAACACATGTTTCCTGAACACTTCCTATGTGTCCAGCACTTCCTTGGGCATTGGAGATACATGAGTGAGCACAACAGAATATCTCCTCTCATAGAGGTTTCCTGCTAAGAAGGGAAGACAGACAGTATCTGAGCAAATAATTACATGGTAGTGTATCAGGCTGTTCTAAGCTTAGTAAAGAAGATTACACTGGAATTAGGTGCTGGAAAGGGATGTTGCTGTGATGCTGTTTTACAAAGGGCAGTCAGAGAGAAGCTCTCCAATAATGAGATGTATCAGCAACAAGCTGAAAGAAATAAAGGCATGAGCGTTTGGGTGTCTGGGGAAAGAAAGTTATAGGCAGAGAGAACAGTAAATATAAAACACCTAAGGTTGAAACATGCTTGGCAATTCAAGGAATATCAAGGAGGCCAGAATGAGCAGCTGAGAGAGTTTGGAGATGAGGCCAGAGACGTAGGGAGGGAGCTAGATCCCACATTGCCTTGTAAGTCATGGGCAAGACTTCAGACTTTGTTTGGAGCAAGGAGTGCCATAAGAGGATTTAGATTAAAGATGCACTGGTCTGCTTTTGTGTGATGGGTTGTGGGTGGGAACCGAAAGACCAACAGACTTCAGCAGTCCTCCGAGTTAAAATGGTTTGCATTAGAATGATAGTAGGTCAATTCTTTTTCACAGATTTATTGATAGACCAGACTTGAAGGAAGGAGAAGAGTCAAGGATGACCCCCAAGGTTTTGGCCTGAGAATGAAGTGATCATTTATTGAAGTGGGGAGGGCAACAGGAAAAACCTTTTTGGAGAGCAAAAACCAAACATTGCATGTGAAATCTGTGAGGTCTCCTAAACATTCAAGATGTCAGATAGACCATTGAATGCTATCCATGCTAGAGACTTAAACTTGAGAAGGAGGACACAGAGTTCAGTGGTGTACAGTAAATATTTAATAACCAGCACTTGAGCTGGGGGAGAAGGGAGCCCTGAATTAGAGGATTTGCTGACTTCCATTGAGTAAATACCCCCATCATGGCCAAATTCAAGCTCCCAACATGACCGTCACTGAACTTGGAGTTGGGAAAAGATGCACATTGCCAACTCTTGCAAGCCACGACGGGCCAGCTCCAGCATATCACTGATGACCCTGATTCTCAGAGCCGTGACACCAGATGTGAACTTAAACAGTAAGGTTAGATAGGAAAGGGAAGTCCAAGAACGGATCTGTGGGGTACTTCCACATTGAGAGCTTGGGAGAATGAGAAGAAGCCACTAAGGAAATTAAGACAGAATAGCCAATGAGGTGGAAGGAGAATCCAGGAATAGAAGCCAGGAAGTTAATTGAAGAAAGATTTTTTTTATTTATTTGACACAGAGAGAGAGTTCACAAGTAGGCAGAGAGGCAGGCAGAGAGCGGGGGTGGGGTGGGGTGGTGGTGGGAGGAAGCAGGCCCCCTGCTGAGCAGAGAACCCAATGCGGGCCTCGATCCCAGGACCCTGAGATAATGACCTGAGCCGAAGGCAGAGGCTTAACCCACTGAGCCACCCAGGCGCCCTGAAGAAAGGTTTTCAAAAGGAAATTGATCTGCTATGTCAGGTGCCAGTGATAAATCATGTAAATGGAGGACAGAGTGATCATCACCCAGTTTGGCATCATGGAAGTCATTGAACCTGACAGGTGGTTTTAGTGGATTGGTGGTGATGAAAGCCTGGTGCGAGTTTGTCCAAGAGTGAGGTGGAGGAAAGGAAGGGCAGCAGTATGTACAGACAGATCTTCCCAAAACTTTGCTATAAAGAATACAAGTGATGGGTGTCTGGGTGGCTCTGTGGGTTAAGCCTCTGCCTTCAGCTCAGGTCATGATAAAGCCCCACATCGGGCTCTCTGCTCAGCGGGGAGCCTGTTCCCCCCCACCACCCTCTGCCTACTTGTGATCTCTCTCTCTGTCCAATAAATAAATAAAATCTTAAAAAAAGAGACTACAAGAGAGCAGAGAAATGGGATGGAATGGTGGGTCATGGGAGGGATTTTTTTCTAAGTTGGAGTTCTAAAACATGTTTGGTGCAAATGATTCAGTAGAGAGAACAAACTGATGTGTAGAAGAGAGAGGGGACAAGTGTAGGAGCAGTGCCCTTGAGGAAGGGAAGCATGAGGTCCAGTGCTCCGGGTTAAGTGGACAGTTTGGGCAATAGTGCAGGAGGGCCCATGCAGGTGGGGTAATGGGCGGAACGTGTGGGGGTCCTCTGCGTGTCTGCTGAGAGTGAGGACCATGCTGAGGTTTTGGCGGCTTGAGAAGGGAAGAAGATGGATGAAATCCCTGGTCTCAAAAGTCAAAAGGTGAGATGGTAGGAAAATGCGGCAAATCTGCCCAGCTCAGGGCCCATCTGTGGTTAATGTGTGTTAATTAAAGTGAGATTAGTGTGGCGCAGGTGTAGACTAAAGTGCAGGTTGTGTTTCAGCCCGGTGTAGTGCTACCTTATAATAATGGGAAGTGTGGAGGCATAGTGGGTAGACGGGATTCACAGTGGTTAGAAGGATGGAGCCTAGAAATGGGAAGTGAGGCTGGAGAGGCCTGGGGAAGGAGGTCAGTAAATCGGAGGTCCCAGGGCACAGTTGTTGGATTTGGGGTATCAGGGCGGACTGGAAAGTTAGGAGGTAGAATCCATAAACGTAGGGTCTTTATTAGTAAAAAGAGGGGGTCACATCAGCTTATTAATGCTGATCTAGAAGCTCAGGGCAAAAGGCCATGGACTTTAAACTTTGGTGTTTATTTTTCTTTTATAACAAAAGACAAATTCAGGGAAACCATTGCCTTTTTTCTTACCTTTGCTAATTTTATTCATTCACAGACTCCTGTTACCTTCCAAATTAAATACCAAAAATGACACAAAAAGATAGTCACATTAACTTGGGAAATTACTTCTAAGTACGTCTTTTCCCCCAAATCTTCAGTTCCATAGCCAGCACTCTCATTGATGTAGAAATCTCATCCTACAGATCTTCACTGTGATTTTCACTTAATTTCAAAGAACAGTGATATTTTCCCAGTTTCTCTCTGGGGTTGAAATTAATGACTTTAGAAAAAAATACTTTGCTAGAATCACATTTTCGGGGATGTCCTCATGCTAGGGGCCAAAACCACCAAGCCAAAATTACTGTTCTCTATGTGGAGTCCCACTTCCCCGTGGTGAAATGGCAGAAGCAATCGTGAGGGAATGATATGTTGCTGAAGTCTCTTGTCTGATCCTCAAGGTCACCATATCTAACTTCTCTAGCTCAGACCTTACTGCTTTCCCAGAGCTGAACTTTTCTATCAAGTATAATGCTCCACTTCCTCCTCTGTGTGGGAAAGAATAACCGTCCCACCCAGGATAGGCTGCAGGCCCAGGAACTTGCTCCTGAACATCTAAATACAAGGAGACAGTCAAGTTGAACCAACCAGTTGCTTTTTAATGCTTTCTCCATTTTTGGAGAAGAAGGAAGTTGGTAGAAAGAATTGGAATGGTTCTCAAGATCTAGAGCAAGTTCCCTAATATCATGTGATGTCAGTTTCCTTCTCTGTACATAATTGCCAATGACCCTCAACCTTTCCAGCCCTTGTAATTCTTCATTAGGCATATGAAAACCTCATGGCCCCATGTCCAGCTTCCAGAATACTACTGTAATAGGCTCTTCTTAAACTACAGGTAGCAGTTCATGTTGTTTATCCACATGTCTAAGATCCCAAGGAAGTAGCTTCTACAGGGCTCTCTGTCCTCATCACACATGTAGACACAGGGAAAGTTCTGTCATAGGCCAAGCAGAGCCTAGAAACCACCTTTGCATCAGTAATAAGCAAAACATCAAATTTCACGTCCATTCATTCACTTGTTCATGGATTTAACATATACTTACTGAGAACCTACTATGTTCCTGGCACTCTTTGAGGTACCAAGTTTAAAATAAAATAACATAGAAGAATCCTGCCCTCAGTGATGCTTATGGCTGGGGCTGAAGGATAGGAGATGAAGAGAAAAAACAGACAATCCAGAAATTTTTTTAAAATGTATTTTCGGATAGTGAGTCCCGTGAAGAAAATTCATCAGGCAGTGTCCTTTGCAGGCTACAGGGCAGGAATACGGGTTGGAAGGTGGCTACTGTAGGTAGAGGTCTCATCACAAAAGCGCTCTCTGTTATGTAGAGGAAACTGGTGAGCTTGGGTTGTTTTTCTTGATCATGCTTGTTGGCAGTCCAAGTCTGAACACAGGTGTATAAACAGGCATTTTAAAAAGCAAATAATTCTTTCTCTCTTTTCTCACAGCAAAGGAGAAAGGAGAGAAGAAATTGTTTGGTTTCTCCTTCGTCCCCCTGATGCAGGAAGATGGTAGGACTCTTCCAGATGGCACTCATGAGCTCATCGTGCATAAGGTAACATCAGTCAGATGCTGGCGGCGGGCTGTGATAAACAGGACTGAATTATTAACTCATTATCTTGTTATCACTCTGGAAAAGAGAAAGAAGTGACTGAAAAGAATACTCGTTTGGAAGATTGCTAGGAAGGAGTCTTTTTGAAAGGATGGTCTGTATATTCTGTGTCATCATGAAGCCTGTTTTAAAGATGATTTATATCTTTATCTTAACTTAGGTGTAGATGTCTGGGTAAGTCTTTGTGTTGACCTTAAAGTCCTTTCTGTTGCTATAAGAAGATTCAGTAAACTTGAAAATAGGTTTTTGAATATTTCCAGTACATACATGCTTTCCTGTCTAGAGCCATAGTGCCCCAGGAGTAAACCTAACAGGGTGATCGTTACATGTTTCTGGTCTGCTGCTCTCACTAAGTTAGGTGGTCCTCTGTCCTAACAATGTCAGCAGTTGTCACTTTCTATTTTGTGCATCAAGAATCGTCATAAAAACATTGGGAACAAAGTAGACTGTAGTAGGCAATGAAAAGAAAATCAGTAAAACCAGAGCTCCTTAGAAATTATCTGGGAATACTAGTACTAATAAAGTATGGAAGAGAAATACTAGCCACTGTAAAACACAGAATTAAAATACACAATTTCCTCCAAAAACACTTCTCTTTTGCATTTCTCTGTTTCTGTGATCACATGACAGCCCAGGCTCTTCCCAGCTCACCCCTGCACTAAGTGGTCCTGTCCCCCTGGCTCTTGTCTCCCTCTGGTCCAGGTTTCATCAGCTGTTGGGGTGACCCATCTAAGGCACCGGTCAGACTAGTTTACACTGCCCAGTTTAACCACCCCCCCCAAAAAAAAAACTCCTGATTGCTGAGAAAATAAATCTCAGACCCCTCAGGATGTATAAAGCTTCAACTCCCAACCACATCACTTCTGAAGCCTTCTGTTCTTGATACCATGACCACCTCCAGCTCCTTCTAGCTCCTGTTCCCACTGGCTGCTGGTTCTCTCTGCTCTGACTCTGCCCTTGGCACCCCTAGAGATCTGCTTTCCCCTGCCTCTCCTCGTGGCTAACTCCTGCTCACCCTTGGAGGCGCACCTTTAGCACACCCTGCATCAGAAGAATGGTCCTCCCTCCCCGGCCCCCACTCCCTGTGTTCCTAGCTGGCCAACTACTCTCCTGTGAGTTCTCTGGATATCTGGACACATCTCTTATCATGGTACTCTTAATACTGTTCCCTAATTATCTGATGCTCCCTCCGCTTACTCCAGTGGATTTAGGAATCCTGTAAGAGTAACACCTGCGTCAGGGGTGCTGGCACATGCAATGTGCCAACAAAGATTCCCTGAATGAATGAAGGAGATACAAACAAAACTTTCCTTACCTTTGAATTATTGCTAAGAAAGTGAATGTCAGTGCATAACACATCACATCATTTATGCTGGTACCTGCATGGATATGTATGTGCATGTTTTCTAAATCTTTTATTTTCTAGTTATTTGTTCAACGCATTTGTTGGCCACAAATGACAGGCACTGTTCTAGGTACTGGAAATGTGGTGACCAAAACAGTTCAAGTCTGTTCTGTTTCTGGCACTTATGTTCTCTCTACTTCAAAAAGGAACTTAAAGATGCTTACAATGATAGAATACAAAGAAAAAAAAATCTTCAAGTAATCAATAAAGCAAACAGAGGAACTCAATCGGCTTATCTCACTATTAGGTGGGAGGTGCCTTTTGTGAGATACATGACAGGCAATGTCTTTAGCTACAATTTTCCAAAAGACGTAATGGTATTTTGTGTGAGTGTTTGTGATGCTACCTCTGTGTGACATTAAATCTTGACTCAGAAAAGGCAGGGCTAGGTTAATTAAAACTGAGCTCCAGTTACCCAATAATGTATAGAAGGATGAATCCCTTTTATATGGTACATCAAGCATGGGCTTTCTCCCCTGTGGGTTAGACAGTGTTGGGGGCAGGTGCTAACTGTCCAGTCAAGTCCAGGTTGACCCCTCCAAATGAATACAAATAAGACCAAGATTCATAGTTGGTGTTTAAAGACTCCATATACTTAAAGTGCCAGGAGGACAGGTAGCAGGCCTTGCTTCTCTACAGAAGCACTTCGGAGTTCAACTGGCATTGATTCCCAGACAGAGAACCATTCTACTCTGATACCAGAGGACTGTTGGGTATATTTTGGCAAGGGTAAAACTTTTCCCATAAGCAGAGCTTTGAATCTGCTTAGACCCTTGTACAAGTTTTCATGGAGTATTCAGAATTCTGATCCATAAAACATAGGAAAATGTATTTATTTGAGCTTGAGTAATTTAAAAGGCAGGTGTTCCCAGTGATAATTCTCAACCACAAAGGAGGCTCAGGATGGTGTCTGTCTAATTTGGGGCAGACCTGCTTTGAGGAGACCCATCAGGACGCATCAGGCCCACAGAAGAACCCTGAGTAGCTGTGTTATCTTGTGTTTAAGGTTATTCAGTGTTGCTTTTTTGAAGAGGTGTGGGATTCTCTCCAAGTATAACAACTTTTGTTTTTAGTCTAGTAGGTACCATGGTTTTCTTTTTCATAGTACTGAGCCAACAAGTTCAGTTTCAGCCTGAGGCCACTTGTAGTATAAGTATTATAAAAACATATTTTGAGCATAATGCTTATCCTTCTTCTGCCATGGCAGGAAAACTCACAGCCTGCTGATAATTGCAGCCTTGAATTTACTATTTTTTAAAAAAAGTAGGAAATGGTGGGGGGGAAGGAGGAGGAATGGTTTTAAATCATTGAGTAGAAAAGATAGCCCATTTAATAAGTAGTGTTGAGATGACCATGATGGGTGTTGGGGGAAAAGAAAGAGCTGGATTCCTACCATGCTTCTTAGACCAAAACAAGTACCAGATTAAAGGTTTAAAAAAAAAATACTTGTAAGAGCCTTAAAAATACAACTGAATATTTTTACGATCTTATACTATTGAGGAAAGGAGAGGCTTTCTAAGAATGGCTCATATGTTAGAAATTAGGTACAAAAAAAAAAAAAACCTTTGACTACGTAAAATTTCAAACTTATTTCTCTTTTTTTACTTTTTTTTTTTTTTTAAGATTTTTATTTATTCATTTGACAGAGATCACAAGTAGGCAGAGCAGCAGGCAGAGAGAGAGGAGGAAGCAGGCTCCCTGCTGAGCAGAGAGCCCCATTTGGGACTCCATCCCATGACCCTGGGATCATGACCTGAGCCGAAGGCAGAGGCTTTAACCCACTGAACCACCCAGGCGCCCCTCAAACTTCTTATTGATAAAAACCATCATAATTAAGGCTGAGAGACACATGACAAGGTCACACAGTTGCAACGCAGCTTACAAAGGGTGATTGTTCCCAGTTGGCCATGAGTTACTACAGATCAGCCCCAACAAGAGCTGTTTACAAGATTTTACCATTCTGCCTACCCCCCCACTTCCCCTCTACTTAGCAGAGAAACAGAAACCAACAGACAGGAACTTTCTTAACTTCCCATGCTCTCTCCTCTGCCACCTGCAAACTTACCGGCATCCTTCCCTTCCTTCCTGCTTCCTGTCTCAGAGGATGGGCCAAGACTCTTCTCCGAGCCTGATTTTTTCACCTGCTTCCTTCAGGATCCCCCTCCCTCTCGACTCCCCGGAGACCCGGCTCTTCCCATTGTCCCCTCTTCCTCCTGCAACTCTAGCTGTTTCCTTTTCTTCTGACTGTATTCTCTCAGATCATGCGCCCGCTCAAGCCTTTTTCTTAAAAACAAAACCAGCAAAAACCTTTTCAAATGACCACTCCCTCCCCCTTCCCTTCCTGTCACCCTCCGTCTCCATGAAAAGCTGGTCTTCCCTCATAGTCTCGACCTCCTTGCGTTCCATTTGCTCTTCAGGCTGTTTCTGTGCCCAAAGTTCAAATGAACTTTCTCTGTTGAAATCACTAGTGCCCAACCTGGGTCACATAACCTTTGTTTTATTACTTAGCATGAGAGAAATTAAAAATTAAACACCTTAAAAAAAATGAAACACCTATAACATTTTAAAAATTAGAAGTAAGCTGATACGCTTAACACAGAAACGTGCCATACTGAACAGAAAAAAGGACAAAAAGTCTAAGGTAACTTCATAGGTGGACTTGATCTTGGCACTGAAAGCTATTAGTGGGACGTCCAAAAAGCCTCTTCAGTCTTACGAATTATACCAGGACATGGTCAGTCTTCCAAAAGTGGCTAAAGCCACTGGCCACTTTGAGAATCTTTTCTTACTTCTTTGCAGCATGTAACACCATTGATGACCCTTCCTGAAAATCCCACATTCTTTGGTCTGTTGGATGGTTTTCTCCTGAGTTTCATCCTTCTTTTCCCTTTGAGGACCCTTCTGTCTTTTTCCTTACACCTGGGTGTTACCATGGATTTCATCCTTGGCCATCGTCTCTGACTCCTGTGGTCTCGAACCGTCTCAGCTACTTCCATGGGTTCGCTCATCACCGCACCTCTGTTGCTGACGGCCACACCGGACTTCCAGGCCTGAGCTTCTACTAGCCTCCTGACCATCCACAGCAGGCTTCGACACAGACACCTCAAATTCTGCAGCTCCCCATGGGAGCCTTCCTTTTCGGTTTCTCCTGAGAGGTCTAGAGCAGTTCCAAGGCTTTTTTGTATTGAGAAATCCCATGTTCCAGACTTACTAAGGTCTTTATCATTGTCTGAATATACCTGTACTTAAAAAAAAAAAGGTGGGGGGTTGGGTGGCTCAGTGGATTAAGCCTCTGCCCTCAGCTCAGGTCATGATCTCAGGGTTCTGGGATCGAGTCCCGCATCGGGCTCTCTGCTCGGCAGGGAGCCTGCTTCCTCCTCTCTCTCTCTCTCTGCCTGCCTCTCTGCCTACTTGTGATCTCTCTCTGTCCAATAAAAAAAAAAAAAATCTTAAAAAAAAAGAAGGTTATTTTTAAGATATTTTAGACTTACAGAAGATTTAGAAAAAATAGTACAGAAAATTCGCATATACCCTTCACCTAGCTTCTCCTTATGTTAACATCTTACGTAACTACAGCATATTTATTGAAACTAAATTAACCTTTGTGCAGTACCTGAATTTCACAAGTTCTTCCACTACCATCATTTTTCTGTTTGGGAGTCCAGTCCAGCCTCCCACATGGCACTTCATTGCCCTGGCCCTGGATTCTCCTGTATGTGCTTTCCTTCTCCCAGTACCTTGATAGCTACCATTTCGTCCACAGAATATGCCTTTTCCTGCCTTGCCTGCTGGGTGCGCCTCTTCTTCTCTATGAAAGTCAGGCAGCCCCGTCCCCAGCCCCTGGAACCCAGCCCCTGGAACCCGGTGGCCCTTATCACAGCTTTGTCATGGGTATTCAGGTGCAGGGGTCAGACATTCCATGCCCTCAGGGACAGGGACTGTGTTTATTTCCTGGGTACATTCTTAACACCAAGTTAAAGGACTGACAAATAAGAATTTAATAAACTTTTAATAATATCCTCCAGAATGGCTAATCATACTGAGAGAGTCCCTAAAAGAAGGTGTTATCCTACCACAGCTGTTTAAATCTGGTTGTGATTAACTGGTCAAATACAGTTCCGACTGGACTGTTTAACTTACTGTGTTTTTAAAATTTAACTCCGTACTTTCTGCAGTACAAAAATTACAGACCCCTTAAGGTGATTAACGTATGACGAACTTCCGTACCAGTGTATTTCTGCATAAAACTTAGATGCTCATCGCTTGGTCACACAGTTTGTATTACTGCAGGCACCATGTTTCTGGAACACTGCTTGTGACTGACCATTGCAGCTCTCTGTGACATGTCTAAGACATTGGGTCAACAAGCTGGCCTGGATGTACCATCCATTGCTCTGCCAACTGGTTTTAACCCTGGGCAGAGGAACAGACCGTAAGCTAAGAGGTATCCTCTTAAAGCTCATTGAGACAGCACCACGGCTTCCCAAAGCCTGCATTTAGTTCTTCTCTGAGAGTCTGAGCACATTTCTCCTGTCAGGTCTGATTTCAGTCTCAAGTGTAGTAAAGCAGAGGGCTGGTTCTCAATTCTTCCTCTCTAAATTGTAATAAATTAACTTCACGCCATTTTGAGGTGACTTGCACAGATCCCAGCCCATCCGAGGAAACACAGAATATTGTCCTTTACTGGGGCAATGACATTGTTTTGTTCCTGTAATCTGGTAGTGGCCTCAAGAGGCTATGGTCTTGTTTCTGTCATTCTCATGTCCTCATTGCCTTGTTCCACGTCTGCCCCGGATGTGATGGAAAAAAGTTGTCCTTATGCCCATAGCAGTTGTTGGGCAAGTGTCCCCAGAATGCAAGTACTTTGTGTTTAACCGCTCATCTAGTAGAGGGGTGTAACTGGATCTTGGTTTGGTGACGAGACCACGCCTCACGTGTGTGCACTAGAGCTTTGTGGAAGGCCGGAGCATCACAGGGGTCAGTCTCAGACTCACAGGCCTGCGGACACGCAACCCCGACTCTTCCATATCAGTATTTCCAAGTAACACACAGGCAGTGCTGCACATCGTTTTCCAGCTTCTTTCGGTGACTTAACGGACTCTTAGCTTCAGAGTCGCGGAGTGGGGTTGTTCATTTCCATTTTCTCTCCCCCTTACCCTGCTTCGGAGTTGTACTCCCAGCACAGTCCCTTCTCCAGTCTGGCTGAAGAAGGCCTGAGGGATTTACTGCTGACCCTTCCTTCCTCACCGCCTGGCTTTTGCTAATCATCCGTGCATGGCCTCATAAAAGGCGGGGGAACCTTCTTGGCTTCAGTGTTTGCTGATACCTGCCTCTGCCCTAGAGGCCGACTTTCTGGAACACCACTTCTCTTCAGTGCTCCCCAACCCAGTTTCTCTACAGTTGGTTCTCTTTCATCAGATGAAATGACAGATGATCTCTACCTCACCTGTTAGGTCCCTAAGCTCCAGTGTCGTGCCTTATCTGCTCCTACTTGGCCTTGCTCCCCACTGCATCCAGGGCATGTGACCTTCCTCGTTCCATTCGTGGTTTCAGAATGGAGCCCAGCCGTTCCTTCTGTAGGGCTCATGGGCGGATTGGACACGGAGCCATTTCAGCTTCACAGACCACTCTGAGCTGCCTCCCAGGGTATCTCCCACACACAGACCTTTATTTTAGAGAAGTGAACCTTTTGGGTTTTCTTAGCCTTACCCACCATTCAATATGTTACCTATAAATCAGTAAATGTTTACTGAATTAGAGCAAAACTCAAAACTTGGTTAAAACAACATTTGAAGGAGACACTGTTCTGCAGTAGTTTTGAACACAAACCTGGGTTCAAATCCTGACTCTGACACTTACTAGTAATGTCATGTCGAGCAAATCACACAGCTCCTCAGGTTCCAGAGTCCTGCCTCTTGAGGTTGCTATGAGAATAAGAAAATGCACATAAAGTGCTTTGCAGGGCCTTATGTGGAATAAACCATCCTAAATGGTAATTGCTTGGATTGCTTTTAAAGTCTCCAGTGTTTGTATTATGTGTTAAGGATGCATGCTGGGAACCTCAGAGAACAATAAAAGATGTGCTGTGAGATTTTTCCGTACAATTTCTCAAGGCCACTGCAGTTTTTCAGAAATAGATTAAAACCTCCAAATCTAACCCCATACCTAGCATTATCTCCTTTGACTCCTATTGGACCCCCCCCCTGACACCCACCCACCCACCTAGGGAAAAAAAAAATCAGTGTCAAACTTCTGGCAAATGTTATCATCAAAAGGTTCATTGAAACCCAAGAGTGATTATGTGCTTTTCTTTACTGAGTAGATGGGTAGAATTCTCTTCACCAGCTCTTCCCTGATGAGTACACACACACACACATGCACATGCACATGCACACACACCCAGTATTCTTGGCGGAAGATCTTGAATTAACTTTTGTGTCCTAATATTTATGTTAATGGTTATGTTTACACTTGACTAAGAGTGATAGACTTGAGCTGTGACAATTGTCAAGGTGTCAAACCTCTGACAGACTCGGATGCTGAGGTCTTGATTTCCCAGGCTGGAGGAGAGGTGAGGTAAACCGTTGCTGGTGGCGCTCATGGGGCCACAATGAGTGACCCAGGAGAAGGCAGCCAAGTCTTCTAGTCCCAGTGCTCCCTAAGGACATGACACAGCCATCATGTCTTCAGTCACAGAAGTGGTCAGGCCATGACTACCAGTGGAGCTACATGACTGTAGCAAGCAGAAATGCTAGGAACATGCCAGAAGGGCTCATGAACTAGGCCATTATTTGATGGGTGGGGGAATAAGAGCTCTATCTATAGGAGCAGAATTTCTGTGAACAGATGGAGCATAGCATACTAGGGCCAGCTCCAGCTCCTGAAGAGAAGGCTTGGAAATAGCTGGACAGTATGTCTGTTGTGTCACAGTAAGTGGTGGTTAGACAGATGGAACACAAGTCAGGTGAGGGCCGGCAGACCAGACCGTGTTCCTGATGCCATAGACCAGATCCAGGCAGAAAATGGAGGCAGTGTAGGGTGCTGTGAGTCATGCTATGACTTGGGGTGGTCCAAGGCCTGACACCAAGAGCAAGACGGGAGGGGATAGTGTTCGAGGGTTCCAAAATGTTACTTTGCCTAAGCACTTTTTCTGAAGAAGGCATTTGAAGTGTTCACTTGGCAATGATTCTCTAAACCATATACGTGTCGTTCATGCACTCTGCTGTCTCCATGAAATATCTCCCAATAATAAAAGAAAGCATTTGGAGTTGTAACACTAGAAGAGAATTATAGAGGCTGTTTATCGTGTTTATAGGTACTCTTGTTACAGGGCAGGTGTGCTAGTAAGAACATCTTGTAGTCATCTGATTTTTTTCTCTAAATGTGTTAGGTCTTTCCTAAAGATTTATTATTTAAAATTTAAAAAATACTTTATGAATCACACACAGTATTCTAGAATGCCAAGGGGATTTTGTGCTTAAATTCTTACCTGTTACCAAGATGCTAGCCTTGAGGATATTTAAAGAAATAAAGTTTGTGTGAATTTTAAAACTTACATTCAAAATAACCTGTTATAGTAGTTCTATATCTGTTAAAATATTTTTCAGAACTGTAGTTTAAAGTCACTTTTAAAGATTTTATTTTTATTTATTTATTTGAGAGAGAGAGAGAGAGAGTATGAGAGAGAGCATGAGAGAGGAAATGTCAGAGGGAGAGGCAGGCTCCATGCTGAGCAGGGATCCCAATGCAGAACCCGATCCTGGGACTCCAGGATCATGACCTGAGCCAAAGGCAGTCATTCAACCAACTGAGCCACCCAGGTGCCCCTAAAATCATGTTTATCATTACCAAGAAGTATAGAGTTACTTTACAATAAAAACACAATTCTCTCATTATCTGGGTGTTGTTAACTCTTAATTCTCTAGTATATATCCTTCTAGATATTTTTCTGCATGGATTTTTTTACTCAAATGATATTATAGAGCAGTTTTAGGTTTATAATAAAATTGAGAAGAAGATATAGATTTTTCATTTGCCTTCCTATTCACATGAATAGCCTCTTCCATTATCAACCTCACTCACCAGCATGGTACCTTTTTTTTTTTTTTTTTTTAAAAACCTACATTGACGTATCATAATCACCCAAAGTTCATAGTTTACCTTAAGATTCGCTCTTGATGTAGTACATTCTGTGGGTCAGACAAATGAGTAATGACATATCTCCATTATAATATGACGGTGCCCTAAAAATCCTCTGTGCTCTGCCTATTCATCCCTGCCTCATGGCCTCTAGCAACCACTCATCATTTTACTGTCCCATAGTTTTGCCTTTCCCAGAATGTCCTATAGCTGGAATCATACAGTCTGGAGCTTTCTCAGATTGACTTCTTGTACTTCTTTCACTTTCACTTCTTTCACTCTGTGTGTCTTTTCGTGACTCCAGAGCTCATTTCTGTTTAGCACTGAATAGTGTCCATTTTCGGATGAACCACAGTTTATCCATTTACCTGCTAAAGGACATCTTCGTTACTTCGTAATATTCACATTTTGTACACTACTTTTTCAGTTAATGATTTTCTAATCATTAATGTTTTTAATCTCATCTAGAACTTAAGTCAGTATATAATTTCAAAAACAAAACAAAAACCTCTTTTCAGATTTGATCCAAATCTGGGACCAAATGTCATATTTAGCTTCGGTGCTAGTTCGTCTAGACCAATCTTTTTTTCTTAAGACATTGGACGTGAAGAGACAAAGCCAAGCATCCTGCAAAAAGTGCTGCCTTTAGGATTTTTCTGGATGCTTCCCTGTGGTATTGTTCAGCATATCATTCTGTTCATTGTGTTGACTGTGAAGTGGAAGTGAAAGCTGCTATTGTGCTAGATTCAGTTCAGCATCTGTAGTAAGAATACATTATGGATGCTGTTACGTGCTTTTGCCCTGTCCTGCATCGGTATAATATCAACCTGATCCCCCCCCCAACCATGTACATGTGGTTATATTTGCCCCCTTGCTTCTGGGACGTCATAATCTATGTGTCAGTGCATTGGTGTCATAAGAATGTCCAATTCTTATCTTTTTTTTTTTCAAATAATCTTTACACATAATGTGGGGCTTGAACTCCTGACCCTGAGATCAAGAGTTGGATTCTCTACTAAGTCAACTAGGCATCCCAAATGTCCAATTTTTTTATCCAACGATTTTCCTGCCGATTTTAGCATTCCCAAGTGACAACCTTTAACTAAAGAGTTACATTAGGGATATGAAACTATATAT
Organism: Mustela lutreola; assembly: GCF_030435805.1. Classification (NCBI taxonomy): domain Eukaryota; kingdom Metazoa; phylum Chordata; class Mammalia; order Carnivora; family Mustelidae; genus Mustela; species Mustela lutreola. The sequence goes on along the minus strand of NC_081293.1, from coordinate 165,107,564 downwards.
TCTAAATCTGTAATTCCTTTTACATTTGTTAGCTGGTGTCTTCTGTGAAGTAGGGATTTCTTTCTCATGGTAGGACTCTTAGAGAACCCTGAAAAACAGTTTCCTTTAATTGCCAGTTTTCGAAATAAGGAGGCGTTCAGTAGCAACCTCAGATGAGATGTTGGAAGAATTTAAACATTTTTTTAAAAATGCTGTGGTCACTGCAAATATGATTTCTTGTGTACTTCCTCTGTATTAGGCACTGTGCAAAAGGCTTTATGGAACCTAACTCTTACGACAATATACCGAGATTTTAGAGATAGAAATAGTGATCTTGCATGGCCAGATAATGTGATAGAGCTTCTCCTGGGAGAAGTAGCAAAACTGGGAGAGGGACCCAAGTTGGTCCCAGCCCAAAATCCATGCTTAATTCCTTCTCTCTCTGTCTTTGTTGTATTTTACTTAAAAGCCAAATTCTATTTGTAATCCTGTGTGGAATGTTTCCCAGTTCATAAACAGTAGAAATGGAAATGATGCTTAGTAATTTTCATGAGGTCTCTTATCCCTCCCTTTTATATTTTGTTTTTAATATTTTTAACAGTGTGAAGAAAACACAAATCTTCAGGATACTACCCGCTACCTCAAACTTCCCTTTTCCAAGGGCATCCTTCTTGGAAATAATCATCAAGCCATTAAGGCCACAAAGGAGTCTTTTTGGATAACATCTTTTCTCTGTTCCACAAAACTCACACAAAATGGTAACGTATAATGCTGTTTTATTTGAAAGCCCTTGTACTTAATCACTCCTGTGAACTTTGGTAGACACGTTTAATAAACACCAGTGTTATATTTAAGAACTTTGCACTAGAAAAATTGTTGATCCTTCTGTGTGTGATCTCCAGTGAAATGGAAACCTTTGCGACCCAATGGTCTGTTAATGCATCTAATTTAAAGATTTCAAAATCATCCCAGTATTGAAACCCAAGTGCACAATGCTTCAAAACCCAGCCGCTTTTTAAAAAGAGGAAGAGGGAGAGACAAAGAATACGACCATTTAATCTCTCTTGTTTTATAGCTCCATAAACAGTGCTAATTATAGGCTTTGGAATAAGGCTGTTTTTCGTTTAATTAGCTGGATATTGCTTTTCTATTCTACCATACTTTTTATGTCAGTGATTGTTTACCAAGTTATGATTAATAAAATAGGCTCTTCTCCTTGGAAAACCGTCATGAAAACATCATCTGTAATGAAGGAAGGAAATGAAATATTTTTTAATTCTTCATGGTTGCCATATAAGGCTTCTGGCTAGTGTTCTGAATGCCATATTAATAAGTCAGATTCATTATGTTGAGAATCACTTCATAATAAGGTATTGAATCTCATAAAGTGTTCCTGTGCCTAAACATCGGTACGTGCGATTAGTTCTTTCTGCTGTCACAGAACAGCATTTGTAGAAGGAAACATATTTCTTCTCTTAGTACATGGCATCAGAAAAGAAGTAAAATGTCACATTATACTATTAACCTCTTTTAAGCTACCTTTCAGTTTCTCTTGCAGTGCTGCTATATATATGTAGAACTTTGGCAATGACCCTTTCACATTTCGTTGTTGGTTTGTTTCTCCCCTTCCAAAATTATTTTTGGAGAAATAGTTTTCAAAATCAACTGCATATTTTTAATACATTTGGTTGAAGGTAGCCATCACCAAGTTAAGAAACATCAAGAGTTTATACGTATTCAGTGATGAATGATTTTACTTAAATAAAAACTTCACTGACAGAACCGGATATAGTTTATAAAGCCTTTACCCCACCTCAGGTGTTATTTTTTATGGAGCCAATCATCCCTACAGAGATTATGAAGATAAGAAAATCAACCTGCTGTTGACTCCTTCAGACAGAAATTGTACTTATTCTGTGTGGATTGGTTGTATGTCTGTTACAGAGCCTAGGTTCACATTTAACCAGTTGCCTCTGGTAGAATAATTTCAGGTTGTATTAGTTACCTCCTGCTGTAGGAATAATTACTGTAAACTTACTGGCTTAAAACAACAAACATGTATCATTGAACAGTTTGGGAGTTTTCACTGAACTAAAATCAGGATGTCAGTGAACCTACATTTGTCCTGAAAGCTCTAGGGAAGAACCCGTGGCTTTACCTTTTTTAGCTTCCAATGGGGCCACCTGCGTTCCTTGGCTCACGGCCTCTCCTACGTCTTCAGAGCCAGCAGTGTAGCACCTTGACATGGCTATGACCATCTTCTGGTCTTAAGGATCTTTGTGATTACTTTGGGCCCACTAGCTATTCCATGATAGTCGCCCATGTTTTAAGACCTTTAACTTATCACATCTGTGAAATCTCTTTTGTCGTAAAAGGTAAACATATTCACAGGTACCAGAGATTAGGACATCGACATCTATGGGGCCGCTGTTCTGCCGACCACACAGATAATCCTAGCAATAGCTTATCTCCCATCAAAGTATTTGGCCAACTTAACCTTTTCTTGTTCTCGGGTTTAGGTTGGTAGACAGAATTGTGTACATAAAACAGAACCAAATCCTAAAACTTAGAAGTTGCTGCTTTGTAAAAGTGGAGAACATTTTCAGGTAGATATGGGTAAATAAACATACTTAGAAGTCATTATATTAAATATCTCACTATATGAAGGACAATGTTTGTCTCCTTTTTGGACACTGATAAGTGCTTAATTATCATTTGGGTTTGTTTAACCTTGTCAGTGTAACACAGCTGGGAATGAACCAGGCGATAAATACTGTGTTTCAAAGAGATGAGACGGAGGAAGGAAGTCAGTTGATCTTTCTGGAATTTATATGCTAAACACACGTTTCTGTGTAGAAGTAATCCAGTTCCAAATTGGAGTTAAATTGCTTTGTATTCGTTTTACTCAAATTGGAAAATAGACAAATCCCATTTCCATTACAATTGGGCATTTAGCAAGTGATCCAGTCTCTAGAAATAGTTTCTAACAGCAGATTTGCATTTCACGATCCCTAAAGTGAATCTCTGCACCCATTCTGCACTCCAGTATTGTTCAGGGCTAGTGTTCCAAGGCCGGAGTACCCTGCCGGACATCAGGGACAGCCAGATCAAGGAGATACTTTAAGCTTCTTGAAAGTAGGGATCAGAGAATAAATGGTTTTGCTTATTTGTTTTCTTCCTTGGGCTGTTAAACACAACTTTTAAAAAGGTTTAAAAACAGTGCTTAAATTTAGCTTGACAGTTAATTGTACAGTTGCTGACTTGCCCACATCCCCTTCTCCCCGAAATAATGGGTGGTTCATTCAGTCTCTTCCTGAGAGTGTGATTTAAAAGTAAAAAAAAAAAAAAAAGTAGGGATTATGTCATCCACCTATTTTCTAGCTCTTGGTAGGTCAAACCTACAGTATACTCTTAAATGCTTTTTGAATGGAATGCTTAAAATTTGCATTTTCAGCAATAGGCCATAGCTCCTAATTTGCAACTTACCTATCTTCAGACAGCAAAATAGAGACCTAGGCGATGACAGTTCTGACTTAATTCTGAGCACTTTGTACACATGATTAATTACACCCAGAGGAACATACGGCTTTACTCTTCCTTTCCTCCATTATGAGCACTCAAGAGATTCATCAGACTTTTCCTGGGAAAGGTCCACAGCCCCACCTCAATCTGATTGTCTGGACCACCGTCCTCTCTTCTCCAGCTCTCCTGAGGACAGTGCTGTTCCTGGTTTCCCACCGCTGCCTCTGGGCTGCCACCTCCTTCGTCTGCACACACTCCTCACACTGGGCTAGTAGGCCCTGGACACCTTGCCCTGAGGGGCAGGAAAGAGAGGAGGGAGACTGAATGAGAGCTGGAGTGGAGGTGGAGTGGGAAGTGAGGAGTAAGTGGCAAGGGTCATGCGCTGTGGAACTGTGAGAGAAGATGCCTGGGCAGGAAGGCATCATGCGGTAGGATGCAGGAAGTAAGAAGAATGTGGGAGGGAGGCCGCAATCAGACGGGAGAAGAATGTGGTGCTCCCTCTGACGTGGCAGGTCTCCCTCTGTGGAAATACCTACTCTTCTACATGTAACCAGTCATTTTTAAAAAGGTTCCAATCCTACCTCCACGATGTCTGAGTTAGTCATGAATATTAAACACTTGCAGGTTTTTCTGCTATGGAAAATACCAGAAATTTCTCTTTACAAGTCATTATTTTTCAAATTCCCTCATTTTTTCTAATTCTAAACCATCCTCTTATCCCTGTTTGATGTAGATAAATATTTCCTTTTAAGACTAAATTTCTCACTATTAAGTCCTTTGTGAAGTTTTTCTCTTTGAATCTGGCTGAGGTGAAGGTTGCCTCTCTCTCCTCCGAAGATTCTTACACTTTTTCTCATCTCTCTTCACCACAGCATCTTTCTTTTTCATCACAACTACTTCTTCCTCAATTTCGTATTTTTGATTTCTTCAGATTTTCGTTACCATGTTGGTCTTTCTGTCTTTAAGCAAGTCCCATTGGGGTTTCTCCTGAAATGCTTTTAAGTGGAGTTCACACCATTAAGCCTGGGAGGGCCTTCTTGACTTCTTTCTTGGTTGTTCTATTCTTCCAGCCCCACTGAGCCCGGGAAGCCAGCTCCGCCAGGTTCCCTTGCTCTGTGAGCTCCTGCACATACACAAGCCTTGTCGGTTCTTACCTGCTGTCATTGGCTCCAGACGCCACTGTCTCCATGCTCGCTCTGGATACTAGTGAAGCTGGCCACTATGTTCAGGAGCCTTCCTAACTTTTGCCCAGAAAAGCCGAGGGAAGGATTTTTTCCCTCACCAGAAGAGGTTCTCTGAGGACCCGCGTAGACGCGGGCCCATGTCTTGTCAGTTTTGGAAGGGAAGGAAAAGGAAGACATGGGCCCTGCACCTGCCCAGAATCTGGGCTGGAAGATGACCATGATGTCCAAAAACTGGCCCTCTCAAGTCCTCGGGCTTCCTAGATGACCCAGCAGTTGACCAGACTTGTCATCCTTGTGCAGGGGACCTTCTTGTCCTGCCAAGTTCGGGTCACATTGTCAAGAAGACCTCCATTGCCAGGTAGAATTGGTTGCTGGGCAGAGTGCTAGTGCTGGGGGCACAAGTATGGATAAAGCAGGTTTCTGACCCTCAAGAAGCTCCCACTTTGGCAGAAAAGGATTCAACAAATATTTATCAACTGCCAGCTATCTGCCTGCTCTGTACCCATGCATGTTGGCTTTTTCTTTCTTGGAGTTTACAATCTAGTAGGCACAAAGACAACTGAAATAGTGAGGTCAGCGCCACTGTGAGGTGAGAGCACGAAGCAGCGATAGTTAGCTCAGTCCAGAGGTTTCGGGAAAGAAGGGTTCCTGGATGAAGCAACAGCTAATCTGGGAACTGAAGGATAAGTAGGAGTTTGTAAATCAAGAGCACTGGGAAGAGAGAAATAATTAGAATACACTGTAATACAATAAATGCCATCTTAGAGAGCTAGTCATGGTCTGGGGGAACCTGAAACTTGGATGACCAGGAGGGTTAGGCAACATGTATAGGACTCAAGCTTTTACCACTGAAACACTTTCATGTGAGAGACAATTCTCTGCTAAGGTGATTAACCTTCTTTTTCTCGTTGGAAAGGTGATATGCTTGATCTCTTGAAATGGAGAACCCACCCAGACAAGATCACAGGCTGTCTCTCTAAAATAAAAGAAATCGATGGCTCAGAGATAGTAAAGGTATATGGTGTTTCGTTATCTCTCTCTTGGGAAATTCATGGAATAAAGAATATTTGGAGGGGAAGGGCAGATGATATTTTCTTTATTAATTTATTTCTTTATCTTACAGTTTCTGCAAGATACACTGGATACATTATTTGGAATTTTAGATGAAAATTCCCAAAAATATGGGTCTAAAGTATTTGATTCTTTGGTGAGTTTAAATTCACTTCAATTATATCCTAACAATTTTGTCTCTTGGTCTTGACTTTCATAAGGCTCTTTCTGAAATGTGCACTGAATAGCATAAGTCATTTAAAAAGAACCCTCCCCCCCACAAAAAAAAAAAACAAAAAAACATAATTTGCATTTGGTTTTATAAACCTCAAATTTCTTTTTAGGTTCACATAATAAATTTGCTGCAAGATAGCAAATTCCATCATTTTAAACCTGTAATGGACACTTATATTGAGAGTCACTTTGCTGGGGCACTTGCATACAGGTAAGGCCTTTATCTTGTAATTGGTTTAGAAGCAGTTCCTTTTGAGCCTTTCCACGCAGAACCAGCAATATAGGAAAATTTAAAAGGGAGCGTAGGGAGAAATGAACCACAACAACTGAAGTGTCTCTTGAGTCAGTCTCTTCCTTTCTCACACATCTTTTTTTAATGGCTGCAACTTACTTTGATTAAAAGGACCTGGAAAAAAAAAAAAAAAAAAAGCCTTTCTGAATTCTATTCCTAAAACTTAAACTATAAAATGTTTTCTTCTTGTCTCCATTTCATGTGGTATTCTTTCGTCTGAATGCCTGGTTATTTCAGCCTGGCTGCCAAGAACCCCAATTAACCGCCACATTCCTTGCTTACTCTAGAAGTCTTTAAGAAAGAGATGTGAAAGGAAAACAGCCTTGGTCATCGTATCTTTTTAAATCCCTTCATTCATTTATCTGTTAATATTTACTGAGTTCCTACTGCCTGCCTAATGCATGCTGATTCATGTGAAGCCATTAAGCAGGTGAGCTGTGGTCTTGACCCTTTGATAGGAGCTGCCATTTTCACAGCTCATCCCTTCCTATTAGCTCAGATTATTCTGCAGGCAAGGCTAAAGTGAATGAATAATGACAAGCTGTAGCTCTTACCTGCCTCCCTACAACCCAGTTGATACTTGCCAGAAGGTAACAGCGTCTCTCTTTCTCTGCTATGTATAACATCTTTCTGGTCTTTCACCCTGCTTAAATACAACCCTGGAATGTTCCCCAAAGTTCTTTCTCTCTGTTCTAACACTGCCATCGCTATTCTGGTATTTTTACCTTATACTTGAAGCACCAAGACCAAGTACATGCATAATCATTTATTCCCAGAAGTGTGGTTAAAAAAAAGATGGAATCATGTTTTTGCCCTTTGCCCCCCATCATGTGATATCTAAAAGATAAATAATCAAATAAGCATTTGATCCTGTTACGTTGGGTATTGCCTCTTTTTTTTTTTTTAAAGATTTTATTTATTTATTTGAGAGAGAGACAGTGAGAGAGAACATGAGCGAGGAGAAGGTCAGAGGGAGAAGCAGACTCCCCGTGTAGCTGGGAGCCCGATGCGGGACTCCGTCCTGGGACTCCAGGATCATGACCTGAGCTGAATGCAGTCGTCCAACCAACTGAGCCACCCAGGCGCCCTGGGTATTGCCTCTTAAGGCATGTGAAGATTTAATACTCCAACATTTCAATGAATGGCGTATCATCATGATTTTTACAGAGAGTGAAATATAATATCAGGGATAGTTAGAAACATCGGCCTGACTCTGCCACTCGGCCTAACTTTTGGGGCCCTAGTAACATCTCACCACTTGTGACTGAAATTTTCAGTGGAAGCTGGAGAGGAAGGGTGTAATTTCTAACACTTCATGTTGGCCAGGAGAGCAGGATAATCATTCCTAACAAGACAGATAAGGCCTACGGAATCTTCTCGGGCTATGGGTGGTCAGAAACTCACTGACATTTATATCTTCAAAATAACATTCCTGGCAGCACCTGCCTTGTGATACATCCATGCGTTCTTCCCTGACTGAGAGAAAAGAGGAACATTGTTAAAAATTGCTCTGTTTCCTAGAAACCAAGAACAGAACAAAGGTAAAGGTAGCAAGACTGCAATCTTAAGAATTATTGGTGTTTTTTTTTTTTTTTTTAATTCCAATTTTGTTCCTTATAAGAAAAAACAAACTTGGCTGTTTTGGAAGTTCTCTTACTAAGGCACTCTGATGAGAAGACTTGTTCTTCCCACGGGTCCGAGAATTGGCTAGATCAGTCCATGGGCATGTGATGTGGAGAAGGGAGTTGTTGCCTTATCCTTCCCCACACCCGCTTTGGCCTCCAACTGAGCATTTCATCCAGCTGTTTACATGGTCACTGGGGAAGAAATCCCAATTATCAGTTATCCAAGATGGACGGTCAGACTTCCAGGCCCTTTCTTGGCCAGAGTCCTTTTCTCTGGTGTTTGTGTTTATCCATTGGGAAGCTTTGCCAGAAACAGCAGGGTCAATGGGACATGGCCATATCCAGGAGAATCTCAATGGGAGGAAGTATTTCTCTGTTCAGCTTCAGAGAGGGGTAGTGATGTTGGTGTGCACATTCCTCATATCATGAGATGAAGTGGTCTGACAGAACGCTGTGAGGACTTGGGAAAAGAAGCCTCCTCATGATCAAAATGTTGGATTTTTGGCTTTCAGCTGAGAACTCGACCAAGTCCACCTTCTGTCTCTCTTCCCCTGTGTTTCAGAGATCTCATCAAAGTCCTCAAGTGGTACGTGGACAGGATAACGGAAGCGGAACGGCAAGAGCACATCCAGGAGGTGTTGAAGGTAAAGACACGCCGGTGATAGCAGATAATGTTATCAAACAGAGCTGTTGCATGGTGACGCCTAAACTAATTGCTTTCCTCTACACAGACAGTAATTGGCGATGATATAGTACTGGCATTCCAATTCAAGGATGTTAATCAGTTTATGCTCCTCCAGAGCTGATGAAATTTGAAAGAAGCTTTGCCAGGCTCACCCACTGAAACTGCTTGGGATTGAATCCTTGTACCTCTGAGCTCCAGAACCCTTGGAGTGAAGTCTAGGGTTGGCAGGAGTGGAGGTCTTAGGACTGAAGACCACGGATGGGCAGTTCAGCTTGCAGTTTCCTGGCTCTTGCCTTCAACACCCTGACAGAGGCCGTTTGAGAACAATTTGTCTGACATTTTGAGAGAGAATAGGGTGGCTTGAAGACCTGAGGTTTTACTGGGTCTCAGGGTTTAATGCTGCCCACATGTCTGGTCCCTTAGTGCTCTGATGGAGATGCTAACACTCCATGTGCAAATGTGTTCATGAGGAACGGAGGTTCTCAAAGGAATTGTCCAGTAGCAGGTCTGAGAGTCCTCTCATGTCCTGTCGTTGAGTGCCACTCCGTTTGATGTCAATAGACAATACGATGACAGGTATGCACTTTGTAAAGCAAGTAATTTCCTAATTATAAATTTATCACGTTGGTCTGATGGAAGGTAAAATGCTAAGTGGCAAGAGGACCTGCCAGGAAAGCACAGTAATTGTTGAGAAGCAAACAGGTATCTCTCTGTTAACTACATTTTATTTTATTTTATTTTTAAGATTTTATTCATTTATTTGACAGAGAGAGATCACAAGTAGGCAGAGAGGCAGGCAGAGCGAGAGAGAGAGAGGAGGAAGCAGGCCCCCTGCCGAGCATTGAGCCCAACGTGGGGCTTGATCCCAGGACCCTGAGATCATGACCTGAGCTGAAGGCAGAGGCTTAACCCACTGAGCCACCCAGGCGCCCCTGTTAACTACATTTTAAAAACCACCTGACGATTGAAAGCATCTCAGGCTCCTACTTCTTGAGAATTAGAAAGAATTTTCAAATTAGCTATACATTTTCTCTGATTAGCATCAGAGAAAAATGGCACTTCCCCCACAAGTAAATTCTGTTCAAAAACCTCCCGTGGATCTTAGTGTTTAAATCAATAATTTAAATTTCTGATGTTGTCCCATGGTTTTTATGCTGTGTCATTGTTAAATCCTCTTGCTTTCCTTTGAGACTAATTTTTTAAAATATTTCACTTTCAGGCACAAGAGTATATATTTAAGTACATAGTGCAGTCTCGAAGGCTCTTTTCCCTCGCCACCGGTGGACAAAACGAAGAGGAATTTCGCTGCTGCATTCAGGAGCTCCTTATGTCCGTCCGTTTCTTCCTTTCTCAAGAAAGCAAAGGGTCGGGAGCCTTATCTCAATCACAGGTAATGTTTTTTCATCTCTACTTGGGAAAGCAAAAACGAGTCCCATTTATTCGTGTTTACATAGCAGCGGGATGTTTTCCTCATGAGCAATCCATCTCTCCTGTTGATATACGGAGTGCGAGCAACTTTGCAGATTTTAAAAAGGTCCCCTAGCTTCCGAGCAGCAGCACAGCAGAAGTTAGGTTGCCTTTCCTCCAGCTGCTCTCACTGTTTGTGGGGAGACTGTTGGTCTGCAGCAGCCTGGATTTCAGTTCCCAAAACAAGAGCTGGTGTGTGGACACGGCGTCACCATCCGCCTTGAGGAAGGAAGCTTCCTGGAGCCGACTTGTTACCGTTCTTTACCCCAAGCCTTGCACCGCATTTTAATCTGTCCACTTGAGACTCACTGTATGGGACTTGGCTAAAGTGGCATGTTGTTTTGTTTTATATATCTTGACCCTAAACGTCCTGGCTATGATCTTACTTGACCAGTGCTGGGCCGCTGTTGCCAAATGCTATTACTTGGAGAAGCTCCACGGGTTTTGTTTAAGGACAGGGTTTATCCACTTTCCAAGTAGCATGGCTTTGAACGCGTGCTGAGCAATCATTCTCAATACCTTACTCTACATTTTCTTAATCCTTCTGATACACTTTTAGTTCTAAAGACTTGGTTAAAAACCTCTCAGATGGAGAAGCAGCCTCTTTGCTGCCATCCCCTGGAGACTAGAGATTTATCATCACTGAGAATTAGCAGGGGAAATGGGAGATTAGAAGACAAAACTAACTAGATCCCTTGGAATAACATGTTAACTTGTGCCATTTGACATTTGGAAAGCATTACGTGTAATGGGGAAAAACCAGAAATGTACCAACCCTCTAACGACAGTGCTGTGCTTTTTTCTGACTTGTGGTGCCTGTTCTGGTTGGTCTCTTCTTTATACACATGAACTAATTCTTACACATGGGCAAGGATACAGTACAGGCCCTTTTAATGACATTTTGACCTCTGTTGCCAATAGCACAATCCCCACGCTTGAGGAACTTGCCAGATACCTCAAAGTCAACTTGCCCACTAGCCAAACATGACTTTCAGCAGTTGATACTTAAAAAAGATAATCCAACAAGCTAATCAAGTATTCCTTTAGATCAGAAGTCTCAGAAACTCACTACTTTGATGAAAGCTACTGTAGTTGAGATTTTTTTATCTTAAACCTTTACTGGTTAATAGGGACAAAACTTTTTAAATTCACATCTGAAAAAATACTCTCTTACTTTTAAGAGTAAGTTGAAGTCATGGTTTTTCAGTGACACGCCTTCCTAGGGACTCAAGAGGTCTTTTCCCTTCTATAAAGTTAGGGAAATAATCTTTTTCCTTCGTTATGTTTCCACTGTGTCTTAGCAGTTGCCCTGAGATGACCCAGGCACATGTGATGTGATCATTTTCTTTTAGGCTGATGCTAAGAGAATTCATAGAAAATGACGAAGTGGTTAGTTTTCTTTATTAAGCAAAGAGGACTGTGTCCTCCCTCTGTGTTTTGGGAGAAAGGGAATACTCTAGAGCTTTTTTTTATTCCAAGTGCCCTTTTGACCTCACACCTTCATGGCTCTCTTTTCGGAGATTTTCTACTGCTGCGTGACAAGTAACCAAGTGCTTAATGGCTTTAAATAACATCCACTTAGTCACAATTCTGTAGATAAGAAGGGTTAATTGGATTTTTTATTTACGGTCTCCTATAGCCAAAATCAAGGTGTTGGCCTCGATGGCTTCTTCAGAGATTCTGGGGAAGAATTTACTTTCAGAATCTCCCAAGTGTTTATAAGAATGAGATTCCTATTTCCTTGCGGCTTATCAGCAAGGGGTTGGAGGAGAGGAGGGGTGTTCTCAGCTCCTAGAGCCCATTTGCATTCCTTGGCTTGTGGCCCCTCCATCCTCAAAACCAGCAACAGTATGTCCAATCCTTCTCATGCTTCAGATCTCTCTGAATCCTCCCACCATGAGCTAGAGAAAACTTCTGCTTTAAAGGATCAGGGTCATGTCATTAGGTCAGGCCCATATGGACAATCTACATATATTTTTTTAAAGATTTTATTTATTTATTTGACAGAGAGAGATCACAAGCAGGCAGAGAGGCAGGCAGAAAGAGGGGGGAAACAGGCTCCCCACCGAGCAGAGAGCCCAATGCAGGGCTCCATCCCAGGGCCCCATGGCCATGACCCAAACAGAAGGCAGAGGCTCAACCCACTGAGCCACCCAGGTGCCCCAAATTTCCATATTTTTTAAGAACAGCTCATTAGTAACCTTCATTAAACCGGCAAAATCCTTTTTTTCCATGTAACATAACTTAATCACAGGGACAATACTGAGGAGAAAAGATCTTGGGGTCATCTTAGGATTCTGCATGTCCAGAGCGAGAGATATCCACTGGTCTGAGTCCAAAACCCAGTTTCCTTGCTCTCTTTTATATTTTTTCATTGTGGGCTCTGACCCAGGGCAAATGTTGTCTTCTGGAGGCAGAGCAGCCATCCCAGAAAGCCTTCCTGTTCGATCAATTTATAGCACCCCACAGATCAGGCCATCCTCACCCCTCCGGCATGCTCATTTAGTCTTCCTGCCCTAACCCTGGCTCACTAATGACTCTGTCTCTGGGAGCCCGGCCCCAACAGGACTGCCATCCCAGTCAGGGGTTGGAGCTGTGGCTCTTGGTTTCCCCCTTCCACGGACAGATCCCTTCCCTGGATCCCTAAGAGCAGAAGAGGAATGTACCACCCTGCCCCAAATTCCTAATAATTATCTTTCTCTATTTGTCTTGGCTACCAAGAAGGTCAAAATAAAATTGGGCTTTTCTTCCTATTTGCAATAAAAATCCTTAGCTTAGATATCTTGATACAACTATCTTTCTGTCCTTATCACAAGGTGCTTGTGCCTGTATACTTTTTAATACACATATCTTCACTGCAGTCACATTCAGATCCGTTTTTGAAGTAAAGAGCTATAAATAAAGAAGTAACATAAATGAAAAGATTCCTGAGGAATATCAATGTAGTTGACTTTTCAGTAATCAGAAGGCTGGGCTCATTTGATTGTATCTTATTTCTTTAACTTCATCTGTATGACTCAGCTCTTTGTAGAGCGAAATGAAGGTTATATAAATATAGTCTTTAACAGAGAATACCAAGTTATTAATTTTAAATGCATCCGAGTAAACCTCTACTGTTTAAGAGTCAAGGAGAACGTAGCCGTTGACTGCAGCCCCTGAAGCATTTTGATGGTTCTGGCGTCAAAAACGGGTCTTGGCTCTTGCAAATATTTCTGCTGCTGCTGTACAGATAAATGCCAAAACCCATGAATTTGAGTTTGACTCTGTATTTGAATCATCAGCACATGTAGACTCGACCTACTTTTTGCTGGTGTCAGATCTCATCGGTAAGCCAGCTAACACTTGAATATTAGCATATTAGAAACATGTGCCTCCTTCCCCCTGGCTTGATAGACCGGAGGCTGGTTGACGCTTCCTTCCATTGCTCTCCTTCTGTGGAATTCAAAAGACAGGGTTTGTTTTGATGTACCATCCTAGCCCAATTTGTGTCCCTTAGGATTTGATACTAGCACTTTTTTTCCCTGAAAAAGTGGTTAGCAAGCTTCTTCACTTACATAAAGAATATTATTCCTAGTACACACAGTTCTGGGGTTGTAGTAAATCTCAAAGCAACCTAAAGGTTTGTTATAGTGAACTTTTGATCTTACAGGTGATAAAACTGAAACCCAAGGAGCTAAAGTGACTTGTCCAAGGTCACAGAGTTGATTAGAGGCCAAGCCAGTAGTACATAAAATCTAGGTCTTCTGGTTCTCTTTTTTTTTTTTTTTCTTTAACCATAAGTTCAGTGCTTTCGGGAATCAACATGTTTGGTTTCTTCAAGGTAAATGAGATTTAGATGAGCACTTGAGAAACCTCTAAAAAGAAAGGAAATATAAGTGATGGCCTTCCCGGCCATGGTTGAGCATTCTTTCTATTTGATCATGCTGCATTTTGCTGATTTTGTGCGATTTTTTGCCAATCCTTTTGCTAATGTCAGTGATTTTCCAGAATTTCCCAGTTTTATTATATGGCACCCTTGCACATTTTAAAACATGGCTTTTTTTGTTTTTTTTTTTTAATTGCAGCCTTTTACTTTTAGGTACTGGATCCATCTTACTTCATTTTTTTAATCATTCAAAATTATTTGTCACAGTCTTAAACTCATTGACATTTTACAGCAAATTTCTTGGGGCATATCTTGGAGTTGATTTAAATCTCTTCCTTTCAAGGCTGTGTTTCTGAGCTCCTTCCCAGCTGTGTACTCTGAGCTGCTGAAACTCTTTGATGTCAGGGAAGTGGCCAACTTGGTACAGGACACCCTGGGCAGTCTGCCGACCATCGTGCATGTGGATGACTCCCTACAGGCCGTGAAGCTGCAGTGCATCGGCAAAACCGTGGAGAGCCAGCTGTATACCAATCCAGGTAAGGTGGTGAGTCTCGTGAATGAAACATGTTCTGAAAAGCCATTGCTTACCCCTGGTAATCATAGGTCAGCAGAAGCAATTAGAAAGAGGAAGCAGAAAATTCCTTTCTCAAAAGCATTGTGTGTTTGGATAGCAGAATAAATGTATTAAGTGGCCAAATATAGCAGCATGGCTGTCAAAGCTTTATTTCTAGAAAGAATGAAAACCCTGATTGAATTGATTCTGATCATAAACTGGTGGTGATGTCAGGCATGCTTATTTTCTTGTTACAGGTTTTATTTTATTTTATTTTTTTTTAAGATTTTATTTACTGGGGCACCTGGGTGGCTCAGCTGTTAAGCGTCAGCCTTCGGCTCAGGTCATGATCCCAGGGTCCTAGGATCGAGCCCCACATTGGGCTCCCTGCTCAGCAAGGAAGCCTGCTTCTCCCTCTCTCTCTCCCCAGCTTGTGTTTCCTTTCTCTCTCTCTCTCTCTCTCTCTAATAAATAAAATCTTTTTAAAAACAAGATTTTTATTTATTTATTGGAGAAAGGGTATAGTGAGAAAGAGCACGAGCAGAGGTGAGGGGCAGAGGGAAAAGCAGACTCCCCCTCTGAGCAGGGACCCTTTCAGAGCTCAATCCCAGGACCTTGGCATCATGACCTGAGCCAGAGGCAGACATTCAACCAACTGAGCCACCTCGATTTTATTTTTTTTATTCAACAGAGTTTAACCTTTTCTTTCAGAGAGGCTTACAGGGACCTGATATGATCCTTATTTGTCTCTTTGTTCTTAAAATGTTTCCATCGATTTGTGTTCTGAAACTGAGTGAAAGTTTTGATGTATTGTCATTTTTAATTTTATTTTATTTATTTATTTTTAAGATTTTATTTATCCATTTTACAGAGAGAGATCACAAGTAGGCAGAGAGGCAGGCAGAGAGAAGGAGGAAGCAGGCTCCCTGCTGAGCAGAGAGCCCGATGCGGGACTCGATCCCAGGACCCTGGGATCATGACCTGAGCCGAAGGCAGTGGCTTAACCCACTGAGCCACCCAGGCGCCCTCAATTTTTATTTTATACTAGTACATGACCAGTTACTGAATTGGTTTTGTCATAATACCTGTTATTAAATCCCACTGCCTTTTTCTTCTAGTTTTTCTTGAAATAAAATATTAGCCTCATTTTCTAGCTTATTTTAAGAAGTTTCTATCACTCTCACTAAATAAACTTCTAAAAATTGACTCTCTTGAGAATTCTCTTTCCACATGAATGCATATGTGTGTATATTTTTGAAATAAGGTTTTAAATATAATTTTAAAAAAGCTTTTTTTATATTATTTTATTGTAAAACATTTTAAACATACAGACAAGAATGGGGTGTAAGATAGTAAATCATTAATAAATCTCAGTAGTATCGGGTATTTGCTTTAGATCTTTAAGAAATCAGTTACTAGAGATATTTAGGCTCTCCTGCATTTACTGACTTACTTCAGAGAAATTCCCACTATCAGAGATTGCTGTTTGTATTTTCTCTGCCTTTATTACAAATCTATAAAAATATATCTTTTTCTTATCTTTTCAAATATTTTTCATCTTTAATCTTTGTATGATGACATTATGTTGTATGTCATTCCATAGAGTGCTTATTTTTGACTAATAGACTTTTCTATTTATCCAAGCTGTGAGATACATCTCTAGTTCATCCTTTCATTCTTTTTTTTTTTTTTTTAATGGATGATATTCCATTCTGAATGAATTTATCTTGGTTAATTTATTTTTTCTCCTATAGATGGACTATTTGTTTCTGTGGGTTTTTTTTCACCCTGAGATTATATTTCAGGAAATAAAAGAAATTTCAAACCTTCTAATTTTTCCCGAGGGAAACATCTCCTCTTGGAGAAAAGCTGTTTCTTGCAGTAGTTTTGTGAACTCTGCTCCTCAGAGGCATAGGAGTTCTTCTTCAGTGATCAGGGCCTCCCCCAGGATTAGGAGGCAGGGGTGCAAAGTATAGGGGATAGAGGTCCAGACCAGGTACTTGGTGTTAGTTTTCTATTGGTACTGTAACGGCTACTACAAACGTAATGGTTTAAAACAACATAAACTTTGTATCTTACATTTCTGCAGGGAAAAATCCAAAATCCTTCTCCCTGGGCAAAAATGAAGGGGATTAAGGTGTCCGCAGAGCTGTATTCCTTTGTGGAGGGTCTAGGAAGGATCTGTTTTCTTGCCTTATATAGTTTGTAGGGGCCACCTGCATTCCTTAGCTTTTGGCCCCTTCCTCTGTCTTCAAAGCCTGCAGTGAAGCATCACAAGATCTCTCTCTGACTCTGACTCTCTGAAGTCTCTGCTCAAAGACAGGCAGAAAGAGCAAATTCTCCATTTTGTCTCCTTTGGTTCTATTCAGGCCTTGAGTGCATTGGATGAGACCCACCCATGCTGAGGAGGGCAACCTGCTTTACTCGAGCTTCCAATTCCAATGTGAATCTCATCCAGATATGCACTCACAGACATGCCCAGGATAATGTTTAAACATTTTCACTGTCTCCTCACAATTCTACTCTTCCTGTTTCCTGAGGGCCACGAAAGGGTCTAAATTTTGGAGAAGACCAATTTGGCAGTGGCAGAAGGAGCTGACCTGAGGTATAGAGATTGAGGAGGAAGCATCACCAAAAATCATAGTTGAGCCTAAGTTTTATCTGTTTGAAAATACATGTAAACATCAAGGCCCAAATTTAAACTGTTTCCTTATCTTTTTTTTTTCCCTAAACTTTTCAATACTGATTGGCATGTGCAAGCACACTACTGAGGAACAGTTGAAAGCCATGTCTTCTCATTTCTTACACTTCATCATCCACACTGGTGCTGATGTTCAGGGGAAACCGGGCCTGGGATGTGTGTCTTGGTTTCATTTCCATGAACAGCTGCACTCCTTGCCGTGGAGGATTGCGAGTAGGGGCATTCCCCTGGCGGCTTGGGCGAGGACCTGCAGAGGGAGTCACTGTAGGCCAGACCCAGAGAGTGTGTGTGTCCTGTTGTCTTCCCGTTTTAGCTGCATTGATACATGAAGACACAGAGCTCTCTGTTTCAGCTGCCCCTCGTATCCAGTGGACTCGTGCTGTCATTCATTCATTCAGCAAATGTGTATTGTGGGTAGAACCCACACCAGATGTGATGTTAGAGATGTTTATAGCAAGGGAAACAGCCAGTTCTTGCCCTCAGTCTGCTGCTAGTCTACCATGAAAGCTGACTTTGAGCAGGGAATTAGACTGATAAGGTGCAGCTGTTGTGATCTGGGAAGGGAAGAAGGTGCTGTGTAGCAAGGAGACCTGAATGCGACTCGGGGTTCATCCCACCTACTTCACCTGAGTTTGTGGCCCGTGCCCTGACACCACTCTCACATCTGTAACCTTCTCCCTCTGCCCTTTATCTCCGCCTCTCCTGAGATGCTCTTGGGCCTCCACACCCTCTCACATGTGCCAGGCCCCCTGCCCCCAGCCTGCCACAGGTCCGTTCCACACTGTCGCGTTGTCTGCTCTCCCTTGGGCATGGCCATCCTCACCTCCCTCTCCCATCCGTCTGCATAGCCAGAGTTCCCTAACGGAAACTCACACCAGACCATGTTGCTCCCAGCAACCTCGCTCACATCCCCTGGTTGTGCTCTCTTTTGAGGACACAGAAGAGAACTGATCTCTCGGGCCCCGTGACATCACCCTGCCCACCTGCCTGGTCCTGTCTCTTAATGCTCCACTTCTGCTTGAACCCGTGCTCTCCTGCTCCTCTCCGATCCCAAGTGATCCCCGTTCACCCTGCTGGGCTCAGTTCAACTCTCATTTTCTCAGGCCTCTCCTCTCTGCCGTGCATGCTCAGATCTCTCTCTCGTGCTTATATTGCTTTTTGCTTCTTGGAACACCTGACGCAGCTGAAACTGTATAAAGAATTGGGTTTTAGTCGTTTCGAGTCTGTCTCCAACCCTTGCTCCAGAAGGAAAACCTCCGAGGGCTGGGACTTTATCGGTCCTGATCACAGTGATTCTCTCCAGCTTCCAGAACTGTGCCTGGTGCATGTTCCATAGAGGTTTCGCGAATGAAGACTACATAGTGGGTCACACATTAAGGATCAGGGCCGAGCACCAATAGGTGCTAATTCAGTGATGTGTATATAAAAAGAAATTTTACTGGAGGGGTTCCTGAGTGGCTCAGTGGGTTAAGCCTCTGCCTTCGGCTCAGGTCATGATCCCAGGGTCCTGGGATCGAGCCCCGCATCGGGCTCTCTGCTCAGCGGGGAGCCTGCCTCCCCCTCCCTCTCTGCCTCCCTCTCTGCCTGCCTCTCTGCCTGCTTGTGATCTCTGTCTGTCAAATAAATAAATAAATAAATCTTTAAAAAAAAAAAATCTTATTGGAAAAGGATGCGCATGAATAGGACAACAGAACAGCTTGGGCAGTGGGACGGCCCAGACCAGAAGCAGAGCACGGTGGATAAAAGGAACCAAGTGGTCATGGCATCTAGTTTGCTTTAGGAAGGGTGCCCCGTGGTCGAGGCCTCCAGGGTAGGATGAAATTGGCTCAGAGATCATCTTTCGGCCTCTCCTGTCGTTTCCCTCTGTGGTCCTGACATTGTCTATGTGAGAACAGAGCCCCTGCATTGTGTGCTGTCTTGCCGTTCTGAGTGTTGTCTGTCCTCCAGTGTATGAAAGGCTCGTTTGCAGGTTTTGTTGTCTGTGACATTGGCATTGAGGTTACTGGTGGCTTTGATCACCAAGGCCCAACCTAGCTCTGAATTCAGGTGTTCCGCTGTGCCTGGGCCTGATTGCTGCCCACCTCCTTTATTATTTACCCCCCACCCCCGGCCGGGGCTGCCTGGCTTGTGTCCAGCCCATGCCGCACCCCAGTGTGGGGAGAGACCGGCAACCGTTCCTGGCAGTTCAGTTCTCCTTGACCCTGCTCCTGTATGGACAGATGCTGACATCCAGGTTCCATGTCTAAGCCTCTGCTGGTACAGGAGGTAAAGACCAGTTTGTGACTTCCTTCAAAATTAACCTCAAGCAGGAAATCAACCAGCTTTTCACAGCTGCTTCTCCTCCTTCCCAGCCCCACACCCCCCTGAGAGTTACTCAGGGGAGTGGGCTTTACCACTCAAGTGGATACAGGCAAAATGAAAAGTAAATGAGAGTCACTCCTTTATACACTCAATGAGATGCATAAAACAGTGAGCTTCATCTGAGATGTGGGGTGTGGGGTGTGTTGACCCTTTCAAGGACAAACTGCCTAACGGATTCTATTATTAAATGTATGTGGAAAGTTAGTGTGTGTTCAGTTGTGGGTTTTTTCTTCTTTGGTCTTGCTTGATGAGTCCAGGTGTTTCCTTTTAAAGGTAAGAATTAGCATTTTAACCAGTCAGCTTGTTTGGCATTTACCCACCGATTGTATCATTTGCATTGGCTGACATTGCCCTGGTAATGGGGAAAAAGCAAATCTGTTTAGGTAGTCATACATTTCTTTTTATGCACACCACACACGAATTATTTGTCTACCTTACTCCCTTTTTTGCAGTAGCTATTCTCTTAACAGTTGGTTGCAAATTAAATTTTTAGAGATCAAATTCTGCTGGCTGCAGGAACGTATCAGATGAGCTTTATCTTCCTTCCTAATTAATCATCACCAGGCAGTGACTCCTGTCTTGTAATTTTTTAGATTCTTTTTCTTGGTTCTTTTTGTCAAGTAATTGATTTATAAATGAGTATTTAAGTTTCCTGGTCAGGCTTACCATTTCAAGGAACCCTGCAATGAATTATTTCACAAGTTTGGATTTTAATGTTCTGTGTTGCCCAAAGTGAAGAATGCCTGTGCCTTGTGTGGTTTGTTTTAGTGGTAAACCTAAGGCCAAAACGCCTTGTGTTGATAAACCAATAAGAGAAACCATGCAAACCCTGATGATGGCACTTTCCCAGTTGTGAATATTTTGCATTCCCTATGATTTTTTTTTAAAGATTTTATTTATTTATTTGACAGAGAGAGATCACAAGCAGGCAGAGAGAGAGGAGGAAGCAGGCTCCCTACTGAGCAGAGAGTCCGATGCGGGGCTAGATCCCAGGACCCTGAGATCATAACTTGAGCCAAAGGCAGCGGCTTAACCCACTGAGCCACCCAGGCGCCCCGCATTCCCTATGATTTTTATTAGGGTACAGAATTATATATTCTTTTACCTATGCAAGTATCTTATACTGGCTAGGAGTCTCCTACAATGTTGAATTGATTGGTGAGGTTGACCATCCTTGCCTTCATTTTTATCTTAAACAGAAAACATTCAATCTTTCACTCTTAAGTATTGTGTTAGCTAAAGGTAGGCATTTCAGGTGCACCTGGGTGGTTCAGTCAGTTAAGCGTCTGTCTTCATCTTAGGTCGTGATCCCAGGATCCTGGGATCAAGTCAGGCACTCTGCTCATCAGGGAGTCTGTCTGTCTGTCTTTCTCGCTCGTCCTACCAACCCCCCCTCCCGCCAATTCGTGCTCTCTCCCTCTCTCAAATAAATAAAATTTTAAATTTTTTTTTAAAAAATCAAAATAAAGGTAGGCATTTCCTTAATGCTCATTATCAATTTGGGAAAAATACCTTCTATTATTAGCGTCCTGACAGGTTTTTTTCGTGAATGCTGAATTTTGCACATTATTTTCTACATCTGTTAATATGGTGAATTAATATTGATTGATTTTCAGATGTTATACCAAACTTGCCTTCATGATAAACTCTTTTTATCATATATATATATATATATATATATATATATAACTAGATTCATTTTGCTCAAATTTTACAAGGATTTTTGCATCTGTGTTCATGAGAGATAGCAATCTATAGTTTTCTTGTCTTGTAATACCTCTGGGCTAATTTTGACATCAATAACGCTGGCCTTATAAAAAGAGTTAGTTGTGTTCTCTGTTCTATTTTCTGGGAGAATTTTTGTAGACTTGTGGTGATTTCTTCCATAAATGCTTCATAGAATTCATAGAAGTCACCTGTGCATGGCATTTTTCTTATGTAAAGGTTCTTAACTACAAGTTCAATTTCTTTACTGAGTATAGTGTTATTTAAGCCGTCCATTTTTTCTTGAGTGAGTCAAGTTGAATTATAATTTATGCAACTATTTATAAGATACATGAGTTTTAATAAATTAAGAATAATCCCTCTAAATTGTTGCACTGTTGACATCTTTTTATTTTTATCTTTATTATTTTTTTAAAGATTTTATTTATTTGATAGAGATCACAAGTAGGCAGAGAAGCAGGCAGAGAGAGAGGAGGAAGCAGGTTCCCTGCTGATCAGAGAGCCCGATGTGGGGCTCGATCCCAGGACCCTGGGATCATGACCTGAGCTGAAGGCAGACACTAACCCACTGAGCCACCCAGGCACCCCCCTTGACATTTTTTTAAAAGCCATGTGGATCAGGGAATTTGCATTTGCAAGTGGGCACATCCACAAATAATATGACCATTTGGGGCACATAATAGACAATGCTTTTGTGTTCATGACATCCTGGTGAAGAGAAAACACTCAGGACAATAAGCATCATTACTTGTTACTTTTCCAAAAGATTGAAATAAATACTGCATGAGTCCGTTACCTCTCTGTTTCAAATACCTATTTAATGACAAAGTAGGGATAAATGTAAGACTTCCAGTAATGGAGGAATGATACTTGTACGATCAAAATTCACTGTTGATGGATTCAGGGACTAAAATGTGTTTGTAACCTCAAAATCATACTTGTGACACTCTCCTGTTCATTTGTGGCCATGCACAGAGCAGTGAAAACTTGGGAGTAACAGGATGCATGCATTCTCGGCTGAGATGGAACAGGCGGCGCTCTGCCTTCCTTTCCACTCTCACGCAGGGTAACTGGAGGATGGAGCAGCAGGGGGCAGTGCAGCCCAATGCGAGAAGCTCCAGCTCTGGTGCCACAGGATAGTTTGAATCCCACCCATGGCCCCTCCTTACTGGGCTAGCCTCAGGCAAATCACTTAAGGCTTCTGAACCTTTTTTTTTTTCTCTTTTGTAATATAAAGAAAATTGAATATGACTGGATGAGTTGTTTTTAAGATATAATATTTTTTATCTATGTGGTCTGTGTATTTATCTATGATAGATTATTTGCTGTTTCATTGTTCCCAGTGACTTCTTAGAATTTACCTAGCATGAATAACAAGAATCGGCTGTTTATCTTTCTCCCCTGATGAGAGTATGTGCAAGTACAATTTTCAGATGTTCAGCAAACCTTGCTTTTAAGATAAGCCTGTCTGGTCGTGAAGTACTACGTATTTTACGTGTTGCTAGAATTGATTGGCTAAAGTTGTAAAAAGCATTTTTGAATCTATGATTGGTAAAGGAATTTTTTTTAAAAAATGTGGAGTCTCACAAGTTTAGGAGCATGGGAGAGGAGATAACACATAAATACCAACATTTTTTTACCAAGTTGAGTGGTAGCTGACAGCAGACAAGAGAAGGCTGACCCACACAGGTGTATGGAGTTGGGGTAGAGTCAAGGAACAAACTAGTTTACTCCACCGAACTGCAGACAGCTCAGGGCGACTTCAGAAAGGATCAGGAATGAAAGATACCAGTTTGCCAGGGGCACCTGGCTGCCTCTGTTGGAAGAGCATGTGACTCTTGATCTTAAGTTGGTGAGTTCAAGCGCCGCTTTGGATGCAGAGATTACTAAAAAAAGATAAATACGTTTTTTTAAAAATACGAAAAATAAACAGAAAATACTAGGGATCTGAAGATTAAGGGGGCTAGAAATACAAAAATTGGATAAGAAAAATTCTTAGAAGAGTTAGCACCCTGCCCCTGTCCCCTTCTCTAATTCAGCCAAAAATGGTTAAATTCACTATCTGAAGGAAGTGAATGAGGTATGCCTAGATTCAAGAGATCAGCCACTCTAAATTTGAGACTGAATCACCACACCCTATCGCTGTTAAACAGAGAGACCCCTACCGGCCCCTTCCTTTCTTGATTTCAAATGACTAAAAGATGATGGTTTTGTGCTCCCCCATAGAGGAGATTATCAGATTCCTCTGTAGAGAAACTGACCAGACCAAGAAAAGACATATCAGATTCTGAAATTTGGGGGTCCCCTGATGAAACATCTGGATGCCTTCCCACCCTGCTGTGAAGCTTCCCCAGTACACAAGCTTGCCAACAGGCACACAGTTGTGGTTCCCCCCCAGCCCCAGTTAGCATTTTGGTGCCTTGCTTATAAAGACAGACAACCAACAATCATCAGATACTTGTAGAAATACCTTTAATGTGAAAGCAGAGGCCAAAATGCAGAAACAGAAAAAAGAACTTGAAAGAAAATGATCGTTTGAGGAGATAAATAAATAAATAACAGAATTGTCTCTGACTAACTCAGAGAGAGAAAATCCATGAAACATGCTATAAAAGGATATCATTCAGAGAAATAAACAGGAGTGTCTGCATAATGAAAATACAACACCTCTTCTTTGAAAATTATTAGGAATTTCATGCTGGGAGCACAGAGCATGAAACCAGGTGTGGGGCTGTTCTGAGCACAGGTACCTGTGTGAGCACATACCTGTGACACCAGCCTTGGACATAAGAAAGAACTCTTGGAGATTAAATAAACGAGAGCAGGAATAAGAAAGTTGAAGAGTTAGAAGATAAGGAATTTGGACAAAAGGATGAAAAAATGCTCAAGAAGATGGTTTAAGACATTCATGATATAAATGTAGTCAGAATTCCAGACAGAGGACAGAAAAACTAGAGAGAGGGAAATAATCGTACAAGTATTTCAAGCCAAGTTCCCAGAGCTGAAGGACATGAGTTTATAGATTTCAAGGGCCAAGGCAAGGCAAACAATTAGAGAATTTTGAATTATCAGGGATAACTTCCTGAAAACTTTCAAAGAGAGAGAAACCAAAGCAAAACAAAAATGGGGTCATGTGCAAAGCATTGGAAATTATAATGGTAGCAAATGCAAAATGTTGCTTTAGCCAGAAATTGTGATAGGATTTTTTTTTTTTTTTTTTTTTTGAGACTGGGAAGAAGAAAAGAGGCTAACTCTACTGTAGTAAGAAGTCAGTAGATGGTCAATCTCAATGAAAAATCAAGCATGCCATGTAGATATTGGGAGGTAAAACAAATAATTCAAAAAATAACCCATTTCAGCACAAGAATCAAAGGCTTCTGGAGTGCAGGAATCATGGATTTGGGAAAGGAACCGCTGTTTTTCAATATCTGTCATGTACCATTTACAGACATGTGTTAATCCTTTAACAATTACAGTTAGATTAAAGAGTAGATAAGAATTTGAGTGGGGTCAGCGTGGGTCTGCACAGATGTGATGCTAACGTTTCTTCTCTCTCCAGATTCCAGGTACATCCTCTTGCCCGTCGTGTTACATCACCTCCACATGCACCTGCAGGAGCAGAAGGACCTGATCATGTGTGCACGTATCCTTAGCAACGTATTTTGTCTCATCAAGAAAAATAGCTCAGTAAGTAAATACAGGTCAGAGTATGTAGTTCCCATCAAATGACTTTTGGAAATAAAAATGCTCAAAGTCCTCAGAGAAACCTCACTAAGCGTAACCCTCTGAGATTCTCACTTTTATTTCCAGCTGGGTTGGACATTTTGCTTTTGTTCTGAAATAATTTTTTTTCATCTTGTAGGATTGCTGTAACCCCAAATAACCTGGGTTTCCTAAACTTGTATTTTGAGAAAGAACTGAATACCCAGTGAGAAAAAATTAGAACTCTCAAAGCCTCCCACATGTATCTTTAATCTTGATATGCTGAATTCTCTGTGGCAAGAATAAATTACTGCCTGTGAAGTGAAGTCTTTTTGGACCCAGTCTGTGGAAGGCTGCATGGTGGTGGTCCGAGCTTGGAATGGCTCTCGGACCCTGCCCTGCAGAAACTGTGGAAACAGAGGAAAGCCCCGGGAGACCGAGCGTATCTTATACTATAGTTATTACTCAGCCCCAACGGTAATCACTAGAGTGTTGTGGATTTGGGAATTCCTGTGCACATACCTGATGCTTGCTGCAATGCTGTTACATTATAGAATGCAGGGCAAATAGAGAAAAATCACAGACTTCCTTAGAATTGGGGACAAGTCTTTGAGTATTCATGTCCATGGCTCATGGCTCACAGCCGATGTGAAATTCACATGTAAAGGATGTCCTGTTCTAGCTCTGGCAGTTTACAGGTGTGAATTGACGTATACTCGTCTTTGACAGCTTGTCCAGAGCAGTGTTGGGAGTCCCGTGTCTCTCCCTCCTTGCTACTACTCTGCTACCGTCTCCCCATGTTTGTTCCTCGTACTTATGATCGCCTTCTGAAGCACTCAGTGTTGAGCTGGCATGGAACCCCAGTGGAAGGAACAGAGAGAGGGCCCCAGGCCTGTGGAAAAAGAGTTGGTACTGGAGAGGAAAAGGGCAGAAGCTGTGTTTGAAAATGTAGTAAGAGAGCAGTGCCTGGGTGGCTCAGTGGGTTAAGCCTCTGCCTTTGGCTCAGGTCATGATCCCAGGGTCCTGGGATTGAGTCCCACATCGGGCTCTCTGCTTGGCAGGGAGCCTGCTTCCTCCTCTCCCTCTCTCTCTCTCTCTCTCTCCCCCTGCCTGCTTGTGATCTCTCTGTCAAATAAATAAATAAAATCTTTAAAAAAAAAAAAAAAAAAAGTAGTAAGAGAGACCTGCCCAGGGAGGGAGGACTGATTTTTGCACATCCCCAAGATCCTAGGCCCCAAAGTCCAGCTGGGACTGGGAAGAAGAGTGATGACAGGGAAAATGTTAGTTTTGCTTTAAAACTTTCCTGTATAATTCTGCTGAGTGAGGGGATTCACTGCAGAAGACTGAAAACAACTATCAACAGTAGCGGAAAAGACTTTTTAAAAATCTCTCCTGTCTCTTTCAGTTTGGAAATTGCAGTCACCTTAGACTTATCTGTTAAGGAATTCAGAAGAGAAACTCTGCTCTGCAGGAGAAACCTTGGTAGTTTTCTTTCAATTGTGAGAAAGTTTATCATGAAACCCTGGCCAGAGAGCTGTTCAGACTCCCACTTTGTAACAAAGTTTTTGTTTGTTCCGCTGGTTCTGTTTTTGGAGAGGCAGTCTTGGTAGAGAGCCTTTGGACACAGAGTTTTGTCTTTGCAGGTGTAATAAGAATCTAACTCTATTAAAACATACAGTCAGTGCAGAGTAGTTTGGGTTTCTCTCTCAGGTCCTGGGGGCTTGGATACAATTTTGCTTTAGGGAAGCAGTGCCCGCCGTGGCCACTGATCTTAGATCCAGTCTGGAGCTCATGGTGCTCGTCTATACTGCACGCTGTTTGCTCGTGTTACATGGAGAGTTTTTTAAAAATCATTCTTATGGGAATAGTCATTTGCACTAAAAAGGGTTTTGGAAAATGACCTTTGCAACTCAAGTGATGAGAAGAGGATATGTAAGCACAATCTGAAATCGAGACTGTTAAGAACATTGGGAATCAGGAGGGGCTTTCCGTCAGCAATCCGACTCAGAGAGGCGAACTGCCTGGGCCCCATTACATGCTGTGTTCATGCGTAGCTGGTGCTCTTAGTGCATCTGGTTTGCTTTCCAGGACGTCACCCCACCTTTCATTTGTGTGTCCAGCAGCCACTGCACAGCCTGCTCTTGGGTAAGCTGTGAACTTCTCTGTAAAAGAAGGTCATTGACGTAGGTGACGTAGGTGAGGTCCAGTTCTGTCAAGTTCGCTAGTCCTCCGATTTTTTGATTCTGTGTTTGGAAATGTGGGGTTTTTCCCTTCTTTTCCACTAGAGAGATTAATATGTATATGAAGCCACCATTTCCTGAGCTTTTTATTTTTTTCCCTTCAGGAGAAATCAGTGTTGGAGGAAATAGATGTGATAGTGGCCAGCCTGCTGGACATCCTGCTGAGAACCATATTGGAGATCACCAGTCGACCTCAGCCATCTGGCTCCGCCATGAGGCTCCAGTTCCAGGATGTCACTGTAAGAGCATAAAGCAAATGGCCCCGAATAGAGCATAGCTGTGCTTGTAAAAGCTTCAGTCACTTTGAGGGTGGGTTGCTATAGGAAACTGGGAAATCTGGCTCTGGGAGAATGACCCTTGTGTATTTCGAAGATACACGAAGTTAACTTGCATTTTGCCAGGGAATGAAGATAAGAAACACTGTTTGTTAAAAGATCTTGGATTAAGATATATTTAATTTCAGAAAGCCAAATTTGTTATTAGTTCTCACTTTTCTCAATTTAATTAGCCTGTGATTCTGTGTTCCCAGTCCTCTTGGTACTTTTCATTCTCTTTTTATCCACCAAATTGCTTGAGGAGAGGAGACTAATGAAATAGAGAAACAGGAGTCAGGTGTCCTGAGTTCTAATTCTGGATTTCTCACTGTGGATAGTAAGGATCTTAATTTGGGGATGCCTTGGTTTCCTTAGGTATGAATTGAGAAAGTTTGACAAGGTAATTTCTAAGTAACCTTCAAGCTCCACTATTTTATGAGTATTATATAACATGATTTATAAAAAAATTAAGAAACAGTATATCTGATAGTTTATGTATGTGTATGTATTTTTATTTTTATGTGTGTGTGTCTATAGAGAGAGATGGATTGATGATTGGGTGGATAGATTATATTTAAAACTCACATTCAGTTCACCAAGAATGGTTTTTTTGTTTTTATTTTTTTTAGATCTGATTAAGAATATTCTTCCAAATATCCAAAATGGCTGTAGATGCTATAGTTTTCATATATTTACAAAAATGTCAGCTTTTGCCATTCTTAATATAAATCATCCACAGAAGAACTTTTGTCTTAAGAATGTTTGCTCAGCCCCTGATGAAAATAATTTTTATTTCTACTTAAAAAAAAATACGAAGTCTGCCCTGACTCTCCTACCAAGTTCTCCTGACTGTTTCAGGACGGCCACGTTGTGCTGAATTTTATTTTCTCTGCTTTTAGAGCTGAGATTAACCTGAAGAAACCAAGCTCTGAGTTTGGGAAATAAAGTTAAACTCTCTCTTTTGACCAACTAAGTTAAAGATACTATGAAAACTTTCTAATATATGTAATAGCTCTATTGCCTCATTAAAAGAAAAGATAAGCCAAGCATTTGAGTTCTCCATTTCACATGGAAAGTGGTACCTGCATCATGGGTTCGGCTTTGTGTTTTTAGCGCAATGCTTGGTCCAAAGTAAATGCTCAACACATATTGTTGCTGCTTAACACTCCTGGGGTTCATTATGGATTTGAAGGTTTGGGGGTTTTTTATGTTGAATTTTTTTATTTTGTTTTTTCATTTTTTTTTTTTTAGTTAAACTTGTTATTTTGTGATAATTATAGAGTCACATGCACTTGTAAGAATTATTACAGAGTTGTAGGAAATATTACACAGCTTTTACCCAGTTTCCACAATAATAAAAATCTTACAGAACTATCGGACAGTATCAAGACTAGGATACTGACATTAATAAGTCCAGACACAGAATATTTCCGTGGCCCCAAGGATCCCCCGTGTTGTGTTTACAGTCAAAACCACTTCCTTCCCATCTGCACCTCCTCCTTAACCCTGACAATCCCAAACCTGTTCTCTGTTTTTATAATTTTGTCTTTTCAAGCATGTTACAGAAATGAAATCATACAGTAAATAACCTTTTGTAATAAGCTTTTTTTCTTTAACTCAGAATAATTCCCTAGAGATTCATCCAAGTTGTTTTATATATTTATATATTTATACATCTTATTCTTTTTATTGTTCAGTAGTTTCTATGTTTTGGATGTACTACAGTGTGTTTAACCATCACCCATTGAAGACCACCTGGGTTGTTTCCAGATTTTGGCTATTACGAACAAAGCTGCTATAAATGTTTCTGTGCCAGTTTTTATGTAAGCATAAGTCTTGATTTCTCTAGGATAAATTCCTAGGAGTGTGGTTGTTGGATTATATGGTAGTTGCAGGTTTAGTTTAGTTTAGCTTTTTTTTTTTTTTTTAAGATTTTATTTAATTGAGAGAAAGAGAGAGTGCAGCACACTCAAGCGGGGAGAGGGGCAGAGGGAGAAGCTAGATCTCCACTGAGCAGGGAGCCCCAGGTGATACTCTGTCCCAGGACCCTGAGATCATGACCTGAACTGAAGGCAGACGCTTAACTGACTGAGCCACCCAGGAGTCCCTGCATGTTTAGTTTTAGTTTTAGTTTTTGTTTTATATTTCATTTGCTTATTTGAGAGAGAGAGATTGAGACTGAGAGAGCGAGCATGAGAGTGAGGAGGGTCAGAGGGAGAAGCAGACTCTCCGCCAAGCAGGGAGCCCAATGTGGGACTCAACCCCGGGACTCCAGGATCATGACCTGAGCGCTCAACCAACTGAGCCACCCAGGTACCCCACATTTTTAATTTTTTAAGAAACTGCCGAACTGTATTCCATAGTGGCTGTATAACTTTACATTCTCATGTACACAGTGTATGAGTGATCCAATTTCTCACTGCCCTCTTCAGCATTTGGGGTTGTTGGTTTTTTGGTTGTTGTTGTTGGGGGTGGTGGTGTATTCTGTTACATAGGAAGTAATATCTTACTGTGATTTCAGTTGGCATTTTCCTAATGACCAGTGATGCCGAACATACACTTTCATATACTTGTTTGTCACCAATATATCCTCTTTGGTAGAACATCTCTTCATGTCTTTTTCCCATTTTCTACCCAAATTGCTTTTTACCATTGAATTTTCATGGTTCTTTATATATTGTAGATACTAGTCCTTTATTGAGTAT
Organism: Mustela lutreola; assembly: GCF_030435805.1. NCBI lineage: Eukaryota > Metazoa > Chordata > Mammalia > Carnivora > Mustelidae > Mustela > Mustela lutreola. Next base: position 165,077,360 of record NC_081293.1, on the reverse strand, counting down.
GTGGGTTATAAATATTTTCTTCCTCTCTATAACTTGTTTCCCCATCCTCTTAACAAGGTCTTTTGCCAAAGTTTTTATTATTGATGAAGACCACTTTATCAGTTTTTCCTTTCATAGATCATGTTTTTGATGTCAAGTCTAAGAATTCTTTAGTCCAGCCCTATATCCTAAAGTTTATCTCCTAAGTTTTTTTTTTCCTAAAAGTTTTAACAGTTTTATATTTTATATTTCAGTCTACAAACCATTTTGAGCTAATTTTTGCAGAAACTGTGCCAGATAATCTAACATTCTATTATCTCTATATTGACATGTATTAATTGTCTTTTTTCATTAAATTTAAGCTCTTCCTGGTCCTTGGTATGATAAGTGATTTTTAATTAAAGTCTGGACATTTTTATAAGACTGTGAATCTTACTTAAGCCTTCTGTTTTAGCTGGCTTTATGTGATACCACTTGGCAGGGGAAAGGGAAGGGTGCTAACTCATGATGGCCAGAGGTGGAATTTCGTGTTCCCCACATTGTCTTCACTAACAACATCGGGCATGAAAGCACCGGCTCCCGATTTGGCTTTCTCTAGGGAAGATATTAGGGCACCCCTTACATAGCTTTGTGAGCATGGAAGTCTAAGCTCACCCTTTGGTGTGGGTGAGACCAAAGTCCTTTGTGGTCTTCACCTGGAGTAGAGCAGTAAAACTTTTGTCTTGCTTAACTGTCCTTTACTTGATCTTTTGGCGAAAGAGAGTAGACTTTTGTTGTGTGTAATTGTTGGTGTAACTGGCCAGCTTCTTCAGCTCCAGGTGTGAGATACCCAAAGCAGAAAGAAAACCCAGAGAATGTGGTACTTTGTCCTTCCTCAGCTCCCAAGGACCCTGGCCAAACTGCTTTCTTTTCTCCACCTTCAGACTCCTCTTCTGTTTGTTCTGTATCTATTAGTGAGGTTTGTAAAGTAGTACATAGCAGGAGGAATAGGTAAAAGTATATCTACTCCATCTTCCCCAAAGCAGAAAAAAGTTCTCCTTCATTATGATTTTGATGGTGACATTTTAATGGCTTCCTGGCAATGGAGCTCTAACATAGTCTTAAAATGGTAATAGCCTAGCAAACTTCAGAGCAAATGTTGGCTGTGCATAAGGACTTGCTGAGATTGGAAACTAAAACACATTTTCAGACTGCTTTGTATCCAGAGGCAGTTGTCAATGACAGATCTCTCTGGGGTATGCCTGGCCTTTAGGCCTTCACAGTATAATAATCAATGCAAATTAAGAGACTTGAAGGCAGTGAAATCAGGTTTGCAGAGGACACTGGGGGTAGGGCCAGCAGGATGTTCCTCCATTGTTCCGAATTTTAGGAAAATCACATAAGGAGAAACTTTCCCCAGCATAGCCATGTTGTACCCTCCCCCGTTTTGCAAAAAATCAAACTCTCTCAAGGTATGTGGTTTGAAATTTGCTGGGAAACATCCATTTGGATTATTTGGCTCCTTTGGTTTTATGCTGTAAAACATTTTTTTCAGGGGAGTCAAGCTGATCTGCTTTGAATCCTCTTTTGCAACTTTATTATCTACAGGCTCTTGAGCAATTTACAAATACCTCTAAGCTTCTCTTCCTTTGTCTTTAAAACAAAAGGGGGGGACTTGGGTGGCTCAGTCATTGAGCATCTGCCTTCAGCTTAAGTCATGATCCCAGGGTCCTAGGATCCAACTCCACATTGGGCTATCTGCTCGGTGGTGAGTCTGCTTCTCCCTCTCCCTCTTCCTCTCCCTCTGTGTGTTCTGTCTCTCTCTCTCAAGTAAATAAATAAAATTTAAAAAGCAAACAAAAACAAAAACAAACCAAGATAATTGGACCTCTCTCAAAGTTAGTGTGAGGATTTCATCACATGTATAAGGGTTTAAATAATATCAGTTTACTTCAGTCATTATTGTGGTAGCAGCAAGAGTCACAGTAGTGCTATTATGACTGCTGAATAATTATACTGTTGTATAGTGAGGAGCATGCACTGGTCATTTACAGAATCAGTCCTCTGTAGGCACTGAAGACTTAATTTCTTTACCATTTGCTCATGGAGAACAGGCTCTTTGAATAAGGTCTACGTGGTAGTCCTACATTGAACACTTCCAGTCCTTGCAGAAAGTGCCCGCAATAAGTGGACATCCCGTGGGTGAAAGCAGTTCCCACAGCATGTCATGGCGGAATGTTCCAGTTCTCCTGCAAGTCACATGACTGTCACCCTGCCTCCCCATAACACTAACAGCAGGACTGACTTCTGCTGCATCATAATTCTAGATAACAGTAGCCTTATTTTTACTATTTAAAGAGATTGTACTTTTTGTTCCTTTACCAACTGTTCTTTAAATTTTAAAATGCTCTCTCTTGCTAGAAAGAAAAAATAAAAGACCATTGTAATCTGTTCCTTTCAAAAATCTAATTGTATGTGGAAGCAGATTTAATACAGCAGCATGAACATGTATGGCCATTTGCTCACACCCTCAACTAATTGGACTCCAAAGTTCCTTGCAGTTTATAAATGCGTCTTTCTTTGCCCGTAATTTAGTTTGGCACCATTTATGGTACAGGTAACTCAAGTCAACATTGGCCATGTCTAAGAAAGATACACTGGTCTAAACTTTCCATGTACTGTGGGCTTCTGGTTGGGAGAGGGAAAGGGATGCAGAATTTTTTAAGAAGTTTCTGGAAAGGGCGCCTGGGTGGCTCAGTGGGTTAAGCCGCTGCCTTCGGCTCAGGTCATGATCTCAGGGTCCTGGGATCGAGGCCCGCATCGGACTCTCTGCTCAGCAGGGAGCCTGCTTCCTCCTCTCTCTCTCCGCCTGCCTCTCTGCCTACTTGTAATCTCTGTCTGTCAAATAAAATAAATAAAATCTTTAAAAAAAAAAAAAAGAAGAAGTTTCTGGAAAAAATAGTGCATGTGTGTAACAGAAGGTTTCATAAGGGCCATTTTTGTATGAGAATACATGCACTCCCAACACTTGTTGTTTCTTATCTTTTTAATTTTAGCCATTCAAACAAGTGTGAGGTGATACCTCATTGTGGTTTTGATTTGCATTTTCCTAAGGATGAATGATATTGAGCATTTTTTTGTATGCCTGTTGGCCATCTGTATGTCTTCCTTGGAAAAATGTTTATTCAGGTTCTCTGCCTATTTTTAAATCACATTGTTTGTTTTTTGTGTGTTGAGTTGCATTATTTATGTATTTTGGATATTAATGCCTTATCAGATATATCATTTGCAAATATTTTCTTCCATTCAGTGTGTTGTCTTTTTGTTTTATTGATGGTTTCCTTTACTGTGCAAGTGCTTTTTATTTTGATATAGTACCAATAATTTATTATTTTTATTATTTTTTTAAGATTTTATTTATTAATTTGACAGACAGAGATCACAAGCAGGCAGAGAGGCAGGCAGAGAGAGAGGGAAGAGGAAGTAGGCTCCCTGCTGAGCAGAGAGCCCGATGTGGGGCTCGATGCCAGGACCCTGGGATCATGACCTGAGCCCAAGGCAGAGGCTTTAACCCACTGAGCCACCCAGGCACCCCCCGCCCAATAATTTATTTTTGCTTTTGTTTCCCTTGCCTTAGGAGATATACCTAGAAAAATGTTACTATGGCCAGTGGGCATCTAGGCTTCTTAACAGGTTAAATATGCTTTGAATTCCTAAATAGATTAAGTGAATACATAAAATGACATTGCAGAGTAGATATTCAGATTAATAACACATCAAAAATGTGCCAAAGATTAGATACTAGGATAAGTTGTTTGTAGTCTGCAGCAGATGTGACAAATATAGATAATAACCTGGATTCAAGGAAGTGTTCCTGTGTACACTGACTGTAAATACGTAATGAAAGTCTATTGTTTTTTGAACAACTCTTCTTATTACTAAAACTATTGATACTAAAACTAGAATAATACATTATTCTAACTTCAAGGCATGTCACTATTCACAGGATGGTATATTTTAGGAGTAAACATTTTAAGAATATTAACCTAGTCACTACATTAGAGATAGTGTAGCTAGAATGTAGAAAAACTAAGAAATGAGAGATTCAGTGGGTTTCTACTAAGTGGATTTGCATTTTTAAGTTGAGACTTACTGGAGAGGTTAAAAAGTCAGACATTGGTTATCAACTGATAGATTTTTATATGCCTATTTATATTTGAAATATAACCTCAAACTCAGGTATATTTCCTCTATGAAATCAAATCAGTCTGAGCAGGTAGGTAGAAGAACCAGAGATACATCCCAGCTTCACCGTTTTCTAACTGTGAAACCTGGGATAAATAACTTAACCTTAACAGATCTTACTGTAAAATGAAGTTAATAGTATCTACTCAACAAGGCTCTAGTAAGGAGTGAATTTGATAATAAAAAAATGCAGGGATGCCTGGGTGGTTCAGTGGGTTAAGCCTCTGCTTTCAGCTCAGGTCATGATCCCACGGTCCTGGGATTGAGCCCCACATCTGGCTCTCTGGTCAGTGGGGAGCCTGCTTCCCCCTCTCTCTCTGCCTGCCTCTCTGCCTACTTGTGATCTCTCCCTCTCTCTCTGTCAAATAAATAAATAAAATCTTTTTTTTAAAAATGCAGTAACTTACACATAGTGCTATTCCATAAACAATAATGTTGTCCTAATGTCTTTTTTAAGCTTTATTAAGATGTATTACATCTTAATAATGATGTAATATCTTATTACATCTTTATACATCTTTATTTATGTAAGATGTTTTGACATTCCAAAAATTGCATATATTTAAAGTATACAACTGCTAAGTTTTGACATATGTGTATATACCTGTGAATCATCATCAAGATAAAGGACATGTCCATCAATCGGAAAAATTTCCTTGTGCCTCCCTCTCTTTCCTTCCTCTTGCCCTCCCCCATACTACCTCATCCCCAGGCAGCCACTGCTCTCCTTTCTGTTACTACAGATAAATGTGAATTTCTAGAATTTTATATGAATGGAATCATATGGTACATAGTTACTGTTAGGTTTTTTTTGGGGGGTGACATTTCTACTTTTTCCTCTCAGTATAATTATTTGAGTTTCTTCATTGTTGTTTTATGTAGCAGTATTCATTCTTTTTTAATGCTGAATAGTGTTACATTATATGGATATACTATAATTTGATTATTCACTCACCCTTTAGTGGACATTTGGGTTATTTTTGGATTGGACTATTCTGTTCTATTTATCTATTTTTTCTGTTTTGACACCAATAACAATATCCTGACTACCAGAACTTTATAATAAGTCTTGAAGTCACATAGTATAAGTCCTTCAACTTTATTCTTTTTGAATGGTGTTTTGGCAATTTCAAGTCCTTAACATTTCCATATGAATTTTTAAATCAGCTTGTCACTTTCTATGCCACAAAAGACCTGATGTGATATTGATTGGTATTATCATGAATATGTATATTAATTAGAGAAGAATTGACACCTTAATAGTATCAAATCTCCCAATTTATGAACATAGTATTCTATTTATTTAGATCTTTAATTGTTCTCATCAGTGTTTTATGATTTTCAGTGTGTGAATCTTTTGTCCTATATATCACTAAGTACTTAAATGTTTCAGTAGTATTATAAATTATGTTATTTTGAATTTCAGCTTCCAATGAACCATTTCTCATATGTAGAAGTAAAATTGATTTTGGTACATTGATCTTATATTCTGAGACATAGATTAATTCAGTTAAGTAGTTCTAGTAGCTCATTATAGATTTGATAGCATTTTTTGTGCACACAGATATGTTAAGTATGGATAAAGAGATTTTTTTATTCCTTTCCAGAATATATTCCTTTATTATTTTTCCTTGTTTTATTGTATTGGCTAGAAACCAATATAAAGTTGAATAGAAGTGGTATCCTGTTTAAGCTTTGCAATGTCTGAAAAATCTTTTTCTTTTTGAGAGATTTTTTAGGTAACGATCTTGATTGATAGTTGTTTTGTTCTTTCAGTACTCTAAAGATGTTGCTCCAAGGTCTTTTGGCTTGTATTATTTGTAATGAGCAATATCTTGCCCTTACCTTTGTTCCTCTGTATGTAATGTGTCTTTTTTGCACCGACTGTTGTTAATATTTTCTCTTTATCTCTGGCTATTTTATTATAATGTACCTTAGTGTATTTTTTTCATGTTTCTTGTACTTAGGAATTGTTGAAATTTTTTAATACATAAGTTTATAGTTTTCAGAGAATCTGAAATTTTTCCCCTTATTTTTTCAATTACTTTTTCTATGCCCTCCTCCTCTTTGAGTTCTCCAATTACATATATATTCTGCTACTTGAAGTTGTTCTTTAGTTCACTGATGCTTTTTCTTTTATTTCCTTTTTTTTTTTTTTTTAAATTTTGGAGAATTTCTACTGTCTTCAAGTTCAGTAATCTTTTCTTCTGCAGATGTCTAATCTGCCACTAGTTTTACTAAGTAAATTTTCATCTCACACATTAAAGTTTTCATCTCAATTTGGGTCTTTTTGTTTTCTTTCATGTCTGAAATTAATATGTTCAAACTTTCCTATAGCTTCCTGAATATGTAAACTATGGTAATAATAGCTTTTTTTTAAAAAAAGATTTTTATTTACTTATTTGGCAGAGAGATACTGTGAGAAAGGGAGCACAAGCAGGGGGAGTGGGAAAGGGAAAAGCAGGCTCCCCCCTGAGCAGGGAGCTCCATATGGGACTCGATCCCAAGGCCCCGGGATCACGACCTGAGCTGAAGGCAGACACTTAACGACTGAGCCACCAGAGTGCCCCAATAATAGCTATTTTAATGTCTTTTACTGCTAATTCTATTATTTATGTCATTTCTAGGTCTGTTTTTATGGATTTTTTTTCTCCTCATTTGTATCATTATTTTTTCCTGCTTCTTTGTATTCCTGGTAATTTTTCATTGAATGCCAGACATTGTGAATTTTATGCTGTTGAGAATGGATTTTTAAAATTCCTAGAAATATATTTGAACTTTGTTCTGGAATGAGGTTAAATTTTTTAGGAACTATTTAATTTTTTCCTATCTTGCTTATGAACTTTCTTAGGTAGGGTCACAGCAGCATTTATTCCAGATGTAATTTTTCCCTTCTGCTGAGAAAAGATCTTTTTTAGTATTCTGATGCCCTAATATGGCAAGGTTTTTCCAGTCTTGCTGGTGAAACAAGGATACTATTCCCAGTCTTGAGTGAGTACCAGGTAGTATTCTCTTTTCTTTTGGCTTGTTATTTTCCTAGCCTTGGATCGTTTCCTCACACACATGCACTAAAATATAAATCATTGTGCCCTTAAATTTTCCATCTTTTGTGTTAAGTACCACAGGTTTCTTTGTTCATTAGCAAAGTATTATGTTGAGCTTAGAAGATAGATTTCTGCTAGCCTTTACTTGTTAGTTCTTAAATACTTGCCCCACCAAGTGTGTAGGAATAATTATTTGTTATATTTGTGTTACAAACGTTTATCCTCCTGCAATAGGTCAGTCTGCTTCTTTGGTTACCCTGACCTGTAATTAAGTAGTATCTCCAGGCCTCCTTTGGCAGCTGGAAGGGTTATATACTTTTGACTTTCCTGATTTAGCTGCCTCTGTTGGAAAATCCCAATTATGAAAGCTTTCAGTCCCTGATTTTACACGTGAGTCTATAACCACTTTCCATGTAAATGTAAAGCAAAACAAAACAAACAAACAAAAACAACAACCCACCAATTCTCAATTAAAATACATTTTTGTAAATTTACTGTCTGTTACCACTGATTGCTTCTTCTGTTGTGTTCATATTGTTTTAAATGTTATTGTTCTCATTAAAAGTAGACTTTTTTTTTCTGAGTGCTAAATGTTGCATTAGAGCACAAATATTTTAAGTTAGATGCAAGTGATAGCAATTTTATAGGTCTTTAAATCTAGGGATGCTATTTTTTCATTATTAATTTTTAAGAATGGACTTTTTAGGAGTCAGTCACATAGCACCCAAGCAGAAAATGATGACAGTTAAGCTATTTTTAAAAGGTGTTTGAAACCAACATTGTGATGTATGGCTTTCTCTATACCCTGCCAGTTAGCAGACCACCACTGAGATGAGTTGGAGGAGACTTTGAATTCAGAAAGGGAGCTTGAGGTACGGGAGAGTTTTGGAGTTAGAAAGACACGTAGATAACTTCAGCTCTTCCACGTTTTAGTGGAAGACTTTGAGCAAGTGTTTTAGCCCACGGAATGTACAATTTATCTTCTTTAAGTAAATATTATACCCCCTACCTCATAGCACTGAAAATGAGGCTAAATGACATAATGAATGAAGGTATAATAAATGCTCAGTAAAATGACCTTACCTCCTTTAAGTGCGTGAAGTTTCCTAGTGAGAAGCTTCCATGCAAGTCAAAACAAAACAAAACAAAACAAAACAAAACAAAAAAACCCTCCTAATTTGAAAATGCATATATACCAAGTAACTGGTATTCATCACAGGGAGAAATTTTAACTATAATATTATGGTTACTTTAGATTTAAAAGACTTCATAGAGTGACTTAAATCATAGTGGTGTTTTTTTTCAGTGTTCTATTTGAGGGCAGTTCAAAGTAAGTTATTGATGTTCATTTCATTTTTACTCTTAATAAAAAAATATGCTTTTTTTTTTTTTAAATTAGGGGGAGTTTGTTGCTTGTCTCCTATCCTTATTACGACAAATGACAGATAGACATTATCAACAACTTCTTGATAGTTTCAATACAAAGGAAGAATTAAGGGTAAGTAACTTTTTAAAAAATTTCCTATGTCTTTGTAGCTTTCTTTGTTCTCATTCATTATTGTTAAGATAGTTCCCTGACAGTTGTTTTACCTGTTTGTGTTAAATTCTGAGCTGTTTTTTCTCCCGTTCATCCACATGTCTGACTATCTATCTTGGCTCATTAAGATTTCAACTACTCAAGCAAAGCATTTAACTTTTATTTTATACAAAGACATAGGATTTGAAATTTTGTCAGCAAAATTCAATAAACTAAAACAGAATCACAGACTTAATGAGACAAAAGCAAATAGGCTAACTCTAGTTAGGTGGACTTGGAAATATTGCCTTTAAAGAAGATAAGGGTGAATATATAAATATATTAGCAGATTTCATCCCTCTAAAACCACAATGAGGACTTGTGGCTACAGTGTTCTGACTGGAGAACAGGGTTGTGTTTGATATTCTCTGTCAGCTACAGTCCAATCAATATGCTGTGCTAGTGTGACAGGCTGACATTAAATAGAAAATATTGATGCCAGGTTTATAAAAATGCGATCTTTCCTGAGATTTAGGGAGCTCCAGTGCTTCCTTCACGGTGTTCACTAAAACCTTAGAAGTTGATTGTCCTCAGCTAGAAGAATGACCTGTCATCTGTTCTTATTTACTTTTATTTCTCTCCCATCTCTTGAGTTTTCCAGATACCTTCATAGGTACACCATTGTAATGGAAGGGATTCTTAACATAGCAGTGGGGGAGAATTATAGGATAGGAGGAACAGTCACACTGCGAGATTTGCATGACCGGAAGCCTTCATAGCACCTCAGAGGAAAACCTGTAGATGTTTTTTTAATATAGATCATGCACAGGGATCACTTATCTTTGATCTGGAAGATGTTGCATGACCTTAGAAGCATCTTTCAAAGTTACATTGGAGCAGTTGGCAAGCTGAATCATGAAACAAAGAAAAGGTTTGGGCAGATGTACTCTCTCAAGCAGAAAGTCAGTTGGCATAAACCCATGCCTAAAAAAACGTTTTTCATGTTTATTTTCAACCTTGAGTTTAGAATTAAAAACAGATAAAAGGCCTTAGAAAGCGCCCACTCTATGCACAGAAATTCATGTGGTTAAAAAGGAAGATAATTGTGTAGTCATTAACTTCAGAAGTTGAATATTTAAAACAGGTAAGGAACTATTAGGTTTTACGTAAGAAGTCTTGACTTCATGTTTTAAAATTTCCCATAGGAAAAGCTACTACTCATTTTTACAGAGCCTGGGAATAAAACAATAGCAGAGGAGCACACATTGAAAATCATAATTAATCTAGGTATTGAGTTTTATACCTTATTATGCATGTTAATAATAATAAAGCAAATGGAAGTCATGAATAAAGTGTTTTATGTGGCCTTTCCTCATTTCAGTCAGCCCACACCATTTCACGATTTCCCACTTCAAAATTAACTGGGCCTTCGGGCCAGGAAAATTATTGAGTGCTCTTAATTACTTCATCTGTTCTTTAAGCAGTATCGATTGAGAAATTCAGGAAACTACTGGTTTTGTTATGTAACCAGGTACAAATTGTCCAGTCCCTGTAGGGGGAGAAATCAGACAGGTAATAGGCATTGACCCCCCAGGTAGCGAACTCCCAGGGTAAGCACATGGTGCTTGAGAACATCTGGGAATTGCTGCCAACCCAAATTCATGACAGGAGGAAAAGTCCCCAAGGGAGGTCTCAGCTGAGAACTAAGAGATGAGTAGGAGTGTTCTGGACTTACCTTTGTCTAGGACATTTAGATCTCTCAGCTAAAATGATACCAGGATGTGCTAACTGACAAAGCACTCTCTATGCCACCTTTGTAACAGTTATTCAAACCCAGAATGTTTTAGTTTTATTTGTTTGTATGAATCCCCAACCCCTAACTACTAGATTATAAGCTCCTTGGCGTGTGAAGCTTTGGTTGGTTCACTGCTGTATCCTCAGATCCCAGAACATACTCACCACCATTGTAGGCACTCAAGAAACATTTGTTGAAACCATAAGAGACTCTTAATCTCACAAAACAAACTGAAGGGGGTCGGGGGGAGAGGGATAGAGAGAGGGGGGTGGGATATGGACATTGGAGAGGGTATGTGATATGGTGAGTGCTGTGAAGTATGTAAACCTGGCGATTCACAGACCTGTACCCCTGGGGCTAATAATACATTATATGTTAATAAAAAAATGTGTTGAATGTTTGATAGAATATAAAGTATGAAGAAGAGAGTTGTAAGACAAAAGGCTGTGTGTGGGCTTTAAGGACATTTGGAAATTGTAGATGGTTTTAAGGAAGAAGGGAGAGCCATGGTCCCATTTGAGTTAAGAAAAACCTGCTGGTTGCACTATTGAAAATGAATTAGCCAAGAGAGGCAGAACGTATACGGGAGGCAGAACCGTATAAAGGATCTGATGCAGTCTGTACTAGAAATAACTATGGCCTGAAAGTGAGATGATCATGATGATAGTAGATTCTGGGGACATTTAGGAAGTTGAATTGGCAGGTGCTGGTCACTCAATTTATAAAGAGGTGGAGAGATAAGAGCTGAAGATGACTCCCAAGCTCTTTAACAACTGGCCAGTTGTTGGTGCCATTCACTGCAAGGGGAACCCCAGGAGGTGTGGGTGTACAAGTTAGGGAGCAAACATAAATCTGGTTTCAGCTAGAGTTTGGTCACCCGAGAGACATCAAAATGGTCATGTCTCATAGACAGTGTCTACAGTTTAGGAGAGAAAGCTGGACTGCAGATGTGGATTTGGAAATTGTCATTGACATCATTGGGAGTAAAGGTGATCATTCAAGGAGAGTGTAGACTATGTAATTGAAGGGATCTGAATAGAATCCAAGCATCAAGGAGGAAGAAGTGTTGAACACTGCTTGCTGTTGCAAGGAGGTGTGGTACGATCCTAAAAGGATCCTTTAATTTTGTCAATGAACTCGATGAGCAATTTCAGTGCATTGGGGAGGGTAGAAGCCAAGCTGTCATGAATTGAGGAATAAAAAGAGAAAAAGCCACAGTAAACTTAATACCATGTTCCAAGGAAAGGAGGATCAGGTGTTTACTAAAGGAGAACTTTGGATATCATAGGAATATTCAGGATGGAGGAGACGTAAGCATGTGTAAATAGCAACAATTAGAGCTGGTAGAGGAGAAGCTGAAGGTGCAAGGAAGAAGTGCACGAGGTAGGAAGGTTCCCTGAGAAGGCAGCAGGAGGGGACGGAAGTAGCCTTGACAAGGAAGATCATTTTCCCAGTGTAAGAATGGGAGTGGAGTAACTGGGATGAAGGCAAACTCAAGGTCACTTATTTTATTAAAGGCTAATTAGTCATCAGATTTTAATCCGTATTTTAAAAGTTCAGAGGTCACCTCTTAACAGATCTATTTTTCTTAGTCTCCTTTTTCTTCAAAGCCAAATACCCGCTTATGCTACTGAAAGCTACATTACAGGATCTTTCAAAGAAGAGTAACACCAGTCCACTGTCCCTTATGCGAAGTCCTTAATACCATTATTTTAGAAATTAGAAGCTTTGACATTTCAGGAAGATAATGTGTACATACTGTATATGGTATAGGACCTCTAGTAGGATTTGGGATAGCCACTATAATTTAACATCTTAATATTTCTGCAGTTAACAAATACTCTAAGTGGGATTAAATGAAAACTAAATAATTCAAGTCAGGTTTTGCTGCCGAATGGATTATAAAACCAGAATTTTTAGAATACTTTGAGATTTTACTCTGGTAGTAAAGAAACTGAGGACTTCTAACAGCATACCCTTCTATGAAACAACACATGCAAAGTACTGTTCTAAAAGACTGATTCATATTAACTCATTTAATCCTCAATCCCCTGAGGTAGGCACCATTATGATTTCATTACAAATGTCAAATACATGATTCAGTAGACATCTATTGAGCACCTTGGCTAAACGTTAGGGATATCAACACTAATCAAACAATCTCTCTTAATGCTTTAATGTTATTAAGAGCGTCTAAATCATTAGGTTATAAATGAGTGGGATGTATAAAAACAACAATGGCAGTCTTAGAATACCTCCTCACCCTCACCCCTACCTGCACCGCCATGGGCCTTGCAGTGCTCAACGCTTTTCCTGCCGTGCCTCATTTTACTCCCCACTAACCTGCCCCAAGCACCTTCCACACCTGCAAGGAAGTAACTGAGGGGGCCTGGAATTCTATTAACACTGGGGCTCTTTGCTCAGGCAGCTAAACTCAGCTTTTTCTTAAACTTTAATGAGGTTTGTTCAGCCAAGATCTTTGCCGTCAAATTACATAAAATTTCATTTGTCAACTTCTTAAAAAGTAATAAGGCAGTTCCAGTCATGAAGTGGGAATAAAAGGCCAAATTAATGGAAGGAGAGTTATTTGGAGGTTTTGTATCTACCTTTAGGTTAGAAATGGAATATATATAAGGGAACTGTATGTAAGGAAACATGCAGCTTAGTAAAGTGGTATTTAATGGAAAATTGTAGCTGATCCTGGGATTAGACACCAAAACCCCCATCTTACCTACTGGTTAAAAGTGATAAAGTATGTCCCACTCCCTTCCACACACGTGCATTCTCATCTCCAGATGTAGCTACTGTTGACACATAAGGCTATATCCTCACATAGTATTTTTTTTTAAAGATTTTATTTATTTATTTGACAGAGAGAGATCACAAGTAGATGGAGAGAGAGGCAGGCAGAGAGAGAGAGGGGGAAGCAGGCTCCCTGCTGAGTAGAGAGCCCGATATGGGACTCGATCCCAGGACCCTGAGATCGTGACCTGAGCCGAAGGCAGCGGCTTAACCCACTGAGCCACCCAGGCGCCCCTCACATAGTATTTTTTCTGATCTATATATATTCACACATTTTTAATGGACTCCTATTATTCGTATTAGTTGCACTTTTTCACACAGTAATATGGCATGAATATTGTAGAGCTCAGTATATCATTTATTGCACTGAATCACACTATATGGATGTTAATAATTTAATCATTCCCATTTTTCTGGGCATTCAGGATCTTTCTTATATTTGCCCAGAGAAGGTTACAGCAGGGAACATTGTGACACACATGTCTCTGTGGACTTGGGCACTTATTGCTGTAGAACGGATTCCTGGAAATCAAACTGTTGGATCAGGGGATATATGCATTTTAAATCTTCCTTGGTACTGACATATTATACATTGAAATATTCTTTTTTTTTTAAAAAAGATTTTATTTATTTATTTGACAGAGAGAGAGATCACAAGTAGGCAGAGAGGCAGGCAGAGAGGGAGGGGGAAGCAGGCTCCCTGCTGAGCAGAGAGCCCGAAGCGGGGCTCAATCCCAGGACCCTGAGATCATGACCTGAGCTGAAGGCAGCTGCTTGACAGACTGAGCAACCCAGGCGCTCTGAAATATTCTGATAAATATTTTTGTTGTTTATCTCTAGCATCTCTGCTTTTTTCTTTCTTCATATCAATTCAAAGAAAGATTTGGCCTAGCATTTCACAGTGGTTTTCTAAATGAAAACAAATTTTAAAAGTACGGAGTTCCCATATCTATTAAGGTTATTGGTGTTTTAACTCCATTCTTGTTTGAAGAATCAGGATGTCTCCAGTTACTGTTGGAGTGGCTTCTGGCATTTTGAACAGCGTGCCTCTCCTGGGTCCTCAGGGGCTCTCTGTGAGTGGTTTGAGTCACAATGTCAACACAACTGTGTAGGAGCAAGGACCTGAGGGCTGGTACTCTGCATTGTATAGACCTTTCCTTCTTTGGAGCATGGCAGTATTTTAGAAATGAACAAAAGCAAATACTAGGAAGTGATTAGAGTTGTTGGTTTTTTTCCTCCTTCTACAGTCAGTAATGTTTTATTATACACCCACCTTCTGCTGAGGGCTAAAGCTTTGTCCATATCCGTGGTATTTCTTGTACATGGAGAGCAGTGAGTCTCCTGTTCTTTGTTGATTGTGACTTTTCACATAGAACAGTGGGGATCCTGCTTTAAGCATGTGATTATACCTGTTCTGAAAGTGAAGTATGGCACCTTGACAGCCTTTCATTGTCGCCCATATACTGGCCCCCAGCTTTGAAAAAGCCCATCTGATCAAGTCACAATCCAACTTAAAAACCCTGAGGACTTCACGTCACCTGTGGGACAAGGTCCAGTCTCTGCCGAGTCATCCCCGTCCTCAGTCTACCTTCCATCCTCATTATCCTTCACCCTCCTCCAAACCCCTTTCACAACAGCCACTTAAAATTACTCGCATATTCCTAGCCAACTATACAGTTTTTAATTCCTCAGAATCATTTTTTTTGTGTGTCTCCCTGAAATGCCTAGTCTACCATTACTCACTCGCTTGAATTGCTTTATTTTACCCCCTATTAATCCCTCCCTGATTTTACTTTACGATAAAATCCAGCTCAGGAATCACTTTCTGTACAAAGTATTCACAGAATATGGCGGCCCCTAGCCCCACTCTTTCCCACCCTCCCTGATAGCACCCTGCGCTGCCTTCTAAATGTTCTTTCCTTGGATCCTTGATGACTATGTTCTGTGAGAGTAGGGACCATGTCTTTGTGTCCTAAGCACAGAGCCTGGGACAATATATCTCTGTTGAATGAAACAATCCTCTTAATAATGTCTGCATACCTCATAAATCATCTTTTTCTGTACATTTATTCCAATTTATAGCCTTTATAGTATTATTAAAAAAAAATAGTTCTCTAGCTCTTGAAGACTGAAGACCACTTGGGGGTTAGTTTTTCATAATATGCTTACATAGTCACCTTTAAGGTTATGAATTTCAATGTGATAATAATTATTCACACCCTTTAATTAAATTCAAACCCCATACCAACGCTGTTACACATTTGAAATTTGTGGCAAGTTTTTAAAACAATATTTGACTATACTTTAAATTCTAAGTGAAGAAAATGTGTTCCTAGGAGGCTCTGTTCCCTTCCGTTGCTTTTGACATAAGGAGACCCTGTCGTGGCCTGATGCTTTCTTTTCTTGAGTTCTTAACTCATGTTTCATGAACTTGGAATTCCTCCTCCTGTGTCTCACTCATTCTGTTGTATAAATTTCATTTCTGTCTTCTGCTACGCTGATACCACAGAATGCTGTGTCAACACCAAGCAGTTTTTGGTACAATATCGTCAGGAAATGAGTGTAAAACAAATTTCATCCTCTCACCCAACTGCCTAAAAACCTCTCACTGCCTTACATTGCCCTCAGGATAAATTTCCACATCCCTTACCATGGAGCAGGAGTGAGATCTATTTACCTTTTTTTTTTGATCTTCCATCCCCATTTCTCGCCACTCCCCAGTGCAGTCCAGGCAACCCTGGGTTGTCTCTTGCCTTTAAGGCCTGCTGGTAGTCTTCCCTCTGCGTGGAATACCTGGTCCTCAGACTTCGCCTCGTTTGCAGCACATGCATAGATCTGTGTGGTGTTTAGATTAACGTTCTTCTCTCCCGCCAAACTGCACGCTCCCTGAAGGCAAGCATCCCGTTCAGACTGCTGTGGTAAGACATGTAGCAGACACTCCATAAATAAATAAATACATAAAAGAATGTATCTTTTTGCATTCAAATAAAATAAAAAGAATGTATCTTACCCCACTAGGTGTCCCCAGCGTCTAACACAGTGCCTGGTACATAATAGAGCACTCAGTATTTATGAATGAATAAATGTTAGTGATGATTTCTAAAGTCATAAAAAATTGCTCTTGCTTTCTTTTCTGTTTGACTGTGGGCATTCTTATTGTTTTGGTTTTCACATGATCTTCCTTACTTGAACCTCTTGCACTGAAGAAAAAAGTGCTTCTATAAAGTACTACCTCGCTGTTCCTTTATCTGTTTCGTACCCTGATCAGAATAAAAACAGTAATGCAGTTAAGTTACCATATTGTGCTATTTGAAGTAAACAAACAAAAAAGAAACTGCTCCCAGGCTACCAATTTTAAAGTAGCAGCACATGAAACACCTCCTTGTTGCTATCCAAACAGGAATATTATTTTAGTAATGTTCTTTTTTTAAATTATAGGCAAGATCTGTTTGTTATTGTTATGTTGCAAAATAATTTCATATAGACATGCAAAAGCACCCATTCAGTGAAATGATCAGAGCTGAGAAGTACTTAGGGCAGACTGGGAAACCGCAGTGGATTTGAGGAGGGCAGGCAGGGGGTGTTGAAGAATCCAGCATTCGGGTATTAGTGCTTTAAAAGACTGGAACTGAGTTGGAATGAAACCCGTTGCATGGCAGCTGAGGGTAAATCCTTGCTGAGCTCTATCTCATAGGAGGGTCACAGTAGAAGGTGTTTATGTTATCCTCTGACAAAACATCGTCAGATTGCCACAATGTGTTGGGTTCTATAAAGATAGATGAAGCTTGCTTGCATGGATACCATAGGAAGCTATTTGAAAGACTAAAAGGTTTTCTTATGGGAAGCAAAGATTTATGTCACTACATGGGTGTTGGCCCAGTGTCGCACACCACCACACCTTTTATTCTGTGAGATTAGTGGGAATAAGAAAACATGATGGCACTGAAACAGATGATCTATGTTCAACTCTTCCACCTGGGAATAACTTTCCCTTTGACCCGAGCACTACAAAAGAGCAACCAAAGTTGTCAGCCCAGAAGTTAGATGTCCTGCCTGCTGTAGCCAGTTTTTCAGACAATTCTGCCCCATGTGGCGGCTGCTGCTGCTGCTGCTGCTGCTGCTGCTGCTGCTGCTGCTGCTTCTTCTTCTTCTTCTTCTTCTTCTTCTTCTTCTTCTTCTTCTTTTTAATTAACGTATAATGTATTATTAGCCCCAGGGGTACAGGTCTGTGAATCGCCAGGTTTATACACTTCACAGCACTCACCACATAGCACATACCTTCCCCAATGCCCTGTGCAGCTTCTGTCACTCTCTCCTACCTCCCCCCATACACACACTCCATTACTAAGGGTGCTACCTCCAATTTCCAGTTCTCTAAAAGGTTTGAGGGATAATGATGAAATTTCAGTATTTTTTAAAAAAAGATGAAATTTCAGTATTTTAGAAATTAAGCTATTCGTAAGTCATTGTGAACCATGAGAAGTGACTCCCACCTTCATGATTTTTTTTTAAACATCTATCTAATTTGAATCTCCCTGATGGCTAGTGATGATGAACATTTTTTCATGTGTCTGGTAGCCATTTGTATGTCTTCATTGGAGAAGTGTCTGTTCATATCTTCTGCCCATTTTTTTTTATATGATTGTCTGCTTTGTGTGTGTTGAGTTTCAAGAGTTCTTTATAGATCCTGGATATCAACCTTTTGTCTGTACTGTCATTTGCAAATATGTTCATCATCACTAGCCATCAGGGAGATTCAAATTAAAACCACATTGAGATACTACCTTACACCAGTTAGAATGGCCAAAATTAGCAAGACAGGAAACAACGTCTGTTGGAGAGGATGTGGAGAATGGGGAACCCTCTTACACTGTTGGTGGGAATGCAAGTTGGTGCAGCCACTTTGGAAAACAGTGTGGAGATTCCTCAAGTAATTAAAAATAGAGCTTCCCTATGACCCTGCAATTGCACTCCTGGGTATTTACCCCAAAGATACAGATGTAGTGAAAAGAAGGGCCATCTGTACTCCAATGTTTATAGCAGCAATGGCCATGGTCGCCAAACTGGGGAAGGAACCAAGATGCCCTTCACAGACGAATGGATAAGGAAGATGTGGTCCATATACACTATGGAGTATTATGCCTCCATCAGAAAGGATGAATACCCAACTTTTGTAGCAACATGGACGGGACTGGAAGAGATTATGCTGAGTGAAATAAGTCAAGCAAAGAGAGTCAATTATCATATGGTTTCATTTATTTGTGGAGCATAACAAATAGCATGGAGGACAAGGGGAGATGGAGAGGAGAAGGGAGTTGAGGGAATTTGGAAGGGGAGGTGAACCATGAAAGACTATAGACTCTGAAAAACAATCTGAGGGTTTGTTTTGAAGGGGCTGGGGGTGGGAGGTTGGGGGAACCAGGTGGTGGGTATTGGAGAGGGTATGGAGCACTGGGTGTGGTACAAAAACAATGAATACTGTTACACTGAAAAAATAAAATAAAATAAAGGAAAACTGAAATTAAAGTGAAGTAAATTAAGTGAAGGAAAAAAAGAAATCTATATAAGCAAGTGCAGCCAGATAGGAAACTGAATTCAGATATAATTCTTTCAAAGGTAAATTCAGACATCCATTTTGGCAGAGAGTATATATAGTCATTCTGGGAAGCCGAAAAGAATGAACTGAAAAACTTTCTGGAATAAGTTTTAGAATTCATTAAGAAAAGTTTCTCAATGTTTTAGTATGATAATGACCTGCTTTCTAAAAAGAGGGTTAGAGGGACGCCTGGGTGGCTCAGTTGGTTAAGCAGCTGCCTTCGGCTCAGGTCATGATCCCAGCGTCCTGGGATCGAGTCCCACATCGGGCTCCTTGCTCCGCAGGGAGCCTGCTTCTCCCTCTGACTCTGCCTTCCACTCTGTCTGCCTGTGCTCGTGCTCGCTCACTCTCTGACAAATAAATAAATAAAATCTTTAAAAAAAAATAAAAATAAAAAAAATAAAAAGAGGGTTAGAATGTGAGGTGTTTCCCCAGATTGTCTGACCTGATGTAGAATTCATTTGGGAAACTCTGTCTGGTGATTCTGCCTAAATGACAAAGATCTGTCTGGCCATTTAAAGCCAAATGACCCAGAGGGCATATTTTCACACGGCACATAGTACATATGTACGTGTGTTGATGCCCAAGAAGCCAAAATAAATTTGTGTCACAATATTTATGGATTTGATCAAAGCTGTTAGAGTATCTTTTAAAAAACCACACGCACACACACACGCATACATGCACACACACAGAGCTACCACGTTTCTTATATTTTCAGATTCTATCTTCTGATGATATGAATGACAACCATAATCTTGTATTCAAGCAGCTTACATGTTTAACATAATGTGTTGTTGGGTTTCATAAATAAAACTCTCATGTGTTGGGTTCTTTTTTAAGATTAAGCAACACCATACTGTTGCCTTCCATCAGATTGGTAGAGAGATATATTCCTAGCACTACTTAAGGTTATCAGCAAATCTTTGGGTTTTCTAGTTAATAAATCAAAATTCAAGCTAGACTGAGCCAATCTCATTCTGATTGGGCATGCTTTATGTCGTTCAGTACATGTAGCATGGGGTCTCCTTGAGTGCCCGTTAAGTATAGTATACTACAGCGTTTGAGCTGCTGTCAGTTGAAATGTATTGAAAAGAGGTATTTCTGTGTCTTGCAGTAGCTTCTTGTCAAGAGTGTTTCTAGGTGATCAGTTGAAAAATAACATCTCGGGACGCCTGAGCGGCTCAGTTGGTTAAGCAGCTGCCTTCAGCTCAGGTCATGATCTCAGGGTCCTGGGATTGAGTCCCACATCCGGCTCCTTGCTTGGCAGGGAGCCTGCTTCTCCCTCTGCCTCTGCCTGCCACTCTGTCTGCCTGTGCTTGCTCTAGCTCCTCTCTCTCTGACCAATAAATAAATAAAATCTTTTAAAAAAAAAAGTAAAAAGATAACATTTCAGTAAATCCCATTACCCTCTGGCATGACAGCTCTGTGAAGAATTCCTTGACACCATCCTAGCTACTAAGCACTCAGCACTGGGCTCAGTATAATACACATCCTTATTTGAGTGTCTTCTACATAGCACACTCGGATGCTATAAACCTGCATGCCTACCATTGACGCTGTATCCTCAGAATGCCCTCGAAGAAACATGGGTGTTCACTTAAAATGCTTTTTAATGAACAGAACTTCGTGATTTTTGACACCCACCTAAAAGGGAGAACTGTTGATTGTTCTCTCCATCAGAAAAGTTCTGATGTAGAGGACGCTATAATAGTAGAAAGAATATATCTGTCTGCTAATCAACTATCAGTTCCTCTTTATTTATAAAATCTAAATGTTTAGAGCTTGTGAAGAGGAATGAAAGCTCATCCCCACTGAGTATGAGAAAGAAAAGGAAAAGAGAACATTTGGGCAGGGTAGCAAGCTAGTTGGGTGGTGAGAAGGGGAAGGGTGATGATTCCTTCTCCCGGTGAATTAGGGAAGCATGACTTCCTTCTCTGTAGTTGCCTTGGAAATGGCAACAACGGTGTTGTGTGTGTGTGTGTGTGTGTGTGTGTTTAGTGTGTGAACAGTTACAATAACTCAATAAAATGCTCTGTTTCCTCCCTATCCAAGGATTTCCTGCTACAGATATTTACTGTATTCCGAATATTGATACGCCCAGAGATGTTTCCAAAGGACTGGACTGTTATGCGCTTGGTGGCTAACAAGTAAGACTTTTAAGTTGATGATAACTGCAGCTTGTTATATGGAGGGGAGGAGGTACAAATGATTCTTCTAGTTTGATCTCCAGTTGGAAAGTTTGTAAGTCCTGGGATTCTTTTTCTTTGTCTCTGAACTAACTTCTCCCATTTGAAAAATATATATATTACTATTTGTTTTAAACAGGTGAAACATTAACATAGTTCAGAAACCAAACAATACAAGAAGAGTGTACATTGAGAAATCCTCCTCTCACCTATTTTATTCATCCCTTATCCCCAGCCTATAGTTACCACTTTTATTACCTTCTTGCATGAACTTCTGGTGTTCCTTTATAGAGAGCCTGGCAGGTAGCTTAATATATACACTATTTTGCATGTTGTTCTTTTTTTTTTTTTAAGATTTTATTTATTTTATTTGACAGACAGAGATCACAAGTAGGCAGAGAGGCAGGCGCAGAGAGAGAGAGAGAGAGAGGAGGAAGCAGGCTCCCTGCTGAGCAGAGAGCCCGATGCGGGACTCGATCCCAGGACCCTGAGATCATGACCTGAGCCGAAGGCAGCGGCCTTACCCACTGAGCCACCCAGGCGCCCCTCATGTTGCTCTTTTGCTTAAAAATCCTGGCACTCTTTCCACATTAATACGTAGAAAGCCCCTCATTCATTTATGTTCCTTTTTTTCTTTTATAGGCATATAATGTTCTGTTGAATCGGTGTACCATCATTTATTTAACCAGCCCTGTTGCTGGACACTTGAGAATTTTCTAATCTTTCTTAATTCATTTTAACTCAGCAGGATACATTAAGCATCTACCATGTGCTCAGCACTAGGAGTAAGATATGATCCTCAAGTTGGACACATGAAGATTGAAGTTCCTTTTATACAGCCAAGAAATATGGCCAGTAGAGAGCTGAAAATAATGCTGTCAGCAAAATTTAGATCTAGAGAAGACATTCGGGGAGATATTGACATAAAGTTGAATCTCTGAAGGTTGGCAAAATTAGCTTGTATTAGGCATATCCAGGGGGGAAAAAATGATCAGAGTCAGTACTTGAAGGAGTAGGAGCCAAGAAAGGAGATTAGGCAGCAGCCTGAATGTCAGGAACCTTCCAGGAGAGTGTCATGGTGGTATCTGGTCTCATGCTTCCTGTCTCTGTCACCTCAGCATACAGAATGAAGGTGAAGTTCTTTAGGAAACTGAAGTACATTATGACCACACTCATAATGTACTGTTTCATAAACATTCTTTCCTTCAAGTCTACATTTGCCTGCTTCTCCTTCTTCCTCTTGTCCAGCCCCAAACATCCTCATATTCAAGATAAAGGTTGGATTCTCCAGGTATCTATCTGTAGACCAAAGATACCATATGTCCTCCCCAGATGCCAGGTATGATGGTGGTAAGAGCCCCAGGAATGTAGGGTTGGATTTTGATAAGATACGCCTAATATGGCTTCTGCTGCAGTATACATTTATAGATGTGGAGGTGTTAAAACGAAGTGTTAAAAACTTGTGAAGTAACAAATAGTATAATATGGCATATTATATTTTACATAAGTACAGAAGCAGCTTTTCCATGTTCAAGACTAATTGAAACTCTTGAAATAGCTCTCTTTAGAATTTAGCATATTTAGTTGGATATCTGTGAGTAGAATCAAGTATCTTTTCATCTGGATATCCGGCTGCCATAGATTTAAAGGAAGCTATTGGTCATGTATCTGGCCTTATTACCAAAGATCTAACATTCTAGGTACGTGCAGAGGGCTCTGAAGTGGTCCAGGGAGCCAGTTGGGAAGAGGTCCAGGCTGCTGACATCACTATCACACAACATCATCATGTGGTCATTATGCCTGCCCTGTGTGCAGAGGGATGTTTTGACTTGAATTAGAATATTCAATGGCAAAAATTCAAACCAAAAATAAATTTGACATTTTGTTCCTTATCCACACAGGCTCTGCTTGAGCTTCCTGAAAACCGTGACAATGTGCCTTTTTAAAAATTAAACACTGTCTCTTTCTCTCTCTTTCTACCTACCTAAAAATCTCTACTTCATTTATAAAGATTCATGGTCACACAAATGGGTAACAGACTTGGAAGTATAGATTCTGCTTTTGAGTAAATACCTCATGTTCAAGATCTTTATCTACAGCGTTAACCAAACAGGAGCATGGGTTAGTTTAGAATGAGCTCTGTGTAATACGTCTAAGCAGAAGATGCTCCCAAAGCAAACCCAAGAAAAAGGCCATCAGCCTTTGCTAAATGCAGTAACATCATGCTCTTGCCACTCCAGTCGGTGGTGATGAGAAATGGGCACTGTTTTTCCACTGGTGATGGCAAGTCCGATCCAATTTGGAGAGAGGACTCCAGGGTCTGGTAGAGAACACCTGCCAAGTTGGAACAGACACTGTTCTGTGCTGCTCTGCTTCCCACTCTTCTCCCCATGCAAACACCCTAGCCATTTCCCATTCAAATTATGAAACCATGTAAGATTTTTCTTGCCTTATGAATGCAGTATTTTCTAGAATATACTAGAAATCCATAAAAAAGTATTAGCCACTACTATACTGGTTAAAAGGTAAATTTCTGAAAGATGTTAAAGATATTTGAAATATGTTAAAGAGAGGGGCGCCTAGGTAGCTCAGTCGGTTGAATGTCCAACTCTTGACTTTG
Organism: Mustela lutreola; assembly: GCF_030435805.1. Lineage (NCBI taxonomy): Eukaryota > Metazoa > Chordata > Mammalia > Carnivora > Mustelidae > Mustela > Mustela lutreola. The sequence goes on along the minus strand of NC_081293.1, from coordinate 165,053,595 downwards.
GCTCAGGTTGTGCTCTTGGGATCAAGCCCTGTTTGGCTCTGCTCAGCAGGGAGTCTCCTTCTCTCTCTCCCGACCCCCTCCCCTCCTCCACCCCCCCCCACGCACACACACTTGGGTGTACTCTAGTCCACTCTTGTTAACTTATATTGAAAAGAAAACATTATCATTTGCTAAACTGTAGAAGCAAGGGCTAGATCCACATCTCTGAAGCTTACCACCTTTCTTCCATGGTGCTTTTTTTTTTTTTTTTTTTTTTAAGATTTTATTTATTTGACAGACAGAGATCACAAGTAGGCAGAGAGAGGAGGAAACTAGCTCCCTGCTGAGCAGAGAGCCCGATGCAGGGCTCGATCTTAGGACTCTGCGATCATGACCCAAGCCAAAGGCAGAGGCTTTAACCCACTGAGCCACCCAGGTGCCCCTCCATGGTGCTTTCTTAGACAAACATTTGATCAGGGCCCCTCAAAGAGGCATTTTTACCCAAACTCCCAATTGTACTGCCCACTCTGTGCTTAATACGTGTCAAATTGATAGTAACTAGCTGAAAAGTCACCACTGCCCTACCCTTAAATGCAACTGAATAGCTCATCCCTCAAAATACGTATTCTTTGATGTGTTGGTCCTTTCTTCCCATTTTGAAGTAGGTTTATTTTTTTTTATGTTTTTTTTAAAGATTTTATTTATTTACTTGTCAGAGATAGAGGGAGAGAGTGCAAGTGAGCACAAGCAGACAGAGAGGCAGGCAGAGGCAGAGGGAGAAGCAGGCTCCCTGCTGAGCAAGGAGCCCGATGTGGGACTCGATCCCAGGGTGCTGGGATCATGACCTGAGCCGAAGGCAGCTGCCCAACCAATGAGCCACCCAGGCGTCCCTGAAGTAGGTTTAAAGCCTTTAACTTTCATCTGTAAACTATGTTGTCCAAGTCCTGTGGCTTGCCTGCTTTATGTGAAGTTCTACCAAAAGCTGTGACCAGACACTTGATGATTAGTATGGTCTTGTGTTTATTTCCACCTGAATGTCCAATATTGGGCAACACGGTAAGACTGTCCAGCCTAACTTGCTCAAGGATGAGACATGTGTCTCTCTTGCTTGTTTGCAAAGCTATATTATGCCCACTGTTAAGTTCTTGGTAGATGTTTCTGATGAGAACAACTGCTCAATTTGAGAAAGAAGGAACATAAGGGAGATGAAAATTAAGTACCAAAAATACAGGACACTTTGAGACAAGCTTCTCTCCACCCCCTTCCCATACACATTGCAAAATATAGTACAAAAATAAAGTCACAGCTTTATACATTTTCAAAGAGATAAATCTTAGACTTGCTTACTGAGGAAGGTAAAATATTCTGGCCTTACAGTTGAAAGTTCAGGCCCTTATTTTCTTTATCTTGTGTGCATGTTGGCTTCAAATGTAGCATACATTTTCTTTTGTGCTTTTGCTCACCAAACACTGAATTATGTAGTTGACTATTACCTTCAGCTAATTTAGCTTTCAAATGAGAGGAGCGTTGCAAATAGGTAATTTATGGATCCAAAGATTCTTAGGGAAGGTCATTCATTTATTTACTGACCCATCGATTCAGCAAATATTTTTTCAGTGTCTAAAGTATAAAATAAATGCCGTACAGATAGAGCATAGTTCTTTGAAGATGTTTATGAAAGAAAATTTGTTCTGAACTGGAATTGGAAGCCTCTTTCATTAGGATATAAAACTTGAGCTGAAAGCCAAAGGAGGAGTTAACAGGCAGACAGCAAAGGAAGAATGTTCTTATCAGCAGGAATAGCTTATACAAGGGCCCTGTGGTCAGAGTAAATATGGCACATTCAAGGAACTGAAAGACTGTTAGTGTGGCTGGAACATGAGGCAAGAAGGAACCTGTAACGATGAGGTTAGAAGAGGAAGATGGGGCCCAAATATAGGGAGTAGAGAAACATTAAAAGAAACCAAGAAGAGGGCACTTGGTTAAGCATCTGCCTTTTGCTCAGGTCATGATCACAGGGTCCTGGGACTGAGCATCACATGGGGAATCCCTGCTCAGTGGGGAGTCGGCTTCTCCCTCTCCTGCACTCTGCCCCAACTCATGTGCGTGCTCTCTCTCTCTCTCTCTGAAATAAATAAATAAGTTTTTTTGTGGGGTTTTTGTTTGTTTGTTTGTTTTTTAGAAAAGAGGGAGAGAAACCAAGAAGGACCAGTTAGGAGCTTAATACAGCAATCCAGCTAAGATGTTAATGGCTTGAACAGGTAGATTACAGTGAATGTAGTAAGACTGATATTGAAGATCAAGGTAACATAATTTACAGATGATGGGGTGTGGATGGCAGAGAAAAAAATGGAAGATTTGCCTTTAGAATTTTGGCCTGAACAGAAGGATGAAGGCTGGTGCTATTCACTTGGGTGGGGAGATACCAGAGGAGAAACTTTGGGGGTGGGGCAGGTGAAGAGTCTTGGGTAAAACAGGAGTCTGGAATGCTCCTAGATATCTTAGTGGAAACAGAAGAGGAAGCTAAACCTGCTTACATGGAGCTGAGGGGAGAGGTTAGGGCTGGAGATGCGCCTTGGAGGGTCACCAGCCTATGGATGGTATTTGAAGCCATAGCACTGAATGAGAGCACCAGGAAGAGAGCAGATTAAAAAGAAAAAAGTACTTAGGACAGGGCTGTAGAGCATGCTGCCATTTTAACAGTCAAGACATGGAGAAACATCTAGCCAAAGAGACTGAAAAGGAGCAGCCCATGATTTAAGATGAGAGCCAGCAGAGTACCATGTCCTGTGAAGAAGGTATTTATTTCATGAGGGAAGGAGTATCAAGAGCTGCTGGAGGTTGGAGATGATGAAGACTGACAGTTGCCCCCGGATCTGGCAGTGGAGTGGAGATAGGGATGACCATAACATGTGCTCTTCCAGGGCACTGATGGAGGAGGAAGCCTTCTTAGAGTGAATTCAAGAACAGCTAGGAACTGAGAAAGTGAAAACAGCTCTTTAGAAGTTTTGCTGTGGAAAGGGGCAGTGAACTGGGGATCTGGAAGGAGTTGAGGATGAGGACTCTTTTTAAGATATGGAATAACATAGTATTTTGGCTTACAAATAGGCATGGCTCAGCAAAGACAGAAGTACTGATGCTACTGAAGAAAACAGGAATAAGTGAAGGAACAAGTTGGGCAGGGGAAGGGAGTGGGGTTGGGACAAGTGCAGGATAGCAGTGTGCCTGTTGAGAACTGCCGGTTCCCTCTGCATGAGCAGCTTGCCTTGGAAAGGCAACCAACCACATCGGCGTGCACTTTAGTTTAGCTGGCATTGCTTTTTGCGGTATAACTTTCTCAATGAACGAAGTGCCACACTTAGAGTAGCTCTGATCTTGTGCACACAAAGAAAGCTTGGCCTTAGCTAGAAGCCTTGGCCCAGGAACAGGAGGGAAGACAGAATATGCGATGAAAAGTGGGGAGGTTGAGCAGCTAATCTGCTGAGTACCCATGAAACACCGCTAACCCCTCTTTTTTGCTGTAGGTGGTGGTGTTTTTCTATTAGGGTAATAATCCTTGAACAATTTACTGTCTAGGGAGAGATAAGATACTGATTTTTACCCAGACTATCCATTACCCAGATGAATGTGCCGAACTTAAATAGCGACAGCTAATATTTACAAGAACCTCCCGCGTACTCCATGTCCTGGTGAGTTGTGAGGAGCTGGCAGGAAGAATGAATCCAGGAATGAGAGGCTTCCTTAAGATCTGAGCCTGATGGGCTAAAACTGAGCCCGTTGACACATGAGTGACTTTCTGCTGGTACTGCTCACTGGAGAAGGTCAAGGGAGTTTTTAAAATCCCTAAATCTCTCTGTTTCAGTCTTTTCTTGTTCTTCCTCACCCATGCGGCATGCTTCCTTGACTAAAAGCACAATCACTCCATTTCCTGCTTCCATTTTGGCTTACACTGTGCCCTCGCCTTGGAGCACCTTCAGTCCGTTCTTCAAAATAGCTTTTAAAAAGGCATAAAATGTTTTACCAGCTTCTCATTTTAGAATTACCTAGTACGCAAATAAGTACAACAAAGCGTAGGTTTAGATATAGTGGTGAGGCTACAGTCATTCAGTAAAACTGACTGTGGGCTAGGCCCTTGGTGAAGCAGTGGTTCACAAGGCCAGATCCCCCAACATCACTGCTCTCCAAGTTCCAACCCTTGGCTGTCTTCTCCTCCATCTGTGACACAGTCCCCAAAATGAGACAGGTTGATCACATGCATTAGAATTGTCCCATTCAGGGTGCCTGGGTCGCTCAGTGGGTTAAAGCCTCTGCCTTCAGCTCAGGTCATGATCCCGGGGTGCTGGGATCAGGCCCTGCATCAGTCTCTCTGCACGGTAGGGAGCCTGCTTCCTCCTCTCTCTCTCTCCACCTACTTGTGATCTCTCTCTGTCAAATAAATAAAGAAACAAACAAAAATCTTAAAAAAAAAAAAATTGTCTCATTGGGCCCCCTCTGGAGCTCACCAGGCCATCGGCAGCGGTAAGGCCCTGAAGTCTTAGAAATCCCCCAGGTGATTTTGTCAATCACGCTAAAGCTTGTGGACCACTAGCTTAGATCAGTTCCCTGAATGGCCTTCAAGGATTTGCCTTTGCCCCCAGTGTCTTTGTGTTGATTTCTCCCACCCCTATTCATCCACCAGGTTGTAGGGAAGTTGTTGTTCTCCACCATTAGAATTCCATAGGTTTTCAATGTGTAAACATTAGTCTTGTTGAAACCCAGTTTCTCCACAAGCTGCTTCTCCAAGTCCAGGTCTAATCTGTGGAGGCGGCCTTTTACTTAAGCATATTATCAGGTCCAAGTAGTTTACCACAGACAAATTAAAAGTAGATGAGATTTCAATAGCAGGGAGATAGCCTTGCCTCAGAACTTTCTAAATGCCAGAATGAGGTGGCAGCTGAAAATCTTGAAGCAAAAATTTTGGATTCCTGTGCACCAGTTCCTCTTTCATGTGTAAATTTTGTGGTGCTGTGCCCATAGATGAAGGTTGTGGGAAGTCATCCTTGTGCCTACACTTCTGTGGCAGCCATCAGTCATTTGACCATTTGTAGTAACAGATTGCAAAGCTTTCTTGGCTATGGAAGTAGAGTGTTGGGATTTGAGATGTCCTTATATTCAGAAACTGAGTCATGAGTAAAAGAATAAAACCAAAGGAGCCACATGGTTTTGGAAAAACTGGAACAAGTAAAGAAAGATCCCTAAACACCCCAGGTATTGACCACAATGAAGGAAAAATAATGTACAAATGCCTTTAGCTGGCTTGGAGCCTGTGTGCCCAGATCCTGACTCAGTGCTGAGTTACTGTACAAAGCTCTGGGAGCTGCCTTCGTGACTTGAGCTGAGTGTTATAAGCATAAATGCAAAGCATTTGAAGTAGACTCACTTTCCGTCCTTCTAGTTCTGAGAAGTCTTGTTTTTGGAGGTCTTACCTCTCAACATATCAAACATATTAAATAGATCCCCACACCGCATTTTACTGAAGAGAGAAAGTGAAAAGCAATTTTTACATTTTGCTTTTTAAGTTATTGGCCTGTGAGTGAGTCGTTTAACTCCGTTTGCTTGTGATTTCTCAGCATTTCTGTATGTTTAGGAATTCCTGTGAAGTTGTAAAAGGTAACCTATCCTTTTTTTTTTTTAATATAATAGACGTCACCTAAATATGAAATTGGACAAGCAATGAAATAAGTAATGTTGTATTCTGTGGACATGCAATGAACTTAATTTTAGTTGTTATTTTGCAGTTTTAAAATTTGGTCCCATAACATTTTTTCAGGTCTTTGCATTTTCCAAAGCTCCTCCAAAGATCATGGTCCTATGCCCTGTACCTCTTGGTGCCTAAGGATGACACCGCCTTCGTGAGAGGACAAGGTGTTCAATCTAGAACAAGGACTGCATTCCCCATTTAAGAACTACCAAATATAATGACTGGCATGGAATTCTAGAAGCCAGGAGAATGTGAGGCAGAGTTTGTTGGAATGTTTTTCTGGCTTAGTCCTCTGAAGAGCCTTGCTCTTCAAAGGGTGGACCAAGGATGACCAGCAAGAGCATCCCCTGGAGCTTGTTAGAAATGGCAGGGTCTCAGGCCCCACCTTAGGCCTACTGAGGCAGAATCTGAATTTTAACTTAGATCACCGGGTACCCACTAACGTCTGAGAAGCACCACTTTGTCTAGAGAAGTGTTTCTCGGTTCGGGGTGCACCTGAGAATCACCTGGGAGTCCTGACACTCCTGCTGTCCAGGCTGTACGCCAGTCCCTTCATTAACATCTCTGGGGGTATCTCTCTGTATTTTAAAGGCTCCTGGGTGATCCACAGAGCCACTAGGTTAAGACTCACTGGGTAACAGTGAGGCCAATAAGCTGTGGATGTTGTTTGTGTGTTTGGGACCCAACATATAAATAACAAATGGGTCATCTTTGCTGTGGAATAACCTTCTTACTTGGAAGGTTGAATGTGTTGGCCGCTTTCCCGGACATTAGGTCCAATAGTCTAAATCCCAGATATGTCCTGTTTCACTACCACTGGATGCTCATCCAGTTATGGTTATGGGCCTGCTATGGTTATAGGCCAGAAAGTGTTTTTTTTATGTGATACTCCGGCATAGTGGGACTGGGTATATTTCTCCATTGAATACCAAAGCAGAACATCTGTGCTTAGAACCCTGTGTTAAGGATGAACTACTTCCTCCTTGCTAGCATTCCATTAAGCTTTAGTTTCCTAATGTAAGTTTTAGAGAAACTACTTTGGGAATTTTAATGATTTCTTCAGTTATCATCATTGATTTTGCTAGTGGCTATGGAAAATTGCCACTTAATACTGTTACTTGCAGGTGATTTATCTCTTTAATAGGATAGTCACTGATGATGTCTCCTGTTTGAGGTGGGAGTGGAGATACCACAGGACTTTTCATTTTCATGGGCTTTGCTTATACTTAACTTTCACAGTAAGATTCTTTGAAAGATGTAATTGACATACATAAAATGTATGTCTGTTTGAGGTGGGAGTGGAGATACCACAGGACTTTTCATTTTCATGGGCTTTGCTTATACTTAACTTTCACAGTAGGATTCTTTGAAAGATGTAATTGACATACATAAAATGTACGTGCTTCCTCATGGTACAGCAGGTGCCTGAGGAATGATGGTTTTTCTTCTTCCCTTTCTTTACCTTGAGCTATTCTCATTCAGTCATCCAACCACTTAGTCTCATTAATATTCCCCTATCCCAGGAGAAGGCGATCATAGTGAATTTTCCAGCAGATATCGATAATGAACCTTTATGTGTTTCAAAGACTGTAAATATTCTTCTAATTAGTAAATATCCCTCTAGTCCAGGTTTTACCAATAAGATAATCAAGGTGTGAAGTTGGTGGGGTGTTTTGTTTTATTGGAGGTCATGTGCTGAGAACTAAAGTCTCGCAAACACTCCTCTGGGCATGCGTCTCAGCAGAGGCCGAGGAGGTTTTCAGGATCAACCATATATATACCATTAGTATATAGTATTTTGGAGAATGACCTGTGTTGTTTCAATGTAATGCTGTATGTAATATTAAATGAACCAGTTGAATGTCGATTCATCTTTCCCTAATTTCTCCAGCCCTGAGATGCCCCATTCTCTGAATGGCCTTACCACCCACTAGCAGTTTCACACAGCTTACTGCTGGATTATAGACAATTTCACAGTCTGTAATGGTTTCTTTTGTGGCATTCTGTCACCAGGAGAGAGGGAGTCTGCCTTCCATAGCTCTTGCCTGCCCCATAATATCTTAAATGGGGGAGAACAGAGAGAATATCTCTCATAAATTCTCAATATATTCTCTCACTTCATCCATTTCATCTTTGGGCTCCAGTTTCTTGTTCTGTATTTTTTTTAAGTGTGGCTTTCTTCCATGTTCATCAAATGTGGAACACTAAACTTGGATTAATCATTTTGCTTTGTTCAGAAATTAATAAAAGCACTATAAAACATCAGGAGATTGATATATTTCTGCCTGAGTCATATGATCTCATAGATTTGGGTATCATTTTACAAAGAACCCAACTTCAGTGATGGATTTTTTGGAGGGGGGGGCTGGTGTTCCTTTTTCCTGTTTCAAATACAAGTCATCTAAGATTGTTTCACGTTGGGGGCACCTGGCTGACTCATTCTGTAGAGCATGTGACTCATGATCTGGAGGTAATGAGTTCAAGCCCCATGTTGGATATAAAGATTACTTTAAAGAAAATTTTAAAAAGTTAGCACATGGTATTCAAGTAATATTGTTCAACATGCTTCCTAAAGGTTTTCTTTTCTTTTCCTTTTTTAAAGGATTGATTGATTGATTGATTGATTGATTTTTTGGGGGGGTGGGGAGGGGAGCAGAAGCAGAGGGAGAAGGAGAGGGAAAGAATCCCAAGCCGACTTCACACTGAGCACAGAGCCTGACATGGGGCTTGATCTCAGGACTCTGAGATCCTGACCTGAGCTGAAACCAAGGGTTGGATGCTTAACTGACTGAGCTACGCAGGTGCCCCTGAAGGTTTTCTCCTTCTACCTTAATTGTTTTTTATTCTTATCTAATACATAATTTTCACTAATGTGAAGTTTCCAAATTAAAATGTTCTTTCTTTTTTTTTTTAATCACTAGTGTTATTATTACAACAGTTCTATACCTGTCTGATGCACTTCGTAAGAACTTCTTAAATGAAAACTTTGATTATAAAGTAAGTATCCATTTGGATGACTCTCCTGTCTGAGCTGAGGTCTTTCACCTTCTACTTGAGGAAATCACCTAACATATTTTCTTTCTCTTAATAATAGGAAAACATATTTATTCCACCTACCCCAAATTAATCTTGGACTATATTAGCTTTAATGATGAATATTAGAAGTTTTCATTATATTTGTGAACAAGATAGGGCTATAATCATGCTTACCAACCTAGTGGAAATCATAGTGCTTAAGTGGACATAGTTTCTTGTTGTTACTATAAATTTTCATTCTTCTTTCTTGTATGGTCCTCATGTGTGACAAGGGGAACTTAGAATATGTTTTTAGGACTTTTTAACGTAGAGTTTATATGAAGAAAATGTTTACGAAGTAAATGCTTCAGTCCCTTTACTTCTCCATCATCACATTTTTTTTTTTTTTTTTAGAATGAATTAATGAAAAGAAACAAAATAAAAGATTGGTAAAATTCTTTAAGGCAGAACTTTTGGTACATCTATAATATAATTTGGTATGCCTAAGAATTCTTAATATACTGTTTTCTAAATGGAAGATGATAAATGGTAAACAAGGATGGGCAATGCCTGTTTTGGCTTCCTTTCTTAATGATGTTTTCAGGTTTTGGCATCTGTATTTCCTATTCTTTTTAAATAACATTTTTCATATTCAACATTGAATAAACTGTCCCTATTGGATAACTAGAAAATACAAAAAAAACACAAATCAGTGAAAACCAATGGAATTTAAAGTTTGTATACTATGTCTTTATATCATACCGTGCAATAATAAATATATGAAAATTTCATGATTACAACTCTGCTGTTTAATATTTAGTTGTTTCTGCTATTTTATTCTTAGAAATTACTCTATGTGCCTTCTTACAATATAAAATTTGGCATATATCCTTAATTATTTTTTGGATATATATTTGTAAGTGGAACAATGAGTTAAGGGTTATGCCAATTATATTTGATTTCCTATATATCTACCAACCTAAAATTACTGACTAAAATTCATATTTTAGTTTAGTTTAGTTTGTGAAGTATCTGTTCTTGACTTTTTCATTATTTTGCTCATTCTTATATTTTTTGTTTATAAGAGCTCTTTATACATAAAAGATATTAATTCTTTATGATGTTTCTCCTTATTATTTCCAATTTTACTTGGTGTCCATGAAGAAATAGTTTCCTTCCATTATGTCATATGTTTTTGGTTAAGTTTATTTCTGGGAATTTTATTCTGATCTCTTTCTGGTGCTGTTTTTGGTATAAGAAACCTTAAACTCAAAAGATTTGTCCGGGCAGGGAATTTTTACATACTGTCTGAATTTAAAGCAATTAGCATACCCAGAGAAGTGTATGCCTTTTTTTTTTTTTTAATTCTCCATTAAAAGGAGTTCCAAAAATGAATTCTCGCAGGAATAAAATAGCCCAACTTATACCTCAGACATATTATAAGAGAAACAAAGGATTTAACATACACCAGGGACCTTAAGAAACCTGGGGTATGGCCCGGAAGCAGTATAGAAATAGATAGTATTTATTTGCTTTCCCTCTTTGTTACAGCAAATTTCAGGCATGTGTAAAAGCAGAGAGAATAGTGTGATGAACCCCCATGTACCCATATCCAGATTAAACTGTTATCCACACGGGGCCGATCTTACTTCAACTCTACCTCCATCCACTCACCACGTTTGAAGCAAATCCAAGATATGTCACTTAATCTGTCAATATTTTTGTAAACTATAGCATTTAAATGTTTTGTTCTTGTTTTAGATTTGGGATTCTTACTTTTACCTTGCCGTCATTTTTATCAACCAGTTGTGTCTTCAGTTAGAGATGTTCACACCTTCCAAAAAGAAGAAGGTGTTAGAAAAGTAAGTACCAATGTATAATTGGGTGGGGAATACGAGGCAAATCAAATGTTATGCCTTTAAGAGGGCATTTGGTTTAAATGATTCATAAATTAGGTATCTGTAACTGGAAATGACAGTGGAGAGGCAATGAGCAAGAGGACAAGCAATCTTTTCTGGAAATTTTGAACTTATTTATACTTTTTTTTGGGTGAGGGAGCTCCATCTTTCAGAAATTAGTGTGTTATAGTAGCAAATTAATTAGAGGACAAATCTATTTCATTAAAGGATTTATATAAGGATTTGCATTAGAAGCATCAAGACATCTACATTAACTATCTTTAATTACAAATATAGTGTCTTTTAATTCAGAAGAGACAAAAATACTTCTCTGTCCCAAAGAGACACAAATACTTCTTTGTTTTGAAGACTTTGTATCAGATTTGCTTTCTGTTTTATTTCAGGTATGGTGACATGCGCGTCACAATGGGTTGTGAAATTTTCAGCATGTGGCAAAACCTTGGTAAGTAATGGAAAGAGAAGCCACCTCCATTGTGCAGTTTGTCACTGTACTTTTAAGTGTATAAATGAAGAAGGACAACGTATAAGTGACAGTGTTTAGATCAGTAAAGTCATCCTTAGAATGTAATTGATATTTTGGCATTGAATATGGTTATAACTAACTTTTTAAAATTGGTATCTGTCTGAAAACTCATCTTACCTTTGTGTGTTTCATTATTAATAAATGATAAATTTTATTATCTAGCATTGCTCCAATAATACACACGTGTTCAGTAATGAGCTAACCTTTCAGAATTTGGGATTGTAACAACTCAAAATTTCTAGTACTCTGAGCTGAGTCTATGAATCATAACATATTTAGAATTAAATTTATGAAACACCGACTCGTGCACCAGAACTCTTAAAAACACCATGGATCTATATCATAAAGAGTATATACAAAGGATTTTAAAGCCTCTGCAGTTGCTAAGAAACTATTAGATTCAATCTGGTTAATCCGATACAGCAGATAGAGTGTACTGCTCTGGCAAATTGATGACCCAGACCTGGTTGCTTGGAGAAGAATAATATTTGGAAAACAGATTGTTTTACCATCGCATTGGCATAGGGTTTCTTTCTAGAGATTCCAACTTTTTAAATTTTGTATGCTAACTATGCAAGTTTATAGCATTCATTTACTATTACTGCATGGTAAACTTCTTATGATTCATTAAAGTGATGGGCCTATTTGAATTGAATATGTAATTATCTAAAAGTATCTCTCCTCTTGGACTCACCCAAGTACAACTTGGAAATGGCAGGATTTGTTTTCTGTAAATGAAAACAGAACCATTAGCGTTTTACTTCCATTTATTTACAGAGTGATTTTAGACCAATATATGCATAGCAATATTCATAGCAATTTGAGGAAGACTTGTTATATAAAACTGAGCCCAGTGTTCGGTACTTGCTGGTAATTTCAGAAAATAAAAGTGAGTTGGCATTTTGAAAGCAACCTCCAGCTGTCTAAGGCCAGCCAGAAGTCCACGATGTATCTTTAGAGTCAGCCCAAAAAGAGCAGGAGTTTGTCTTATTTGAAGAGTACTCATTTCAGTCTTTAGGTTTTGTTCATTCTCTGTGTTGTTTTTCAAAGCCCTGTAGTGTCTATATTGCGTTTGGCATTAATTTAACAAGATGTTATTATGCCAGTACTCTTTAGAACATTGGTTCTCATATAAGCCAGCAGCAGCAGCACCTGGGAGCTTGTGAGGAAGGGAAATCATCTGGCTCCGCCCCAGAGCTGTTGATTCTACTGAAACAGAATCACGGAGAGAGTGGGACACAGCTGAGTTTTCACAGGTTCTCCAGGTGGTTCTTGGCTAAAGATTGAAAAGCACTGCTTTAGATACTCTCCCTTTTCTCTGTTCTCCCAGCCCTAGAGGCTAGCTCTAGCTCAGTTATGGCAGTCTGTTAGAAGGCTCCTTAGGGGCACCTGGGTGGCTCAGTGGGTTAAAACCTCTGCCTTTGGCTCAGGTCATGATCCTAATGTCCTGGGATCGAGCCCCGTATTCGGCTTTCTGCTCGGTGGAGAGACCACTTCCCCCACTCCCTCTCTGCCTGCTCTCTGCCTACTTGTGGTAAATAAATTAATAAAATATTTAAAAAAAACATATATGTATATGTGTGTGTGTGTGTATATATATATATATATATATATATATATATATATATATAAAGAAAGGCTCCTTAGACTCAACTATGGATTCCAGCAGGACCTAGTTCAATACAGGGTGGGTATGAATTTTCACTACATTCTTTGGTTTTCGGGGTATTACCCTAGAGTTGTGTCCTGACTTTTCTGAGACTTCCAAAACACAAGGTGAATTTTAAAGGTCACTGCTATTGTGCAACAACTAGAATGGGGAAATGTTCAGAAATGTTGAAGCCTCTCTTCCAACATCCAAATATTCTTACAAAATGATAAGAAAAATTAAGTATTCAAAGTACTGTTTTAACACCCCTTTTAGACCTTAAGTCAGCTTGTTACTTAGAAATATGAAAATCTATTTGCTATAATTTGGTTTACCTATAAATATGTCCTGTTGAGTATTTGGAATGCTAAAGAAGAATTTATTCAGATAATTACAGATATCCTTTTCTTAATGGAACAGGACAATACATTTAATTGAATAGTTCATGAGGCACTGGCTCTGTGCACATTATTTGGAGAGATACAAGAAAAAATGGACCATACCTGCACAGAGCTTAGTGTTTAAATCTCAAATTTTAAACTTTTTGTCTGATTTCTGTGGACAAGAAAATCTTGATAAAAATAAATTGTCAGTTTTAGTAAATCAAGGAAGCTTTATGACTTCAGAAGTCAAGAGCCTCCATGGTTTTTAGTTTGATACAAAAAACATTAACTTTTAGAAAATAAATTGCAAAGAGGAAATAATACTCAGAGCACTGAATACATTTTTTGCCACTTGAAAATACCCAGTTAGTCTAATACACAAACACAAACAGAAATTTTACAGAATAGTATTTTTAAATCGGATTTTGGTCATCAGTACTTACCTAGAAGTGTGGAAACTTGCATTCTTCAAGTAGAAACAGGGTTGGTTTTTACCTTCTGTTGAGAACAAGGAATAAAGGGTACATGTAATTGAGTCTGCTTTTAAGCACAGAGCTGTACGATTTTCAAATCTTATCATTATATCCCCTTGAATTACCGTTGAGCAATGGATCATGGAGTAATTACAGGACTACCATACTCTATTCACAGTGACTGCACCGTTTTACATTCTCATTCACAGTTCATAAGGGTTCCAGTCTCCACGTCCTTGCCAACACTTGTTCTTTTCTCTCTCTCTCTCTCTCTTTTTTTGAGAGAGAGAGTATGTGCACAGGTATGTGAGTGGGGTGGGGCTGGGGCAGGGTGGAGCAGAAGGAGAGGGAGAAGGAGAATCTTAAGCGGGCTCCACACCCGGCACGGAGCCTGATGTAGGGCTCAGTCCCACAATCCTGAGATCATGACTGGGGCTGAAATCAAGAGTCAGGTGCTTAACTGACTGAGCCACCCAGGCGTCCCACGTCTGTCTGTCTGTCTTTCTTTCTTCTTCTTCTTCTTCTTTCTTTTTTTTTTTTTTTTTTGGCAGTAGCCATCCTAACAGGTGTCAAGTGACATTTCCTTGTGGTTTTGATAAAATAATTTACTTTTGAAGAGTAAAGACCAAGTAGTGAAAAGTAAATACCTTTTCTTAAATGTGTTGTTCCTCAGTATTTTCATTTCCAAGCAGAAGGACTAAAAATGCCCTGTCAGGAGAAAGGGGAAGGCACACAAATTTCATACATTAGTACTATGCTAACAAAATAGTCTACAAAGAAAGAGGCTAGTCTTGACTACTGTGTCCCAGCTTTGGCATTCATTGTGCTTCAAGGTTAAGATTTTTCTTGCTATTTTTAGTGGAACTAACATTCTTACTAAATATAAAGTGGGCCCTTTTTTCCACATTTGCAAACACAGCGTCTTGTAACTGCCGTAAAAAAATCAATACTTCCCTAACAGGCTGTTCTGTGCCCATAAATATAAAACTCCAACAGCCCAAGTAGCAGATGCCCTAAATACTTCAAAACAAGACCATGTGGCTGACAATTAGGGATGGGGAAAGTATACTAAATCTTCGGTTTAAAAAGAAATCATTTAAGTAAAGTTTATTTTGCTGTTGTCATACACAGCTCCCAATTTTGCTTTGCTGATCAGGGAGGAATTAAGTTTTACATGGCGAGATCCTGTTCAGGTTTACACAGGTTCTGTGTTGCCAAACTGTGTTTTCAGCAAATAAGTCTCTCTTCATGCTTTCCTGTACAGTGATTTAAAAGTGGGTGTGGCCTGTCTACTATCAGTAGAAAATTGGGCTGTAAAATGTAGTAAATGGACTTTGTCTGGATTATGATTGAAAGAAACCAACTGTAAATAACATGTTTTAGGACAATCAGGAAATTTTTTTTTTAAAGATTTTATTTATTTATTTGACAGACAGAGATCAAAGTAGGCAGAGAGCCAGACAGAGAGAGGGGGAAGCAGGTTCCCCACTGAAAAGAGAGCCCAATGCAGGGCTTGATCCCAGGACCCTGAGATCATGACCTGAGCCAAAGGCAGAGGCTTTAACCCACGGAGCCACCCAGGCGCCCTGGGAAATTTTAATATAGGCAAGCTTTAGATTGAGGAATTATTGTGTGCCATTGTTAGAGGTAATAAAGGCACTGTGATTATATATGTATAATATATATATATATACACACACATATATAATCACAATGCCTTTATTACATATATATGTTATATATATATATATATATATTCATTCCCACCTGTTAAAGATGCTTACTGATTTGTGTACAAGTAGAATGATATGAAGTCTCAGACTTGCATTAAAGTACCCTAGGGGAGAGAAAAACCTTTGGAGTGATAGGTAAAACAAGATTGGAAAAAATGTTGCTAATTGTTGAAGCTAGATGATGGGTATGTGGGGATCTGTTTTAGTGTTTTTTATAATTTTGCACCTGTAAGATTTTTCATAGTAAAAAAAAGTGTTTTATTGAGCTATAATGAACATACAGTGTTCTTTCAGCTTCAAGTAGACAACATAATGATTCAACAATTCTGTACGTTACTCAGGTTAAATGTAGTCCTTATGTGGCCCCAAATAATACACATTACAACCTTTTTAAAAGAAAAAAATCAGGTTGTAAAATGCTTATAAATAGGATCTTTTTTCTTTTTACAAAGGAATTAAAAAATACTCAGGGAAACAATGATAAATAAGCACCTGCTAGTGATCTTCTTCGGAGAGGCCAAAGGATGCCAGGCTCAAGAAAGATTAAAAATGTAGGTAATGATGTAGCAGCTCTGAGTCTCATTTCAACAGGCAAGGGAGGACTACTTGGGCTGGCAGTAAGTTCCATTTTATTTTGTCTTTCTTGCCACTTCTATTACCTCTTCCCCACACATACCCAAAAGCTATGCACAGATTTGGTGTCTTACATAATCTCGAAACTGTGGGGAGGGCCTCCTGGTTATTGGTCTCATGTCAAGGTGACCTTTGTCCTGTGTTCCTGGTGCCTTCAGTGCGTGGCTCGGCAGAGGGTACAGCGCCTGTGGTAGACTCCGCCTCAGAGACCTGCAGCCATCCCCTGGGGGCAGGCTCCCAGACCGGGTGTAAGGCCTGCTCATCTCAGGCTGGGCCAGAAGTCTCCTTCCCCCATTTCTCTCTTCCTCTTTCTTGTCAGGATCTCTTGAATAAGCACTGAGTGGGTTAGGGTTTTACAAATGACAGGAAGAGTGATTGAGTTCAAGTTGCTTCTGCTTTCTGCCCTGACAAAAATAACCAAGGAAAGCAATCGCAAAAGCTGGTTGCTAGCTCCCTGCTTGAAATGTGTGTGTCGGGAGGATGGGGGAGACACAGGGAGAAGAACTGCGGAATGATGCTTCTCTATATTCTGCCACAGTGCATTTGTCCATCTTGAAAGGATTCATTCTTTCAGAGGAAAGTGCATAAGGTTAGATTAATAAGGAAGTGTCTTCTCATGAATAAGAAGGAGGTGTGCTTGCTCAGATGAGGAAAACTCAGGAGTCCCTTGGGAGAGATAAAATTGTACCTGGGCACAGAGGAAGGTAGGAAAGCAAAGGAATTCTAAGCCAAGTTTATTCCTCACACATAATGGGTATGGATAAGTGATGAAGAGACGGTGAGAAACAGGTTACTTTTAATGAAATCTCAGAGAGAAAGGAAAAGACAATGTGGCCTCAGAGTTTGGAAAGAAGGAGACTTTCAGATAAGCCGGGGCCTGTGACTTGTGTCCTGCTATTGTCCCACAGCACTGAGGAAAAGGAATGGGAGCCACATCCTAAAGATGGCAGAACTGTCTCTAGGTACTTTCAGTCACAAAACAATGACTTCACAAACACCCTCTCTCTAATCTCATCCATCATTTTTTTCCAGTTTCCAAATTTTCCCTTTCCTATTCTTTCTTTTGAAAGCCCCTCTAGGGGTGCCTAGGTGGCTCAGTCAGTTAAGCATCTGACTCTTGATTTCGACTCAGGTCACAACCTCAGGGTCATGAGATCAAGTCCTGTGTCCGGATGCGCAGCACAGAGTCTGCTTACGATGCTGTCCCTCTCCCTCTGCTCCTCTGCCCTCCACCATTCACTCTCTCAAAAAATAAAAAATTAGGGGCGCCTGGGTGGCTCAGTCAGTTAAGTGTCTGCCTTTGGCTCAAGTCGTGATCTCAGGGTCTTGGGCTCTCGGCTCAGCAGGGAGTCTGCTTTTCCCTCTGCCCCTCCTTGTGCTCTGTCTCTCTTTCTCTGTGTCTCAAATAAGTAAATTAAATCTTTTTTAAAAATTAGAAATAAAGTAAGTTAAAAATTAAAAGCTCTTCTAAAGTTAATATAAATGTGAAGTGTATATTTGCACACTGCAGTTGTGTGTATCTGAGCACCCTAACGCCTTCTAGTACAGAAAACAAAAGAGAGAAATTGATCATTAATGTGAAAGTATGTAACTCCAAAATGTGCCAGTAACTCTGAATGACATGATTTTCTGGGTGTATTTGACCCTTACTATAAAAGATGAGAGGTAGAAAAGAATAATAAGGGGGAAACTATCTTCTTTGATGACCCCAGGGCTCTTGTGCCCAGCTTCCCGACCTGTTCTGTGGATTTTAAATGAACGCTTTAAGTGTCTTATGCTTTCAGCCTCGATGGTCAAGGTTAGCACTTGAGAAATAATGTGTTTTCCATTGTATGCGGTGTTCTTATCATCAAAGTAAGACTGTGAGATTGAACATAGACCATTAGTGTAATGGACTGAACTCAATGCTCATCGGCTAGATGAGCTCTCTGGTGTCCCTCCCGCTCTCTACCTTCCTTTTCAATGAAGTATCGGCATCATGCTTTGTGTACTTTGGTAATACACCATTTTGAGTTCACCATTGTTATAGTGCAATCTTTTTAGAAAATTGTTACATACTTTTTTTTTTGGTTGACCATTTAGTATTTTATTTAGGCTGTGTATTATGTTTCAAAACATAAAAAAATTTATATGGAGGGGGGTCGGGAGAGGGTGGGGGGGTTATGGATGTTGGGGAGGGTATGCGCTATGGTGAGTGCTGTGAAGTGTGTAAACCTGGTGATTCACAGACCTGTAGCCCTGAGGCTAATAATACATTATATGTTTATTTAAAAATTTAAAAATTAAAAAGAAAATTTATATGATGCAGGGACCACTTTTCTTCATATATAAAAATCTACTCTACTCTTACCACCCAGAGATAACCTTCATGGTTAACATTGGGGGGATATAATCTTCTTGATTATTATATGTATTTTTTTTTAAATGAGAGAGGTACCTGTCCATACTGTATTGCACCTTGGCTTTTTCAATTAATTCTCTTGAAAAGATTTGCCTTTTATCCTTCTTTAACCTCAGCTTTAGTGACTGCATACAAATTTTAATGCGTGACAGTATTGTAGTGTACATAACCAATTCCTGATGATTTAACTTCTGGTGTAATTTTAATTTGTCATTTTTAATTTGCGATATAATTTTTCATGGTATCTTAGAACTTTTTCTTAAATTGTGAAAAAGTAAATCCTTAATTTTTTTAATAAAAAATGGAGAACTATTAATCAACCTATGAAAACCTAGGGTTTGTATATCTGCTTAGAGAAATACTTTATTGCCTGGAGAGACAACTATAATTGAAAATACTTTTGGCAATCATTTAAAATAAATTCAATAATATTAATTTTCTGAACTCCTGCTAAGATTAAATATACTAAAACTCAAATGTGTTATTCAATTTAGGAGAACACAAGCTTCATTTTATTCCTGCCTTGATTGGCCCTTTCCTAGAAGTGACCTTGATACCCCAGGCAGATCTCCGGAATGTCATGATTCCTATTTTTCACGATATGATGGACTGGGAGCAGAGGCGGAGTGGCAACTTTAAACAGGTAAGTGGATGAGCTTCTCAGAGCGGTTGGGGAGAATTTCAGTTCTTCTCGAGCATCTCTGAGCTACCAGATTCAACTCCAAGTTGGGAAGTGAGAGCACTGAGTGCTCAAGGGACTTCGATTCCAGCCTGGTCTGCCTTCTCCCCTTCGTGTGACCTTGGTCACTTCTCCAGTTCCGTATTCCCCTGAGCCTCCGGGGAAGCTCTCACATCCTCTTCTGCTTAAAAATTCTGTGATTTCCAGGGTTTCTGTTGAAGAGCTGGCAGAGACTTGATCTGTTCCCAGTTGGACACGACACAGAGGAATCAGAAGGCTAACCGTTCTTAAAATCATGGACCTGTCTGGGGTCTGCGCATTGCATTTGGTGAATGGCTGGGCTTTGAGCATTTGATGCATAGTATGTTTTACCGCTTTTTGCTTGAAGTGCTGATAATTAGTTTAACCAGGAAAGCAGTGGAAATTCTTGCATCTAGATTTCTAGATGAGCCTATTAGTTTCATTGACATAGGTTCTGAGAGCTCTGCTCCAGTTTTGGAAAGAATAGAAGTTCTTTATTACAAAACTATATTACATAAGAAATCAGCTGCTTTTTGTTGCGCCAGGTCACTCAAGTTGGAAATAGTCACCTTCTTTCTGTTCAGGTAGTCACCTCACTGAGCTGTACACAGTCACCTGTGTGAAGGATCTGCTCCCCTACCCCCCACCATGCTTTTCCACATGCAGCCTTTCTCAAATTTTAGAAATGATGATCAACTCTGGGAGTGAGTGAAGGCGACCACAGACCCCTCCTCCTGCCGGAAGCATGCCATATCACCTGTATCAATACCTCATTTCAAGAAAGCGAATAACTGAATGGAAGGCTATTTTAAAATTGTATCTGCCTGGGGGAGATCCACTCTCTTTCCTTTGGTCTTCATAGCCTTATTAGAATTTGATTCCAAGGAATAGCTTAGTCCTTTGACAAAGTCAAGTATCTCTCCCAGTCTGTAGTTGCTTCCCTCTCTCTGGCCATGCAGGGGTGTTTCACTTTCTGTCTCTCTGTCTCAGACAGATGAAGGGCTATTTCTGCTTTCCTGATGATATTCAAGGCCCAAGGGGTTTACATTCTTGAAGATATAAATGTTTTGATGGCAGGTTTTCAGGAAATATGTCCTTTCTCTCTCATGTAGCTTATTGCTGACTTAGAATATTTCCATGGATCTACCATCTGCACATGGATAAGGCAAGTTCTCAACTGGAGCAAAGATTTAGTGCAACCTCAGACTGTTTTGAGAAAGAAAATAGATAGAAAACACATCAAAGATTTAAATTAATGTCTGTGGGTATGTTACTTTGCTAATGTTCTTACACATGAGTGATTTTTTTTTTTAAATAAGTAAGTAGGACTTGCCAGTTTTTATAGCTCTTAAAAAAATTTCAAGTGTTTAAGCTGGGCTGTAAACATGTGTGTTTGAGTCAATAAATAGAAGTCTTTGGTGGCAGCAGATGATACCCTCTGGGAGTTTGAAGTCACATTGCTCCATCTAAAGTAGCCGCCTAGAATTCCAAGGGGGTGTCTGCTATTAACCACAGCTTATGATAATGTTGCTTTCACAAAATTTACTGTGTTTTTTTTTTCCCTTGCAGATAGAAATACGTTTCGGTTTGCCTAGGGAACCCACTTGTGAAGGAGAGGAAAGGGAGTAATATTTGGGTATGTTTCAGGTGGAAGCCAAGCTCATTGACAAACTGGACAGCCTGATGTCTGAAGGCAAAGGTGATGAAACGTACCGCGAACTCTTCAACAGTATGTGAGTAATGCGTGTCTCCCCAGTCGGTTCCCTTCAGAGGATTTGGTGTCAGAGCTGAGCGCCCGAGAGCTGCAAAGGCAGCTTGGGTCTCTCAGGAGTGCTTTGTCTTTGTGGAGTGTGAAATAAAGGATAATTGCCTAACTCTGGTGAAGGATCTTAGTATGCTGATGATTAGACCCCTTTCCTCATTTTAATCTCTGGTTAGGTCAGATCACTTGTGTTACGTAACAAATCTCAATCTTTTCAATCCTAAGAATTAAAGCCAGGGATGCAAAATAATGATTTTAAGTAGGGTTAAGAGTGGGAAGACGGCAGGGCGGGGGGTGGGGGGTGGGGAGACAGTGACATAATTATCAGGTTCTTGTGCATTGCTCTCCAAAGCAAGATATCCTTGGCTGATTTCTTGACAGGTTGACTAAGCTAAGAGCTGGCCTCTGTTTCTCAGTACTTGATTTGATTCATTGATACTGATTGGTCACTCAGCATTATTAATTGCTTTCTAAATGTTTCTTGCTAGAGTATCACAGAACCAAGTCATTTTTAGTGAATTCTGTGATTTGGATTTGGATGGCAGCTAGAACGACTGCAGAGTGCTGTAGGGGACTTTGAGGCGGTCCTTGCCAATAGAATGTGATCACAGTCCAGGGTGAATTGCTAAACCCAGTTCTCATCACTGTGTGAGATGGCCAGAGAGGACATGTAAGAGTGTTTTAGTACTTTAGGGTTTTCATTCTAACACTTGTTTTCTCTACAGTTTTCTATGGATCTTAGCCATTTTCAGTCCAACTATGTTCATAAAGTATTTCTTTTTGAAGGCAGGGCTAGCTCCTTATGCCTGGGAAATGTTTACAGTTCTTTCAGAAATACAAAAATCATTCAGCGATACGTCTTTCTGTTACAGAATATGCTCTGCCTTGTGTATGTGCCCAGGCATCACGTCCAGCCATTCATGCTTCAGAATTGATAGCCAAATGCCAAGTTGTATACTTTATGATCGTTACTTTAGAACAGTAGATGTATTATTAGTATCCAGATTTAGAAAGCATTATTAGTGACTGGTAGCTTTCAACTTGCCTGATTCAGAATCATCCCTGAACCTTTTAAGAAAATTACATTCAAAGGAAAAGCCAAGAAGGGTACCCAGATTTCTTGGGATGGTGGTGGGTGATGATAACATAGATTCTTTGTACTGACTCCTGAACAAAATCATTTTCTTCTGGTACTGCAATTAAACTGGAACTTTTAGTAATTCTTCACCAAGCCCTCGTTCATTCTAGTGTACAAAGCGCCTATGTTTCATGACAGCTGGAGTTTAGCAAGAACTCTGATTAAAGCCTCATCCAGGGTAATAAACTGCCTTTGAAAACTGCTCTCATTTCAGTTACCAGTCCTTGGTTTGAACAAAGAAGTAAAACGAGAAAGCACTCGGCGAAATGAATCTCAGGAGATTTGTGATTAATTATTTATAATAAATTCACAAGATTAATAAATACATCATTTTATAGTGCCTCTTCTCTACTTTAATAAAGGCCTAGAGCTTGCAATTTGGAACGCTTGTGTCTAAATGAGGCTTTGAAATAGAAGATGTATCTTGACGTTAGCATGAAACCAATAATTAATATATTAAGCCTCTGTAGTTAAGACTGTTTTAAGGTGCCTGATTCATTCAATGGAGATTATTTTTCTTTTGTGATTTTTAACATATTATTAGAAATGTTACTATAAATATTTTTCTTTCATGCCTTTCCTACCAGCATATTGGGTTTAAATAAAACCTAAAGTGATAATTAAATATCATTACTACCTGGGTTCAGAAAAGAA
Organism: Mustela lutreola; assembly: GCF_030435805.1. Classification (NCBI taxonomy): domain Eukaryota; kingdom Metazoa; phylum Chordata; class Mammalia; order Carnivora; family Mustelidae; genus Mustela; species Mustela lutreola. Next base: position 165,030,894 of record NC_081293.1, on the reverse strand, counting down.
AGTGAAAAGCCAGCCATGTTTCAGGAAACAATGAAGTGCTTCTTTGGCAATAGAAGTCACCACGAATTAGTATAAGCACAATGAGTCACTGCACACATTATCAATTGGGAACACATTCCATTATGGTACAGATTTTCATTTGTTCTCTGTAGTTCATATCTAAAACTTCTTCAGTTTTGTTCAGAAGCTGAAAGTAGCTTCCTCCCTCCTGCAAATGTAGGAGTTGCCCAAAGAGCCTCCTTAGAAGGAGACTTGAAATCTGTGCATTGGTTTCCTTCCTAAGAGCTAGCTCACCTTTCCCCACCCCATCCCCCAACATTGTCTTCACGGACCCATACTCCATCTTTTTGAATAAGTAGAAGTCAGGATTTGTTATTTTTGATAATGCTCGAAGTGCAGATCATTGACACCGGTGTGCTCTCTCCAGCATAGAGTGTCAGAACTAAATTTGGCTTCCCATGGCTCTGCTTGGTTTGGTTTTATTTACCGAGTACCTCCCTGGGGCAGGTGCTGTCCTAGGGCTGAGGACACCACAGGGAATGTGCTGTGGGAGCACACAGTAGGGTGCTTTCTGGATGAGCCACCATCCCTCTCCCTCCTTTCTTATATGTTGCTCTAAATAATTAAGTAAGGTCATTCCAGAGGTCTTTATTTGGCAGTCACACATTAAATTCTAGTTTGGAGGCCAAGCAGTGGATACATGACATGTATCTCAGGAGTCTGGCTCTTCTTTTTGGATTAAGAAGAGCATGGACAGACAGACACAGGTGTTTCCTGTAGGAGGGATGGCCTCACCACCACTGTGTGGTGATGTAGGTAGAAGCAAATTTAGGGTCAGATCCTACCTCCCCCTGTTGATGCCCTTTCCCAGAGTAAGAGCTTTCTGAGTGTTATGTCATCCTCTAGGACTCTGGTTTACCCCTCTCTCCACTGGTAGGGAGGCCCACTGCCTATCAGCTAGCAGTAAGAAATCACCCTTCACTGTTCTCGGGTGAGTTCCCCGTGTACTCAGCATGGGCACACGGGCCAAATAAAAACACAGTCTCCCTGAAGTTGGCTAGACTCTTCTCGTCTGGCCGCGAGGCTCCCCTTCTCAGTTTGTATCAGATAAACTGGGAGAACCAGCTTCCCGATAGAAAGAACAAGCCTGGCTGCAAGAGCAGATGGATCGGGTTCTAGACTTGGTCCTGCCATTTGGGTCTGGGATTCCTGAAGGTGAAGCAGGTGCTGCGGAGCTGTGCCTCTTCTTACAAGAGGGTTTGTGGAGCTCTGATTTCTGACTGCATCAGGAGGCTGTGCAAATTAATGAAATTCATGCCTGCAAGAGAAGTCTCCCTATATTTTTAGAATTATTACTTAACTTGAGTTCTTTGTTTTTCAGCCTATAAAGTATATGAGGTGTGGGCTGTCACTTGGGGAAATTTCTACATCACCCTGCGCTGCTTTGGCAGGCAGATTTGCATTTGAGGACTTGGTTCGAGACCAGTTTGGCATTTAAGCTTGAAACAGGGGCCGCTAAGAGGGTTTTTAAAAGAAAACTCACTTAAAACAGATGAGGGGACCATCCCTGGCAGATGAGTCAGGGCAAGCTCCATCCCATGGTGTAGGGCTTCTCTCCCTCCCCCCCCCCCCACCACTTAATCCAGGAAGCAATTCAGAATAACCCAGGAAGCGAAAGCTCAGGGTTACATAGGGAACAGATGAGGAGACAAGGCAGAAGGCTGGGCTCTGGAAAGGCAACAGCAAGAGGAAGTCGGGAGAGAAATTGGAAAGAACATAGCACGGGGAAGGAGTGAGGGAGAGAGGAGGGCAGGAAGCTAGTTTGGGCAGAATAGCTTTTTTTCTTTAATGTTTATTTCTCCTTTAAGCACAATATGTGATTGGCTTAGGTTGTGCTCGTGAGAAGTGTTTTCTTTCTCTGGTAATCCCAAAACCAAGATGAAAAGGAAACGATTTTAGACAGAAAGGATCTTTCAATGTGGAGGGGTAGGGAAGGATGTGCCTCTGTTCTTACTTTTATCTTTTGGGGAAAGTTCAGTCATAAAGACTTTGCCAAGTGTATGCTTAATTTGCCAAGAGGCAGGAGTGAAAGTCAAACAGATCCTAATTATTCTGGTTGTTGTGATTCTGTGTTTACCTAGTGCCTCTGCTCCAAGGTGCTTAAGATTAGGGAAAATGTAGGAGGAGAGTTGTGGTTCAGTACTTGTCACCAACCTGCTCTAACAGCCTCATAGACAATCCCCTGTGATTAATGACAAAATGAATGAAACTGTTGAGTGAGTGCACAGATAGTACAATATGTATTGAGTGGGCAAATGTGAAGGGAAAGGAAAAAACGCAAAACGTCATACCGTCTGTACAAGGATTTTCCTCTAGCAGTTGCATTGCAGTAAAATTGCCTGGATGAAGATGCATTCCACCGAGAGGTAGGAAAACATTTTTATGTGAATAACAGCAAGATCTTATTTCAAAGTAAACTTAGAGGTCCTCTGTTTTCCCTCTTCGCGGTGTTATTTGCTGTGGTAAGGCTCACTTCTCTGCTAGTGTAGGAGAGAAGCTAGGGGAGAATGTCTTGGAGCTCTGGGGTGCTTGTATAGTTTGAAAATATGATCATATGCATGTGTTCGTATTTTATGACTTGGATAATCTAAAAATCAATTTGCTTTGTCAATGCTTCCTGGATTAGAATTCCGCTATTTGGTCCCTATCCTAGGTAAGACATTGTTTGCAAATCGTGCTACTTGTGCGATGTTGGAGTGGTTGCTAAGGCATTTAAGGTACTGATGAAAGTAAGATGGTTGTCATGGTGACTGATAAAAATAAGTGTTGAAAATGCCCTGCATTCTTTCTTTTCCAGTCTATTAAAGAAAATTGAGCGGGAAACATGGAGGGAAAGTGGCGTTTCATTAATTGCCACTGTAACTCGTCTGATGGAGAGGTTGTTAGATTACAGGTAAGCTGAGTCCCCTGCTTCTCGGGTGCGCTGTGCTCCAGCTGGGAAAGCAGAGTCAGGATCCAGTCAACTTTCCGCTGGAGTTAATCATCAGCCCCCAGTACCTTGTGCAGTAGGATAATGGACTTATCTAGCTGGTTCGGAGTTTTTTGTTCATTTTTTCCCCCTTTTTCTCTCTTTTGTTTGGTGGATCGTTCTTTCAAAGCCTTAGTGAATTGAGAAGGTTCTCAGAGTCCCATGAGTAAAGGGACCTTTTTTGGTGTTTAGACTCAGCCGTTGACACCAGCAAATGTTTCGTTTTAGGGTGAAGTCAGTGTAAACGAGAATTGTATGGTCAGGCTGCTTTCATATGAAAGGGGGGTAAAAAAAAAAATGAAAGGGGAGGTGGCATGCGAAGTGCACACTGTTACCTTTCTTAGATGCAATTTTTTGATTTTTAAATGATCTCAACTGTTAAAGCAGTTCATCCCCTTAAATGCGTGGTGTTTTCCTTTTAAGAATGAAACCCTAGTTCTTGTTGTTGATGGCCAGGCTTCCAGTTACTTCCCACCCCTCTGGAAGAAGATGTATAAGAACACATCTTCACCCCTCCTTCTGGGGGATGGGAAGGGGAGCCTGTCTACTGAGAGGGAGCTGCAGAAATGGTGCTCAGGAGTGTCTCACCTGAGACCCTGCAGCCTGGGGTGGCTCCCCTAGTCCCCAGAGCCCCCTTCTCAAGGGCAACTTGCGAATTGCCTTGGGTCTCTGACAATACTTGCCCCTACCCTCCCCCAGTCCCACCCCCATGGAAGAAACTGTGTTTGCCCCTAGGAAGGAAGTTCTAAGTTTTGACTCTTGCTTTTTGTTTTTAGGGACTGCATGAAAATGGGAGAGGTAGATGGCAAAAAGATTGGCTGCACAGTGAGCCTTCTGGTTAGTAAACTATTCCTCTCTTCCTCCTTGTATCCTAATGTTTGATTCACAGAATCGTTCTGTTTGTTCACAGAAATACTATTTCGATTGTTTTTAGTTTACAATGTGTTTTTATCTGGATGCTTCTTAGAAGAGCTTGGAAGTGTTTTCAAAAGAAGCACAGCGAGCTTCAGGTTGAATTAAATCCCCCAAAATGCTCAACCAGAACATCGCAGAAGGTCCCCAGCGCGTCGCCTGTCTGTGGCTGTGTGAGATCAGAGAGCGATGCCCCCTCCCATCCTGTGGCACTTTACCCTCCGGGAGTCTTTTATGGCTCTCCTAGAAAAAGGCACAACATCCCTGGATAGAGCTCTTTCTACTTCTGTGTAGACAGTTTCTGTCCTTGTTTTTATATTCATTCTACATCTTAATGAATATTAGTCATCTCTTCTTTGGTGAACAAATGACAGTTTCTGTTTAACACACTAATTTTCACTAACTTGTTTGCAAATTAAGTGTCTAATACCATTCTTGTGAAGTTTTGCATCATAACTAAGATAAGCATATTAATTGATCACCCAAAGAGGACATTTTTTAGGAGTATAATTAAATATTATGTAAGGAAAACAGGCTACCCCATGATTGTCCTGGAACACTCAATTGTATTAAAATGTCTCCTCCCTAAGTGTTAAATAGGATGGTATCCTCACCGCAGAGCTGAAAAATAACCATACATAGAGACATTCATTTTTTTTTTTACATTTTAATATCGGGTATATTGATGCTCTTGAAGTTTCCCTTAGTCAGATATGAAATACAGAAATATGTGACTGCTTTCAGGTCTAAATGTGTGAGAGCCAGGGTTTCTTTTTCGTATGTTGCAGAAGAGCTGAAACCTCACAGCTGTTCTGAGTCCTTGTGCAGACGTTCTTCTGACTCTGATGGTCGGAATCCCTCACACGCCCTGCGGGTCTCTCTTTGCCGGCACCTCAGAAGTGTCTTTTGTCCCCACTCTCATCTGTCTTGTCCTCGCTCACCAGCTTCAGTCTTACAAGTCTGCTTTGTTTATTCCCTTCACAGCCCCTCGTCGAAGCACAGGACTTCTCCTTTGTTACCAGTTACCCTAGTCCGTGTCCCTCACTGCACTAGGCTCGCCTCCAGGTAGATGCCTCTGTCCTTCCTGACCACACCCGCGGCTTGTTCCTCATTGTGAACGCCTGTCCCACTTTTCCACCTCCGAAATCAGTCACTAGAAATAGTGAGACCTGAGAGTCCTCTATCTGGCCCCATCTTGTGGTACACTTTTTGACATAATTTTTGTCATCAGACCCCACAGTGACCTCAGGCCACCGGACCAGACCCCCGAGGTCAGCCCAACTCACCTCCCATCGGAGTTCTCATGTCTAACCTTTGAGCATCATCATTACCACTTTTAAGTCTCCTGCATGTGTTTTCCCAGTGTCTTGCCTGCTGCTGCCAGCCTTTTACACATTCGAGAGCCTCAGCCCAAGCTGCCTCTGTATCCCTACCTGGTCATCAGTGTTTGGGCAGAAGACCCAGTGCTCTGTCACTTTTATTTTATTTTATTTTATTTTATTTTATTTTATTTTATTTTATTTTATTTTTTTAAAGATTTTATTTATTTATTTGACAGAGAGAAATCACAAGTAGATGGAGAGGCAGGCAGAGAGAGAGAGAGGGAAGCAGGCTCTCCGCTGAGCAGAGAGCCCGATGCGGGACTCGATCCCAGGACTCTGAGATCATGACCTGAGCCGAAGGCAGCGGCTTAACCCACTGAGCCACCCAGGCGCCCCGCTCTGTCACTTTTAGTCTTAGTCCATCAGCTTAACCCTGGCTTTTCCCCAAAGCTGACCACAAAGTTTCATAAATAACCTCAAAGGACAACCTGTACTTTTTTCCAGAAGAATCTCCTTCCCTTGTCTCCATCTTCCTCCACAGTGCGCTTCGTGTAGAGGTTAACAGGTACATGCAGACTCCAGGTTCACTTCCTCAGTTGGTGTAGCAGAAGAGATTGTTTCTCTGGATGAAGGAATGAATGCTCTGCCTAAAATATGTGTAGTCCCCCAGTAGGAATAAGCTAGAGACCTAATAAAATCAGTGGCCCCAGTAGGATTCACTTGACACGAAGAATTTATCCTTTTGGCTTTGCATTGACCAAAAACAGTCTTTATAGAAAATGTTAGCTTTTTTTTTTAAAGATTTTGTTTATTTATTTGAGAGAGAGAGTGAGACAGAGCATACACTGGGGGAGTGGGAGAGGCAGACTCCCCACTAAGCAGAGAGCCCAACATGGGGCTTGATCCCAGGACCCTGGGATCATGACCCGAGCCAAAGGCTGAAGCTTAACCGACTGAGCCCCCCAAATGTTAACATTTTGAAAGCTATTCTAATTTCAGACTAGTATGAGAACGCTTATTATCAAAGCCAAATACATAACTTTGAAGCTAATCTTTTTAGCTTCTAGTCCATATGGAAAGTTCTTGATGTTTTCTAGTAGTAATATGGTTCTCTTCAGGTACTCACTTCCTCTTAGAGATTTTCCTTAACTCTTTGGAAGGGTTAATTCCAGATTGTCTTCAGGAGAGCTCTGGCTTCCTTCACAAGATTGAAGTTAAACTGTAGTGTTAAATTGGTAAAAATGCATAATGTTTGACATGACTCATACTAGGAAATGTAATTATTGTTTTGTTCTTTGTGTCACAAGTTTTGCCAGACATATGTGAAAAATTCTCATCTGTTGACTGGAGAGATTTTTCTTCTTCTTCTTCTTTTTTTTTTTTTTTTAAAAGGAGAATTATTCATTTACAGAGTGATCACTTATTTTGTTCTCAAAAAAAATGCTGCTTCTTACCAAAAAGCTATTAGAGCGAATCATCCCTTAATAATGTAAAAAGCCTGCTGTGGGGTTGTTAGACTTGTGTTTACGGTACAATAGTTCTTGCTAATTAAAATGATTTTGGCCATAATAAGAGAGATGCGAATAGCATTATTTACTTAGATTTTTAAGGAATGCCAAGATCTATAGGAGACAAGAGGAAAAGGGGAGGATAATGGCATAAATTGGAAGAAAAAAAATTTTATGATGCATTCAACTAAATGTCAGTGCCTCAAGGTAAGAAGAGTTCTCATACTGAAGAATAGACAGTATCAGGTGGTGGACAGAAGGTACATTTGACAGAAGGTCCTCGGGCTTGAAGCCAAGTACCATTTAAGCAGCCACATTGGCTAGTTTGGTTCATCACCAGAGCCCTGTCTAGCTAGTCCGTTTAAAAGATTTTTAGAATTCCTGATCTTTCCCCCTTAAAGAAAACCTGTCACTCCTTCAGGCCAACAGAATTATCCCCTTATTGCCTCTCATTTTCCCTTCTTCCCCGTACCCGCCAGGATCAGTCAACAATAGTGATGGTAGTTCAGAGGGCTTGTGCAGCGATTTCGTAAGGCACAAATGATCCACCAACAAGAAGTGCCCCATTTAGAACCTCACAGCAGCCTGCTTTTGCTGGAACCTCATGTCATGTACATTTTTCTTCCTGTTTACTAAGTTCAGTGAGGTCTAAGGTATTTTGTACGATGTGGTAGAGGAGTACATGTGGGTGTTTATAGCTTATACCCTTAAAAACCCAACATAATGGGTCCAGGTAAGTCAGAGTTGAATTTTTCATCAGTAATGTTAAAACATTTTAGGGAAGATTGGTAAGCTTCAGGTACTTTCTTAAAAAATAAACAAAATATTTTCCATAAACATGCCCCTCTAATAATAGTTCGAAATCTATTGTTAATAATCCCTTTACTGGAAGTATTGAGACCCCAGCACAAGCTAGAAACTCTGAATACTACCTTACCAAAAAAGAGCATTTTCATTTATCCTCTTTTACATGATTTTTCAGGGAAAGAAAAAAAAATGCTTTTACATTATTTTTACTCATCCTTACTTATATAGATCTTAGAAACTTTTTTTTCTTCAGAGCAAAATATGTTTGAAATTTGAAATTAAGCTATGCTTTGAATATCAGTGCTCGGGTTTAACAAGTGGATTAATCACTGTTATTTTTAATATATTTTTAGTTGACTAGGCAGTAAAACCAACAAAAAAATAATAGAGTGCAAAATAAATGTGAGTTGCTGGCAGTAAGGTTCCCCAAGCGTTACCAACTTACCCAATAAATTGCTAGGTAATGTTTAACATAACGATGCATTAAGAGTATAGCGCTGGGCCTCCTTCCTTAATTTTTAAAAAGACATTCGTATGGAAAAATGTGTCCATTCTTGTAGTTCCAAACATGGAACTTCACAGAGTAAAAAGCAGCTGTTTGCAAACCTGATTGTTGAGGAACAATCCATACTTGTATTCTTTTTTATAGAACTTCTATAAGACTGAACTAAACAAGGAAGAGATGTATATACGCTACATCCACAAACTCTATGATCTGCATCTCAAAGCACAAAACTTCACAGGTAATTCTGTCCTTTGGCTCCGGCTGGGGAGAGTGGGCTGGACACTGGTGTATCGTACATGGTCTGTCCTTTGCTTTGTATAATTAGAGGTGGGAACTCAAGCATTTGTCCTTTATAATGGAAATTTTCCATTGGATCTATTTTTCTAGGTACTCCATTTTAATTTATTGGCTTTTTTACTCTATCTCTCAGCATTGTTTTTTGGAGGTTGCTTTTGGGAGTACAAAATATGTATCTCACTTTTTGGAGCCTACTTACAGTTGGTATTTTACCACTTCTAGTTAAATAATGTTATGTTGTAGCTCCCCTACATATTGTGTATGCATACATTGGAAACCCCACCAGATAATGCCGTAATTTTTACGTTAACAGTCATACCTATTTTATTTTTTAAAGATTTTATTTATTTATTTGACAGAGATCACAAGTAGGCAGAGAGGCAGGCAGAGAGAGAGGAGGAAGCAGGCTCCTGCTGAGCAGAGAGCCCGATGCGGGGCTCAATCCCAGGACCCTGAGATCATGACCTGAGCCAAAGGCAGAGGCTTTAACCCACTGAGCCACCCAGGCGCCCCCACAGTCATACCTATTTTAAAGAATTTAGAGGATTAAATGGTCTGTCTTTGTTGCTCATATATTTACTGTTTGTGTTGCTCATTCTTCCTTCATGGAAGTTCTCAGTTCCTCTTTGTTATCATTTTATTCAACCTAAAGAGTCTTTCTTTAAAGTAGTTCCAGTGGTGGAGGGTGCCTGGGTGGCTCAGTCAGTTGGGCTGCTGACTCTTGGTTTCCGCTCAGGTCACACTTGCACAGTTGTGGGATCAAGTCCCGAGTACGGCTCTGCGGTCGTGGTCGGTGCAGAGTCTGCTTCAGATTCTTTCTTTCTCAAATAAATAAATAAATAAATAAATAAATAAATAAATAAAATCTTCAAAAACAGAACAACAACAAAATAGTAAACCTAGCAATGAAGAATTCTCGTTGTGTTCCTTCGTCAGAGAAGTCTTCGTTTTGCCTTTACCCCTGAAGGATACATCTGCTGGTTATCAAATTCTAGGTGGATAGTTCTTTTGTTTCAGTACTTGGAAAACATTGCCCTGCTGTCTTCTGGCCTCCATGGTTTCTGATGCGAGATCAGGAGTCACCTAAATTGTGTCCCTGTGTATAATGTGTAAGGTTGCTTTCAAGACTTTATCTTCAGTTTCTGGCAGTTTGATTATGATGTATATGGTCATGGCTTTCTTTAAGATTATCCTGTCTGGGTCCACAGTGTTTCTTGAATTTATAGACTTATTTCCTTCACCAGATTTGGGAGGTTTTCTGGCATTATTTCCTCAAATGTATTTTCTGCACTGGTCCTCTTTTGGAACTACAAGTGACATGAATGTTAGGCCTTTTGGTATTCTGTAAATTCTTGGGTCTCTGTTCATTTTTCTTTCCCAGTTTTTCTTCTTTCTTGTTCAAATTAGATCATTTCTGTTGATCCGTATACAAGTCGATTGGCTCTTCTGTGCCATTTCCATTCAGCTACTGAACCCTTCCAGTGAAATTTTTTGTTACTGTATTACCCATTTGTAAAATTTCTTTTACTTTTTTCTTTTCTTTCTTTCTTTCTTTCTTTCTTTCTTTCTTTCTTTTTTTTTTCTTAGTTTCCATTTCTTTATAGGGAACTTGTATCTTTCTGTTCAAGAGTGTTCACTTTTACTTGAAGGAGCGTGGTTATAATAACTTCTTCATAGTATTTCTGTAAATCCAACAGCTGAATCTTGGGGTTAGCCTCTGTTAATTGCCTTTTTCCTTTGAAATTTTTTTGGTTATCCTGTTTCTTTGAATGTCAAGTCATTTGGGGTTGTTTCACGAACGTTTTGAATATTATGAGACTCTGGGTTCTGGTGAAACCTGGAGAATATTGAGGGTTTTTTTAATTTCAGCAGATAGTCCAATTAGATTCAAACCTCAAGTCCTAAACCACCTTCTGAAGGTTGTGATTCCAATGTTAGCTTAGTTTTCAAAGCCTTTCCATACTGTTCTGGTCTGTCCCACATATATGTCACCTGGAGAGAGCCTGGGACCTAACCAGTGGTCTGTACCATAGTTCATGTCTCAAAATCTTTGTTATATTGATTCTTGTCTGTTCAATATACGTGCAGCTTGCAAGTGAGCTCAGGACATTGTACGCAACATTTAAAAATCCCTTTCTCTCTGTGATCTTCCTCACTTTTACTATCTCCCAAGGACTCCTTTTCCTAGCACTCTCACTTAATCTGAAGCAAATTAGTAAAAGCCAAGACTTGATCCTCCCTACATTGGGATGCATTCCCGACAGCTGGTCTTCTGGGGGCCAAGCACCAAACATAAAAAAACCCATGGACGCCTCTGCTGCCATGATGCCCACACTGTGCACTCTGCAGCTTTGCGCTAGTTCCCAGGACTCAAAGGAAGCTAGAAGGGTCAAAAGGACTCCAAACCCCAGGAGGGTTCTCTTCTCAGTCCTCTGACCAGAGGAGCTTTCCTGGGGAGCTTTTTATGTCCGTTTCCCTTTGTAGTTCCAGGAGACCAGGACAGCGAAGCCAGGAGATATGAAAGGCGAAAAAATAAAAACCGCAAACTCACTATTCTATGGTCATTCTTTCAGTATTGATTTTCTTACTCTGCCCACCTTCTCTCATTTACTCTTCAGAGTCCTCCAAGAGTTGCCTTATATATCCTGCCTAGGGTTTTTAGTGGGGGAAGATACGATGCAAAGAGCTCACATATCGTAACCAGAAAAGAACCCTTTAACTGAATGTAGGAACTATAAATCTGAGTCTTTTGCCGCACTGTTCTTCCCAGGAACTCCTGAATTGTGGCCTCTTCTCCAGCTTTAAAAGAAAGTGATCCTTTCTGAAATGGTCCTTGTGTGGCCAAATTTTAAATAATGCTTCCAGCTATAATTTCCCTGTATCGATTAATGCATCTCTGTTTCTCAGTGTGGAGACCTTGATGTGCTCTTTGGTATCTCTGAGCCTCCCTCAAATAATCAGTCACCATTTTCTGGTGATTTCCCTTCTTAACAATCTCTCAAAGCCACGTCCTTTTCACTGTTCCCACTCACTCTGCCTCAGTTAGGCCTTCATCATCTCACACCTGGGCTGTTTCCTCCCCCCCGACACCCCGCCCCGCTCCCCGGCTGTTTCTTAATTAGCACCAGAACAGGGGACAGAAACTACAGCCTGCAGACCAGCCACCTGATTTTGTAAAGAAAGTTTTATTAGAACTCAGCCACACCCACTTACGTGGCCATTGTCTGTGGCTGCTTTTGCGCTTACAGTTGCAATGACCATATGCCAGATTATAAATTATTATAACTGTAAATGTTTTACTGCCTGGCCCTGTAAGGCAATTTTACCAGCCCCTTCTCCAGATATAACCATTTTCAATTGGTACAGTTTCTACAGAAAAAAGAAAAAAAATAGTTCAAGCTCTTTATGCAAGGTCTATCATGGTAAAACCATTACCAATCTGTGCAGCCTCATCTTACCACTCGGGGCTACATTCCCTGTCTTCATCCTTCAGGGCATGCGTCTTTACCATCTTTTCCTGGAATTCTTTTTCCTTTTCTTTCCCACAGCAACTCCATGCCCCGCCCCCCATCCCTCTCTCTTGAGCTGAGTTCATGGTTCCAACTCTTTTTCATCTTTTTCAAATTTCATTAAAGCACTGACCACATTGTTGTTTTGTTTAAGATTTTAATTATTTATTTGTCAGAGAGCACAAGCAGGGGGAGAAACAGGCTCCCCACTGAGCAAGGAGACTGATATGGGACTTGATCCCAGGACCCCGAGATCATGACCTGAGCTGAAGGCAGCCTCTAACCAACTGAGCCACCTAGGCGCCCCACCACATTGTTTTTAATAGTTATATAAGGGGTGTGTTATGTGTGTATGTGTTTGTGTATGTTTCTATGCATACACAGGTAGGTAGAAGTATCTCCAGTTAAAGGGTGAATTCCTTGAAGACAGGGATGATGTTTTCTTCTTCTTAGTGTTCTCATTTTAGTACCCAGCCATGTGAGATTTTTTTTTTTAAGATTGTATTTATTTATTTGATAGAGATCACAAGTAGGCAGAGAGGCAGGCAGAGAGTTGGGGTGGGGAGCAGGCTCCCGCCGAGCAGGGAGCCTGATGTGGGGCTCAACCCCAGGATCATGACCTGAGACGAAGGCAGAGGCTTTAACCCACTGAGCCACCCAAGCGCCCCCATGTAAGATTCTTTTTTCTTTTTTTTTAGAGAGAGAGGGCAAATGCATGAGCATGGGAGTAGTGGGGGTGGGGCAGAGGGAGAGAGAGCATCTCAAGGCCTGATACCCAGTGTGGAGCCTGACACTGGGTTGGATCTCAGGACCTGAGATCATGACCTGAGCTAAAACCAAAAGTCTGATGCTTAACCCACTAAGCCACCCAGGCACCCCTACAATGTGAGATTTAAATAAATGCATCACCAGTAAATTTACTCAGTTAAATTTTAAAACCTACAGAAATTTTTCTCCTTCAATATTGGTTATATATATCTTCACACAGAGGTGCTGATGGTTTTGATTAAATAGACTAAGATTTTGGAGGTATGTTGTCTGAAAGTTTAAATGACCATTTTTATAGTAGTTAGTAGCCACATTTTGAGCTAGTTTTTATAGCAAAGAAAACCACCTAGTGGAGTTATTTTAAAGTCCATTAAAAAAGAAATGAGGGAGGAAACTAAGGACAAGCTCTTCCAGCTATGTAACTGTTCTCTGAAACAGAGTCCAAATCTGTCTGATTATATTTTAGAAGTGGGCAAATTGGTTTTCTTTAATTTGTTTACTGAACTTGCAGTATTTATTTTCCCCAAAGTCATAAGAAATAAGTCCTCCTCACCTACCACATTATACTCATTTCTCCTCTGTCCTCATTTTTGTGTGTCCTTGAAGAAATTGAAATTAATGGGGAAACTTTTCTATCTTTAGAGCATTCTGTTTAAATGGCTTTAACCCTTTGCAGCCTTTTGTGACGGTGCTCTCCATTTGTAATTTATGCCTTAACTTCTCATGTTTTGTTTTTTCTTGTCACATGTGGGTGTCCTCACTATACTCTTGTCACGATGATGGAGCGAGATGGCCCATGTTTAATTATGTGGCGGTGCCTTTTGTTCAAAATTCTAAGTACTTTTTTAAAAACTGCTGGAAATTTGCGATGTGATTCATTCTTCCCTCTTCAGTACATACTGTTGTTGTCTTAAGATGCAGAAGTATAAATATCCGATGTATTGCAATAAAACATCTACAGTTTGCTAATGTGTTTAAAATCTGTCACAGTATTGTCCTATGTTGGTCACACCTCAAAGGGTATATCTGTTTGCTTTTGTGGAAAGTTTCTGTAGCTTCCTTCACACACCTGACCCCTGAGAGATATCATCATTTTCCTGAATCAGTTTCTGAGACAGGTGTCACGTACTCCACGCCTTTCCATGTCACCATTCTTGTGATGCCTTGCCAATCCCAGCTTGCCCTCCCAGACTCGGTGACGGCATACCCACTCCCCATCTACCCCTCGTCCCTGGACTGCCCCAGGGCAAGCATGATTTGGAAAGCAGTTGAGATGAGCTAAAAATGCTTTGTTGCCTCCCACCCTTGTAATTTTTTTTATTATGGTAAAATATACGTACCACAGAATTTACTGTCTTACCCGTCTTTAAGTGTACAGTCCGTTGGCACGTCGTGAATTCCCGTGGTTGCACAACCATCCCCGCTCCGGCTCTCCAGAACTTTATCATAGGCGCAAACCAAAACCGTGTACCCATGAAACAGTAGCTTCCCATTTTCTGCTCCCTCCAGTCCCTGGCATCCACCATGCTACTTTCTGCCTCCAGGAATTTGACCTTCATAGCTCTTTCAGTCACCACCTGTGGGCAGCTGAAGGCTTCAGCTGGAGGAAGGGGTGCTTGGTCATCCTTTTCACTGTGAAATGATTAGCCGCAAGGATATTTTTTTGAAATCTCAGGTATTGGGGGAGAAACAAAAGAAAACTGAGAGACAAAAGTGATCATTCCAGAGCTGTGTATTAAGAGAAAAAGGAGCTATTCCACAGTACAGGGCCAAATCTTGAAGGAGAGAATCTTTGAAGGCCTGCAGGTGTCACCTCTGTGGTAAATGAAGGGAACCGTGGATTATTCACGTAGACAGAGGAACAAGGACACACACAGGGCTTTGTTAGATGCTGAGCATTTGTTATAAGGCTGTATGAGGAATGAAAGATCAGGAAGTCCTCTCAGGAGGCCCCAGGAAACTAGAAGCTCCTCAGACCCAGCGCCCATCTCACCGTTATTATTAGCATTCCTGTCCCATCAAAACCAGTCTTCATGGCTGGCAACCAACGGTGTGGCCATTCAGCTCTGTTTCTGCAACTGCCCAGTTAGCCAGCACCCTTTAGCGGATACTCTCCTCTGTCCGCCTCACATTCACCTTCCACAAGATAGAATTTGGCAAGTGTCCATTAAACGGAAGGTGCCTCTGTCCCTGTATGGGCAGCTTTCTTGTACCGCTGCCTCCGGATAAGGAGGCATTGTGTTTCCTTCAGCAGAAGCCTCTGATGGGGCCAAGGGACTCCAGCCACGGAGGCTGGAGGCTTCTCAGGAGAAAGCGCTGAGCTCCATCTTATGTGTGCTGTGTGGAGGGACACTGGGAAATGTGAGCAGAGGTTGGTAGGGACCAGATCGTGGCCAGCCTACTCTGTCCCTTTCTGAAAGCTACATTTATTGTTAGCTGTTGCAAGTCACGGGCTGCTTGGAACCAGGGGAGCAATACGATCCTTTGCAGTTGAAAGGTCAGACTGGTAACAGTGTGCAGACTGAACAGAGGAGAGTAAGGGACTGCTGGTGGACTATGAAAGCTTTTGCAGTTATTGAAGCCAGGAGACTAAGCTCACCAAAGGTAATCACAAAGAAAAAAGGCCAGAGCCTGTGCCTCACAGGACTTGCACAAGTAAAAGGCAAGAGAAAAGGGATAGGGACCCAGGCCTTTCTTATTACAACTTCATGTTACACACTGAGATGACCACATTGTGGTAATAGCACTTAACCTGCTACTTGGGAGCTTTATGTATAGTTCCTCTTAAGGCAAATAAATGAAGACTAAGAATGACCATTTATTGATATTGTGTTAAAAGCTACTATTACATTTTTTTAAAAGATTATTTATTTATTGAGGAGGGAGAGAGCTCGAGCGGGAGGGGCAAAGAGAGGAGAGAGACTCTCAGGCAGACTGCACTGAGCATGGAGCCCCACGCAGGGCTGGAGCTCATGACCCCGAGATGATGACCCAAGCTGAAATCCACAGTCGGGCACCCAGCCGACTGTACCGCCCTGGCACAAAATACTACATCTTTAAGAGACATACAGGGATGGTCATTAAATGGATTAATAACTTAAGGGTTCGTCTACTTTATTCCGTTTAATAAATGAGTTGGCCATTACAATATTAAAGGAAAAAAAAATAATTATTGTAGTCCTTCATCAGTGACAGAGGAACTCTGGTTCCTATCGATCTGCTTGGCCATAGTTAAGATTCAGGAAGAGATCTACAGAATGGCAAGTATTCTCTTAAGGACACTACCTATGAACTGTGCCTAGCCTGCGGATTACTATTTCCATGTGTGTATACAGAATACCACCACTTTACATGTTTTCCCAAGAAATCCCAACTGCACCAACACGTAATGACTTCAGTAACCATTACTAAAGATTCTGGGGGCCAACTGAGGGTTGTATCACACAATGCACAACAGTCCTCTCTCTGTAAAGAGAGAACTTTTTCAGCCTTTTATTATCAAGAAGAATTTAATTACCATTTCTTGTTTCCTAAGCACACCCTTTGGAAGATGCCTGTAGCCTCCCCCAAGGGATTTACCAGTGAACATCCCCAGCAGTCAAAGGCATGTCTCCCTGTTCCTCTGAATGAGCTCCAACAATATATCCTCAAACATTTTTATGATGCCAGCAGCATAGAGGCGTCGTAGAAATAAGGAAGAGGGATGGGAAGGAAGAGAAGGCAAGAAAGAGGGAAAAGAGAAAGAGAGAAATGGGGGTGGGGTGGGGATGAATATAGGGAGCCAAAAGATGAAATGCAAATCTCTGAAAATTCCATCTTCCAGGGGGAAGTCATCACTTGTGAACTGGCTCTTGCATCTGTTGTGAACATTTTTCTTCATTATCATGAAATTCAAAAAATGGTTTTTGCAATTTGCCCCAAGCCAGCTGCATTTGAGGGGAAGCTGTTTGGGATCCTGTCTTGATCATTTCCTTCCCACTCAACTTTCAGAGGCTGCATATACTCTCCTATTATATGATGAGCTGTTGGAGTGGTCGGATCGGCCCCTCCGGGAGTTCCTGACCTACCCCATGCAGACAGAATGGCAACGCAAGGAGCACCTGCACCTTGCTATCATCCAGAATTTTGACCGAGGCAAAGTAAGTAGCCTTCCCCACCCATGGTCTCTCTCAAGGCGGTTGTGTTGGTGTCATGTTTCCATTCATTCATAGTTTTTTCATGTCCACCTCCTCAAGCCAGGTACCCTCAGATTTTAATGAGGATTAAAAATACCCAAGAGTTTGCTAAAATCCCCAGGTCCCACCTCTAGGCATTCTGACTGGGTATGTCTGGCATGAGGCAGGGGATTTTGTGGCTTCAACAAGGACTTGACATTGCCGTGTGTACAAATTTGGGGCCATACTTTGAGAAACACTGGTCTGGAGGTTTTGACACCTACGCATTTGATTCTCTGAAAAACCACCCCTCAGCTACCTCCCCAAATTAGCATGCATTCTGCCCCATTCCACTTTTTTGGTAAGGGAAGATAAATGAAACTGACTTTGTTTAAAGAATGTTACGGCATCCCATCATATATTTAAAAGATCCCACTGACCTGATGATGCCATTCAGCCCATTACCTCACTCCACTCTGTCTCCCTCCTCAAGGGCTTACAATACCCTTTAGGAAAACTTAAGGATCTGACCACAGTTGTTTATTTGATTTGAACATTTGGGTGCTTTGGTGATACGTGTCTTAGATTTAAATATATCTCCCAAAATGCCAAGGTTAAACAGGAGACGAAAATACAAACAGCGGCTGTCCTTTTACAAAACATAATTGCATAACTTGATGCAAGGAAATTGCCTCTTTCCTATCGTCCTTTATTATGTATCTAAATACCCTGACATATGATTTGTTACATTAATAGCAAGGAAATGCCTTTGTGTCCTCCTCCAGTGAAGTTTCCATCTATAAGCTGTTATAAAATCCTGTTGTGCTTGTTTTGGCCCTTCAAAGGGGTTTTTCACTAGATCGGGGGTTACAAACGATGGCCCATGTGTCGAATGGCTCAGCCCCCAGCATTTATGCACCACCCACATTCTAAGAATTGCTTTTACATTTGAAAGTGTTTGAAAGATATGGCAAGAAAAAGAATATCTGACAGATGAAAATTACATGAAATTCGCATTTCGGTGTTCCTAGATAATAATGTTATTACAGCACAGACACGCTTATTCACTGTGCCTGCTTTTGTGCTTTAATGGTGGAGTTGGGTAGTTGTGACAAGGACCGTGTCGCCCACCAAGCCCGAATTATTTACTGTCTGGCCTTGTGTAGAAAAAGTTTGATGACCCTTGGGCTAGAAGAAAGAATTTTTGCATTTCTGCCGAGAGTAACCAGCTGGGTTAGATCCTCACAATTTACAAGTGCAGTTGAGCCAAGCAAGGGCTCCAGCATGCCAGCTGTGGATAATTGGGCCTTAGGGGTCAGTGGTAATTCCCCCCTTAGCACCGAGGGCCCGTTTATTCATCTACTTGGCCATTGTGGAACTGTAGTTATTTCAAGATGATGATTCTGACATGGTTCCAGAAAATGTTTGCACACCATATGTTCATGCCTGTTGTGGTGGATTGTATTTTCTCACTTCCTAAAGATTTTTAATAATTTACATGTTAATTGCATGCTGGTATCAAGCTTAAAGTGGCAGTGGTACTATTCAAGGTAGACTGTAGAGATTAAGAAGTTAGACCTGGTGTTCTGAAAGCAGTCCCACTCTGTCCTCTGGGTGGAAATGAGTGAATGTTGTGGGACCATTCATGTTTGTATCATTTGTTTGTCCACAGTGTTGGGAGAATGGCATCGTCTTGTGCCGGAAGATCGCGGAACAGTATGAGAGTTATTATGACTACAGAAACCTGAGCAAGATGAGGGTAAGGAGCCTGGATGCACGCCCATCAGGCAAAGGCATACTTTTGTCATTCACTTTCCAGTATCGTTCTGTAAAACTAACTTTGTGATCATCCCGACCTGTCGTGCAGAAAGCTTGTTTAAGGGAAGTCTTTCCTCTGCAGCGTACTCAGTGTTAAAACAGAGAAACAGCGAAGGCTTCTAATTAGTACATGGAAGTGAGCCTTTGATCTCTTCTAAACATCACGTCTGCAGTGTGCAATCTAATCCATGATTGATTCTTTTCGTTTGCTGAGAAGTCTCTGTGCTGTTTGAAGAGACGCTCGCTTGTCGGCAGATCTCTACCACAATGTACCATTCTTAGACCCCAGTCTGCACAAACAGTAGACGTGGCTAGCTGACCCATTTCCGACCACTTCAAGGCTAAATTCTACAGATGTCTTCTTTCTTTAGCTGTAAAAACATGTGTTATGTGCGATACCAGAACCAAGGGCTTGGTACCCAAGAACCCAGGGAGTTCAGTATTCTGTGCTCCTGAACCAAACATTTTGTCCCTTCTTTTCTTTTCAGGTTCAAATGGGTCCCTCTTGCTCCCTGAGTCCTTACTCTTCAGAGCCATGATCATTTTGTGTCCTCTTATCACACTTAAGTTCTGCAGGGTTTCTAAAATAGAAAGATTATAATGTTGCCTTTTAATTCTGCAGTAGGGGTTTATGAGATGAAATTGTCAACCTTTAACAGCTCGTAAAACCCCATACCCCACAAGTAGCTCACTCAGCCTGCAGGAGCTGGTATAGTATTTCATGCCAGAAGTTCATCAATGTTTCTCCTAACATGAAAATCAACGAAGAAAAAAAAAAAACAAAAACCTTGTTTCAACTTCAGTCCATCATGCTAGCTCTGGCAGGCACTGCGGTTCTATATAAAAACATGTCTGTGCTTCTCTTGGCATACACCCCCTGTAACAGAAGCGAGGTTACAGTGTTTACCCGGGAGAGCCCTTGGGTACCATAGTCACTCCGATTTTTATAAACCGAGAGCATTACACTTCATGCCAACTGCTCTTTGGGGTACTGTTAGTGGGGGCAGGGGGAGGGGGAGAAGTTTTCAAGAGCAATATTAGTCTTTCTCTATAAACCCTGGGGATGATAATACCATGAATGGAAAACCATAAGCTTTATGTGCGTCATAGTGCCGACATTGTTAGAGATACACTTAAGAGTTTTCAGCCCAGACAGCACTTTGCATGATGGGTCTCCTCGGGTTTGGTTTATCCCTGTCCAGCCTGTGCAAGCTTGCACCTTCCAAATGTCCTGAATTACCATGACCAAGAAGAACCAAATCCACAGGTGAGTACATCTAGTGCTAGAATTTTCCAGAAAGATTGGGCCTCTAATAGTTCATTCATTTTTTTAAAAAAATTCATGTTCATCTTCATTTAATTGTGAAGAAAATATTTTCTTGATAGGCTTTGTGCATAGAAATTATTTTCTTTGGTGAGAACGTGGAATAATATTTGATCCTTTAAAGGCAGGGTCAGCAACCTGTAGCCAGTGTAACTGGCAGGACTGAGCGGTTATGACAGGGACCATATGGCCTGAAAAGCCTATATTCTTTATTCTCTGGCCATTTCCAGAATCATTTTGCTGATCCCTGCCTTAAAGCATAAAAAGGGAGTTAAACCTTCTTTTCTGAAAACTGAACACTACAATTAAGTTCTTCTTCATAAAGAATAAATATCCTCTTCTAGAAACAGGGAGAGCTGAAGGATGAGGTAAAATTCTTAGAATTCTCTTCTGCTTTCCTAGATGATGGAAGCCTCTTTGTATGACAAGATTATGGACCAGCAACGTCTTGAACCAGAGTTCTTCAGAGTTGGATTTTACGGGAAAAAATTTCCATTCTTCTTAAGAGTAAGTTAATACACTATTTTTTTTTTGTGGTTTTTAAATTTTTTATTTTTTATAAACATATATTTTTATCCCCAGGGGTACAGGTCTGTGAATCACCAGGTTTACACATTTCACAGCACTCACCAAATCACATACCCTCCCCAATGTCCATAATCCCACCCCCTTCTCCCAAACCCCCTCCCCCCGGCAACCCTCAGTTTGTTTTGTGAGATTAAGAGTCACTTATGGTTTGTCTCCCTCCCAATCCCATCTTGTTTCATTTATTCTTCTTCTACCCACTTAAGCCTCCATGTTGTATCACCACTTCCTCATATCAGGGAGATCATATGATAGTTGTCTTTCTCTGCTTGACTTATTTCGCTAAGCATGATACGCTCTAGTTCCATCCATGTTGTTGCAAATGGCAAGATTTCATTTCTTTTGATGGCTGCATAGTATTCCATTGTGTATATATACCACATCTTCTTGATCCATTCATTTGTTGATGGACATCTAGGTTCTTTCCATAGTTTGGCTATTGTGGACATTGCTGCTATAAACATTCGGGTGCATGTGCCCCTTTGGATCACTACATTTGTATCTTTAGGGTAAATACCCAATAGTGCAATTGCTGGGTCATAGGGCAGTTCTATTTTCAACATTTTGAGGAACCCCCATGCTGTTTTCCAGAGTGGCTGCACCAGCTTGCATTCCCACCAACAGTGTAGGAGGGTTCCCCTTTCTCCGCATCCTCGCCAGCATCTGTCATTTCCTGACTTGTTGATTTTAGCCATTCTGACTGGTGTGAGGTGATATCTCATTGTGGTTTTGATTTGTATTTCCCTGATGCCGAGTGATATGGAGCACTTTTTCATGTGTCTGTTCGCCATCTGGATGTCTTCTTTGCAGAAATGTCTGTTCATGTCCTCTGCCCATTTCTTGATTGGATTATTTGTTCTTTGGGTGTTGAGTTTGCTAAGTTCTTTATAGATTCTGGACACTAGTCCTTTATCTGATATGTCGTTTGCAAATATCTTCTCCCATTCTGTCAGTTGTCTTTTGATTTTGTTAACTGTTTCCTTTGCTGTGCAAAAGCTTTTGATCTTGATGAAATCCCAGTAGTTCATTTTTTCCCTTGCTTCCCTTGCCTTTGGCGTTGTTCCTAGGAAGATGTTGCTGCGGCAGAGGTCGAAGAGGTTGCTGCCCGTGTTCTCCTCAAGGATTTTGATGGATTCCTTTCGTACATTGAGGTCCTTCATCCATTTTGAGTCTATTTTTGTGTGTGGTGTAAGGAAATGGTCCAATTTCATTTTTCTGCATGTGGCTGTCCAATTTTCCCAGCACCATTTATTGAAAAGGCTGTCTTTTTTCCATTGGACATTCTTTCCTGCTTTGTCGAAGATTAGTTGACCATAGAGTTGAGGGTCTATTTCTGGGCTCTCTATTCTGTTCCATTGATCTATGTGTCTGTTTTTGTGCCAGTACCATGCTGTCTTGATGATGACAGCTTTGTAATAGAGCCTGAAGTCCGGAATTGTGATGCCACCAACGTTGGCTTTCTTTTTCAATATCCCTTTGGCTATTCGAGGTCTTTTCTGGTTCCATATAAATTTTAGCATTATTTGTTCCATTTCTTTGAAAAAGATGGATGGTACTTTGATAGGAATTGCATTAAATGTGTAGATTGCTTTAGGTAGCATAGATATTTTCACAATATTTATTCTTCCAATCCAGGAGCATGGAACATTTTTCCATTTCTTTGTGTCTTCCTCAATTTCTTTCATGAGTACTTTATAGTTTTCTGAGTATAGATTCTGTGTCTCTTTGGTTAGGTTTATTCCTAGGTATCTTATGGTTTTGGGTGCAATTGTAAATGGGATTGACTCCTTAATATCTCTTTCTTCTGTCTTGCTGTTGGTGTAGAGAAATGCAACTGATTTCTGTGCATTGATTTTATATCCTGACACTTTACTGAATTCCTGTATAAGTTTTAGCAGTTTTGGAGTGGAGTCTTTTGGGTTTTCCACATATAGTATCATATCATCTGCGAAGAGTGATAATTTGACTTCTTCTTTGCCGATTTGGATGCCTTTAATTTCCTTTTGTTGTCTGATTGCTGAGGCTAGGACCTCTAGTACGATGTTGAATAGCAGTGGTGATAATGGACATCCCTGCCGTGTTCCTGACCTTAGCGGAAAAGCTTTCAGTTTTTCTCCATTGAGAATGATATTTGCGGTGGGTTTTTCATAGATGGCTTTGATGATATTGAGGTATGTGCCCTCTATCCTTACACTTTGAAGAGTTTTGATCAGGAAGGGATGTTGTACTTTGTCAAATGCTTTTTCAGCATCTATTGAGAGTATCATATGGTTCTTGTTCTTTCTTTTATTGATGTGTTGTATCACATTGACTGATTTGCGGATGTTGAACCAACCTTGCAGCCCTGGAATAAATCCCACTTGGTCGTGGTGAATAATCCTTTTAATGTACTGTTGAATCTTATTGGCTAGTATTTTGTTGAGTATTTTCGCATCTGTGTTCATCAAGGATATTGGTCTATAGCTCTCTTTTTTGGTGGGATCCTTGTCTGGTTTTGGGATCAAGGTGATGCTGGCCTCATAAAATGAGTTTGGAAGTTTTCCTTCCATTTCTATTTTTTGGAACAGTTTCAGGAGAATAGGAATTAGTTCTTCTTTAAATGTTTGGTAGAATTCCCCCGGGGAGCCGTCTGGCCCTGGGCTTTTGTTTGTTTGGAGATTTTTAATGACTGTTTCAATCTCCTTACTGGTTATGGGTCTGTTCAGGCTTTCTATTTCTTCCTGGCTCAGTTGTGGTAGTTTATATGTTTCTAGGAATGCATCCATTTCTTCCAGATTGTCAAATTTATTGCCGTAGAGTTGCTCATAGTATGTTCTTATAATAGTTTGTATTTCTTTGGTGTTAGTTGTGATCTCTCCTCTTTCATTCATGATTTTATTTATTTGGGTCCTTTCTCTTTTCTTTTTGATAAGTCGGGCCAAGGGTTTATTAATTTTATTAATTCTTTCAAAGAACCAGCTCCTAGTTTCGTTGATTTTTTCTATTGTTTTTTTGGTTTCTATTTCATTGATTTCTGCTCTGATCTTTATGATTTCTCTTCTCCTGCTGGGCTTAGGGTTTCTTTCTTGTTCTTTCTATTTAATTTGTTGTTATACTTCTAAAATAGATATGCCACTCAAGAAAACCAAGATGTTTGAAGACATTTTGTCCTTTTAGAACAATAAGAGATTTTCCTTTAATGTTTTTAGTGTGCAGACACTGTACTAAATCTAGAATACCTTGTTTTGAATAATTTCCCAAGTTATCAAACAATGGTTTTATTTTTTTTTCTAAATTTCTAAATGCACTATATCTTATGAGCAGTCTTTGGTCACTATAGCTGCTCCCCTGTGGGACTGCTGTTTACTATTCTGTGCAGTCTGTGATGTCCATAGAGTTAGCAGCAGAGAAAAATGTCAAGGCATTGCAGGTGACATAAAACACTGCAGTCTCACGTCCCGTAGAAACTCCCTCCAGAATCACGTAAAGAGCCCAGTTAGTGGTTTTGTGAAAAGGTAAATGTCACCCAGCCAAGAGATGCTATTTATTGCTAGTATAAACTAATTCTACTAAAGTAAGTCTTCTAGACACTAAGGTACCTTGTGGATCATAAAATACTTGACTCTGTTCTTACCATTTTTTACATTGTGCCAAGTCGTATGTTACAAGCTTGAAGGCTTATCTTAACCCTTCATGGTATAAAATCTTACTTACACTTACTTATATGAGAAGAGAGGAAATGTACCTCCCCACGTAACTGAGGAAAAGTTTTGGGAATACTTTAGAAATTGAGTGAATTCATTCCAAACTCTAAATCTCAGCATACAAATGCTTTGGTAACTGTGTTGCCCTGTATCCTGCTGTAACTGCCAGCACTTATGAATACGTATAAGACGGGGGTACTTGGAGGAGGAGGGAGAAGAGGAAGACTGGACTTTGTTATTTGTTTAATAACTTTAACTTGTCTCCCTTTTAGAATGAGAGTTTTATATGTATTTGTTAATTCATATATTTACCTATAAAGTTTGTATGTATATACATGCACACTAAATATAGAACTAGAGCCCACATTTTCCAAACACCATGAGCAAAAATTCATTTTAGTGTTACATTGAGCATAAACTCAAATGACAGGTTGGTTGAAGGGACTGTGTATTTTGGTGCCATGCAGACGTGAGTCAAATCTCCTTGTTGGGTTAAAAGGGAGTCTGCATGTTGGTGTAGATGGTCACAAAGCTGACTCTGCAGATGGACCTGAGGACAGAGGAAAGCTTGATTCTGGATCAAAAACAGAGATAAATTTAGGACACTTGCTGACTTTGAAAGACTGAGTTTTGAAAGTGGACATTCTAGGCCAGGGCTGTCATCAGCAGCCCCCTTCCTAGTGTACATGGCCAGGATCCTTGTGGTGGGAGAAGGGGGCCAGTCTAGCACAGAGGGCTGGAGACCCCACAGGAAGGTCCAGACGTGACTCTGGTGCAGCACATCCCCTTCCTTTCTTGGCTCAAAATCAGGCAAAGTAGAAGATTACTTTTTCTTCCTCATGATACTCAAGGTACAGTGTTTACAATTCATAATATTGCCTACAAAAGTATTTTAATTTCTTTTAAAGATCAGAAGAAAAAAGTGAGGTTTTTTTGGCTGAAGAACTTGTTATAATGTATATTAACTTGTATATTATACATTAGATTATGTATTTATTTGTCCCTATACCAAATCAGGCTCTCAGTATGACTTTTAATACATTTTTATAGAGGAAGGGGCCTGCAAAAGTCATATTGTAGTCATAATGTGGTCATATTGATCAAATTCTGAGTTCAGCTAGCAAGTGCACTGTGAAGTATCTTAGACTTAGACCCATTTATCTTATAAATGAAACCGTGATAATTAAAAGTGTAAAGCTTTTTTTTTTTTAATCAGAAGTAGTTTAGGAGCCACAATTTTAAAGAGAATTTAGCAAAGTAGAAAACTGAATTGGCTAATAAAATAAATTTTATTACAAAGTCGATTGGAATAAATCAACCTATGTTAATAGTCTTTTCAAAACAGCATTTTCTGTTGGGTTTTTTTTTTTTTTTGCCATTTTTGAAGAAAATGGCATTTTCTTCAAAACGAAGAGAAGGGTCACCCTCTATTGGTTTCTAAAGGGCACCACACTTTTCAGAATTATGGGGCTGGATCTCTTTTTAGGAAATCAGATTCTAGTCTGTCCATCAATTAAAAAACAAGCAAATATCAACATTAAAGATTTCCTCATTGATAAATTCCAAGATAATTTTTGAAGTTGCAATAAATTAATACATTTATATAAGCATATGATCTAAATAGTTTTTTTTTTTAACCCTTACGAAAAATTGACCCTCTCTTTATGCACAGGGTATCTCTGAGTAGTGATTTGTCTGAAGAGAATGACCAAGGTCAAGGATGAGAGATTGACTTTTCATTGTATGCTCTCTACTGTTTGGGTTTTTGTTTTGTTTTGCTTTGTTTTGTTTTTACCAGAGATATGTATTTCCTTTTCAGTAGAAAAAGACAATTAAAAAAATTTAAGTGTGAACAAATGTGACCCAGCAATTCTACTCCTAGGTATATACTCAAGAGAATTGAAAACATATGTTCACACAAAGAACTCTACACAAATGTTCATAGCAACATTATTCACTATTGCCAAAAACTAGAAGCAGCCCAAATATCCATCAGCTGGTGATGAATGGATAAACAACATATGGTATATCTATGCAGTGGGATATTTAGCAATAAGGAAGGAATGAAGTACTTACATATGCTACAAAGTGGACGAACCTTAAGTACATGTTAAGTGAAAGAAGCCAGTCACAAAAGACTACATGTTGTATGATTCCATTTGTATGAAATGTCCAGAATGGGCAAACCCATAGACACAGCAAGTAGATAAGTGGTTTCAGAGGTCGGGGGTTGGCGGAGGAAACAGGGAGCGACTGCGCATGGGTACGAGTTTCTCTTCAGGGTAATGAAATGTTCTCACGTTCAATAGTCGTGATAGTTGCTCTGTGAATATACTAAAAACTTTCAAAAGGGTATATTTTACGGTATGTGAACTGTATCTCAAAGCTGTGATTTAAAAAAAAAAAAATGTATTGATGGGGGAAATGCTTCATTCCTTTTCATTTCTTGACAACTCCATTGTATCCCCAAATTCATTTCAGGATGACTTCCTAACACTGCTGAATGATTATATGCTTAAAGTAACCCCTGGTTTTATAAACTGCTATAATATGTAAGCATTGCCTTAAAAAGGTTGTAGTTATTAGAGTACTTGGATATTTATTTGGGGACTTCTGTAATATGCACCATAGATATATGTGCATGGTCTTATTTTATCAAGCAAATTTATTATCTTTTGAGTAGAATAAAAAATATATAGCATCAGAAGGTATACCTTCTTTTCTGTAGAAAGTCTTAAACACAGGATTGTGTGGGGGTCCTGATTTCTAGGTAGTCCGTCTTTGCCTGTGTTACCAAAGGATCGTGACTTGAGGGTTTGTGAGGATTGGCAGCAGTTTTTCAGAGCCCACTCCCCGCTGTTTCCTCTGCTTGCCTGCAGCTGCTTTTTCTCAGCTGCAGTCCTCAGCCCCCTGCCTCTAGCTCAGATTTGTTCCTCAGGGCATTTGTTCAATCGTAGGAACCTCATCAGGCTGAGAAATGCTGAGAACCTTGGGCCTTAGCTAGCTCCTCAGGCCACGAACCGCTCCCTCTTTCTCCTAAAGAGAGGTGCTTTTTTTTTTTTTAAAGATTTTATTTATTTATTAGAGAGAGAGAGAGCACAAGCAAGCAGAGGCAGAGAGAGAAGCAGGCTCCCCACTGAGCAAGGAGCCCGATGCAGGACTCGATCCCACAACCCTGGGATCATGACCTGAGCCAAAAGCAGCGGCTTAACCAACTGAGCCACCAGGGCGCCCCAGTGAGGTGTTTTAAGGAAACCTGCCGTCCTTTCCAGCTCTCTAGCCTACCTCAAGGACAACCTTCACCATTTCTACCTGAATAAGAGATAGTCCCAGCCCACAGAGTACTTACACATCTTACCAAACAAGCGAACAACAACAACAACAAAAATTTTTTAAAAATGTGTCCAACATTTGGCAAATCCCTGAAAATCCTAAATCTCAGTTTGGGCCAGTAAATAAGATTCTTGGCCACAGGAAGCCGAGCTGGGTTGGTGATGGCAGAGAAGCTTCCAGTGCCAGGCCTGCTGAGAGCGGGAATGCAAACTGGCTCAGCTTTCCTTTCTTCCATGGCACGATCCAGTGTGGAGGCCCATCTCTGCAGCTTTCATAAAGAATGCAATAAAATGCATTTTTGGAGATCGCATTTACTTTCTTTCCCTCCACATTGAGAATTTATCCACTAAACTCTGCTTATAGTAAAAACAAAACAAGAAAACAAAACAAAACAAAAAAAACCTTTAACACATGCGCTCATTAGCATTTAGAGGGAACATGATTCATGGTTTGGTGCTCTGAGAATCTGATGCCTCTTTACACCTTAGCACATGAACTGGGAGGAATGGCACATGCTGGTGGCTCTGACCAAAAGCAATGGAGAGCAAAGTTCCTGATCCTTGCCCCTCATTTTTCATATCTGGGCAAATTTTTCAGATTGTTTTGCTTTTTTTTTTTTTTTTTTTTCTGTTACTGTGTATAGATGTGAGGCATGTGCTCACTTCCTGCCAGGGTCTTCTTTCTTGGCTTCTCTCTGTAATTAACACACTCCATTATGTCGCCCTCATTTCTTTGTTTATTTCGCCTCCAGAATAAGGAGTTTGTGTGTCGAGGGCATGACTACGAAAGGCTGGAGGCCTTCCAACAGAGAATGCTGAATGAGTTCCCCCACGCCATCGCCATGCAGCACGCCAACCAGCCCGACGAGACCATCTTCCAAGCGGAAGCTCAGTGTATCCACACCTAGACGGGCTGCACTGCAGCTAGAGCCACGGGCCGTTAGCCGCAGAGCAATTTCCTGCAAGGAAAGCCTCTGGCCCCTTTGCTGTGTTCCCACTCTCTCCCTCTTTCTCACTCATCTTGATTTTAGCTTAGCGCCTTCTGAACAGAATTATTCTCATTATTGTCACAGTGTCAGTGGAAAGGAAATCCCTTAAGGATTCTGGTAAAGAATTTTTTTTTTTCCTTTTAATTAAAACTTCCCTATCTTCCCTATCTCCACCCTGCTTTTAAAGCTTCTTTTAGTGATTTCCCTTAGAATAATTTTCCTCCAACATATCCTGTGGATGGCACCTATCATTCACCCTCTTTCCCCATTTTTATTCTGGAAGGAAGTGCAGAGAAGGAGGTACCTTAATATCTTCGGGGAATTCTTGGCCATGGCATTTTGGACAGCCTTTGATGAATGCTATATAATTGACACTTCAATTATCTAAATACGAACAACTCAACTGAAATTACCCAGGCGCTGGAGATAAAGGGAATTCACCCCGGCACTCCTTCGTGAATGCTTCTCTCTCTTCCCTAAACTTAAGATCTGGGAGAAGACAAGAAAGGCCCATTGATAATCATGGATACCATTTCAAAGTAGAAAATAAAATGCAGCAGAAGCAAGAAATTAAGGGAAAAGGTTTTGCTATCCTTCTTTGAATGAGAAGAGAAGAAGGTAAATATACAAGTAAATAGGATACCTCCTTTTTAAAATTTAGATTTACATTCAATAAGCCAACACACAGTACATCAGTTAGTTTTAGATGTAGTGTTCAGTGATTCCTGTGATACCCCTTTAATGTACTTTTTAAAATATCAACCACAAAAACACTTTGCTTATCAGTACAAGCTTTGGGAGAGTGATACCACAAGTGTGGGAAGGCTGGAGACACAGATCATCACACAGGTAAATATAAATCACTGTCAGAACTGGCCATGTCCTTGGTCATGGTTGCATGGATGTTTATACATTATTTTACAAACATTAAATTAAGAGGGGCCATGCATGGACTAAAGATAAAATGGTCTCTTAAACAAGGTTTAGAATAATATAATTTTGAGTACCTAAGATCCAAGCCATTCCGACCCAACCCCCAACTAAGAAAAGAAAGAGGAAGAAAAATCAGCGATAAATAAATTCACAAGGTATGGACATTTTAACCAGATACTTTGTCAGAATCACCTACCTAAAACTAGTTCAAGGCCGGTAGTTGGAGAAATGATTTGTTGTGAACTGAGTTCTTGGCATCTTCTTGGCGGTTTTTAAAATGACTTTGACCCAAAAAAAAAAAAAAAAAAAAAAGACTTTGACCCAAGAGAAACAGCAGATTGTTGCCCAGCCTCGGTTCTCTGCCACAGCTCCGCTCAAGCCGGATTTCCTTGGCGTTTGCCAAGTCGGGTTTCCTCCTTGACTTTTCAATCCTAGATTTGCAGATCTATGCCGTGACTCCTATCCCGGAGAGCCAGGAGGTCCTGCAGAGAGAGGGCGTACCAGACAACATCAAAAGTTTCTATAAAGTGAACCACATCTGGAAATTCCGCTATGACAGACCATTTCACAAAGGCACTAAAGATAAAGAAAATGAATTCAAGGTACCGTGCGTTCTTATTACATACAGTTTCCTATGAGCTCTTTGGAACAAGCCCCACGATAAGTATTTACACAGAATAGAGTCAAGTGATAGAACCAGAAGGGACCAGAAATCATTGAGTCTCGTTGATCTCAAACTCAACGGTATATCAGAGGGCCGTGGGATGCTTTTCTAACCAAGCCGAGTTCTTAGCTCAGGAGTCCTGACTCAGTAGGTCTGAGCGGAAGGCCTGGGAATCATCTTCTTTGTGACAGTGCTGGTGGCCCTCAGACCAATCTCTGAGATGTCACAGTTTAGCTTAGCCCTGTCACTCATTCATGTTGAACCAACTGTGGGGATCACAGGATATTTGTTCTCAGATACAGTAGTCTACAGTGAGTAGAAAATGCTTGACAGACAGTGGGACGAAGATTCTGAGACAGGAAGCAGTTAGGTAGACAGCTATTACCTTGGAAGATTTCCATGCGATCTCCTGCTTTTTCTGGTTAGAATGGTGTGTCATTAGGACTTCTGAGAAGACATGGAATGAAAGCAAACCATAGACTCCCTGCATGTATGGAGTTGTCCATTCTCAGTAGCTGCAAAAAGCCTTGCCCTCTGGAGCTCTCTTGGGCTGGCTCACAGCCCTACTGGGGCATTGTGCCGAGGGTACATTATCTCTTCTTTCCCTGATATCAGTGACCAGTGAGACCAGGTAGACACCTGGTTAGTCAGTATTGCCCCCTACAAAGAATGCAAAACAGACCTATTCCTGTGGGTTAACTGGCTTAGCTCCCTTCATCACAGAGTCTCTACTTAATCTGGGAAAGGTACTCCTCACACTATTAGCAGAGATCCTCTGATGTTAACTGTCCTCGCTGCCTCTGCCTGCATGTCAGTTCCCAGCAGTAGCTCCAGGAATGGGGCACAGCCCGGCAATCAGAAGGGGAAGCTGGGGTCATTCTGCAGTGCTCGCTTCGGCAGCACATATACTAAAATTGGGGTCATTCTGCAGGGTCACAATGGGCCTCAACCCAGCGCAGTCCTCTTGTGCAGGGAGGTCGGATGGGTTACCTATCAAGACAAACTATTGGAAGACCATACCAGGATGTCATTGAAAAGATTCGTGATCACTTTCTAGTCCTTTTGGAAATTTCCATTTTTCTTTGTGTCCCACAAAACCAGTTAACAGTCATTAGTTTATGATAGAGTTTTCATTGCAGTTGTGTTCACTGAATAGAAAGTGTGAGGTCCACTGGAGCCAGGCACATTCTAACTACCCGCAGACCCTCCACTACGATCCACACCTTCTAGAACCTTCTCCTTTGTCCTTTCTGCTGCAGCACATTTCCTCATGGCCATCACTTTATCAGTGGTATAGCAGTCCCCTAGAAAATAATGATAAATCTGGCTCCTTGTTCCTGGGCTTCCAGCCCTCGGCATCTGGCACCAAAGTGCCCCTCCGGAAGCTTCATCTGTGCCACAGCCCACTCACCCACCCTCCCTCTGGGCTTGAGCAACCCTGAACTTCTCCTCTCCATCTCCTGCTGCGCCCTTTCCCTTTCTCCAGCCTCTTGCAGGCCTCTGCGCGGGCTGCTTCCTGCTGCCTGCCGTGCTGCCCCCTCCCTCTGCCTGGCAAACTCCTACACACTCTTCAGCATTCCGCTCACGTGTCACCTCCTCTGAGAAGTGCTGTCCTCCCCCCACCGGCTGCTGTGCCTGCCTGCTTCCTTCTGCTCTCCCCCAGCACTGCAAACATTCCTTTCTCTTTGCCCTGAGCCCTTCCCTGGCCACTCACCTTCCTGTCACCACTGTCACTGCTGTCACAGGGACTCTGCCATATTCCTTGCAGTATACTGTGGCTGACACGAAGAAATCCCCCCATTTTCTGTTGTTCTGGAATAAGTGGCACTATTTCAGGGATTTTGTGAAGTTTCTTATCCTTTTGAGAAAAATGAGGCATAGATCCAGAAATGGGATTGACAGAAGAGAAATCTGTCATCCACAGTGACTCTTACCAAGGACCAAGGCAGCTGTGGCTTCACGTATTATGGGGGTGCTCTCCTGGCCAGAGGAAGCCTCAGCTCTTTAAATACAGATCCTCCTGGATGATGGCAGTTGAAATGGGCATGAGAAAATGTGGCATAGTGAGGAAGTCGGAAGTTCTAGTAGGTAGGGTCTGGGAATTGGAATGTACCCCCCCGGGGGGGAGTCACATGGCCTCCTTGATGCTTAGCCTCTTCCTCTTTAAAACAGAAAGATGGATCTGTGTGATTCTTCATGGACCTTTCCTCCTTGAGGATGTTATTACTCTAAACCTGTGTTGACTGGCTGTTGATATTACCCCTTCCAGATAAAAATGGAAAGACCTTAAGGAGTGAGGGGGGTTTAAATTGGAATTTGAAAGAACCAGCAAAGGAAGTAACATGGTAGCCTATTACTCTATTTTAAGCTTGCTGTGTGAAGTAGACCATGTAGTCCATGAAGGAAAAATTGTCCAGCAACACAGAACAGGAATGATGAGCACAGCGTCACTGGTATCTTACTGTGACAGCTTCACGAGTATGAAGGGATTGCCCACAGGCTAAAAGGGATACTAAAGAAAAGCCTATAGAAATAAGCAAGCCTGACCAAATTGAATGGCTGATGTTAGTCATAGCTCAGTAACTAGAAAGAAAAGACACTTGGGGACTTACTTTGTTTTGTATTCCGTAGAGTCTCTGGGTGGAGAGAACATCATTATACTTGGTGCAGAGTTTACCTGGAATTTCCCGCTGGTTTGAAGTGGAAAAGCGTGAAGTGGTAAGCATCAGAGCTCATTCTCAAGTACGTTCCCATCACACTTGCTCAGCGGGGAGTCAGGCCATCTATTAATTGCTTCTGCTATTGACTCTGAGTCCCCAGAGGCACACAGAGTAAGGTTGTGAATGCTTATGGTATTGACCCCTGTGACCAAGGCTTGAAGGGGAACGTGACTTATCCTAGTCCAGCCAGCAAGAGGCATTTCTCAAAGAGAACTATGACCACAGCCTGGAAACACGGCAGGCCCTTGAGTCAAAGAGCTGGAATTCGAATTATTGTAGGCCACTGGGAAGAGGTTCTCTACCTTGCCTTATTTAATCATTAATCATCCTACCGAAACTATAAGGTATGTATCCCCCTCTTCTTACAAGTTTTGACCAGAAGCTAAAAGCATAAAGACGTTGAGAAAAGATAGACTGGAGCCCAGATTGTCCAACCTTGAAAGCCAGTCCCATCCATCTCTTTGAGCTCAGTTTCCTGACAGGCAGTGTGAAGCTGGTGCAGGGCCCCAGCTCGCTGTCCGACGCGCGGTAGCTCCGGGCTGCTCCTGATGGCAGTGGAGGGAAGGCGGCTTCATGAGTCTCACTGAGCCGTCCTGGATGAACACCAGCTGGAAACCAAAGGGTGTTCTTCTAGAACCTGGAAACCACAGCACCCAAGAACCCTTCAGCTTGTTAAAAAGGCCCCAGTTTGGGTGCTGATGGCACTTGTATCGGGGTGAGACCTAGCCTGCTGCCTGTGTCGCTCCTCAGGCTGGCAGCACCTTGATGGCAGCAACCAAGCACCGTCCTCCCTCCCCGGCTACATCCATCTTGACTGAAACCAGCCCTGAGACCGCCGTATCCTGTACCCGATCAAAACCTTGAGAGTTGTGAAAATATCACTGAACCCCTTTCTCACTGAGGTAACAAGCCTCCTCTGTCACAGAATACATAAGAGCAGCTCCTGCCCAAATGGCCTTCCAAGCTTGGAAACTGCTCATCTTGTCATATTCAGTGAAACTGAGGATTTAGTGGCATTTTCCTTTTACAGTGCTGAAAAATTCCCGTGGCTTCCTGAAGAAACGGAACTCAGTTCAGTAGACTGCCTCAATGTAGTCCCGTTCTTGGAGGGTCTGAGTCAAGGGTCCCCAAAGCTGGTTGCTTCCATGGTATACCCTGGTACCTTCCATGGACTAGGGGAGGCTGCTGAACAATCTCAAAGTCTTACTATGCTTCCTGCTGAATGGGCCCAGCCCACAGAATGCTCTTAGTCATCTTGGACTGCATTAATGATGCAGGGAGCCTCTCCGGCTACTTCGTACCCAGAATGTTAAACTCTCTGAGGCCTCACCAATGGTCCTAACCCTTGAAACATTACCCCCTACCTCCCCCTCCCTTTCCCCCATCTCTCTCTCTCTCTCTCTCACACACACACACAATATTCATAAAAAGTACCATGCTGATGATTAAAGAAGCATGACAAAATACAACCTTTCAAACATCAGCTGCCTACTTTATTAGAATATATAATCTTCCATTCTTTCAAACAGAACAAATTAAATTGGACTACTTTGTTCTCTGAACACAGCCCACTCATAACAACCTTATGTCTTTCTCTTGTTCCCACTGCCTGAATGTCCTCACCTTCTACTAAAGTTACTGATTTACTGCTTCATTGCATGGTGTATAAGGCCCTCAAAATCAGGGGCACATAGTAGGTACTAAGTAAATGTATGCCAGCCTGAATTGAAATTCCTATGTACAATGCCAAAATCTAAAAGATTCTGAAAACCAAAAGATGTTTTCCTAAGTTCAGCTCCAAACTCCATTGGTAATAAGCCTGACCTGATCTGATCTTTATTTTGCTTAGTATGAATATTTGTATGTCTTACTGCAGAAATGTTAATGCATTTGGTTAAAGAGAATTTCCCCAGACCCTGTTTGAGAATTACATAATAGATTCCACGTGCTGTATATTACATTTCTAAAACCTGAAATTTTCTGAATTGTGAAACATCTGGCATCAAAGGTTTTAGATGAGATTATGGGCCTTTATTCTCTAAATCATAGCCCCAAAATATATTATCCCATTCTTTGAAAGATAACAGTGCCTTCAAACTACTGTTTTTTCAGTAATTGTTCTTATTGTCTTGAGAACCAACAAAAAAATCAACTTTTCCTGGTTAATAAGTAAGCTCATTTTAAAAATTTTAAACAAAATTTTAGAAGTTCAAAAGAAAGGCGTGATGACTTTTTAAACTCCAGCTACAGATAATGAGAATATTTTCTCATGTCACATAATATCCATCAGAAAATCATGTGGTTCTACTTTCAGAATATATGCAGAATCCGACCCCTCTTCACCAGTCCCCAGTAATAGCGCCATCTGGTGTGTGATTTCTGCAATAGTGTCCTAAGCGGTCATGTGTTTCTACCTAACCCCCTACAGTCATTATGTGCACAACATCCAGTGTTGCGCTTTTTTTTTTTTTTTAAGATTTTATTTATTTATTTTGACAGAGAGAGATCACAGGTAGGCAGAGAGGCAGAGAGAGAGAGGAGGAAGCAGGCTCCCTGCTGAGCAGAGAGCCCGATGTGGGACTCGATCCCAGGACCCTGAGATCATGACCTGAGCCAAAGGCAGCGGCTTAACCCACTGAGCCACCCAGACGCCCCAGTGTTGTGCTTTTAAATTTAAGTTGTATCATATAAACGTAAAGAAAAGATATTATGAACATGATTTACCCATCATTTTACTTAAACAACTATCAAAAAGACCAGTTATGTTTTACCTGTTTTATACAGGATTATTTTAAAGTAAATCTCAGACATCATATCATTTCATCTATAAATAATGACGTATATTAACTAAAACACATAACCACAATATCATACATGATCCCATCTAAAAATCAACAGTAATTCCTTGACATAAGATATCAAGTCAGCATTCACACTTCACCAAGGGTCTGTTTATTTTATGAGTTTTGGTTTTTTTTGTCATTTGTTGTTTGAATTCAGATCCACGTAAGGGCCATACATTGCAATGGGTTGGGAGGTCTCCTAAAGTTCTCTTGATCTATAGGTTCTCCCTGAATTTTTTTTTTCTTCCTTGCAATTCGTAGCCTGAGCCTTTGGGGTAATTTAACGTGTTTCTTTGTCCCTATATTTTTTTGTAAATTGGCAGTTAGATTTAGAGGCTTGATAGAATGTTGTTATTTTGGATTTTTTATTTTTATTATTTTTTTGCAAGAATACTTCATAGGTGATGTTACATGCTTCTGGTTGTCTGTTTCTTGTTGCTGTGTTGGCAGCCACCGATGGTGATGGTCTTACTCTATCAGGTATCAGAAAATGGTGCTATTTTAGCATTCCCTCTTTGTTTATTCATTGGAACACTTCTATAATGAGAAACGTTCCCTCATCCACTATCTGATTACCCTGAGGTATAGCAAAGGAAGGATAATATGCTACAGAAGTAACCAGAGAAGTTTTTGTTTGTTTGGTTTCGTTATTAGTATCACTAGTAATTCATGGGTTTATTTTTTTAATCCATTGCAGTTATTACTCTTATTAATTTTTCAAGCTGTTCCATTTGCCTGTTGGGAGCCTCTTCAAATTGACTTTGGAGTCTTTCTGATAATATCCCAATAGTTGTTACAGAGCTAACACAAAGAACTGGGTTGTCAAATCAGATGTGGGAATCAGCAGCAAACTTTCCTAATAACTTTAAGGCAATCAGGAGCCTCAGATGAAGCGGAGAGACATCTGAGACCTCAAGCCTTGTCCTCCAGGTCTGTCTTCCCCACATCAATAATTATTTGGAATAGATGGAGTCTCCAAGTAGGATTCACGGGATTCCTCATCCAGGGAGTACATTTTAAATTATGAAATATTCCATTTTGTACTTCAAAGAGTTATAACACTTTTCTGGGACATTCTGTAGGAAATCATGTCTCCTGGCTTCTGGATATTATTAATATAAGCAGTTTTCACTGAGGACACAGATACTATCTCATCCTCCTGGCAATTTATCTTAGTCTATTTACTTGAAGGTTCAGTTGACAAGGGGATAAGACCCAATCACGGGCCTTGTTTTCTATCCCCCAAGGATATTTTCTCCTCCATTAAAGAGAGTGAATGAATCACGGGCCAGCTGCTTCAAGGTCTTCCTCCCAGCTGCCTTCTTGGCTTAGTGGGATGACTAGGTACTCCATGCTCATTCACACACTCCCTACCCCAGACCTTAAAACAACCATTTCTCCAATGACTCCTGCATCTTTGTAGTGGAAAACAAGATTTAAAGATCACAATCTGGGGACTAGATGAAAAATAATTCCTCAGTGAACATCTTTTTACACAATATTCTTTGCACACTTCTTGGACCGTCTCCTTAGAATAATTTCTCTAAAAGTGAATTGATCTATTAATGAGTCCACAATTTAACCTTTGATTCATGGGCCAAGGATGGCATGTACCACCTTATGTCCTATCTGGTGGGGATAACTGTTCTTGGGAATACCCATTTTCCCAACAACCCTTCAAGACTGGGTGTTGTGTTATTTTAATCTTTTCAAATAATTGATAAAAAATTGTCATACTAGGGTTAAGTTTTCTTTTTGGCATTTGTTGAATGCTAGGTAAGAATATATATTTTTGGTATATCTGGGTGGCTCAGTTGATTAGGCACCTGCCTTTGGCTCAGGTCATGATCCCAGGGTCCTGGGATCAAGTCCCCACATCGGGCTCCCTGGTCAGGGGGTAGTCAGCTTCTCTCTCTCTCTCTCTCTCAAATAAATAAATAAAATCTTTTTAAGATTTTATTTTATATCATTAAGGTAGAGGTCAGTGATTCAACCATCTTATATAATACCCAGTGCTTATTCCTCATGTGCCCTCCTTACTGCCCATCACCCAGTTACCCCATCTCTCCACTCCATGCCCCTCCAGCAACCCTCAGTTTGTTTCCTATGATTAAGAGTCTCTTATGGTTCGTCTCCCTCTTTGATTTCCTCTTCTTTTATTTTTTTCCTCTCTTCTCCTATGATCCTCTGTTTTGTTTCTTAAATTCCACATATCAGTGAGATCATACAATAATTATCTTTCTCTGATTGACTTATTTCCCTTAACATAATATCCTCTAATTCCATCTACATCGTTGCAAATGGCAAGATTTCACTTTTTCATGGCTGAGCAGTATGTGTGTATGTGTGTGTGTGTGTGTGTATATACACACACACACACACACATACACACATACATACATCTTCTTTATCCATCCATCTGTTGACATATATATATGTATTACATATATATATATAACATCTTCTTTATCTATTCATCTGTTGATGGACATCTGGGCTCTTTCCATAGTTTGGCTATTGTGGACATTACAGCTATAAACACTGGGGTGCAGGTGCCCTTTGGATCACTGCATTTGTATCTTTGGAATAAATACCTAGTAGTGTAATTACTGGGTTGTAGGGTAGCTCTATTTTCAACTTTTTGAGGAGTCCTATTACTGTTTTCCAGAGTGGCTGCACCAGCTTGCATTCCCACCAACAGTATAAGAGAGCTTCCCTTTCTCCACATCCTCACCAATATCTATGGTTTCCTGACTTGTTAATTTTAGCCTTTCTGACCAGTGTGAGATGGTATATTATTGTTTGGTTTTGATTTGTATTTCCCTGATGCCAAGTGACGTTGAGCATTTTTTTCATGTGTCCGTTAGCCATTTGTGTGTCTTTGGAGAAATACTTGTTCATGTCTTCTGGCCATTTCTTGACTGGATTATTTGTTCTTTGGGTGTTGAGTTTGATAAGTCCTTTATAAATGTTGGATACTAGCCTTCTCTCTGCAAAGACATTTGCAAATATCTTCCTCCATTCTTTCTTTTGGTTTCGTCAACTGTTTCCTTTGCTGTGCAAAACTTCTTATCTTGATGAAGTCACAGTAGTTCATTTTTGCCTTTGTTTCCCTTGCCTTTGGGATGTGTCTAGCAAGAAGTTGCTGTGGCTGAGGTCACAGAGATTACTGCCTGTGTTTTCCTCTAGGATTTTGATGGGTTCCCATCTCACATTTAGATTTTTCATCCATTTGGAGCCTATATTTATATATGATGTAAGAAAGCGATGCAGTTTCATTCTGCATGTGGCTAATTTTCCCAACATCATTTGTTGAAGACACTGTCTTTTTTCCATTGGGTATTCTTTCCTGCTTTGTCAAAGATTAGTTGACCATAGAGTTGAGGGTCCATTTCTGGGTTCTCTCTTCTGTTCCATTGATCTATGTGTCTGTTTTTGTGCCAGTACCATACTACATTGATGATTATAGCTTTATAATAGAGCTTGAAGTTATTACACAACCAGCTTTGGTTTTCTTTTACAACATTCCTTTGGCTATTTGGGGGTCTGTTCTTGTTCCATACAAATTTTAGGATTATTCCAGCTCTGTTAAAAAAAAAAAAAAAAGTTGATGATATTTTGATAAGGATTCCATTAAATATATAGATTGCTCTAGGTAGCATAGACATTTTAACAATATCTGTTCTTCAGTTCATGAGCAGGGAATGTTTTTCCATTTCTTTGTGTATTCCTCAATTTCTTGAATGAGTGTTTTATAGTTTTCTGAGTACAGATCCTTTACCTCTTTGGTTAGGTTTATTCTTAGGTATCTTATGGCTTTTGGTGCAATTGTAAATGGTATCACTTCCTTAATTCTCTCTCTTCTGTCTCATTGATAGTGTATAGAAATGGAACTGGTTTCTGTGCATTGATTTTTATATCTTGACACTTCCATGAATTCCTGTATGAGTTCTAGCAGTTTTGGTGTGGGGGTCTTCTGGGTTTTCCACATAGAGTGTCATGTCATCTGAGAAGAGTGAGAGTTTGACTTCTTTGTTGATTCAGATGCCTTGTATTTCTTTTTGTTGTCTGATTGCTGAGTTTAGGTCTTCTAGTACTCTCTTGAACAACAGTGGTTATAGTGGACATCCCTGCCATGTTCCCGACCTTAGGAGGAAAGTTCTCAGTTTTTCCCCATTGAAAATGATATTTGCTATGGGTTGTTCATAGATGGCTTTGGTGATATTGAGGTATGTTCCCTCTATCCCTACACTGTGAAGAGTTTTGATCAAGAAAGGATGCTGTACTTTGTTAAATGCTTTTTCTGCATCTGTTGAGAGGATCGTATGGTTTTTGTCCTTCCTTTTATTAATGTAGTGTATCACATTGATTTAATTGATTTGCAGATGTTGAACCAACCTTGAAGCCCTATAATAAAGCCCATTTTGTTGTAGTGAATAATCCTATTAATGTACTGTTGGATCCTATTGGTTTGTATCTTGGTGAGAACTTTTGCATCCGTGTTCATCAAAGATATTTGTCTGTAATTCTCCTTTTTGATGGCGGTCTTTGTCTGATTTGGGGATCAAGGCAATGCTGGCCTCAAAAAACAAGTTTAGAAGTTTTCCTTCCATTTCTATTTTTTGAAACAGCTTTAGAAGAATCAGTATTAATTCTTCTTTAAATGTGTGGTAGAATTACCCTGGGAGGCCATCCAGGCCTAGACTCATGTTTGTTGGGAGACTTTTGATGACTGCTTTAACCTCCTGCCTGGTTATGGGTCTATTCAGGTTTTCTATTTCTTCTGTTTTAGTTCTGGTAGTTTATACAGCTCTAGGAATGCATCCATTTCTTCCAGATTGTCAAATTTGTTGGCATATAGTTGCTCATAATATGTTTTTATAGTTGTTTATATCTCTTCAGTGTTGGTTGTGATCTCTCCTCTTTCAATCATGATTTTATTTATTTGGGTCTTTTCTGTTTTCTTTTTGATAAGTCTGGCCAGGAGTTTAGCAATCTTATTAATTCTTTCAAAGGACCAGCTCCTAGTTTCATTGATCTGTTCTACTATGCTTTTGGTTTCTGTTTCACTGATTGCTGCTATAATCTTTATCATTTCTTTTCTCCTGCTGGGTTTAAGCTATATTTGCTGTTCTTTCCCCCAGCTCCTTTAGGTGTAAGGTTAGGTTGTGTATTTGAGACTTTTCTTGCTTCTTGAGAAACTTGTATTGCTCTATATCTCTCTCCTGGACCACCTGAAATAATTGTGTTTTCATTGTCAATTTCCTGGCTGACCCATTCATTCATTAGTAGGATGCTCTTTAGCCTCTATGTATTTGAGTTCTTTCCAAATTTCCTGTTGTGATTGAGTTCAAGTTTCAAAGCATCGTGGTCGGAAAATATGCAGGGAGTGATCCCAATCTTTTTAAACCAGTTGGGACCTGATTTCTGACCCAGTATGTGATCTGGTCTGGAGAATGTTCCAGGTGCACTTGAGAAGAATATGTGTTCTGCTGCTTTAGATTGGAATGGTCTGAATATATCTGTGAAGTCCATCTGGTCCAAAGTGTCATTCAAAGCTCTTGTTTCCTTGTTGATTTTCTGTTTAGATTATCTGTCCATTGCATTGAGTGGGGTGTTAAAGTCCCCTACTATTATTGTAGTATTACCAATGTGTTTCTTTAATTTTGTTATTAATTGGTTTATATAATTGGCTGCTTCCATGTTAGGACCATAAATAGGTACAATTGTTAAAGCTTGTTGGATAGATACTTTAATTATGATATAGTGTCCTTCCTCATCTCTTATTACAGTCTTTGGTTTAAGGTCTAATTTGTCTGATATAAGGATTGCCACCTCAGCTTTCCTCTGATATCCATTAGCATGGTAAATGGTTTTCCACCCCCTCACTTTCAATCTAGGTCTCTTACAGATAGCATAGTGATGGTTCTTGCTTTTTTATCCACTTTGTCTTTTGGTTGGGGCATTTAGGTCATTTACATTCAGAGTAACTATTGAAAGATACGAATTTAGTGCCTTTGTATTACTTTACAGAGTCACTGTTTCTGTATATTGTCTCTGTTCCTTTCTGGTCTATGTTACATTAGGGCTCTCTCTTCACTTAAAGGATACCTTTTAATATTTCTTACAGGTCTGGTTTGGTGATCACAAATTCTTTTAGTTTCTATTTTTCCTGGAACCTTTTTATCTCTCCTTCTCTTTTGAATGACAACGTAGCTGAATAAAGTCTTCTTGGCTGCATATTTTCCTCATTTAGCACTCTGTATATATCATGCCAGTCCCTTCTGGCCTGCCACGTCTCTGTGAATAGGTCTGCTGTCAGCCTAATGTTTCTACCCTTGTAGGTTATAGACCTCTTGTCCTGAGCTGCTTTCAGGATTTTTCTCTTTGTCTTCAAGATTTGCAGGTTTCCCTGTTACATGGTGGGATGTTGACTTATTTTTATTTGAAGGGGGTTCTCTGGGCCTCCTGGACGTGAATGCCTGTTTCCTTCCCCAAAATAGGGAAGTCCTCCACTATAATTTGCTCTAGTATACCTTCTGCCCACCCCACCCTCCACTTTCCTCTTCTTCTGGGATCCCAATTATTCTAATATAGTTTCAGTTTATTGTATCACTTATCTCTCGAATTCTCCCCTCATGATATAGTAGTTATCTTTTTTCAGCTTCTTTATTATCCATAATTTTGTCTTCTATATCACTAATTCTGTCTTCTGCCTCATTTATCCTAGTTAGTGGCTCCATTTTTTATTGCCTCTCATTAATAGCCTTTTCTATTTTGATTTGGTTAGATTTTAGTTATTTTATTTCTCTAGAAAGGAATTCTCTAGCATCTTCTATGCTTTTTTTCAAGACCAGCTAGAATATTTGTAGCTGTTATCCTGAACTCTAGTTCTGACATCTTACTTATATCCATACTGATTAGGTCCCTGGCAGTAAGTACTGCCTCTTGTTCTCTTTTTTGAGGTGACCTTTTTCCATCTTGTTATTCCGTCCAGAGAAGAATAGGTGAACAAGAGAACAAAATGTTAAAATGGCAACAACGACCCCAGAGAAATAGACACTAAACAAATCAGAAGAGAGCTGAAACCAAAAAAGATAAAATAATAATTTTTTTTTTTTAAAAAGAGAATATAATCAGACAAGTGAACAGAACAGAGCAATACATTATATCCTTAGTGTATTTTGGTCTGTTTGTTAGAAGAAACTGCATCTCAAAATTGTAAAGAAAGAAAAACATACATATACAAAAAGAAAATTAATTGCAACAAAAGGAGTTTTTTAAACTCCATTTAAAAAATCTTTTTAAATTTTCATTTTCAGAGTTACATTCTGTACTTCAAAGTACTTAAAAGTACAGAATGTAACTCTGAAAATGAAAATTTAAAAAGATTTTTTTAAAGGAGTTGATAAAGTAGGAAATTAATGGAAAAAAGAAAGAGAAAAAAAATTAAAATTGAAATAGTAAAGAATCATGGGGAAAATACCATGAATTCTATATACTATTTTCCCCTACCACTGGAGTTTTGCAGTTTTCTGTGATCAGTAAACTTGGTCTTGGCCCCTTCTTGGGGAGGGGCCTGTTGTGCTGATTCTCAGGTCTCTTTTCCCTGGGTGGTATTATACCACCCTTGTCAGTGGCCAGGGTAAGTAAGTGGTTCCAGACTTCTCAAAGTGGCTTTTGTTCCCTGAAGGTTTTTTGCGCTGGCTTTAGAGGAGGAGAATGAAAATGGTGACTTCCCAATCTCCAGTGCCAGAACCCAAAGCTCAGGGTCCCATTCTGCAGTGCACTTTCAGGAAAAAGCAGTCAGTCACTCCTGTCTCCCTGGTCTCCACCCACACTTCGTGCTCACCCAACCTGTGACTGAGTGTTTCAATCTCAGGTGTGTGACCCCTTTTCCAGTCTGCAAACCCTGCAGACTCCTACGATACGTACTTGCACCACTCCTCCCCAGGGGAGGAAGGGGGTTCTCACCACAGTTCTGCTGCTTGCTGGGCCCCTGCTCAGAGAGCAGTCACCAGACTGCTGCTGTTTGTGGTATAT
This sequence comes from Mustela lutreola, assembly GCF_030435805.1. Lineage (NCBI taxonomy): Eukaryota > Metazoa > Chordata > Mammalia > Carnivora > Mustelidae > Mustela > Mustela lutreola. The sequence goes on along the minus strand of NC_081293.1, from coordinate 164,987,150 downwards.
GGCAGCACTGAGCTCATAGCCCACTCCTAGGCTTTCTAACTACAGCTGGCTTCCCTGCTCCGATGCCTGGGAGCTCTGCCTCACTGGTCGCCCGATCTTCCTTTGACTCCAGGGATCCTGAGACCACACTCTCCCTCATAGGATTTTGCTCTGCTTTCAGGCAGGGACGTCCTTCACCATAGCAGACTTCTTAAAGTTCCAATTTTGTGCTCGCCTGCTATGTCACTTTCTAGTAGCTCCATAGGCTTTCCCCTCCCCCAGTTTATCTTCCAAAATATCCCCTTGGATTTGCTTCTCAGCACCTCCTACCTTGCAGAAAGTGGTCGCTTTTCTATTTGTAGAATTGCAGCAATTCTTTTCTTAGATCTCCGGTTGAGTTCACAGGTGTTCAGAGTGATTTGATAGATAACTAGCTGAATCCCTGGGACCAGAGGAAACTATGGTTTCCTACTTCTCCGCCATCTTGGACTATTCTCCCATTTTGTTTTCTTTTTAAATTTTTTTTCATATTAGTAGCATTTGAATTTATAAAGATGAGCATGATTTTTTTTTACCATTGGCCAAAACACATATAAAATTTTCCATCTTAATTATTTTTAAGTGTACAGTACAACAGAGTTAACTATGTGTGAATTCTTACGCAACAGATCAGTTTCATCTCACAAAACGAAAATTGTATACCCACCGAACGTTTCCCCTCTTCCTCCTCCCCAGCCCCTGCCAACCCCTGCCCTGCTTTCTAAGATGTCTTTTTAACTTTCAGTCCATCCAAGTCCTCAGCCTTTTACTTTCTGGTTCAGCTTTTGTGCTTATAAAACAAATGTTTATTGTCACAAATAGTAAATACCCACTTGCCAGTGCTCAGTTAGGGAGCATTGCTACTAGCACCCTAAAGGCTTTTCATGTACCCCTTTCTAGTGACAACTCCCTTTCTCTTACATCACCACTGTCCTCACTTTTATGGTATCCATTCGCTTCCTTGGTTGATTCTCTAAGTTTGTTTCTCTAAAACAAGTCAATTTAGTTTTGCCTGATTCCAAATTTTATGTAACAGTATCATAGTGTGTATATTCTAATTTGGTTCTGTCACTCAGTATTATTTGTAATGTTAGTCCATGTTATTACTTGTGACTGAAGTTTGTTTGCATTGCTAGGTGCTATTCCATTGTGTGAACATACCACAATATATTTATGCATTCTCTTATCAACAGACAGGGGTTTTTGAGACATTTATGACCATTTTTGTACACACATTTTCTTCATACACATCTAAATACATCTCCTACTCCACTTTTTTTTTTCCAGATATAGGCCTACATAGAACTGCATGTAGGACCATGAAATATAGTAAAGAAATCATTAACTTTAGTAGATAATGCCAGACTGTTTTCCAAAGTGGTTGAAACGATTTGAACTACCAACAGCCAAAATTGAGAGAGTCTAGTAACACATTCTCACCATCATTTGCTGTTGTCCTTTTTTTTTTTTTTTTTTGTCATTTAGTGAGTGTTTAGTAGTATATTACTGTGGTATCATTTTTTATGTTGTTGATCACAAGTAAGGCTCCACACCATTTTATGTATTTACTGGCCATTTGGATTTCTTCCTTTGTAAAGTATCCATGTAGATGTTTTGATTACTGTGGTGGTATTTTTCATGTTGTTGATTACAAGTGAGGTTCCACACCTTTTCATGTATTTACTGGCCATTTGGATTTCTTCCTTTATAAAGTGTCCATGTAGAGGCTTTGCTCATTTTTTCACTGGGTCATTTGCCATTTGCCATCTTGTTTTTAAGAGTTCATTATATATTCTGGACATAGGCTCTTTGACGGTTTTATATGTTATAAATATCTTCTCCTTTCTTGCTTATCTTTCCTTCTCTTCATAATGCCTCCTATTGAATGTATAATCTTAATTTTGACATAGTCAAATTAGTCTGGTACTTTTCAGTGTTGTTTGAAGATGATGTAAGTGACCTTTAAATATCTAATTTGTTTCCTTAACTGAAAAAAACCAATATTTAAATGTGCTTATTGTAAGCTTGAATTCTTTACAGCTAAGAACTTGGCAGACCTTCTCTTCAAAGAAGAGACAGTAATGGCCACAATGTTCAACATTTGAAGAACACTTTCATCATTTTCACATTTAGGTTCCCCATATAACCTAGAATTTTTAAATCATTATAATTCTGTTTGGCTCTCCTTCAACAAATAGATCCTACAGCATATACGATTATCTTATTTTCCATAACTCCCAACCGAGTACCATCCTGTGCCACCTTATGGTGCTGTTATATGTGCATATGGGGTCCATATGGGCATATGCCCCATCTTTCCAACTGGGCTGAAACTCCTTGACATCAGAGGATTTGTAAATGCATCTTTGTATCTCCTGTGATGCTCTGCATTAAGTAAGCAACTAAAAAGGTGATAATAATATGCAGGGCCCCTGAATATTTAGTCCTTCAAAAGAAAAGAAAAAGGAGTTTTAACAGACATGAGATCCTCGGATTTTCTTTTAAGGATTATACGGCTTCTTGCAGTGCTAATATAGGGGTGATGGTTGTTGATTATCCCTGCCACGTTTCAGGCACTCAGTATAATCACCTTCACTTTCCAGACCTTTGAATGAACAACTGATTTGTCTTCCACATCCTTGTCTAGTCTATAGTATGGCCCCTGGTGGAGATACTGATTGGAGCCAAGGGCAAGCACAGATAATTCAGAGCATGGATAATCTACTTTCTTCTTAAATGTCACAAAATCCAAAATATGTTTATGTGCATTTGCTTCTCAGGTAGAAATGAGTCCTCTGGAAAATGCAATTGAAGTGCTGGAAAATAAGAATCAGCAGCTGAAGACTCTGATTAGTCAGTGTCAGACAAGACAGATGCAGAATATTAATCCCTTGACCATGTGCCTGAATGGAGTTATAGATGCTGCGGTTAATGGTGGAGTTTCCAGGTATCAAGAGGTAAGGATTAGGTATTGTTGTTTGAAAGTTTTTAAATTGATTTCTTAGGGGCTCAGAAGTCTTTTTTCAAAACAAATACACAAATCCCCATGCTAATATAGGGTTACAACTGACACAGAGTCCTTGGTTAAATAGAGGAAACAGATAGTCATTTGCGATGCACAGTTAGTTAACACCATTTTCCGATCTGTGGTATTTTGAGGATAAGAGGATAAAGTGTGTGTGTGTGCGTGTTTTCTTGGATAAATAAAGTGATCAGGTTATAAAAATTACTTAATAAATGTCAACCTTAAACCATTTTCCTGACCAAGGAGGTTCACAGGCATAGACATGTCTGATCTTGTTTAGAAGATACTTTAAATGGGCTTTTCATCTGCCCTTGTGGTTTTAAACAGAAAGCCACAGCAGCCTGGGAGGTGAGAGGCCACCATTTTTGTCACACTGAATCTTAAAGCACTTTATTTTAGGATATAATGCTTATTGATTTGGATTTGCTGTTTGCTTGCTTTACCAAAGATACCTATTTACACAATTGCTGCTCTCCCTTAAACAATCCTTTCCTTGTATTCCCTTTCTGACCAGATGCCCACAGTAGGAGTCGTTCCTCCTGCCCTACAAATGTGGTCGACAGTGGTGTTTCTTCCAAGATGCCAGGCCTTTAGAAGCAGCTGTGTCTCTCACTTTTTAACTTTCCTGAAGTAAACTGACTCTCCATCCTTTTTCTAGGCATTTTTTGTCAAAGAATATATCTTAAGTCACCCTGAAGATGGAGAGAAAATTGCACGGTTAAGAGAGCTGATGCTTGAGCAAGTAAGTTGGGGACAGAAGCCAGTCACCTGCTCTTTCCTGCCTAGATATGCATGGTTACCCAGAGACCCATCTCCCTGGTTTTCTGTATCAGTGTTCTAATGGAAGCGGTCAGCCAAAGGTTATAGATTCGTCTGTAATGTATTCCAACTTGCTCATTTTCACTTCTACTCTCCAGTTCGATGCAAAAGTAAATTTAACAGTAGTAAATTATGGCAGCCCCTTATGAGAGACAATTTCATGTAGTTTCTTGGAATACCGTTTGAACATTCTTTCCCTAAAGGCTTGCTGTAGGCTTGGTGCCAACTTTTCACTCAAAATTTTGGGTTCACGTAAGTTCGGGCCAACTGAAAATAAATGAATAGGTAAATGAATGAGGGAAGGAATGAGATCCTTACTTAAGTATTCCAGCGAAGTGGCAATCAATAGACTTTGCTTTAAAACAAAGACTAAGCCTATCAATGATAGGATATGGACAAAATGAGATAACAAACGCATCATTTTCTATTCCAAAAAAGCATAGTTTGTTTTTATTTATATAGTTCCAGCAAGCACAAAGAACTAGAGTCATCTCTTGCCTGCTGTGTTCCTGCAGCTAGCTCTCGGCCTGAAAACGGTTTGAAAACCTAGGTGGGAGACATGGTAGTTAAGAGGCTGAGGTAAATAGGAAATAAGAACATTTAACACGCCTATAACAGTGGAATACATATGAAAAAATGTGACCAAAGCATCTCCTTCTACTTGATAATACCAAATTAATCAACAAATATGGCATGCCCTTTTGGGTAAGAAAATGATGAGGTTGGATCTGATTTTCATCATTTTATGCTCTGCAGGCTTAATCCACAGAACTTAATACTGGGGAGTCAGAAGTGGCCATGGGCAGGTACCATGGCAGCTTCTGGAAAAAAGAAAGGAGTTACTTTAAGGCGACCTGCAAGGATTTTTTTAGTATATGTGCTGCCGAAGCGAGCACAAGGAAGGAAATGGAGAATAAGCTAAGTTCTCGATGTGGCCCTGGGGCTCATGTAGATACTAGAAGTGAGCAAGTTAGTTTATCCAGTTCTTAGGATTATGGAATGACTGTGGCCTTTGTTGATTTTCAAAAATCAGTATTTAACTTGAGTACATCTAGCGAGTGGCTTGCCTCACTGCAGGACTCAACTGGTGTTCAGTCTGACTTAATTCTTTCCCCTGCATTAAAATTAAAAGGGCCAAGAAGACTCTCTAGAAAAATAAATTGGGAACTTTTGTTTCCTCCACATCCTGTCTGATGTTCATAGGGCCTTGTGGAAAGAGCCTTGGTATAGGATACTTTAAACAAATCATTTTTTTAAAGATTTTATTTATTTATTTGATAGACAGACATCACAAGTGGGCAGAGAGGCAGGCAGAGAGAGAGAGAGAGAGGAGGAAGCAGGCTCCCCGCTGAGCAGAGAGCCCGATGTGGGGCTCGATCCCAGGACCCTGGGATCCTGACCTGAGCAGAAGGCAGAGGCCTTAAACCACTGAGCCACCCAGATGCCCCGGTATAGGAGACTTTAGATCTCTGTCATAGGATAAGCGGTACAAGTGACTGCCATGTGACTTTGGGCGATCACACCATCTCTTTGAGACCATAGCAGTGGGGGATTAGGCTAGCCAAGGCCACCGTCCTAGGCTGGACCTCTGTGAGGTGATTCAGATAAACTACCTGGGGGCCTCGGAGATGCTCTGCCCCAGTGACTCTTCCAGAAAGGACTTGTTGAGCCAGCTGCTGGGAGTGGTGGCCATCAACAGACACTGTAGGTGCTCTGGTCCTTCAGCCATTGCCTCAGCTGCTGAATGCCACCTGGCCCAGCATCACCACCTTCCTGGCGGTCCCACATCCAGTGACTGAGAAAGAAACAGCCCGGCCATCTGGGCCCAACACAGCACAACTCTCACAGCCCGGTTGAGGCCCAGAGATCCCCTGGTGTGGGCAGAGGCTTTGCTTTAAAACAAAGACTAAGCCTATCAATGATAGGATATGGACAAAATGAGATAACAAACGCTGTAGAACCAAAGGACCATCCACCTTAGAGGATGTGGAGAGAAGCCAAGGAGTGATACTGGTACTATAATGGCTTACATCTCTAGAGCACTCTACAGTTTACAGAGCTAGTTCATACATGGTCTTTGAGGTGGGGTCACCCAACACAGCACAACTGGGCCCAACACAGCACAACTCTCACAGCCCGGTTGAGGCCCAGAGATCCCCTGGTGTGGGCAGAGGCTTGACATGACTGCCATGTTCCCAGATTCTTTTTAGTCAGTCCTGCTTCTGTGCCTCCTTCATGCAAACAGTGATGCCAGGTGACTCCTCAATAAACATCCTCATCTCCATGCCAGGGTCTACTCCTGGGAGAACCCAACCTTTGATGTGATTTGGACAAAACAGAATTTGCCTTAAAGCGAGTGTTTAAAAACTGGATTCCTACCCTGAGGTCAACTCTTCCACGCCCTTTTCCCTTCATCAGACCCTTCCTTTACCCCTCAGACATCCACTCCACCCTCACTACTACTTGTTTTTTTCTTTCTCACTACTCCCTTTAAAGATGTCCTTGAGGTCTGAGGTATTTTTATCTTTATGTAGATATGCTGGCAGTGGATAGGGGCTGCCACAATCCTGTCCCCCTACAGAAGGTGCTGGACACTTTAACCTACCAGGTTCAGTCCTATTTGACCTGAGCTTTCAATCTTAAATCTTCACAAGATATAAAGATAAAACCCAGTGTGATAAGACCCATGGTATAGTATGCTTTTCTCACAGTCCATGAAATTTGTTTTTCTGACAACTTTAGTACCGGGGCATTTTTTTTAAATGTAAAAGGCAGCTGACACTCAAAGGAATGAAGCAGTATTCATAGTTGAAGAACAAAAAACACTTGAATGTTTGTGTTTATTTCTTTTGGGACTTCACCACTGGAAACCACCCCCTCCCTTTTTAAGTAAGAGCTGCTCCTTATTGCATTATAAGTGAACCAGAATAATCGTTCTTTAACAAAAACAAAAAGCATAGCAACTATGATAGAATTTCTGTTCCCATTTTACCTGCATGTCTTCCTCAACAAATTTTGGAAATCTTGAGCTGGGAGGCAGTGGGGGGGAGATGGATAGGCACAGCAGAACCTGATGGAAGAGAAAAGAGTATCGTGGAAAAGGGAGTGTCATCCAGAGAAGAGATCCCTTGGGGAGCAACTCCTTCCCAGTCCTGTGCAATGTAGACGGGGGCCAAGTGACACAGAAGTGCTTAGAAGGGAGAGCAGTGTGGAGATTCCTCAAGAAATTAAAAATAGAGCTTCCCTATGACCCTGCCATTGCACTACTGGGTGTTTACCCCAAAGATACAGATGTAGTGAAAAGAAGGGCCATCTGTACCCCAGTGTTTATAGCAGCAATGGCCACGGTCGCCAAACTGTGGAAAGAACCAAGATGCCCTTCAACGGACGAAATAGATAAAGAAGATGTGGTCCATATACACTATGGAGTATTATGCCTCCATCAGAAAGGATGAATACCCAACTTTTGTAGCAACATGGACGGGACTGGAGGAGATTATGCTGAGTGAAATAAGTCAAGCAGAGAGAGTCAATTATCATATGGTTTCACTTATTTGTGGAGCGTAACAAATAGCATGGAGGACAAGGGGAGATGGAGAGGAGAAGGGAGTTGAGGGAAATTGGAAGGGGAGGTGAATCATGAGAGACAATGGACTCTGAAAAACAACCTGAGGGTTTTGAGGGGGCGAGGGGTGGGAGATTGGGGGAACCAGGTGGTGGGTATTAGGGAGGGCACGGATTGCATGGAGCACTGTGTGTGGTGTAAAAAACAATGAATACTGTTACGCTGAAAAGAAATAAAAAATTAAAAAAATAAACTGGAAAAAAAAAAAATAAAGGGTTGTTATTCCAGATCTAAAATATACTGCAGGGGCGCCTGGGTGGCTCAGCGGGTTAAAGCCTCTGCCTTCGGCTCAGGTCATGATCTCAGGGTCCTGGGATCGAGCCCTGCATCGGGCTCTCTGCTTGGCAGGGAGCCTGCTTCCCTTCCTCTCTCTCTGCCTGCCTCTCTGCCTACTTGTGATCTCTGTCTATCAAATAAATAAATAAATAAAATCTTTATTTAAAAAAATATATATACTGCAAAGAAACTTTGGGTAGCAGGAAAATCAAAAAGACTTCAGTTTGAATCCCCATTTGTCTGTTAGTACATGCTGGATTGTTCTGATCCGCACCTGTAAATGAAGGATTGCTCCTCTGTGTGCTAGAGAGGATTAGCTATAGCAGATACAGAGTGCCTGGTACAATGCTTGACCCCTAGCAGGCACTTGGTGGAGTCCCTCATTGATGTGGGTTTTTTCCTTGTCTCATTCTCAAGGCACAGATTTTGGAATTTGGTTTGGCCGTGCATGAGAAGTTTGTACCTCAAGATATGAGACCCTTACACAAAAAGCTGGTCGACCAGTTCTTTGTGATGAAGTCAAGTTTAGGGATTCAGGTACGTACCCTAAGTGTCCATAGGGGGCAGTCTGACCACTGCCGGTTTGCTTTTTGTTAGAGGGAACACGATGTATCCAATAGTGACATCTTTTGGTTTTTCTACCAAACTGCACCATCTTACCATGGAGTCCTCCAGTATTAAAATTTTGCATCATCTTCTATTTGCCCTGTTCAACTTTTATGAGAACAAAAAAGGGCGAGAAAGCTTAATAATACCAAAACTTAACTTTTTTAAACTTACATAAAGATTTCATAACAATATGCTGAAATACCTTACAAGTTATTTTGCCCCTACGATGGCTCATCTAAAATATTTCCTTCCCTCCCTCTCTAGGAGTTCTCTGCTTGTATTCAAGCCAGTCCAGTCCATTTTCCTAATGGAAGCCCCCGCGTGTGTAGAAACTCAGCCCCTGCTTCCATGAGCCCAGATGGTACCAGGGTAATTCCTAGACGCAGGTAAGTCATATTCTGAATTATCTTACAATTTGGCATCCCCACAAGATGATCTGGAATGATTCTCTCATTTTTTATGGCACAATTTGTCAAATACGCTATTTCTTAATGAAATAATTAACCCGCAAGGCAGCTGCAGACATCTGTCACTGGTAAAACAGCAACAGCATGAGAAATAAATAAACTCAAACATTTGATTATATTGAGGCAAACAGGAGACAACAAAATGGGATGTATATTTTTTTTCCTTTGGTTTTATACCACACCAGCATGCGATTAATGTACAATTCAGAGACTGAGTTAATGACCATTTTTTTTCCCCCAAAACAGCCCATTAAGTTACCCAGCTGTCAACCGATATTCTTCCTCCTCACTGTCCTCACAAGCTTCTGCTGAAGTAAGCAATATTACAGGGCAATCAGAAAGCTCTGATGAAGTCTTTAACATGCAGGTACTTGATTGGCTTTTTAATCGTCTGGTCGTGTGTATTCCTTTTCTGTCTCAATCATGAGAGTTTCTGTTCAGTCTGCTGGGCTCATGAACAGATCTGCGAGCAAGAATGTTGAGTTAAGGACAAAGCTTTAAACACTCTCACTGCTTTGTTGGTCTCTGGACCCTCCAAAGAGGTTTCTCCCAAAACTGCCCACTCCACTCTCAGAAGACGTGAGCAAAAGCGGGAAAGCCCAGGCACACTGTGCAGGGCTGGCATTAAAACCTGCCTCTGGTTTGCGTCTTCAGTTTGGGACCCTGGGAGCCTGTCACCACACACTAGCTGCCTCTTAGCCTGGCAAAGTGGCCTTTTTGCCTCAACATGGCCTTTTTGCCTCTCAACATGGTTGAGAGGGACGTTATAAAATTCCTCTACCTCTGTTCCTGTCAGAAAATTTTCATAATAAAAAGATTTTTACTGAAGAAACAAAATAGTTTTTAAGGACATTAGTTAGGGTAACTCCTGCCACACAAAATTCTATTCAGACCCTACTAATAATAGAGTATTCACACTGATTAGCAAGAAGCAGCTAAAATTTCCCTCTCCGCTGTCTTTAGAAAAGGGGCATGGCACCTACTGCCAATTTTATGCCTTGAACACATTTTTGAAGAAAACAAGAAGGTGTCTTCTGCTCTTTAGAAGCATTGCCCTATCTCTGTGGCCTCGGCTGGGAGTCCTTCCACGTGTCCCTCAGTCGGCAAGGGCACTGCTACCTGCTCCTTGGTCCCAGGGTGTCCCGGAAACTAACGTGAATGTGTTCCGTTAGCCGGAGTCAAAATCTCAGATTTTTTTTCTTTTCGGAGTATTTTGTTTTTAAATCTCAAATTCGTGATTAATTCAGACTGGCTTCCTTATCAGTCAGAGATTTTTCTCTAGTTCTAAATGGCCTTTGCTTTTCGTTTTCATTTCGTTTTGTTCTGTTCTTTGGCTCCTTTGAAAGGAAAGGGCAGGGATTTTGTTTTCAGTATGTCCGTGTTGTGTAGAGTCTCTAAGCCGTGGGTGATAACAGCTCCTGTGTTTTTGCAGCCAAGTCCATCTACCTCAAGCTTGAGTTCGAATCACTCTGCTTCTCCTAATGTGACAAGTTCTGCCCCCTCGAGCGCCAGAGGTCAGTGGCAGGGTGTGGGGTTGACCGAGGGTGCCGCGTGGGAGCTGTGGCCCTCGGGTTCCTGAAGGATGGCCAGCGGCCACGGCACATGAGCCCTGTCCTCCCGGCAGGTCTAGCACCTCACCCTGACGATCCTTCCTTTTCTTCTCTTCCCAGCTTCCCCCTTGTTGTCTGACAAACACAAACATTCCCGAGAAAACTCTTGCCTGTCCCCGAGAGAGAGACCGTGCAGTGCCATCTACCCAACACCTGTGGAACCTTCTCAGGTAGTCCTTGGGGGACGGAGATCCTAGAAAACAAGCCGATGTCTGGAATTGCTTACATATCTCTGCAGAAAAACCCTGTACCTGCCAGAGGCAACCAGATGGGCTTTGTTAGACAACAAGTCGATCTGAGTGAAGAGTGAACCTCTATTCCATGCCTGTTATTCACAGTTTCCATTGGAGCCATATTTCTGATACAAATACATAGGTTGTTGCCTGAGCAGTCGAGCGGAGCGGAAAATGGGAAATGATTTTTCCCTCCTTGACCTAGCTCTCTAGTTCATTGCTGCTATTTAAACAGGGCAAGGGGTAATTAGGTAAATGAGCTGGAGTGTCTGTGTGTGTTTGCGTGTGTGTACCAGGAATTTCAAGCGACTTTCTCCATTAGCCAAAGACCCTGGAGAAACATGATCCGTCCAGCAGCCTTCCTTTTGGCCGCTGCCTAGTTTGAGAGAGCTTCACTTGATTCCTTTCTGAGGTACCCAGGAGCACAAGGACAATTTCTGTTCACCTTTGCCATTCATTAATGTGTTGAGAGAAAAGCAGTTGGGGGCCCAGGCTTTCCCTATACCCCAAGGAGTAAAGGCCCATGGTTCTCAGCTCCTGCCAGGACTTGATGTTGAAGTGATCCTGATGTAGGAAAGATGTTAGGGCTCGAAGTGGATGGCCAAGAAGGAACTTTTGAGACATCTTGGGTGCAAAAAGGTGATTTTATTAAAGAACAGAGGTAGAAAGAGCTGCCCCCCAGGGCATGAGGAGTAGCCCATTATAGACTTTCAAGTTGGGAGGGACTTAGGGATGGCGTAAGTCTCTGAGGAATTTGGGAGCAAGGTTTCCAGGACTTTGAGGAGACTAGCTATTGTTGGGAAAAGGTCATTTATTACCATCTAATAAAACCTGAGTCATGAGAGATTCAGATGTATATCGTTGGGCGATATGCTTGTGGGATGATTGCCAACATGTATCTGTAGGGAAGGGGTTAGCGATACAGGAAGTTTCCAAAAGAATTGCTATGTGTTAAAGTAGACTTACAGGATCCTAGGGGCCAGGGGTCGGGGCAGGGATTAGGCTAGGATTGCCTTTTGTCCTTAGCAAAGTGTCAACATGGAGGCAGTTGAGTTGCTAGAGGACTGTTCCTCCGCCTATTTCAAGGATGTTGTCAGTGGGCTGTAGGTAGTAAGGAAATTTAGTGATTTTTCTCCTGCCTTTGTTTCCCACATCCATCCCTCTTCGTCCAGGTGAGGGCAGGGCCAAGGGCTCGGCTCTCTGGGCACTTCAGGGGCTGTGAAGGGTGGCTTCCAACGTGGAGGTTCTTGGGTAGCCCTGAATTTTGCCGATGGTTTGGGAATAATTTTGGAGCGGAGAACAGTACTCATTGATGTTCCGGCTAATTTTTCTGTTTTTCTACACCACCCTGGCAGAAGTCTGTAGCTGCATCTGGAAATGGATGAGAGCGAGTGGGATGTGGCTTGATTGGTTTATCTTTGCTGATTGTGTAATCTTCCCGAAAGCCCCAGGATGCCTGCTCTGCGCAACCCTGCTGTCTCGCAGAAATTCTCTCTGAGTGCGTTTGGCTGAACCAGCTCACCAGTTTTCCTTCCCTTTGTCACTTGCTGTTGCGAGGGAATTTCACACTTTGTTCCATCTGCTCCAGGAGCACGCGTGTTGCCAGCATGGGGGACTCTGAAAGCCTTCCTTGATTAGCCTCCGGCTTTTCTGCTTTTGGTAAAATGTGAAGCAGTGTGTCATTGCCAAAACCCCGATAATACACATGGCTATGGTGCATCTACTTTTAAGGTCCTGCCCTTTTTCTTTTAATGTATTAGGTGGAACCATGTAAAACTGGCATCTTCATGGGTTTAAAAGCCACAGAACATTGTCCATTTCGTGTTTTTAACCTAGGACTCAACACATGTCCATTCACTAGAGAGTTTTTGAGCGAATATCTCTTAATTCTTATGTTTCATGCTGCCAGTCTAGCGTTCTTATTTATAATAAGAGCACCACAGCTTAACCGCTGCTTACTGGTTTTTTCCTCCATTGTATTATGAAAACTTATTTACCACTTACATGTAAAATCGAATACAAACTTCTTAAACTTAAAACTCGTCTCCCCTTTTCCCTTAAATATAATTGAATTCTTGGTTCCCAGGCTCATCATGTACCATATAAAAATTATTTTGAACCAAAAGTTTCAGTTATGAGACAATCATCTCATTTTCTAGAAGGTCTCCCATTACGGCATAGATTGCCATAGAAACAGACTCTTGTGCTTTTGCAGAGGCTGCTGTTTAATCATATTGGAGAAGGGGCCTTGCCACGCAGTGACCCGAATCTTTCTGCACCTGAGAAAGGTGGGTATAAAGCCAGCCCCTTCATTGCCCACCCCTCCCCCGGCAGCTGTAAGGCTTTGTTTTGTCCTCATTTTCTCCAGTCTATTGTGTGTCTTTGTGGAAGTTCAGATCTCTGGATCTTTAGTGGTCAGGACTAATTTGCCCTTCAGGGAGTTCATGAAAGACAGTCTTTCCTGACACATCCTTTCAAATCTGTTTTCTTGTAGAATTGAACAGCAGAATCTGAGCAAGTTAGGAACCCCTCGGTTAAATGGCTTTTGGGGTCCCATCACCAAGGCAATGCCTATGCTCCCTGAAACAAAGCTGCTGAGGAGGCGACTTGTTCAGCACAGTGAAAATAGCACCTTCCCAGATGGGTTCCCTGGTCCCAACCTTGTTTCCCTTATAGAGCTCGCTCTGCCAGTTCATCTGTTGTTTGTGGGGACTCCTATACTACTACTTCGGAATTGCAATCCAGTGCATAATGGAGTGTGCCCTGCCTCAAGGTCATACAAAAAAATGAGAAACCCATGCATAGTGGTTAATAGCTAATTAGCATCGGTGACAGGAAATGAAGAGCAGATTCAGTGTGACCCCCTCCACCATGCGGGTGGGGCCAGCAGCAAGTCACCCATTTGCCTCGTGCGGGGTCAAGCCTCAAAACTCCGAGTGGTCCTGTAAGCCCAGGACTTGAGCCACTAATGAAATGTTCCCATAAAGTGCACTTTAATTGTCCTCATTAAGAGCTAAACTGTGTTGTCCTTGGATGACACGGATAGATTAACATTAAAACTTTCCTTGGGAGACTGAAACTAGTGAGATGGTAGCTGAAATGATTTTAAAACACAAATTTTGCTTTAATGTTACATGTCGAATGTTAATCTTTGCCTGGAGAGCTTAGCGTTTTTCTTCGCCCTTCTACCAAGGAAAACCACAAAGCCAATTTAAAACGAACTGAGAAAAATTAATTTTTAAGAGTGGCAATTCCATCCCCTGAAATTATTTCGAGTAAAAGGTTGAAATCCCAGATGTGTCCATTAGATGGCAGTGTCTGTCCAGGGAGCAAACCACTAGCAATCTTGAGACTTGCTTTTGGAAACCTGATTTCCTAGCAGCTATTTGTAATCTTGTGTGTCTTGCCCTTGCTTCTAACAGGAGCTGTTCCATATTTCTGCATCTTACTGAAGCATGGAACAGACAAATTTAAAAAAAAAAAAAAGGGAATGATACGGTTTGTATTCCAAATTACTTTTTTTGAGGACTTAGGACATACTTCAGTCTAATCCATTGATTTTAGGAAGAAGGGTCCTTTTGCCAAAGATTTGGTCTACAGGATGGTGTGATTCACACTGCCAGGTAGTTGAAATATTAGCCTATTACTGTCTTCCCCCTTTGGGGGTGCCACTTGTCCAGAAGTTTCCACTAAAAACTGACTTATAAAATACTTCAGCGACTGTGTCCTCCTGTTATCTATTATCTAAACACATTTGTAATTCTCAGCAAGATTCCACCGTTCTCCTGTGGAGATCTGTAGTTTTGTCTGACTGCTGGAGGGGAAATAAACAGACATGCTAGCACCCAATTAAATGTCAACTACTACTGTGAGGTAGAAAATTAAAGGTTTAGTATTTAGGAGGCTTTGGGGTTTTTTGTTTTTGTTTTTGTTTTTTAATCCAGTTGATCTTTTCATTCCGGATAATTTCGACTTTCTTCTAAGACCTCAAGTGTTCAAAGGGCAAAGTGGACCATGTGTTTTTAGCTGTGTTATTCCCTTCCAGCTGTGAATCCCACCCCTAGCAGCTGGAGCCTGGACAGTGGGAAAGAAGCCAAGAACATGTCGGATAGTGGGAAAATTATCTCTCCCCCTGTCCCTCCAAGACCCACACAAACTGGTGGGTATTTGAAGCATTTGAACAGTCACTTTTATAAAGTAACTTTTATGACTACTCCAGCTTGTCGTGAATTCCTCAGAGAAAGGTAGGCATGTGCTGTCTGAGGTAAAAACCCGAGTAGTTTAATTCATTCCCAGTGTTTTCCTTCTTTCCGGAATTTCTTATGACACTAAGTCAGACTGTACTCTGTTCCTCATGAGCTCCACAGACAGATGTCCTCCTGCTAGGCACTATCCTTAAAATTTGGGGAGGTACCCTACGCTTTGCCAAGCCCTTAGGATTTTCTCTGTCCTTTGCTTGAACCACCTCATTTTTATCAACCTCTGCTAATTCAGCCACTTTACTCTTACTCGGGACTGATGCCAGAGTTCCACATGGCCCTGAAATAGGAACTGACTAATGGTAACTTTGATAAGCTTGTGGGGTGCAACTAATCTCACATCCATTGCTATCCCTTGTGTAGAGAGGTCTGTATCCAGGAGTGAGTGAAATTTCTCAGGGTTCCTGGGTGGCTCAGTCCGTTAAGTGTTCCACTATTGATTTCAGCTCAGGTCATGATCTCAGGGTCGTGGGATCGGGCCCCACATCATGTTACATAGGGCTCTGCGCTCAGTGATTGCCCGAGATTGTTTCCCTACCCCTGTGCCCTTTCCCCACACTTGTCTTCTCACTTGCATGTGGACACCTTTTTTTTTTTCTTTTCTTTCTTTCTTTTTTTTTTTTTTTTTTTTTTTTGACAGAGAGACACAGCAAGAGCAGGACACAAGCAAGGGAGTGAGAGAGAGAGAAGCAGACTTCCTGCTGAGCAGGCAGTCTGATGCGGGGCTTGATCTCATGACCCTGGGATCATGACCTGAGCCAAAGGCAGATGCTTAATGACTGAGCCACCCAGGTGCCCCTAAATAAACAAAACTTTAAAAAAATGTGAGATTTCTCAAGGGGTTGATTCAGGGTGCTGCAGCCCTTCAGGTGATGGTTTAAGAAGCAAATTCTTAGGCTCAACTTAGAAGATCTGAGATCTGAATCAGATCAGAAAATCTGAATCAGATCTGCATTTCCAGGGTAAAGATTTTACCAAACCCTTCTAGATTTTGAGAACCACTGAAAATTCTTAAGAAACTTTATGAGCTGATAGCAATAACAGACCCCCTTTCTAACTGAATAAGCCATTTGCTTGGTAACCTTGATATGGCACAGTTTTTAAGACCTCCTCTGCTGAATCTGCCTCTCTTGGTGATGGGGAGAGTCTTTTCAACATGTGCACACATCTAGAGTAGTTCTGGAGTTTACAAATACAACTGGCCTAAAAGCAAGAGCAAATACGACATTTTCTTCCCAGATTTTTTGGAGTTGCTCATTTAGGTTCCATTTGCTGTATTTTAGCATCTCATCTTTGTTTTCTTTTTTCTTTTTTTTTTACTGACTTTGGTTTTTTTTTAAACAAACTGTGTGCTACCCAGTTTGTTCTATACTTGTCAAAGCTAAAAGTCACCAACAGGTTTTGAAAAGAATGTGAGATTTTTCAACAGAACAAGAAATAACTAGGCTTCATTGATAACCTACATCCGAACACCACTGTGGCCCAAGACAGTTAAGACTCTTCAGCCAAGTAATTTGTATCTTATTCATGCTGTACATATATTCAAGGAGCCTCCAGTTTAAACTGGTTGTATCACTCATGTCAGAAACTTGAAAAGCATTTTCAGAGGAACAACAGTATTGATGGTAGGTAAGAGCCTAGGCCCAGTCAAACTTGGAGGCAAGGATACTGATGGCACTCTTTTAGGTCTCTGGGGGAGAAGGCCTTTCTAGAAAAGCTCTGTGGACAGACTATGGCTGCAAGGGCTGCTCTGGAACCACGTGGTGGGGTCACGGAACGCCCGGCTCAGGAGGAAGAGGAACCTGTGCTGTGGTAAACCTGGACCACACACAGCGGTGGCAGTAATACAGTTCCCAGTCAGCACTCTGTTTCTCTGCTCACACAGGATTTTCTTCTGTCAGCCCCCACCGCAACCCACAGGCTAACACTAACACCGGTGTTTGAGAGTAGCAGGTGCTGCACACCCCCACGTGGCCACAAAGGGCCACTCGCCCTCGTGCACGAAGGCACAGGTGACCTCACCTCTCCCAGTCTCGCCTGGAAGGGCTGCCCTCCCTTCTGCACTGATTGCTCCCCGGGTCTGTCCTCACGTCATCATCTGTGCTCACTGTCGCGGGATCTGTAACTGTCTGTCTTTATTTCCTCCAGCCTCTTTCTAGTTTTCTCAAGAGTTGTAAACCTCACTTTGGCAGCTGGGAGAAGGGCAGCTGATCACAGAGCAGCAAACCCTGAGCTCAGTGAAACCTCTGTAGTGGAACTGGGAAATCTGACTTACCCTCCTCGTGTTGGCTGTGTCACGGCAGCTTTCTGTGTGTGTGGTTGTGTTCCAGGGGGCTGGACCTGACTTCTGAGCACACAGAGCAGGGCCATCATGGGCTGCATCCCAGCTGTAGGGCTAGGAAACCCAGGGGGAGAAATAGAGAGACAGCACCTCTTTGCTGAAATAACAACATCCATAGAGCACCACCCCCACCCCGCCCCCCACCGCCCTGCCCCCCACCGCCCCAGGACAAAGGGAAGACCTGAGTACAAGCATGAAGGGGGAAAATGGAAAACTTCTCACTTCTTGTTTGGATGTGGCCAAGGGTTTTCTGTTTGGGGAGTACTGGATGTGAGGGCAGGAGGCTGGTGTAGTTTATTCTCACGGACCCCTTCTAACCTGCCTAGGTGGCAGGAGTGTCCCCATTGCTGCTCAGAGTTGGCAGCTATTTTCCAAAGTCTCTCCCTGGCACATCACACCTAAAAGCACCTTTTGAAACAGATCAGGCAGTGGAAAAGCATCTGGGCTTCTGGAAAATGCGACATTGGACCAGTTCGAGTTCCTGTCACTTCTGTATAGCATTATGTATGTGCTGGTGACTTTTCACTAATTCTCCCGTGTCTTGGTGGGGAGTCTGATTCAGACAGGCATCATTTAGTTTCTCCCCTATCTCCCCACCCCTTGCCTAGGAGGTCTTTAGGCACTAGACCATCTATATGGGTTTGTACACAGAAGGCATGTGCAGCTAGTGAACCTTCTGGTTTTTCTCAATTCAAAGTATTTCTCTCTGTTTACAGCTTCACCAGCAAGACATACAACGTCAGTGTCCCCCTCACCTGCTGGGAGATCTCCGTTGAAGGTACAGACTCATATTTAGACTCAGGCTAGAGACTAGCCCCACATTCCTCCTTCTCTTACAATTCATCCGTGGTTCATCACTGAGCTGCTTTCATAGGTATAGACCAGGCAAAGAACACCTAGAGAAGGGGTGAACGAAGATTGGTAAGAAAACAGGCTTTCCTGTCAGGGAGCCTCCTCCATGAGTGCAGCCCTCTGTGTTCAGATTATTGGCCTCATTCCCCAAAAAGTGGCCATGAAAATGTATGGACTAGAATCTCCGTATACACTGAATTAGGAAAGAAATATGGTTCTACTGAATTTCCTAGGATGTTTTCAGTCTGGCCTTCTGATTTCAGGGACGTCAAAAAAAAGAGAAAGAAAAAAATTTAAAAACTCAGCCATCAAACCCAGTTAAAGAGTCTCCTGGGCCTTTTTGCTTCTGTCAGCCCCAACCATTTGACAAAGTCAAACCCGACTTTCTCTCCTTCCATGTTTTATACTAATGTTTTCATTTACATTTGAGATACATACTTCATCATGAAAAACAAGACAGTAAAAGGAGTAAAATTTCTAGGAAACAAATTGAAAAGCTTTAAATTGATAGGTAAATGTGGGCTATTTAACATCTCTAAACATACAAAATCCCTCACGAAGGTAAAGAATAATATTTAGTCTCTGTCCAAATTGAATCAGACTGGCTGTAGGGATTGTCAATATCTACAGACACTGGTGTTCAGAGCCGCTGCACCAGAGGCAAATATGGGGTTGAAGTGGGTGTTAAAAGAATGATTTTGAATCTGAGTGAGGATTTACATGCTCCGTGTCCTTTTTGTTAAGGTATTTCTCGCTAATGTGAAAGAAAGAGACAAATTAGCTTCTAAAAACACACAGGGGCAGGTCGTGATCCAGTGCATCTGTGTTGCTAAGGATAGTTGCTGATAGAAACTGAGACTCTGGAAAACAAAAGCCCCAAAATGGAGAAAATTGCAAAGAAGTGTGATTTCATTTGCATTGCCAACGTTTCTGATGTAGAAATTTGCTGGAGAGTGCAAATTATTTGCTAGTTTGGTTTTTTGGGGTTTTTTTGGGGGGGAGGTTGTGTGTGTGTGTGTGGTTTTTTTTTTGTTTGTTTTTTGGTTTTTTTTTGTCATTCTGCAATGCAGCTGTTAATCATAGCGTACCCGTGACTGCGTTAGCTTGGGCAGCCATAGACTGTCACATTGCTGTGATGGGAAACGAAAGAACATGATGTTTCCATATCTTACATTTGGCCTCACTCGCAAGGAGCTCCCACATATTGCTATGCGATTAACATCTGCATTTTCCAACTTGATTCTGTAGAGTAGTAAGATGGCAAGTCTACGAGACTGATTCTGTAAAAAGAACTGAAGGCACGAAAATATTCAGGCAGCTACCAAACAGTCCCGTTTGGCAAGGTGGCATATGGTTTCTCTCTCTGCAGAACTGGTGATGTTCTTACCGGCCAGGGGTAGCTCTGCAGCCATATCTACACCAACAGGGTTTGGAGAGAAAACAAATAGCCTCCTTCTGTTATGACTCCTGTGTTACATTAGGGGGCACAGTGCTACCAAGTTATGAGCTTTGCTATGACTAGAATGCAGTTTGTTGCCTTAACTCAGTTTTTCAGCAATTAAATGATGGAGTTAATCCTGTGGTGAAGACTTGAGCTTACCTGCCTTATTTAAACTTGCAGTCTGATTTTTGACAGTCAACAGCAGTGAATTTGGATCCCTTAATTGGCAACACTTCATTTTAGGCTCCTGCTAAATGAGTTTGTGTCTCCCTGCATTATTTTGTTCAAAGAGAGACCAAGGTAGAGGTAGTCTAGGATAGCGTTTCAGAAATCCTCTCCATAGGGTATAGTTTTAGAGGCCATTACGCAATAAATGAAAAAGTGGTCTGTGGTCAGCTAAGTTTAGAAAACCCTAGGCTGAGGTGTCCTTTCATTTTCTTGATTGTAAGACTGTAACATGCTACTAGGCTTTGAATGTACTCAAGGAGCACACAATATGCAGCATTTCCAGGTAGAACCCTGCTCTCACAGAGCATCAGTTAGGACTCCTTTTCTGTAGGACCCCAGTTGGGGAATTAGCAAATTCAGATGCCAACAGAGTAGACCGCTAACATATGTGAACAAAGGAGGCTGGTAGAACACAATGTGAAGACCAGAGTAAACTGAAGAATTCATGCCCCATCTCCAGGGGAAAGCCCCTCCTGTTTCAAAAGATTGTCCCCATTAAGAGAAAGCAAGCCGTTGTTGCTAGAACTTCTATTTTTTTTTTAACGTAATGCCAAAAATGTTGGGGTTTTTATGAGAAATCTTCCGATTTTACAAAATTAGTAACCAAGTCAGTTTCTTTAAAAATGTGCCAGAAGAAACAGGTCTCATTTCAGTCTAGAGCCGGAGAGGAGCCCGAGAGCTGCGCTAGTGCTGCTGCTTCAGCTCAGGGGTCAGGAATGGGAGAGAACTGAAGTGCAAGCCTCGAGTGCCTCACTCCTCCTCTGGAGGTCTTTGGTAGGAGGCCCACCCAGGTCAGGCTGCTCTCGCTCCTGTCCTCCAGTTCTGCCCATCCCTGCTGAGCTAGAAGGGGAAACGGCACCGCCCAAGCTTTCTGTTGTTTCTGCGGGTTCCCCATCTTTCAAATGATGGGACTACTTATATACCTCTGAATTTTCTTCCTGATTACTTTTAGCTTTTTTCTGCCCCGAAAAAAAGAGTAGATACGGGCAGCAAGGTGAACAAACGGAGGGGATAGCAGGTGAATGCCAGAGGTCGGTGTTGCTGCGGAGAGGACACGGCCTCCGATGTGAGGCCGGGTTGTGTGCGTTAGTCCCAAGCAGGGCTGCCAGAAGTAAGCGCCACAGTGTGGGCGGCTTCAACAACAGGGACGGATTTCCTCACAGTTCAGGAGGCTGCAGGATCCAAAAACAAGGTGTCGGGAGACTTGGTTTCTCCCGCGGCCCCTCTCCTTGGCTTGCAGATGGGTCGCCTTCTCCCTGCTTTAACGCGGTCTTTGCACCTTTGGGGCTTCTCTACCCAAATTTCTTCCCGTAAGGACACCAGTCAGATCGGACAAGGGCCTACCGGAAAGGCCTCACTTTTAAGGTCGCCCCCACCGCCTTCAAGGCTCTGTCTCCACGTAGAGTCCCGTTAAGAGCGCCGGGGATGAGGGCTGGGGTTCAGGGCGGGAGGCTGGCGGGCAGCCCGGGACAGTGTTGATGACTCTGGCGCGTCTCCCCTCCGGCCTTTCTCTCGCCTTCGAGCAGGGCTCCGTGCAGTCTTTCACCCCGTCTCCGGTGGAGTACCACTCCCCAGGACTCATCTCCAACTCCCCGGTCCTGTCGGGCAGCTACAGCAGTGGGATTTCTTCTCTCAGCCGGTGTAGCACCTCGGAAACCTCAGGCTTCGAAAATCAGGTGAACGAACAGTCGGCGCCGGCGCCGGGGCCGAGCTACAGCGGGTCGGAGGAGCCGGGGCGCAAGGAGAGCAAAACGCCGCCGCCCTACAGCGTGTACGAGCGGACTCTGCGGCGGCCCGTGCCGCTACCTCACAGCCTCTCCATCCCGGTCACGGCCGAGCCGCCCGCGCTGCCCCCCAAGCCGCTGGCGGCGCGGCCCGGCCACCTGGAGAACGGGACCCGGAGGACTGAGCCCGGCCCGCGCCCCCGGCCCCTGCCCCGCAAGGTCTCGCAGTTATGAGTCCCTTTGCTGGGCCCCCGCAGCGACGCCGAGTCCTGGCGGTTTACAAGAGAATAGGGAGTAGGACGAGGAGACATTTAGTGTAGGCACTTTAATCACTTACTCAGATTTGTCTTTCAATGAATGGAATTAACACTTGCTTATTAATATGTTGCACAATATTAAAAGTTACTGATCTCAAACGCCAGATGTTCCATGAAGTATGGCTGACTTTCCTTACAATGTCTCTCGTTTGAAAGTGGTAAATAGCGTTGAAGACTTCTTTTGTATCTTTTTATGTTCACCTTTTTTATATAGTTTCATCTTAAACCAATAGGCTATTGTCGAACAATACGGCGCGTGATGATGTTGTATACTTTTTACTGAATACTTGATACTCCGAGAAAGCTTACTAAAGTCAATGCACATCCTAACACAATGATCCTTGCTTTAGAAGACTTCTGTACATAAGGGGAGATTTCTGTCTCTTTCCGTGAGCAGACTGATCAGTGCACACCAACAGTTACAAGTTAAAGCAGGCTACTCAGACAATATACTTAAGGGGTTGCAAGGACTAGGACTGCAAGTTATTTTGTTCCTGAAACAAAGTAACTCTTTAAGGTTGCTTTTGACATCTGACCACCATCTACTGTCTTAAAACTCTACCTTTGTGAATCGGTTGGTAAATCCTTTAGTATCCTGACATCATGGCATCTACTACTGTATTTCTTTTCAAGGTGCAATTTACTTTCAGAGTTCCAATCCGCTAGATTAAGCAAAAGACACCAGGAGAAGTGTTTACTTGAATCTTGTGCTTCCGTACTTGATAGTTTCCTCCGCAGCATTTGTCATTGAAGAAGAGCAGATGTTCACGTGTTAAATAGGCACAAATTAATGTGTCCCATTAACAAGAATTCAGGAATCAATATAGGACAGTATTAAATCAATAGCGTAAATGAAGAAAAAAAACCTTGGAGAAAATATATTAGCATGATTAAATGGCAAAAGGACTTTCAAAAGGTAAGGGCATTAACTTTCAATCCTGCGCCAAATAGAATATTCTTCACAACTCTCCAAGCTACTACCAGAGCTTGTCTTCTTGGAGGATCCTGTTTTTTGAAGGGTGAGAAGGCCGTAGACCCCTCTGGCTTGAGTATTGCTGCGCAGCATCTCAGATCTAGGTAGGGATGCTAAAGCCACAGTTGCAGGAGTGTGAAAAAAGCACCTTGTATGTAGTAATGTATTTTGTATCTTTGTTTTTTTCTTTTATTGACTGTTTATAACACTCAATTGACAATAAATATGAACTGTATTTTAAATCATACTGTTAAATATTTTCCCTCTTTTGTTGGGAAGCTCATTTTAGTTTAACCGTGTTTGTTTTTGTTGATAGCTTACCTGGAAGGCAGTGACCACTTTTTTATATTCTCTTAATGAAACCATTCAGCAGGTATATGCTGTTGAGGCTGGTTATAGAGGTTTTCTATGATAAATGTTCAAGTATTTTTGTACATAACTGGTTAATTTTAATAAGAGATACCATTATGTGTAAAAAAAAAGTACAAATAAAAGCAAACAGTTGTGGATGCAGTATGATTGTTATAATTATGCCAAATACTTTATGTATGGAAAAAGAATATTTGTACATATGTGCTTTTAACAATAATTCTGCCATATTGACTTTACAGTTTTGAATGAATGTCAGAAAAATTAATATATGTTAAAATATTTATGTTTAGTGGAAGTATTCATTATTGAGAAAAGGAACATGAATTTTAGCTTTGTATCTTGCAAGTTTTGCAGTCGGAAATTTCTGGACTAGCTTTTGCTTTTGATGATAACACTTTGTGTTTGTAATCACATTCTTAAAAATATATACACACACACACATAGGAAGCTCCATATTCCTGTTGCTTTAAAGAAGTAAAGCCTTCCATTTAAATCAGTTGACATGCATAAGGTAACAAAGCTTCTTTGATTTCCTTTTCCTTTGTAATTTAATAGATTGTTGACTAGTGCTTGGGCACTGTGTAAATCAGTGTTATTTGCTCTTGAAGCCATTTTTTAAAGAAGTTTTTTGGCAATGAACAGTTCAATTTATCATGTGTGTATTTCTGAAGCAGCTATATAGCAGAACATTTCAAAAGATTCTGTTAGCTCAGATGTTCATGTTGGTTGCTGCTGAATGGTAAATATTTAATAAAATTACCTGATTAATCTTAATATTAACTGTCTTTATTCCTGTTGTCAACGAGTCTTTACCTGCAAAAGAAGCTGTGTAAATCTCTTGGTCGGATCGTGTTGACTGATGTTGTTAGACTCTTTGGTTGATAGATCCTGTTTTGGTGTTGTCTTGCCTTGGCTGACACACGTCTCCAGGCAAAGCTTATTTATACCTTGGAGAAAAAAAGTTGAAAAGGTAATGGTATTGGTAGTAACCAAAAGAGAAGTGATTTACCTGGATACTAGACTAATTAACCTAAGGAGAGCCATTTTTTAAAAGTCAAGCCATCAGGGTGCCTGGGTGGCTCAGTCAGTTGAGCTGCCAACTCTTGGTTTCTGCTCTGGTCATGATCTTGGGGTCCTGAGGTCCCGCCCCCGGGCTCTGGGCTGGGCGTGGATCCTGCTTGGGATTCTCTCTCCTCTCCCTTACCCTCTGCCTCTCCCCACCCCACCTCACTCCCCCACCCACATGCTGGTGCTCCTGTGTGTGTGCGCGCACGCATGTGCACGCTCTCTCCAGAAAAAAAAAAAAAATCCACATTTGTTTACATTGGAGTACTTTGACATAGACAGGTAACTGCCAGGCGTTAGGAATAACGGAATAACTGCCTTTGTTAGCTCTGACAAACTCTATCCACAGGCCAGCTTTTCTTCCCGATTTTCATGAAAAGATGGGAAATGTATTTGACAAACACTGGAAAACCCATTGACTACAAGATTTCTGTTAATAGAAGCTGGCGTTTAATTTTGTGAGATGTGTCTATGCTGTGTTGGGTTTACAACATTTATGTAACTCAATGCTAAGCGAGCCATTGTCTAAAGCCTCCAACCCATTAAATACCAAAACCCATTTAAAGGCCATAGTCAATGTCCTCCTGATTGTTTCTCAACATTAACTAAGTGATTTTAGAGCATTTTTGGATCATTCTCATTACAACAGCCCATAAGTATTTCGATTCTACAAGCATAATTACAATATGAATAGCTCTCCTTCCTACCTAAGTAGTCTTCTCTCCGGATTGTTATTGATTGTTCTACAAAACACAACGAAGAGAATAACAAGTTGCACAGCCTTGCCTTTATTTGATCTTAACATATTAAAATGTGGCTGTACCAAAATGAATTTTTAGTTCTTGATTGAAATAAGCTTTGTCCTCATTACCTAAGAATACCTGAAAGAGAATCAAAAAATTGGCCAAATTCCAATCCCCTGACACAATGATTATTATTTTTACACATCCTTTTCCATTTATTTCTACATATATTTAGTGCATAGTTCTTCTCCACTGTTGAGTGTGGCTGCCCAAGTATCACCAACATAACCTGTTGCTAATGCAGGGCTGACGCCTTGCCACTAGTGAGGGCATCACAGCTCAGTAGAGCTTTGGGTTGTGTCACGGAGAGAAGGGCAAGATCAGACTTCCGGGAAATTTTAGAATTTTGTTTAAGGTGGGACTTTCATCAAGCGGGCATTGTTTAAAAATGGGTAAACATCATGATATAATTGTTCAGATTTGATGGAAACAGCAAGGCAGGAATTTTGGGTTGAGGGGTTCATGAAGTCTTAGGACATTAGCTTTCAGTCGATGCTTTGTACTGATGATTTGATAGGATCTGTTGAGAAGTTCCTATTATGAACAATAAAGTTATTTCCCTCACCAAGAGATTTGTGGTAAGCTTACACTAATAAGCATTGGAATATGGGGTCCTGCTCACGCGGACAACAGCTGTATGAGGTACGTAGTTTCAGTTCTCAACGTATATGTTTTACTCAGTTATAATCACAGTAAACCTGGACAAATTATCCTTATTTTGTCTTTATATGTAGTATGTATTTGCATATAATATACATGTAAAGGCAAAGTATAATAATTCTTGGGCCGTGCCCCTATTAATTGACATTATATTGTTTTCAAGCAGTGGCTCCTACAAATAACTCCACTTTGACTCTTCTTACACACAGCTTTTTCCGTGTTTGGATTATTTCCTGACAATGTATTCCTACACTGAAATTGCAAAGGCAGAGAAATGATGATTTTTACCATTCTTTTGCATATTGGCAAATTTATTCCCCAAAGTGTTCTACCAATTTTAATGCCACCAGCAATATCTTTCCAAGATTGGCTATTGATGCAGTATTTTGTGCTATGTGGGAAGAAAATATTGCTGCCTTACCCAAAATTTGAGAAAATGTTAATAAGTCTTTCACACAATCTTTCGCTAAGGAAATTGATATCCTTACAGAGGAAATGAAAAAGAGAGATGAGAAGACAGAAAAGTAACAAGCTAATGTTGATACTCTGACAGCACCTACTGAAAATACTTCATCCCAGAGAAGAGATTGCTAGGAAAATCCTTAGCATTTTGAACACAAGCACAGCCTCACTTATCCAGAGTTTTTCCCTGTCATTCACAATCAGGGAAGGAATAAAAAACTGAGCCGTGAGGACAGTGACCTAAACAGCTGTCGTAAACGCCACAGTCAGCTGAGTGACGTGTCCGCAGGAAGATAAAGCTGATATAAAGTCTGTGTGTTGAGTTCAAAGGAACTCAAGAGTCCATTCTGACTTTGTAAGAATGTTGAGGCATAGAGGAGATGGGCTCTAGAAAGCTATGCAAGTGGAGGGGGAAAAAAGTTAACTCCAGTGAACAAGAATGTTTTGTAAAAGTAAATGTAATTATAGCACACTGTGTGGGTCAGCTACATATAATATTTACACAGTCATGGCAAAGTAAAACATATTGATCTAATCCCAAATTATAATAGAATTAGACTGGAAGGGTGAGGGTAAGGAAGGAATTTGTATGTGCGGAGAATACAGGAAGTTCTCATCGTCTATAGAGGTATGTCAGTAGTCAAGAGGAGGAAGAGATCGTCCTTAGTCCAAGCCTCTGTTCTTCTAGCTGGGCTAAGAATTAAGTCTACGTGAGACGCAAAAAGTCATTTTATCTATGATCCAGAAGTTTTCTCCCAAAAATACCGTAAGAGAGCAAAGACCATCGCTGTGCAGGTGGTAAGAATATATAGTACCTCCAGGCAGGCACTACTGGAAAGGGACTTGCCAGCACTAACAAGCAACAAAGGTCCCTTGTGGGCTGGGACCTCTTATGACAGCTTCCTGAGCACTGGCAGGTCTGGACAAAAGAGTGCTGCTTAGCAATACAGGTCTCAGGGATGCCTGGGTGGCTCAGTGGATTAAAGCTTCTGCCTTCAGTTTGGGTCCTGATCCTGGGGTCCTGGAATCGAGCCCTGCATCAGGCTCTCTGCTCGGCAGGGAGCCTGCTTCCCTTCCTCTCTCTGCCTACTTGTGATCTCTCTCTGTCAAATAAATAAATAAATAAAATCTTCAAATAGACAATACATGTCTCAGATTCCCATTCTAGTTGACTGGCCACCAAGGTGCATCCCAACAAGGTCACACTCCCCAATGGTGAAGACCACAGGGAATGTTCTCACTGGTCACAAAGTCAAGCTCTTTGACACAGGACAAGATGAAAAGAAAAACTTTTTTCTTATGCAACATTAACAACTTTAGCTCACTCTTGGCTCTCTTGGAGCCATGCTAATACGGATGTGCCACGGGGCTGGAGATTGTGTGTTTTATCGTGTATTTCATTACACAGAACTTTTTTTGAGGTTTCTGGTGACCTGGTGCCGATCTAATGCATTCTGTGACCAACTCATCCTAACACGGGAGCCTTTGGGTTAGGTGGTAAATGCTCTAACAGCTTTTAGTGCTTGACTTGGCTTTTTCTTTTCCTTTCAACATGTCCCATAGCAAGAGCCTTTACCTCTGATGCACATAACCCACCATAAAGTTTGTCTAAATAGACGCTGATCAGAATCACTGGATTCGCCTGTCTGTGAAGCCAGTCTGAACAGTCGGCTTACAGGGCCCGTGCTGCCTTCTGCCCTATGGTGGGTTTTGTTTTGGTTTGGTTTTTGTTTTAAGGATGAATGGCATAAAAGACAGACAAAAAAAAAACAAAAAAAAACAAAAAAAAAAAACAAAGACCATCTCTGAGAGGAAATGGATCAGGAACCCGACAGTACTCTACCAAATTTTTACCAAGAGTCCTTAAGCCCAAGGAACTAGTTCCAGTACTTTATCTCCTAAGCTTAGAGACAACAAAAATCTCACCCCTCTTGCTCCCCCTGACTCCACAGAGGTGTCAGGAGGCTGACAGAAGAAGCCTTACCTTCTGGTTTTATGTCTTAGTTCCCAGAGTTCAAAGCTGCAGAATCTTCAGAGCAAATGTCCAGTGGAAGTTTATCTTGCTGACTGTGTCAGGTGAAGGGGAGGAAGAAATTTTCGTTGGTCCGGGGTTCTTCTAGCTGGGCTAAGAATTAAATTTATAGGACATAGATTAACAGGAGAAAATAAACCAAAGTTTTTATTACATGAGCCATGGAGGCCCAATTATGCAATTGAGACCTAACAAGGACCAAAGTCTTTATACGTTTTAGACAAAGAGATAATAAATCTGTGAGGAACTGACTGGACAAACAAAACTTAATTTGGGGACCTTCAACTGGTAAGGAATTCTAAACAGAATTTAGGCTGGGGTAGTAAACAAGCAAAAAGGAACAAGGGTTGTTTACACAGACTTCTTGGCTCCAAATTTCCTATCTTTGGTGATAAGGATGTCTCTCTACCTCCTGATACAGAAAGGGTACCTTTCACAGGGGAGATTTATTTGTGGCTTTTGGGGGAACAGAGGAGGGTCTGAATGACCTTACACAGACTGTCTCTTAAGTTTTATTTGAGGTAATCAATATGCCAAAGTAGCACATTTTGGGCAGACTGCCCTTGATCCCTGAAATAGAAAATGCTTAAAATCTAAAGGCAGGCAAAAGATAGAATATAAGATACTTTTTTGTTTAGAGATATTAGGGCAAACATTAAGAAATAACTTTTAAAATTGAAACAATTGTCTTTGGGGAGTAAAAATGGCTGGAAACCGAAATAACCTAGATGACTCCTTTCACAGTGGCTTTGTGGAACTACGTACATATATGACTGTGGTACATTTTTAAGAGATTGAAAAAGCTGTATTCTAAAACATTCTGATACCACCACCCTGGTTTCATGTTCCGTGGCTGATTTTTTCCCTCCTTTCTACTGCTAATTAGGATCCAGAACTCTTTGGGAAGCCCATACTGTGTTTGCAACCAGGTGTCTACTTAAAGGAGTAGGGGGCCAGGTAGCAGGAAGTGAAGGGGAGGAGTTTCTGGATCCATATGAAACCCCTCCCTGAGCAGAAGTGATTGGCAGGAACACCAACACTTTTTTAATCCCATTGGTGAAGTCATTTGCAATAGGTTTAGAGCTTAGGCTCCTCCTCTTTGTTCCTCAGTGGGAGCAGGAAGCAGCCTGCAGCAACAATTTTGAGACAGGATTCTGAAAGGACTCTGCAAGTTTTACCAGCTTACAGGTTCCTGTTCTGTCAGTTGTGTGAGTTTTTTCATTCTGATAAACGTACACACAGGTCTGTACACACATCTAAGTATAATTTCCTTGCGAACAGGCAACAGTCCCAGGTTATTTCCCTCCAAGAGGGGAAAAACTAGTTAATACACACTGAGTGTTAAGTGAGCTTCAGGTCTATGGAGAAGTAGTTTGGCTGGAGGGGGTGTGTGTGGGGGGGTCTCCTGGTACTCCTTTGTCCTCACAGTAGATCAAACTCTTGCCTGACTACCCACAGCCTAAGCAAATCCTTATTCCCAGCCCAGGAGAAGAGAAGTTCTCATCAGGATAGCAAACTCCCCACCCAGGAGTTAATACCATCTTACCTCCCTCCTCCAAACCCTTCCTTACCAAGAGGAAGTGAGAGGGAATCTGGTGGTGACCTTTGACCCCATTTAGCACAGTGATCTGATGCCTGGGCCGGACAAAATGAAAACAAATACAACTCAATACTAACCCCAGACAGCAAGGTAGCTTTCTTTTTCTGTCTTTCTCACCTTTTTATTCCTTTTGGTAAGGCAACTTTCTAAGCCCAAGAATATACAAAAAGTTGGCCGACTTCATGGTATTAAATTTCGAAACTTAGGTAAGTCAAAGAAAAATACAGCCAACACGAAAGAATAGACAAAAAACATTTGCACTAAGTCTGACAATGTTCATAGCTTTATAAAGAATTCATACGTATTGATTTTATAAAATAATAACAAAGACGCTCTTAAGAGGCACAAGTGTCAGAAAGGAAGGGAGAAGATACGTTAATAGTCAAATAGGTAATTTATAAAACATGAGGAGTAAACAAACATGGGAAATTAACAAAGCCACTAATGGAAGAAAAAACAAAGTAACATTTGTTGCTTATGAAATTAGCTACGTATATAAAATAGCATTCAATTCTGGGAAAAATATGGCAAAAGTTGTATCCATTGATACAGCTGGTGGCACTAAATTAGGATAACCTTTTCAAATATAATTTGTTAATATGGATCGAGGGTCTAAAAAATGGTCATGTCCTTTGAGCCATAACTTCATTATTAGAAATCTATGTTAAAAAAATATTTCAAAATGTGACATGCATATATGGAGAAACAACAAGCAAAAATTTCAAGTCATAGAAAAAGTAGTATAGAGATGGTTACAGAAAATAGAACACATCCAATCAACAGAATGGTATACCCTAATTTTTAAAATATGTCCGAATACGGGTCACAAAGAGAAAACCCTAGTAGTGCATGAAATGAAAAAAAGTTTTAAAACATATGCACACTATGATTACAGGAACTTATTTTTTAATTTAAAGTAAAATGTAAATAAATAAATTGAAATACAGTTGACGATGTTACATTAGTTTTAGGTATACAACATAGTGATTCACGGTCTCTGTGGGCATGCTACGTTCTCAACAAGTATAGCCACCATCTGTTACGATACAACCTATTACAATACTGTGGACTTTTGTATGCTGTATCTTTTATTCCCATAACTTATTCATTCCGTAACTGAACGCCTGTATCCCCCTTTCCTCTCCACTCCTCTTTGCCTATCCGCCCCACACCCCTCTCCTCTGGCAACCATCAGTTTGTTCTATGTATTCATGGGTCTGTTTCTTTTTTTGCTTTGTTTTTGAGATTCCACATATAAGTGAAATCAGATGGTATTTGTCTCTGACTTATTTCACTTAGCAATATACCCTCTGGGTCCAACCATATTGTTGCAAATGGTAAGATCTCACTGTTTTTTTATGGCTGAGTAATACTACATTGTGCATAGATCACCCAACTTTTTTAACCATTCATCTTTGGAGGGACACCTAGGTGGTTTCCTCATCTTGGCTATTAAAAATAATGCTGCCACAAGCATAGGGGTGCATCTATCTTTTCAAATGATTGTTGTTGTTTTCTTCGGGTAAATACCCAGTAGTAGAGTTACCAGATTGTACGGCATTCCTATTTTTCAGTTTTTCGAGGAACCTCCGTACTGTTTCCCACAGTGGCTGCACCAATTTCCATTCCCGCCCACGGAACATGTTTTTAAGTGCATAATTTTAAGCAATATACCAAACTGATAAACGTTGTTTTAAGTAGTGAAGTTATGGATGACAATCTGGCTTTAATTTTCGTTTTTCAATTTTTAAATTTATTATTCATAATTTGCCAAAAAAGAGAGATAAGAAGGCCAAAGAATAGCCAACTCAGAGTATTTTCTGAAAGTGGGAAAATCCTGGGCAAGAAGCCAGGAGCAGCCTCAGGCATGGATCTGGTAAATTTTGCTGATTTTCTCAGAAGAGGATGGGGTGGACTGATCCTCCCACCCCAAGGAGCAGATGCTTCCTCCCCTTCGTAGCTCTGGGAATGGACTGTGATCAGGACCAGTGGGGATGTAATGCAATAGAATAGGGAGAAATAGAGCTCAGAGGTGAGAAAACCGGGTTGGCTCACAATGGAGTCACACAGCTCCATGGGGGTCAAAGAAAAATAGAAAGAAAAGGACGAGTATAAGCAAAGGAGGCCAAGTGCTTGGGGAGGGGAATCGGAGACCCAGAACAGCAGAGCAGAATCAAAGTGCATTGAGGCATGTGCTTGGAAAAAGCGGAAAACGTGCAGGCAAAGACTGAGGGAGTTTCCTGGATGCCAACGTTGCTCCGTGAGAAAGTTTTTTCACACATTTTTCAGGAAGAGAGAAACAAGAACAAGAGGATATATTGTCTGTGTTGGCTTTGATTTCCAGCTGTCCGAACCTGGGGAGAACTTTATTCTCTCTTCTTTGAGGGTATAGATGTGGTCTGTGTCTTTGTATTGTTGGTGAGAGTGGATGCCAGAGTCATCCCAAGAATCCTTTTTAAATTTTTTTTTTTAAATGAGAGAGAGAGAGAAAACATGAGTGGGGAGAGGGGCAGAGGGAGAAGCTGACTCCCCACTGAGCAGAGAGCCTGACACAGGTCTCAATCCCAGGATCCTGAGATCATGACCTGAACTAAAGGCTGATGCTCAACCAACTGAGCCAGCCACGTGCCCCATCCCAGTATCTTTACTGGCACAAGTAAAAGGGAACAGCCTCACAACTCTCTCCCACCACCCCTTCCAAGCCCTTGTCCTGTTTCATGAAAACTGCAGGTCTGGGAAGCAGAGGAAAAGTAGAGGTAGCAGCCCCGTTTGGGTGGTGCATGGTGTGGCCGGGGGACTAAGGCGCAGGGCCCTCCAGTACCCCTGGGGCAAGGAGACGGGACGATTACAGAAATGAGCGGTACCACTCCCCTTCAGTGTGGGAGTCAAAACCATTTACAGGAATGAGTGGAGCACTATCTCCGGGCCTCCAGGATACAGTAGGATACAGTTACTTAGTCATCATTTTTTGTAATTTTGTGCATTTCGATCTGCTTTCCTCCTCCTCTTCTACCTCCACCATGCTTAACCATAATTTCACAAACTTAGGTGAAAGGCCTGGGGTTCATTTTGAACCTTAAGCGCTGGCTGTTTCACTGCTGTAGAAGCCCGTCGAACGTACTGAGCAGAGGCTGATGAGGAGGTAACGGCTCCGAGAGACTCATTTTCTTTTCTCCCATATTCCTGCTACTGGTTTTTTTTAAAAAAAATATTCCTACATTCTTTAAGCTGGTGGAAGGCTATAGGTTATTCAGACAATTTGTTCAGGCTAGAGACATAAAATATCAGAAACACAGCTCCAAAAGGAATGGGGGGGGGGGCTGGGTGGCAAAAGCAGAAGCACATTTACTCGAGGGGCTGAAACGGTCTTTGGCCTCCAACTTGACCATGAGCAATGCCCAGCAGCTGCCTCAGCCAAGACTGAGTACTCACTGAGACTGAGTGGGTACTCCCTGCCTGCCACCCGTCAGTGACATGTAACATGGAGCAGAGACAGTCACCTTCAACTGTACCTAAGCAGCGAGCACAGGTGGTGAATTCTCTTATTTGGCCCCTTATCAGGGGTTGACAACATTAGCAGAACAAGTCCCTGTCCTTCCCCCTAGCAGTTTTATCAAAAGTAGATTTGGGTGATCAAGAAACATGTATTTAGGGCCTACTTAGAACACATAGGCAAAGAATTATAATTATCCCTATGTTCCAGGAGTTTGTTCTTAATTAAGAAAAAGGAAGATATGTATATTCGCTGGGAAATAACATCACAAAAAATGCCATTATGGACGTGAAGAAGTGATCATCACAAAATTAGTGGCACAGCCCATAAATGCTGACCTCATAATGCTATACATCCCATTCAACACGTAGGTTCAAACCCTGTGCTTGACCTGCTATTAGGATGATTTTCTTGAAAACATTGGAATTAAGTTTGTCTGGGACTAATGATCCTGAAGCCCTGTTTTGGGTTTCCTTATTTTGAGAAAAGAGCAATCAGCTAAATGTCCTGAATCTATGACATGCTTGACTATGATATGAGCAGGCAATATTCCAAGTGTAGTCTGGGGACACAGAAACTAATGAGACAGTATTTCCACCTTGAAAGAGGCTCCAGACTGAGGGGAAGAAAGAGAAACAGACAAACATTTAAACACTGTGATTCTGGCTCTTTGACAAAGTATGTATCAACATTCCTCTTGAACCAGAGATTTTACTTCTAAAAAAAACTTATTCTGGGGTACCTGGGTAGCTCAGTCAGTTAAGCAGCCAGCTTGGTTTCTGCTCAACTCATGATCTCATGGGGTGTGGGACGGAGCCCTGTGTTGGGCTCCTTGCTCAGTACAGTCTTTTTTTTTTTTTAAGATTTTATTTATTTACTTGAGAGAGAGACAGTGAGAGAGAGCATGAGCGAGGAGAGGGTCAGAGAGAGAAGCAGACTCCCCGTGGAGCTGGGAGCCCGATGTGGGACTCGATCCCGGGACTCCAGGATCATGACCTGAGCCGAAGGCAGTCGTCCAACCAACTGAGCCACCCAGGCGCCCTGCTCAGTAGAGTCTTAAGAGATTCTCTCCCTCTGCCACTTCCCCCACTCTCTCTCTTTCTCAGATAAATAAATCTTTAAAAAAATAAAATTAAACGAGCTCCTGGGTGGTTCATTTGGTTAAGTGTCTGACTTTGGCTTATGTCATGATCTCAGGGTCCTGGGATCAAGCCCTTTGTTGGGTTCCCTGCCTAGCAGAGAGTCTGCTTCTCTCTCTCGGTCCCTCTCCCCACTCATTTGCTCTCAAGTAATAAAATCTTAAGAAAAATCAATAAAATCTTATTCCAAAAACTCTAACAGAAATGTACACATTTATGTGTAATCATTTCAACATTGATTATAATGATGCAAAAAACTATTCTGAATGGCCAACAGCAGGGAATGGAATAAAATATCTATACATTGTAACTCTCAACAGCTTTTGAAAGATTTGATATGTATGTCTATTCATTGACATGGAAAGATATTCACAACACTGCTAACTAAAAATTTTTATGACTGGGGCACCTGGCTCAGTTGGGTAAACCACTGCCTTTGGCTCAGGTCATGATCCCGGAGTCCCTGAATCGAGTCCCACATCAGGCTCCAGCTCCACAGGGAGTCTGCTTCTCCCTCTGACCTTCTCATGCTCTCTCTCTCTCTCTCTCTCTCTCAAATAAATACAATCTTTAAAAAAAATAAAAATTTATATGACAAAAATAGCATATACATTATAAACTCATTATCAAATAATTATATACACCTATATATGCTTAGATATTCTAGAAAATATGCCAAAAGGTTAGTATCAATTAAATCTGGGGAATTATAGGTTGGTTTGGGTTTTCTTTTCTTTTCTCTCTCTCTCTTTTTTTTTTTTTTTTTTTGCTTATGAGTATTTATTTTTCTATGATTAATTTATTTCTGTAAATAAAAAGATAAATAGCCAAATAAATATATAAGGCATGATAAGGATTATAAAAGAACCAGGAGGAGACTACTATGGTGGTGCTAAGGCTTCTAACCTGGGATAGGGGATCAGGGGAGAAGTGGTTAGGGAAGGCACCACAGAGGGGGTAGCCCTTGATCAAAGACTTGAGGGAGAACCAAGAATGACAGGGACAAGACATTCTAGGCAGGACCCAGTAGCCAGTAGTGTTTAGGGGATGGTATGAGGAGGGCTCTGATTGCAGGAGTATTAGGTGGCAAGAGTAGAGACATGTTGCTAAGGAGGTGGCAGGTTATGAAGGGCACAGTCTTCCACTCCAGGGAATTGGGACTTTTTTTCCTAGTGGTAGTTAGAAGCCTCTAAAGGATTTAAAGTGGAGGGAAGGCATGTTCAGACTTAGATTTTAGAAAAATTGCTGTAAGATTACTTGCAGTGGTGATGAGCATGGACTAGAAGAATCAGCTGGAGATCCTATGGGTTTGCAGTAAAGGCAACCTGACTAAAGGTAGAGATGCAGAGGAACAGGAAGGACAAATAGATCTATCTGCAATAGAAATACTAGAATGCATCTGCGAGAGAAAGAGTTGGCCTACAGGGTGGGGGAAGGTGTTCCTAAATATGGGAACAGGATCCAGGGGACAGAAAAGGGATTTTTCTTGAACAGGAAGAAGGATGCCTCTTCCTCCAGGACTCCTGGTGTTGAATACAGACTAGCATTTTTAGCGGTATAGTGAGATTTAAAGTTCACTCTCAGGGACCCTATTTTTCCACGTAGTGGGAGAAGAATTATTTTCTGAGAGTAAGGACGGTGAGCTGGAAAAGTAGGCCTGGAGATCGTGGTAAATTTGGGCCAAATTTGTTCAAGTTGGTGAGGTCTGAACACATTTAAGTATTGGGGGCAGTGTGGAGGGCTTGCTGTGACTGGAGATCACAAATTTGTGATGATATCAATTGGAGTTTTATGAATTTCTCTAAGAGCATTCAGTGGCCAAAAGCAAGCTCCCAGGATGGAAGGGGAAAGTTGGCTTCCTGCTGGTTCACACAAGCGGAGGACTAGCAGGGCATGATTGACCACCAGGTTAGGTTAGCCAGGAAAGGAAGTCAAAACTGATGGGTTTCTGGTAGACTTGGAAGGTGAATGGAGGTTTGGATGGAAAGAAAGAAAGAGGGAAGGTTGGAACCATGAGAACTGGAAGGAGAGGAAGATGGGCCAAGAGAACTGGTGACGATCATTTCTGAGTAGTTCCAAGGGATGAGCACTTTAGAGGGTGCAGTACAAGTGGGTGGTTCGTGTCGAGGGGGAATAAAAGAAATCAAAACACAGAGCTATATATAACCATATGTTCACTATAATGTAGCCAGCTACACGACCCCTGACGCAATCTTCACTGGAGTGTGTGTGTGTGTGTGCACGCACTTCAGAGAGAGAGAGAGAGAGAAAGACACACACATGCACATACACATACACACACATTTTATTGTTTAAACTGCTAATTATTTGTAGACTAACATATCTCACTATTATGACTCACTCACTGACCTGCATTATCAAGATGGCCCTTTGTCATTTTTTTAAAACTTTTTCTCATGCTTTTCTTTAGGCGTTAGCATTTTTTCATTAAGTAGTCATCACTTCAAATACGTCCCCTCAAGATGCTGGCATTCCATTAAAAACAGCAATGAGAAGATGAAAATGTTTGTTGCCTCTCCCTACTTTAAAAAAAAAAAAAAATCCAGAGAAGCTTAGTTGCGTAGCCTTGGGAACCCCATCAAATGTAATGATTCAAGGAACAGCTGGTGAACCAGACCCATGGATTAAAAGTAGCTTGTGGGGCTGGTCAGGTGTGAGTAGATCCTGAGCAGCAGAGGTGGTCACCCAAGGCTTGAAAGGTTGGATTTTACATTGAGTCCTTTTCGTATTTTCTACCATGAGCAATGTCCGGGTCATTGGTGTCACATTTGGAATTACTAGCATAAATGCCAAGATAACATTTTTTTTTTCATGTAACCACTGGCTATAAATTGTAGTGTTAATTAGACAAGAAAGCCCTGGAAAGAATTAGACTCCTATTTTCCTTATCAATTACAACCAGGCCAAACTCCCTGAAGCTGTTCAGAAGACAGAATATGAAAGGAAAGCATTATTGTTATTCTGACCTATGAGTTTCCCTGGCCTCAGTGACTCATTATCCATTCATTCGACCACTATTATGCGCCTATTATAGGTTCATAAATACCCTTTCAGAGTTCTTTTTTCTTTTAATTTTAAAAGGAGAACTCACTAACCCTCGGGGCTTCAATGGTATCCTGAAAAGGACAAATCCCACACCCAAAGCTACTAGAACTGTTATCAATTTTCCAGACGGTTTATGGCTGAGATGACAGCTTTCTAGCAAGGAGACCAGGCAAGTGGGACTGGCATGATGCTGGACCCACCTACCAGGTCAGACCTGCTGCTGGGGATGCTGATCATCAGTAAGGCCTAACGGCTAAGCACCATCTGGACCAAGAAGAATGCCAGGCCCAAATCTTCTAGGTATCTCCTATCATGGCTTCGGCATGATGTATCAGTGCAGCAAGCTCAGGGTGGGAAGAGAAGGGCCATCACAGGAGAGCAAGGGAACTCGAAGGGGCAACCGGAGGGAAAGGGAGGCTCAGGAGCCTAGCAGGCAGTTCTACTAGAGTCTCTGGAGTCTTCTCAAGGAGAACAGAATGTCAGCCTCTAGACTAAGGTGAGAGGCAGCAAATGCCCAGCAGAATCCCATGCTTGTGTCAAGGTAGGGAGCTGAGAGAAGCTTAATTCTCTCAACTGACATTTACATGGAGGACCTGGGCTTAACCAAAGACTCAGAAGCCTTTAATAGATAGAACAGGGAGGAGGAGAAGTGATCTGCACCAGAGAGCAATTGGTTTTTTTTAAGATTTTTTTTTTTAATTTCTTTATTTGACAGAGAAGAGAGATCACAAGTAGGCAGATAGGCAGTCAGAGAGAGAGGGGGAAGCAGGCTCCCTGCTGAGCAGAGAGCCCAACATGGGGCTTGATCCCATGACCCTGAGATCATGACCTGAGCTGAAGGCAGAGGTTTTAACCCACTGAGCCACTCACGCGTTCCTCAGAGAGCAATTCCGAAGTCCACCGCCATCCGTGGGATACCAGATCTCAGATGAGAGAGAAGCTGGTGTGTTGAGGATAAAATTCCAGAGCCCCACCCAGGACTGGGCTGCCCCAGACCAGGCCAGGTTAACTGGTAAAGTCTGATGTCTGGAGGGGAGAGGTGGAGCAGAAGGAAATTTAATAGCTGTTTTCTGCTTCCAGTATTACTGACTGTGGAACTGAAGAGGACACTGTTTTACTGGAGATAGGAAGGGAGTGTGGGAAAGATATATAGTGTTGGTGGATTTATCAACTTGTAGGGGGAGAAGGTAAAACTGAGAAATGTAGAGTAAGGTGGCTGGGGACGAGGGTTCAGCTGCCTGATGATACTAATAGGGACTCGGGCTCTTTCTGTATTTCTATTACACCACCCTTAGCAGAGTTGGTTTCTTCTTCCTGAGTATTGCCTCATGGGCACACGGTGACTGCTATAGCTTCAGACACCGCATACACAGATGGGGAAAAAGAAAAGAAAAAAGGATGAAAGGGGGCACTAACATTTCTTCCTCTTTCGTGAGTACAAGAAAAGCTTTCCTGAAGTCCTTCAGAGACAACAGTACCTCTCACTGGCTAGAGCCGAGTGGCATAGCTCTCCCTAGCTGCAATGTAGGCAGGAAAAGTAAACATATTTGCCTGGGGCTGAGCATGTTGTTGCCTTGAATACAATTGGATTCCCAACGGCAAACAAAAAA
Organism: Mustela lutreola; assembly: GCF_030435805.1. Lineage (NCBI taxonomy): Eukaryota > Metazoa > Chordata > Mammalia > Carnivora > Mustelidae > Mustela > Mustela lutreola. Next base: position 164,948,031 of record NC_081293.1, on the reverse strand, counting down.
CGGGCAATGGTTGGTCATGGAGCAATTAAGCCTTTGCCAGAAAGACTAGTGTCCCCTCAACTGACTGACAGAATGAGCATCTAGAAACACAGCAGGCTCAAAGCACAGAGCAGTAGGAGTGGACAAGAGTTGCCTGTGGGGGGCGAGGGTAGAGGGTGGGATTTGGGATAAATGTGTAAGGAAATCCTCAACATGAATTGTGGGGAAGGGCTTTTTGGAAGGAGGAAGCCGAGTGAGCCAAAACAGGAAACAACAGAAGTACTGGGAATGGAAGGGAACTTTGGGGAGGAGTAAGGGATGATATGATGTTGGAAAGTTTGCAGAAGATGAAGCCTATCAAACTGGGCCACAGTTGCTTTTAGAAGAAAAGTACAATCCACATTGGAACAATACAAACAATTCCAGGATATTTTCATTTTAAAAAATAATAGGTACCCCCTCACCCCAAAAATAGCCAAAAATCAGTTAATGACCCTCGGTGGCTGCTAGAGTACAAACTAACCTAAGTGAATGCTCACTGTAATAGACACTTTTCATCCCTCTCATCTTTTGAAGAAGCAAGAGCACAGAAAAGTCATTCACTCAAAGTCACAGAGCCAGTGCAGAGCAAGGCTTGAGTTAGCAGCTCAGAGAGTGTTCACATTCGTTCTTTCCATGTGTTGTTTAACAGGAAAGTCCTTGTTCAATAGGACAACCCTCTTCCAAATGCATTGCAGCAAGAACTGAGGTCATCACAGAAAACTGTTAAGACCTCCACAAATTAGCTGTCCTCTGATTTGGTAGACAGTGCTTCACCCCTAGGACCCATTTTCTCCTTCTGTTGATACTAGAACTCATTTACTTTAGCTGGGTTCACAGCAAAGACATTCCTCAGCCTCCCTTGTAGCCATGTGACTACAGTTAGGCTAATGGGGTGTGATCCTAAGTGGTATATGCAAATCCTGGGGCAGCTCTAATATAAAGACAAGCTTCATACCCTGGACCACAGCCCTTCCCCTTCACTGCCAGCTGGAAATGGGAAGCACCATAGTGGTGGTCTTGGGTCTAGGAATGGAATCTGCCCACACACAGCCAAGATTACTGGTCATGGATCCAACCCATTGACCCATCCTGCAACATGGGGAGAGAAAATAATAAAACTTCTTTCAAATTTCATCCATGGGGGGCACCTGGGTGGCTCAGTGGATTAAACCTCTGCCATCGGCTCAGATCATGGTCTCAGGGTCCCCACATTGAGCTCTCCACTCAGCAGGGAGCCTGCTTCCCCCCTCTCCCTCTACCTGCCCCTCTGCCTACTTGTGATCTCTCTCTCTCTGCCAAATAAATACATAAAAACTTTGTTTAAAAAAATTTCATCCATGGTACTTAAGCAACTTAAACTGAACCCCAACCAACACATGTAGAATTTAAATTAAAGACTGATGCGGATAAAATTAAACCATGTTTGTCAGGGACTTCTCATTGGATATTTGTACAGCTGTAAGCAGCCACAAGTGGAATGGGATAAATCAAAGTAGACACTTAGCATATTTTTACATATACATGAAAGGGTTGGTTTTTTTTTTTTAAGATTTTATTTATCTATATTTGACAGAGAGAGACAGAGCGAGAGAGGGAACACAGCAAGGGGAGAGGGGGAGAGAGAGAGCAGGCTTCCCGCGGAACAGGGAGCCTGTTGTGGGGCTCCACGCCAGGACCCTGGGATAATGACCTGAACCAAAGGCAGATACTTAACGACTGAGCCACCCAGGCACCCTAGGAAAGGTTATTTTTAATGAGTCTTCTTCGTGTGTGTGTATGTGCATGTGTTGAGAATACTTTAACTCTAGGGATATATGATGCCTTAAAAATAGTTCCGAAGATTACACTTTCCAAAAGAAAAAAAATCTAGGCTGATAGAATTCATACCTCAAACCATCTAGACCAAACATACAGTTAAAAGTGACAGCAAGTCAGATATTTATATGTGAATTTGACTTGATATTGAATCTCTGTCACCTAGCCCAGAGGATTTTATCTAAAACATTCTTTTAAAGAAGACACAAAGATTTAACAAATAGTCTATGTAGCCGACTTTTGTCTTTTGAGGGGAATAAAAACCCAGAATCTAATCCCCATTTTCAGTCAGGGGAAGCCTCCACTGTGGGTATTGGTGGGAGGCAGTACTCAGTCAACTGTACTCATGTCTTCTCAGCTCCCTGGAAGCCACAGGTCTTTAGCTGGATACATCACCTCAGGATTTTGAGGCTTGTTCTACTGGTGTGAAGACAAAGGAACAATTAGAATTCACTCCGAGACTCCTCCTCAACGTGGCCCGATGTACCAATCCTGCACCAGCCTCCTCACCTTCCTCTGTGCCTTCTCTAACTTCCAAACACTGATCTACAACTATTCTCTGATTTTAACCGCTTTCTTAGACATCCCTACGACTTCCACAACTAAAATCTGACCCCTCTGAGGACCCCTCTCCTGCAAGCTGCTGGCTTCTCAACTAGAGGATGTTTTCTTTATTCTATACCCCATGTGCCTCGGGCCCAGAAGGTGGCTTAGGTGGTCTTCTTAGTCCCTCACAATTTACTCTGGCAGCAGGAGTCCAACCCCAACATTTTTTAAACCTTCTTCCAAGGTCACAAATGACTTTCTTGTTGCCAAGCCTATGGGTACTTCTCTGTCTCCACTTTACCCCCATCACTTCCAGCACTCAAAGCACAGTTCACCATGACAGCAAAAGGACAAGCAACAAAACTAAAAATAGGTAACATGGCCTTCATCTAAATTTAACACTTTTGTGCTTCCAAGGGCACTATGAAGAAAGTAGAAAGATACAGAATGAGAGAAAATATTTGCAAATCATCTATCTGGCAAGATACTTATAACCAGAACATATAAAGAACTCCTACAACTCACTTGTAAAAGACAAATAACCCAGTTGAACTGGCAAAGGATTTCAGAGAGTTTGCCAAAGAAAACATAAAAATGGCCAATAAGCACATGAAAAGATACCCAATATCATTAGATTTCAGAGAAATGCAAATCCGAACCACAATGGGATACCACTGGACACCAAGTAGGATAACAATAATAAAAAAAAAAAAAAAGGATAATATAAAATGTTGGTGAGGATGGGAGAAAATGGAACCCTCACTCATTGCTGCTAGTGGGAATGTAAAATAATGAAACCATCCTGAAAATAGTCTGAGAGCTCCTCAAACTGTTAAATGATGACCCGTCAGTTCCGCTCTCAAGTATATACCCAAGAGAACTGAAAACATACATTCACACAAGAACTAATGTATCAAATGTTCATAGCAGCATTATTTATAATATCCAAAAAGCAAAGCAACCCAAGTGTTCATCAACTGATGAACAACAGACACAATGTGGCATTTCTAGGTGATAGAATATTACTCAGCAATAAACAGGGATAAATTTAATGATAAGGCTACAACATGATGAATTCTGAAAGCATAAATGAAAGAAGTCAGTCCCAGGATTCTAGTTACATGAAATATCCAGCATACACAAATTCAGACTGATAAATGAGATCAGTAGTTGTCAGAGGCTGGGGGAAAGAAAAATGAGGAGAGGCTGATAGTGGACATGGGGTTTCTGTTTTAGGAAGATAAAAATATTCTGGAATGAGACAGTAGTAATGGATGCTCAAGCCTCTGAATTGTTTATTTTAAAATGGTAAAGTTTGGGGCGCCTGGGTGACTCAGTGGTTAAAGCCTCTGCCTTCGGCTCAGGTCATGATCCCAGGGTCCTGCGATGGAACCCCGCATCGGGCTCTCTCTGTGGGGAGCCTGCTTCCCTTCCTCTCTCTCTGCCTGTCTCTCTGCCTACTTGTGATCTCTGTCAAATAAATAAATAAATAAAATCTTAAAATGGCAAAGTTTATGATATGTGAGTTCTCTCACAAAAAAAAAGCTATCATTCTTTAAAAAGCCATAATTGACCACCCTGTCTCTCTTAAAACACGGGCATCCAGAATGTAACATTCTCTTTGTTTGTTCTCACTCTGGCTACTCTTTTTCAGTCTCCTTCGAAGACCCTGCATCCTCTGCCAGGCCTCTAGAACGAATTTCCAACTCATTCTAAGCCCTCTTCTCTCTCTTCCCACTCTCCCTAGATCCCTAGATAACTCACTCCATTCCCATGGCTTTATACAGGAGTTTTATGCTAACCCCAACATTTTTTTTCTGAGTTCAAGATTGCTCTATCATATTTAAGACAGGGAGAGAAGTGAGAGCACGAGAAATGGTGGGTGTGGGGGACAAGGGGCAGAGAGAGAGGGTGAGAGAAAATCTTAAGCCAGCTCCACACCCAGTGTGGAGTCCAATGCAGGGCTCAATCTCACAACCCTGAGATCATGATTGGAGCTGAAATCAAGAGTCAGACGCTTAACCAACGGAACCACCCAGGAGTCCCAAGATTGCTCTGCCAAAAACAGATTACTTGTTATCTCTGGTTGAGTATTTGTTAAATGTCTCAGGTTTAGCTTGTCTAAATCCAAACTCTTAAAGCACACTATCTGCACAAACTCTATGCACACAAACTATATTGGGGCAAAACCATAGTTTAGGGGAATTTCTAGGAGTTAGAGTAAATCATAGGAGAGGGAAAACACAGAGATCCTCCATAGGAATGTGGTGCCTCCAAAGGCACCACAGCTGCCTCCACAGAAGATGTGGACAGAAAGCAGTCTAAGGTCCTTGACTAAAATCCTTGACTGACTGCATGAGTGTTTTAATTGTACCCTGTATGACTGTATGCATGGAGAGAATATACATGATTAACCTGAATAAGGAGTAGCCATCAGTACACCGTCTTCCATAATAAAGTGCATGATAAAGCCACCATCTCTCTCATCCCTGGGGAAGATGCATAAAGATGTGAAGTTTTAAGGCAAAAATTCAGCCTGGACCAAATCCAGTATTTGTCTGCAGGCAAGCTCTTGTGACCTAACTATATGGTATAGCTTGGGTGTCCGGGAGCAGACTGTGGGAGAGATTCGGGTGCAGGGCATTACTGGGGAGCCCAGGAACAACACCACGAGGAGGGAGGGAAGCAAGAGGAGGCAGAGGGAGAAGGGAACTTCCAGGTCTTGCCAAAGAGCCTCCGCTGAACCCACAGGGAGCTCTGTGCAAGCTCCTGTAAGGGAGAGCAGGCAATTCCCAGGTAGAGGGAGAAGAGCTCCCTGTGAGCCATTCCCTCCCACAGTCCTGCTGCCGGGGAAAGGAACACCTCAGGCCGGAAGAGGACCAGAGTCAGGTATGGTGGCTCCAGTGTGTGCCCTCGTACCTCTGCCACTATCAGACCATGTCACCACAGCTGCCTGCCACCAGCCGTCCCAGCAAGGCCAGCCTTTGAGCCTGAGAATGCTTGGAGGTGAAGCTCCTTATTAACTACCCAAAAGGGAAAGGGCCCTAATTTATCCACTTGGGTTTAGAGCAAGAATAGAATTGTTTACATCCTCACCAACCAGCTTTGGAAAATTGTTTCCTGGTCATGAGGCTACAAAGAGGTCGAGAGGCACTCAACCACTGGCTATACGGATGGATGGACTGTAAGTCCCGTGTAGGGCGGGCTGAGGGAGGCTGCCCAAGACAGGGTGAATATTCCATGAGCAATCACTGCAGTGTTCTACCCAGGAAGAGAAATGACAGCAGATGGTGGGGTCAGCTTGTTAGCTATATTTATCTAATTAAAGCCTTTACACATATTGTCAGGTAAAAATCAGCTGTCAGAAAGTCCACCTGGTCATAATTGATCATCATTAATAAGTCTGTTCTAGGCACTGCTGCCAAAATCTTAGTTATGATCCCATCATCTCAATTAATTAAGAAAACAAGTCAAATAACTGAGCTTGGCATTACTTTCCCAAACTGGAATAAAATGATGATTGACAGTAAGGACCAAGGTCTGTTTCCACAGACCATGTTTGTCATATGAATCTATCTCGACTCTAGAGGGGGGACCAGGGATAAGGGAGCTGTTGTCAGGCTTCTCTGCTAGGACTGAATCCGATTAGGACGTGTGCACTGTGGGGGCAGCAAAATATTGATAAAAACAAATGAGTCTGGAGTTCCTCTTTGCCCTTTGAAACCAAATTTAGTTTGGGGCATTCTCTTGACCTTTCGCTGAGACATCTTCATCTAAAATATCAATTTGCATACATCTATTGAATGAAATTAGCTTTGACTTGACAAAGACAGTTATCCCTCTTTTTTTTTTTTTTAACTTCACAGAGGTAAAGAAGACTAATGACACATTTCCATTTGAAAGAATTTCGAGAGCCAATGGCCTGTATTTTTTAATTTTTTAAAGATCAAATAATTGGTGAGATTCAACCCTTTGCTATAGTTTCTCTACCCTCTTACCTGACCCCATATAGGCATTTCAAAGCACTTTACTGGTACACTAGAGCGAAAACAGAACACGAGTCTCTCTTCATCCTGCCAATGCTGTGGACTACTTATTTTCTTATACAGCACATCCTTTAGTGTTTTAAATATATACAGATACATTTTTCAACTTACGTCTGTTAAAATGTGCCATTTCTCAGGAGCATGCCAACAGAACTTTTCTTAAATGCTACTTAGGCCACTGAGGTAAACGGGAGCGACATGAATGCAGACTCGCATGGGAGCTGTACCCATCCATGAATATATAGTCCATCAAAATTTCCAGGCATCGGGGAACTAAAAAGAGTCAAGAGAAAAGGGAGATCATAGAAGGGTAATATGTTGAGAAACATGATCCAGTTTCTAAAGTAGGCAGAATTCCCTTTGAAGTCAGAAAGAGCTTTATGTATCTAAGAAGCAAAGGATTTCTTTCGTTCCCAAGGAATATTATATGAAATAATGTTAGCTTAAATTAGCTCTCAGTAAGGAGCGAGTGGATATGCCTATAATTGGCTTTGTCATCTAAAATCACACCAACTCAGAGCTTACAGCTCCATAGATTATATTTTCTCATAAAGCAATTTTCTCAGTCTTTGAGCCTAGTTTAACCCCATCAGGATAGTTTTGATATTCCCAATGAAAGTTTGACTAGAAGTGATGGATGATTTTAAGTAAAATATCAAAGTTTACCTAATACTTTCCAAAAAGGAAAAAAAAAAAACAACACTTCAAAAATGTAACATAGTCAACCATTCTTCCTGCCACGTTTAAATTATTATTTTGGTCATTATGTGGAAACAAATTTAAAATGTCCAGGTGGCCTAGGCCTGTCTTATTTGGCCATGATCAATATTGTATCTTAGGAACTAAATATTGAACTCTTGGCCTTTTTGTATTTCTTTGCATTTTTTAGTAATAGGATGTTTCAAAGAGACATGTAATAATTATAATAGATCTCTGACATTACTGAGTTTAGAAATCGCTATCTTGGCTTATAAATAGTGATCTTGGATGTCCGTGATATTATGGATTGCAACTCTGTTAAGACACAAATTGGAATTCTGTGAGCCAGTATACGAACTTATAATTCACTCCCATGCAAAACTCCTCTCTCAGGTCTACTTTTTTGCCCCCTGTATTTGTAACTCTGCTAAATCTAATATTTATTTATCAACTCCTCTGTACCAAGTACTGTGGTAAAACTTCCCGTCACTTGGTCATCTCAGTAACCCCTTGAGGTAACTTCTGTGTTCAATGCCTGCTCCCTTTCTCTGAGATTTACCTTCTATACAGAGAGACAAATCTCCCATTTCTACCACCTGTCACTAGCCAACAACACCCAGAGCAGGCGTGGACTCCTGATCCAAAGCAGCCAATGAAGACCAAGAGGTCTCTAAGCCTGCAGGTAGACCTATGATAAAGCCTTGCTTGGGGAAAAGCTGAGAACGCTCATCTGTAGAGAGCAGAATGAAGCTAATGGACTAAGAGCATAAAAAGATGATGTGGCTATGGAGATTGAGACAAAGACATAGGGAAAAACAGAGAGGCTGCCTAATGGCTTTCCCGGGATGAGCTCCTCCACACTGGACTCTGCTTCTTGCCTTTGGATGTGGTGTAACAGCTCTCTTGAAACTGAAGATAAATGGCACATTTTTCTTATGCTGTTGTGAAGATTTCTATGATTCACAGGCATGAGAGCCTGGTTCTCCAAGCAGGAGGTGACATGGCCCCTGCCGCCGAGGCCAGAAAGCCAGAGTGTCAGGACACCATGTCAGTGCTCAGACAGAGGTCTCTGAAGAAGGTTTAAATATTTTTCCCAAGTTCTGAGTTGCAGCTAATATTTATCACATAGGAAAGAATGAGTAGAGGGAGTCTTTGCTGAAACTTCAGTGCCTAATAGAATCATTTGTTAATTTAACTGATAAGTATTGTCATTGAGTCACTGAGTTTCAGAGCTGGAAGGGGCATTCTTCCAACTTCCACAGCAGATGGCCACCCAGCAGCTACCTGACTTATCTCACCCCTCAGGAGACACTGTACAGTTTTTGCTGAGGATCTCTGGGGTCCCTTGGCAAAGCCAAATGCTTTCTTATGGCAACGTTAACCCTCAGAAGCCTAACTCTTTGGAAAAGGCTTAACTCTGCTCAAGGACAGTGTTCTTGGTGTTTGAATACAGCTTAACTGGTCCTATACCAGACTACACATTCCTTCCAACCTTCTGTGAGTTATGCTTTCAGGATCTGTTAATACTCCAAGGCTAGCTGGAGCCTTCTCCCCTGCAGTGTGCTCAGAACCTAAGTGAGGTTCCAGCACAGACTGTTTCCCTGGTGAACTCCACCGTTAACTCCAGTACTTCTACTCTTCCCAAAAAATCAAAGAAAGGAAACACTCATATGAAGCCTGCATTATCCTGACACCAAAACTAGATAAGGACACTACGAGAAGAAAATATTACAGATATATCTGAAAAATAAAGCTATAAAAATTCCCAACTGAAGACTAGCAAACGGAATTTAACAGTACATTTAAAAAATCATACACTGGGGTGCCTGGGTGGCTCAGTGGGTTAAGGCCTCTGCCTTCAGCTCAGGTCATGATCCCAGAGTCCTGGGATCGAGCCCCGAGTTGGGCTCTCTGCTCGGCAGGGGGCCTTCTTCCCTTCCTCTCTCTCTGCCTGCCTTGTGATCTCTGTCAAATAAATAAGTAAAATCTTTTTTTTTTTTTTTTTAAGATTGTGTTGTTTTGTTGTAATGCTATCAATTTTGCCATGTTCAGATATGGAAGTCTTTTGATGTTTCTTTACATAAGTAGCACATACTCCTATTAATTTATTAAAAGCACATTGAACTATTTATGAGTAGAATAAGACATTATGAATTGAAATTTCAAATGAACAAGAAGTATCATCATGTAGCTGGTAGAAACAGTTAAAATAACTTTAAGAAGCTGCCGAAATTAGATCTTGACTCAACATTAACCTCAATAAAAATGATATATAACTTGGGGAACAATTTTATTTAACCTTATGAAGGAAGATCAATGCAATTAAAATGAATTTTCTCTTGAGGCTGCCATAGGACTTGTGCTCTCATTTCATTTGCCTTTGCTTGGGGTACTTGAGAAAAGACAAAACTTTCGAAGAAAATACTGTAATTTGGAGCAGATAATTTTAGTTTTTAGAGCCAAGTTGTTTTTTTTAAACCAACACTCAGCATGCAAATACTAAGCACAGCATATTAAAATTATGAATGACCACTGAAAATAAAGTTGTTCATCCTCTTAAGTCTAAGAATTTTTTGTAGGAGGGGCACCTGGGTGGCCCAGTGGGCTGAGCCTCTGCCTTCAGCTCAGGACATGATCCCAGGGTCCTGGGATTGAGCCCCACATCGGGCTCTCTGCTTAGCAGGGAGCCTGCTTCCCCCTGCCTCTCTGCCTACTTGTGATCTCTCTGTCAAATAAATAAATAAAATCTTAAAAAAAAAAAAAAGAATTTTTTGTAGGAAAGACATTACTGTGCTTTCCTTACTCTAGAAACACAAGAACTTTAATTGTAACCTCATACATATGTTTTCACTTCCTTCCTGCCAAACATAGTCTATACTTACATTTAAAAAAATCATTTCAAGGCAAAGGATTTCATTTTCTTTTTATGGGTATTAGAAAATATGACCTTCTCAGATATTGCTTAGAAGTCTACCTGCAAACTGGTGTCTGGGGCCTAAGTAAGTTTGAGAAGGAAGAAAAAGGATTATTTGGTGCTATAAAAAACATAGGTAAAATTTTAAAATCATTTTTATTGAGATCTAGACCACAAGTTAAATAGTGAAATTCTTAAGACAAAGCTGTTTTTGAACCCTTAAGCTGGTCTTCAAGCTCAGAAAAATTTTATCTCTGAAATTCCAAATGGATTATGGGATCCATTTAACATCAGACTTGTAGAGATAGAGGCAAACATTTTTAGATTTAGGAATGACATGTATAAAAATTGGCAAAACCTTTCTGTATATTCTGTGAATATTATTTTTTTCTAACAGATTATAGAACATCAGGGAGGCTCCAGTCCTAGGATTTGTTTCTGCAAAATACCTGTATTGGTTTAGCTGTTATCACCTTCAGTAGGTAGATAACACTGGGTTATGTAAAGAAGAGAAATAACAAAGCTTCCCCAGCACCTTCACAACACTGGACTTAAATTTTAAAACTTGGGTCTCCAAAGACGTAATATGAAACCCAAGGCTGCTATGTTATGAATAAAAGGAGAAAACACAGAGCATGTAAATGTTCCCTGGGAAATGACAAGCACCTAAGTACTTCCAGAAAAGATTACATCAAGCACGGCAAACTCACATTACTCATCATGCCACTGCTCCAGAGCCCATGGGAGACATTTCTAATTACTTATCCTTTCCTGCCAAGCCCTCCAAAAATCTCCCAATGCAGATCTTCAGGCACCTTCTGCCTTGTGTCTGGCACAGACATTCAGATGAACCCTATTTGCCATCTCTAGAGGAGATGGTCATAGTGATTCCAAACTGAAAAGAAGTCACGGGCATAGCTGTGCTGATTTTATCCCTAGGAATATAGCACTAGGAATCTCGGCAAAGCTGCCATGATACTGACCATGATGTGACTGCTAAAAACAACTCCAGCACATTCACAGCAAGGGGCAAGGGGGAACCAACAGGCTGTTGAAATCTCTAGCTCTGTAACGTTCAGCAAAGTTTTCATGTCTGTGAAATAGAGATCATGATACTGATCTCTCGAGGTTGATCTGAAGATGAATGGAGATAGGCTGTATAAATTCCCTTAAAATAGATGCTTGCTAAATGTCAGTTCCAAATTCTAGCTCATTACTTGTTAAGAGATGTAAGGAGGCCCCGAGAGCAGTGCATCCAAAGTGGGTAACATGATTGGAAAGTAAAATAGGGAAGATGTTAAAGTAATCATGGTTGTTGAGTGCAAGGGGAAAGAAAACAATCAGGAATTCCTACTCAACACAGAAATGGTCAGGATAGTCACAAGCTTTTCATCTCTTGGGACTGGAAACCCTGCAGTGTCACCAAAGCCCTGTACGGTGGGGCATGCTGTTCAGTACTGGCTACTGACTCGCTGCCTGGCTTTAGGGAGGACCTGAATGGTCATTTCAAATATAGCTTTTCAGCTCAGACAGAGCCCATCACGCAAAGCCGATCATCAAGGGGGAAGGACATCTTTAGCATCCAAGAGAAGAGCCCTCTCTGAGTTCTTGTGCTCCTTCCGTGTGGACCTGATTTCTAAGCTGGCTGACAATTTTTTTTTAAGTTTTTATTTATTCAAGTAAATTCTATACACAGTGTGGGGCTCAGACTCATGACCCCAAGATCAAGAATCTCACACCCCTCCCACTCAGCCTGCCAGGAGCCCCTAGAATTTGTTATATATTTTCAAGGTGACCCTTGGCTCATTACAATTTATACCAGTTACTGATTAAGATAGTTCTACCTGCTTTGGGATCAGTGTGCATTAAGAAAACACGAACCAAAGAAAGATATTACGGGACACCAGTGTGGCAGGAATTATTTAAAAAAAACAAAACAAAACAAAAAAAACCTTGTATAGTAATGACTCAAAGTTGGAAAGAAGAAACTGAAGTGTGAAAGAGAGTAGTAGTAAGGGCCAAGAATGCTGGGATCAGCTCACTGAGGCAGTGCCAAGGTTTCCTTCTCCAGGCTCTACTACTGACGGTGTAATGCCCGCCCCTCTATGCTCATTTGTAACCTAGACAAGAAAGAAACTGAGGATAATTCTAAGGATTCAGCATGGTCATTTTAAAAAAAATTACCAGATCATTTAATTCAATTGCTCTCTCTCTTTAATTAAGAAACAATTCATGCTTTGCAATTTAGTCCCTTTTGACATTTAATTAGGGCTTCCAATCTGCAAGGATGAGTGCTATCCATCAAATCAGAAGACAGTAATGCTTGTTTGCACATTAACAGCACAGAGGTGGTTATTATCATCGACGGTCCACTCTGAACCGATGAGCATTCATCAAACAAATTTTTTTCCCCAGCATTTAAGTAACTTCTCCCCAGGCACTGTGTAGCTCAGAGTCTAATATGGTTTTACCTGTTTTAGGGTAAGTAAATGGGACAGTTAGGATACCGTACGCCCACATACTGTGGTGAACACAGTATGGTGAACGCTCTGATGCAGGACAGCAAAATACCGTGCATTGTGGAAGGGGTTGAGAAAGGTTTCCAGAGAGAGGGGAAAGCTGTTTCAACTTGAAGGAGGAGTCAGAACTAGTTGGGAAGAGAACATGGGCAAGACGTCCTGTCCTAGTTGGGGTAGCTCATGCAAAGGCAGAGAGACCCAGGGAAGTGTGAAGCTAATGGCAAAATTCAAGTAGCCTGTGAGGCTGCAGTGCGAAATTGGTTTGAGTGGCAAGAGGGGAGGGAGTGTGAAGTCGGACCATGAAGGAGTCAGACCATGAAGGGCCTTCTGTAAAATGCTAATGAGTCTGGATTTGTGAAAGACAAAAATGCATCAGACAATTAAAGAGATGATTTTATTCAGGCTCTTGTAATAAGGAGAGCACCCGTCAGTGAGGACAGTGGCAGAGAGGGAGGAAAGTGAAGATTTTCTAAAACTAGCGAGTCCCTGAGAAAAGGTATCTGTGGGTTTTACCTGGAACATGCAAGGGCAGGCTGACCCTTCACAGCACACAATTTCTCAGAACACAGAAGGATCGCAGGGTGGAAGTGGGAGGGGGAATCTCCACCATGGCTGCCTCCTACAGTAAAAGACCCAGATTCAGTTCGAAGTTATCAGACTTTGTCCTGGTTGTCCCAAAGAGGAAAGTCCAGGCACTCAAAGTATGGGAGCAGGAGTGAAACCTGTTGAGATGGTACAGCCGTCCAGCAACAACCACTTGCCCCCTCTCCCCCTTGGAAGAGCTTGCCTGCCAACCTAGAATTGTCAGGAGGCCAAAATGAAGCAAGAATGTTTACTTGGGATTAAGGAACTGCAATTCAGGGTACAGATTTAGTAGCAACCCAAAGAGTACCCCACAAGGGAGCAAAAGTCAGGGTTTTGTTTTTAAGCAAAAAAGGAATACTTGTATACATTATTTACAAAGAATATTTTTTACCGATGTTGGCAGTAGGAAATCTAATCTAGACTGAATATAATTGGTTGCTAAGGCTGTGTCTAGAAAAGTCTGTTACTTGTATATATCAAGTTGTAGGGTTTTGGGCTGAGTCCTTGGTTTATTTGTGGTTTGGTCCAGTTCAAAATTTCATGGTTCTATGAGGGAGGACATGCATAAGACCTGTCTCCTTGATGACCTCCCGACTCCATTTTAAAGCTCCTTGACATAAGTAACCCCATTTTCATTACCCCTTTCACATGCCTCTGGCCTGCCTCTCATAAGCCTTTGTCTTGTTCCTTACTTTTGTCTTTGACACCAACTCCAGGTCCTCCAGGATCTCAGTTCAAGCATCTTGTCTTAGTTTGATGACCAGGGGTCTCTAGTTCCTACCTCTTGCCCTGAGGCTTGCACATACCAAAGACCACAATCCCTCACAAGGCTTACACCATATTTTTAACCCATTTTATTAGAGAACATTATCTCTTTCCTTCCCTCAAACTGACTCCTTTGATCACAGCAGCCCACAGTTCCTAAATCATCCTGGGACTATCTTGATTAAATAGCACTTCCTGGGTAAAGAAAATTATTGGCAAATCCTGGACTGGTGCACCAACCTAGCTATTCTTCCTACAGTCGGGCTGCTGTCCCACAATCTGGACAAGGGCTGACCCAGCTGATCTAGACTCCATTTCCTACAGCTTGAGGGTGTAGGCAGCTGCTGCTGTCCTGAGTAGGGCTGCTCAACTCCCAGCCATTCAAGCCTGGAGCCACGCAGTAATTGGCTTTGCAAACCTGGACTCCTATGAATTAGCTAGAATAATGACTCTACTTAATCTGTTAGCCCATAAATGAGGAACATGGATAAGATTAACATTGTACCATAAAATGGGCTGGGGAAAAGGGCAGGGGGTTTGGGGAAGGAACTCTTACAAGTCATATGGTTATAACATTGTATCATCAGATAACTAAGTCCAGCTTTGATGTTTTGCTTCAGGAAAAACAAAAAATGGAAACTAATAAACTACAAGACATTACCTATGTTTACTCAAATTTCACAAAACGTAATCCAACAAATATAATCCACAGCTTCGAAAGGCATCCAAAAGGTTTCTAGAAATGGAAAGACTTCTAAGTAAACCCAATTACCATCTTGTTGACTGGAGTATGTTTCCTGGTTAGAACTTCACAGAAAACGAAGAATGTTTTGCACTGAGGCTTTTTTTTTTTTTTTTTTAAGATAACAGGTATCTCATATATATAGATTTTTATTTCTGTAACAAATGGTTTTAAGTGGTTAAGGTTGTGCTATTATGAATCTAAGCAAAATTAAATTGAGCCACTGAACTTAATGGTATCTTTGATATATAGACCACTTTTCTTTTTTGTTTAATTTTTATAAGATTTTATTTATTTGACAGAGAGAGCATACAAACAGGGGGAGGAGGAGAAGCAGGCTCCCCATTGAGCAGGGAGCCCAGTGTAGGGCTCAATCCCAGGACCCTGGGATTATGACCCAAGCCAAATGCAGTCCCTTAACCAGCTGACCCTCCCGGTGCCCCTATAGATCACTATTCTTAAGACAGCTTCCTTTATTCTTGTGTACTTATCAAGTCCATTTGCTTCTGTATGATACAATTTTCCAAGTAAAACACAAGGTTTACCAATTAAATCCTTCTCTCCCAGTAAATTCTACTAGCATTCTCCCTCACAGTCATCTTCTGCAGTTGCAGAGCAATTTCTATCTAAGGTCCTCCAAGGGTTTTACAAACATTAATTAAGCTTTGTGATACCCCAGCAAGGGAGAAGACCAGCATTCTTCCTTGGAATCCTCCTCTTGCTGAGAAGGGTTGGAATGACATTTGTTCCTTCACTCACAATCAGCATATGGACCTCTAACCTTGGGAACAGATGTGCTGATCCCTCCAGAATTACAAGTGACACCACGATTCTCTGCTTGCTCTAACAATGGAAGATGGGGAGACTTGCTCTAACAAAGGAAGATGGGGGGACTCATCCAGTATGGGAAGACACTTATTTATATCCATCCTTCTGAATAACTGATTCGATTTTTTTAATGTTTTGAAATCAGCATAAAGTCCATGTTCTATCTATCCTGTTCTATCCATAACCCCTCAATTTACTGGCATAGCTTTAAACTTGATGTAGCTAATCATTGGAAAATGGGAAATGAGCATACAGAACATAGCTGGAGAGGTGTCCACTTCTAGACACACAAGGATCTCATCCCACCTTCTAAACGTGCATATGGAAGCTTAGTTCCTTGACTGCCCTCAACGCTGCAGTGGTAGGCATGGTCTGCCTAGTATGATGCCTCTTGGCTCTCAACCCTGACTGCATCTCATAACCATGAGGGGAGCTATTTAAAAATACTTCTGTAGCTACCTCACATGAATTCAAACAGTGTGGGGAAGAGGCTGGCTGTGGGCATTTTCTATGCCCCTGGGTTTTATTGCTACCAGCAGCTGGGGTTCATAGTCTTGAGGAGCAGCTGCAAAGCTTTTTGAGAGTTAGGTGAAGCACCCACCTAAGCCTTTCCTGCAGGCGGTGACCTCAATTCTAAGAAATGTCCTTTACAAAAACCTTCTACATTTTTTGAACTTGTCACATGGACTTCTAGGTTCCAGTATTCTCAGGAGCACTTGGTTACTGGCTTGAAACATCGTCCAGCCACAGAGAGGGACTGCCTGTGATGAACCTGTTCTCACTGGTGAGGTTGTGAGAATTAATAAAGGGAAACCTTACTAATGTAGTTCAGTGGCCACAAGGGAAAGCTCTCATGCCTGATCACTTTCATCAATTGCAAAACCAACAGGAGAAGGGGTACTTTGCAAGCTGGTACTACTTTTACCCCAACAGGAGGAAGAAAGGTTTTCTCCTTAGCTGGAAAAAGCCCAGCCAATAACAGACTATCACAATTCAGCCAATAAAAAGACACTGTCCTTTGAACTCCCAGTTTATTCCAGTGAATTTTTTGTTGGTAAGAGACCCTCCCAACTACCCTTCCCCTGCCCTTTCCTCTGTGAAAGAGCATTCCTCTCCTTTGTTCTCTGCACTTGCCTGTGGTTTTGCAGTAGCTTGTGTATACCCAATTGCAATTTCCTGCTATTCCCAAAAAGGCCCATTTTTGTTGGTAAAATAACCAACAGTTTTACGTTTAAGATTAACGAGGTCAGTGGGTGTCTGCTGGGGTGTTATCTTTGGTATATTGCCTACTGTCCATCTTGGCCCTTACTGGCTACTCCCTTTGATGGTAATTCTAGGCTTGGGTGCCAAAGTATTACAGAGGGGAAGAGCTTTAAAGAATGACAGCAGGTACTGGGGCAACATATGGGCCAATGCATTAAGGAGTACATGCTATATAGTTTGCAAAAGTATTGCAAAACAGATCCGCTAGGAGGAGACCAAAGATGTTACCTAGGTTAGCATTTGGTTAAGTCAGACACTATCCTCTAGTTAAATCTGTGGTAAGACGTATTTTCTATATGGGTCTTAATGGAGGAAAATCTGCAGTATTAATTATTTGGGAGAGGGGACAGTTGCGTTTCAGAGCAGTGTTTGATACTCCTTGTGGTTTTCGGTGGCGTCTCGGAAACTTCAGTAGGGATGTACATGCTGAATCACAGTGAGAAGATGATTTTGTTCTATTCAAGGTTTAAGAAAGATTTAAAATTATTTTTAAATTCTACCTTCTGGTTATACCAAGGTAATACTCTCAGCTTGGTGTTAATAAGTTTTAAACATCTTTCTGGTACTGATAATAGCTCTTTTCCGGAAGGATTTAGGGAAAAATGGTAACCAGCTGGAATTTAAGAACTGTCTTCATTTGTATTTATGTGTTATCTTTTATTCATGACAAGCAATAATGTTTTCCAGTTTGGGATAGTGATTTAGAGCTTCTTTATAAATCACAGTTAAGGAAATGTGAGTTGATTTAAAGAGATAATAACCAGGTGGTGCACATACATAGCAAAAACTGTGAAGGGAATCTATTAGTTTACTTGAAAATTATTCTACCACCACATTTTTTGGAGGTGTACATGTTTTCAAAACCAATCTCCTTGCCAACTTGATCGTAAAACAAAGCATCATGGCTCATTTTTTTTTTTAAATGAGGTAATTAATAATTTAAACTTAAATGTACCTCAGATCATACCCAACTATCCCTAACTTAGTTTTCGAGGGGAAGCCCTTAATAATGTTGTATTTAACCATTTGGGTTATTATCCATAATTTCAATTTGTTTTCAGTACCCATACTGGAACTATTCTGAAAGCATCAAAATACATTTTCTAAAGGTAAACAGCTATTCAGTTCATGAAAAACACAGATGCAAAAATCCTCAACAGAATGTTGGCAAACCAAATTCAACAATACATTAAAAGGTGCATACACCATGATCAAGAGTTATTTATTCCAGCCATGCAAGAATGATTCAACATCCACAAATAAATGAGATGTACCTCATTAACAAAATTAAGGATAAAAGTCTTGATCCTCTCAGTAGATGCAGAAAACCTCGACAAAATTCAACATTCATTCATGCTCATGATAAAAGCTCCCAACACATTGGGTACAGAGGGAATGTACCACAACACAGTAAAGGCCTAGATGAAGATCCCCAGCTAACATACTCAACTGTGAAACACTGGAAGGTTTTCCTCTAAGATCAGTAACAAGACAAGGGCGACCACTCTCACTATTTTTATTTCAATACAGTATGCTTACTGGATGTCCTAGCCAGAGCAATTAGGCAAGGAAATAAAAGCTACCCAAATCAGAAAGAAAGAGGTAAAGTTGTCTCTATATGCAGATGACATGATATTTAATACAGAAAACCCCGAAGACAATAGCAAAAAACTGCTAGAATTAATTAATTCAGCAAAGTTGTAGGTTACAAAAAAATTTTTTTTTTTATGGATATAAGAGCAATTTACTTTGAACTGCTTTTTAAAATTAGTTGAAGAAAATCAGGAAAACAAAAACTTTAAGATGTTACATTGAAGTTTGAACTAAAATATTTAAATAATTCTTTTTTTTTTTTTTAATAAACATATATTTTTATCCCCAGGGGTACAGGTCTGTGAATTACCAGGTTTACACACTTCACAGCACTCACCAAAGCACATACCCTCCCCAATGTCCATAATCCCACCCCCTTCTCCCAAACCCCCTCCCCCCAGCAACCCTCAGTTTGTTTTGTGAGATTAAGAGTCACTTATGGTTTGTCTCCCTCCCAATCCCATCTTGTTTCATTGATTCTTCTCCTACCCACTTAAGCCCCCATGTTGCATCACCACTTCCTCATATCAGGGAGGTCATATGATAGTTGTCTTTCTCTGCTTGACTTATTTCGCTAAGCATGATATGCTCTAGTTCCATCCATGTTGTTGCAAATGGCAAGATTTCATTTCTTTTGATGGCTGCATAGTATTCCATTGTGTATATATACCACATCTTCTTGATCCATTCATCTGTTGATGGACATCTAGGTTCTTTCCATAGTTTGGCTATTGTGGACATTACTGCTATAAACATTCGGGTGCATGTGTCCCTTTGGATCACTACATTTGTATCTTTAGGGTAAATACCCAATAGTGCAATTGCTGGGTCATAGGGCAGTTCTATTTTCAACATTTTGAGGAACCTCCATGCTGTTTTCCAGAGTGGCTGCACCAGCTTGCATTCCCACCAACAGTGTAGGAGGGTTCCCCTTTCTCCGCATCCTCGCCAGCATCTGTCATTTCCTGACTTGTTGATTTTAGCCATTCTGATTGGTGTGAGGTGATATCTCATTGTGGTTTTGATTTGTATAGGTTACAAAATTAATGTAAAAAAATCATTGGCATTTCTATCTGCCAACGACAGAAAGAGAAATTAAGAAAATAATCCCATTTACAATGCAACAAAAACAAGAAAACACACAGGAATAAATCTAACCAAGGAGGTGAAATATATGTGCACTAAAAACTATAAGACTGATGAAAAAAACTGAAGACACAAATAAATGAAAATATATTTTGTGTTGATGGATTGGAAGAACATTGCTAAAATGTCCATATTGAGTAAAGCCATCTACAGAGTTGATACAACTATCAAAATTCTAATGACATTTGTCCAGAAATAAAACAATCCTAAAATTTCTATGGAACCACAAAAGAGCCCCAATTGTCAAAGCAATCCTGAGAAGGAAAAAACAAAGCAGAGGAATCACACTTCCTGATTTCAAACAACATCACAAAGCTTTAGTAATCAAAACAGCATGATACTGCCATAAAATCAGATACATAAACCAATGGAACAGAATAGAAAGCCCAGAGATAAACCCACACATATATGGTCAATTAATGTACAACAAAGGAGGCAAGAATATACACACAATATACATAATTTATAAATTGAGTTGGGAAAACTGGATGGCCCCATGCCAAAGAATAAAAAAGGGCCATGGGGGGAAAAAATCAATTCAAATGGATTAAAGACTTGAACATAAAGCTTGAAACCCTAAAACTCTTAGGAAAAAAACAAAAAACAAAAAACAAAAAACAAAAAGTAAACTCCTTGACCTTAACCTTGGCAATAATTTTTTGGGGGGCTGACACCAAAGCAAAGGAAACAAAAGTAAAATAATGGCATAAAACTAAAAAGTTTCTGTACAGAAAAGGAAACCATCAACAAAATAAAAAGGCAACCAAGGAATGGGAGAAATATTTGCAAACCATTTACCTGATAAGGGATTAACATTTAAAATAAAGAGTTTCTATAACTCAGTAGCAAAATAAAAGCCAAGTTTAAAGTGGGCAGAGAATCTGAATAGACTATTTGTCCAAAAAAGACATACAAATGGCCAACAGGAACATGAGAAGGTGCTTAACATAACTCATCATCAGAGAAATGAGGATTAAAACCACGAGATATCGCCTCACATTGTTAGGTCATCAATTATCAACAATGATAAGAAGTAACTAGGCAAGGATGCAGAAAAAAGTGAAGCTGTTCCCTGTGGGTGGGCATGTAAACTGGTTTAGCTCTGTGGAAACCAGTATGCAGTTTCCTCAAGAATTTATATATAGAACTACCATATGATCCAGGAATTCCACTTCTGGTTATATATCCAAAAGAAATGTAATCATTATCTCGGAATGCTGTCTTCCCACGTTCACGGCAGCATTTTCATATAACCAAGGTATCAAAAGGTATGAAAACAACCTAGGTGCCCATCAACACACTGTTAAAGAGACATGGCATATATATTCCATTATATATATATATATATATATATATATATATAAAATCACTCAGCTATATAAAGAAGGAAATTCTGTCATTTGCAACTACATGTATGGGGATTTCCCCCACCCCAACCAATTCCAACTCACCTACCAGATAGGTGTCCTACAATTCAATTCTGACACTACCTGGAGTTAGCATAGAACCCACAGGTTAAAGGCTCAGTTCCCCTAGACTTCTTCCCACTTCAGGTGCCAAGAGTAAGTAGTCAGACCCTGGAAGGCCTATATAACCGCCCAACTTGGCTACAAATTGGTGGTTCCCATGACTGCCTCCTCAGGTTCAGTAATTTGCTGTAATGATTCACAGAACTCCAGGAAACACTTGTTTGCTGGTTTATCCCATAAGATATGACAAAAGACACAGTTGAGCCAGATCTTGAAGAGGTGTATAGAGTCTGACAAGGAAAGGTCTGGACTTCCAGAAGCTTCTGTGCCACCTTCCCAGGCCGGGGATATGTTCACCAACCCAGAAACTCGCCTACTCCCAAGTTTATGGAGGCTTTGCAATGTAGTGTTGTTTATCATCTCAATCTCTGGCTCCCCTTCTCTCCCCAGAGGATGGGGAGTAGAGGTTGAAAGTTCCAAGCTTCAAATCATGGCTTGGGCTTTCTTCTGGCCAGCATTCATCCATAAGACCAGTGGGAGTCACCTCATTAAGACAAAACATGCTCCTATTACCCAGGATATACCAAGGATTTAGGAGCTCTGTGCCAGGAAATAGGATCAAACACCAAATATTGAAACAAAGGATGCTCCAAGCACTTCTTTTATTTTACTCTTATCAGGAAATGACAAGGGTTTTGGGAGATCTGGGTTAGGAACGGAGGATAGAGATGGACACATTTTTTCCCTTAGTTTACAGAATGAAACTAGCATCTATAGTTAAGACTATTCCATCAATGTCTATTTCCTGGGTTGGGTATTATAGCACAGCTATACAAGAAGTCATCACTGGGGAAAGAATATACAAGACTCTACCATTTCTATAACTTC
Organism: Mustela lutreola; assembly: GCF_030435805.1. Taxonomy (NCBI): domain Eukaryota; kingdom Metazoa; phylum Chordata; class Mammalia; order Carnivora; family Mustelidae; genus Mustela; species Mustela lutreola. The sequence continues at coordinate 164,926,192 of NC_081293.1, read as the reverse complement.
CATTGAGTCTTCTGAAACTATTTCAAAGTAAGTAGTTGTTTTTTATTTTTATTTTTTAAGTACACTTGATCTTTCCAGAAATGCAATGATTATTTTTAAGACCAGGGACATGACATATGTGATTTCTACTCTATCTACTCGAATGTGCAGAAGCACAAGCACATTTCTGTTCTCTACCCAAAAAGTGTGAGAAAATCATCAACAGGTGTGAACCTGTGTAAATTTTCTCAGAGATGCTAACAAAAATCCATTCTCTGGAGCTAGAACAGAAATATTTGCCATAAGAATTCGTTCGTCTCCTGTTTACCTGCTAAAGTTGCAAAAAGGATACTTACGGCCAAAACTTTTTGAAAGGATGGAAGAGAGGAAATATCAACATAGCCTCTTTTGCAGAAGAAAGTCAGCAGCAGGGGCTGCTAGGTTTCCGTCTGGCTCCTGCAGGCTACTCCCACACTTCGACCTGCTGGGTGTGCTATAGGGTTGGGGTCGGGAGAGAGACGCATTTCTTCTCTCCAGGGAAACTCATCACAAATGAAAAATAAATAGGTGTCAATCGCGGTGAAACTCAAATCCCCCATCCCGAGGCAGCTCATTTTCTTGTTTTCTTTCCGTGGCCTTTGTCTCATCAGCCACTCCGCATGTGGGCGCTCGGGGAGATTGCAAACACGCATTCTCACATCGTGACCCCCCTTAACTAACTTGAAAATTCTTTTCATCTAAAAATCCTGGGACTTCAAACTCAGAAATCATGTCTGAAGCAAAAATAACACAGGACGCCTCGTATAAAGGCAGATTTTAATGCTCCTTCAGTGAAGCCACTTTCAAAACCGTGGAAGGATCTGGAAAATCAGCTTTGTTCTGTGGAGTGAATCAGGCTTTGAAGGCTCGCAGTTGTCAGAGCCCCAGAAGGTCTTTCTTGCGGCTGTTACCTCTCAGCACACTTGAGGGGCCAAGGGCTACATTCCCAGAGGAGAATTCAGGTGATTACCTGGACAGCTCAGGTCTTCCCTAAACCTCTCTCATCCTTGTGAATGTGACCTGTAGGGAACAAGTGGCTTGGGTTCACAGGATTCCGTCTACACTCAGGTGAGGCTCCATAAAGCCATTAGAGTCACCTGGTACTCGAGGAGCACGAGTGGATTATTACTTCCCTGGTGAATACAAATCATGAACTTCACAAACATTTCTGCATGCAAGAGAAGCAAGGACTTTGGTGCAGAAATGGTGTACAGTGTACTGAAGGCCCCGGGGTTGACTTGGTGGGTTTTTAAAAAGTTTTCATTCTTCCACGTATGCACGGCCCAGAGTTAAGCTACTAGCTCTAGGACCAATTTTTTTTTTTTTAAGAGATTTTATTTATTTGACAGACACACAGCTAAAGAGGGAACACAAGTAGGAGGAGGGGGAGTGAAAGCAGCAGGCTTCCCGCTGAGCAGGCAGCCCTATGTGGGGCTTGATCCCTGGATCCTGGGATCGTGATCTGAGCTCAAGGCAGATGCCCAACGACTGAGCCACCCAGGCACCCCTTTAGGACTATTTTTCAAAGGCTACATTCCCCTGCTTCCCAACTATCCATACGAAAGCTTTTTCTCATGATGAAGCAGAGAAACGTTTTAAGACAACAGTGTGAGGAGGCTCCTGTGTAGTTCAGCTGGTTAAAGGTCCGACTCTTGATTTTGGCTCAGGTAATGATCTCAGTTTTGGTATCGACCCCATGCACAGAGCCTGCTTCAGATTCTCCCTCCCTGTCTCCCTATGCCCCTCCCCCCAAAAAAAACCACAACAACTGTGAAAAAACAACAAATGGGGGGAGCATCAGCCTCTTGTCAAGGAAGAGTAGCACGCAACTGAACACAGCTTTGAGCCCAGAACTTGAAGAGAAGCCGGCCTTACAGATGGATGTTTGCAGCCTTTGAGCACTTGATGTCGGTCACCAAACATCTAAAGACATATATATTGAAAGGTGCACTTTCTATCCTGAACTTAAAGATCATGGCCTTGTTTTAGTTTCCTCTTTCTGATCTAACAGACAACGTCAGCAACTTAAAACAACCCAAATTTACTCCCTTACAGTTCTGCAGGTCCGACATCTGAAAGACTTACTGAGCTAGAGTCAAGTGGTTGGCAGGGCTGCATTTCTCTTTGGAGGCTCCAGGCTAGAACCGGTTTCCTTACCTTTCCCGGCTCTTAGAGGTGGTTCGTGTCCCTTGGCTTGTGGCCTCCTTCCTCCATCTTCAAAGCCAGGGAGAGGAGTTCAAGTCCCTTTAATGCCGCCACGTCTCTGGTTTTCTGCAGCTGAGGATGCTTCTCTGCTTTTAAGCACCCTGTGAAGAGACTGGATCCACCTAGATAATCCAGGCTAATCTCCCCATCTGCAAAGTCCCTGTTGGCCCCGCGGGAGACATTCACAAGGTGCAGGGATTCGAATATGGGCTGTTATTTTGCCACCACAGGCCTCTACACAGACATGCGCCAGGCTAGACGTATACACGGTGTGTCTCAGTCAGTTTGGGCTGCTGTAACAAAGCAGCAGAGACTGAGCGGCTTATAAATAGCAGAAATCGATTTCTCACAATTCTGGAAGCTGGAAATCTAAGAGAATGTTGGCAGTCTGATCAGGTTCTAGTGAAGGCCTTCTTCCAAGTGGCAGACCGTCAATTTCTTTCTTTTTTTCTTTTTTTTTGTTCAGACTGTCAATTCCTTGTTGAATCCTCACATGATGGAGAGCAGAATGAGAGGAAGCCAGTGCTCTCATGTTTTCCTCTAAGGGCATCCAGCCCACACCTGAAGCCTCTACCCTCATGACCTAATTATCCCCCAAAAGGCCCACCTCTTAATACAATCACACTGGCGGGTAAGATTTCAGTGTATGAATTTAGAGGGACACAAACCTCCAGCCCTTATCACCATAGTACCCTCTCCTGGTGCTCCTGTTTCACCAAAACACAGATAATGGGGAACTTCAGAGGTGACTGCAGTCGACTCTCATCAGCCGTTGCTACTCAGAAATTTACATTTCAAATCATGCACAGCCCTGTTGCTTTGATGACGAGGCTGTGGCTGTTCTCTCATCACAGCCTGGGAATTTTTAGATCATGTGGTGGGAAGCTCATGACATACCATCTGAGGAGAACAAGAGTTCACCCAAATTAAGTTTCTACTCTTCAAGGAGACTCATCCTTACGAACGGTATCACACATGTGCATTTGCCCTCTGCCTAAAGGGTTGGTCAAAGGTCTGCACTAGCAGATGGCAGGGGTGTGATGGGAACTTGAGGAATTTGTTGTCAGTCCCCATCCCTTTTTTGTTTTTTTTTAAGATTATTTATTTATTTATTTGACAGAGAGATTACATGTAGGCAGAGAGGCAGGCAGAGAGAGAGAGGAGGAAGCAGGCTCCCCGCTGAGCAGAGAACCCGATGTGGGACTCGATCCCAGGACTCTGGGATCATGACCTGAGCTGAAGGTAGCGGCTTAACCCACCCAGGCGCCCAGTCCCCATCCCTTTTGAGCCCGGTTTGGCAGTACCTATCTTCCTCTACCTGAGGTTAGAGCTTCTATTGGCGTTCACCTCTCCCTTGGCTACAAGTCTTTCTTTCCGGGTTTCGGGAGCACTCCTTCCTTTCGGTCCTGAAGGTCCAGAGGTTGTAACGGCCCCCACTGTTGCTAGCCTGTGTATGCTTCACCATTCCTTGCTGATCCTGCTTATTCCTACCCACACCATGACAAAGACTTCCTTTATTAAACTCTTTTCCATGATCTTGTTTATATGTGCCAACCATCCCTTGCTGGTGCCCCACCTGATACGACTGGATGTGTCAGGATCTTGTGATCTTGGCCTAATTACTCAACCTTCTCTAACCTCATTATTCTCATATGTAAGATGGAGATAAAAATAGCTACCCCTGTGATGGTGGCAACAACTAAATTATTTAATTCATGTACAGCTTAACTTAACACAGTGTTTGGCACACAGTGAACATTTAAGTGTATTTTTGTCAAAATAAAGGAAATGAATTCTCTGAGGAACTGAAAGCTCCATCTGGATCCAAATGTTCCACCACATCATTTCTTAAAAGGTACTTTTGGTTCCCTGAAAAAGTACTATTTTGAGCAACTATTAAACTCAGGTCTTCGGATTTACCAATAACTAACTGTTAATGATGCTGCTCAAGGTATCACCCAAATAGTCCTCATGCACCAAGGGATGTACAAATTCAAGTATATTTATTTTTTAATTTGATTTTCTGGAATTACCTAGATACTGAGTCTCTGCTTTCTAGTTTTTTGGATATGGAACAATTTAAATAATGTAAGCAGAGAACTGTTATAGTAGAATAGATAATATTTAGGAAATAAAAGTCTGTCTATAAATCAGTTCAGACTCACTAACTGCTTCTCAGCTTACAAAAGTTTACACCATGATCTACTTACAGCTATAAGAATATAAATATAGAATTTTTAAGAGGACATTCAACTTTTAAAAGGTGATGCTCATCATGGAGTCAGGAAAAGGATGAAATTGTAAAAGAACTACAAGAAATCCTTCAGTACTTTGGTACATGCAGATCCAAGTTGAAAGAGACAGAGACAGAGAGGTATCTAGAATTGGAACGTCCCACGTCACCTTTCCAGATATGGATGAAAAAAACTTTTAACAGCTGGTATCAGGCTCTTTTTCTTTCTTTCTTTTTTTTTTTTTTTTTAAAGATTCTATTTATTTATTTGAGAGAGAGTGAGGAGAAGACTCCAGGAGCATGACCTGAGCTGAAGGCAGACGCTTAACCGACTGAGCCACCCAGGCGCCCCTGGCATCGGACTCTTTAGGCAGTGTAGCTGTTGTTAGTTTCAGAGGGAAAATGAGGCTCTAAGGGTACGATCTATATGAACTGCTCTGAATAAAAAGTAACAGAAATTTGGTGGTGAGAGAAAGCAAGAGAAGGAAAGGGAGCAAAGGTGTGGGTGGCAGATACAAGAGGAAAATCCATAATAGTTGGCTAGAAGCTATATAAAATTTAACGTGTTTGCCTTGCTGTGATTTAACTACTCTCTTTCCCAAGGTCTTTGGTAAAGCCTGCTACATACACAAATACCTCATCTGTGTGATTTTCTCAAGAAGGAAATGGGGCGCTAGTCCACATCGAGGTCAGTACGAGTCAGAGAAAAGAGGCGTGGGGGTGGGGAGGTCAGACAAAGGACACTAAGAGGGCAGCACAAGTGGGAACAGAGGGCAGATATCTCGATAGAAACATGAGTTCTAAGACCTTTGTGAAAGTATCAGGGAGGGCACTAGACTTACCATAGGATAGAGAATGAAGAATTTCAACCCACTTTATTTAAATCTGAAAGGACAGGATGACCTCAGCTGATATCTGAATTACAATTTGTCAGGGATCCAAGTGAAAAAATAGATATATGAAATTAGACCTACTGGTATCAATCTGTTAGGATAGCTGTAGTTTTATTGCTAGTATTTTCTTGACCCCGTATTTCAATAGTTCTGACTGAATCTGTACAAAAAACAGAGTAAGAGTTTCAATTCCATTAAAAGATTAGTCAGTTTTTCTTTCTTTGATAAAAGACAGCCGTTGCTAAAACACTGTATCAACTGCAGAGAAAACGTGGTTCACGGCCTTGGACTTAATCACACGAAGACTTTAAAATGTCTTATTTTGTTAGTCAGTCACTTACAGTCAAGTATTTATTGAGTTCCAAATCTATGCTGGCACATTAAATGACCACAAACCATTGCCTTATCCTGTGATGGCTCACAATTTAGGGGTTAACCACAAAATACCAGATGATATCTGTGCTCACGACTCAAGAGCACTGTTTTTCAAAAAAAAACAGAAAGACCTGTGCCCCACCATCCACACGCACAGACACACACACACCCTCTTAGTCTGGGAATCTACAGGGTTTTTTTGTTTTGTTTTGTTTTTTAAAGATTTTATTTATTTATTCAACAGAGAGAGATCACAAGTAGGCAGAGAGGCAGGCAGAGAGAGAGAGGAAGAAGCAGGCTCCCTGCTGAGCAGAGAGCCTGCTGCAGGACTCCATCCCAGGACCCTGAGATCATGACCTGAGCCGAAGGCAGCGGCTTAACCCACTGAGCCACCCAGGTGCCCTGGGAGTCTACAGGTTTTACAATGATCTCTAAACCCATGTAGTTTGCACTGGTCACAACGGTTATGAAAATCTTAACAATTTGTAATGATCATAGCCTCTTTGCAGACTTCTTGTGGGGCTTAAGATTTTTGCCTAGGGCTTACGGCTTCACGTGTTTCCCCAAGCTGAGAAGAGCATTATGTAACATTGACATTCTAGGTCATTGTCCATCAAAGAACCCAGGTTCCGTTGAGCCACCTACAGTGGAAGTGATTGTTTGGAGGATTTTTCCTACTTACCTCTTAGCTTATGTAAAAAATCAAATATGACCTTTATTAGAAAAGTAACTGAGGAGCGCCTGGGTGGCTCAGGCAGTTAAGTGGCTGCCTTCGGCTCAAGTCGTGATCCCGGGGTCCTGAGGTCAAGCCCTGCATTGGGCTCCCTGCTCAGTGGGGAGCCTGCCTCGCCCTCTCCCTCTGCCTGCCACTCTGCCTGCTTGTGCTCTCTCTGTCAAATAAATAAAATCTTTAAAAAAAAAAAAAGGAATAAAGAAAAGAAAAGTAACTGACTAAGCTATATAACATAATAGTTCTCCAACATAACAGAGAACTTCAATGGTGAAAGTAAATTTTTGATTTTTATTCATTACGTTCCCTTGGCTTCATTATACGAAGGTCACCTCATATTGATCAATCACAGGGCACCTGGGTGACTCAGTCAGTTAAGCATCCAACTTTCCATCTCAGCTCAGGTCTTGATCTCAAGGTGGTAAGCTCTGGCCCCACATTTGACTCCACACGGGGCATAGAGCCTACTTAAAAACAAACTAACTAGGGCGCCTGGGTGGCTCAGTGGGTTAAAGCCTCTGCCTTCGGCTCAGGTCATGATCCCAGGGTCCTGGGATTGAGCCCCACATCGGGCTCTCTGCTCAGCAGGGTCTGCTTCCTCCTCTCTTCCTACCTCTCTGCCTACTTGTGATCTCTGTCAAATAAGTAAATAAAATCTTAAAAAAAAAAAAAACAAAAAACTAACTAACTGGGCGCCTGGGTGGTTCAGTGGGTTAAGCCGCTGCCTTTGGCTCAGGTCATGATCTCAGGGTCCTGGGATCGAGTCCCGCATCGGGCTCTCTGCTCAGCAGGGAGCCTGTTCCCCCTCTCTCTCTCTGCCTGTCTCTCTGTCTACTTGTGATTTCTCTCTGTCAAATAAATAAATAAAATCTTAAAAAAAAAAAAAACTAACTAACAAAAAACAACGCAACAACAAAAATATTTATCCATCACCTACTTTCCTGGAAATCTGTGTGCCCAGGGAGTTTATAGATAAGCACAGAGGCAAAGCAAGCAAATTAAAAAAAAATGTATATTTGGAATACCCTACTAATGATGTCTAGCTTTGTGTGTCAGCTTTGCTAGGCCACAGTGCCTACATTTTGGTTAAACATCATGCTAGGTGTTTCTGTGAAGGTGTCTTTCAGATGAGATTAACATTTAAACTGGTAGACTTCGAGTAAAGCACGTTTCACTCCATAGTGTGGGTAAGCCTCATGCCATTGGATGAAAACCTTAACAGAACAAAGACTGACCTCTCACCCTCTCAAGAAGGAATTCTGCCTTTGGACTCAAACTACAACTTTTCCCTGAGTCTTCAGCCTACTAACTTTACCCAGCAGATTTTGGTCTTGCCAACCCTTTACAATCAGATGTGCCAATTCCTTAAAATAAATTATCTCTCTTTTTCTCTCTCTCTCTCTATATATCTCCTGTTGGTTCTGTTTCTTTGGAGAACCCTAGCTAATATACTACCAAAGCCATTTTTATAATTTACTAGAAGTAACATCCATAACAAAAAGTCTTGGCCAAGTACTCACACTTGTAGGATTATTCTAGAGGAAAATTTAGATGTTGTCGATTGAGTTTTAAAGTATTTCAGGTAATCCTAGCTTCAGTTTGATCTCCTGAGGCAGATGTTGCCACTCCAAGAAATTGTGCCTGGTAGTCCTTCAGCAACAAATAGGGTGGGGTTGGGGGTGGGGAGCTATTTTATGCAAAACACTGTTGTAAGCACTGAGGATAAAGCAGTGACTTTTGAGACAAAAATCCCCGTTTTCATGGAGTTTTTATCCGAGTAGAAGGAAATAGACAACAAATAAATTTATATTAGTCAGACGGTGATGAGTGCAAAGGAATTAAAATAGTCACCCTGCTTTAGGATGGAGAGCGATGAGATCATTGTGTTTGTGTGATTTCACAGAGGGTGTTTGGAGTAAGTGACATTTCAGCCAAGACGTAAGTGTCATGAAAGAGAGTGTCGTGCCGATTTATGAGTAGGAAGGGTTCCAGCCGCTGAGAACAGGAAGGGCAAAGGCTGTGGGGCAGAAATGAGGCCAGGGTACCTGAGAAACACAAGGAGGGCAGTATGTTGAGAGAGGAGTGAGCAGAGGAGAGTAGAGGAGACCAAGCCAGAGAAGTTTCCATGACTTGTCTGTGTAGACACCAACAAAAATGAAAAGTCTGAGGACATAGTCTTGGGACACTCCAGAGTTTAGAGGTCAGAAAAGGAGTTGCATGGAGTCAAGGGGACGAAGGAGGAGCCAGGGAGGTAGAAGAAAGACCCACAGAATGCAGGGTCTTGAAGGAAGTGTTTCAGGTAAGGAGGAGTGGTCAAAACAGGTCAAGTAAAACGAGGACTGGGCATTATCATTGGGTCTATCCAGTGGAGGTTTATTATCATCTGGCTAATAGGAAGTTGAGTACAACAGAAGAAAAAAAAGCACAATTAGAGTCTGTTCCAGAATGACTTAGAGGAGAAGTAGAGACAAAAATATTGGCTATTCTTTTCACAATTTAAGGCAAAAGAGAACAAAGAATGAAGTTCTGGTAGTGTTAGCTAGAAAGGGACATAGGCAGGGGTTTTAAAAATGTTTTTGGGGGGGGCACCTGGGTGGCTCAGTTGTTGGGCATCTACCTTCCACTCGGGTTGTGATTCCAGAGTCCTGGGATGGAGCCCCGCATCGGGCTCCCTGCTTGGCAGGAAGCCTGTTTCTCCCTCTCCCACTCCTCCTGCTCTGTTCCCTCTCTTGCTGTGTCTCTGTCAAATAAATAAACAAAATCTTTTTAAAAATTAAAAAAAAATGTTTTGGGTTTTTAAAAAAATTTTTATTAGGCTAGAGATTTCCTGACATGCATGTACCTAATGGGAATGACCCAAGGAAGGAGGGGGAGAGGTGTCAACTGATAAGGCAGGATGGGAGGGAACAGAATCAGTGCAGAGCTCGATGCTAGAGGAAGAAGGGCAAAGTTTGGGATCTAGATACAAATACGCTTGTAAGTTTAGGGATAGGAATGCGGGGAAGCTCTCTTTTAATGGGCCTATTTATTACAATGAAATATAATACACGAGTGAAGATAGGGGAAGAGATGTTAAATGCCAGAAACTTTCTTTCCTGACAGTGAGTCTCTGTTTTCCTCAGTTGAGTTTACAAAATTATAAGTGGGAGGCTTTCTATCCTATCCTCTGCAAGCAGAAGATATTTACAACTGAGGATATCTTTGAATTTTTGAAAAATGATTGACCAAGAACACCTGCCAGCTGTCTCATTGCTTAACCTGCCACTCCACTGCTCCAGGTACCAGGGGCTGTTTAGTGACATTACTAATGGGAATACAACTTCAGACTGATCTTGACGTCTTCTCTGTAGTCTTAGATAAGAACTTATGAATAAAACTGTGTTTTAGATATTGCACTGGCTCTTGTTACTCCTGCCTTGTTCTCAGAGGAGGATCTAATCCCAAAGGAGTTAAGAAACCTTTTTTAGAATTATTATTAAAAACTCATTCCTGGGAAAGGGGGTGGGGGGAATGGGGAAGGGGATCAAGAGATACAAACTTCCAGTTATAAAATAAGTAAGTCATGGGGACTGTAATGTATAGAAGGGGAAATACAGTCAATCACATTGTATTAATCTGGTGGCAGATGGTAACTGGACTTATTGTGGTGATCAGTTCGCAATGGATACAAATGTTGAGTCACTATAATGTATGCATGAAAATAATAAAACACTGGATATCAATTATACTTCAATAAAAAATTCATTCCTTCTGACAACTTACAAGGCAAATACAGCAAGCATCTACTAAGTACCCACCATGTGCTTGGGACTAATCCATTTTTTTGAAATCATAGTTGACATACAATGTTATATTAGTTTCGGATGTGCAACATAGTGATTCAGCTATCTATAGGCTATGCAATACTCACCACAGTAAGTGTAGTCACCATCTGTCACCATACAACATTATTGACTATATTCCCTGTGCTATAGTCTTCATCTCATTGGTTTATTTTATAATTGCAACTTTGTATATCTTAACCCCTTTCACCTATTTTATGCATCTCCCTACCACTCCCTGCCCTGAGGCAACCACCAGTGTCTTCTTTGTATTTGAGTCCGCTTCTGTTTCTTTGTTCTTTTGTTTTGTTTTTTAGACTCCACACATAAATGAAATCATATGGTATTTCTCAGTCAGACTTATTTTGCTTGGCATAATACCTTCTAAGTCCATTCATGTTGTGGGAAATGGCAAGATCTCATTCTCTTTTAAGGTGGAGTAATATTCCATTATGTATATATATCACATCTTTATCCACTCATCTCTGGATGGACACTTGGGTAGTTTCCATATTTTGGCTAATATACACAACACTGTGATAAACATGGAGGTACATTGAGCATCTTTTCAAATTACTGCTTTTGTTTTCTTTGAATGGATTCCCAGTAGTGGAGTTACTTGATCATATGGTATTTCTATTTTTAATATTTTGAGGTATACCTTCCATACTGTTTTCTAACATGCAGTAGTTGTGCCAATTTACATTCCACCAACAGTGCATAAAGGGTTCAGCATGGGATTAATCTTTTCTAAGATTCATGAAGTAAAAGCAGCAGTAATTCTTTGACTCGCACTGACCTTCAGCCGGTCAATTTCTTAAAATTTTTAAAACCTTCCATTAGCTAATTAACTTTGAAACATCCTTGCAAAAATATTCCACTTGATGACTAAAATATTATTAAGGGATAATGTTTTGATCTAACAGAGGCTTTAAGGCCCAATGCTAATATTTTTGTATCTTGGAAGATTCCGTTTTCCTTGTGAATCTCTGTATTGAATTCAGGGCTCTTCCCTCCCAATTCTAGCCCCACTACAAGAGTGAGAAAAGAGGCAGGAAGAAGAAAACTAACATTTACCATCCACTATCTGCCAGGTACTTTCCAGGGGTTATTTAAATTTTAAAAGAATATCACAAAACATATCTCCGAGTCTCCATTTTTGCAAAGTAGGAAACGGGTGTAATAAAAGTAGCTCTAAACCACTTGGCATCGTAGAGAGCTGTTACTTAATTATAGTGTCTCAGAAAATTCTGGAAATACAACACTGCTGAATTTTGCTGCAATATGCTACAAACTCTCCTGCATAGAGAATCTGCCCACTGTGTTTTGGCCGGGCATCTATCTGGGCGTTGAGATTGTCCCACTCTACCAGCCTGACTTAATCAAGGTCATTGAAAGCTGTTCCTGACGTGCCACTGTAAGAAGCTGCTCCAGATTGATGTTATCAGCAAATTTATTAAGCTTACGCTCCCTTCCATCACTCTGTGGATAACTCTGGCCCACAACTAGCCCTTACGGATGGACACCACTTGACAAATGTTCTCGGGATGAGAAGAAGGCATTGATAGCTGTTCGTTGATTGCGACTCTTCAGCCACTTGACAGCACTGTGATCCAAGCTATGTATTACCAGCTTGTTGAAAAAAAAAATGTCATGTGAAATGGTATCAAAAGCCTGACTGAAGTCTGGATATATATCATCTAGCCCTTCTCCTTTGTCAGTGTGTCAAAGAAAGAAATTACACTTACTGGCTGGTTTCTCCCTAAAGATAGGTTGGTGACTACCTGACCACTCTCATTTTGCAAATTTGCCTATCAATGGATTCTTCGTGTCTTGCCCAGGTTGAAGTTTTTACAATGCAATGAACGAGCATCCTAACTCCACATTCTAAAAACCTTCAGATACTTTTAGATGGTCTTTCTTTAGATTCTACTCTGACTCTTTAAGGCAGAAGAATAAGCTTTTATGATTCAGAGAGTGGTGAAAATATTCCCTTCGTCCATTCACATGTGCTCTATTTAAGCTCACTTGAGACAAACAACTACTGGCCGCTGGATAAGAATGTCTTTATATTCCAGTTCTGACTGCATTCAAGAGGTGTTTTTGTCAGCAATCACCCAACCTCTGTGAGATGGGGAGGATCGGGGTGCAAGTGTATGTGTTTGTGTGCGAAAGATGATACAGAGGGGAGAAGGAGCCAGGCTCTTTCAAGGAAGGGTGAATTCTTTCCTACTACTCTGCCTTCATTCCTTCCCTTAAGTAAGGTCACAGAGAATTTTTCTCCCAATTTTCTACATGGCTAATCAATGCAATTCAATCTACAGACTAGGAACTAAACTCAATGCACTTGTGTGTTTTTTTTTTTTAAGATTTTATTTATTTGATAGAAAGAGACACAGCGAGAGAGGGAACACAAGCAGAGGGAGTGGGAAAAGGAGAAGCAAGCTTCCTGCTGAGCAGGGAGCCCAATGCGGGGCTCTATCCCAGAACCTTGGGATCATGACCTGAGCCGAAGGCAGATGCTTAATGACTGAGCCACCCAGGCGCCCCTGCACTTGTGTTTTGAATGGTAGATTTGGTTTGCTGTTTCCTGTCATTCCCAGTGACAAGTCACCTCTTTTCCCTGACATCACTTCCCACTTCTTTGCCCTGATGTCACTTCCCATGTCACTTCCCTCATTGTGGCCACCAACTCTTTTGATATACTAATCAACATCCTCCCATTCCTGGTGGAGATGATTAGGCTTTGGGATTGATGCTGAATCCTTTCATAGTTCATATTTTTCATCATGCTGTTCTTACTTCTGGGAAGGCGATAGAGCATGGCTGATAAAATATATGGCACTCCTCCTCCATGTAGATAGCAGACAAAAAAAAAAAAGTCAATCCAGCATTCTTTATTCCTGAGACTAGCACAGGAGTCTTCCCGACATAATACCCTAGACCAGGGATCTGCAAACATTTCTGTAAAAGACCAGACAATAACTAGTTTATGTTTTGTGGACATACTGTCTTTGTTGCCCCTACTCAACTCTGCCATTTCAGGGTGAAAACAGCCACAGATAATATGGACTTGAGAAAGGGGCAGTTGGGGCTAGGTAAGGAGAGATAGATAGGGAGCTCTGTGATTAAGTTCACAGAAATCCCCAAAATTGTGGATGCATAAGAAAACTAGAGATAAGGGAACACTCCAGACCACCCTGCCCTAAGTGTCTGAGGGGAGAGTCTTATTTATGACAGACTCCTGTATTCAACAGAAAATAACCAGACCCTAAAAAGAAGTAACTCATTAAAGATATTATTACTAGTCCTTAATCAATGGTGCTGCCAGTAGAAAAGTCAAAAAGATTTAAGTTCCCTGGCTAGCTTTCTATAAAAGACCAACCCTAAAAGCCCTCAGTGGCAATCCTGTCAGGACCCTCTCATTCCTGAGAGGTTTTTTTCTTTTCCTTGCTTAATAAACTTCTACGACTTTACTCTCTCTCTTTTGTCCATGAGATTCATTCTTTGACTCCGTGAGACAAGAACCTAACTCTCTTGCTTCAGAATGAATGAGCATGGCTATGTTCCAAAAAAATGTTATTTACTGAAAGAGGGGACTGGTTGATTTTAGCACATGGACTTTTGTCTATAGTTTGCCAGCTATAGTTTGCAGGTCCTTACTCTAAATACCTACCACCAACCAAAGTTGCCATCTGAAGATGGAACCTATCCAGTGTTCTTGGGCTCAAGTACAAGATGCTACAAGGCATCAGTGTTGACTCTATTAACCTGGAGACTTCCACCCACGGAATTGATGTAACCCAGTTTTGGACCCTCTACTCTGAGTGTCTTAAAGGGAAAAGTCACTTTGGGACCAAGGAGAGCAAGTTCCACGCTCTACCCATTTTCATTCTCTTCAACTTTGTCAGTGGTGTGGCTAGCATGAGAATTCTATACATTCATTATCCAAACATGCAAAAAAAAAAAAAAAATTGACATGAAATACCTCCATCATTGCCTTAGAATAGGTACTATTATGTATAACACTCCGATGAACCCAAAGTTCACCCCCCTCTTCCCCATCAGATTAAAAAGAGGCAAAACAACAACCAAACAAATCTAAATTACATTTTAATAGGATAGGATGAAATGAAATTCAACTGCAGCCTGGTAACCACCAATTGTATCTCAATTATTTATGAGATTTAAAATGCTCAGAAGTAGATTAAACCATTCTATTCCTGATTCTTGTGGGCTCTTTAGCCAAACAGACCACTGAGGTGAAGATAGATAGGGCTTTAAAAACCTAAAGGGGCATTTCAGGCAAAAAATAAAATAAAATAACAGTGCCTGGGTGGCTCGGTTGGTTAAGCACCTGCCTTTGGCTCAGGTCATGATCCCGGGGTCCTGGGATGGAGTCCAGTGTTGGGCTCTCTGCTCAGCTCAGAGTCTGCTTCCCCCTTTCCCTCTGCTACTCTCTCCAGCAAATAAATAAGATCTTAAAAAAAAAAAAAAGATAAAAATAAAATAAAATGAGAGAGATTAATTTTTCCCAGAAGAGTATTGCTTGAATTAAATGTCTCCTACTGTCTTTTAACAAGGATAGTTAATAAACCCATTAGACCTGTTAAATATTATTATATAATATACTTTCATATTTAAAAAGAAAACTTCTCTGATTTCAATGATAGGATGTTAACATGGCTCCTCTCTTAGGAAGTTGTTTAATGGAATTCATTCTCCTCTCTTAGGCTGGCACTGATCATCTACATGCATTTTATTCTTCTCCTGCCATCGCTTCCAGCAGAGATCATAAATGTCCTCTTCTCAGATTATTATCCAGAAGAAAAAGCACAAAATTCTTCATTTGATCCTTTCAAGCCCGACATTATGTGAAAAGACAAGAAATCTATTTTTATATCCACTCATTACCCTCAAACTCTCTTTAATGCAGCTTTATCAATTTGGACAATAAAATCTCATTAATTTGTACTCCATCACTTTGGAATTTGAGATAATTTGGGCAGGGCTAGCCTGAAGATGATCTGTTCAATATTTATGGGAAAATAAAATTATTCATGCTGATGATTAATGCAAATAACCTACCAAAGCAAGCTAAAAGTTCAACTGATATTATTAAAGTTTATACTCATCAGTAGGCTTTCAAGGTCTTCTCTGAACTAGCCAGAACATACTTCCCCAGCTTCATGCCCCAACTCTATGTAGCTACTGCCATAGCCAAAGCCAAAGATCACCTTGTGTTTTCCTTTTTTCTGCCCTACATGCTCTGTCCTTTCTTGGAAATGCCCTTGGCTTCTTCATCTGGTTCTAGCTCTCAAAATCTGATTCTTCCGTTAAAAACCAAACTGAAACATCACCAGCACTGTGAAGACCTCTCCAATACTGCAACCAAGATGAACTCTCTTCTGACATTCTGGGACATGACAGTGTATGTGACACTGGCATACTGGACTACACGTGTGGCTGAGTCACTGACAGTGATTTCACATATAGGTCCACAAGTCTGACTACTTTATTATGTTTTTATGTAAACATGTCTGAACAATTACAAATTGATATAGATATTTTCTCCTCAATTACTTTTCTTTATTCTTTGTCTTACTGTTGGGCCATTGCGTTAAAGTTGAAAAAATATGTATATATGTAGGTTAAATGATCCATGAGTTTTCAGTATAGTCAGAGGATGTTACAAATTTTTTATGTAAAAAGAACATGTTATATTTGATAGGGCTGAGAACATCTGAAAGGGATTATGGAAAGATCTGTTCCCCTTTCATTGATTTCTATTTCAGAGAATGATACTACCAAAATGAAATTTTTCAAATTGGGAATTTTGATCAAGTCGGGAATTTTAACATCATAAATTCTTCCTTCCACCTCCTCCCCCATCTAATCAGTTACCAAGACTTGTTGGTTCTACCTATGAAGAGTCCTGTCATTTCCAGGCCTCTGGCCACAACTGTTAAAAGACTCATCAGAGTCTTATAATCTGTGATACAGATTACTTCAACTCTACCAGTTTTCTGAAGATTTTTAAAAAACATGTAAATCTGATTATATTTGCACTCAAAATTATTGTCTACTCCCTATGGCATACAGAATAAATAGCCTCTTAACATGAAAATAAGACCTTTTATGATCTAGCCCAACATCTCTACCCAGTGTCGCCTCCTATCTAATGTCCTCTCACTCCTGCAGTTCTCACCTTGCACTTTCCACTCCAGCAACATAAACTACGCTTTAATTTCCAACCTACCTTGCTCTTCAAACCCTCAATGACTTTGCACATGCTACTTCCTCTATTTTAGATGTCACCTGGAAAACTCTCCTCTAAAAATATCCTGACTTCCTAAGGAACACTTTTCGTTTTCACTAAGGTTGTCCTATTTTCTTCCACTTTGCCATCCTCCCTTTATGTTATTTTTTCCTTTTGCATGTGTGGTCTTATTAAGTTAATAAATAACCAGGTTTTCTGTTTCAACAGTTAAGTTTAATTCATATGAAACACCCATGCTAAAAATATTTCCTTCCATTTTAGCAGAAATAATTTTAAAAGAATGTCTCCTTTTAGAAAACATAGAAATCTCTCCCTGGGCAATTTTATTCCCAGATTTACAATTTGAAAAAGACAGCACACTTAATATATAATATACATATTACATATATAACATTAATGGCACTATTGTTTATCAGAGTAAACTGGATAGAGAAGAAATGAATTAATTAAATATATTTAATGAAGTGCTCTGCAGCATTTTAAAGGAATGAGGTAGAGTTCTGTATGCTCTATAGAGATGTTGGGTTACATTAAGCTCAAAAGATGAAGAACAGTAAACATAGTATAATTCAATTTCTGTGCATAATACAAAGAATATGTATGTACATGCTAACGTTTTTCTGGGGGATAATGAGAACCTTATAGTAATTATTTAAGGGAGAGGGAGTTTGTGTATGTGTTTGTGATGAGGTAAGGGAGGTTTTACCTCTAACTTTCCGTTTTACGTGAGTATACATTTTTATCTTTATGACAGGAGTAGAATTATGGGCCATTTTACTTTCTTATACTTTCCTGTATTAAAAAAAGACATATAAAATTCATATTAAAAATGAACATACACAAGTGACTCTCAAATTTTATTGTGTATCAGAATTACCTCAAGTACTTTTTAAAAAGCAGATTCCAGATTCCTACTCCAACTTCTGTATTAGAATCTCTATATGTTAGGGACCTAAGAAGATGAATTTAACAAGGATCTCAAGCCATTCCGGCACAGGTGCTATGAGCAATACTCTCTGAGAAATTCTGCAGAGCAACTAACTGATACTTCAGATACATACCTCTGTATGTAGGACACCTCCACCAGTCGTTATAATAATAATAAGTTCTGAGGATAAAATTAGATAACTCATATAGATCACTTAGTGCAGTGCTATGTGCTGAGCAAATGCTACTGGGGGAGTGGAGGTATCCATTGTTTGGTTTAGTCTGGTGTTTTCCTTATTGTTGTCCATTTCTACTTTTAGTTTAAAGATTCCCAAAAGGAGGGCACCTGGGTGGCTCAGTGGGTTAAAGCTTCTGCCTTCGGTTCAGGTCATGATCCCAGGGTCCTGGGATTGAGTCCCTGCATTGGGTTCTCTGCTCAGCAGGGAGCCTGCTCCCCACCCCAACAACTGCTGCTCTGCCTACTTGTGATCTCTGTCTGTCAAATAAATAAATAAAATCTTTTATAGAAATCCCAAAAGGAAACCAATTATTTAAATAAGCTGAGACAAGAAATTGTACATCGAGAAAAATTGTTCTTTGAGAACTTTTAAAAAAATGTTTAGTGTTCTTTCCTATTTTCATCATTGAAAATAGGTACTTTTTCATTTGGAATAACAGTTACATATAAAATCATAAGTAACCATTGGATGCTATTATTTTATTATAAGGTTTTATTCTTCCATTACATATATGAATTTTCAAGATGCTTTAGAATCAAGATTTTATCTCATGTGATGATACATATCTTAAAAAACAAAACGTCAAAAAAGGTCAGTGGCAGATTATTATTTGATTTACAAGAGTGCAGTCTTCTTCACATTTTTTCAAAATGTATTACTATTATAAGGTAAAAAACAAAACTATGGGGGAGACCTACTGCTGATTCTATGCATTATGATTCATACTCCATTTGCCATTTCTCTGGTGAAGAGGTTCAGAACGAGCCCCCCCCCACCAACTTTGTCACATGGATTATTTTGAGCTGAAGACAATCAAACCCCAAAAGTCTCAGGAAGAGCTCTTTATATCCTCCTTAACTAAAAGAATTGAGATAGAGAGCCTGGTCTAGGAAGAGAGCTATCACCAGGAATACTAGAAAGAGTATGGACTAGTAGTGGTGGGGTGGGG
Source organism: Mustela lutreola (assembly GCF_030435805.1). Classification (NCBI taxonomy): domain Eukaryota; kingdom Metazoa; phylum Chordata; class Mammalia; order Carnivora; family Mustelidae; genus Mustela; species Mustela lutreola. The sequence goes on along the minus strand of NC_081293.1, from coordinate 164,907,522 downwards.
GTGGAGTTTGGCAGGGCAGGTTTGTTCAGATTCCTCTCAGCATCCAGTTGTCTCTGCAGGCATGGCAAACATCTAATTATCAAACATCTGCTCTTCTTGTCATCTTGTGAATCACCTTCCGCCCCTTTGAAGTCCGAAGTCTAACCTATTCCTTAGCTCAGGATGGCATTTAAGCCTCAACTATCTGACTCATCCTTGGGTCTCATATTTTTTACGGGGCTCCTGAACATATATAATTAAATTTGTTTTCCTCCTGTTAATCTATCTTAGGTCCATTTAGTTAATAGACCAACCAAAAGAATCTAGAAAGGTAGAGGAAAATTTTTTCCTCCTCTATACTAGCATAGAAGGTGTGTGTTTGTAAGTCCTATGGTCAAAAGATAGATAGTAAATATCCTGGAAAACACTGTAATCAGCTTCTCATGCTACATGTTCACCAGAAAACTGACAGTGAAACACAGCCAAGAGCACAAAAAAATAGCTAGTGGATTTGTAGCCAGTTGTAAATCTCGATCGACCAGCTTCACTTACTCCATCTCTGATGACATCTTTTGAAGTTCCAGGGACAAGCAGAGCAGTCTGTCACATATAACTCATTTAATCTTTCAAGGCATTGCACAAATGTTATTGCTATGAAGGAAAAAGGGGTACAGCTATGCATTTTTCAGGGTCCCCCTTTTCAAGGGTATTCCGATGGCCACCTGGGATCTGGTTTAGTGGCAGTTTTATCTGAACCTGCCCTCAACAAGCAGCCTTACTTAGCACATATCTTGGCTTCCTCATCAAATGTTAACTCTACTAATGATTTGATCCAATCTGACAAACTATATCTATAAAAAGTAGCCATAGACAGATTACATGGTAACAGGATCCCTGTACTACCTAAATCTAAAGATTGAACTAATGTGGAAATTTGGGGCTCTAAAGTCAGTGAGTAGGGAAATGTTTGTCTTTTGTTTTATGTGGTGTTGGGACTTTGAAAAAACATATTTTATACTCAACATTATCATTTTATATGTTAAAAAATAAAAAATTCCATCATTTTTTAAAAATGTAAGCTGTAGAAAATAAAGTCCTCAACTCAGAAGAGATTCAAAGAAAAAACTTTGATGTTCTTCTTTTAAAAGATTCTCATTGAGGGAGGTGGAAGCTTCCCCAGTGACCAGTTGTTTTCATCAGGGTGTGTGGGAGTGTTAATGATTTTCAAAGAGCACATGAATTGAAGAGGTTAGAAACATTTCACTAGTCTAATTAGTCTGTGTCCTGAGTGATGTGACTGGGCGTGCCCACTGACATTTCTCTGTCTTTCCTCTTCTAATTTCTGGGCCCTGAAAATATATAAAAGGGAGTTCTTCCACTAACTCACCAAGCCCAGCCTTGTTACTCCAACTCCAATAACCTTAAAACTTTGGGATATGATCTTTATATACTCTTTTTACTAGGAATACTATCTGATACAAAGCATTCTTTTACTTTTAAAATGTTACTCAAAGGAACTTTTGCTGAGGAGTTCTACTCTTTTTAATAAGGTAATTTAATATACCCTATTAAATTGTCCTGGAAAAAAATCATACCCTCTCAAAAGAGAGCAATCTACTGGCTTCTTATCAGCAAACTTGAGCTGAACTCAAATGTCTTTTGAACCTGACAACTCATAAGTGAGTGATTTCTTGATTGATTTTTAGACTTCTAACAATGCTCTTCAGAGCTCTCATTTACTCCCTGAAATGTCACTAACCTTGGTTCTGGGGTGCTGGGAAGTCTATTAGAAAAAATAATCTAGAAAATAGGATTCTCTTTGTCTGAAAGAGTTAATACAATACAAGAGAGGAGAAGTGTAATTGCCTCTCATCCATAGGTTTCTTAAATTCTTAAACATTCTAATTTTAGTAACCTGCCAGTACATAAGGCAAGGATAGCAGTGAACGAAAGAACCTATGTAATGGTTTTGTTACATTCTCAGGTAAGATTTACGCTTTAAGATATGTACTGTTAACTGAATATGAAAATGTTTAGGGAAATATGAAAAATGGTATATAGACCTAAAAGCATTGGCATTCTTTAGCTTAGTATATATATTTTATATTAAACTACAAAATAAATGAATGGTCATTATTTGATCATTTAGAAACAAATGGAAAGAAACTGTACTCTTTCTTCTTGCACATTATTGACAGAGTGTGAAACAGTATTGCAGAGAATAAATGTTTTTTTTTTTCTAGCGTTTCAAAAATGCAAAGGTAAACAGAATTTAAAGTTGCTCTCTAATCACTAATATATTTCGAATGTTTTGAGCTGTGTTGTTTCCATTAAAATCTGAAGCTACGTGGTTAGAATAATATGGAGTAGAATGCTAAAAACATCAGAAAGTTAACCAAAAACATAGTTAAGAGCCACCAATGATAGGTAGGCACCTCTTTCTTCTAATCAAGCACTTCAAAGTAATCATCTCCCTCTTAAAATCCTTCACACAAGAAGAGATCATGTACCGCTGTGATCACAAATATCTGGGCATTTTCTCCCCTGGCTGACATATTATATAATAAGAAACCAACATGACATTACAAATGAGAGCTTCTCTAACTGCTTCCAGGAGTCCAGGCCAACCAGCCCACCTGAGAGTCCAGAATCATTCTGATACAATTTACAAACACTCCTTCCTGGGAGAAGATGAAGCGACATCGGTGTTGAGCGGCCTCAGACAAATGTAACAGGGCCACACACCATCGTGTTTACCATGCTATCGTCTGCTCTTTCCCTTTCTTCCTTGGCATTTGAGCAAAAAGCCGGTGGGTGTGTTGATAAAACATGGCAGATTTTACATGCACCATAAATACTCTCCACAAGTCCACCACAGTGTTCCAAACTGAAGTCAAACTCCTGCCCTTAGACCTACCTTAGCCTGTGGATATTTTTCTCCAGGTAGTTCGTGATTTCTCATTGTTTCAAAGTCCTCACAAACCAGGGCAGATTTTTCGAAGAAGTGCGTCTAAAGACAGGATCAGAGATCCATAGGAATATAAAGTTTTCTCAAAAGAGTAAATTGAAAAAGTTTTTAAGGAGGAAGTTAAAAAAATTTTTAAATGGCATTGGAAGAACATACTAATGAGAAAATGGCTGAGACTCAGGTACTTAAAACTATTTTTGGAGCCACTGGTCTGATACAGCTTTCTCTTCCATCTAAGTTCACAAAACTGCTCTCCCCAGGCTGCGAGTGAGGCTCTCACTGGCTCTGGTTGGAAGAGCGCAGTGGGCCAAGCTTGTCTGGGGTACCTCTGCTTCCGCTGGCTCCTTCTTCTCTAACTGCCTCCCTGTCCCATGTTCAAGCGCTTATGGAGCCCCTTGGTGTTGGGGTCCTTTCTCTGAGTTAGGAGCCATCCATATTTAAACCCTTTCCTCTGTTCTCACCAACCCCACCTCACCCCCAATTCAATGTGCCCCTCCCTCACATTTTATTCTCATAGATGAGAAATTTTTTTTTTTAAGATTTTATTTATTTATTTGACAGACAGCGATCACAGTAGGCAGAGAGGCAGGCAGAGAGAGAGAGAGGGAGAGGCAGACTCCCCGCCGAGCAGAGAGCCTGACATGGGGCTCGATCCCAGAACTCTGAGACCACGACCCGAGCTGAAGGCAGAGGCTTTAACCCACTGAGCCACCCAGGTGCCCCATAGATGAGAAATTCTTAAGAGGCCCCTGGGTGGCTCAGTCAGTTAAGATTCTGACTTTTGATTTCAGCTCAGGTGATGATCTCAGGGTCATGGGATCAAGTCCTGCCATGAGCCCTATAGCAGGCTCTGTGCTCAGCAGGAAGTCTGCTTGAGAGCTTCTCTCCCTCTGCCCCTCTCTCCACTTGCGCTCCCAGGTTCTCTCTCTCTCTCCCAAATAAATAAATAAATATTTTAAAAAATTTTAACAGCATGATTCATTTTCTAGCGAAGCTTATCAGATTGGGGCCAGAAGGTTTTTGAGTCACTTATCCCTCTCTCTCTCTCTCTCTCTCTCACACACACACACACACACACACACATCATCGTGGGAATGATGGGGGAAAGGTATCCTTGGCTTCCACTCCTGGTACCCACTGAAAATTTATAAGTGGAGTAGTAGTTAAGAAAATTGCCTTGTGAGTGGGAATTTAGCAGAGAGCCTTGTGGCATTAACAAAGTAACTGGGACTTGTTAATGAATCAATGAATTTATACTAAACTATGTCTAAACTAAAATCCATTTTATTTTAAAACCGTGTAATCCTTTAAAAATAGAACTGATTTCAATGTTGAGAATTAGAATAGGTTGGATGGGGCAACATTTTGAGGCACTCTTTCTATTTCCTAAGAGGCAAAGACCTCCTCCCTCACATAAACCTGGGTGTGTAGAGTTAGCCATTGAATATGGACACACGCAATGGGGTGAGTCTTCCCTAAAGACACAAAAACAAAACAACAAAACCAAATCCTGCCACAACCCATACAGTAAACTCCAGATAATACGGCTGAGGCTCTCTTTTCTCAGAAGGGACTAGAAGTTGAATTTGGAGAATGCTAGCCAATACATGGATACTTAATCTGTCTTAGATGGGATGAGACAATGAAGCGGTACAGTTGGGTACTGATGTGTCTCTGCCCTACTCACCTACGCCCCGCTTCCACTGTTCAAATCCTCAACAAGGATCATGGCTGCAGGATGAAACCAGAAAAATAGGCTGGCTCTATTAAAATTGTTTTATATTTTTTCTAAAATACAATGGGAAGCTATTTGAAGGATTTTGAACTATGGAGATGGTATTAAATTCAAATTTTAGAGAAAAATCACATTAAAGTAAGATAATTTAACATTCTAGTACTAACTACCTGAGTTAAAATCCTGTTATAGTTGGGCACCGCTGATTCAAACTTTAAATTCTTATTCATTCTTATTATTTTTCTATTTTATTTTTTTTTTCTTAAAGATTTTATTAATTTGACAGAGAGAGAGAGAGAGAGCACAAGCAGGGGGTGCAGGAGAGGGAGAAGCAGGCTCCCCACTGAGCAGTGAGACTGATACAGGACTCGATCCCTGGACCTTGGGATCATGACGTGAGCCAAAGGCAGACACTCAACTGACTGAGCCACCCAGGAGCCCCCTTTCCTATTTCATTCTTGACAATTGAATATCATTTCTTATTTACACAAGTAGTTCCTAATGCTATGCTCTTTCTTGCTTTTTGTCTACACTCTTCAGAAACTTCACTGTGATTCCAAATGTTCAAAATATTTATATGTCTTTATTTATATCTAAATACAAATGTTATTCAGTAAACACGCACTATTCACTGAGCAGTACAAACCAACAAAATGAGATGGCTTTTCTCCAGTGAGCAGTGAATTCAAACCAGAAGTGGTGGGGCTGGAGCATTAGTGCTCCGTCTTGTTTTGTTCTGTTTAAATGCTGACGGGAGCCAAACTTAGGAATTCAACGTCAGCAGAGAAAAGCAAAGGGTCAGGGTAAGAGTGGAAGAATTAACTAAGAGGAGCTGGAGAGGCCAGGTATGCACTGATTTGTGTTACAGTTTTAGATTTTTTAAAAAAATTTATTTGACAGACAGAGATCACAAGTAGGCAGAGAGGCAGGCAGAGAGCAAGAGGAGGAAGCAGGCTCGCTGCTGAGCAAAGAGCCTGATGCAGGGCTTGATCCCAGAACCCTGGGATCATGACCTGAGCCAAAGGCAGAGGCTTTTTTTTTTTTTTTTTTTTTTAAAAGATTTTGTTTATTTATTTGACAGACAGACATTACATGTAGGCAGAGAGGCAGGCAGAGAGAGAGGAGGAAGCAGACTCCCTATTGAGCAGAGAGCCTGATGCGGGGCTTGATCCCAGGACTCTGAGATCATGACCTGAGCCAAAGGCAGAGGCTTTAACCCACTGAGCCACCCAGGCACCCCTGTGTTACAGTTTTAAAAGAGAGGTTGCCTGGAATGTAAGAAGAAATAAGGGATGCAAGCCAAATAGTAATTTTTTTCAAAGCTGACTAAAATTTGACTGGGATTTATGAGCCTTGAGAGCTCTCTATGACTGCTCCATGTTTCTTCTACGTCTTATTTTTCTTTTTGTGTATGTTTTTCACCCCTTGCAGTATGTTAACTTTAGAGTTTATTAAGAATTAAATTAAAGAATTAAAATAAGCCTAATAAAAGTTCTGGGAGTAGAATTTTTGAAGACTTTACAGGACGGATGAACATTTCATGTGACATTTACATGTCTCTACATGGAAATACAGCTACATGTTTATTTTATTATTACTATTTTTATAAATATTTTATTTATTTATTTGACAGACAGAGATCACAAGTAGGCAAAGAGGCAGGCGAAGAGAGAGGGAAGCAGGCTCTCTGCTCGAGAGCCCAATGTGGGGCTTGATCCCAGGACCCTGAGATCATAACCTGAACTTAAGACAGAGGCTTTAACCCACTGAGCCACCCAGGCACCCCAGTTTTGTTTTTATTATTGAACCAGGAAAAATCCTTGCCTGAATATATGATGTCAGATCTTACACCACACTTGCTAACTTATAATTTTCAAAAATGTATAATGATAACTTTTACAGAAATATAAAAAGAACACATGTCAATTTTTTAAAACTCATTTATGAATAAGGGAACTGCTCAGATGTTAAAGCTAGTTCCCAAAAATGTGAAGAACAAACATCCACACGGGCTACCAGAATGATTTCATGAACTTGTTAATACACGCAAATTGGCTATTATTCTATAGACCATAAAATGTAATATTTGGGGATCATCTTTTCTGAAAGGTGGAAATCAAATGTAACTCTGGCAGACAAAATTTGCTTGGATTTTTATAAAAAAGGAACATTTGCATTATTATGGATAAGAAACATTTGCATTGTTACCCACGGCCTACAAGTAACTGCTTTCTCTGTAGGCTGTAAGATGAACTAACCAATAAAGGACAAAGAGGGGCATCTGGGTGGCTCAGTGGTTAAAGCCTCTGCCTTTGGCTCAGGTCATGATCCCAGGGTCCTGGAATCGAGCCCCACAACAGGCTCTCTGCTCAGGAGGGAGCCTGTTTCCCCCCTCTACCTCTCTCGCTCTGCCTGCCTCTCTGCCTACTTGTGATCTCTCTCTGTCAAATAAATAAAATCTTTTTAAAAAAAGGACAAAGATACAATATTTTATATCAAAAAATTACTATTTCCCTCTGGCAAAATAGGCAATCAAAGGTTGTGGCACATTTACTTTTTTCCATGTTATTCTTCCCAAACTTAATACCCAAACTTCAAATAATCTATTATCTTCTTTTATCTCTGAAAAGCTCCATTTTCAACTTAAACATTTCAGATCAAGTACACTCACTCAAATTCTTTCTGCAATGTGCTCTCAAAACACCCTGTACTTTTTATTCTTCTGTATTTCCATAATTTTGTTTGATTTGAAAAGCTACTTGTGTAGTTAGGTCTCTCCACCTGACCCTAGGTTTCACAAAAGGAAAATGCTTGTCTGTTTTATTCATAGGTGTATCCTTCAGCCCTAACAAAATGCCTAGTACATAGTAGATGCTCAGTTAAGTATCTAATGAGTGAATGCATGTATTGCCTCAGTGCATCTCCTCCCTCTGTTGGCTTCCAAGTAGGAAACTGACAGAGGTAGAATAACATTGATTTTTAAGAGGATTTTAACATCAGGTTGTCTGTGCTAGAATTTTAATTCCACCATTTGTTAGCTACAGTAAGGACAAACACAAATTAAAAATAAAAGACTTAATTCTTGCAGCACCTGGGTGGCTCAGATGGTTATACTTCTGCCTTCAGCTCAGGTCCTGATCCCCAGGTTCTAGAATGGAGTGCCCAGTCAGGCTCTCCATCCCAAGTCAGGTTCCCCAAGTGGGGAGCCTGCTTCTGCTCACTCTCTCAAATGAATATGTAAAATATTTTAAAAAGGGGGGGGCTTAATTCTTCCAGTTAAAAATAAGAGTAGAGATTTGCCTTCCATCCTTTTCCTTAAAGCCTTTACTTTAGAAAACTTTTAATCATAAGTACTTTCTCCTCTTTTTGAAATGCATATATATCCTTTATAAATCCAGATAAACCTTTTGTCAGCTTTACAATGCAAGAATGTTTTTCTGAAAGACCTGAGAGCCATCTCTTTGAAGTGCAAACATTAAGGGAGTGAGGGCCTGTCTTCCAGTTTCCAGGGAAGTTGAGGAGTCTCGCTTAGGTGGGCACCTTGCTTCCAGCTGCAAAACTCTCTCGCCATAAAGAAATAAGAAGTTTGTTCCCTCTGAATAAAACCAATTTGCTAACACAGATGGCTACCCCAAGTGCCAGGTAAAGTTAGGATGAATTCTGTATGATTAAAGGTACTATCCGGTCCTTACCGGAGGACTAAGTTATTGTTTATGTAAAGAACATGTACCTAATGGGTTGTATCTGCTTGGCTACCCAGAAAAGTGAGGTTTCTTCTGTTTCTGCAGTCTCTTCGTGGATTGCCTATCATGCATATCACATTCTGCTTTGATGCTTATTCCATATTAACACCGTTTACTTTCTCTTCTACCTTTGTGAAGAGACTTTTCTGGGTTGGCAGGTTTTGTTTTTCATTATCTTGCCCCAACACTGTAAGCATATGTAAGTTATTTTTAACTCTAAAACAGTGCCTCAGGGGGTGCCTGGGTGGCTCAGTGGGTTAAGCCTCTGCCCCCAGCATGGGTCATGATCCCAGGGTCCTGGGATCGAGCCCCGCATCGAGCTTTCTGCTCGGCAGGGAGCCTGCTTCCCTTTCTCTCTCTGCCTGCCTCTCTGCCCACTTGTGTCTCTCTCTCTGTAAATACATATGTAAAAACATATGTAATTTTATGTAAATACATAAAATCTTAAAAAAAAAAAAAAAAGAACAGTGCCTCAGTTGCCTTGTCTATTAAATAAGAATCATAATGGCGGGGGGTGGGTGGGAGGTTGGAGTACCAGGTGGTGGGTATTAGAGAGGGCACAGATTGCATGGAGCACTGGGTGTGGTGCAAAAATAATGAATACTGTTATGCTGAAAATAAAAAATAAATTAAAAAAAAAAAGAATCAAATTGGTACTATTTGTGGGGTTACTGTGGAGATTCAGTGAACGAATACTATTGGGGAGGAAAAATTTCTTCTGCCCTTCAAGGTCCTTCCAGCTGGACTAAGAATCAAATTGACCTAAGACAGATTAATAGGAGAATATCAAATTTAATAGTGTGGGTATGGGAAATCCACACAGATGTGGAAAGTCCAAAAAATGAGGCAATTTGAGCTTATATGAGCTAAGAAGAGGAATGGGGGGGGGGGTCACGGATACAAAGGAGAGAAAGACCATTAACAGGAAGGTGAAAGGAGATGTTTGGAAAACAAAGATTGCCCTGTTAGATAGATCCATTTCTTAGGTAAAGAGGAATCTCTGTTAATACCTCTCTTCTTGGTAAAGTGGGCGGTTGAGAGGGAGATAAAGATCTTTCTTAAATCTGTTGGGTTTTTATTTCTTTTAACTCTAAATAATGTTTGTGCCAAAGTGGCCCATTTTGGGGCAGCCTGCCCTTGGCTCCTACAATACTAAAAAGAACTTGAAACCAATCCTGCTGCCAAGTGCTAGGCCTGCCTTCTATAGCAAGTCCCCTGCTCAGCCACAGGGATCTCCAGTTGCAGGGCAGATCTTGGAGCAGCACCTTGGTGAGAAAGGAGTGCAGCATGGGGTCTCCCAAGGAAACTGGAGGCAAAGCTCCCCCCTGAGGGGGAGCCACTGGCTGTTGCACACTTGCTATGTGGCCACTCTAAATTGAGATGTGATACAATATTCAATTGGATTTTTTTTTAAAGATTTTTATTTATTTATTTGACAAAGAGAGAGACATAGCAGGAGAGAGAACACAAGCAGGGGGAGTGGGAGAGGGAGAATCAGGCTTCCCACTGAGCAGAGAGCCTATTGCAGGGCTTGATCCCAGGACCCCAGGATCATGACCTGAGCGGAAGGCAGACACTTAATGACTGAGCCACCCAGGCGTCCCTTCACACTGGATTTTGAAATGAAATGTACACACTGGATTTTAGAGATTTAGTAAGGGGGAAAAAAAAGAACTTAAAATATCTCAACAGCTTTTATATTAATCAAGGCTAAATTGGTAATATTTTCGACATACTTAGTTAAATAAAACATTGTTACAATTTCAAAACAAATACACAATGCCTCCTTGAAGCTCCTAGCTGGCTCAGTCAGTGGAACATGCGATACTTGATCTCGGGGTTATGAGTTTGAGCCCCACTTTGGGAGGTAGAGATTACTTAAAAATAAAATAATTAAAAAGAAAAAATACACCTCTAAATCAGGAAGTCGATAAACACTGGTTAGTAATATACAAAATTGATCACCATAGCAGCTTTGGAGATGATGCTCTGAGACATATCTGCATTTAAAAATAGTAACCCAGGAGCACCTGGGTGGCTCCATCCTTAAGCATTTGCCTTCAGTTTTGGTCATGATCCCAGGGTCCTGGGATCCAGCCCCACATAAGGCTCCCTGCCTGGGGGGAAGCCTGCTTCTCCCTCTCTTGCTCCCCCATCTTATGTTCCCTCTCTCGCTGTGTCTCCATCAAATAAACTTAAAAAAAAATTTAAAATAGTATCCCAGAGGTCACTGTGTTCTAGATGGAAGTACTGTTGGAGGCTTGACAGGTAGAAAGGAAAATGTTGCTGCTTGGCTCATGTTTGTACTTTGCTGCATGTTAGTTTCCCATCTGTTCGGTTTATGGGGAGTTCTGGACATACTTTTTCACATTTTGTAGTTTAACTTTTGGCTATTTTTTTTTTTTAAGGCAAGGACAGAATTTTTATTCTTATTTGTCTTTTCAAACTCATCTGATCACTCAATATTTTCCCAGGTTCCAAGTGACCCCTTTTGGTTATACACCAATTCTACCCTTAGCCATTTCTGTTTCAGCTGTGTTTTCAATATTCTGGTCTTGTGTTTTTAGCAATTTTCATTTCATTATGTTTCTATTTTAATTTCTTCTCAAACAGTTTTTTTTTTAATGCATTATTAAATAGGAGGCAAGGCAATTTGAAGGGGAAAGGAAGCTATTTTGGTGATAATACAATAATAATAATTTTGTAACAAATTGTCCCTGGGGGTTATATGATAAATTCCAAAGCTGTAAAGTATGTTAGCCATAAACATTTGCAATAAAGCCAATGCCAACTGCATGGAGGTTATTTCAGAAGTTGTAGGTCAGTGTTAGGGCTGAGTTCAGTTAACTAGAGACAATTCTTTGACATTAACAGCTGAAATAGGGCCACATTAGAAGTGCTGTTGTGTGATCACATTTTAGTGCCTATTATGTCTTGATTAAGACTCCCCTGGATATTCTTTTTTAATGGAATTTGAGGAATTAAAAATGGTTTCACAAATCACTTTTTAATCTGGTGAAGTAAGCAGGGAATGAAAAACACCACGCTGTCATCTTCAAGTGCAAGGAAAGTTGTAAATAAAGAAAACAAATTAGTGGCTGGTTCACACCTCATCAGCTACCTAACAACCTGTTACCAGTTAATTACACACCTTTAAAATGCATGTACAAGGGAAATTATTCAGAAAGGGGAGGGTGGCAGACAAGTACCATTGCAGAAGAGGCTCTATTTAACTATTTCAATAACCAAGCATAAAGGGAAAATTTTTTTTTTCTCAAGAATTATAGTCCCAAAAGTGTCATCTCTTAGTAGTCTAGCCCCAATGGCCCCCACACCAATTATTCACTCTAGACAGAAAAATATTAGTTGAGGACCTCCTGGGAAATAGAATCTCTGATATCCCCTTGTGACCTATTCTAATCTCCTCTGTCCATCAGCAGCCTCCACTAGTTGTTTACTATGTTCAGAGCCCAATCCCGAGCAATGAGAGAAGAATTAGACCACAGATGACCAAGCTAAACACCACTGCCGAGAAGTCTGAACAGTCTCGCTGTGTTGCTTCCCATTCTACAATATGCCAATTTCCTCTTGCTTTGCTGTAGTTGGAGTAGAAGGCAATTGGAAACTGTGTATACTGGACAAGGAATGAATTTGGGGTGGAAGCTGAGACTATTATATGACCTTGTCTATACAAAGCCTTATGGAGGGACTCACGTGTGCATGAGTGTGATTTATTTTTTCAAAATTATTTTCAATAAGTGAAAGACACCAAACTGTGGCTTGGTAAATGCTAATGATAGGAGGGAGCTGTCCTCCAGGATTTTGGTTTTGATACTGGCTTTGACTTCATGGCTTATCTGGAGTCAATCCTTTTCTTACTCCATGTTCCAAGTTAGTCCTGTTAAACCAGGATAATCATAACCTCACTGGACTGCTTAGAGGTACAACTGATGGAAATAATATCAATGCACTAAATGTGTGGTAAAGGTTAATTACTATTATTTTCCATGGTATTTATGGAGAGTGAATGATGAGATTGGTTTTGTTGCCTGATCAAATCTATTTCCCATAGCTCTTACTGTAGCTTATGATCTAAATTTTTAAAATGGTAATATGCTACGTACCTACTAAAGGTTCTACCTCAAATTAGTCCATTTTGAAATTGATAATCTAAGCAGTTTGAAATCAGTTAACTCCACAAATTAATATACTGTATGTTCATTTCATTTGAATTATTTTTATTCCTAAGTGAATATTTACATGATGTGTATCCAGGGTCAGTTAGCATTAATTTATCATCTAGCAACTTAATTCTTCGGGGGGCACTATAGCCAAAAGACATCTAGACATTTCCATTTAAAAAAATATGTATGTCGGGGCTCCTGGGTGGCTCAGTAGGTTGAAGCCTCTGCCTTCGCTCAGGTCCTGATCCCACGGTCCTGGGATCGAGCCCCGCATTGGGCTCTCTGCTCAGTGGGGAGCCTGATTCCCCTTCTCTCTCTGCCTGCCTCTCTGCCTACTTGTGATCTCTGTCTGTCAAAATAAATAAATAAAATCTTTAAAAAAATATGTATGTGTCTATACAAACTTATGTACACGCATACATTTTTCCACAGTCTATAAGCTGTTCAAAATCATTTGGGTAAAATTCTCCTGGTTATTTGCCCAAAGGCATTTGTTAGTTGGTTAGGTAAATGGTTGAATGCATGATTTGAGCAGGATGTATGGATTTTTATTAAATCTTTGCCGAGATATTGAGCATATCCATAGCAAATCTTCTCAGAGAGTAATGACCACTCTCCCCCCATGTAGGTCAAATCTAGAATGCTTTCAAAATTATTTTGAAATAACACTCCCCAATCTCACTAATAAGCTTCCCAAAAAACTAGTTAGTTAGTATGATATGGTTCATCATGGAGTAGTGGAAAAGATACTGCATCAAGTTCTGATTCTCTGATAATTGTATCTTCCATATATTATTCTAGCATGTTCTAAAAGTAATGCAAACATATAAAAAACATAGATCAAAGGACTCCCATAGTTCCATCCCTCCAAGATTACCACTTTATATATATGGCTTTTAAACCAAAAAAATGCATTATTCTATATACTCTGTTCTGAAGCAACTCCTTACTGATGAGAATTTAGGTTGTTCTCAAGCTTTTCTATTATAACAATACTGGAAATAAACATCCTTGGACTTACTTGTCACTTACTTGTGCAAGTATCATCACTTACTTGTGCAAGCCTTTTACTGGTTAAATAGCCAAAAGTAGAATTGCTCAATAAAGAGTATCCACATTTAAATCTTAATAAATATTACGGATTAGTCTCCTAAAGATACTAATGAACGCTCACTCAGAAAGCAGGAATTCGCTTTTTCCTGCCACTCACTTGCTTGTACCAGTTAGTATCACTCTTTCATGTGTTTGCCACTCTCAGATGAGAAAAGATAGATCTTATTTTTTATTGGGCGTAAGACTATTATGGGATTGACCACTCTTTCACATGCTTTTGGTCATTTTCATTTATTTTTCCATTAATTATTGTTTACCTTTCACCTTCATCTCACCCCTATTTTCTAGTTCTATCACTTTGGACAATTCAACCTCTCTGAGGTTTTATTCATTATCTATACATTGTCCAAATGAGATACATCCAACACCTGTGCTCTTACCTTTGTCTCTTTCTCACCAACCTGATTTTCATCTCCATCTCACTGTGAAATGTTTTGTGAAAAGATAATTCCACCCCCCCCCAAAAAAAGGTAAAATGATGGCTCTCATCCCAATGTAAAAGTGAACATATTTTGTAAATATTTTACTTACTTATTTGACCGGGGAAGCAGGCAGATGTTATACCAGTTCAATGAAAAGTCAAAGGCACATATCTCTGTGGAGTCAAGCAATGGAATTGCAAATGGAGGACATAGTGGTCTTTTCCTAAGGGAGGAAGGAAGTCAGTTGAAACTCCATCAGACAAGACAGAATGTACTGTCTATCAATTTTTAAAGAGTTGTAAAATAGTTCAAAGACTAGGAAAAGCTAGAGTTTGATAACACTGAAGTTTATGCCATATGTAGATACTACACAATTTTCCACTGAAACATAGTATTTTCTACAGTCTCTTCCCTTTTGATAAAAAATAATCTCAAAAGATTATTCTTGACTACAAAATAAGATTGGTATTAGTGAATTTGGCCTGGTTATTTAAATAGGAAACACTGCTTGACCATAGAGGTATTCTTAAGTTTGCTTTGCAGGAAGATTTTATAAGGAATCTCAGAACAGACTGTTAAAAGCCCCTTGTTATTTGCTATTCTGACATTAGGAGACTGGGGTAAGAAATCACCACTCGATTTCACCTGCACTATCTGTAAATTCTTCTCTTTTCCAGTTCCGCAAAACACCCTGACATTCCTGAACCTACCACGAAGTGATCCTCCATACTCACTTGGAAGACTGGGAACCCTTTTAGCCAGGTACCACCAGGACAGTTTGCTTAATAGGGCTTTGTAAGCACTTGTGCATGAAGTCTATTTATGTTACCTTGTTTAAAGTACATGGTCATTGGGGCGCCTGGCTCAGTCGGTTAAGCAGTCAATTCATGATTTCAGCTGAGGTCAAGATCTCAGGGTCCTGGGATCAAGCCCTGGGTTGGGCTCCCTGCTCAGTAGGGAGTCTGCTTTAGGATTTTCTCTCCCTCTGCTCCTCCCCCAACCCCAAGTAAGTGAATAAATCTTTTTTTTTTTTAAGTATGTGGTCATATTTGATTAAATTAGCATCATTCTCAAATATAATGCCTGGGTATCCATATACAAAAGAATAAAGTTGGACTATTTTCTTGCATTATACACAAAATTGACCAAAAATAGATTATGGACCTAAAAATAAGAGTTGAAACAATAAAACTCTTAGGAGGCAAATCTCTGTGACCTTGGGTTAAGAAAACCCATCTTAGGTATGATCCCCAAAACATAAATGGTAAAAGAAGAATTTGATAGGACTTTATCACAATTTATTTCAAAGGGCACTATCAAGAAAATGGAAAGACAACACACAGAAGGGGAGAAAATATTTGCAAATCATGTATTTTGTGAAGGACTTGGAGCTAGAATATATAAAGCAATTCAATGATAAAAATTAATAATGCAATTTAAAAATGGGCAAAAGATGTGAATTAATATTTCTCCAAAAAAGGCATATGAATAGTCAGTAAACCCCTGAAAAGATATTCAACATCATTACCTATCAGGGAAATATCAATCAACATCATAAGGTTATACCACTTTATACCTATTAAAATGGCAATAATCAAAAGGCAGATAATAAAACTGTTGGCAAAGAGGTGGGGAAATTGGAGCCCTGATACACTGCTAGTGGAATATAAAATGGTGCAGCCATTTGGAAAACAGCTTGGCAGTTAAACACAGAGTTACCTTAAAAACAGATAACATGGAATTACCATTCGACCCAGCCAATCTACTTCTAAGTATATACCAAACAGAAATGAAAACATCTGTCCACACAAACACTTGGACATGAGTGATTATAGCAGCATTCCAAAAAGTGGAAAACAACCCTGAGTCTCTTCAACTGAGAAGAAGAAAAATAGTGTTATATTCATACAATGGAATGGTATTGGACAATAGCAAGAAATAAAGCACAATCACAAGGAAGGAAGGGAATCTAATCACAAAAAGGAAGGAAGCCAATCACAAGAAAAAAATAACCCCACATATTGTATTATTCCATTTGTATGAAACATCCCAAATAGGCAAATCCAAATTGGTGAGTTTTTGGAACAATGGGGAGTGACTGCCCATGGGTGCCAGATTTCTTTCCGAGGTGATAAAAATGTTCTAAAATGGATTGTGCTGATGTTTGCAGAATACACCAAGAATCACTGAATTGTACACTTTAAATGGCTGAAATTTACAGTACATGAATGGTATCTCAATGAAGCTATTACATAAAGAAGAAGAATTGAAAGAATGACTGACGATTCATTCATCTGTTAATCTGATTCATTCAGACTGTTGTTGCCTGATATCAGACAAAGCAGTGCCAGGACTCTGATAAATGGAAACACATTTTGGGCAGTGAGGGCATTAACTAAATCTCTAGGAACTTCATAGTCTGACTTCAATTTCTGAAATGTTTGTATTCACAAGACTTTACTCATGTAAGTTTTACCTAGGATAGGCTAAGCATCTCTTCTGGACTTGACAACTCTTCCCAGACAACTGAACAATAATAGTATATCAAATAAACCTGCTTTTTTTTTTTTTCTAGCACCTCCCTTTCTATGACATGAAAGAACAAATCTTTGTGATTTCAAAGGAGCCCTCTGAGAGATTTCATAGAAGATTTTAGTTTTTTGGGGGTCCTCTGTTGACTTGAAGAACACAGAGGAGTTTGGACAACAAAGATGACCTACTCTCTTCTGACAAAACTACTCTTCCTTAAAAAATAAAGAAGTACATACACAGCTGAAGTTCTCTAAAACTATGGCTTCTAAGTATGATCTAAACCACATTAATTCTAACTTTTAATAAAAATAACAAACTTCTGGGACATGTGGGTGGCTCAGTTGGTTGGGCCTGGGCGGATGCCTCCGGCTTGGGTCATGATCCCAGCGTCCTGGGATCTAGTCCCACATCCGGCTCCTTGCTCAGCAGGGAGCCTGCTCCTCCCTCTGCCTCTGCCTGCCATTCTTTCTGCCAGTGTTTACTCTCTCTGACTAATAAATAAATAAATGAATAGTCTTAAAAAAAAAAAGTAACAAACTTCTAATTCAGAGAAAACGGGGGAGGGGCTAATTGTCTGTCAGTCACACATCAGCTTTTGTAGCACAGTCGAAGAGCTCATGAATACACATAACGCGGCCCTCTCTACCGCCACTTGCCATCATTTATATACATTTCCCAAAGTGGCAGAAATGAGCCTACTCATTATGGACCCAAGAGATAGCCTCATAAAAATGAGAAGCAAATGGATATAAACTTAAAATTATGATCACTAATTAGTATTTCAGTATTCTATCGTACTATCTTGAGATACTTGCTATCATACTAATTATCAAATGAATGTCCTTTAATTAACTCAAGTTAGTATTAGCCTAAGGTTTTAAGTTAACTATAGATCTTGTAAATTGTCTTCAAACTGACAAATGACAAAATGTAATTACTGCTGAAATGGAGTCGATCAGAATAATGATTTAATTTGGGTAAATACGAATTTACATATTTCATAATCTTAAACATTAAATAGAAGTAACATAAGAAATTTCAATCAGTAAATCTGTTTAAGATTAGAAAGCATATATCCAAGTAAAAATTTACTCTTTTATATACATATATATATATATATATGTATATGTATATATCACTAACAAAGCAGAGAAGACATAGCTATTTTTTAAAAAATAAAACAAGTAATCCTAATTTGTCTCATTTAGTAAATTCTGTGAAAGTGCATTCTTAAACATTTCTGGGCCGAATACTTTTTAAATCCATCACATTGAAAATCTGAGGAATTCAATTTCCTTATTTTCTGAGAGCTTTGGGATTATTTTAGTGATATATGTTTAACTTTATAAGTCAATTAAAATAAAATTTCTTTAAGAGACTTTATTATAATCTAATTTATTAACACTATTGAAGGTAAGAAAATAGTACATACTAACAGAGTGAGAAAGAAAGGTTTTTCTGAATTATAGTAACATATACACACACTGAGAGAGAGGAAGAAAGCTTTCAACTTGCAATCTGAAATTTTAGCCATGGGGTCGAGTGTAAACAGAGAAATATAAAACTCATCAATTTAAATATCACCTTCCCAATGGGCACAAAATTCTTAGTTAATTTGATCTCAAAATAGACAAACAGAAAAGACTGAAACACCAGATTTTCTGCCATCTCTCTTCCAGCAGAGATCTCTATAAACTATTAATCCACTTACAGACATCTTCAAATAATCAGATCATAAAACCAAATTCCCATTAATTACTGGAAAATAATGTATTGGCTACTGTTAAATAACAAAAGTTCAACCGAGGAAATTTAAAAAATCTAATTGGCTTTATTAATCAATTCATGAATCAGGCAGCATCCTGCATAGCAACGAGAGGGGAACTCCAAAGGGCGACAGGAAAGGTTCTTAAAGGTACGTAGGGTGTGGAAAAAAGGAAATTATTAGCGAAGGCCAGGTCACCCTACCACGGTGAACAGAAAGGGCTTATCAGTAAATTTCCCAGTGCTGATCAGGAAATAACCCGGTTAAAGGTTACATTCCTAAAGGGGTTGAAACTGTAGTCAAGTTAGGTATTAAGTTTAGGTTAACTTACTTCTTAACCTAAGTAATAGCTTTTTGGGCTTTTTTTTTTTTTCTTTTAAAGATTTTATTTATTTCTTTGAGAGAGAGATAGTGAGAGAGAGCACGAGAGGGGAGAAGTTCAGAGAGAGAAGCAGGCTTCCCCTGGAGCTGGGTGCCTAATGTGGGACTCGATCCCCTAACTCCAGGATGATGACCTGAGCCTAAGGCCGTTGCTTAACCAACTGAGCCACCCAGGCGCCCCTTTTGTTTTGTTTTTAAGCACCGCAAACAATTGAAACCCGAAACCCAAAATATAAAACAGGCGGAGAGGAAACTTAAAATTAGAAAAGCAGTGAGCAAAATTCTACTGCTGGATTTGGCTTCACTTTTCGGAACCAAGGAGAAGTCAACTTGGGCATACACTGCCTACGGAGTGTGCTTCTCAGCTTATGAAGTTCTCCTGTCTCTGGTAGGTAAATCCACCGGGCACCTCAGTGGAACCTCAAACACTGTTAAAAGATAATTTTCTGAGAAAGGTAAAATCACGACTCTCATATGGATATAAAAATGAGCACGTGTTAAAGATTTTATGTTACTCATTCAAGGAAGGAACCAGGTAGATGTTATAATAGGCTTATAGAAGTCAAAAGGCACAAATTTCTACGGAGTCAGGAAACGGAATTGCCAATGGAACCAAAACCACCGTTCACACGAGAGGATGGGAAGTCTATTGAAATTCTCCAGAGCAGACAGAATGTGCTTGTCTCTCAACTTTTACAAAGAGTTGTAAAGTAGTTCAAAGATTTTGAAAGGCTAGACTCTAATAACCCAGAAGGATATATGCTATACGTAGATCACACACGGCTTTCTGCTGAAACACAAATTTGTTTTTTCTACAGTCTGTTCTTCTGGACGTCTTTATACAGCAGCTGTTCATGTCTCCTGTAGACCCCATAAATGTTTAATTGCTCTTCAGAAAAAACCTGGCTATCACAGAACTAGCAGTTGAGAAAAGATTTCTACTTATGTGGTAAATGCAAAGTGGTTTTATTAATACTTTTCCCCTTTATGTGATATTGAGAGCTACCCATTTAACTGATTTTTTTTTTCCATTTCTCTATTAGTTGTTTGGGCATCATTATAGATAATATGCAAAAGAAAGTAAATTGCTTGTAATTGGGAACAATTGAAGTTATAGGCTGAAGTGAAGAGGCCCAAAGATCACTTAATTAACGGATTGGTTGATTTCATAATCACTCATGGGTTGTTCTCCGTGTGCTAGGCACCATGCTTAAAGAAAATGCAGTTTCAGCATTCAATAATTTTGAGTTTATCTGGGGCAGTAGATGAGGGAATAAGCACCTATAGAGAGCGGTGAGGATATTTATTATAATACAGGTATGCAAAGGATGTCTTAGGAGCACAGTCGGGGAGTCAAAGTCACCCAGACACCTAAGCTCAATCCTCAAGGAGCGAGCAAGGTCAGAGATGTCAACAGGGAGATTCAGGGAGAGCAAGTAACAAGGCCATGGGTCGGAAAGCAAGACAGCGGACTTCATTCTGGAAATGACAATTCCTTCCAGGAGCTGGAGCAGGAAGAGGGGTGTGGGAGGTAAGGAAGGGCGGCCAGATGAGGTAGGGGAGGAAAACAGGATCACACCGTGGAGGAACCGAAGAACCAAGGCCCTCTCCAGCAGGTGAAGCATTTTAAGTTAGGGATTTCCATGATCAAATTTGCATTAAAAAAAAAAAAAAATCAGTCAGACAGCAGGGGAGAAAATGGATTGGTAGCACTAATGTTTCCCAGTGTACATTTCATTAATGATTCAGCACAGACTTTTAACTGATGCTCTGGTTCCCCCCTGCAATCTTTGTTTACAATGTGTTTGGCCCATAGCCACAGCTTTGCTGCATTTTGAGTGTAAGACTGTGACTTTGACATGGAGGATGAATGAAAAGAGATGAAGGGAAAAATGACGAAATGAAGCAGGGGACCGCAAAGTATGGCTTACAGGTCAAAATCCACTGCCCATCATTGTAAAGAACTCTTTATGGGCACATGGCCATGCCCCTGTCTCAGCCTTGTCCCTGGGTGCTTTCTCGTCACACAGTGGACCTGAGTAGTTTTGAGAGGCTGTACAGAACGCCAAGTTTGCCCACCCCTGATAGGAAGGGTTGAAACGTCTGTTAACTTAGTTAGTTTATCTGATCACTTATTATTTATTCCAGAGGATTTATGCAAATATTTGTGGCCAGCCCAGTGCAAATTTTCTAACCTTGAAAGCTGGGCTGGTCATAAAGCTTTTCAAAATGACAATATTAATGCCATGTAGAAGATCATCCTATAGGACATTAATTCTTCCAAAATCTTCTAAGAAGGAACAGAAAAATCTGGTTTATATGCTATTGAGCTTGATTTATTTTCGTTCAAGGAGAGATACTTGGAAACAGATACATTTTTAAAATAGTCTGTAAAACTTTTAGGACCTTGAATTTGACACTCTCAAAGACAGAAAGTACAGTTGGGGCACTGAGTATTAATAGTTATGATTTTTCCTGGATTCCTGTTTTAATATATCTGGGCTTAGCATCTAACACCCCATTGGTGGGAGAAATACACTGTAGTGTTTTGTCGCTGACCAATTTTAGCATCTTCTCCAGTCCCTATTCTAAATAAGACTGCTTTGGATTGCATCAAACAGGCACTTTGCAGAGGCTACAGACTGGGAGAGCTCACACAGTTCACAGCGAGGGCCTACAGTGCCCTTCACCAAGCCCCACAAGCTACCTGCTCAGCCATCCTTAGCTCAGACACTTGGAATATTTGGAAATTTAAAGAAAAGGAGCAAAAACCTGTTAGGTTTAAATCTTCTGTAGTGTCCTCCGGAGACTGACTGGGGACACATGCATGAGTAGCATTTACTTAATAAGAAACTCCTTTGAGTAGAGTGGAAGCCCAGAAAACAGTGATGTTTAAAAAAAAAAAAAAAGAAGAAGAAGAAGTATATGTTGGTCCTTGATTGAAATTATCCAACATTTTGGGAAAAGTCAATTTGCATAACAGTTGGTGTTTCACCTCCTGGTGTTAAACCCATCTTCCCTACGCTGTCTTTTTGGATCTGTTAATCAAGTTTTCTGCCTTCTCTAGACAGCAGTCTAATTGCTTATGTCCTGCAGAAACCCCTTACTGAGAAAGAGATTTAATTTGTACCTTAATCCAATATTTTTATGCAGTATGGTAAAACACTATTACTTGCTACAGTATTTTGTCATCTTCATCATTAGTTCCTAATAGAATTCCTTCCTTGACCTTAATCTGACTTTTATTTTTCTGCCACCTCTGTCACAACTTCTGTTTTTTTTTTGTTTTGTTTTGTTTTGTTTTGTTGTTGTTTGTTTGTTTTTTTTGACCCAGCATATCCTTTTCTGCCAGAGACAAATCATCATCACCACCACAAGAAATATTGATTGCTTGCCCGCAGGGGGCACTTCACTGTACCTTGTAGGGTGGGATTTTTACCAGATTTCATTAGCTTTCTTCTGTGATGCAACAGAAAAACCAAAACCAAAACCAAACCAAACCAAAACAAAACAAAAAAATCAAAAAAACACCCTCAAACAAACCAAACAAAAAAGCATTTAAAAAAAAACCCCCAAACCAAACAAACCAAATCCCAACAATCACCCACTTTGTGTCATTCCTTCTATCTCGAGAAAATGAAAAAAACACTTGGCCGCAGTGTGAACCACACACTAATGTGGCTCTCAAGAGAGGTGATTTAATGAGAAATGTATTTAAACCTCTAAGTCCATTAGCCCTGCCCTTCCACCCTCTTTGGTTTTCTGTTTTCTTGCAGGCATGACTTTCTCTTCCATCTACCCTTTCCTTTTGCCCCCCTCTGGCCTTCTGACAGCAGCAGAATGAGTGTTAGCGATGTACTATTATTTGACATCCTTCTTTTTATAAAATTGAATTTCTTTTGATAAATGTCAGAAGGGGACACACATTCTTCAGTAAAATGAGCTCAGCCTGGAACAGATTTGTCACTGCCACCTCTCCAGTGCTCTCTTTTGCTTCTGACAAATACAGTATGTCCTGAGCTTGTCTGTCCTTGGTGACCTTAGAGAAATGGAAAAGCGATCCCATCCTTTCTGATTTCAGCACTCCGAATTGTCAGAGAGGGCAAGTGAGAGATGATTTAAATGTTTACATATTCTTCCTTTGTTGCTGTCCTCTCTGAGCCAATGTATATCTGGAAAGATGGCAGAAGAGAGCAATGTGAAAGGCATCACGTTAAACAAGGCTCTATTGTATTTTGGTTTGGAAACTGTTAAGACCACAAAGATTCTCTTAGGTGTTCCTTTCCTTTCACATTCCTTTTAGGTATCCTGATAGAGGGATCGATTTGAAACACAGCTGATTTCTCAACATGGACGTCCTCTTTACGGAATAGATTAGAAAATGAAAATTTACATGAAATAAACTTCAACTTTACTGCAGTGTAGGGAGGAAAACTGTCTTTTTCTTCTATCTTTCTAAGGTCCCTATTGGGAACCCTTCAACAAAAGACATACTAAGGAAAGAAAAGCATACACATTTATTTAATGAAAGTTCTGTTGGGTCCGTAATCAAAGGAACAAGACTGATAGAAAGCAAAAGTCAAGCAAAGCTTTATTTCGCGCCAAGCATCGAGACTCAAACTGACCTTTCGGGGCCACCTCTTACAGAGAGGGCGACCACCCCCAGCCTCACAGACAAACTTTTAAAGGGCAAAGGCCATGTGGTTGAGCCCGGCCACACACAGGTGGCCAATGAGATTGTAACACATAGAGAAAGCTGCACAGTCATGCTAGGTCACACATGGGTGGCCAATTGAATTACAATTTACCCTATAGTAGATATTTGAACTAGCCTATCACCTTGGTCAGAACTGGCACCCAAAAGGCGCCCAAAAGGCGGGGCCGCACTCCTTGGTAGCTAGGGAAACAGTATGCGTGCTTCACTGATTGGATGTCTCCATCTGGCCTGACCCTCCCTTGTATCTGGGCTCTGTTACCTGGGACTGCTTTTAAGTAAGTTCCTGGGGGTTCGGGAGCAGGGTTAGTTTAAGTATTACTGCATAAACAACAAAATCACTGTTTAACTGGATGGAGCTGCTTTGGCTAAATAGGCCCTTACAGTCTATGTAACATGGAGTCTACACAAAGAAACAATGACTCAAAGAAACGGTTTCATCTAAGTGTTTCCATGCTATGTATGATGAAGAGCAGGAAGTCATGGAAAGCTAAAACAAGGTAAAGAGTCTGAGCTAAGTGTAGTGCACTGGGGAAGAAGTGGTACCTTGTAAAGCCTATTCATTCAGATTTCTTTCTGGGTCCCTTCATCTTTGGAGATAAGGATGCTCCTTTCCTCCAGGTGTAGGTAAGATGAAGAAGCTGAAGGACTCCTTAAAAATCTGCTTTTTCGGGGCGCCTGGGTGGCTCAGTGGGTTAAGCCGCTGCCTTCAGCTCAGGTCATGATCCCAGGGTCCTGGGATGGAGCCCCGGCATCGGGTTCTCTGCTCAGTGGGGAGCCTGCTTCCTCCTCTCTCTCTGCCTGCCTCTCTGCCTGCTTGTGATCTCTCTCTGTCAAATAAATAAATAAAATCTTTAAAAAAATCTGCTTTTCCTCCTTCTCCTGCTTCTGTTCTTGCTGGGACCTGCACTCCCACTTTACACTTGACTCATAATATATGTCCCCTTATAAAGGGCTAGGAGTTAATGATTTATTTAGAGACTTTCAGTGGAATAGATAACATCTAAGGAGGAACCAGGCAAGAATAACCGGAAGCAGCTGTCCTGTGCTTATTCCAGACCACTGGTGCTAGACATCTAGGTACCAAGATCCCACGGCTCCAAGAAATAAGTGACTTATGGAGGACACCTGGGCCCTTGTCCTTGTTCTAACCAGTTCCTGGATGCACAAAAGGACACATACACCAAACCACAGTCCTCAATAAAAACCTCAACCCTGAGCAAAGGGTTTCCTTTCCTTTCTGAGTCTCCCACTCATCTGTACTTGTGCTCTCTCTGTATCTTCAGTGAACTCTGCTCTCACCTGCCACTGCCTCCTATTTGATTCCTATTCTGTGCGTAGCCAAAGCCCCTCTAGACTCATCCTCCCAGACTTCCTCTGGGTCCACAGACCTGGCCTGAGAGGGAGGGCACCTCTCACAGAGCATTGCATGGCCTGCTGCAGGGGAAGTTTAGGAAGTCTCTCCCGTATGTACCTTTTCCCAAATTTCTTCAGCTCAAAATATTTAAGACATCAAGTCATATTTTGGGGTAACCTTTCCTGAACCCAGTGAGTAGATCAGTCTTTTTCTGTGTGCATGATAACATTGTTATGTTATTCCTGTGTCAAAGCAGACCTGAACAGCAGAAATGGGGTAAAAATGAGTATGCTAATGTAGTGATACAAGGTATTATCTTCTTTTCAGGTAGTTATGCTGTTTGGTGAGTTAGAGACTACGGCGGGGGGGGGGGGGGGGGAGAGTGTCACACAAAGGAAACTTGATTTGCAGCAAATATGGGGATAATTTCCAAAGCCTTTACTTCCTGAGCAGAGATGAGTGGGTTCCTTTTATTTAGGGTGAGGATGAATATTCAGAAAGGGGAGCTTTGTCATCTCCCCTAAAGATAGCCAAGCCTATAGGAGTATACTATATTATGTTAATGAGCCTTAGGCTCCTCCTAGGGCAGAGACTTTAACATTATAATGAAGTAACCCTGGGGCCAGAGGAAGGAGCTCCAGATAAGATCCCAGATCGAGAGCTGGTATCAGCTGGACAGGGTCTTTGGATCCACAGCTCCGGAAGGAAAGAGGCCTTGCTTACTTTTGAAACAGCTCTGAGAGTCTTTTTTTTTTTTTTTTTTTTTAAAGGTCTTATTTATTCATTTGAGAGAGAGGGAGAAGGAGGCTCCCCGCTGAGCCAGGCGCCAGATGTGGAGTTCAATCCCAGGACCTGGGGATCAGGACCTTAGCCACTTTGGTGCCCCAGCACTTGGGAGTTTTTACCACTGGTTGTGTCTGATGTGGTTAGGTTAGAGACTGTTCGTTTTTTTGGATTCCCTTTGTTCCCTTAAAACTCTTCACTACTCAAAGTTTTACATTTCTTTGTGATTTTGACACCTCCTAGGAAGTTCCGTATTAAGTGTGTTAGGACGAGTAGTGTCTGTACGGCATAGATCACAAAACTAGCTGGGGGGACTAAAATGACTTCTTGTTCTTTTTTGGGGACCCCTAACTTTTTCTGCTTACAGCCTGTCCTGGAAATAATACCAAGTTCTTCTTTTCCAGATCTGCCTGAAAGACGATTATTACCACACCTTACCTCACTCTTTGTTGATGGAACCTGGACTGGATCCTGGCGGCAAGAACCAAGCAGCGCTCGGAGATGTGGGAGGATGGCAGGTTTATGTGACGTCGGCAAGCTCGACAGCTAACACCGAAACGCCTAGTTCAAAGTCAAAATGATAGGGGGAAAAACTGTACTCTCAGATGGCCGACCGAACCAGCAAGGGAACTCCAGTCCCTGTCTCAAAGCCCTTCCAGTTCTTCTTTCCTACCCCATTTCGTGCGCGCAGGGGCACGTGCCAAAAGTACCAGGTGAGCCGAAGGAGAAGGGTATCAATTACCCTCCCTGCTGGTGCTCGGCTCAGAACTTTGGAGAACAGCCTCCTCTGAGACCCCCGGTGTTAAATAAACCTCCGATCCTCCAAAGTATCCGAGTGCTGCTTCGTTCTTCTGCCAGGATCCAGTCCAGGTTCAGTAACATTTGGTTCCCTGACCGGGAAACCCAACTGTGCTGACCCACTGTTGCCGCAGGTTGGGGGCCATGGTGGGGCAGTGATGGAAGGAGGGATCCTCTGGGAGAAGGTGCGCCCTGCCTAATCTTCCGCTGTCTTTCCTCGGTTGCCTTAGGCTGGTCTGCCGTGATGTTCCCACCCAGACTCAAAGGAGATTTGGCAGGTGAAGACCCGGTCCCCCCGTTGGATTCTGGTAAGGCCTGGGGCCCCAGGACCCAGTCAGGCCCACCCGTGAAGGTGGAAGGGGTAATTGATCACTTCCCAGATACCTCTTAGAGGCCTCACAGGTAGGGACTCTGGTGGAGGTAGGGGGAGGTCCTTAAGGTCAGGAACTCCCAAAAGGTCACGATCCCAGGTGTCCCTCAGGATGGAGACTTTAGGGAACGTTCCCAAGCATCTGCCGAAACTCCCTTTGTTTGGGGAAATTCCCTGTCTTATCTGGCCGGACATGGACTGCTATCCCCCACTTGTTGGCGGGAAAACATGGCGTCTGCTCCTTTGGAGCTGATGAGCTCCTGAACTCGGGAACCCTTTCTCTGCCCTTTGGAAGCACTTTGTCTCTTCTGTCTCCCCCAAACCCCTTCTCCTGTTTCTGCACCACGTTGGGTGCCTGCAATAACTGGCTTCTAGATGGTCCTCGGTGCCTCAGGCACCATGGCTCCTCCCTTCACTGTCAAGGAGCAAGAAGAGCATGCCCAGGACATAACACGAACCTCTCCAGATTTCCCCATGAAAGTTGACCATGGAGAGGATCCAGGTGGGACATAATTCAGCATTTAAACTAAGTTCGTTGGTTTGGTTAAGACAGATGTGTCTTTTAAGTTATCTGTGGTAAATGTGAAACTTTTATTCTATCAAGGTTTACTGAAGGTCAAATAACCTCGTGTTATCTCTACTGAGTTGTTGGTAAAAAGATGACTAAAATAGTAAATTGTCTCATCACAGTTTTCATCGGCAATTGTTAAAATAGTTTTCAAAGTCTTTGGTAACCTGAAACTTTATAGTTTTGCTTGGATGACAAATGGAATCAAATTTGTTGGACATCTGGGTTTTTCCAAACAGGATAAAGTGCTAAAGCATTGATTGCTGGACATAGGTTTGTGCTTTTGACTTACTGCAAAGAACTGAGGATATATAAATCTGTTGGTAAACATGTTTTGTACTTAACCGATTTACAGATTTGCCATTTAAGAATTCTGGTGTAGGGGCACCTGAATGGCTCAGTGGGTTAAAGCCTCTGCTTTGGCTCAGGTCATAATCCCAGGGTCCTGGGATGGAGCCCCTCATCATTGGGCTCTCTGCTCAGCAGGGAGCCTACTTCCCCCTCACTCTCTGCCTGCCTCTCTGCCTACTTGTGATCTCTATCAAATAATAAAATCTTAAAAAAAAAAAAAAGAATTCTGGTGTAACAGTTCACACTTGTTTACTCCTTAGTCTTCACTAGAGATAAAGGTTTCCAAAGAATGCAAAATTCTGCTAACTGTAACTAAGACTGATGGAAATAAGGGAATCAACTCTGTATATGGAAAAGTAGGAGATATATAAGAAAGATAAGGAATGGGAATGCATTTTGTTGAAGGTAAAAGAAGGTAATTTTGTCCTAAATGAGATGGTTGTTTGGAAAGAAATGGCTTGGGACAAAACCTGAATGCGAAGGAAAGTTGTAGAAGATTTGTGAAGGAGATCTTTGGAAATGAATTCTAGGTGTGATCAGGATGGACTAAGATTGAAATGAATTTTAAAAAGACATGGGTATAGAAAGTTGGTTTTCTCTCTGTTCAAAAAGACAAAGTATTCTCAATTGTTGGTCTGCTCTTGGTAAGAAAATGCAAATAGTTGTTTTCTCTCCGCCTGCTTAGAAAATTCAGTTTCTATGTCTTGTGTTTATCAGGTCTTTAACATTCCTAATCCTATGGAGGCATGTGCTTTAAAACTTTCTAACGTTTTAACAAACTTCCCCAAGATTTAAATCATGAACAATGTCTTGTTGACTAATTAGGCTTGCTTGTTTGGTATGTAACGTTCCGCTTCTGGCTATTGAAGTGTTATGTATCACAGAATAACTGAGTTTCCTTGTCAATTGTATCATAGTGAACTCTCCCATCAGATCATTAACCATGTCATTTCTGAGTATGTCATTTATAATTGTTCTAATTCTCTTGTAAAATGAGTTATATCTTCAAAGAGAGTCATAAAAGGACTTTTAGGATAGATACACATATTCAGTATATTAAAAATCCTAAAACTGAAATGAGTAAGAACTTCCAGAACTAAGAAGCTGCATTCAGACTAAACAAGAATCAGTAACATGGGACTAAATGAACCAAAAAGATGATTAAAATTTTATGGCCCTTGTTTGAAAAACATTGATGGTTCCTTAATGTTCACTCTTCCTGATTAAGGAAATGTAAGATTTCTACAACATACAGAAACATGATAAAATAATAATTTGTAAGCAAATTAAAGCATTCAACTTTTCTTTCTATCTGAACCCTCTGAAACTCAAAAGGTCTCAGCAAGTATTTCTTCTTCCATGGCCATCAGTTGTTTGCATAAGTTTAGTGAGAATCTGTTCTCCTTGTAACAGGACACCATTGGAAACATAGATTATTTTACCAAGGCTTTGACTGGAATGTCATATTTGAGAAAGACATGCATAGATTCAGATATGACCAGATAGCTTTAAGGAACCAAGTTTGACTTTATGAAACATGGAGCCATAAAGGCTCTTGGAACTGTTGGCCTGATATCTTTCTTAGAGAGGTCCCAGGAACCTCATCAGGTGCATAAACAATGTCACTTCCTGGCAGGTACAGGACCCTCAGGATACTTTGGGGACCTAATGAAGAGGAATCTGCCCAAATCTTAGAGGTATTGTAGGCATGTCTGATGGCAAGTGCATGCCTTGGCTTCTGGCCTGTAGAGGCTACTAAAAGTTCAACCTAGTGATTCATTATAAAGTTCTACCAAAGCAGATTCTAAAAGATCTATATGGTCACTCACTGTTCTTGCTGAGCTTATGTAAATAATTAGGCCAGGTTTGTTAGAACTGAACTTATTTCTCAAGTAATTAATCCTGATTTGACAACTCTGGAAATGAGGGTTATTTTAGAGAGAAAAATTACATTTAAATAACACACCTTTGTGGAGGTAAGTTCTAGATTTGATTGTTTTTAAAAGATTGTTGTTTACCTAAGCTAGACAACTTGAGGTAAACTTCAGAGAAGTTGCACCAATACCTCATTTAGACAATCTTCTTGTTTTTATTCTGTGGGGATAATAATAACTGGACCCCATGGCACATGAGTAGACAACTGGAAAATGGGATTGATTCCCCCCAAATTGTATAGCTTATCACCTTGACCAGTTCTGTGTGGCAGGGATAATGAAATCATTATCATCATGGTATCAGAGCATACCCCACTCCACAGGGTTAACTATGGACTTGCAGGGATAATGAATGACCCCACTTTCTTTATAATTGGATTAGGTAATGCACTTGGGGATAGCCTTATCTCCTGAGACAAGTTTTCTCCCACTTGCCAGTGATTCTTTGTAATTAGAATGTAAACTCTTTACCTCAAAGAGGTCTTATTGGTATTTTTCAGTCATATTTATCCTAGAAGCCACCTCTATTGAGGTACAATTGCAAACAAAAGCTTTAGCTAAGCATACAACAGTGCTCCTGGTTAAAGGCACCTCAAAGCTCACTATGTGACAGCACCTGACTGTAATGACTTCATATCAGGTCCAGAGTGTCTTAGAAACCAAAGGCCACCAATGGATGATGGAGGCCTACTTATTAAATACCAAGCTATGCTGATAGATATGCCTGAAATAACACCTAAAACCTGTTAGACTTTAAACCCAGATACCCTTTTGCCTGGACCTAAATGTCGTACTTCTATAGAGCATAACTGTTGAAGTTCATTGATCTTGTTTATTCTAGTCAACTAGATTTAAAAGATTGCTGCAGCTATAATTCACCTCAAAGGCTCTATGGCAGGCCATCCTTGTAATAAGTAGGCTTAGAGGAGACCTCGAACAGATTGGAAACTTAGAAGTGGCCCAACACCTCCAAGCCCTGGGAAAAACTCAAAGGCGCATCTCCCGAGAAGCTTTAGAAAGGACCCTCTCCAACCATGGTGGACAGGACCCCACACTGTTGTTCTAACCACCCCTGCTGCCCTCAAGGTCTTAGGTGTCACCCAATGGGCCCACTACTTTAGAGTAAAGAAGGCTCTTACCATTTGGATGAATTACACCACTGGAAAGCCCATCCAGATCCTATGGACCTGCTCTGTCTCCACCTTTGATGAGACCCCACCGACTGTTGGACATCTGTTCACCATGGTCCCTGGCTATTGTCAGCACAATATCCCTCACCTCAGGAGTTGGACTTTACGTCGATGCCTCTTCTCCCAGAAACTTTTTATTGTTGTTGCATACCAGGCAGCCTTAGGAACCTAAAGATGGATTGCTAAGTTCATAGAAAACACTGTTACCAGGTGAGCCACTCCCCAGATACTAGCCTTGCAGGACCATTGTAATAGATGATAACGATGCCCTCTAAACTAGGTGTTTAAAAGGGCATCAAAGTGGGGGAATGGTAAGGGGAAAAACTGTGCTCTGTGATGGCCAACCAAACTCTAGTCCCTGTCTTAGAGCCCTTCCGGGTACTTTTTTCCTATCTCATTTCCCATGTGCACATCAGGAGTACCAAGTATGCAGAAGTAGAAGGGTATAAATCCCCCTCCCTGCTTGTGCTCGGGGCTCAGACCTAGAGAACAGCCTCCTCGGAGCCCTCCTGGGGTTAAATAAACCTCGGATCCTCCAGAGTCTCCGAATGCCACTTGGTTCTTCTCGTCAGGATCCAGTCCAGGCTTCATAACATTATGAGAAAAATTTCAATTAGATTTTACAAATTCTCCAATAGTTATTCAATAGTCATTGAATGAAGTGGATCATTGAACAATTTATTGCTTGGACAAACTGTTAGTAACCTTTACTAGATGAATGAGGCGCTGAGCATAGCATGGATGGAAAACTAGACAGACAAGGTTCTTGCCTGAAAGGGACTTAATTGTTAGTAGCCAAGTAAATTAATCTACAGATTAGGACACTGTCACCAATTGAGGTTGAAATCAGATCACGATGGGTCCTCTTCCCCATCGTGATTATTTATTGTTGATGAACACCTATCCTTACCATTTTAACTAATGTCAGGCTTCATCTTTGACACTTACAAGGACATGCTCATTGGGTATAGGGCCCATCCTAATCTGGTGTGATTTCATCATGATCTTTACCTTATTTACATCTGCAAAGATCTTCTTTCTTTTCTTTTCTTTTTTTTTTTTTTTTTTAATTTATTTGACAGACAGAGGTCACAAGCAGGCAGAGAGGCAGGCAGAGGGTGGGGGGGGGGGAGAAGCAGGCTCCCTGATGAGCAGAGAGCCCGATGTGGGACTTGATCCCACATGACCTGAGATCATGACCTGAGCAGAAGGCAGAGGCTTAACCCACTGAGCCACCCAGGCACCCAAAGATCTTATTTCTAAATGAAGTCTTATTTTGAGGTTCTGGGTGGACAGACATTTTAGAGGGACACTGTTAACTCAGTCTACCCCATATACCTGACTAGTCATTATGGCAAGCTATTGTCCACCTAATATCCAATGCCTCTTTATTCCAGGATAATTACCCCCCCACCCCGCAAAAAAAAAAAAAAAAAAACCAATGTGATCAGCCCTTAGTTCTAGACCATGGTAAATCTCGGGCAATCAAGACATTCCTGTTTCCCACTTCCCCAGTGTCTGCTGTGGCTAGAGGCTGCCGTGTGACTCTGCTCTGGCTAATGACACCTCAAGTCAGCTGTGAAGGATGTTGTTCAACAACATGATGCAAAAACAAGAGAACTTAGTAATGTTGCTAATATTGTCAAAATTCTGCACCAACACCAGCACCTGCCTACCTTCAACTGCTTAAGTAAAGTAAGCCTCTACATGGGAAGCCCCATTTAGCAGAAATTCTCTACCTTGCATGCAAATGCATCTTTAATTGATTTACTCATCAAGTTCAGTTAACAGGCCATCCCAAAATATGCCAAAGTGGCATATTGATTATTTTGAATTAAGATTACTTGAGAAACAGCTGGTGCAAGAAAGATACCCTGACCCTGCTTTCTGTCCCCCCGAAAGCAGGAAATGAATCTCCCAAGCGTGCCAGGAGATAGAGTGACATCCTTATCAAGGAGATAGAAAAGTCAGAAGAGAGAAGAGAGAGAAGACTCTGTGAACAAACTCTGCTTAGCCTAAGTTTCTTTGTCTTGTCAGTTGTTCCCAAATTTATTGTTTTGTTTTTGTTTTTGTTTTGTCTAAAAGGTATAAAGAAGCCTACTTTGGTTGCTTTTTGGGTCCTGTATCTATGAGACCTCCATATATATGAAATTAATTTCTTTCTCTCCTATTAATCTGTCTTGTGTCAATTCAATTATTAGACCAGCCAGAAGGACTAAGAGGGGTAAGAGGAAAATTTCCCCTCCCTGACACTTCCTTTCCATTCAATCAAGTCTTCCTCATTTCTCACTAGACAATTATAACATCCTAATTAGCCTCCTAGCCTCCCTGCCTCATTCTAGACTCATCTATTCCCTATGGACTCAGGAGTAATTGCTCTGAAACACAGATTATGCTCTCTGCTCAAAAACTTTCCTGAGCCCCCAGTTACTAAGAGAAGAATATCTAAACTTGCCAGCACTAATGATCTGGCCTCAGTCTATTGTTTTCTGGTCTCATTTATATCCACGTCATTCACGCCCTCTATGGTTTGCATATCAAATTATTTTCCTAGACATACTGTATATTCACGTCTCAGCCTCTCTCCTCAGTTGGGAATAATTGTGGGAATCTTATTTATCCCTCAGAATCTAGCCGTACGTGTTCTCTTCCTTGAAGGCTCCCATAGTCATCCAAAGGAATTCATCCGTGAACTCACGTACCATGTTGTTTGTTCTTTTTGTCAGGGAGCAAGAATTCCTGTCTCCTTCGAGGGTCCTTCTGGCAGGACTAAGAACAAAATTGACGTGAGACCATTAACAGGAGAAAATCAAATTTAACAGCCTATGTATGGGGAATCCACACAGACATGAAAATTCCAAAGACATCAGGCACAATGAAGTATATACATCATCCTGAACTAATAAGAAAGGGGGGCGTCTGGATCGTTCAGTGGGTTAAAGCCTCTGCCTTCAGCTCAGGTCATGATCCCAGAGTCCTGGGATCGAGGCCTGCATCCAGCTCTCTGCTCAGCAGGGAGCCTGCTTCCCCCTCTCTCTCTGCCTGCCTCTCTGCCTACTTGTGATCTCTGTCTGTCAAATAAATTAAAAAAAAAAAAAAAAACTTAAAAAAAAAAAAAAAAGAAAGAAAGGGGTTGGGGGGTCGCACCTGGATGGCTCAGTGGGTTAAGCCTCTGCCTTCAGGTCATGGTCTCAGCGTCCTGGGATCCAACCGCACATCCTGCTCTCTGCTCAGCAGGGAGCCTGCTTCCCTTCCTCTCTGCCTGCTGCTCTGCCTACTTGTGATCTCTCTCTCTGTTAAATAAATAAATAAAATCTTAAAAAAAAAAAAAAAGAAAGGGGTTGGGGTCTAGGGCTTCAGAGGAAAGGAATGCAATTTACAAGGCAATAGGAGTAAGAGCAAATGTTTGGTAATTAGATGTTTGCTCTGTCATACAGGTGGGTCACTAAGATAAAATTTATCTCTGCTAATAACCCTTATTCTCCGGAAGACCCCCAATTTAGAGTCTTCTATGTAGTTAAGGAAGGAAAAATCATTTCTCTTGAGCCTGCAGTCTCTCTTTTTTCTTTTTCTCTCTCTTTTTTTCTTTTTCTTTTTTTAAGATTTATCCTTTTAATTTAGACAGGCAGAGAGAGAGGGAGTGTGCATGTGTGCACGCGTGTGAGCAGGGCGAGGGGCAGAGGAAGAGGGAGAAAATCTCTAAGCAGGCTCCCACCTGAGTGTGGGGCCCATGGGGACTCCAAGATCATGACCTGAGCTGAAATTAAGAGTCAATCACCCAACTGAGCCACCCTGGCACCCCAAGTCTTGTGGTCTTGATTGCCCTTAGCTTGGAATAATCTTCAGGGTAAATTGGCCCATCTTAGGGCAGCCTGCCTTTTGCCCTTACATTCTATTTCAGGTGGTCCTAGGCTTTAGAATGTTTGACTTTCAGGTAACTTGCACCTCAGTCCAGTGTACACATCTACACATCTCCTTTTTCCTATGCTGAATGTAGACTTTCATCTTTCACTGATAAACATTTTCCATTTTCATAAGGTGCTTCTGACTGTCAGATGTTTGATCTTAGCAACGTCATTATCTCCTTTATAATGCTGGTGCAATTATTTAAGTATCCTACTGCATTTTACTCAATATTTATAAACATGAAAGTGATACTATTAATGAAACTATAATTGAGACCAATATTAAAGTCATGAGTTGTCTCAAATTTGCTCTATCTTTAGATCTAATAAAATGCTATTAAGTACAACTTAATTGTTCTTAAATTGGTACACCATGTTTAATTGGAAAGAAATGGTACAAAATTGGAGAATATGTAGAAAATGCAGGAGTACATTGTTGAAGGTTGTGACTTGAAATCCAGGTCTAGTAATGGGAGAAAAGGAGACATATTTTAAATGGTGGAAAATACATTGCAATTATTGCAGTCATCTGCAAAATACATTGTAATTATCCAAAGGCAGAGAGAAAAATCATAGGTCCTGAAAGCTGTTAATTTCTTCTCTCAAGAAAAAATGAGGATTGATGCTCTTTTTTTTAAATTAAAAGTGTTTAGACATTACATTCCACCATTTTATCATCACAATTTTTTTTTTTTTTTGCGAAATCCCCATTAGTAAGTCCTTCCCAAAATAGAAATAACTTTTTAAAAAGGAATATTAAATGCCATCTAAGAGAGATAGAGAAGTGTACACTGAGGTAAGAAATTACTTTAGAAAATTACTTTTATTGTCTTTATTTAATGTTGTATCTACAAATAAACACATAAACATTCTAGAACACTTAGGGATAAGATAAACCACACATTCGTACCATAATTACAGATTGCATAATACATTTAGCTCTGTATAAAGAGAATCCTCCACTTTTGCAGTCACAGGAAAGGGGGGAGATATCAATTAATTGGGTTCCAAGAGAATAAAGAATTCCTGATCCAATAAATTTAGGAATACTGGTTCCTAACTCCTGTTTTGGAGATTCAAAATACATATTAGCATTTTGAAGAAGTTCCAGTTTTAAAAAAATCCATTTAACTTTGTTTAATGATTTATTTGTTAAGAGGAAGAATTTTTTCCCTCAGCATACCTATTAGCAACTCTTTCAGGATGCCTGGGTGGCTGGCTCAGTGGGTTAAGCCTCTGCCTTTGACTCAGGTCATGGTCTCAGGGTCCTGGGATTGAGCCCCTCATCAGGCTCTCTGCTCAGTGGGAAGCCTGCTTCCCCCGCCCCTGCTTTCCTCTCAACCTACTTGGACAGATCTCTGTGTGTCCAATAAAAATAAAATCTTAAAAAAAAAATAAAACAACCCCCCCCAAAAAAAAACCACAACTCTTTCTCAGCAAAAGAAAGAAAACCGTATACAAAACTAAGCAGCTTTCTCTTAATCTCAGTTTGAGAAGAACTAAACCATGGATTTCAGGGAAAGAAATAAGTCTTATATTGAATTTTCTACTGTGCCTAGCACAGTGTTTAGTATAAAAGCTCTCAAATGCTCATTAATTGATTAACTTCACAAAAGGAAAAAAAAAAAAAAGGGAAGACAATTTGGAGTGTTTGGTGCTCCAAAAGAGTTTTGAAACCTACTTGAGTTCCAGGTAATAATCTTTGTATGTGTGGTAACTACACATAACATAATTTTTACCCTTTCTTTAAGAGTACAATTTTAGAGCATTAAGAACATTCATTGTAGTGCAACCACCACTGCTATCTATCTCCAGAACTTTTTTATCAAACAGAAACTCTGTAACTATTATAGGGAAGGAATAAAGTTTTCCTTGACTTTCTTAGAGTCCCTGGGGTCATCTGGAAATTAAAATGACAAAGACAAATGAACAGAAAAGCATACAAGTTTATTTAATGTAAGTTTTACATGACATGGGGACCTTCATAAGGAAATGAAGATTCATAGAAATGGTTAAACCTGAGTTGTTTTTTTCTTTAATTTTTTAAAATGTTTTTTTAAAAAAATTATTTATTTATTTAACAAAGAGAGACACAGTGAGAGAGGGAACACAAGCAGAGGGAGTAGGAGTGAGAGAAGCAGGGGGGCAGGTGTGGGGCTCCATCCCAGGACCCCGGGATTGTGACCTGAGCCAAAGACAGACATTTAACGACTGAGCCACCCAGGTGCCCCATTTTATTTATTTATATATTTTTAAATATTTTATTCATTTATTTGAGAGAGAGAGAGAGAGAGAGAGAGAGAGCACAAGCTGGGTGAGGGGCAGAGGGAGGGGCAGTCTCCCTGTCCAGCAAGGACCCCAATGCAGGGCTTGATTCTGGTACTCTGGGGTCATGATCTGAGCTGAAGGCAGATGCTTAACTAACTGAACCACCTAGGCACCTCAAACATTTTATGCTAGGTTTGGTGAAGAGAAGACAGTCATGGGAAGGTGTGATAGGACAAAGATGACCTAAGTGTAGTAAACTGGGGAAAACCTAACAAGACTTGTTTATCAGATTCTCCATGATGTTCCTCCTTTTTAGAGATAAAGATGCTTTTTTTCTCTAAGCATAGGAGGATTCCTTCCATAGGAGGGTTTTATGACTGGCTTCAGGGGAAGGTCATAAAGTCCTTTCTGCACATGCCATTTCTCACATTCCTTTAGTTTGAAACATTCAATATGGGGGAAAAAAATAAAAGTGAATTGTTTGTATCACTTGGTCCAGATTCAGTGTTCCAGGGAATAGAATCAGATTGGTTGAGTTTGAGTCATCTGTCTTTGTTCTAAAAACCAAAGAGCTTAGAGCTGGAATTTTTGCCCACCCCACTTGAGATTCTCTATAATTAGAAAAGTGTTTGAATGCTGGACAGATACCACTGATCAGGGATAAATTAGGCCAATCAGACTTTCTCCTTGAACATTGCTGAATGGAAACTGCTGATTTTAGCCTACCATCCTTCATCTGTCAAGTGAAAGAGGTATAAACTTGGGAGATGTTGAATGGCCATGATCTACCTGGTGTATGAGAAAGCAGAGGAAGCCTGTCTCCTGAGGGAGAAAAAGAAAGCAAACATGCAGAAGAAGAGATGAGAGATGAAGAAAGAACTGGTAGATTTTCAGCTCCTTCCTTGGGCTTGACTGCTCTTCTATACTATTAAATTATTTTCCTGCTGAGGTAGGCTCAGGATAGTTCCTGTGGCATATGGTTAGGAGCAACAGAGGCTTCTCTTTATTTTTTTTTAAATTTTTATTTTTTAAAGACTTTATTTATTTATATGACAGACAGAGATCACAAGTAGGCAGAGAAGCAGGCAGAGAGAGAGGGGGAAGCAGGCTCCCCGCTAAGCAGAGAGCCTGATGGGCTCGATCCCAGGACCCTGGGATCATGACGTGAGCCGAAGACAGAGGCTTTAACCCACTGAGCCACCCAGGTGCCCTGAGATTTCTCTTTAATACAAAGTTTGTACCAGGGGCAGAGTTTGGAATAAGACATTCTTAATCAGAAAAAAATAGTGAAGTCAAGGCAGGCTATGTAGTGGAGGGAGCAGGGATGCAGGGAAGAGCCCCCCCCCCCCCCCAAACCCCAGGGTTGGTATAGAAATTTTTTGATCTTATGCAGCATTAAAGTAACTAGTTAAATTTATTTATTGTGTCACAGAGCTGAGACCATTGTCCATCAAACTATCAGGGGCCTTATTAGAAAACATTACATGAATTTTTTTAGCTGTCAGTAAAAGAAGCTAAAAGCAGAAGAAACGCCATCAAGTTGAATTTGCATGACTGGAAGTATAAAGAGAAAATCTGAGCTTCCAAACAGATTGCTGAGGTTCAGATGAAGAAGGAAATCAAGGGGGTGTGACTCTCCTTTTTGTGGATAATAAAAATGTCCTAACTGGGATTCTGGAAAGAAGAATGAGGATATTCTGGAGGAATCAGAAAAGTTGGGAAACACTTATCTTCTCCTTACCTCTTCACCCTCATCCTTCCAATGTACCTTTCGCTAGATAAAATGGAACAGGGGCAATGGACCGCAGCTGATCAGAAAGAAATTCTGGCAGTCTGACTGCCACACCTCTGACCAGGTTTTAACTCACATCCTGGAGCACAGTGTGGATGACAGAACCTTCAGAATTGCTTCAAAAACAAACAAGCAGGGGCGCCTGGGTGGTTCAGTGGGTTAAAGCCTCTACAGTTGCCTCAGGTCATGGTCTCAGGGTCCTGGGATCAAGCCCCGCATTGGGCTCTCTGCTCAGCAGGGAGCTGCTTCCTCCTCTCTCTCTCTCTCTGACAGCCTCTCTGCCTACTTGTGATCTCTGTCTGTCAAATAAATAAATAAAATCTTAAACAAACAAACAAGCAAACAAAACATAGAGGCCTGAGTGGAGTGGTCAAGTCCTGGTTATTCAATTCAGAAGGTGGAAAATTCTCAGTGCATAAACTAGCCAGACTTGTTATGTTGGATTTCAGCAAGTGGAGTCTAAATGAATGTGACAGCCAGCCAAGAAAACTTTATAGGGGTTGCAGTGCCAGTAAAAACAACAACAACAAAAAAAAAAACCTAAATGGGGTAAGAGGGACCCTTAGTTGACTCAAACCAGAGGGAAATGGAGACTCAACTCTCAGGAAATCTTCCAAGCCAATCCAAAGGGATAGTAAAACCAACTGGAAGTTCACCATGGCATCACTAAGAACATTGCCAAAGGATTTAAGTTAAAATTATGCCCTTTGAAGTCACTGGTTCGTTTGTTTTTCATATCACTGGCTAACAGAATAAATCACATGTTCTGAACCAGTAACCACTATGTGTTTTCTGTTTCTCTACATGGGCATTTCTGTCCAGTATAATATATTAGCTGTATTTGGGGGCGGTTCTATTTGTAAATCAATCCACTCATTGTAAGAAGATGAGAACAGAAATAAAACTGGTTTAGAGGAGTAAATGAACATCACATGGAAATCATGTAGAAGAGAAATGGCCCTCAGACATCATTTTGGGGTGTAATGGATTATCCGTTACTTTGAGTAGTCTTTTGCTGGGAAGCATATATGAGTAATGTTGTGTGTGCTTGTACTTGAACATAGAGTAGTTGGACATTAATATCAGGAGTAGCTTTGTAATGTAGAGTTAAAAATGTATGCACTTCTTAAATGTGTGCAAAGAGAGAGCGTTTAAATCCTGATGCCTTCCCCATGCAATGATGTGAGTATACTTATTGGAATATCTGCCTAGCCATTTTTCCAGGAATTGCCTGTCCTATCCATAATAGCTATCTACTGCCAGCCATGGGTTTTCCTTGAGTGACGGTGCTAGACCTATAACTGGACCTAGATGACCTATAACTGGTTTGGAGTGAGCCAATTGGTTTTCTTATTTCCAGACATAGAAATTGGCAATTGTGGGAAGGGTATCTTCTTTCCATCTCCATGCCTTAGTCCATCGTATAAAATTCTCAATCTCTTGAAAATACTGTGGAGAAAGTTTCTTCCCTTCTCTCCATCTTTCAGTTTCTCATCGCTGTGGAAGTTGATGGAGTGTTTCATTTAATGGGTGAGTTTAGGAAAAGCGTCATTGAACGTGTTCTGACCAAGTTCTTTTCCCTCTTCCAGTATGTATGTAAGTGGAGTGTGCTCACTTCCTGCATGCCTTCCCTGTGAGATAAATGTGAGATAAGCTCACCAGGTCAGGCCTGCTTCTGAGATGGAAGAAATGCAGTTGCTTGTTAATCTGTCTGTGACTGAACGCATTCAGTTCAAGGAGAAATTGCAGAAAACTCTGTTTCTGCCCCAAGTACAAATCACATTCTCCAGTCTAGTCTTTGGAATCAGAAAGGAGAATGTTGTGATGAACCAGCACGGTAAAGTCCAAAATAATTGAGACGGCCAGTCCTTCTGGGTTTGTTTCTTAAATAATCGAGATGTAAACTAGGGAGGTTGGAGTAAATATCTTCTACCTATCATGTGGCTCGGAAGCACAAAATTACATCTGTAGAGAAAGAGAATGAGCAATTTATAGAAAGAAGCAGAGTCAAGACAGAGCTCTGATGCCTTCTGTCCCCATTTGGAGCCCTTCTGCAGTAAACTAGCCTTAGGTTCTCTAAAATAGCACTCAGTCTTATCCTGTCTTTTATTTTTGCTTAGGCTAGCTGAAGTCGCTTTTACAATTTACCAAGAATCTTAACCAATACACTCTCTGAATTTCATTATTCGTATCCATAAATGGCAGTTTTAATACTTGCCCTATGTATCTCACTAGGAGAATAAAATGAGATAATAGAGACAGATAGAATCATAAAAAGTCTTAAGAGGCCCTTTGATAATATCCCCAATAAGTGGTTGTCCAGCCTTTTTCCTTGACAGGAAATCACTATTTCTTGAGGCAATCTGTTCTCTTTTCAGAGTTCTCTAGTTGCTAGAAAATGGATATATATATGAAATAAAAATTTTCTTCCCATCTCATTTATCCTAATTCCATCCTCTTGGGTCACAGAGAATAAATGCAATCTCTCTTGTTCAGGACAGCCCTTGAAGTATATGAAGATAGCTATGAAATTCTCACCTACGCCTTTTCTGCTATAGGCTGTGTGTTTTCAGGTTGTTTAAGCATATATCATCATTTCCCCACATCAGAGTGCCTAGAATGACCAAGTGGGTTTGGACACGTGAGTTGGAGAACGAAAATATTTTGATTAAATCCTTATCATTGAACAAAAGAAAAGAATCTTTTTGTTAATAAGGTATCAGTCAAGAACAGCACCTTTTTATAGTGCTTCCAGATTCCTAATAGATATCTTCATGATTCAGGAGAAAAGTAAGAATTCCCAGAATAAGTTATTATGTATTCTTTATTGTACTTACGTGTTTTTAATAATGATAGGTGACTATAATAACAAGCAGCGTATCATTTTTCAATGGTAGGGCTGTACTAAAAGTTTTAGAGATTTTCTGTAAACATAAGGACAGACCAGTAAATGCATGTTACAGGAGTATATATTTCAACATGTCAAAAATGATCTTTAACTGGTAATAGAAAAAATTTTAAAATTAACATTAAATATAAAATAGAATTGATTTAAAAATTGACAAAATATTAACAAAAATATTTAAAAGTAACAGGTATTTGGGTGCTTGGGTGGTTTGGTTGGTTATGTGTCTGACTCTTGATTCAGCCCAGGTCTTAGTCTCAGGGTCATGAGTTTGAGACCCTGTGATGGGTGCCATGCTGGGTGTGGAGCATACTTACCAAAAAAAAAAAAAAGTAATAAATATTTTAAAAATTTCTAAAATAAATATAAATTTCACGTTTATATATATAAATTAAATTATAAAATAATTTCTAAAATGAAAAATATTTAGAATGCATAAGCA
Source organism: Mustela lutreola (assembly GCF_030435805.1). Lineage (NCBI taxonomy): Eukaryota > Metazoa > Chordata > Mammalia > Carnivora > Mustelidae > Mustela > Mustela lutreola. The sequence continues at coordinate 164,865,323 of NC_081293.1, read as the reverse complement.
TAAATTGCCCGATCTGGTAGACTCAATCTCTTTTTTGTAACAAATGACCTATACATAGAAAATTTTCTTTCATGTTAACATTTGTGGAATTGTTAAAAATGGGTCCAAAAGCATCTTGAAGTTGGTATTATAGCAGGCATAACTTCATATAGGGTCATTTATTTTGTTTGCTTGCCTTCATTTTGGAAATTGGTATTGATAATTTGCTTTTGATACTTTGGATTTTAGATTAGTTTCTGATTTCATGTTGTAATAGTTCACAACAATTCATATCTTCTTTGCATTTCCTCTCCTAAAGTAAATACAAAAAGGACTTCTGGTTCTGGCCTAATTGAAATATCCTCATTCCTTCTAGGTCCTAATTCCTACAACTAAAACCCCCAAGCATAGTTCAAAAATAAGCATAGGAAGACTCTGTAGGTTCAAAAGGAAATGGACTATTTGCACATCTTGGGACTTGAGGGTTGACATGGCGATGGGTCTCCTGGGTTTCGTTGTTGCCTCTCGCGTGTCCTGGACAAGGCCCTGCAGGAACTTCTAATCTGGAAGCACCAACATACACATAACAACAAAAAAAAGAATTAAAAAATAAAAATAAAACGGACTCCAAGAAAAGCCTGTTTAGGCACAACTTTTTGGCAATACCTGCCCTACTCCAGTCAAACACCAGTGGAAAAACAGTGCCCTTCGCTTTCTTGAGGTTTTATGAAGGCCGAGGAGAACACTGACTCTCCGCCCCATTCACTGAAAGCAGGCAGCGAGCCTCTGACTCCCACACAGGGTGGTGTTGATTGGTTGCGTGGGAGCTGACCTCTGACCCCTTCTGGCAGAGGCAGGTCTTCTCCAGTTCTTCATCAGTGTGGTATCAACAGGGCCCAGCACTGAGCTGTGCTTACCTCTACATTGGCAGCGGCCAGACTTAATGAGGTGAGGCAGTGGGGTGTAGGTTTGTCACAACAATCCCTGGGTTCCCACCTCACCACCTACCCACTGCCAGGTCAGTAGGGCCTAGGAGGGAAAGCCTCCATTCCCACGCAGTACCAACAAGACTGAACAAGTTGGCGGGATTCAAGTCTAGTCAGTGCTCCATTTTCTACCTGAGCCCCCATACTCACTGTTAAAGGGCCCACTAGGTTGCTGAGCCTCTACTCCCAGAGGAACGGCTAGTTGTATCTCTGCTTTCTCCCCCTGCTATCAGTGAGGCCTGGCACAGAATTCAGAACTAAGGTGCCACGCAGTCCTGCAGTAACAAAATGGTGTGCATCGCCTGTCCACTTTCCCTCTCTCTGGTGGCCCTTCCTCTCGGGCATCTAGGCAGTACAAGTGAGTGTTTCACTTCCTTTGGGAAGGCACCTCACCTGCCGGCATTGGGCCAGTGTGAGTGAGTGTTCCATTTCTGCCTGTGGTATTGGTGGGACCCAGTGGGAGGCTGAACAGAACAAAAATCCCCCTGGCCCTCCTGCTACACCTTAGCAGGGCACTCACTGCTTATTTAAAAGAGAGTAAATGAAATCCAGAGTCGTAGAATAGCCACAGCATATAGGATATAAGTGAACATTACCCATCACACAAGAACAACAAGGAACATCACAACTTGAATGAGAAAAGAAAATCAGAGGCCAAAACCAAAATGAATGAGATGTTGGAATGAGCAGACATAGATTTTAAAGCAGCCATCATAAAATTGGTTCAATTAACAATTGTGAGTTCTCTTGATACAAATGAGAAAAGAGAAGATCTCGGCAAAGAAAGAAAAATTCTATGTATTAGAAAAAGAGCCACACAGGAATTGCAGAACTAAAAAACACAGTAACAAAATAAAAACCCTACTAGATGGGTTCATTTGTAGAGTGGAAATGAATTGGTGAACTTGAGGACAGATCAATAGAATTTACCCAACCTGAACAACAGAAAGAAAATAGATTGGGGGGAAAAAAATGAACAGAGTCTCAGGAGCCTGTGGACAATAACAAAAGAGCAAATATTTGTATCCTTGAAGTTCCAGAAGTAGCGGAGAAAGAATGTGAGACTTACAGTATTTAAAGACATAATAGCTGATAACTTCCTAAACTTGGTGAAAGACATAACCTTGCAAATTTAAGAGGTTGAGCAAACCCTAAATAGGAAAAAGAAAAAAAAAAAGCAAGCAAGCAAGCAAGAAAGAAACAAAACAGAGGAATCCATTGGCAAGACATCCCAATGCTTCTGCAAACTAAAGACAAATAAAAAAATCTTGAAAGCAGTCAGGGAGAAATATTACAGTGTTTACAGAGGTACAGCAATTTGAATGAGAGCAGGCTTCTCGTCTGGCAACAGTGGAAGCCAGAAAGAAGTTGTCTTTTCCTTTTCAACATTTTTCAACTATTGAAAGACAAGGATTGGCAATTCTCCATCTGGTGAAAATATCCTTCAGGAATGAGGGAGATCTAAAGACATCTTCAGATGAAAGAAAAGAGAGAATTTGTTAATTATATACTTTATTCATGAGCAGTTTAAGCTGTTGATAAATTATTTTATATTGATTATTTCTACTAACACAGTGTTTTCAGTTTTCAGAGTTATCAACAAGAATGAATTTGGGTTTTTTTTTCTCCCACTTTAACAAATTTTTGCTATGTGCAGTTTTCTTTTGAATTGTTTCTTCCACAAATAGTTATTATGGATTGTTGGTTTGTAATTATCCTCTGACTAATTCATGAGAGAATGTAAGCCATCCTTTCAGATATGTTAGGATTGTCAATCAAAAGCCAGTTAAAAGGACTGCAAATGTTACCACTGCATAGTGCCAGGAAACCCGTGGACAAAATACATGGCAGGTCAGGGTCCTCGGTGTCACGATTTCCTTCCTTTGTGGATCTAAGGATTTGTTCAGCTGTTGATAGGAGAGAATCATTTAGCAAGGCTTAGACCTTTCCATTCCTAAGAGATAATTTACACAAGTCATGCATGATAAGGGAAAGAAATGAAAAAAGAATGAAAGGAATGAGCTGTTCTTTAGTCTTCAAGGTTGATGCTGTTTATCTTGTTTGTTGCTTTGTTATGTCTCTGTAAGAGAATGGAAGAACCCTGCCTCTCAGTGTACCAAATACAAATGGCCATGTGTTAGCTGGACGGCATCATTATTAATTATCTTGTATATGAAAAAGTGAGGTAGGTCCCCTATCTGTAGAAGAGCAAGGAGGGCCTGTCCACGGAACGTGATTTTTGATGCTTCTCTCTTATTCTAGTGGTTACCAGACCTTTAAAATCCAACATGGATAACGTCAAACCATGAGCAGAAAATGTAGAGACTTCGCTGAAAATGCTTCTGATCGATTTTTATGTTTTAGGAGGTCTGACTCTTTACCTGACTTGTACAAATATCCCATTAATTAATTTGGAGGAAAGGCAAAGAGAAGGAAATCCTCTTTGACCATTGATCAAAAATCATCCTATACCACTTAGAGAAAAAAGTACTGTCTCTGAATATGTGAATCTGAGTCATTCATGTGTTCTAATCGGTGTGTGGACTAGGTCCTGACTGTCCTCACTGCAGGCTGACCAAAGAGCAAACAGCAAAGAGTAAAGACTCTCAGTGGTTAAACAAGGTAAAATTTTTCTGCTTCGAATTTGGCCAGGCAAGGCGGACAGATTCAGACCATAAGGAAGCAATAAACCATTTTTAAGATTCAAACAGGTTATGACTTACTTACATAGCAAAAGCAAGTGGAGCCAAAGGTGCCAGCCCCGATGTTGTTTACATGGGGTGACAATGAAGAGAGGGCCCAGCTAACTGTAACACGGAGGACAGGACGCTCTTCCTTTGAGAGCCAATGCCATGCTTCAGATAAGCAGTTTCATAGCCTGCAGGCCTCCTTTCAGAGGGTGAGGGGGAAAGTTTCCTACCTCCTCAGGGCCCAGGAGACTTGGAGAAGGTGTCTCATGACAGCCTTCCTCACCAATAGGGAGGCAGAAGAGAATGGTGTGGACGATGGCAGCTGTTTACAAGCCTCTCTGATCCTGTGTTACGGGAGGATCAAAGGTCATTCCACTAAGCCTGGGATCCGCTGTGGTTAGGCCTTAGTAGGCCTGTGAGGAGATGTGTAAGCTTTCCGGGGCACCATGGTAGAGCCATTCCTCTACATTTAGTTTCTGCAGCCATTTGTGTGATTGTGATTTTGTTAATCAAAAATAATGACTTTGGCCTGCACAGAATTTCTGAGATTAAAAAAAAAGATCAAGCACAATGATTATTCCAGTAAAAAGAAGTTATATTAATAAGAAAGTCTTCACTGAACCTGAAAGTCAGTGATTGGTTTAAATTCTAAATTGTTATAAGAAATCAATCTCAGGGGCGCCTGGGTGGCTCAGTGGGTTAAAGCCTCTGCTTTTAGCTCAGGTCATGATCTCAAAGTCCTGGGATCAAGCCCCGCATCGGGCTCTCTGCTCAGCAGGGAGCCTGCTTCCTCCTCTCTCTCTCTCTCTCTCTCTGCCTGCCTCTCTGCCTACCTCTGATCTCTGTCAAATAAATAAATAAAATCTTAAAAAAAAAAAAAAAAGATCTCAATCTCAGTCACTTTATGAGATTCTGTTATTTCCCTCTTGGTTTCTACTCTCCTGCCCACTTCTACCCCCAGCCTTTTTCTCCACGTTTGCCCTGCTTTGTGATGAATGTGATGAACATTGATGAATGAGAAACAGAAGGCAGGAAGAATCTAGGAGAAAAAATTGCTTGTTTTTTCTCCTTCTGAAGGACAGTTGTGCTACAGTCCCGGGTGGTTTCATATGTCTTCCTGAGATGTCCCTTGTGACCAAGCAGTCAACTGTATACAGAGTTGATCCTTGAGCAACATGGGTATGAATGTCACAAGTCCGTTTAAAAAAGATTTCTTTCAGGAAATACAGTGTTGTAAATATATTGTCTCTTTCTTACTATTTTCTTAATAACATTTTTTCCCTCTAACTTACTTTATTATAAGAATGCAATATATAATACATATACAAAATTCATGTTAATCCGCTGTTTATTTTATTGGTAAGGTTTTTGGTCAACAATTGGCTATTAGTAAGGTTTTCAGAGAGTCAAAAGTTCTATGTGGAGTTTTGACTGAGAGGGGCTTGGTGACCCAAACCCCCCTAGTTGTCGGTAGTGGACTGTACTGTGAACCTAAAACCTGCTGGTAACATACCATCTACATTTTCCTTCTTCCTGTTCCTCCCTCCCTCCCTCTTGCTTTTCTAGGACTGGCCCCTCCACACCCAATAAAGGTTTAGCACGTAACTTTCTCTCAGGCACTGTTTTCCAGGAAATCTGGGCAAAAGCAAGTCACATTTAGTTTCAAAGCTGGATTATGAAAAAATTTCAGACACATATGAAAGCTGAGGAAAAGTCCAATGAACCCCTGTACACTCATCACCCGACTCAATAATTACCCATTTTTAAAAAAGGTTGTATTTATTTGTGACTCCCCGTGGAGCTGGGAGCCAGATGCAAGACTCAATTCCAGGACTCTGGGATCATGACCTGAGCCGAAGGCAGTTGCTTAACCAACTGAGCCATCGAGGTACCCAATTATTACCCATTTTGTCACATATATGTCATTTATCTCTTCTCCTTCCTTTTTCTTTCTTTTCTCTCTCTCCTTCCTTTCCTCATCCCCATTTTGCACCCTCTCTTCCTTCCTTCCTTCCTTCTTTCCCTTCTTTTTTTTCTTCTTTCCTTGTTCAAAGTATTTTATTTTATTTTTGAAAAGATTTTATTTATTTATTTGACAGAAAGAGAGACAGTGAGACAGGGAACACAAGCAAGGGAGTGGGAAAGGGAGAAACAGGCTTCCCGCCGAGCAGGGAGCCAGAGCTGGATCACCACCAGAGCCAAAGGCAGAAGCCTAAGGACTGAGCCTGAGCCTTGTTAGAAGTATTTCAGAGCAAGCCCCAGGGAGTATGTCTCTTCACTTCAACATACTTCAGAATGTCTCTGCAAAATGATGGGCATTTTCTTACATAAACACAATGCCATTATTACACCTAGTAAGATGACAGTATTTCTTCAACATTGTCTAACAACAGTCCATGGTCAAATGTCCATGATTGTCTTACAAGTCTTTTTACTGCTGTGTGTTTGAATCAGGACCCAGACAAGGTTATTGTATATTGGGTTGCTACCTGTCTTTAACCTACAGCTTCTCTTCATTGTTTCCCTCTTCTTTTTGTCCTGTTACTAACTTGCTGTGAAGATAATGTCTGTTGTTTTACAGACTTGTCTTGCACTCTAGATTATCTGTTACTTTCTTCATGGTGCCATTTAACTTGTTCCTCTAACCCTCATGTTTCCTGTAAGCCTGTGAATAGGAAGTCAATTTTAAGGCCTGCTTAGATTCTGTTTTTTATTTTGTTTTGTTTGCAAGAAGACTTCAAGGGGTGCTGAGTGCTTCAGATGGCATCAGATCAGAAGGCCCCCAGTGTCTGGAGTCTCATTCTGTAGCACTACTTAGACAATCAGACAGATGTAGTGACACCCTGATTTCCATTGTAAAGTACATCATTGAACTTTTCATGTAATGGTTTCATCCACTGAAGATTGCTGCCTGAACCTTTTACTTCACAAAGGATTGCTAAATTGCAATATCTCAATTCTCTTACTTATTTCACATTTATTATAAGAACCATGTTCACCTCAACAGTGGTGTGATTTTCTGAAATACAGTTCAAACGGGAAAGGCAATATGCGTTCTCATTCTTTTCCTTTCTTTTCTTTCCCGTTGAATATGGAGTTAGTGCCCTTGTTGCTTGCAAAAGTGCCCAATCACTTGTTTGTTTGTTTTTGTTTTTGTTTTCTCACCTTTGGAGTTTCATTAAGTGCTCTTGGATTTTTAAATATTCAATATGTTTCAGACAATTGCATTCATTATTTTGTTGGTGCTCAAATTGTCCCATCTCTGGCCAAAGTGACTCTGTAGTTTTGGTGTTTGTGACCTTTTGACACCTTTATTTGTTATAAATGAATTTCTTGGCTTTGTAGCACAAGATATCTCATACTCTATATATCCTGCCCCAGACCTGGATGGATGTTATTTTATTTGTAGTAAAAATGAGAGTATATATCTAAAATTTTATTTCATGGCAGTAATTTCAGAATCTAGTATTTATTTAGGTAATAAATACAACTATAATTACTTGTTTTATATATATTATATATATTTCAAATTATTTATATAAAAGAAAATGTACACATTTCATTATAAGTATATGAAAGATTGGATTAATAACTGTATAGCAATGTTTCATTTTTCCAGGTGGCACAATTTATATTCAAAATTTCCCAGGAAGTTTGAAATGAGGAATATAAATGAAATCTCAAATGTTTTCATATGTATTCAAATAAGAGTATCAGTTTCATCAGAGTTGCTATAGTAAAAGCTTTGAAAAAACTTTCAGAAAGGTGATGGTTTGATAGAGCTGTCAAATTTGAGTTTTAGCTTGGAATAAGTGAAGGGCTATAATTTCAACTGTTAGCAGACTTTGGTGTGGGAATGCATAATATTGAATTTAATGAATGCAAAATTTGGCTGCAGTTCTCAGAGTAAGTTTGGAGGACCCTTGAAGTTACTGAGACCTTTTTTAGGGGGTTGGCAAGTCTTCCCTTTTTCAACTACAAATTTGACTAAGGGCTGCTTTTCTTCATTATATTCTAGCTGTAACAACATATTGCAACAGATTGAATGCAGAAGTGGAGTATGGGAATTCACCTGTTTCTCTTAAACCTGAGAGTAAAGAGATTTGAAGAAATGTAGAAAGTCTATTTTTTTCTCACTGAGTTTTTTAAAAAAGGTAGTCAGTATTCAAAAAAGTTCATTATAATAAATTAAACACATATCTAAAATTTTTGTCTTAGTTTTTAATACAGTAAATATAGACATATATAACCCATACAAACAAAAGCTCTTTAAAGTTCTCTTTTTAAGACTATAAAGAAATCTTGAGACCAAGAAGTTTAAAAACCTCTGTGATATCTTGGGCTATTTGCTTACCAATTGTAAATATGTGTGAACAGAAATAGATTTGAAATATATATATTCATAGAGTTTGTAAATTTAATTATTTCAGGTTAACTTTGCTTAAATATCTTCTTGAATACTAGACATGTCTAACCATACTTTAATTTTATACCTTAGCAAGGAATACATTTAGGATTCATTTTCTCTCTGATGACATTAATGCTGCATGGAGGACTAGTTGAATATAAAATGACAAATCATTATATCTCAACTCCACACATAAAGCCAAATATTCAGTTTAGAATTTAATTGATGGGTTGAAGAAAATGGGGTGTTCTGAGGATTTAGCCCAGCTTCATTTTTAACAGACTATTTTTTAGAGCACTTTTACAGAAAAATTGAGCAGAAAGTATAGAGTGCCAATATATTCCCTGACCCATTTGCACAGCTTCCTCAACTCTCAATATCCCAGCACCAAAGTGGTATATTTGTTACAATCGATGAAGCTACATTGACACATCATTGTTACTCAGAGTCTATAGTGCATGGTTACTGTTCACTCTTGGTGGTACATTCTTCAGGGTCTGACAAATGTATAATGCTATGTATCACCCTGATAGTATCACAATATTTTCACTGCAATAAAAATCTGTGCTCCACCTCCTCTTTCCTCCCCCCAGTCCCTCAACCCTTGGCGGCCACAGTTTCTTTTACTGTCTCCATAGTTTTACCTTTTCCAGAATGGCACATAGTTGGCGTCATATGCTGTACCATAACCTTTCTAGGTGCCTTCAGCTTCTTAAGCCCATTTGACGAATCTCAGTGACGATGTTCAGTCAGATTTAGCAACACATCTTGTATGGCAATTAACTTTCATTATACTAAAAATCACACATACTTGTCTTTGTTATTTATCCATGTACATTCCATTCCAAAGAGTCAACTATAATGGCCAGGAACTCCATCTGTTTAATTTGGGGTCATCCATATTGATTATTATTAGTACTGTTAACCTAAAAAATAAAACAGCCACTTTATCAACAAAATGGGTTTATTTAGGAATAGTAGAGAATAGTGGTTTTGGACATGCAAGCTATGGCAAATCCACAGGCAAATACAAAAAACAAAGGAGAGGACTGTTATTTTATGGAGAAGGAGGAAGTCTGGAGGTGTTGTTTTCAAACATAAGCCCATTGGAGAAAAGCAAGAGCATAGAATGATGATGGTTTCTCATTGGCTGGGTTCCTCATTTCTTGTAGGAGATGCAGTGTACATCTTTCCCTGTTAAGGACGGTCATTGATGATGCTTTCCTGTTGAGGATTGCTCTATTGGGGTTCTGTAATTAATGTGGAGTGGGTGGTACAGTTGTAGCTTCCCAACTCCACTTTAGTAAGGTTTCCCTTTATTAATTTCACAAGAGAGTGCAATCGAGTTTGTAGACAGGTTGCCAATGCTATTTGATGATGGTGGTCCTCACAGCTAAGTGCACATGGAATTAAATCCTTAAGCTCTGGCAGAGAAGAACTTGCCCTACAGTAATTCTTTCAGTGATGAATGAGAAAAACTACAAAACTGGCACATACCCTCTTTGCAGGAAAGCAACTTTATTCTCAGGAGATGCCAGGGGTTCTAGCTATCAGGTTGAGTCTCTGAGTAGGTTCTTAAACCTTTAGAATTGATTTTGAACAAAAGTTCAAACAAAAGCATCTGCTACTAACATTTGTATTAAATGATTTGAAAATGTGCAGAGTAGTTTGTCATCATTCGCAAGATAAAGACAGAAATAAAGAGGGATATAAAGGGGAGATAAAAGAGAGAATAAGTATTTTATATCTGTTTGGTAGGTTTAGGTTCCATTTTGTTTGTAGGTTGTTATAAACCCATAAATTTGTACCACTTGAAGATAAAAGCTTAGGTATGAAATTCCAGCTTTTCCAAAGTAAACCCCCCTGTTCTAGATTATTTGTTTTGGTTTGCCTAGAGAAAGCAAAATTGAAATAGTTTTCCTGTTTACACTTTAGTAGAAAAAAACGCAGTAAAGGTGTCCAGAGGGAGAATCTGAAGAAGCTCTTTGCCCCTATAACCCTACACTCCAAGCAACTGCTGGGGTCTCCATTTCCTGACTTCTATAATAAGGGAGATGGACGCCTGGGTAGCTTAGTGGGTTAAGCCTCTGCTTTCGGCTCAGGCCCTGATCTCAGGGTCCTGGGATCTAGCCCCCATCCAGCTCTCTCCTCAGCAGGGAGCCTGCTTCCCTCCCTCTCTCTGCCTGCTTGTGATCTCTGTCAAATAAATAAATAAAATATTTTTTTAAAACTTAAAAAAAAAAATAAGGGAGGAACTGAAGACCAAGTTTCACAGAGTTTCGGCTCCCTCTTGTCCTCTCTGTCATTAGTACAGTGCAGACCTTAGAGTAAAGGCTCAGCTATTGCTTGCTGAATGAGTGTTACCTTTGATCCGTTGGAAATCCACGACGGGTTTTGGGTCTAACCCAGGCGGGCTCCCGCGTTAGCCAGGGGGAGGAGAGGGTGGTGCCGGTTTTCCGCCGTGGGCGGAGCTTCGCGCGGCTCCCGCGCGCCAGGGAATGGAGGCGGAGCTTTCCGCCGGCGGTGGGCGGGGCTAGCACGGGGACTTCCCCTGGGCTGAGCTGCGCAGCGGGTGCGGAGGGTGGGAGCCCGGTGGCGGTTCGGGGGGGTTCTGAGAGGATGGAGGGGGTGGGTGGGTGCTCAGCCGCCGGCCTCTGGCGGTCCCCGGGGCTTGGGACCCTAACGGGGGAGTCGTTTCCAGGCGGGGCGGGAATTGCTGGGAGGTTGAGGGCTGCTCGGCCCCGAGTCCTGCGGTGTCGCGAGCATGTGTGCGTGCGCGTGTTTATCTGAGGCCCCGCGCGGCCGCCGGCCCTGCCGCCTACTCCTCTGGCTAACCATGGTTGCAAACCGGCGCCTAGCCGCGGCGACACCGAGCCGGGAGGCGGCTCGCTCTTCCCCGCCAAGTGGGCACTCCCCGATCGCGCCCACTCCTCGTCCCCCTCGTAGGGGACGACTCGGGCTCCAAGCCCTGGCCGAGAGAGGGAGCGCTGTTGGGGACGCGCTGTCCTCTGCCTTGAACTGTTGGGCTTGTGGTGGGAGTCCCTGAGGCTTGAACACCAGGGTTTTAAAGCACCTGTCTCTTGTCATTTTTACTTTTAGGGTTTTGGCCAAATTGGGCGAGGGCACAAAATAACCACTTACCCCTTCTCACCGAGGACGAACGGGAGAAAGGGTAAGTAAGGAATGATCAGGGGTGGAAGGAGCTAGGGCTGCAGGAAGAAAGACCAAGGGAGAGAAAAATCCAGATCCACAACTGCCCCTGGGGGATTTAGGGGCCAGTTTCTTCCATTTCATCAGGAACCTGAGGCCCACTTTCAAGGGTCACAGGCTCCAAACCCAAGAGTTTTTTCAGGCCTGGAATCTGTAGCTTTGGCTGGGAGTTTGGCGGCTTGGCAAAGATCCCTTTTAGCCATTTGACCTGATAGAACTGTCTTTACCCTTCCCGTCTTTGGAACGTGGGTCTTGGGGTTGTCTCTCTCCAGGCCATGTCTCACTCGAAGCTAACTTTGATTAATCCCAGAGACTGAGTATTGAAGATTCAGGGCCCTGCTCGATTATGGACAGGACCTCCACCCACGGATCTTTACATTTTATAAAAAGGGACTCCTGTAAAAATTCTTTAGAACGCCAAAGGGTAAAATTAATTAGCGAGGTGATACCTGTTGAAATCCTTTTAGGATCTTCTCACAAGCTCATAGAGGAAGATTTTTTGTTTGTTTTTGTTTTTGTTTTTTTCAGTGTCGAGGTTTTCTTTACTAGGCTGGGCCTTTTACTCTTGACTTTCACTTTGATACCCCTCACATATTCTATTCACTTCTGAAAAGTAGCCAAACAGCACACTGAAGCCCTTGGAGGTTTGCTGTGATTTTCAGTGTGATCTCTTTCAACAGTTCTTTTGTGCAAATTTCCCGTCAGTTCTCCAATATACCACTCCTTCTACCTTCTTACTGGTGAAATGAAACAGCCCCTCTCCGAAGTTTGGGAATACCTTCTGTATCCTATGTGTCCTGTATCAACAAACATTTTAAATTAGCTAGAATTCAGGTTAGCCACAAGCAAGAATGTTGCAAACCATTCTTGGATACTTACAGAGGAAAGCTAGAATTAACCTCTGTGTCAAATTAACATTGGCTGCCTATGCTCTGAATCTGCCTTATTTGTCTGGACTCAAGTGATAGATAGCCATATAATTTATGTAAAACCAGAAAATAGTTGTTTATTGATGATGGTTCATTCATTAATGCAGTAGTTATTTATTCTTTTCCCGCCAAGGTGTGGGACACTGATACATTAGTAGGATGGTAAAATGAGACTGGGTTTGGAGATGGCCATTTGGAGCAGGCCTTTCTCCAGTTTTCTGTAGGTTTTTGGAGTACTTGAGTATTTAATGTACAAGCCCTTCCCTGTACTATTGATCTTAGTTATGTGCAGGTCTGTACGTGTTGTGGGGGACAGTACTATTTTTCTGCCTTCTAGTACTTTCAGTGATAAACTTTCAAGGATTACTGACCATGGTGATTTGTGTCCTGTTTTAGAATAGTGTTACTGGACAGAGAATCAGTTGCGAACTCAGGTTTGGCTGCTGGCAGCTTGAAAATCAATACTTGAGAGCTAGGTGAGAGACAAATGGGAAAGAAAAGACTGTTTTATTCGGGAAGCTGGCAACCTGGGAGGATGGTGGACTAATGTCCCAAAGACCACCTTCCCAGTCCAGGTGAAGCTGAAGAGTTTTAAAAGGGAAGATGTGACAGACGGGGCAGGGGGCCCTACGTGCAGGAGAAGCTGGGGCCCAGGTGGTAATTGGTAGGTCGACAGGATCCGGAACAGACTTGCTGGCATCAGCAGCAGCTGTTTTCAAATGTGATTAGGCATTATCTTCTGGGAAAGTTTAGTCCTTCACTCCTCAAGGCCAGCGGTTTGCAAATCTCAAGAAAGTAGGTTAGTTTGGCTGCAGACCAAGGGACTGAGGTTAGCAAGTAAGGAGTGCATAAGCTTGAGACGGGTTAACCCTTAAGAGCAATTGGAGCACCATTATAGCTTTGTAGTCATTTTGCAGTGTATTAAATATAACAGTATAAAGATCAGATGAGGATAATATTTTGGATTGTTCCATAAAGATGACATAAGATGAGAAAACATGGAGTGTTAAGGATAATGCACTTAATAAATATTAGATTGTTCACTTGTATGAGTTTCTGTACATTTAACCTTATTTTTTATTTAAGATAACTTTTTCTGGTTACAAAGGTTATATAAGATTAAAAAACGTTATTTAAAAATGAGTCTTGCAGGGATATAAAAGGTAGAAAGTGAGTCTCTTATGAACTCTCAGAGGAACCCTTTCAACGATTTGTGTTTCTTTCTTCAACTTTGTTTCATGTTATATGTTACTATTTGGCAAAACTGTAAATGTCTGCCTTTTACCTCCATATTCTTGGCTATGTACCACCACTCCTTGTTCCATCCCCAGTCCCCATGTAGAAGTGACATGTCTTTTAGAAATGGGTTCTATGGGACGCCTGGGTGGCTCAGTTGGTTAAGCAGCTGCCTTCGGCTCAGGTCATGATTCCAGCGTCCTGGGATCGAGTCCCACATCGGGCTCCTTGCTCCACGGGGAGTCTGCTTCTCCCTCTGACTCTGCCTTCCACTCTGTCTGCCTGTGCTCGCTCTCGCTCTCCCTCTGAAAAATAAATAAATAAAATCTTAAAAAAAAAAAAAAAAAAGAAAGAAATGGGTTCTAGTCCTGGCTCTTATCTCATTCGCTCTGGGACTTTGTGCCAGTTAAAACTCTACTCCCTAACTTCTCACCTGTCAAAACAGAACAATGAGTATATTAAAAAGTAAGCAAAAAGACAGCATCTGGCTTACAGATACTAACTTAATTTCCCTCCCTTTTTATTTGGTCACCTATCACATTCTTAATTATCCTCTTTGCAACTGAAGCAAGGGATCTCATACTCAACATTCCTGCAGGTGGGTGTTTGCATTTTCACAGTGATCACCTGTTAAATCTGATCCTCAAATTTCTGGGATAACACTGGCACCTGAAGTGGTTTGAATCCCCTCTCCCCATTCCCGCCTTGTAATCATTCCACAGCCATGTCTAACGAGTGTCAGCTTGAAAAATGAAGGGAAGGAGTTTCTATAAATGTGTTTAAAAAGCTCTGACACTGTTCCCAACGTGGGAAAGACATAGTACCGCATTTAGCTGAGTGCTTAAATTTAGGATTTCTATTTCAGAAATGTCTTTGGTTTATAAGAATTACAATAAAAATGCTGATGCTTCATGTCCAAACTGTCATGATTTTGCCAACTTGTGGGTTTAATATACAGCTAAGCTGTGTGTTTAGTGTGTCTAATACAGCTCTGGAAGCCAAGAAAGACAAGTCCACAGACATCAGATTTTTACACCAGACATCTGGTTTCACTTTGCTAAGGAGTACATTTTGTCAGTAGATTATAGGCATATCAGCTGTACTGGTGTAGTTTGTGGCATTCTATCATAAGGTCTGGGTCTGTAGGGTTTAGTGTGATGTTTTATTCAAACGACAGCACACTATGAACGAGCACCTGGTCAGATAAGCATGCTTCCCACAGGTGTCTTCTAGTGTCATTGTTCTTACAAGTTAACAAGGTAAAATCGTTTCTATCCTTGCGTTTTTGTTTTGTTTTGTTTTGTTTTTGTTTTTGTTTTTTTTTTTTTTTTGTGGAAGAAAAATATTCTTAAAAGCCTTGCTAAAGATTAGCCCATTGTATTCTAGAAATTAACTTTCAAGTCCATTTTTGTTTGTAATGTGGAACAGTGTACTTACAGGAATAAAATAACAAATGGCATTTAGGTTCCCAGATCAGGACCCCAAAGCTATTTTATGTTATGTTATGTTATGTTATGTTATTTGTTTTTTAAAAAAAAGCTACTCTGAGATTAAGACCTGAGCTGAGATCAAGAGTTGGACACTTAAACCACTGAGCCACCCGGGTCCTCCACCAAAGCTATTTTAACTCATTGTATGCCCATTATTAGTGGTATACTATAGACTTTAGCCAAAAGTTATAATAGTGTTTTGGAGAGTGATATATTCTGAGGTGCCACCTAAAATAGCTAGACCACATCTCTCTTCATTTTGAGGTAGTCGGGAGTATAAAAATACTGTTATCTCTGGGTCTTCAGGTAGGCTCTGTGATTACTTACCTGTGATCTTGGATACAAATTCTTCATCTGTGAAATTACTCATGGTTACTCTGAGGTTTAGTGAGTGTTTGTTAAGTAGCACAATATGTAGTACAGAATTGGCCCTCAGTAAATAGTAGTTTCATTTCTTTTCTCTAGGTCCTGGCCACAAGAACAAAGATGGCCAACCTCCTAACCCCTGCCTTATATCTCAGACTAATCCACTGGTAGGACCTGTGGCTCCAGCAGAGGGATCTGGAATTTGGGAATCTGGGATTTAGTAGTGGGGGCTGGGAAAAGGCTATGGAGAATAATGACAAAGGGGAGGAGTGGTGAACTGACAGAGAAAGTTGCCAATCTTTTTTTTTTTTAAGATTTTATTTATTTATTTGACAGAGAGAGATCACAAGTAGGTAGAGAGTCAGGCGGGGGTGGTGGGAGGGAAAGCAGGCTCCCTGCTGAGCAGAAAGCTTGACATACTCAATCCCAGAACCCGAAGATCATGACCTGAGCCAAAGGCAGAGGCTTAACCCACTGGGGCTTAACCCAGGGGCCCCAGAAGTTGCCAGTCTTTTGATCAGTCCATGGATTTAGCCGGATGAATTTTTTAATTTGATGAGTAGAAAGAACCACCTTCATCTCTGGCTTTTCAGTTGATCTTTTGTTAGCAGCTCTATTGGTCTAGCTCTCCTGTCTACCTCCTTATTGCCTGCTTAGCCTATTGATAAGTTCTTTTTTTGTTTTGTTGGGTTTTGTTGTTGTTGTTGTTGTTTGTTTCCTTGATAATACCTGAATAATCATTTATTTCTATTTTTTTAATAGGTGTGACTTATTAATAGATGTCCGTACTTCCCTAGGATCTGGACTTCTTCTATACTTAAAGTTGATCTTCTTATCCTTTCATTGGTCTATAGTTCATTAATTCCTTGTTTTCCTTTTAAACTATTTGCTGTGTACATTGAACTTGTGCTGAGGATATAAAGATGAAGTCACTGTCCTTGATCAAGGATCTTATAGTCTAGTAGGACAATAGACATCTTGACCAACAGTCCAAATATTATGTGCTATTTCCCCTAATGGAGATATAAGTGCAAAGCAAGGCTAGCAGGAGCTCTTGACCCCTGATGGGAATGCCAGAGGAGGATTTTAGCAGTGGTTGTGTTTGAGCTGAATCTTGAAAGCTGAGTAGAAGTGAGCAGGGTGACAAGCAGCAAAAAGCATTTCCACACAGGCCTAATGGCATGAATAGTTGTATGGTATTATGAGGGCCTGGTGTGTTCAGGGAGCTATATGTAGGTCAGTTATATTGGAGTATGAAGGGCAAAATCAGCAGTGAAAGGAGATGAAACCAGATAGCTAAGTCAGGGCATACTTCCTATGCCACGTGCAACATTTTGAGTGACGTGAAAGGTCACCATGAAAGTGGTGTGCTGTAGATTCAGGGGCAGTGAGGTGCCGGCTGGGGAGGAAAACTGCAGGCCTGAGCTGACGGTGCATTAGCGTGGATAATGGAAACCTGAGAGCTGAGACATGGCTGGACGTAGTGAGGATACTTGGAAATTAGAAATTTTTGGAAAAATATTTAGGAAGAGGGAAAATTGGTTGGTCTTTGTGACTGAATGTAACAGGAATGGGAGCCTGAGGATGCTGCAGTATGGATAGTGGGAGGGAAAAGTGAAGAGGAAGCGGGTGTGAGGGTCAGCTCATGAGTTCAGGTTGGGACATGTAATTAAATTGCTTGCAGGACAATTTAAACTTGGCGAGTTGGGGCTGTCTAGGAGGTGGCTGGATATGAGGTCTTGGAGCATCAGGAAGAATGTGGAGGCTGGAGATGCAGATTTCTGAGTGCTTACTCTATGGAGAGTCGTTAAAGGTGTAGGTAAGGACAAAAGGCTTAGAGGAACTGCATAAAAAGAGAAGAGAAAAGGACTCAAAGTAAACCTTGGAGAATATTGAAATTTTAAGGGCAAACCAAGACAAAGAGATATGGTTGCTGAAGGGGAGTGGCCAGAGGGGCTGGCAGGAAAGAGAAAGCATAGCTTTTCATGCTGACTTGTAGAGTTTCAAGAAGTAGAACCCAGTTAAGCTTGAATCATCAAGTACGTGAAGATTATAAAGTGCCTGTTGGAAGTCAGTGGTTCCCTTGGACTGGTGGGGGCAGAGACTACACTGCATGGGGAGAGGAATGAGTCAGAGGGAAGGAAGAGAGGAGAGCCTAGGTGTGCCTGGGCCCCTCCTCAGAGATTCTGTCCTCATCGGTCTTCCGTCCAGAATTTTCAGAGGGATTCTAACATGTGTCTGAAGACGAGAACCACTGTGGCCCACTGCTTTTTTTGAGGGGAGAGAGAGCATGTATTTATGCTGAGAGGAAGGAGCCCCATAGGGAGGTGTTGAAAAGGTGGTTGCCTGTAATCACTGTTCTTTGTCATGTTTTTTTGTGGGTAAAAATCAAATTGTCACTGTCTTTGCCTAATCTTCCCTTTGAAACAAACAAAAGGCATATATGACCCCACCCTTCAATATCCTATTGACCCTTTTTCTCCTGGCTCAGAGTTCCACTGCTAACTTGCTCTCTCCAAATCTGGCCTTTTTCTATAAATTATTCTCTGACCTAATCCACTTGTGGGGGGGAAAAAGTCCCCATTTATTAAAAACGGAAAAATTTCAAAGGACTGTGTACTAGGAGGGTAAGGGGAAATTTATCAGCCAAACATTAAAAATGATCTGATTTAGCAATACTCATTAATAATATCTGCTGTCTTCAGGGCTATCTATGTAAGATGGAACCTTACATAAGGTGGGAAGGATGAATGTGATAGGGATTCTGCCCTGAAGGACTCCTCAGGTCAGTGAGAGCAATGGATGTATCAGTAAGTGACTTATGCAATATATGCTGTTACAGAGGTTCAAAGTAAGATGGATGCAAAAAAAAAAAAAAAAAAAAAAAAAAAGGCCTTTCTTCTAAATGATCCTGAAGACTTCACAGAGGAGGCACACAAGCTAGAACTTGCAGTGGAATTAAGGCATGGGATGCTGAGGTTCAAGGAGTGGGATTGAGGGAATAAAATATTTTGGTGGCCCCATGAGAATGGCAGAATGGGTTTGAGTTTTTCATCTCTTCTTCCTCCTGTTCTACTTGGTTTATTGCAAGTTATCTGTGTCTTTTAGGGACCTTTGGGAGATAAAGATGTTTTAGCTTACATGGGGAGATATCTGCAGTTTCTCCTTTTGTAGTCTAAGCTTTCTGTGAATTTACCACTACTGGTTTATTATATGCTCGATGGCCAAAATAGACCAGAGTAATTAAATCAGTCTCTGGGGATGACGTTCAGGTACTGATATTTTTCAAAGTGTCCCCAGGTGTTCTAATGGCAGCATGGGTAGAGAACCACTGGGCTAAAATACAATTCAGAAGAAAAGATTGGGACTTGGAGCTAAAAAGTTATAGGCTGGGTTTCTTTAAAAAAATATAGTTGGATTTTTATGATTCTTTTTAACAGCATGTGTCCTTAGTTAAGTTACTTATACAGCTCTAAGCCCCATCATCCTTGAGAAAATGGGAATGGTAGTAAACCTGTCCCACCTTGTAGAAATGTGTGGGTCTAAAGAGGTGATTATATCAGGGGACATTGCATGCAGATGTGGTCGTGACAATGATATATTCTGTTGACTTTTTCCAGGAGTAGACAGGCTAAGAGCTGGTCACCTTGCCCTGTAAGGTAGTAACAATTTCATGAATTAGAACTTAAGATTTCACTATCATGAACATTTTGCTGTTCTATTTTACTACATTTGTGTAATGCTAAAATGTTGAAGACCTAAAGCAAAAATGCAGATCCTTAAAAAATCAGCTATTGAGCATTTCTTGTCTGACATATTGTTTAAAATGATACAGATGTTTATTGTGATTAAGATTGTAAAGTATATAAATATTTTCAATGTCAGTAATATGATTGTTGAGTATTAAATGCTCTACATAGGTTTTTGTTCTTAAAGTCTGTACATTAAAAAACAAACAAACAAACAAAAAACAGAAATCAGGGCGCCTGGGTGGCTCAGTGGGTTGGGCCTCTGCTTTCAGCTCAGGTCATGATCCCAGGGTCCTGGGATTGAGCCCTCAGTGGGCTCTCTTCTCAGTGTGGAGCCTGCTTCCTCCTCCCCTTCTGCCTGCCTCTTTGCCTACTTGTGGTCTCTCTCTCTGTATCAAATAAATAAAATCTTAAAAAAACAAAAACAAAAAACAGAAATCTTCCAGAAAACAGTAAAAACCCCACAGAGTACCATGGAATACCATAAATTCAATGATATTGCAGGTCTCATCATGTCTGTCAAGTATATAGGAACTTATGCTGTGCCTCTCTCTCTCTCTCTCTTTTTTTTTTTTTTTTTTTTAACTGTGGGATACCTGGTATTGGTGCTGGTGGTATAATCACACTGAAGTGATCATTATTATGGTATTATAGCTATTTTACTTGAGAGGTAAGTTTAATGGCAAGAAAACTGAACCTAAAGCTTAGAGATTAGATTCCAGACCTGGTTTCCCTGCCCACTCCTAAATGGTAGTAGATAAGTTAGTTTCTCGGAGACTCACATGCATCAGTTCTCTGTTGCTTTGTAACATAATCAAAATCTCAGTGGCTGAAAGCAACAATAATCATTTTATAAAGATTTATTTATTTATTTATTTGACACAGAGAGAGAGAGAGAGAGAGAGAGAGAGACAGACAGTGAGAGAGGGAACACAAGCAGGTGGAGTGGGAGAGGGAGAAGCAGGTAATCGAATGCAGTACTAGATCCCAGGACCCCAGGATCATGACCTGAGCCGAAGGCAGATGCTTAATGACTGAGCCACCCAGGCACCCCAACAATAATCATTTATTATATTATGTTTGTGGTGGGTCAGTAGTTTGGGTGGTTCTGGCTCAGGATCTCATGTGGTTGCTGTCAGATGCCAGCAGGAGGTGCAATTATTGAAGGACACACCTGGGACTACAAGGTGCCTTTCCAAAGTGCCTATCACATGGCCGGCAAGTTGGTGTTGGCAATTTGGTTTCTCTCCATAAGGAGCTTTCCATGGGGCTGCCCCTCCCTGGTAGGTTATGGGAGCTGGCTTCCCCAGAGTGACATACAGGAGATCAAGGTGGAAACTGTAGTGCCTTTTATGACCCATCCTTGAAAGTCCCCTAGCACCATTTTTGATGTCTTAGTGGTCTCATGGGCCCTGATTGAGAGTGAGACACAGGATAGGAAGCACGTATCGTCGGGGACCATCTTGAGAGGTTGGCTGCCTGACAGGTTGACAGCCTCTACCCAGCATAGCATAACTTTGGGTTTCAGTGAGGAATTTATGGAAAATCATTTGCAAAACATTAAAGTAGCAGATAAATTTTTCAAGTTTTTAACGTCTTCTAGTATAGAAGTGGTACATCTATTTCGTGGGAGAAAATTATGAGCATGAACAGTAACCATAGCAAGACCCTGTTGGTCAACTGGTGACCATAGGTTTTATCCAAGGTAGTCTGTCTCCTTGATGAAATCTTGAAATGTCTGTTTTTATGTCTCTTTCTTGGCATTTGCTCTACTTTGCCTTGGTACGAGGTATGGACGTGTCTCACCCTGTGTTGGACTGGAAACTTTTAGAGTGGGAACTACATCTTACTCTTCATTGTCTTATGGCATTTTAAACTTAATGCTTGGTACTTCATTGGTGTTTAATTTCTATTAACTGAACTGAATTGGATCACTAGCACAACTCCTGTCTTTATGCCTCCCCTGAAATTTCAGATGCAGAGGGTCATTATTTGCTCAGATGGTATTGATGGGAGTGGTAGCTCCTTCTGGAACCATCTCTAAGCCATCCAATGGAGCCCTGATTTGCCCTGATAGCCTTTAGCCTCACCTAAATGGCTCACATATTTGGATGTGTCAGGGGCTTAGCCTGTTCTCATTGATGACCAAAGCAAGCAAGCACACACACTGCACAATCATTCCTATATGACTGTTTCAGAATCTCATTGTACCCACACCCCGTTTGGTAACTCATACCAAATTTTCGACTTCTTAGCTGAAGAATGCCCAGAAGATAAAAGTTTATATCTTTCTTCCATGTAATAAATCATAAAAATTTAATCTTCACCATTTTATCCAAAAGTTTATTTTGAGAGCTAGGCCTTTGTATGGCACTTTGACACACACCCTTTCATACATCTTTTTTTTTTGAAAAATGTTTGTAGCATTTATGGTCAGCTTTTGAAAAATCATCCTGCTTGTAGCTGGAGGACACATTGTAAACACATTTTCAAGTTCTAGTTCTTTTTTTTTCTACTTTTAGAATTGTGTTCAGCAAAGCCTTTTTTTTTTTTAAAGAAGGGAAATGTTTGTAACATTGTTGTATTTGTTACAGCAATGTTACATTTATAACATTGCATTTTAGAATAATCTATTTCATACGGTTTTCACATTATGTAGACCAATAAATTCAGAGTATCTCAGGATTGTTTTCTCCTTTCTGTTCTCTCATGTGGACTTTCCTGCTGATTACCCTCTTTAGGAACTCTTTGCTTCCTTCTTCATTACCTGCCTTCTCTGTCAGTTGTCTGTACCAAATTTTCTCCCTGTCTTTGGACTTAGTCTACAATGTCACGTTCGAGTATGAGCGGGCTGCAAGGGGCAGAGCAGGCATTGTGATTAGCACTGAGTATAAAAAGAAGAGTTCAGCTGACTGTTAGGGTTGATGGTCAAAGGTTCTTTGCTAAGTAGGTAATAGTGGACCTACAGAGTAACATGTGTTAGGAAAAGATTAGAGATGCCACAGTTAATTTGTCTTAATTTTTGAAAATAGATTTTTTTTAGCCCAGTTATTTTTTTTTTAAGATTTTATTTATTTATTTGACAGAGAGAGATCACAAGTAGGCAGAGAGGCAGGCAGAGAGAGAGGGGGAAGCAGGCTCCCTGCTGAGCAGAGAGCCTGATGTGGGGCTCGATCCCAGGACCCTGAGATCATGACCTGAGCTGAAGGCAGAGGCTTAACCCACTGAGCCACCCAGGTGCCCCTAGCCCAGTTATTTTTATAGTAAATTTTTTTTAGCCCAGTTTTAGGTTTACAGCAAAAAAATACAGATTTTTCCTATGTACCCCACATGCGTACATGCATAGCTTCTCCCATTATCAACAGTACCTACCAGAATGATACATTTATTACGACCAAGGAGCCTACATTGACACAGCATTTACATGAGGGTTCACTCTATGTACATTTGAATAAACATGTAATAACATGTGTGTATCGTTATAGTATCATACAGTAGTTTGACTGCCCCAAAGTCTACCATATTCTGCCTATTCATCCATCTCTCCTCACTACCCCCTGACAACCATAGATCTTTTTACTATCTCCATAATTTTGCCTTTTCCAGAATGTCATGTAGTTAGAATCATACAGTATGGAGCCTTATTTCCTTAAATTTTAGTTTTCCTGGTTTAGCAGATTATTTAAAGCATTTTGGTGTTTTTCCAAGAGTTTATTTTTTAATGAATTTTATTAGTGTCAGATTCAAATACTGAGTTAATTTTTTTTAAAGATTTTATTAATTTGTCAGAGATCACAAGTAGGCAGAGAGGCAGAGAGAGAGGAAGGGAAGCAGGCTCCCTGCTGAGCAGAGAGCCCGATGCAGGGCTTGATCCCAGGATCCTGGGATCATGACCCGAGCCGAAGGCAGAGGCTTTAACCCACTGAGCCACCCAGGTGCCCCAAGTACTGAGTAATTATTATTTAGTTTTGTTTAATAATAACTATTTTGTATCATTATATAAGGATAGTTTGAGGCATTTCATAAATTAGCTTTCTTATGAGTCTATTTCTCATGTGTAAGAGAAGTTCTGTAGTCTGCACACACAAGTTATGACAGTAATAGTTTGAGATTGATAGTTTGAGACGTGTATATGACTGCATGATGTTAATATTCTAAACATTTCATTAAAACCTTTCTTTTAAAACTTAAAAAATAGATATTAATTATAAATTTCTAGACTTTAAAGAGGTGCTGTATGGTGAAAAGAATGTGGTTTTATTCGAGTGCTAGCTCTATCAGCAATATGAACGTGAATTTTTTTTTGTCTCTGAATTTCATTTTTTAAAAAGATTTTATTATTAATTTGACAGAGAGAGAGAAAGCACAAGCAGGGGGAGCGGCAGAGGGAGAGGGAGAAGCAGACTCCCTGCTGAGCAGGTATCCCTTTGCTGGGCTCAGTCCCAGCGCTCTGGGATCATGACCTGAGCCGAAGGTGAACACTTAATTGACTGAGCCATCCAGGTACCCATGAATGTCTTTTTTTTTTTTTTTTTTTTTTTTTTTGAGAAGTGGAGATAACTTGTACTTTATAGGTTATTTTTGAGCACTATATGAGCTACTGGTTAAAATCCTATGTAAATATTTTTTTTAGAGAGCCTGAAAGAAGGAAAAAGAGTGAGGTAAGGGGTAAAGGAAGAAGGAGAGAGAGGGAGAGAGGGAGAGAATCATAAACAGACTCCGTGCTGGATGTGGGGCTCAATCTCATAACCCTAAGATCATGACCTGAGCTGAAATCAAGAGTCAGATGCTTAACTGATTGAGCCACCCAAGCAACCCAAAATCCTATGTAAATTTTAACTTGTTCTAAAGAAATGTAAGGAATTAATCATTTAATGAGTTGTACTTAGTTATTATATCTTAATTCTTCTTCTTTTTTTTTTTTTTTCGTTTTGCAGACAAGTACTAAAGGGGAAGAATGATTTGGGTTTAAGAAGGTGATACTGCTGAAAAGATGGTTATTTGAGTGTGTCTGAGAAAAAATGCATTTTTTTTCTCTGAATATATCTTGTTGATTAAACCTTCTTTTTTCTTATTAAAAACATCTATACTTTGGGATATTCAGCATGTGTGCTTGGCTCCTAATCATACTAAATACGTAGTTGTCAGTTTGAGATGTTAGTCCTCTCTCCAAAAGAACGAATTATATTGCCACCTTCTGTATGGATTCAGAGACACATTATTTACTCTTTGTGATGAGAAAAGGCTAGATTCTAAAGTTCTTGTGACCGGTCTCTATGTGACTGAAGCAATGAGGGCAAGGCAGAGTTAGGTAGAAAGATTTTGGGGAAAGAGAATACAGATGGTCTTCTGGGGTTGAAATCTTGAGGCAAGTGATATATTAAATACAATTCTAGTTTCAAGGTGTCCTTCTAGTTTAGAATACTTAGAGGAGTGGTCAGTGACATACTCATGCATTATGGCTAGAGAAAACTCTACACTTCCGAGTTTGAGAATGTCAATGTTGTTTAGTTCAAGATAAAGCTCTTATTCTTATTTATTTTTTCAAAAAAGATTTATTTATTTAATTATTTGAGAGAGGGAGACTGGGAGAGAGAGTGCCCATGAGGAGGGAGAGGTCAGAGGAGAAGCAGACTCCCCACTGAGCAGGGAAGCCCCATGTGGGACTTGATCCTGGAACTCCAGGATCATGACCTGAGCTGAAGGCAGTTGCTTAACCAACTGAGCCACCTAGACGCCCCTCAAGATAAAACTCTTTATAGTCATGTCCTTTATTATTAACATTTTTATTATATAGCAACCTTATTTTTTTATATCTCTACTGATTTAGAGTTCTTTTTTATCTTCAAAATATATTATACGGCCAAACACATGACAAAGTGCTATTTCCACCACATCTGCTGTCAGAACACACACGTTTATTGGTTAAATTCACTGTCTTTTCTGGGCATGATTTGTCGTGCTTGCTCCAAATTGCTTGTAATTGCTCCAAGGCAATTACAATAGTAACATCAAGGATCACTGATCACAGATCACCATAATAAATATAATAATAGTGAAAAAGTTTGTGAGAATATTGTGAGAATTACCAAAATGGGATACAGAGATGTAAAGTGAGCAAATGCTGTTGAAGAAATGACACTGATATGCCTGATGCAAGGCTGCTACAAACCTTCAATCTGTTAAAAAAAAAAAAAAGCAGTATCTTTGAAGAATGATAAAGAGTAGCACAGTAAATCCAGGTATGCCAATATAGCTTAAAGTTATTGAGGCCACTGTCTGTTCTAGGTTGACTTTTCCTTGCTCTGATCTCCCATAGCACAAAATTCATTTGCTTTTATATAATATAAGAGACTCACACTAAATAGTTCTTGCATCAGTCTGTGGTTTTGTGTTTGTGGAAAGAGCAGAGAGATCATCTGGAACTAACCTTTGAAGGAAGAAAGAACATTCAACATAAAAGATATGGTTTGAACAAAGACATAGAGGAAGGACCTTCTTCCTAAATTTAGAGCCAACGAGAAACTATTTGACTACAGTAAAAGTCCATGGGACATGTAGATTGAGGTTGGATTGTGAATGACACAAATATTCAACTTAGTAGTCTGTCAGACTGGCAAAGAAACAAAAAAATTGAGAACATGATGTGCTATTGAGGGTATAGAGAAATAGGCAGGGTCATCATTGCTAATGGGATTTTTGCAGGTTTCATTGAGACCAATTTGGAAATAGTTATCAAAACTTAAAATACACATATCATTTGATTTCTTATTAGAATTTATTCTACAGGTCTTGTACTTGGATGAAATAATATATATTTAGAGATAGTCTTTGCAGGAATAAAAAACAACTGAAGTTCCCATTCTTGGGGGATTGGACAAACAAATTATGGGACATTTAGTAGATATGTAGTAGTTGTTAATAAGGCAGTTTATGCTGAAATGGAATAATTGGTAAGTCAAAAAAAGGTGCAGAACAGTGAATAATGGTGGTTAATATTTTGGAGGAAAATAAATTAAGATACATATTTTCTTGTATATGCACAGAATTTCTCTGGAGGGAATTATTAGAAAGAGGAAAATGCCTCCAGTGGGTGGCAGGAGAACAGGGATGGGAGTGTCTTATTTTCTATTGTATACCCCTTTTTGTATATTTTGAATTTTACATTATACAAAATTTTTTTTTAAAAAGAAGACACACATTCAACTCAACATGTATTTCTGTATTACATATAATCTACTCTGGAAAATTAGGGAATAGAAAGGTAAATTAAAAAAAAAAAACTTAGGGCGCCTGGGTGGCTCAGTGGGTTAAGCCGCTGCCTTCGGCTCAGGTCATGATCTCGGAGTCCTGGGATTGAGTCCCGCATCGGGCTCTCTGCTCAGCGGAGAGCCTGCTTCCCTCTCTCTCTCTCTGCCTGCCTCTCCATCTACTTGTGATTTCTCTCTGTCAAATAAATAAATAAAAATCTTTAAAAAAAAAAAAAAAAACTTAGTGGTTCATTTGATAGGAGGTTATTTGATAAGGGATTAATATTCGGAGTACATAAAAACTCCTAGAACTCAACAACAACAACAGAATAACCTAATTAAAAAATGAACAAAAGGGCACCTGGGTGGCTCAGTGGGTTAAGCCTCTGCCTTCGGCTCAGGTCATGATCCCAGGGTCCTGGGATCGAGCCCCACATCGGGCTCTCTGCTCTGCAGGGAGCCTGCTTCCTCCTCTCTCTCTGCCTGCCTCTCTGCCTACTTGTGATTTCTGTCAGATAAATAAAGAAAAAAATCTTTAAAAAAAAATGAACAAAAGATTTAAGTAGATATTTCTCCAAAGAAGATATATAAATGGCTGATAAAAACATGATAATGTGCCCAGTGTCACTAATCATTAGGAAGATGCAAATGAAAACCACAATGAGACACTATGAATGCCCACTCATTAGGCTAGCTGCTATTAAAAAGTATTGGTGAGGATGTGGAGAAATTGTAACTCTTGTGCACTCTTTATAAGAATGTAAAATGGTATAGACACTATGGAAAACAGTATGGCAATTCCTTAAAAAATTGAAAATAGACCTCTCATATGATCTAGCAGTTCCACTTTTGCAAATATATCAAAAGGATTGAAAGTGGGGGTCCCTGGGTAGCATAGTCGGTTAAGTGACCACCACTTGGTTTTGGTCAGGTCATGATCTCAGGGTCCTGGGATTGAGCCCCGGATCAGGCTCCATGCACAGACTCTGCTTGAGATTCTGTCCCTCTCCCTCTGTCTCTCCTGCTCATGCTTTCTGTCTCTCAAACAAATAAATCTTTAAAAAAAAAAAAAAAAATTGAAAGCAGAGTCTCAAAGACCGTGTTCGTAGCAGCATTAATTACAATAGCCAAAAGTTGGAAGCAACCCAGGTGTCCACGGTTAGTTGAATGGAGAAAGAAACTGTGGTATATACATATAATGGAATATTATTCAGCCTTAAAAAGGAAGGAGATTCTGAAATGCTACAAAATGGTTGATCCTTGATGACATTAACTAAGTGAAATAAGCCATTCACAAGAAAACAAATACTGTATGATTCCATTTATATGGGGTACATAGAATAGTCAGATTCGTAGAAAGTAGAATGATGGTTTTCAGGAGTTGGGGGTAGGGAGGAATAAGGAGTTTAATGGGTACAGAGTTTCGGTTTTATAAGATGAAAAGTTCTGGAGATTGGTTGCACAATAATGTGACTGTATTTATCACTACTGAACTGTACACTTAAGAACAGTTAATACGGTAAATTTTACCACAATTTAAAAAAGATAACCTATCCACCCCTCCATGAGAACCCCTAGGTATAGTGGTGGGGAAGATGAATATGTAAAATAAATGGGTGTGATTCAGAATATAATCTAAGTGTCCACAGTGAGATATAAACAAAGCTTTGGGTGTGATAGGGTGGAGTGTAAGAGGTTGGAAATTGCCTGTGACTTCACAAAATAGATTCTACACTTGTATTAGGAGACTGTGGCATTAAGTGAGTGGAGAGGTTGGAAGGAAAGTCTAGGCTGAAGGAGTAGCACAAGTGAAGGTGTAGCGAGGGAAGGTGCTGGGACAGAATCCCATCACATGCTTTTCTTTGAATGTTGACTCACATTTTTCCTACTTAAGTTTGTCTCACCCTTGTTTTTTTGGGGGTGTAAACCACTTTCAGGGCTCCTTTAGTCCTTCTGAGAATTCTTTTCTACCAAAGCTGATTATTTCCTTACATTCCTTTCCCTGTAAAAAACCATTATTTTTACGTATGTCGACTGGAAAATCCCTCCTACCCAGCTCCTTTTCTTTCATCTTGTTCTGCTTCTCTCTTACAGAGGGCAGAGTTGCCCTCTGCGCCAGAGGCCATCTTTTTTTATATTGCTTCTAGCCAATGGAGCAGAATATGTTTAGTATACAAAAAGCTAAAGACATTGTATTTCAGAGTTTTTCCCTAAATAAATCAGTGCAGTATAAATTCATTGGGCCTTATTGATTTTCTCTGTGAAAGGTGAGGTATCTAATTTAGTTGCTTGGCTGATATGGCACTGTTTTTTCTCTGCATGCTATCACCTTTTCATTAAAGACCTGAATTCATAGAGTTGATAGAAACATACTCAATTTTAAAGATAGAATTTGTCCTGTAGCCAGGCATTAGATTGCTCTGTTTGTTTCCTTGATCTCTTTTTCTTCCTAATTTTCAGGTGTTGAAGGCAGTACATGGGGATGATGGGCATTCTGACTTCATCTGTCTTGCTAATTTTAATCTCCTGGTAGTAGTGGTGCAGGGAAAAAAAAAAAAATCTGAGAAAAAGTGTTTTCTGATCAGCTTCTGCTGAAACTACTTAATCAAAGTAGTCAAAGGGGAAAGATATATTCTCAACGATTGCTACTTATGGAATTAAAATTGTGAGAGTGGTGATTTATCTCAAGTGTGATTCTCTCTTGGGGAAAGTTTGCCATCCCATTAGCATCTATTTGCATATCTTTTACTTTTAACAAATATATGATTGGATCTGAAGATAGAAGACTAGATTTGCTCTTACATAAAATTTAATTTTATGGTAATATTGACTACCGAATTATTATCTTTGCTTTCAGTATCTTTGACTGAGGAGTCTGGTTGGTTAGAAACATTATGTTGAGATCAGTGCCTTGGAATTAATCAAGGTGGTCCTGTTGCCTTACAGAGAGGGCTCATCTTGGCCCTTGTTCTGAGGTTTATTTTAGTTCTCAAGTAAACTGATATGGCTGAATTAGGGGAAAATCAGTCATACTGGTCGGCCTTACAAATTATAGAAAGTGACTGGGCTTGGGTGACGGTTCTGTCAGCTCTGTATTTTAAAAGTGAAGCATACCAATATGGTTATGAATGTTTGATAATGTAACTACTGCAGAAAAAGTGGTGGCTTAAAATTAATTGCAGTTTTTGTTTAAAAAATGTGGTTGATTTTTAAGTACTTTGTTCTGTATTTGCTTTTATGTTTGCTGAAAATATTACACATGAAGACTATGCTTTAAACACTATAAAATGTTTTTCTACTATTAAGTAAATGATTGTGGAAAATGTTACACTTTAAAGGTCATGTTGATTTTGTGGCATTTCCAATTTTATATTTTATATATGCTGTTGAATTGGTTTAGCTCCTAGTTGAATGTTTAAAGATCTGGGTAATAAATATAGAAGGGAAATTGCAAAAGAGTACATTGTTTTGGAATACACATATCTTCCAGCTTTCTTTTCTTTAAACAGTGAAATTTTAGATTCTGAGAGCCGATTCAGAGGGCTGAATAGATAGCAGGATAATAAGAGTTTTCAGTACTTGTTAGGTTGACAGACAACTCTAGTGATGTCTTTCTATTAATTGATGTTGGAGATAAAGATTTGTACTTTTCTCCCTTTAGTACCCCTTTTCCATTTGGAAATTTATTAGAAATTAATGAGACTTGAGCACTTACCTTTTATATAGTGGATTGAACTAATTGTGTATTCAGTGGTTGTGAAATAAATAACTCTTGTTATGTTTATTGGGAGTGGTAAACACTTACTGGGGGTGGCAGCTAAGTGGGAGGCAGGGAGCATAGTGCTTAAATGCCAGGCCTTGGGGTTAAATAATGTGGATTTAGCTTTGCTGTTTACTGTGTGTGTGACTTTAGCAAGACTTGTACACTGTGAGCATTAGTTTATGTCTTTGAAAAAGGGATAAAATAGGTTTATGTATGAGATTAATTGAGGTAACAAAATAGGTTAACAAAAATTTTTATTTTAGTATTATTATAGTGCTACACTATAATTAGATACCACAAGTGAATATTCTTTACTGGAATGAAATTTTTTCCCCATTGGTTTCAAAGTCAAATTGTTTCTTACAGTTTTTCTTTCTGTTTCCAATTAATGCTTCTTTTAGAGTTTACAGATCTGATAATAATTTGTGGAAGAGTATTTCTGACTGATTTTGAGAGTGGCTTCCAATCACTCCATTCTTATTAAAAATGAAACAAAACCTCATTGCACTGTTAGTTAAAAAATTTTTTGTGACTGTTTAATGTTTGTACTGAAGTTAGCACCCAAAGTATAGCAAAATGTTGGTATAATTTTGGCCAAGGAAAAATAGTATTTTAAATATTGTCTGGGGGATTCTGTTATGTCTATCTCACTTTTAAACTGACCTTTCATCTGTGATTTTTTTAATGGCTCTTTTTAATAGACACATCTGAAGAGGTGAATTTGCCACTTTTCTTTGTAATTAATTGGATAACCAATTACTTGGCTTGGGAAAGGGGAAGGGCCCTGAATGATATGCTTATTAGTTTTTTGCCAAACAAAGGTGTACTAGATTCTGAAAAACTTCATTATTCAAAACTGATAGATATTAATTTAAATTGCTTTGAATTTCTGTATGGCTCATGTATTTTTATCTAGCTCATATACTTCCTAAAATATATCAAAATCATTACTAAATTTTCTTTCTGAGCCATTTACCATAACAATCATTGTGATGTTCCCTAATATCATTTGATGTTGATGAAACAATAAAATTAACTTTGATACAAAATTGGAAAGATGAGGGAATTATTCTCAGGGCCACTGAACTATTATGCTGATAGTAACCTATTTGGTGACCCGTATGAAAATAATTTTATTTATTATTATTTGTGCTTATTTACAAATGGGGTTATACTTCTCTTTGCTGCTGAAAGCAGAAATATATTAGAAGTTTCCCCAAGTGTGTAGCTTATCTTGTATTATCCAACCAGCCATGTGACACGTGTTTGTTAAATGAGCACAGGTATGAAAATCAGTCAAGAAATTTAACCATGTCATCATTAGAAGTGAACGTGATTTCATGACAAATACTAACCTTGCAGCAGAAGTCAGAAATGATCTTGGAGCAGGGAGTGATGATGATGATGATGATGATGATGGGGTGTAGAATGGAAGAGGGGTAATTTTAGTAGTGGGGAAAAGAGGCCATTCCATGGATTTCTGATATGAAAGGTAAAGGCCTGATGTTAGACTCAGAATCACAGATGGTTGAAGCAAAGAACCTTACAGGTGGTCTTACTGAAATAGATGAAATGAATTGCTGTGCTATTGACATGGCTAGGACCTGAATCCAAGTTTTCTGATCTCTCATTTGGTACTGGGCATGGAAAGAAAATTAACAACTTGGCTCTAGAATAAGATGGGCGCTTGGTTCTTTGAGAGTAACACATACAGGGAGGTACTGTATCAGATGGTTGGGTGGCTCCCAAAAGGCCGCTCTGGCCACCCAGTTCCTCTCTCAGGTTTCTCACTGGTATTTAAAGGAATGGAGTATCTGACACAGTCATACCACACTGTCTCTCCAGCAAGATTACAAGTGGGTGGTAATATAAACCATATCTAAAATTAAGCAAACATTCAAGAAAAGTTTACTTCACACCTGCAAATGCTAAGACCTTTAGGGTTTATAGAGAGGACTGAGACATGGTACTTACCCTTTAGGGGCTTCCAGTGTAGTTGGGGAAAATGGACATAACTATAAAAAGATAACTAATAATACTAGGTGCCAAATGAGGGTTTGGCTAACATATACCAGAGGAGTTTGGGGGTGGGTGACAGTGTTGGGGTTTAGAGTACT
Organism: Mustela lutreola; assembly: GCF_030435805.1. Lineage (NCBI taxonomy): Eukaryota > Metazoa > Chordata > Mammalia > Carnivora > Mustelidae > Mustela > Mustela lutreola. The sequence continues at coordinate 164,833,150 of NC_081293.1, read as the reverse complement.
CATCTAAGACTTCTTGGAAGAGATGAAAATTAGGTTGGTTGCTTCTCAGCTCATTAGATCTTAGGCATAATTATATGTGTTTAGCTCTAAAGATTTGGATTCACCTCGGGCGCCTGGGTGGCTCAGCAGGTTAAGCCTCTGCCTTTGGCTTGGGTCATGATCTCAGGGTCCTGAGATCGAGCCCTGCATCGGGCTCTCTGCTCAGCAGGGAGCCTGCTTCTCTTGCTTTGCCTGTCTCTCTGCCTACTTGTGATCTCTCTCTGTCAAATAAATAAATAAAATCTTAAAAAACAAGAAAAGATTTGGATTCACATAACTTAGGAAGTTACAGAGCTGAGAGTTTTCCAGTATTTACCTGACTTGTAGTTGAATACCATTCCATAATTCCAATGACATGGTGCAGAGGATGGCTGAAGGTATCCGTTTAGAGGCTCCCATTTCTGCTTATCACTCCCGAGTGCATTTACCAGCAGATAGAGTTCTCCCTCCTGATGTTCTGAGAGGTCTTCTAAATGTTGCAATATCAAGCAATCCCTGGTTTCAATTATCCCCCCCCCCCTTTTTTTTTCTTTGTTGGCAATATAGTTAAAATTGCTACTTAAGGGTGAGTTTGGTGAAATTTCCTATTTAAGTTGACATTTCTACTAAGAAATTATTAAAGTGGGGTGGGATATTCATCTATTGAACATAAAACAGAGCTGTAGCTAGCATTTACAGTGGGCTTTTCTGTTGTTCATTATATTATTTGGGTATTCTGTGTTATGAATCATTAACTTGAAACTTGGTACATAAACAATGCCATTAAACATTACAAGATAAATAATCTTATAGCTGCATTAGAGAATAAATACACTTCTCAAAACCCATGTTTTCACTCTACCTGGATATCTCTGCATTCAAATGCTGTTTCTCCTTTTAGTGCTATAAATAAGGGCTTATAAACCTGACGGAGATGAATTTAAATAAGAAATATGAAAAACATTAGGGCTTGGCTTATATAGTTTGAGTCTCAATCCACATCTATTTTTTAAGGTAGTGGTTTTTAACTTCCTTTTCTTATTTTTTTATGTAGTGAATCCTTCAGAGAAAATCTTTTTTTGGAATTCTGTTATTTAAAAAACCAAAAGATAGAAATGTGTGATTTTGACTGAAGAAGGAAATCAGGACTCGGAGTTTAGGTTACTTTGTGCCTGGTCCCTTTGTCCCTTGTGCCTCTAGGGAACCCTTAGGGCCACCATAGAGTTTGGACTGTAAAACATTGCTTTTAAGGAATAACATGCTAAACACTTCCTAAAAGTGACCTTTCAATTGAAAGAAGAATTCTTGGGGCACCTGGGTGGCTCAGTGGGTTAAAGCCTCTGCCTTCAGCTCAGGTCATGATCCCAGGGTCCTGGGATTGAGCCCTATATTGGGCTCTCTGCTCAGCAGGGAGCCTGCTTCCCTTCCTCTCTCTCTGCCTGCCTCTCTGCCTACTTGTGATCTCTGTCTGTCAAATAAGTAAAAAAATAATCTTAAAAAAAAAAAAGAAAAAAGAATTCTTGATGTCTTACAGTTGAATAGGTTGTGAAAAATTACTTGACCTTTGTTACCCCTCTTTATTGCCTTTGGACATGAGTGCTGTGCTATGATTTATTGAAGAAAAGTACCCCCAAATCAACCTCTTGAAGTTCAGTATACATAAACATACACATACCTAAATATACTAATTTAAAAAGAAACAGTTTCCCAGTAAGTATTTTCAACTGTCAAGTAAAGCTTATCAGATGAGAGACAGGGTCATCAGACACATGAACACGCTCACCCGTGTGCACCAACCCAGCACACACACACACATACAGTTTGTTGCATGTGGTTAGGCAATGCCTTTCTCTCAGTCTGTGCCTCCACCACATCCATCATGTCCTGAATATAGTGCAGATAGTCTGTATGGACAGGAAAGCATGTTAAAAATTATTTTCAGTAACGATTGGAACTCATTTATTGATTTTTTTCAATAAAACTGTATTGAACATCAAACATTTCAGTGCAAGGTGCTGAGATCTGGTAGTGAACAAGAGGCCATCACAAAACTCAGAGCTGATCAGAGGTAAGGATGAGACTATCAGGTTTGGTAAATGCTGTGATAGAGGACGCATAGGATTTTATGGGAGCACATAAGAGGGGCATCTAATTCAGACTTGGAGACTCAGGGCAGACTTCCTGATGGGTGACATCTAAACAGACCTGAAGGGTCAGTAAGAGTTGGCCAAGGCAGGAGTGTCTGGCTGGCTCAGTCAGTAGAGCCTGGGACTCTTGATCTCAGGGTTATGAGTTTTCAAGCCCCACATTGGGCATAGGGCTTACTTTAAAAAAATATAAAAGAAGAATAAGAAGAAAAAGAAGACAACGACGACGAAGAAGAAAACAAAAGAGTTGGCCAAGACAAAAGGAGGTGGGATGATTGATGAAGACAGAGGAGAACATATATAAGGGCCCAGAAACAAGTAAAACAGGGTACTTTGTAGGAATTGCATGTCGTTGGGTGTGGAGCATGATGTGCTAATGAAAGATAAGTGGATGCTAAATGTAAGGAGCTTGATCTTGTGCTGTAGGATCTGGAGAGTTACCGAAGGATTTCAAGCAGGAGGAAGTTGTGATTTGTGGTTTTTTTTTTTTTTTTTTTCAGTAGAGGGCAGTTTGGCTAACTACTGTGTTGACCTTGGGGCAGCCATTTGGATGATAGAATCATTTTCTGACAGTAGAAGGACCAGAGATTATAGAATACTGTGTAGTTTGTCTTTCTATAACATCCCCAACAGCCTATCTCTTTTATAAAACCTATCTTTCTTCATTTTAGTTTTATGGCCCTGGTAACCTTATCACAAGGCTAGATTAATTCAAAAGAACAATGTTTAATGTTCAATATCTATATAGATACACAGTTATATCTTCATTCTTTCTGTATAGAAACTGGCATAATGCCTTGTACATAGCAGGTACCCAAATGTTTATTGACGTAAAAGAAATACCAAAGGAAGAAATGCCAACTTAATTCTCTCTCGCTCTTTTTGATGATCACTTCTCTGCTCTTTCTGGTGCTCTGTACGCTTAGATAATTTCAACACCAGCTGTTTCTTAACAAACCACAGGGGCCTGACCATTGTATACTAGGACTAATGATAATAAAATGTGCATTTAAAATAGTTCGAATTCACACCTTTGTATTTTACCACTGCATCTCATAGTCATGTAACAGCTGGACATGCAGATATAAAATCAAAGAATAGTGGAAAGCCTTCTTTACACATCTCAATAATTATACTTTTGGAAATTATATAGATGGATGATTTATGAAATGAAATTTTTTTTTGTACCTGCAAGGGAACTAGCTTCATTTCTAACATATATGTGAGGTGATCACAAAGGAAACTTATTTTAAGATAATATTTTGCATTTTATTAAACTTAGCAGTTTTTTAAAGACTTTCACGGTATTACTTATACTAAATAAAATTCGCATTACATAATTTACCTTTTGAGGCTAAATACCCAGTTCTATAATACTACCAATTTCAGAAAATAAGCAAATCCAAAGGTACTTTCTTGTAGTTTATAATTATTACTGATGTTAGTTATTTAGTGATCAAATTTTCCTACCCTTCAGGCCGGCTCCTGGGTCCTGCTGTTCTTCCATCATTTTTCTGAGCACCTCTTTACTTAGTGGTGTAACAGAATGTTCCAGGCTCATCTTGTACCTTCCCAGGCCCAGCCCTGGAGTGAACTCTTTCTGTGAAGAGCTTGAGTTCCTTATAGTGAGGAATCGTATTAGAAGCTAAGATCCAGATACTAGAAATACTTGTCTCCTCTGGGTTATCTTTGCTTTTAGGTCTCTAGAGGATTTTTTTCTTGACTTCCCTGTGTGTGTTTATATCTCTTCTTTCCCACCGCACCTTGTTTTCCTGCTAACTCCTTAATTCCTCTGGTCATTGCTACAGTGTATCTAAAACAGTTTGAGAGCTGCTTCCCTCACTGTTTACATTTCTCCTTCCTTCCCTCTTGGCTGAGGATATATAATTGAATACTGTATTTAAACTTAATGGGATTAAAAGAGGGTGGGAGGAAACTTTTGCAGTTGTCAGGTATGTTTGTGGAATATATTGTGCTGATGGTGTCTCCAAACTTCTTAAGGAATATCCATTAAATAGGTGCAGTTTTTGTATGTCACTTACACTGCAATAAGGTGTTTTTTCTTTTTAAAAAAAGGAATGATGATGGGTGAACTTCCCTGATGGACAGTACAGGGTCAGAATGAACTGCCTGCCTCTGGAATTCTTTTATATGAGAAAGAAAGAAATATCCCTCCTGTTTGTGCCACTGGGGTGGGGGTGGGGGGAGTTAATTGGATTACTGACTCTTCCATAGTTGATGCCTGTTTAATTCTCTGTCTTGTTTAGATTTTAAGTAGATAGTGGAACAAAGGCCATTTCTTTTTCTTTATATGTGTAACATGCAATAAAAGTATATGGTATAAATCATGAATATTGAAATTGTTTTGCCCTGTGTTTCAAATCTTTCATTAGAAACTATGGCTGAAGCAAAATAAAGTTTAACATTTCATTTCCCTTTCTTTCTTTCTTTCTTTTTTTTTTTTTTTAACTTATGGAATGTTTTTTCTACCTCTTTGCATTTTACTCAGAATAATATAGACATTTCTCTATTAATGCCACGTTTGCATTCTTGAAAGATATTTAATTCTGCAATATTGTGCATTTCTTCATCTGCACTCTCAGCTTCCTCAGGTAGCTTAACATACACAGTGGAAGTCTTGAAACCACTAAATGCAATTTTCCCATTAAGTGTGAGAAAACTTGCTCCTGATGTGCTGGGGATAATTACATATGAGCCAATACAACTGATGCCATTTTCCTACATATGAGCTAATTTACACTGAAGAATTATCTGTTGTAGCAGAAAAGACTAATGCTAATTTGCTTTAGTTTGTAAAGATAATATGTACCCATTATTGAAAATTTAAATAATACAGAAAAATACAACAAAGAAAGGGAAAATCCCTTGACTACCAATAAACACTCCTGTCATGATTTTGGTTCATATTCTTGGTCACATGACTTCTTTCCAAATTATGATGATGATGATGCTCTATGTGTGTATAAAATTTCAAATAAACAAGTTCTTATTATACTTAGAGTTTTCCAGTTTTTTTTTCAAAAGTGAATGTCAAGCAATATAGGTATACAATATACTTTTTAATGATTATAAATGATTCTACTTCATGCATGTCATAGTCTACTTATGTATTCACGGGATCTTAAATTGTTTTCAGGTTCACTGTTAGTAGTAACGGAGCACTGAAAATCCATGGTCATATCTTTATACCCAAAACCTGCACAGAGGGGTGCGTTCATGTAACATGTTGGTGCACATTGTCATGTTACATTCAGGAAAGATTCTACCTGTTTGCACTACCAAGAGAACATGAGAAGTTGTATTTTCACACCCTGGATGCTTTTAGTTCTCTATATCTTTGTCAGCTTGATAGATTAAAAATGTGATTTTTACTTCTATTTGTTTTATTATTAGTGTGTTTAAACATCTTTTTATATCTGTATAAACTTTTTATATCACTATAAAATATCCGTATTTTGCTTTCAGTGAAATGCCTTTCATGTAGTTTGCTTACTTTTCACTCAGAATGTTTGTCTTTTTTCTTATAATTTGTAAGAACTGTATAATTTTAGACACTTTGAGGATTAATACATATTGCAGCTTTTTATATCATGCTGATTATCTTTTAACCTTGTTTGTGGTATGTTTTGATTTTTATGTAGTCAGACCTGTCAGTGTTCTTCTTTTATGTTTTTTTGGGTTTTGTAAAAGGTTTTAGAAATGCGTCTTTCCACCCCTAAAAGACTGTTTGCCTTTATTTTCCTTTATTAGTTTTATGTGTATATTTTTATTTTTTATATTAATCTTTAGGTTATGTGGGTTTTTTTTTTCTGTAATGAGTTAATTAAATATCCCCTTTGATTTTTTTTTCCCCTTCTTCAAGTTGTGCCTGGTTATTTCAACATGATTTGTTAACTCAAACCCGTCAATATTAATATCCTCATCATATAACATGTTTCTTTGTGTCTTTGGATCTATTTCTGGGTTTACTATTTTAATAAGTGTGTCTGCCAAACAAGTTATCCCCAAGTGCCGTGGCTTACAGCACGTATCATCTCTCAACATTTCCCCGGGTCGGTGATTTAGGAGTAGTTCACCTCTGCAGTTCCGATTCAGGGTCTCCCTTATGGTTGAAGTTAAGATTTCAACCTAAGCCACAGTCATGTGAAGGCCTGAGGCAGGAGGACCGGGCCTGCAGTTGGCCCACCTGCATAGCTGGCCAGGGTAGTGCTGGATATCTGGGGAGAGGGAGGCCTCAGTTCCTTTCCAGCTGGGCCTCTCCTGTGGCTCGCTGTTCTCTGGATGTGGTGTTGGCTTGCCTAGAGGTAGTGATGAGGAGAGAGAGCTGGAAGGTAGCATTCCTTTTTTATAACTGACCTCACAAATCATACAGCATCATTTATGCCACCTCTTTGCTAGAACCTGGTCACTAAGTCCCACCCACCCTAAAGAAGATGGGGATTTTGAAAGAGGCCTGTCAAGGAATTTGACGAAATATTTTGAAGCCACCATAGCTCCCTTTTGTTCCACTCATATTTGACCATCTCTGCCCTAATATCGCACCCCTTTTAATTTTTTTTAAGATTTTATTTGTTTGACAGAGATCACAAGTAGGCAGAGAGGCAGGCAGAGAAGAGGAGGAAGCAGGCTCCCCGCTGAGCAGAGAGCCCAATGTGGGGCTCAACCCCAGGACTTCAGGATCATGACCTAAGCCAAAGGCAGCAGCTTTAACCCAGTGAGCCACCGAGGCGCCCCAATATCTTACCTTTTAAGAGTCTTGTACCAAAGCTATGTCTACTGTGTTTGACATCTATTGGCACTTATTGGTCATATATCTAAGAACAGGTGTACAAAATAGTGTTAATAATAATCTGGTGACATTTTAGGTTGCTTTATCTTCCCAACTTCTCATGCTTTTTTAGAATTATGTAGTAGGGATCATTATATTTCACTGAAGGTGCCCTGCTTACAGCCTTTTAGAAAAATTGTTTTCCATTATTTCATACTGCTGTGAGTAATTTTGAATGTTTTGATTGGCAGATAGCCCTAGCTTCAGGGCATTGCATTTTGATAGTTTCACAGGTATCTTAAATAGTTACTCATAATCAGGGCACCTAGGTGGCTCTGTGGGTTAGAGCCTCTGCCTCCAGCTCAGGTCATGATCCCAGCATCCTGGGATCCAGCCCTGAATTGGGCTCTCTGCTCAGCAGGGAGCCTGCTTCCTCCTCTCTCTCTGCCTGCCTCTCTGCCTACTTGTGATCTCTGTCTGTTAAATGAATAAAATCTTTTAAAAAAATTACTCATAATATACAGGCAAGTAGGTAAAATCAAAATAAGGCATTTATGTGTGGGGAGCAATCTAAGTAACATCTCAGCTCCATATGCTGTATTGTCACCAGGGACTCATTATGATCCCTGGACTTTCTGTGCAGCAGACACTTGAGTCCAGAAAGTGCTGTGCTCCATCTGCCTTCATCTCCAGGCTGCACGGGATGAGCCTCTTGGTACCCTGACCTCTTGGCTGCTATTTTTTTTTAAACTTATGTTGCCCCCTGGGCCTTTGTTGCCATGTCAACAAGTGTGTGTACCCCGCCCCCTATGCTTGTGCTTGCAGATTTAAAGGATCCTAGTTACTTCTTCCAAAGGCCTCAGTTATTGTTGCTTTTACCTTAAATTGCATAAATCTTCTCATCTGGCTTGCATCTTTATCCAACACTGAGCCTGCACTGCTCTTGTTTGAGCTCCCTGTGGGCATGCAGCTGCCATAGATGGGCTGTGGGCAACCTTCCAAAGCTTCCGATCATTTGGACAGGTTTTATTTTTGACAGACTAATCAGAGCTTTAATATGCTTCCCTGCTGGGGGAGCCAGTGTTTCTAATTTTTATCTTTATCATTCTGTAAACAGTAATAATAATCCCTAGGCTGGTGGTGTTTGCTGGTTACATTGTATTTAACAGTCCCACTTTTTTTTTTTTTTTTAATGACCTTGCTTTCTCATCTTTGCCCCTTTAGGGTCTGGTTGGCCTGGGTTATTTTGAGAAACTTTCATACTTCCCATCCCCAAACCCAATCAAAGGAAAAGCTGTGTTTTTCTCCTTATCTCTTAATGTGAATTTGAGCTGATGTTTTATATTCATGTACAGGCGTTTGTAGCTCAGTAAAGAAAGCAGTTTATTTGAGGCATGAAGGGTAGAGGTCAGAATAGGATTTTCATGAGACCCTGAAATCATGCTCTTTTTTAAAAATTGCTTATTGCACTTACTCTCGAACCCATTAGAGACCCTGTACCATTTAGAAATAGGGCAGAAATAGGGTTAGTGTGAATAGTAGCTAAGATAAATGAATATGAAGCAGTTATGAGAGAATGGGCCAGAATCTGAGATCCCGAGATAGGTAAGGAACAGCAAAGCTGATTCTTCAGGTAATTGTGCTCCAGGAACTGTGTGTCACCTGGTGTTTTCAGGGACATTTTCCCATTACTCATGTTATTGCCTGATGCTTACTTTCCAATATTCTTCTTATTTACTTTATGCCCTTCTTTTTTTTAGGTTCTCAATGTTATATTCTTCTCATTATTTCCCTTCACTCGATTTCTTAGTTTAGATTTTTAAAGTGTTTTGAGATTTTCTTTTCTGAAAAGGATGCTTTTTTCTTTTTGTAGGCTATTAATTTTTTAAAAGCCAATTTCACACATAGTGAAATACTAAATAATGTAGTTTTTTAAAAAAGATTTTATTTATTTATTTGATAGGGAGAGAGATCACAAATAGGCAGAGAGGCAGGCAGAGAGAGAGGCAGGTTCCCTGCTGAGCAAAGAGCCCCATGTGGGGCTCCATCCCAGTACCCTGAGACCATGACCTGAGCTGAAGGCAGAGGCTTACCCACTGTGCCACCCAGGTGCCCCAATAATGTTTTTTGTTTTTGTTTTAAAGCTACTCAGTAAGTATTCTGATGCTGAAAGTGTGTTATTTTGCTAATTCAGAATGTTATTGTTTCAGGAATAAATAGGTTTATGGTGAATAGTCCAAAATTTTCTAATTATTTTGTTTGGATTGTGGATGAGTACCTTGTCTGTTTCATTTACACATATATTTAAGTTGCCATATTGTTAGCTTAAAATCCACATTGCCTTTAGCTTCTACTTAATGACAGAAGTTATGCTTTTCTATTAAACTAAAAAACAAAAAGAGTGTAGTATTGATATCTAAATTTTGTGATTATTAGAGTTGAAGCTTACCAAGCTTCTCCTTGCTAATGGCTATCATTTAGTAGGATTTTCCTCATGCTATAGAAAGCTATTCACTTGCCTGCTAATTTTTATGGTAAACTAGTTTTGCAGAATTTGTGGCATTTTAATAATTGAAATTTGAGATTGGGCCTTAGTTGTAAATGTGACCAAATGGTATCTATATGGAGTTAAAGGATAAAGATAATTTATAGGATTAGAGTGGACTGCACCAACTTTTGGAAAGGCTCATAATACCATGGTATTATAGATTTAGTTTTATATGGTTTTCAAAAATATTGGAGTCATGGGGTTTCCATATCACTAAGGGACAAAACATAGTAAAATAAAAAATAAGTATTAAAACCGGTCTTATTCCTCAATTCTCTTAACATGCGCTGTTTCTTGGCCTGGCCTGCATCTTAGTATCTGAGGCTGTGATGAACCTTTCTTTCAAAATCATATTTTCCTCTTGTCTAGAAATTTACCAAATATAATTCATCCTTCTTTTATTTCCCATATTTTAATGGCAAATTTTAAACATAATGGCAATTTTAGCAGTCTTAAACCCACATTCTACATTTATTTTTTAATTATTAATTATTTTTATTAACATATAATGTATTATTTGCCCCAGGGGTACATGTCTGTGAATCATCAGGCTTACATATTTCCCAGCACTTACCATATCACATACCCTCCCTGATGTCCATAACCCAACTACGCTCTCCATACCCCCATCCTTCCAGCAACCCTCAGTTTGTTTTGTGAGATTAAGAGTCTCTTATGGTTTGTCTCCCTCCCGATCCCATCTTGTTTCATTTTTTCCTTCCCTATCCCCCAAACTCCCCACGTTGCCTCTCAAATTCCTCACATCAGGGAGATCATATGGTAATTGTCTTTCTCTGATTTACTTATTTCACTCAGCATAATACCCTCTAGTTCCATCCATGTCATTGCAAATGGGAAGATTTCATTTCTTCTGATGGCTGCATAGTATTCCATTGTATATATATACTACATCTTCTTTATCTATTCATCTGTTGATGGTCATCTAGGTTCTTTCCATAGTTTGGCTATTGTGGACATTGCTGCTATAAACATTCAGGTGTATGTACCCATTTAGATCACTACATTTGTATATTTAGGATCAATACCCAGTAGTGCAATGGCTGGGTTATAGGGTTGCTCTATTTTCAACTTTTTGAGGAACTTCCATGCTGTTTTCCAGAGTGACTGCACCAGCTTTCATTCTCACCAATAGTGTAGGAGGGTTCTTCTTTCTCCGCATCCTTGCAGGAATCTATCATTTCCTGACTTGTAAATTTTAGCCATTCTTACTGGTGTGAGGTGGTATCTCATTGTGGTTTTGATTTGTATTTTCCTAATGCAAGGGTGATGTGGAGCACTTTTTCATGTGTCTCTTCGCCATTTGGATGTCTTCCTTGCAGAAATGTCTGTTCATGTCCTCTGCCCATTTCTTGATCAGATTATTTGTTCTTTGGGTGTTGAGTTTGATAAGTTCTTTATAGATTTTGGATAATAGCGCTTTATCTGATATGTCATTTGTGAATATCTTCTCCCATTCTGTCAGTTGTTTTGGTTTTGTTGACTGTTTCCTTTTTTGTGCAAGAGCTTTTGGTCTTGATGAAGTTCCAATAGTTCATTTTTGCCCTTGCTTCCCTTGCCTTTGGTGATGTTTCTAGGAAGAAGTTGCTAAGGCTGAGGTCAAAGAGGTTGTTGCCTGTGTTCTCAAGGATTTTAATGGATTCCTATCTCACACTGAGGTCTTTTATCCATTTTGCATCCAATTTTGTGTGTGGTATAAGAAAATGGTCCAGTTTCATTCTTCTACATGGCTGTCCAAGTTTCCTAACACCATTTGTTGAAGAGACTGTCTTTTTTCCATTGGACATTCTTTCCTGCTTTGTGGAGAGATTAGTTGACCACAGAGTTGAAGGTCTATTTCTGGGCTCTCTATTCCATTCCACTGATCTACGTGTCTGTTTTGTGCCAGTACCATGCTGTCTTGATGATTATAGCTTTGTATTAGAGCTGGAAGTCTAGAATTGTGATGCCTTTGGCTTTCACAGGTTTGGCTTTCTTCTTATCATTCCTTTGGCTTTCTTCTTCAACATTCCTTCTGGTTCCATATAAATTTTATGATTATTTGTTCCATTTCTTTGAAAAAAGTTGATGGTATTTTGATAGGGGTTGCATTAAATGTGTAGATTGCTTCATGTAGCATAGACATTTTCACAATATTTGTTCTTCTAATCCATGAGCATGGAACATTTTTCCATTTCTTTGTGTCTTCCTCAATTTCTTTCACAAGTACTTCATAGTTTTCTGAGCACAGATTCTTTGTCTCTCTGGTTAGGTTTATTCCTAGGTATCTTATGGTTTTGGGTACAATTGTAAATGGGATTGACTTCTTAATTTCTCTTTCTTCTGTCTTGCTGTTGGTGTATAGAAATGCAACTGATTTCTGTGCATTGATTTTATATTCTGACACTTTACTGAAGTCCTGTATGAGTTCTAGCAGTTTTGGAGTGGAGTCTTTTGGGTTTTCCACATAAAGTATCATATCATCTGCAAAGAGTGAGAGTTTGATTTCTTCTTTGCCAATTCAGATGCCATTTATTTATTTTTGTTGTCTGATTGTTAAGGCTAGGACTTCTAGTACTATGTTGAATAGCAGTGGTGATAATGGACATTCCTGCAGAGGCAAGGACTTCTAGTACCATGTTGAATAGCAGTGGTGATGTTCCTGACCTTAGGGGAAGAGCTTTCAGTTTTTCCCTATTGAGAATGATATTCGCTGTGGGTTTTTTCATAGATGGTTTGGATGATATTGAGGTGTGTACCCTCTATCCCTACACTTTGAAGAGTTTTGATCAAGAAAGGATGCTGTACTTTGTCAAATGCTTTTTCAGCATCTGTTGAGAGTATCATATGGCTCTTGTTCTTTTTTATTATTAATGTATTGTATCACATCAATTGATTTGCGGATGTTGAACCAACTTTGCAGCCCAGGACTAAATCCCACTTGGTCGTGGTGAGTAATCCTTTTAATGTACTGTTGGATCCTATTGGCTAGTATTTTGGTGAGAATTTTTGCATCTGCGTTTATCAAGGATATTGATCTGTGATTCTCCTTTTTTTTTTTTTTTTTAAGATTTTATTTGTTTATTTGACAGAGATCACAAGTAGCAGAGAGGCAAGCAGAGAGAGAGAGAGGGAGGGAAGCAGGCTCCCTGCTGAGCAGAGAGCCCCACATGGGGCTTGATCCCAGGACCCCGAGATCATAACCTGAGCCGACGGCAGAGGCTTTAACCCACTGAGCCACCCAGGTGCCCCTGTGATTCTCCTTTTTGATGGGGTCTTTGTCTGGTTTTGGGATCAAGGTAATACTGGCCTCAGAAGAATAGGTATTAATTCTTCTTTAAATGTTTGGTAGAATTCTCCTAGGAAGATATCTGGCCCTGGGCTTTCGTTTGTTGGGAGATTTTTTTTTTTTTTTAAAGATTTTTTATTTTATTTATTTTATTTGACAGAGAGAGAGATCACAAGTAGGCAGAGAGGCAGGCAGAGACAGAGGGGGAAGCAGGCTCCCTGCTGAGCAGAGAGCCCAATGTGGGGCTCGATCCCAGGACACCAATATCATGATCTGAGCCGAAGGCAGTGGCTTAATCCACTGAGCCACCCAGGTGCCCCTGTTGGGAGATTTTTTGATGAATGCTTCAGTCTCCTTACTGGTTATGGGTCTGTTCAGGTTTTCTATTTCTTCCTGATTCAGTTTTGGTAGTTTTTATGTCTCTAGGAATGCATTCATTTCTTTCAGATTGTCAAATTTGCTGGTGTATAGTTGCTCATAGTATTTTCTTATAATTGTATTTCTTTGGTGTTCGTTGTGATCTCTCTTCTTTCATTCATGATTTTATTAATTTGGATTCTTTCTCTTTTCTTTTAATAAGTCTGGCCAGGGGTTTGTCAATCTTACTGATTCTTTCAAAGAACCAGTTCCTAGTTTCATTGATTTGTTCTACTGTTCTTTTGGTTTCTATTTCATTGATTTCTGCCCTGATCTTTATTATTTCTCTTCTCCTGCTGGATTTAGGCTTTCTTTGCTGTTCTTTATCCAGCTCCTTTAGGTGTAGGGTTAGGTCGTATACTTGAGACATTTCTTGTTTCTTGATAAAGGGTTGTATTGCTATTTACTTTCCTCTCAGGACCACCTTAGCCATGTCCCACAGATTTTGAACAGTTATATTTTCATTTTCATTTGTTTCCATGAATTTTTTAAATTCTTCTTTAGTTTCCTGGTTGACCCATTAATTCATCAGCCTCCATGTATTTGAGTTCTTTCCAACTTTCCTCTTGTGATGGAGTTCTAGCTTCAGAGCATTGTCCACCTTCTACATTTATTTTTTATTTCTTTTAAAGATTTTATTTATTTATTTGACACAGAGAGAGAGAGAGATCACAAGTAGGCAGAACAGCAAGCAGAGAGAGAGGGGGAAGAGGCTGCCTGCTGAGCAGAGAGCCCGATGCTGGGCCTGATCCCAGGACCTTGAGATCATGACCTGAGCCAAAGGCAGAGGCTTAACCCACTGAGCCACCCAGGTGCTTCTACCTTCTACATTTAAATTCATTTTTTTCTTTATGCTTTTTCTCCTGAAAAAAAATTTTTTTTTTTCCCAATTACAGCACCTTTCTTTCTTCTTCATCGTCGTCTTCTTTTTCCCCCAGTGGCTGTTTTAGAACTTATTCCTGTGGTCCAATTTGGCATTAAGTCATAATTTTTCCTTTATTCTGCTTTTAGAAAGCCCTCAGATCACCTAAGACAGTGCCATGATGTTGGCAGTCCATAATTCTTGTTAATTAGCCAATATCAATAAATATGATAGTCCCTAACCTAGAAGAAAATTGAGTTCAAAGTAGAACAAAATATCACTCTGTTTAGTAGGTGTTCCATTACTGTAAGATGAGCTTTACTGGTTTTATTGCATGCATCAAACTTCCTTAAGTCTATTCTTTTTTCTCCCTCACTGAGGCATTATTTATTACAGCAAAATACTTGAAAATAAACTAAATGCTTATCTTAGAATTCTGAATTATCAGTATGTATGCAAGTCTAATGTTCTTTTTCGATTTGTTACTGCTAGCCCCTCTCTTTATACATGGCTAATGCTTTTACCTGGAGAAATACCTTTTATTTGATGATCCAGCCATTGTTCTCTAATATGCAAATACTGTATTCAGATACTAGCTTTATGGGACTTTATTATTCTTGTTCATACTTGCTTACTTTTTTTATTTTTATTTTTAAAATTTTTATTATTTTTTAAAAATATTTTATTTATTATTTTTATTTATTTTATTTTATTTATTTATTTGACAGAGAGAGATCCTGTCAATCCTAGGATCGAACCCTGAGATTGTGACTTGGGCCGAAGGCAGAGGCTTAACTCACTGAGCCACCCAGGGTCCCCTACAGATGCTTACTTAAACAGAACAACGTGTGTGAACATTTTACACCTCCAAAACACCCTGCACGTTTTCTCAGATGAAAAAATTATGCGTCCAAAGTCACATGATTGAATCATGATTTGAACTGAGGCCAGTTAGATATAGAGGCCACCAATTTTATTTTATTTATTTATTTATTTTTTAAAGATTTTATTTATTTATTTGTCAGAAAGAGAGAGAGCGAGCGAGAGCGAGCACAAGCAGACAGAGTGGAAGGCAGAGGCAGAGGGAGAAGCAGGCTCCCTGAGGAGCAAGGAGCCCGATGTGGGACTCGATACCAGGACGTTGGGATCATGACCTGAGCCGAAGGCATCTGCTTAACCAACTGAGCCACCCAGGTGTCCCGAGGCCACCAATTTTATACTGACTTTCCCTCCTTGCTGATACTCTCCCTGCAGAGCACAGCTGGCCTCTTCTCAGACAGAGGGAGGACTCCCCTTCTGAGGCAGAGATAAAGGTGAGCATAAACGCTGTACATTTGCAAATTGGAGTCCTTACCAAAAACTCATGAAGTTTCATATCCTGGTTGTTTTCTGATGGTGTTTTCTCTCAACACCAGGTGTAGTAGGGCATAACCCTGGAATTCACTTGTGTTTAAACATTTCTGACTTAAAATTAAATATGTCAGTTTTAATCTCTTCTCTCTTAGTATCCAGATGCACAGCAGTTTTAGGTCAAGACGGAGGACATTATCTTCACTAGGCTACTAGTGTTGACTTTTATTGGGTATCTTTGCCAGAATATGGTTCACTTCATGTCTAACTCCATTTCATTTATCCTCTTTATTATTTTTGGCTAGTTTTTCTTTATTCTTTTTTTTTTTTCTTAATGTTTTGTCCTTTCTGAAAATTTTTGAGTGAGACTGCTAAGTCACATGAGTTAAAAGATAAAGGAATTGATGCTGGAGTTCACATTCTGAAGATTATCCATTGTCTATTTTATAAGATTGTTTACTTGTCAAGTGAAAGGAGCATGGTGGCCCTGAATTTTTTAAAAAATTGATTTCCATAGATTACTTTCCTAGATCTGCTTCCAGTAGAATCAAAATCGTTCTCCTTCAGGGGCACCTGGTTGGCTCAGTTGGTTAAGCAACTGCCTTTGGCTCAGGTCATGATCTCAGGGTCCTGGGATCAAGTCCTGCATTGGGCTTCCTGCTCAGTGGAGAGTCTGCTTCTCCCTCTCTCTCCACCCCTTCCCTGCCCCCTGCCGACCTCCCCCGCCCTGCTTGTGGGTACTCTCTCTCCTCTTTCTCAAATAAATAAAATCTTTTAAAAAGTTATTCTGGTTCATTAGTTATTATTTTTTCTCTTGCATTGGTTTGTCTAGATGTATCCAGATTCCTCCTGGGTTCGCATGTTTAGGTTGTTTGTAGACTGAGGTTATTGGTAGCAGGAACTCCTGGAGAGATCCATGGAGGAGGGCAGTCTGATCATGCATGGTCATCTACTCATTTCTTATGATCTTGTAACAAGTACCCCTTGGATGGAACTTGACTTTGGCTTGTCTTTTTACCTTTGGTGTCTTAGCATAGTGTCTAGCAAAGTAGATAAGGTAGCAGGAATGAAAATGTAAGCTCTGTGTAGCCCAGGACCACACCTACCTTGTGCATTGTGTACTCATCCCTTAGCACAGTTCCCAGATGCTTAGTAGGTGAACAATAAGCACATATTGAGGAAGCAGAGAATTGGGTGTCTGATTTGCTTGGATCCCTGTTCTTACATTCTCTGATGTTCATAGTTTGATATATGGCTTGAGTTTAGAAGTAAAATCTTGATTTGGTTATCCAAATGTGCAAGCTTATTATTATGATTGAAAGATTACATTTTATATAAGATACTGCCTTGTAATTTATTATTTTCCTCTTACCTTCAAACCTCCCACACAATTTTTAAATAGTCCTTGTAATGAGGATACTTGAGGTGTATTTATCCACCTCGTTGCTATGGATGAGTGACTGGTGACTTTGTAGAGGCTAAAATGTAGGCAAGTTTAAGAATCATTTTAGATGAATTCATGCATGATCAAGCCATTACAAGTCATGAGAGGAAAGAGGCATTTATGGCATAGGTCATTATGTGGTTGAGGTCAGCATCACCAAAAAACTTTCCCTTGCAGGTGCTATGTGGCAGGTGGCAAATATGGTTTCAACTGAATCTGAAAGCTTATTTAAAAATATTCTCAGTTCAGCAATGAAGCAGGTGTGCCTACCACTTAAGCATCAATTTTCTCAGGAGCAATGTTTTGAACCTAAGTGACTTGCGTGGTTACTAGAAGAATGAGGTTACTGATAAAAATTGTTTCCTTTTTGCTGGGGATAGGTTTAGTAGCATATTATCATTGCTTAAAAGAAAATTTCTCAGAGGAAACAGGTGTTAGGTGCTTATTAGTATGGAGGTTTTATTTATTTATTTATTATTATTTATTTTTTTTAAAGATTTTATTTTTTTATTTATTTGACAGACAGAGATCACAAGTAGGCAGAGAGGCAGGCAGAGAGAGAGGGGGAAGCAGGCCCCCTGCTGAACAGAGAGCCTGATGCGGGGCTCGATCCCAGGACCCTGGGACCATGACCTGAGCCAAAGGCAGAGGCTTTAACCCACTGAGCCACCCAGGCGCCCCAGTATGGAGGTTTTAAACATTGAGGGTGTGAACAAAAGACCACATCATTCCAATGATTCTTTGGCAGTTTCTTTCTTTTTTTTTTTTTTTAAAGATTTTATTTATTTATTTGACAGAGAGAAATCACAAGTACACTGAGAGACAGGCAGAGAGAGAGAGAAGGAAGCAGGCTCCCTGCTGAGCAGAGAGCCCGATGCGGGACTCGATCCCAGGACCCTGAGATCATGACCTGAGCCGAAGGCAGCGGTTTAACCCACTGAGCCACCCAGGCGCCCCTCTTTGGCAGTTTCTAAAGAAATAAAAAATACATGAACTTTACAAAATATGAATGCCATAGAACTTTAAACAATTTATTTGTGTGATTTGACATGGAAATGTAATGTTTGTTTTCACTTATGTATGGTTTATCTTAGTGATAGTTAGAAGCTTTTAATAGTGTTTGACTTTTATGTGGTAGAGGTGTGGTTTGCATTTCAGGTGGGACAGGAGTATACTGAGGCTTTTGAGCTTCTGAAAATAGTGACAACTTGTTTGTAAGGTAGCTTAAATTTTTCCCTTGGCTTGGGTAGCATCTGTACACCTTCACATTGGCACTTCTCCCACATGCTTTTTGAGAATCTCTCAGTAGAAAAATACTTGTCTTGACTCTGTTGTGCAGGAGATGGTCAGCAGTGGAGTTATGAAGACAGGAAGTGAAAGAACAGTGGCTTTCACTATAACTAAATGTTCTTTGACATGATTTGCACTTGGTCCAGCTTCTTCTCTGTTTCTTTTTTTTAACTTGCTGTTTAATAAAAGCAAAGTCCTTTTTTTCTTTTTAACACTTGGAGTCTCAAACCTAAAAGGCAACCGCCTGTCTTTTCTTAGTAATAATCTGAGTGACTTTTTAAGACTAAAGCTGGGCACAGAAAGAACCTTAGACATTGAATCTAACTTCTCTTTTTACAGACAGGGAAACTGAGGCCTGAAAGTGAGTTGGTGAGACATGCAGCTAGTTCTAGGCCACCTCATGCCCTGGACTCTCATTACTATGATCCTTCCTGGGGGCCACAGTGACCAAATGGAGTAGCAGTGTATGAGAGAGTGGATATTGGGAAGGAAGGGGAGGTGCAAAATTCTGGGACTCCAATTCTAATACAACTTACATTCTCCTTCCCCTTAATTTAGATTGTAAGCACGTATGTTGCCTTATAACTGGGATAGCTGCGGCATCATCATATTTGAAAACATTCCCAGTTTCTATTCTGCCCATATCCCTACTCATTTAGTGAAGGTCCATGCATGCAGGAAACAAGGAACAGCAAAGATAGCAGTTATAATTTCATTCTGTCTTATGTTTGCTTTTTTAATTCTAAGAGCCATGGATGTATAAGAGCATGTTTTTCTATTCACATTTGCTTAATAATTATTAATACTTATTTTTGCTTAATATTTAGATAAGCATAGGTTTATATGTTTCAAAGCCAGTTTATTAATTACTTAAAATAGTCAAGTTGTCAGGTTGGTTATAATATGGGTTGTCAGCAGGTTTTTCCTGTTTGAACCCAAATGCTACTATGGGTGAGAAGAAAGGTTGGATTTTCTAAGGCTTTTCAAACTCTCAAGAAATTTTCCAAAGCATGTAATATTCCAACATAGACTATTTTGGTTACATAAAAGAATTGCAGTCAGTTACATTGATTGCTGCGTAATTAGGGAAGAATCTTACTCGGTGTTTTTTGTTACCCATAGAACAGCATAGAGACTGGACTGAGAAAGGGTAGTTTATCATGATAGGAAATAGATCAAGACTGGCATCATCCTGTAGTATCTATATACTAAAGTGACTTCATAGCATCATATTTCCTTTTTAAATGCTAGAAACCAGTGGAAGTTCAAAGAAGAAATAGTCATCATCTACATTTCCAGCATCTAGGATGAACCACTCAGCATTTTGATAAGTCTGCTTTTTCTATCTCTTTTTGTTCTTCACTAATTATACAAGTGACATGAGTGGTTAGTAAGTAGTGAGCACAATAATACGAGTAATACTCTATTTTAAATACTTTTATATGCTTATACAAATTTACATAGAAAATATAAAATATTGTTTTTGAGAGTTTTTAAATGATATTATATTGTATGCCCAGCCATCTTTATATTCTCTTCCCTTAGCATTGGTGTTTAGCAGTCAATAACTAAATGTTTACTAGAGTAGGGTGTCTGGGTGGCTCAGTTGGTTAAGCGTCTGCCTTTGTTTGGCTCAGGTCATGATCCTAGGGTCCTGTAATCGAGTCCCGCATTAGGCTCCTTGCTTGGCAAGGAGCCTGCTTCTCCCTCTGCCTCTGCCTGCTGCTCCTTCTGCTTGTGTTCCATCTCTCTCTCTCTGCCTCAAATAAAAAATAAAATCTTTAAAAAAAAGTTTACTAAAGTAAAAATTGAAGATCAGCAAATAAATTGTGTATATATTTTATCCAAATTGAACTTCTTTTTGTTTCTTAAATAGCTACATTTTACTTCACTCCTAGGCCTTTACATATGCTGCTCCTTGTGCCTGAAATGCTCAGGTCCCACCTCAGTTGCTGTTTCCTTGGCAGCCCTTTGCTGATCGATTTCTGACGGAGGGACTTCCTTGCTCCATATTCCCGTGCTTCAGGGCATGGCCCTTTTCAATACTCATTTCCATTTAAGAATGTTCATTCAGGGGCATCTTTCCGGAATACTGTTAATCCTTGAGAGCAAGGACCATATCTGCTTTTCCACTCCTATATTCCCAGTGTCCAACTTATGGCCTTGTCCTTAGTAAGACTGAGTAAAGGTTTGAGAAATTGAATTACGAGCATGTTTTTATTACTTTGGAATGCAGTTCAAATGCAATTAACAGTCCTTTCATAGGTCACTACTGCCTCTTGACACTTCTTCTCTTAGTTCCTATCCCCTCTCCCTCCATTGCCCATCCACATCCAATCCTGTCTTTTTAACCTCCAAAATATGTATCATAAGTCTGCTCATTTTTTTTTTTTTTTTAAGTAAGCTCTGTGTCTCATATGGGACTGGAACTCACAACCCTGAGATCAAGAGTTGCCCGCTCCGCTGACTGAGCCAGCCAGGTGCCCCAAGTCTGCTCATTTTATTCCATCTCTGTCAACACCAGTGTGGTCCAGACTACCATCATCTCTTGCCCTGGACCACTAGAATAATCTGGTCTCCTGACATTCATCTTGTCTCATCCAAGGAAACAGAACAGACTAAAATGATAGCCTATTATGTGATAAGTACTGTTTTGTGAAACTGTTTTCAATTCTTATTTGCTGCACTGTGAGGGTGTATGTGTAAGTTGTGTGTGTATGTGAGTATTTGAGTACTTGGTTGCTCTATAGAATGTATTTCTTATTATAGGATATGGTCAAAACCGTTGGAAAGCCATTGTCCTATACTGGTAACTCTGGAGAATTCTTGTGCTCTGTCAGGATCAGAAGACTATGTATTTTTCATTACCACGTGACCCTCTTTTGTATGTGTCTTTAAAGGAAACATTTCTTTAAAATAAAAGAAGTGAAGTCTTTTGAATAAAGCTGTTTGGAAGTGGTCCCATCCTTTCTTTGTATGTTCCTCTGTCTCTCCTTTCAAGTTTAAATTATATAGATCAGTGGGTAAAATCTTCAGATATAAGTACTCAGACTGAATTTAACTGTAATTTTTCTGCTTTTATTCACTTATGCAAATAAGTAAATAATTGTACTTATTTATTTACTTATTGATATTATTTTCCTGCTCCGTCTCCCTATATTGTTCACGAATATATTTCTTAGTCTTTTTCTTCTCCTTCTTATATTCTTACCTATTTTTGGCTTCTTTTCATGTCTATAATATTAATATTATTATAACACTGCTCTCATTGGGAGTGTGACTTTTGGGAACTTAAAAATGAAAAGCCTAAATACTGTCCCATTATATGCTTTTCTGGTATATGCCTGGTGTGAATTGCATTTCTGGACCTTTTTGTATCTGCTCTCAAAAGGACAAATAATCTTCAGTTATCACTTGGAAGCAAACTGATGTGTGGTTTTAGGTCTAAACAAGCCTTGTGGTTGTATTAGAGAACTTTTCAGTTGCTCTGATCTAGTTGCACACTGCAAAGGAGAGGTCAAGAGACCTCTAACGTCAGCACCCCCTTCACCTCCTCCTTCAGTCTTGGGTAGCACATGGAGCTTGTCTAAGTAAGACTGAAAATAAAACAGTCATTTATCTTTCTCAGCCATGAAGCTTCTTCATCTTTGGACTGTGTTCGGCTCCTTTTGGTCTGGTAGGGTAGCGTATCTTAATGTCTCGCTATTTTGTTTTTCATTGCATGAGACAATTTAGGGATTGCTTATCCCTAGAAAATCTGAAAATTAGTCCAGTGGTTATAGGGTGAGTGTTGGTAATTATTTGTATTGAATCCACATGCAGTGGTTTTTTTCTTTTATTGTTTTTTTTTCTTGATCTATCATAGATTTCATTGTTGTATTAGGATCAGTTTGGCTGCTGTAACACAGACTCATATAGCAGTGATTTAGACATGATGGAAAGTGGTGGGTCTCTCATTTAATATAATAGTTCAAGGGTAAACAGTGCATCACAATTATAGTCCCTCCACGGTGCTGGGAATCCAGGACCCTTCTATTTTGTTGCTTTGCCATCTTTATCTTGAGATGGCTACTCCTGCTCCTACTACTCCATTGTTACCATGATATCAAAAAAAGGGAAGCAGGAAGGGCCTCCCTGTTTTCTTTTTCAGAGCACAGTGTGGAAATTTATCATTTTTACTCATACGGTATTCATCAGATATAGTCACATGGTCACAGTTAGCTGCAAGGGAGGCCAGGCAGCCATGTGTCCCACTAAAACTTGTGGGACTGTGGAAGAGAACAGATGTCAGAAGTGTGAGAAGCATCTCCACCGTAATAGCCAACAACCTGAAGGGATTTACTTTTGGACTGCTTCTTTGTTTTCTAACTTACAGCTTTGTGAAGAGAGAGTTTCCACTAAAGTTATCAAGTGGACTTCAGTTACTGAAAAGAGTTCATCTGAGTTAGTGTATTTGCCTTTGGGATTTAAATCAGATTTATTCCACTGCTTGTAGGGATGCATGTGAAATATATTAAGAGATGAGGTGGTTTTTCCTTAACTCTTGCTTTTCCTGTGCTGCTTTTGTTTTTTCTTTTTTTTACCTTTTTTTTGAGGCTAATTTTGTACTTGTTTTCAGGTATGGCACAGTCACAAGGCTGGGTGAGAAGATATGCCAAAGCCTTCTGTAAGGGCTTTTTTGTGGCGGTGCCCGTGGCAGTGACTTTCCTGGACCGGGTGGCCTGTGTGGCCAGAGTGGAGGGAGCATCAATGCAGGTAAAAACGGATGTGGCTTCATTCTTTATAGCACATGCTTCATGGTTTCTTGTGTACTAGCAGTGGGAGTTCTGTATATTATTTCTGTGCTGGGAACTGAAAAGTTTTAAAAAGGCCTTGACCTGAAATTTAACTTTACTAAATTGTTTTAAAAGGTCTTTTAATGTAATCATATTATAAACAGGGTGGAGGTGAATAAACATAATTATCAAATCGTTCTCTATATCTGTAGGGTTTTTTTTTTTTTAGTTTTTATTTTATTTTATTTACTTTAATATGGTAAGTAGAGATTCT
Source organism: Mustela lutreola (assembly GCF_030435805.1). Taxonomy (NCBI): domain Eukaryota; kingdom Metazoa; phylum Chordata; class Mammalia; order Carnivora; family Mustelidae; genus Mustela; species Mustela lutreola. The sequence continues at coordinate 164,809,950 of NC_081293.1, read as the reverse complement.
AAGGAAATTTTACTAAATGACACCATTTTCTGTAGCTATGACCTGGGATTTTAAGATATTTTAATTATATTTGAATCCACACTTAAATATCCTTTGATATTGTATTGATAGTGTAGTCGTAGGATGGGTTTGGGTCAAATTCAGTTACTGTGTGTGTATGCATATATATATAGGTATATATATACATAGAGTTACTATATCTATCTCGGTATCCATATACATATTAGTATGCATATATATGTACTTACACCCAAAGTATCTATATATGTATAAAATATATTTATATACAAGGGTGTATATATACATAAATACACATATGTGTTCATGTATATATATGTATATATGCATATGTGTATAAACATACACACTTTCAGTAGGTAGAATAGTGTAGAACATTGGTCCCAGATATTCTGGGTGTGTTCTTTAAGTATGTTGCTGATTGAAAAGATTAAATGCACTTTATGTTGGAAGAATTTTGCAGTGGAGATTTCCAAAACTTATGTGCAAATAGTCTTCTGGAATAACAGGGAAGACTTTGTTCTAAGTTGATGCTAATAACCTAGCTGTATGAGTAAGTTTATGTAATTAAGATGATTTTGCATTTTGTGATATGGTTTGTTTTCTTCCATTGTGAACATGTATTAAGTTCACATTGTTCTAGATAGCTGTATAAAACAAATAAGTAAAATGAATAAATAAACTTTTAAGAGCTTAAAGTTAAAGTTATATAAAGAATAAACATTTATTTATTTATTTATTTATTTATTGTTTTTAGTCAGAACTAGTTCCTTAACTAGTTTCTTAACTCCAGCTTTGAGGAGTTAGAATGAGTATGCATTTTAAAATGTAATTATTGTATTGAAAATCAGATCTCTTCCTGAGTTCTGGTAGTGAGTGCTATTTTGCTATACAACCATTACTATACTGAGATAGATTTTTCCAGAACACAAAGCCTTCTTACCTTGGATCTAATGATATTCCAGAGGATCGTGCAACAATCATAGTATCCTAAACTTGATGACTTAGGCCAGTATAGACCCACTGAATATCTTTGTTCATGGCTTGTGCTAAGAGGGAATTCAGTAAAAAATAAAAGAAATTGATTGTCTTATGAAAAGACAAGGCTTACCCCCAGTTAAGAAGACAGTGAAGAAAGTGTTAAATATTAATGTCATTCTGAAATGCCAGTCTGTTAAATCGGATTTTTTGCTGCAGGTACATTTCCTGCAGATACATTTCTTACAGTGTTCCTGGGCCCTACTCCCAAGAAGTCAAATTTGTTATCTTGTAGTTTGTCTGGTATATTATGTAGAATTTCCCTGGCTACTGATTACAGGATAAGAGCTTGAATTGAGTTAGATATACAGGAGAGTTTATTGGAAGGTTTATTATGTAGCCAGGAGGAAGGCAGAAGTGTGACAATCAGCAGGGACAACTGGAACCAGGGATTTGGACACCGCGGGGTGCTCTGTCTTCTGTGTTTCTGCCGTCTGTTTCTGTCTGCATCTTTGGCTTCGTTCTCTCAGACCGGCTTTCTTCACCATGCTGGGCACAGGGCTGCTGGCAGCTCTCATGCTTTAAGATGCCCTATTTCGTCACCACTTGAGAGAGATCTCTCCTCTTGCCTTAATTTTACTTTGAAAGATCTTGGGAAAGGACTGTGATTGATTGTTTCAGTCATGTAGCCTCATCTATACAAATATAGATCAACTTTGACCCGTGGGTTAAGGTGCCATGATTGGCCCGACTTCAGACAGGTACACAGCCCTAGCCAGGGCTAGGCTCAATAAGAAAATGACAGAATATATTTGAATCAACTTTCGGGGTAAGGAAGGGGTGACATTTCCCAGAAGAGAGGGTATGCTATTTTCAGAATAAAAGAGGAAAGGATATTCTGGGAAGAAAACAAACATATATGTTTATTACAGTTGGGTCTGTATTTTCGGATTTTTTGACTCCTTCTAAGTATAATAGAGAATTTATCTATAATTTCATTAGATATTACTAAACCATACTTAAAATTATTTAGGAGCAGAAATTATAATAATGGGATATAGTGATTAATTAATTAAGCATTTTTGAAGACATCTTTGCTACTACACAACTTTGATGAACTGAACATGTTTAGACTGTGGAATTCAGCAGAATTTTTGACCAAAAATTCGACAAAAATTCTTGTCTTCAAATTTCTGTAATGACACAAGTACTAAATAGCTGGCAGGGTGTGTGGTCATGACTGGAAGTCCCCGAGCATCCTGCAAGGAACACACCTGCTCTTATTGACTCTGAGGCCCGAGAATTATATCTGGTATTTGGCAGTTGGTTGATTTGTTGTGAAGGAAGGGAGTTCTCTGAATGTGCAACGATGCCTTCTTGTACCAGGTTTAGAAGTGAGAGAAAGGGAGAAAAAGCAAGTGGCAAGAAATGAAAAGAAGTGTGGAGAAGAAGAGGAAAGAAAGTTACCTAGATCAGTTGGGTAATAGAGGACGATGGAGAAAATGAGACTGGTACAATCAATGATCAGGAGGCAGCGTGGCAGAGAGGACCAGTGTGAAAAAGACTCAAGATGGAAATGTGCTCCCCTGAAGGCTTTGCTGGGCCCCCTTGTGAGACCTGCCTTGAACGCTGACATAGCTCTGTGGCATGTTTGTGTGCAGCACCATGAGACATGTCATTCTACATCTCAGTATTCATTGAAGGACTCTGTGCCATTTTTTTTTTAAAGATTTTATTTATTTATTTGACAGACAGAGATCACAAGTAGGCAGAGAAGGAGGCAGAGAGAGAGGAAGGGAAGCAGGCTCCCTGCTGAGCAGAGAGCCCGATGCGGGGCTCGATCCCAGGACCCTGAGATCATGACCTGAGCTGAAGGCAGAGGCTTTAACCCACTGAGCCACCCAGGCGCCCCTACTCTGTGCCATTTTGAAGGAATTCATGTTGGTGTAGGTTACCAGTCTTGAGCATCATTCATTGTGCACTTTAGAATACATGTGTGTTCAGGTGGAAAGATCATATCTAGTCATTTCTGTCATTTCAAGTATCTGAATCATTTTGTGACTCAGGAGGTCATTTTGAGATTTGGACAATAATGAAAAGCAGAGGTAACTTTGAGTTGGAATAGGGAGTCATTTATCAATGGCTAAGAAGTGTGAAACACTATTTTAGGTGTGGTGGGGGATGGCGAATCAGGTATGGATTCTGTCATCAATGTACTTTTACTTTAGTAGAAGAGTTTCAAGGCTATTAACCCTGAATAATGGATACGTTTTCAGATGAGAAGGTATCAAGCTGTCAGATATATTTGGCCAGTGCCTGGTACTGAAATGAAAACTGGTTTGCTTTAGCATACTATTTTGGAGCATAGATCTGGAAGTTTTAATCTGGAATAGAGTGGTGCCGAAGAATAATACCTTGAGCCCTTTTATTGTTGGTCATGGTATTAACTTTCACTATAGCAATAAACTACCCTAAGATTTCAGTTGCTTGCATTCAGATCATTATTTCTTACTCATGGGTCGGTAGATTAACTGTAGTCACTCTGGACTCTGGGTTTGGTTCATTCTACTTCATGTATCTGTCTTTGTGGGACCTACACTGAAGGAGCCATGGCTACTTGGGGGTATGTTTTCATGGGTGATAGCAAGATATCAGAGGGTGAGTAGAAACACTCAGAACCTCTTAAAGACTGTTCAGAACTTCGACTCCTCTGTTCAAATAAGTAAGTCATGTATCAAAACCTAAAGTCAGTGAGATTGGGAGTCATGGCAAAGTCAGTGAGATTGGGAGTCATGGCAAAGTGAGGAGGGAAGGAAAAAACTGAGTAGGTGAGTATACCTACTATAGCCACTATGACTTCAATGGTATTTGGTTGACTTCAGAGGTAATCTAAAAAGTTATTTTTCACCTTTGAGTCTACCTACAATGACCCTAGTCTTTGAAGTCAAAGACTGACAAGATTGGAGTAGATTGAAATTTTGAGTCATTGCATTCTGGAATAGGTTGATCCATTTTAGATGTCTTTAAGCTGGAAGTCATCCAGGGCCACTTGGATCATCACTTTAGAGTGACTTTTCATAAAGGTCACTCTGTAACTTGTAGACATGTTATTTAAGAAAATCCAAGGACTGAAAGATCAGATCTCATTAAAGAGATATATTGTACCAGTCTTTTGGAGTGTATTGAATAAATGCTGTTATAGCAACATTGGAAATCACTTTGGTAGCAAATTTTTCATGAGAACTGTTTTTTATGTCTTTTTAGAATTCTGCTGGCTTGGGATTTAATAGGAGAAGCTTGTTTTCAGGATTCTGTCTTACAAGAAATCTTTATTTTTTGAACACTATGGAGTAAGTTAGGTTTCCCAGCATTAATTTATAATTTATTAGGTATCTGAATAGAAGGACAGAGGTGGTCAAACATGAGGACTCACAGCTAGTTGAAGATAAGTCATAAATGAAAGTAAAGTTTTTAATAGTAGAATGACAATTTGATGGGAAATATGGTACAGTTTATCAAACATTTGATTTTTAAAATAAAGTTGTATAGGTATATCCACTTTATTGGATGAGATGTACCTTTTGCAATACTCTACACACAGAGAATGCTGGCAGAAATTATTGGTTAATGATTACTCATACTGAACTATTCCCCTCGAGTGCACATGAATCACTTCTACTAGTTGCTGAAAGGTTACTATGAAAGTGGATGCACTTTTTTTTTTTTTTTAAGAAGCACCGCATTACTCAATATTAATTTAACTCAGGAAATGAAGACTGATACTGCATACAGTTGAAACTACAGAGGGAATTTATGTTGGTGGAATGCAATTATTCAAATTAGAAGTTCAATTGCTTACTGAGGCTTTTAGAGTAAAAGAGGTGCCCTAGGAATAGTTTAATGACCTCATACCAAAGTTTTAGATTTTATTTGAGTGAGAATGCCTGTAGCAGGGTCACTGGTTCTTATAAAAGGTGTATGCCTTCTTCATTTAAAATTAAGACTTTCAGAAAGCAGGTATCACTGTCCTGTTTTGTTGGAATTGCTATCTGTAGCATATAGTATACCATCTTCTTTTTTCCAGTTGGCATAGCCGGAGGGGAAAATACTTGAAAATATTATTCCACAATTATATCTCTCTAGCTCAGACTTCAGAGAAAGATTTATGCAGAATAAATTAGAAAGTTAGAGAATGGGAGGGAAAATAGTTTAATCAGCATTGAGGTATTTACTAATCAATAACACACTTCCCTTGGTTCAAAATTGTCTTGACTTTCAGCTATCTGCAGATGATCCTGAAGAGATTGGTTTGTAAGAAACATCTTAGACTCCTGCTTGGCTCTTTGCAGTCATTATCTGAATTTCCTGCTGAGCTTAAAATTAAAAGTTCTGTCAAAAAAGCGAGCAAAGAGGCTTACGCCCTCTCCTTGTCACATTTATTTATTTTATTTTATTAAAAAAATTTTAAACCTGTAGAGGGCTTAATATTCAACAGTTATCATTGGTTATAACTATTATTTTGACACTCTGAGAAGCTAGATACAAATATAGACTCTTAAGGAAAGAGATACATATATTGTGATTTATGCGCCAGAATTTATTGTAGAGTTAGGGATTTTTATGCTACCTGCTGAATTTGCACTTCCAAGATGCTGGGAACCACAGGGCACACATTTCCTGCGATGCTGAATGCTCTGTGTTCTTACTCCCCTTGGTCGTCTGCGGCTGACTTTGGAGGAAGCCGGGAGTTCATGTTGGAATGCTTTCTCAGCTGATATGTGAGCTTTCTTCCCAAATTACCTCCGGCTCAAAAATCTCACCTAAGGTGTTTACCCATCAGGATGTTATACATTTTTATGTAGTTCTGCAACCTGTCATTAATAGAGAATTCAAATAGATCAGTTTGTATTTATAGCAACAAACATATGTGAGATTGAAACAGTTGGTGAGTGATAACTTCATAATGTCCCTTCCTGGACTTCCTTTACTTCCCATGATAGAACAGTATGCTTCTGTTTTATGTAGCCAGGGTTATATCTGTTATTTAAATGCTGACTTCATAACACTTTTAAAAAAGATGTTGAAGTAATTTTAGGCTCACAGAAAAGTTGTAAGAGTAGTACAGAGAACTCCCGTGGGTTTCTGCTCAGATTCATCATTTTTCAATATTTTGCCGCCTTTCTTTTCTCCCCTTTTCTTTTCCCCTCCTTCCCCTTCTCTCTCTCCCTCCCCTTCTTTTCCTCTCTCTCAGACGTGGATATTTGTGTCTCTCTGTGTACACACACACACACACACACACACACACGTACATACATGTATACACACTCACAAAAACATTGTTACTGAACCATTTAAGTTGCGTACACCGTGTTCCTTTAAGAAGACTTTTGTGTACTCTTCTGAGTCATGATCATTGCTGATTGGCATACTATTAGTTTTCTTTTACATAATTTTAAATTTAATACTTTATTCAGATTCCCATGGCTGGAACTTTTTTTTTTTTTTAAAGATTTTATTTATTTATTTATTTGAGAGAGAGACAGTGAGAGAGAACATGAGCGAGGAGAAGGTCAGAGAGAGAAGCAGACTCCCCGTGTAGCTGGGGGCCCGATGCGGGACTCGATCCCGGGACTCCAGGATCATGACCTAAGCCGAAGGCAGTCGTCCAACCAACTGAGCCACCCAGAACTTTTAATACATGAAGGTATATTGACTCTAGCTAAACTATCCATTTTAAAAAAACTGAGGCCAAACATTGGAGATAATTTACCTAAGCTCACACAGCCATCAAGTTTCGGAACTGACTCCAACTAACTGTGGTAAGGCTTTCCATTTTACTAAATGATAACTAATAAAAGTCCTGCTTTATCACTGTTGTGTAATGCCTCCCTATAATAATGCTCACAGAGATATTTTGTTCCATTTTATTTTTGTTTTTTTGCAGTGGACTGATTGATAATTTATTTAATTTTGGGTGGTTCTGTGGTACTTTTGGATCTTAAACAAAGATAGAAATTAATGTTATGGTGGGAGGTAAAAGATTTAAAACTTTGAAACCTAGGTTGATGGAAAATGCCCTATTCTAGACTGAAGATTATAAACTTTATTAGGCTTCTTAAAAGAAGGAATTAGATTTCATTTTCCGGAAATATAGCAGAGTAGATATCTAGAAAATATTCTCAATGCAAAACTCATAAAAAAGTATAAATAAAACATGAAAAATCTTTAAAAATGCATAGTGACCTTGCAGGGAGGTAAGGGAAATGATCTGAAACCACAAATAAAGGGGAATACATTTCCAGAGTAGTCAGTATGCTTTGAAGTCTGAAGCTATCCTACAGACATTTGTCAATTCCTGGTAACTCAGAGTTTTGTTTTACTTGTTTGTTTTTTTTTTGTTTTGCTTTGAAGATTTTATTTATTTACCTGAGAGAGAGAGAGAGAGAAAAAGTGTGTGTGTGTGGAGTGTGAGAGAGAGCGAGAGAACATAAGACGGGAGAGGGTCAGAGGGAGAAGCAGACACCCGCTGAGCAGGGAGCCTGATGTGGGACTTGATCCCAGGACTCCAGGATTATGACCTGAGCTGAAGGTAGTCGCTTAACCAACTGAGCCACCCAGGTGCCCAGAGTTTTGGGTTTTAATAGCCACATGGGGATCAGAAGACAACGCCCTGGGCTCATACAGGGTTGGGAGGTGGAACAGAAATTCTGAATAAATTCAGGACCATGGAGGAGACACATATTTAGGGAAGGCATATACTAAAACCAAAATCTGTGCTGCAAGAAAAATTTTCTAGACTCTGAGTAGAGGGGAAAAGCCCCTAGAGGCGGACTGAGGTTTGAATTCACCTTCACTGCAATTGAAACACCCTAATTTGAGATTGTCAGTCACTTTGGACTCGCCTCATGCACCTGGTGGGAGCGACCACTGATCTTCCTGGACACGGACAAAGTTTGAGGAACAGGTTCTCACAGTAAAAATATCACACAAGGAAACGAGCACTATTCTAAGTGAGAGTCCATAACATACTTTGGCAGAATCAGACCTTAAAGACAAGCTCTTAGAACTATCAGCTGCTAAATGTAATACGTTTAAAGAAATAAAAGACAAAACTGAAAAGATGAGAATGAAAGATTATTTAAAATGGCCAAAGTACCATTTTTATCAGTTGTGCTTTAGTGTATTTTTTAAGGTATAAAAATTGTATTGTTGTTAGTTTGAAAAATCTTCTATAGTATTTGTCACATAAAATTTGCAGTAAAATGTGTAATAGCTGAGATTTACTTTATTGTAATACGGGAGGAGGAAGAGTGGAGTGATGTTCAGATGAAACGAGATTGGCCATGAGTTCATAATTTTGGACCTTAGATGATGGGTAACAGGGTAGTTTATTATACTGTTCTGTCTGGTTTTTATTATTTTTAAAAAATATTTTGTTTATGTATTTATTTGACAGGCAGAGAGGCAGGCAGAGAAAGGGGAAAGCAGGCTCTCTGCTGAGCAGAGAGGCCGATGTGAGGCTCAATCCCAGGACCCTGAGATCATGATCTGAGCCGAAGGCAGAGGCTTAACCCACTGAGCCACCCAGACACCCCATCTGTCTAGTTTTTAAAAAAACAGTTTTATTGTGGGCTAATGCTATATTGTTGAATTTATCCATGGTGAATGATTTAGTAATTTTTAATAAATTTATGGAGTTGTAGAATCATTATCTTTTAGAACATTTCCAACCCCCCAAAATGATCTCTCTTGTCTATTTGAAGTTAATTCTTACTTTAACTTATGCTTTTTCTGGGCATTCTCTGCAACTAGAACCATTCAATATGTGGTCTTTTGTGTCTTGCTTCTTTGACTTACCATAATGTGTTTGGAGGTCTATTCACGTTGTACCATATATCGATAGTTTTTTGTTTTTTTTTTTAAATTACCAAAAAGAATTCCATTGTATGGACTTTTTTTCTTCCATTTTGTTTCTACTTGCCAGATGATGAACCTTTAAGTTGTTTCCACATTTTCATTATTGTGAATAACGCTGCTAGGAGTGGAATTGCTAAGTCGGATGGTACATATATGTTTCATTTTTAAGAAATTGCCAAACTAATCCTGGGGTAGCTGGTAGTGTGTGTGCTGACTAACATGGCCTGCATTTTCATTCTACCTCTTGTTCCAGGACTGGGGGAAGTGAAGGGAAAGTACCCAGTCTCACTGATGCTGCCTGTGGCTGGAGCCCCAGTTCCCTGTTCCACCCATTAACACTCTGGTGTTGGGGCAGAGTTTCCTTCAGTGTTTGGCTGGATTAGGATGGTCTTATAAGAAGTGTTTTCTGTTCCGCTTGAGTGTCCTTTTCCTGGCCCTGTGGCTGGAAAGTAGGATTTTCTTTTTTTTTTTTTTAAAGATTTTTTTGTTTATTTATTTGTCAGATAGAGAGAGACAGTGAGAGAGGGAACACAAGCATGGGTAGTGGGAAAGAGAGAAGCAGACACCTCGCTGAGCAGGGAGCCCGATGTAGGGCTCGATCCCCGGACCCTGGGATTACGACCCAAGCTGAAGGCACACACCTAACTGACTGAGCCAACCAGGTGCCATGAAAGTAGGCTTTTCTTTAAGCTTTTTTGTTCTGCCTGTTGGTGACTCCTGGTTGCAGGCTTCTCCAGTGTGTTATCTAGAATATATGAGAAGCAAAAAGAAAACCCAGGAACTTGCCACCATGTCATTCCTTAGGTTTTTATGTCCCTAGCCTCCAGTCTTCTTGCTACCTTTTAGAGTCATCCTCCATTTGTTCTTTGTCTTATGTTTGGGGTATTTTAGTTGTAAGAGAAGTTATACACCAAGTGTTTGAGATTCTTTTTATAGGCCGTTCACCTTGTTTGGCTATGTAACAAGACTTATTACTATACCTTTTCCTTTTTGCTTTTTCTATCATGTGCTCCCTTTAAGGCTAAACTCAAGCCCTACCTTCTTTATGAAATTTTCCCTAATTCCATCGTTCACTTACTTGAACTCTGACAGCACTACACATTTAACTCATGATTGTAAATGTTTTGTATTGTTCTCTAGTCTTCTATTTATTTCATGGGTTAATGCTAACTCTACTTTGTAAGCTTCTAAAAGAAAAGGGCCATATTCCTCTCACCTACCCTTTCAGAGTAATGTTGAATAAATGCATATTAAATTTATTCTTTGAAGCTTTGAAATGCCTGAATAATTAAACCCCACAGAAATATGATGAAATGAAATTATCATCATTAAAATTTTTTTCTTTGACTTTGAGGGTGTTTCTGCACTCTTCACCTGAAAACTTTTTAGTTTCTTGATGAATCCATCATATTCTTTATGGCAGAGGTTTTCAAACCTTTTTACTTATGACTCATTAAGTAATATAGTTTTTCACTGTACATATATACATACAACTGAAACAGAAGTTTCATGTAACAATACTAAAATTGTAATTACCGTCATTATGTGCATTGCCCTCTGATATTTTCTATTCTGGTTGCATCCCATTAAATTGATTCTATGACTCACTCATTGGTCATGACCTGTAATTTGAAAAATGCTGCTTTATTGCTGGAGGGAGGCTTGAAAGGGTAAAGCAGCTCAAATTGAGCTATAGCTAAGGGAATGGAGGATTTTAGCTTTTGAGTCTGAAATTTTAAATGTAGGCTTGTCCTAAGGGCTTCAAGCAATAAGTGCAATGCAAAGGATAAAGAGGCCCATGGTCTGAGAAAGCCCTTTGAGAGTTAGTGTCATCCTTAGGTTTTTATTAGTACCACCTGGGGTGCCTTATTCCTGAAGGTTCCTGAGCCCTGTCCCAGTGCTATGAAAATTGAATTATTGCTAGGACCTCGGAATCTGTGTTGTGACAAGCTCTGTAAATACTCAAGTTTGAAAAAAAATTCTTCACTCTGTATGGTGGTGGATGGTAACAAGACTTACTGGGGTGAGTCATTTTGCAATGTAGACAAGTGTTGAATCACTGTATTGTACATTTGAAACGAATATAATATTATGTCTCAATTATGCTTTAATAAAAAAAATATGTTTGAGAAACCTTTTGTTGTAGAGAGCCCCCAACTCTTGGGTAGGGCAAGTTGTTGGGGCATTTGCCAGATGTGGGAACTGTTTTTGCTTCCAAATTCCTGGTTGTCTTGGTTTGCTAAGCTTTCGAATTCTAAATTTTAGTATTTTTAAAAGTGTATTTTTCTTGTGTTGCCTAGGTGGGTCATTCAGCTAAGCATCTGCCTTCCGCTCGAGTCGTGATCCCAGGGTCCTGGGATAGAGCCCCACATTGGGCTCCCTGCTCAGCAGGGAGTCTGCTTCTCCCCCTCCCTCTGCCCCTTCCTCTAGCTGAGGCTCTCTATCTTGCACATGTTCTTTTCTCTCTCAAATAAATAAATAAAATAATAAGAAAATAGATATAGAAAGAAAGAAAATAGAAAAAATTTTCCATTCTCCATACATTGGTCTGTTAAATCATTCATCAAACATTTATGCTAATTTTAGCTTATTTCATTTCTTCTAATCCCTTGTATCAATGGTTATATCAATGTGTAATTTTCATTTTTAATTTTTCTTACAAGTTGTAATCTTTGTTTTTATTTCTTCTTTCTAGTTTTAATTTTGTATTATCCTGTTACTTTATTTTTTAGCTTTTAAATGTGTGTTCTATACTTTATAGCTTAGCATGCTTATCTTTTAATTTTTTGCTTAGTTTTTTATTTTGCCAGCTAATCTTCTTTCTTTCTTTCTTTCTACAATATAAACAATCTTTCACTTTTGTAGTTTTTAATTTATTTTTATTTAAAAAAATATTTTATTTATTTGAAAAAGAGAGAGAGAGCATGAGTGGAGGTGGGGGGGCAGTCAAAAGAAGAGGGAGAAGGGGATGCACCGCCGAGCAGGGAGCCTGACGGGAGGCTCAATTCCAGGACCCTCTGTGATCATGACCTGAGCTGAAGACAGGCACTTAATTGACTGAGCCACCTGGGCATCCCATCTGTAGTTTTTAAAATGACCCAAAAGAAGCATAGAGTGTCATCTGAGAGAATGGCCCATTGACTTAGCACGGGAAATGTGTAGATTTTTACAGTAATGGCTCCTCAATGAATCACATTTCCTCCCACATTGAATCTGGCCATATGACTTGCTTTAGCCAATTGCTCATCAACAAATATTACTCGAGTAGGAACTTCATTAGTGCTTGTGAGTGGGGAACATGCAAGAAACTCAGGCAGTCCTGCTAGAGAGGACACTGGAGAATAAGTGAAGCATCCTGGTCAAGGAGTTCCTGTTAAGTGCTTGATGTGTGAGTAGGGCCATCTTGCCCTCTCCAGCCCTTTTTGAGTCACAGATGATTGCAGCCACATGAATGGCCTCAGGAAAGAGAGGCTGGCAGAGGATCTGCCCCTCCGAGTGAAACTTATGTTGCAGGATTATGAAAAAATAAATGGTTTTTCTTTTTAGGCTCATAGTTTTGGAGTGGTTGTTAGGAAACAACAGGTAACCCAAATTAGTGAGGTGCTGCCTAAACAAAATTCAAGAATAGATGGCATTGGTTTGGGGACTGGATGGCAGCAGAGGGCCTAGAAAAACAGTAGGGGATTGTTGGCCAAAGTTGGATAAATAGTATACAACTCTTACTAGAAGCTGGAAAGGTGGTGATGAAACTGATGTTGGAGACTGGAATAGTGGTGACCATGTGTCATGGTACTGTTGTGGGTTTGCTTGCACAGTGGAACTTGTCCTCTGGGACCACTAGTATTTCCACGGTTGTAGCTGCCTGAGTGGTATCAGGTCAGTCTAGTTGACTTCCACCTAGCTAAGCAGAGCTTAGATTGCAGAATCAAGAGCAAATACACAGTTTTGTATTAGGTTTTGTAATGTTTATTTTGTAGCAATAAAGAAGCAATATAAGGACTTCGGTCTCTTTTATCTGTCTCAGTGCTTTTTAATTCCTTTTAACATGCTGTTTGTTTCCTACACAGTTGAACCTGCTAATTCTGATTGTTTTGATTCATGTAATTCAGGGGTCTTGAATTTCTACTGATATACTTTTCTACTGCTAAAATTTTTTTTTTTTTCCTATAGGATGCCACATCGAGTAGTAATGAGGAACTAAAGATCTAAAACCACGGTCTCATCTTTTTGTTCACAGATTTTTTCACAGATGCTGTACAAGTAAAGTAAATAGATAGGTATGCCCTGGTACCTGGGACCCATTAGAGAGATTGTAGAGCTATCAGGGACTAAGAAAGCTTCATTCAGTTTTATGAGGCAGTTATGGATTTGTCAGTCTGTAGGTGTATCTTGGTGCCAATGTATGGGTGTATCCATGTAGCTGGTTTATACTGCATATAATAGCCTGTCTTGTTGATAATATGTAGAGATATTTATATAAATTTTATATCTCATTAATTATACACGACTTATTTCTTGTCATGATTAATTAGAACTATTAATTTGGAAAGCTATGTCAATATCTGTTTTATTAGCAAGGAAACACTATACATATATTTAATGGTAGTGTTTAATAGTTATTGGACTATTGCATTAAGCCAGAAAGTTTGCTGTCTAGTTACAGAGATCTGAACTAAGGGGATGCTTAAACACTGAAGAAAGTTGTTAAGGAAGAAAACATACTTCATAAATACTTGTAATAAAAAGATGTAAAAATTAGATGGTTTTTCTCTTTAAAAAACTAGTTCTTACTCTAAGGCATTGCATATTGATTGAAGAAAACTTGGAAAATATAGAAAAATATGCAAAATGAAAATAATCTATATTACCTTACAGAATAAATTAATTTTAAGATGTTATTCTATAATAATAGCAGTTGGAAAATATTGAATGATCTCTATATTTTGGGTGTTAGAACGTAGTATTCACTGTAAATATACTAGTAAATTTAGTATCTCCCACAACCCTGTGATGAAGGTACTATTATCCATTTTACAGATGAAGAAACAGGAACAAAAAGATTAATTTGTTAAGAATTAAACAGATATAAGCCCAGGCTTTTGACTTCAAAATTTGCCTTTCTCAACCATTATAAATTCTTATCTTTTTCTGTACTGTTTTCCTCCCCCCCCCTCTCTCCCTTCTTTCTCTATATTTCTTTTAAAATTTATTATATTTTCACCTAATTTATTTTGCCAAACATATCCAAGTATCCTAAAATGTATTCTTAAAGATTTTATTTATTTTTACTTGCGAGAGAGAGAGAGAGAGCAAGAGAGAGCACAAGAGCAGGGGAGAAAGGGAGAAGCAGGTTCCCCACTGAGCAAGGAGCCCGAGGGCTCCATCCCAGCACCCTGGGATCAGGACCTGATCTGAAGGCAGTGGCTTAACTGACTGAGCCACCCAGGCACCCCGCTCCCTTAAATATTTTTCTGTCGTGTGATTGTTAATGGCTTTTAGTATTCTTGTACCATATTGTTTAACCAAATGTAACATTTCCAGGTCTAAGGATAAGACCACTTTAAAGACTTTAGATATGTTTTGGCAAATTACCTTGTAGATAGTTTGTAAAGATTTTTATTTGTACAAGTAATATATGAGAATACCCGTAAAATTGTGATGTGTCACTCTATGTGCATAGAAAAAATCAAAAGTTTAGGAGAATAAAAAATTAGCAACCCATTACACTTCCAAATTAAACTAATATAGTGTATGTCCACTTTAACTTTGTTTTACTATAGCTTTAAAGACCTGCTTTTTAAAGAAAAAATAAAGTATCTACAGAAGTACACGTTATTTTATATGAGTGTGATTCATGCAGAAATGTCAAAAGGGGGAAGGAAATACCCTAAGTGGGGAATGCTTGCTTGAAAAACTGGACATGTATAAAAAAGAGGAGGAGAGGAATGCCTGGGTGGCTCAGTTGGTTGGGCCACTGCCTTTGGCTCTGGTCATGATCCTGGAGTCCTGGGATCAAGTCCCACATCGGGTCCCCTGCTCAGCGGGGAGTCTGCTTCTCCTGCTGACCTCTCTCCTCTCATGCTCTCTCTCTCTCTCTCAAATAAATAAATAAAATCATTAAAAAAAAGAGGATAAGATTAAAACAAAGTTATTTTTAAAAAAGGCTCTCAGATCTCTGAATAAAATGTGATTAGGCCCAAATCTGGATTTGCAAGGGTGAAATATCTCATTGCCTAGCACAGTGCCGGTCAGAGTTGGAATTCAGTAGTTTTACAGCGACAAAGGAATGAACACATGAAAGAAAACATGAATGAATTTTTTTTTTAGTAGCTTCACATCCTTACCAAAGGCTTCCTTTTCCTTTCCTGTTGTTTAAGTTGCACATGTGAAGAATGTATCTCTTGTCCTGCTTCTGTGGGGCCTGTCTTGAGTCTACACATGTGCAGAAAGAGGCTGCCAGGATGGTTTGGACAAGGTGTTGTGCCTGGTCTAGAGCAGAGCTCTCAAGTGACCCTGTAAGGGGGCGCTTTCTAGTGGGGACTTCATGATATTGCCAGACACCCCTGTGGGGGAACATCTGGAAGCTGGAGCAGGCACGAAGAACCCATTATTCTGTACTTATTAATAAAGTGTCAGATGTAACTACAGCTTAATAAGTGTAAACTAACTGAGATGCCTTAGGATTTGCATTTCTTCTTTTCGCCCTCAAGCGTAATGAGTGTGTGACTCTAGGTTTTAATACCCTTCCCAAAATAAGGGACCTATGGGTAAAAGTTTGAGTAATTTTTGAATTAGATGGTTGGTCACTGAAAGGGGTCAAGTATTAAGGGGTAGGGATAATAAGTATCCTTTACCTGAAAGGAATGGTCCATTTCTAACTTAAATCTTCATGCGGACTTGGACACAGTTATTATTCATTTTATTTTGTATACTTAGTGAGGCAAATCCAAAAACTCTAGAAGCATCAATAACAAGGGAAGGGGGCACCTGGGTGGTTCATTCAGTTAAGCATCTGCCTTCTGCTCAGGTCATGATCCCAGGGTCCTGGGATTGAAACCCTCGAGTCAGACTCCCTGCTCAGTGGGGAGTCCGTTTCTTCCTCTCCCTCGGCCCATCCCCACCATACTCTGTTTCTCTCTCTTTCAAATAAATAAATAAGTAAAATCTTTTAAAAAAATAGGAAGGAAGATGACATTTTAGACCATTTTACCTACATTCTTTCAAAAGTGTGGCTTCTCATAGTAAGAATAATCTATTATCGGAATATACATTTATCTTAATGGTATTTCATGCTTCTTCGCCAGTGCTGCAGTTAATAATGGTTCTTCAAAAGAAATCTGAGAGCTACTGCAGGTTCCTCCTGGTTGTAACTGGGGACCATCTCTTTGAAAAGCACCATATGTAATATTCAAACATTTTTAGATTGTATATTGCCAGTGTGGGTGGTGCTCTTTATAGGTCTGAAGGGGTTGAAAGCACTGTGTCCAGAGAAGTGAGGTTAAAACCAGGCTTTGTTGGTAGGTGATAGGCAGTGAATTACAGGTTGGGAACTTTTTTTTAAATTAAAAAATGAATATACAGAAACATTAATAAAAATTTATAGAAAAAATCAAAATCAGAATAATATCATTTACTGATTGATGGCTATGGCTAAATTTTACAAGGTAAGAAATCCATCATGTCTCTCTTCAGTTCTCTAGGGTAGTTTTATTTTTCTAAACCAAGACATAAATTCCCCAAACTGTCATTTGGCTTGAATTTAGACACAAGTTGAGAATTTAGGATACCTTGACAATAATATTTGTTTGTAGGAGAAATAAAAATCCTTCAGCATAGTCTTTGATCAGAGATAGCTTTAAAGCCCAACTGCTGTGTTGTACTTGTTCCAAAAGTATGTTTGAAATCTGCTATTTCTAGGCTTAGCATAATTTATTAACATCTGCTGAAATCTGCTGACTTATGTTGTCTTTCTTAGCATGAATGATATAATACTTAGGGCAGAGGAAATCATACCATAACCTTTTTAACGTTACAAGAATCCCCCAACCGCCCTCCCCCCCACCCCGAAAAAGGGGAAAAAAAGGAAACCATAATCTCGTCAGTCAGAGCTAATGACTTGGATTTTTTTTTTTTAAAGATTTTATTTATTTATTTGACAGAGAGAAATCACAGTAGATAGAGAGGCAGGCAGAGAGAGAGAGAGGGGAAGCAGGCTCCCTGCTGAGCAGGGAGCCCAATGCGGGACTCGATCCCAGGACCCTGAGATCATGACCTGAGCCGAAGGCAGCGGCTCAACCCACTGAGCCACCCAGGTGCCCCATGACTTGGATTTTTGATGAATATCTTTTTATATATGCATGTGTATGTGTGTATGTTAAAAATGGTAATTTAAGACATAATAGATATAAGCTTTTTACAGAAAATATTTTTAACTAGTTGTGCACATTAAATTTTGGGAAGATTAATTCCTAAAAGCAGAATAATTGAGATCCAAAATAAAAGTATAATGACTTGGGGTGCCTGGGTGACTCATTTGGTTAGGCTTCAATTTGGCTGTTCAGTTTCACCTCAGGTTGTGATCTCAGTGTTGTGATATCGAGCTCCTGGTCAGTTTGCACACTGGGCATGGAGCCTGCTTAAGATTCTCTTTCTCCCTCTCCCTCTGCCCTTCCCCCCATCTCTCTCTCCTTCTCGTAAAAAAAAAAAAGTATGTTGACTTTACCTTCTTAAAAGAAATGGAGAAACAGTCCACCAAGCATTTAGAAATAAGTGGTAGAATCTTCAGCCAGAAGACTTCCAGTGTAGTATTTAAAAGAAAAAACATACAGAGCCATATGCAGAAGCTTATTCTTATCTTGAATCTGACAGAAAGAATACTGTGCTTGTTTGCTTCCTTTTGTCCTGTTGTTGCTGGCATCCTCTTTATCACATTAATCTGTTGACTGTTTACTCTCTGTTATGCACTGGGTTAACCCTTTGTGGACCCTGTCTTTATTTCTCACGATGGCCCTGTGACGTGGAAATGAGGCTTAGAGGGGTTTCATGATCTGTTTAAGGTAATCTGGCGAGTAAGGAGACAGTGCCAAGATGTAAACGCAGTTCTCTGTCTTTGGAGCAAGTGCTATCCAAAAGACTTCTCCAAGTTGATTTTTTTTTTAATTTAAATTTGATTAGTTAGCATGTAATATATTATTAGTTTCAGAGGTAGAGGTCAGTGATTCATCAGTCTTGTATAACACCCAGTGCTAATGATATCGTGTGCCCTTCTTAATGTCCATCACCCAGTTACCCCATCCTCCAACTCCTCTCCCCTCCAGCAACCCTCAGTTTAGTTCCATGATTAAGAGTCTCTTATGGCTTGTCTCTCTCTCTGATTTTTGTCTTGTTTTATTTTTCCCTCCCTTCCCCTATGATCCTCTGTTTTGTTTCCTAAATTTCACATGCTAATGAGATCATGTGATAATTGTCTTTCTCTGATTGACTTATTTAGCTTAGCATAATACCCTCTAGTTCTATCTACATCATTGCAAATGGCAAGATTTCATTTTTTTGATGGCTGAGTAGTATTCACACACACACACACACATACACACTTACCCCACATCTTCTTTATCATCTGTAGATGGATATCTGAGCTCTTTCCATAATTTGGCTATTGTGGACATTGCTGCTATAAATATTGGGTGCAGGTCCTCTTTTGGATTACTACATTTATATCTTTGGAGTAAATACCCAGTAGTGTAATTGCTGGGTGATAAATTACCTCTATTTTCAACTTCTTGAGGGACATCCATACTGTTTTCCAGAGTGGGTTCACCAGCTTGCATTCCAACCAAAAATGCAAGAGGGTTCCCCTTTCTTCACATCCTTGCCAACATCTATCATTTCCTGACTTATTAATTTTAGTCATTCTGACCAGTATGAGGTGATATCTCATTGTGGTTTTGATTTGTATTTCCCTGATGTTGAGTGATGATGAGCATTTTTTCATGTGTCTGTTGGTCATTTGTCTTTTTTGGAGAAATGTCTGTCTTTGTCTTCTGCCCTTTTCTTGATTGGATTATTTGTTCTTTGAGTATTGAATTTGGTAATTCTTTATAGATTCTGGATACCAGCCCTTTATCTGATATGTCATTTACAAATATAGTCTCACATTCTGTCAGTTGTCTTTCAGTTTTGTTGACTGTTTCCTTTACTGTGCAAAACCTTTTGATCTTGATGAAGTCCCATTAGTTCATTTTTGCATGTGTTTCCCTTGCCTTTGGGATGTGTCTAGTCAGAAATTGCTATAACCAAGGTCACAAAGGTTGCTGCCTGTGTTCTCCTCAAGGATTTTGATGGATTCTCCTCTCACATCTAGGCCTTTCATCCATTTTGAGCCTATTTTAGGGTATGGTGTAGGAAAGTGGTCCAGTTTCATTCTGCATGTGGCTGTCCAATTTTCCCAACATCATTTGTTGAATAGTTTGTCTTTTATCCATTATACATTCTTTCCTGCTTTGTTGAAGATCAGTTGACCAAAGAGTTGAAAGTCCATTTTTGGGTTCTCTATTCTGTTCCATTGATCTACGTGGCTGTTTTTGTGCCAGTACCATACTGTCTTGATGATTATAGCTTTGTAATAGAGCTGAAGTTTGGAATTGTGATGCCACCAGGTTTGGTTTTCTTCTTCAACAGTCCTTTAGCTATTTGGGGTCTTTTCTGGTTCCATACAATTTTTAGGATTATTTGTTCCAATTTGGTGAAAAAAGTAGATGGTATTTTGATAGGGATTGCATTGAATGTGTAGATTGCTTTAGGTAGCATAGACATGTTCACAATATTTGTTCTTCCAATCCATGAACATGGAAAGTTTTTCCATTTCTTTGTGTCTTCCTCAATTTCTTCCATGAGTGTTCTGTGGTTTTCTGAGTACATATCCTTTGCCTCTTTGGTTAGGTTTATTCCTAGGTATCTTGTGGTTTTTGGTGCAATTGTAAATGGGATTGACTCCTTAATTTCTCTTTCTTCTGTCTCATTGCTACTGTATCGAAATGCAACTGATTTCTGTGTATTGATTTTATATCCTGCCACTTTGCTGAATTCCTGTATGAGTTCTAGTAGTTTTGGGGTGGAGACCTTTTGGGTTTTGTGTAGAGAGTTTCAGGGCATTTGGAAAGAGCGAGAGTATGACATCTTTGCTTTTTTGGATGCTCTTTCTTTCTTTCTTTCTTTCTTCCTTTCTCCCTCTCTTTCTGATTGCTGAAGCTAGGACTTCTAGTATTATGTTGAACAACAGTGGTAGTAGTGGACATCGCTGCTGTGTTACTGATCTTGAGAATGATATTTGCTGTGGGCTTTTTGTAGATGGTTCTATGAGTAATGTTCCCTCTACCCCTGCCCTGTGAAGAGTTTTAATCAAGAAAGGATGCTATACTTTGTCAAATGATTTGTTTTTTTTGCATCTTTTGAGAGTATCTCATAGTTCTTGTCCTCTCTTTTATTAATGTAGTGTACCGCACTGATTGATTTGCAGATATTGAACCACCCTTGCAGCCCAGGAATAAATCCCGCTAGGTCATGGTGAATAATCCTTTTTAATGTACTGTTGGATTCTATTGGCTAGTATCTTGGTGAGAATTTTTGCATCTGTGTTCATCAGGGATATTGGTCTGCAATTCTCCTTTTTGGTGTGGTCTTTGTCTGGTTTTGGGTAAGTTGTTGATTTTTAACCTTACTGCTGCATGGTGGGAGCTCATGAATAGATTGCACTTGAAGATGCCAGTTACTGAAGGAAAGGTGGGCAGAACAGCTGTGGGGTTTGTAATCCCAATGATTATCAGTGTTTTTTTCCTTACAACTCAAAATCTCCTTGACTCCCAGGAGGAACATGTATTTTTGAAATGGAGGTGG
The DNA here is from genome assembly GCF_030435805.1 of Mustela lutreola. NCBI lineage: Eukaryota > Metazoa > Chordata > Mammalia > Carnivora > Mustelidae > Mustela > Mustela lutreola. The sequence continues at coordinate 164,789,145 of NC_081293.1, read as the reverse complement.
AAACTCCTAGATTAAATATTCTCAGGTTTCTTTCTTTCTTTCTTTCTTTCTTTCTTTCTTTCTTTCTTTCTTTCTTTCTAAGATTTTATCTATTTATTTGAGAGAGTGAGAGAGAACATGAGAGAGATGAGGGTCAGAGGGAGAAACACACTCCCTGATGAGCAGGGAACCCAATGAGGGATTCGATCCCGGGGCTCCAGGATCATGTCCTGCGCCGAAGGCAATGGCTTAACCAACTGAGCCATGCAGGTGCCCCATTCTCTGAGGTTTCTTACTTCCAAAGTTGATTATCTTAAGTTGGTTATAATTTTGATTTTGTCTTGGCAAATCTGGGATTTAAGGTATTAACAATATGTCAAGAAAATACAGACTCTGGTTACATTAGTCTCCGAAAGTTTATGACTTTTAATTTAGATTTCATGTGTGTAACTTCTTTGATTTGAAAAGATTACTTCTCTGTTTGAAGCATAAACTGCCATTCCCACAAGGAAAAGTGAGATGTAAAATTTCTAAGTAATAACATGACTTACTAATTTTTCTGAAATAGCATTATTTGAATGGGCTTTTCATATAAATTTTTCATTTTGAAGTTAGTGCATTATTTTTCTTCCTTCTCAAAAGTTGTTTTAGGAAACTCAGGAACTTAAGTGCTTCTTCTTTTTAATAAGTTTTTAAATTGAAGTACAAAGAACTATGGTTGTTATAGTCCCATAGAATAGTTTCCCAATTGAAGAAAATTTTTCTATAAGATAAGTATTATTCATATTCATAAATGAACAGTGAAGAAAAAATTTTATTCTGTTGTGAAAATTTTATTCTGTTTTATTCTATTTCACATAATGAATTCTACACCAGCATTATTTCATTATGCATAATAATAAAGCACTCCTCAACCTTATTGCTAGTGTTTAAATTGCCTAACTTGATGCAGCACAAAAGATTTCTTACTAGACTTACCTAGAATATGTTTTTATGAAAAGAAATGTATACATTGTTTAGATAATGTACATTGCCTAGGAACCATCTTATTTAAAAATGCTTTTAAAACCTTTAATATTTTAAACTTTTAAATACAGAAATACTATTTTCAGCTCTTCTTCAGGGCACACAAACATGGGTAAGCCATGATTTCTGCAAGTGAAAAGCTTACAGTTGAATGAAGGAGTCATGTATGTAGGCAGGTACCTATAATGAGGTTTTAAGAAGTATCGTTGAAGTCAACCTCAATAGCAAAGGGAGCACAGATGGGGGAATGATTAAATGTAACCTTGTAGAGGAGAGGAAAGGTAAAAGAAAACTGTATTGTTTCCTTTATAAAATCAAACAAGGTCTTCCAGGTGTTGACTGATGATTCTAATATTTTACTGTTTGAAATTAGACATGCTTCCTTCTGGGATTTTTTCCCTACATAGATGTTTTGTTTGCAATTCATTACCTTTTGATTCTAACAATTGGAGTTAGAAAAGCTGGTTGACAAGTGATCTATAAGGAAAAGATGAATCCAAGTGTCAGGATTGGAGTCTATGGGGATTCTTTGTCCTCTGGCTTGGAGCACCACTACGTAATTTCCTAATTTCTATAAGGGAGCTGCAGGTATTTTTTTGTTTGTTTATTCAAGGCTTCATACAGAAGTCATCATCCAAGCTGTGCTTTGAGAGATAAGTAGAATTTTCCAAGTAGGAGAAAGGTATTCTGGGCAGAGGAACAGTCAGATGATGAGAGACCAAAGGGAGAGCAAGAAAGTGAAGCTAACTCAGGAGTATTTTAGTCTGTGGAGCAGGGTGAATGGTATACTGTTAACTAAGGAGGGGAATACAGAAATATAATTGGGAGCTGGAGCAGAATATGACCTTTCTTCTGGGCATGTTAATTTAGGAAGTTTGGGGGGAATTTCAATAATTGATATTTCTCAGCCTTTCCACTGAAAATTATTAATCACCCTATGTGCCTAGATGTCAAGTACACAGACATAAGAAACAACATATTCTCGAAAGGCTTATAGGATCTTGGAAAGAGAGATAAAGCAATAATTAGAATGCATATTTAAATATGGTGTGATAGAAACGATCATAGGTTGGTGATGGGGAACTTGAGAGTTTTGATTACGTAACGGACACTGAACCTGGCAATAGGGAGAAGCAGAAATGAGGGTTAGGAAAGAATTCCTATGAAATTGCCTCATGAGATGCAAATGCTGTTTTGCTGTGTGAGTTAACAAGATGGCAGAAAGTGGAAAAAGGGAACATTTCAGGCAGAAATATTTGCTTATATGATAGCTCGGAAGTGTCAGTGAATACGCTACTTATGGTTTAATTTAACAGGTAGGAACTATGTAAATGGGGAATGATAGGGTCCTGCAGATCATGTATGTCCTGATTTTGATTTTGAAGCCCATCATATTGGTAGTATTAGGAAGTTAGTGAAGGATTTAAGGTAGGGGAATGACTTAACCAGATGAGATGTCTAGCAACCACTTAGAGAGCTATGAGTTCTAAGAGAAGTAGTTGGTGTTGGGAGTATAAAATAACTATGGGTTACCATGGTGGATAAAAATGCTTCTTGCTTAGTTGTAGAGACAGACAGGTAAGCAAAAATTACATTACAGTCTGCACGTGCTATCTTGTGAAGTGCTGCAGATTGAGGATAGAGAAGAAAGTGATTTGGGGACTACACATTTAGATGTCATTGGTATGTGGATGGTATTTGCAACTGAGAATGTTGATGAGACTTTCAGGGGAAGAATTTAAAAACCCTAATGAATGAACTAAAGGTGGAATTCTGGAAAATTGCAACAGTCATAGGATAATGGTTGAAGAAGAATTGTCTAAAGTTATGATTTTAGCACTGCGGAATGCAACTTACTAGTCAGTTGCAAAATCAAGACAGTGGATGTGAACTTAATATGGTTGGTTATAGACAGAATTTTCAAAACAGATTAGGAGAGAATAGAAAATACCAGGGTACATGTCATAAAGGCAATTATTGTCTTGTGGAATTTTGTTCAGAATTGTGTTTGTCCATGTGTGTTAAATGCATTTCTCATTATGAGCAGTAGCCACAAACTTTTGAAAAACAGCGATAAAAGAGACTGAGGAAGAGCAGTCAGATTACTAAATCACTTTGTTCTTCGTTAATCTGGTGGCAAGGAGAAGAAACAGACCCAGTGAAAGTACAATGAGGAGATTTTTCTCTTTATGGTTCAGGTGGCCTCTCCCCAGGCCACCTTTATTACATCAGTTGTATAGGGGGAGAAATAGAAAGAAATATACAAGAAAAGACTTGTAAGATAGTAAACTCACAGACAGAGAGGGAGATAGAGAATAGGAATGAGAGAGAATGAACCCCCATGGAAGCTGAATTTTTAATCTAACCCTACTGTGTGATGGCAAAAGTTCCATTCCCTAGCACATGGCCCGAAAAAGCCCCTTGGATTCATCCTACTGTATCAGCTCTGTTCTTTATTATGGAGCCAGAAGAACCTGAGAAAGGACACAAAACTACCTATCATTAAAATTGTTTAATAAATATTACCAGTTATAGAGATTACTGAGAGCTTATCTGTGATTCAAGAACTGTTCTATGCCCTTGAAGTGAATGATCTCACCAAGGAAGTTAATATTTGTAAAACTCTTAGAACAGTGCCTTGCATATGGTAAGCACTCACTATGTCTGGTTATCATTAAAAGAACAGTTGAGCTCTTGGTCAGTACTGGCTATTATTGTGTATTATTACTAATTAGCCTAGTTACTAATTATCACCACCTAGTAAGGAAATGGAAACATAATAAAAAAAACTAGCTCAAAATCATATGGCTAAAAAGAAATGGAATCATTCCTTTCTGATTTGCAGGTGAAAATGATTAGTTATATAACAGTTGGTGCTTCAGTTATGTTAATGGAGAGGGAAGAGGAAGGTCGGACCATAAGTGAAAGACTTCATGAAGAAAACAATAAAACTCCTTAGTTTGGTGATTGGTTCCATATGAAGTAAAAAGATAACCAAGATTTTAAGCTGGTTGACTGGGAAAATGGTAACTAAGATATAAGAAAATAAGAAAGAAAAGCTTTTTTGGTAAGAAAGAATGACAATTTGCATTTAATTGTGTTGAATTTTACATGAGATAGTCAAGTTAAATGAGTAGCCCAGAATTTAAAAATAAAGATAGTGATACTTAGGCATATTACATAAAGGAGTTGGTAGAAGCTGTGGGAGTATTTGAGATCTTCAGAAATGTCCAGTATATTTTGGCCATGAGAAAATATGGGGAGTCACAAAAAGATCACGATAATTGCGCCCACACAATATTTTTACAGCTTTGCTCACATTGGCTTTATGGAAATCTTCAAATAATTTCAGGAGTCTTTGAGAAAGAGTGTATCCCTCCTGCTCCGGAGGCTGGCTGTTGTGTGGCATCCACTGTTTTCCGGGCTTCTGCCCTGGGCTGTGCTGCCCCTGTCAGTGAGGGTGGAGGGGCTCCACTGTGGTTTGGCCCTTGCCCCACTACCACAGAGACTGCGCTTTCCCCTCGTGGCATGCCCAGAGACCTTGGAGAGTCAATGGCGAGAAAGCTATCCTAGTTTTTCCCTGTTCTCTTTTTATTTTCTCTGTTCCCACCTCAGGTTTCAGACTTTATTTACTGGCTTTTTTTGGCACCCCTGTCCAAGTGACAGGTGTGTTGTCTTCATGGTTCCTCAGATTTTTATGCCTTAATGGTTCCCGACCTTCAGATAAATCCTTACATAAAACATGTTTCAGTTTTTGCCCCATCCGTCCTCAGGCACATCTAGACTCATACGAATCCTAAGGTGAAGGTCACTTACTAGGTTGAAACTGGGACCTGGATACTCGCTCCCTGCTCTCTCTAGAAGAGGTCAACGAGGGAAATGCCCACATCTCCTATGATTGTCCCATCCCTTGTTTCTTCTGTTCCCTTCTCTTTTTCATATGGCTGTTTCCCTGGTTGATTGGAGATTATTTCTTCTTTTCCCCCAATGGAACAGTGATGTGCACTACTGTGGCATTCGATCCCATCTGAATATTCCTTTGGGAGGTATGATTCACTTCTTCCTCCCCCCCCCCTTTTTTTTTTAATAATCCTTCTTAAAGCTTTTCATACCTCTTTACTGGAGCTTGTAAAGATTTGAATATCTAGCACATTTTCCTTTCAAATGAGTATTGGTGATGTATTCCCCCCCCACCCCATTCACCTGTGAAGAATACCGATGAGTCTTTTTGAAAACTCATCATTGGCAGTTACTTTAGAACAGCAATTCATTGAAAGCTACTATATTAGAAATGTTTTATTGCACTGCACTAAAGCTGTGAAGTGCAAGGAACCATGAAGATTGAAAAATACAAATGATAGATGTGTCTCTTTCTTCTTATTTTCTAGCCTTCTTTGAATCCTGGGGGGAGCCAATCATCTGATGTGGTGCTTTTGAACCACTGGAAAGTGAGGAATTTTGAAGTACAACGTGGTGACATTGTGTCATTGGTGTAAGTAATCAGAAGCATATTATATTTGTATATAAAGATACTTATAATTGGTTTAACTGATAATTTGCTGTTAATATCATTGCTAATTACTAAATTAATAATACATGTTAAGTTAATATATTTTTAAAAATCAATTTTGAAATGTAACAGTGCTATAAAAAAGGATTTTTCTTTTATATTTAAAATATATCAGTTGGTCGACATACTTGAATTTGGTAAAATGTCTTTGACGATATGTTGATTAGAAATTATATTGGTGATCTAAAGTACATGTATTTGGTATCAGTTTGGATTATTTTGAAATTTTGCTCTTGGAAGCAACCTTAATGTTAATTTCATTTTTATTAGTTTGTGTAGGTACACAATATTTCTAGAAGATGATAATTGTGACATGAAGTTCAGTGACATTTTTATGGATGTCTGAGTGATTGAACTGAAATAAGGCAATTTGGAAGATTAGTGGACTGGAGGCTTTTGTTTGGGACCAAAAGGTGGCACTGTTTCTCTGTTAAAGTATAACTTGTCAGGAACAAGAGTTTCATGCCAGTCTTAATGTAGAAAAAGAACGCCCAAGTGTGCATGATTGATGCAATGATATAATACATAGAACCAGCACGTGCTTAAATGGTTTAGGTTTGAGATTTGTTTGTTTTAAAAGTAAATTCACACTTCAAAGACTAACAGAACTTGCCTGATTTCTGGTTTCAACCACTTATAAAAATGTTTTCCTATGTTTCCCTGTGATGGCAGTTAGTACATCTGGGTAGCAATTAATACGGCAGTTACTGTCATTTGTTTTAATGATAGTCAAATCCTGGTGTTTGGTGAAGACTTCCAGTTTATATTTCTGGTTCTTTAATTGGAATATTTGTTGTTTTTTGTTGTTGTTGTTGTTGGATGAGAATGTAATTGTTTGGTAAACATAAAACATGATCTACTTGTTTATACTAACTTTTGGCTAGCTCTTTGTAGAAATAGATGTTTCACAAAGGTGTCTCCTTCAAGCCTGTTTTACCAGGATTCATTCAAAAACATATTAATCAAATCTGGTTACTAACTGATAAAATAATTACATTTGAATGGAGTTTTGTATGGCAGAAATCCAAGGGTGGGGATTTAATGCTTTTCATGTTATTGAGGGCTTTCTTTAATATAAACCTACTCTTTGGACTCTACTTCTGTTTTGTCATTCAGAGTACTTTGTTTTGCAACCTCCTTAACAACCTTTTCCATGCTGGGTTAGCCTGTTGTGTGCTCATTATTCTTTTGCCTTCGGTTTGACAAGGTTACATTCTCACTTAGTCAGTGATGGAGAAGGATACCCACCCAAGTGAAAGAGGTCACACTATAAGCAGACAATTGTGCAGGTTTTTTTTTTTTTTCCCTAGAGAAACATGCTGACTATCTCTAAGCAAGTAAATTTGAATAGGTAATTGGGAAAAAAAAAGGTCCCTTGAAATTCAGAGTTGCTTGGGTCCATAAAAGTATGCTAGCATGTTATGGACTATGTGAGAAAGAGAATAGTATTCTCTTATGTAAGTATTAAACTAATTGATATTTATTATATAAATTAATTTAAAAATAGTATATCTGAATTGGGGTTGATATAATAAATTATAACTCCTTGGGTTGAACTGTATTTTTAATGAGTTAATTATGTGTTGTATTTCTGTCATGTGCAAATAACACAAATTTTCTTTCATAATGCTGGTTGCTAGAAGGAACCGTTTACGTAAAAGAATGCTTAGTCATTGGTATTATATTATTTAACAACAAATAATCATTAGGTAATGATTTTTTTTTTGAGAAAGAAACAAAAAGTCTTTTGCTAAATTCTTTTTTACCATATAAACACATTTAAAATATCTTTTTAGGGGCGCCTGGGTGGCTCAGTGGATTAAGCCACTGCCTTCGGCTCAGGTCATGATCTCAGTGTCCTGGGATCGAGCCCCGCATCGGGCTCTTTGCTCAGCGGGAGCCTGCTTCTCTCTCTCTCTCTGCCTGACTCTCCGCCTACTTGTGATTTCTCTCTCTCTGTCAAATAAATAATAAATAAAATCTTTAAAAAAAAAAAATAAAATAAAATATCTTTTTAGTTTTATGAGCAAAAATGTTTTCTAAATGTCCTTATTATATTTAGACATTTTATAGACTGCTTCATTTGAAAAGACTGATGTTGGTTTGATTAATGTTCATGAATATATATTTAATTCATGTCAACACTGAATATTTGCTTTTCTTACAAAATGTATCAGTCTGGTTTTAACTTAGATGATAATTATCATTATTATATCAGAACATTCTGTCTATTTAAGAGATGTGTGATTCAAGAAATGAGTGACTCAATTTGTATTTAAGGCTAAATAGAAAATATAGTTCCTCATTTTGTTTATAAATTGATAAGACACATTTCATTGACACATAAAATCTTTGGAAACAAGGTAGTAAGACAGTTTATATCTAAAAATATCCTGGGAGAGTGCTTTATATATTCAGTGTATATGGAAATACAGCATTTTTATTATTATATATACATTTCTGGAAAAATTACAGTTTGCAAATTCATAAAGTAGTAGGGCTAATGCAACTTTGTAACTAGAGCACTAATGAAAACAATAACAATTCAATAAAACTGCTAGCACAATTGAAACGACATGAAATTTTTTATAAATAAGCAGTGCAGTAAATGTAGGATATATTTAAAACGATAAAGCTGAAGGTAAGTTGGTGGAAGGCAATGTAAGGAAGGGTTGAGCTTGTCTGTGTATACAAGGGCAGAGGGACATTTTCATCAGAAGTTACAAATAGTGAGAAGATTACAAGCTTTGTACAAAGTGTACTGATACCAGAGGTTTATCCTCTGCTTATTGTTCAGTGTTACCTTCATATATAGATATATATGTATAACATAATATAATATATAATATAAATAATATATATTATATATATTATTATATATGTGTTTTACCTTCATATGTATATATAATTATATATAATCTGTTATATATAATATAATATAAATATATATATATGTATATATATTTTAAACAAAGATCAGGGTTGAACTTGCAATAAGCACTTGTAAGAGAAGGATCAAATATATAATACTGATTCCTTCCTGGCTTATTGCTGTTAGTGTACTTAGCCTTCAGTTGCTATTATTAATGAGGCAACACATTAATGATCTGGGAAAAAATTCCATGTGAACTAATGCAGCTTCTGCTTTACATTGAAACCCTTTCTCCCTAGTCCCTATGAGCCGATTCATGTTACAGAAACACATGCTGTAGCAGAACAGACTTTCTTTTCTATTGCAGTGGGTTTTGTTCAGAGTTTATTGACCAAGGCTGTTCCCTAAAGGGTGGAGGGTCTGAGGAGGTACATATTAGAATATGCTTCTTTGCATCTTTTCCTTATCTTTCCCTGTCACTTTCTTTCTGTGAAAAGTTGGTCTCAGTGGAGCTGATATTTAAGCATGTTATTCAATAATGTTAAATCAAAAGATACATTTGTTTAAAAACATTACTTGTCACATAAAACATGACTTGGCTGTCATCAAGTCCTTGGTATTACTGAATGTATGTAGGTGACATCATACTCTCTTAGTGGATTTGTGAACTAATAGTGGTGATTAAGGTGGATTTTCTATACCTTGGAATTGACTTTTCATTGACTTGTGTGATGGCCTTACTGCAGTAGGCTTAACATAAGTAGCATATTTACAGTGATATGTCAATTAACAAATCCATTGGGACAGAGTTTCCTTCATAATAAAGTCTCAAATAATCACACTTTAAAGTGTTCTAGCTTTTTAGTTTGAAATGATACTAGACCTGAAGAAAGGTCATAAAAATAGTATAGAAAGTTCCCATATAACCTCTAGTGTTGTTTTTTTCAGCTTTACTGACGTGTAATTGACAAATGAATTGTGATATTTAAAGCACACAGTGGGATGATTTTATATATATATATATATATATGTATATATATATATATATATACACACATATATAATGATAGGATTCACCCCATTGAGTTAACACATCTGTCACCTTACATAATTACCTTTTGTGTGTGAGAACATTTAAGTTCTACTTTCTTAGCAAATTTCAATGAAACAATACAGTGTTCTCAGCTGTAGTCACCATGTTATCCCTTAGACCAGCAGACTTTTCATCTTATACCCCCCTAAATTAACATTGTACATTACCATGGTACACTTACTGAGATGAGGAACTTGACCTTGATACAATAATACTATTGTTTATTTTATTTATTTATCTAACTCGCAGACCTTATGTGAGTTTCACCAGTTTTCCCACAAATGTTCATTTAGGATCTCATATTTCATTTTGATTTTTTTTTAAATGTCTCTAGTCTCCTCCAATTTGTTATAGTTCCTCATTTGTCCTTTGTCCGTTTTGATCTTGACACTTTTGAAGGGTTCTCCCAGTTATTTTGTAGAAAAATCTTCACCTTTAGAAATTTTGAGGTCAGTGTATGTTCCCGTGGGGAAGCATTGCAGTTGATGGCACTTGCTGGGGAAGCTGTAGCAGTGGTAAAGCTACAGGCAGATGAGATAGGGACAGAGAAGGAAATGCTCTCGCCTAAGTCATTTTGGATTCTAAGGACTCCATACTTGGGTCATGACTAAGAGACTCATGGCTTCCCGAAGTCCACACAGTCCCGTTTACTGCTGCTAGGAAGCAAGGAGGGAGAGCTGTGCAGGTAGAGGAAAGGCTAAAGCTTATAGTACAGATGGAAGAGAAGGAATTAAGGCTGGCTCATAGATCATACTACATTGAACCCATGTTCAGTTCTAGAATAGAAGATGCGGGTAGGGAAATTCTCATTTTATGAGTACCCCTGTATATCAGACATTGTGCTGTGCACTTTGTGCATGCCATTTTTACTTAATTCTTATAACAGCATCTGGAAATGGTTATTTTTAACACACTGAAAATGATATTTAGCAAGTAAATAGCAAGTGAATAGCAGAGCCAGAATGTAAACCTAGGTCCACTTGACTCTGAACCTGTCCTGTTTCACGTAACAGGCAATGTGACTATTGAGCAGCTGAAGTGGTTATTGCCCCTTGTTAAAATGGTATTTTGGGTATATGCAGTCAGATAAAGTACCTTATTAAAATGAACTTAAATGTTGCTTTTTTTTCTTTTTAATGTGGCTACTAGAAAATTCAAAATTAAACATGTGACATGCACTGTTTCTATTGGACAGACATCACTGTGTCTTAACCTTTTCCCATCAGCCACTGCTGCTTTCTTGGAGTGTGTCTAAGGTCAGCTAATGTGAGATCCTAAAGTCTGTGGTGGAACAGTACTGGGATAGTTGCTGTGAAGCAAAAGCAGACATCCCAAGATAGTGAAACACTTTGTATTGGGAAGAGTATTGGGGTGATCAGGTCCAAAGACAAAGAAAAAAGACATGCAGTCTATGAGAGAGAGAAAAAAAGGTATCCTCAGCAGTTGTTTGTTTGTTTTTTAAGTAGACTCCATGTCTAGTATGGGGTTTGAATTCATGACCATGAGATCAAGAGGCACATATTCAACCAACTGAGCTAGCCAGGTACCCCCACAACAGTTTTTAATATGTATTGACTGTTGTTTTCCAGTCACTGGGTTAAGAGTTCTATTTCATTTTTATTTAATCCTTATTCTAACCACCCCTGACGGTAGGTCCTGTTGTTATTCCTATATTGTAGATGAGAACAGTGAGGTATAGAGAGAATAAGCAAGTTGCTTAAGGACATATAGCTAGTAAATGGAAAAGCAAAGTTTTGAAGTGCCTCTCATCAACTCCTGTATTCTTGACCTTCAAACTATAATGCCTCTATGTGTTGTGGTGGTGGTTTGGTTGAAGACCCTTACTCATTCTCAGCAAAGAAGTCAAGTGGGCCCTAATATCTCGGCATCTATCATATCATTTCTGTAATGAATTTCTGATACAGTGGTTCATGAAATGTAGTCTCTTTGTTAATAGCGATATGGCATTACTATGAACATATAGTTTGCATACAATTTCTACAGCTGGTTTGTGACATGCTAAACTGATTGCCATTTTCTGACACATGGCCGCTATAATGGCTACCTCTCTAGCAGTGAATGTGAGCAAAGACTTCAGCCCGGGAAATAGATGAAACAATTGAGCCTTTGGAAAAAATGAAAGGTGCTAGTTTCTTTGTGTCTTGAGTGCTTGTAAATCTTTAAAGATCCCTTAATCCGCCAAGGTAAATTAATCTGCTAAAAAACCAAATTCAGGTTTTGAACAAAATGATCAGAGCAATGACAGTACTGAGTCATGACCTCTCATTGTATTAAAAGCCAGTTATCTGTTGACCTGGAGGAAGGTAATTGTGGATGCTTATCTGTTGAATCTGTACTCATTCCCAATTTGTCATTTTGTTTATAGCCAAATATTTTTCTTAGTTTGTAGGTAATATTGTACGTTTGAGGAACACAAAGTTACAAAGACCGTGACTTTCAAAGAAAGCTTCATAAGCAAAATTTATCTTTTTTTTCTTTTACTTTTTCTTCTTCTCCCCCTCTTCCTTCTTCTCCTCCTCCTCCTTCTTCTAAAATTAATAGACTGTGAAAATGTGGACAGTGAAATCCATTTTGCAGTTAATTTTGATGAGACATTTAGTTTTCAGCACTTTCAATTACCCATTGTAGTTTGCAGTCATTACTAGGTATATTTACAAATGATACTTTAAAAAATAAGACAGTTTATTTATGTAATAATAAATATTTGTAAATTAATATTTATTTAATAATAAATAATAAATATTTATTATTATTTATTGCTAGTATTTGATATAGAGTAAACTGATTTTGTAACTGCTCTGTATAGGCATAGAACAAGTTAGTACCTTTAAGGTAGTCTTTAATATTAATTTGCTTTTCTGAGTAGGATAAACTGCTTCCACAGTTGTTATACATTTAATTATGCAACAAAACATTTCCACAGTTCTGAGCTAGGAAATGTTTCAGTGATCATAAATTTCAATTTTGAATTATCGAGATTTTATGGTAATACAACTATAGGAGATATTCATAGCTTTTGCTCAACTCATTTCCTAAATCTTATATCCTTTGAGCAATAACGGGAAATTGTCAAAGAACAAAGTTATACAGGCAACATTCTATGAAATAGTAGCTACTTATGTTTGTAACTGTTTTATAGTAAACAGTTACTTATGTTGTAACTCTTTTATTTTTACTGTGAAAAAATCTGGTATCTGAGAACACTGTAACTTTTATTAAAAAAAAAAGAAAAAGAAACTTCAGGACAGCACTACCTATTACATGTAATCAGTCAGATTGAACTCTTAGGGAGAAGCATTTTGAATGTAAGCTTAAATAATAATGGTAGCAAAGAAATAATTATTTTGGAGAAGCAGACAATTTAAGTTTCAAACAGTAAATATAACTCAGAAAAATAAACTGTTACATAGTTTATTTAAATACATATTTATTAATTTTTATTTAAATACATATTTATTAAAACAGGCCAACCTGTTTTAAAATTCTTCTGAAACCATTAAGATATAGATACATATATAAAGATAGGCTACTAAGATCAATCAATATCTGATTTCCATTTTCATCTGGGTTGGACTAGATTATTTCAAACTAAGGCCTATACTGAGAAACATAAAAAAAGCTGCATTAAAACAAAAACAAAACAAAACAAAACAACTTACATGCATTGTGGCTCTGTCAAAGAGCAAAGATGCCAGAGTGAAGAGAACCACATTGAAGTGCACCCTGTATTCAGTGCCACCTTTTATCTTGGGTTATTTGTCACTTTGTGGCACCTTGTGAGTGGCAGCTAAGATAGTGAGATGCTGAGTAGAATCTTTGACAGTTTTATACCCCTAGTGAATCAAACTAGAATTCTAGGAGGATGAGGCAGGACCTTGTTCAAATGCTCCTATTTTTAATTGGGAGCCTTGAACATATATCCCAGGAGTCGTGGAGAACTAGAAATAGACCATGACTTACAAAAATTGAGATAAACTCAATCCGATTTTAATGCGATCTGCCTTTACTTAAACTGTCTTTGCCAGAAGCGAGAGACATCATGCAGAGTTTCTATAAGTTTTTGTGCCCAATAGTTGGCATTCAGTAAAAAATCACCATGCATGTCAGAAGCCAGGACCAAGGCAAAAACAAAATAAAACAATAAATAATAGAAACAGATCTTATGGTGATCTAGCTGTTGGAATGATCAGATACGGGCTATAAAATAATTATAATTAGCATATTAAAAATTGGTGAAAAGATGGATAATATCATCGGAGAATCAGAATGTATTAAAATAAATCAAAATGAATTCTAGAAGTGAAAATTAGGATAACTGAAGATAAGAATTCAGTTGATATGGGCGTGCCTGGGAGGCTGTCATTAGGCATCTGCCTTCAGCCCAGGTCATGCATGATCCCAGGGTCCTGGGATTGGGCCCCTCATTGGGCTCCCTGCTCATCAGGAAGCCTGCTTGTGTTCCCTCTCTCACTATGTCTCTCTCTGTCAAATAAATAAATAAATAAAATCTAAAAAAAAACAACAACCCCAAAACAAAAAAACAAAAAAACCTCAGTTGATGTGGTTGACAGCCAATATGATACAGCCATGGAGAGGATTCATGAACAGGGTGAAAGGTCAGTTAGAAAATCTCTACACTGGAGTATGGAGGGATACAAGATTGTGATATACAATGAATAGTGCAAGAGGTATGTGTAGCACATAGTGAAAAATGTTGATGTCCATCTAATTGGAGTAGCAGAAGAGGAAGAGGAGGAGAGAGAGTGGGACAGAGGAAGCAATATAAATAAAGGTCAAGCATTTTCCATAACTTTTTAAAGAAGATTTTATTTATTTATTTGTCAGAGAGAGAGAGAGAGAGAGAGAAGAGAAGCAGTCTCCCTGCTGAGCAAGGAGCCGGATATAAGACTCCATCCCAGGACCCAGGGATCATGACCTCAGCCAAAGGCAGACAGATGTTTAACTGACTGATACACTCAGGTGCCCTGCATTTTCCATAACTTATGAAAGACATTGACATATAGAATCAAGAAGCACTAAAAACCCAATCAGGAAAAATACAGTGAAAAAAATACATTTAGGGCACATGCTAGTCAAACCCCTGAAAGCCAAAGAAAAATAGAAAAATCTTGAGAAGAAAAAAAAAAATGCATATCATCTTCAAAGAAGCAAAAAGATAGCTGACTTCTTAACCGGTGGGAGACAGGAGATAACTGAATGATATCTGTAAAGTGCTAAAGGGGAGAAAAAAAATTCCAGCCTAGAATTTTGTACCTACAGGAACTATTCTTCAAAAATGAAAGAGAAATAGCCTTCTTTTCAGACAACAATCCCGTAGCATATGCTCTATTGTCCTATTGGACTTCACTTACAAAACACATTCAAAGTGATAGGAATTTTAAGATGGCACCTGAAGAGCATTAAACCCCAAAACTGTGGTTTGTCTCAGCCTCAGACCCATGTTGACTGCACTGGTCAGTTCCTTCTGAAGCTTGCCCTGTGATTGGCACAGGTGGTCAGCACTGGACATCAACAGGGCTGATCTGAGCCATTACTGGAGATAGATATATAAATATTAGGTGAAAAGTAATATTTTTGTTAGAGTTAAGTGTGAACAATATGGATCTGTTAAAAAAAAAAAGTCACATTTCCTTGGGCGTCTGGGTGGCTCAGTTGCTTGTATCCGATCTTGATGTCAGCTCAGGTCATGGTCTCAGGGTTGTAAGATCAAGCCCCATGCTGGGCTCCGTTCTTGTGGGGAGTCTGCTTGAGATTCTTTCCCTCTTCCTCTCCCTCTGCCCCTTCTGTGGTCTGTCTCACTCTCTCTCAAAATAAATAAATCTTAAAAATTCCCAAACCAGTCACATTTCTTTAAGGTTGTGTAATAAAATAGATGCTAAGTATAGTAGGCAGAATTTTGGTCTCCAAGAAGATTCTATACCCTAATCCCCAGGACAGTGAATATGATGAGATATCATGCCTGTGAATCTATGACCTGTGTTGCCAAAAGGACTTTGCAGATGTCATTAAGGTTGACCTTTAGTTGAGCATAAAATAATGAGGTTATCCTTGATTATGCAGGCCCAATTTAATCACATGAGTCTTTAAAAGCAGAGGCTGAAGTGAGGGAGATAGAGAAGAAAACGTCAAAGAGATCCAAATGTAGGAAGGATTTGAAGCGTTCTTGTTGCTGGCTTTGAGGATTCTAGGGCCCTGAGCAGAGGAAAGTGTGCTGCTTCCAGAAGCTGAGCATAGCCTCTGGCCAAGGCCCCCACAGGAATCAGGACCTTAGTCCTGTAACTACATGGAATTGAACTTGGCCAACAACCTTATAAGCTCAGGAATAGATTCTACCCCGTTCTCCAGATAAGGGTTCAGAGCAGCTGACACCTTGATTTTGACTTTCTGAGACCCTAAGCAGAGTACCCACCCAGACTGGCCAGACTTTCCTGGAGAATGGTGAGTTAATGAATGGATGCTCTTTCAGACACCTGCGTTTGCTTTAATTTGCTATAGTGGCAGTAGAAAATTGTATTAAGCAATTAAAAATAATAAACAGTTCTAATACTACCCTTAAACTGTATGAAAAAGGAAAATGAACTTTTACAAAAGATTCTTTTCTTTTTTTTATCTTTTATTTTTTATTTATTTATCCAACAGACAGAGATCACAAGTAGGCAGAGAGACAGGCAGAGAGAGAGGAGGAAGCAGGCTCCCTGCCGATCAGAGAGCTCGATGTGGGGCTCAATCCCATGACCCTGGGATCATGACCCGAGCTGAAGGCAGAGGCTTCAACCCACTGAGCCACCCAGGTGCCCCGTTACGAAAGATTCTTATAAGCATTTGCAAATACTGATTTTATTTAGGTACTCGATTAACTAATTAAAAATTATTTTCTTTTGCATAAAACAACTCTGTCAGTCTCTACCTGCCAATTTCCTGGCACAAAACACAGGACAAAGCTTTAGGAGATCTTGTTTTTCCTTCAGCTGCATTACTTGTTAAGTGGCTTTGTGACCTCAGACCGGTTATCTTTATTTATTCTTTGTGTCAGTTTTAGCATCTGCAAACTATGAAGTATAGACTAGTCGATCTCTAAGGTCTCTTTCATTTTAAGATTGCATGACAATAGTTTTGAGGAGCTGGACATAAGAATCAATCACTCAGAATATCAGAAAAATGCAGACATTTGCAGCCTTTTGAAGCTGGAGTCAAAACCAACTGGAAAATTTTGGAAGAAAAGAAGCCATGTTGGTACCTTACATAGAAGTTTTAGAATGGATGAGAAGACTTTGAACACCAGCTCTTTTGGTCAACAGCATCAAATGAATCTGTGTTTATTAAGATTATGTCTTTGGTGGAAATGATTGAAAATGGAGAAATTAAAAGTTGGCAGGCAGGTGTTTTACAGGAGGATGAGAGCAAAATCCTTTCTTCCTTGCTTAAAATTATTTAAAGTAAGAAACCTGTAGAAATCTTACATTTATTTAGTCCTTATAATTTACTCTGGGAGTTGAATTTTTAAGACTCTAATAGTTAATCTTGTCCTGGTTATCTCTGTTTTGTCAACTTACAATGCACTTCCCACCAGTAAACACTCTGTTCACTTGCTCTTACCAGAAATGCTAGAGTCCACAGTCTGTTTCATAATTCAGGTCCCGGAAATGTGGAAGGAATCTCAAAACTTGAGCATAATCTTATTCGATCCAAGGTCAGTAGTTACCTCCTATTTTTCTTTACCTTTTATAAAGAAAGGCACTGTTTTTGGTGACTGGAGGTGGCAGTTGCTGAGAAATGTGGTTGTGGCTGATAAGAGAGGGAAAGGGCTTAAAGCAACAGCCACCAAACTTTATCTGTGCTTTGGAGCTCAGGGAAACATTTCTGTCCAGGAAGGAAGAGGAATCCTTTTTTTTTTTTGCTATTATTGTTTTTTGCTGTTTATTTCCATTAATAAGAAGCCTCAGTGCCCTGTATTATGAGAGATTATTCCTTGCATAATCTAGTGACAGGTTTATTCACATTCCGAGGTCATGTTAATATTTACTGAAGGCACCACAAATATAAGTTTCACTTTATTAAAAATTGTATGGATGTTGAAATTGCTGACAAAGAAGCTGGCTCAGTTGGATTTGGCTACGGATATGATAATTATAATATGGCTTTTTGTGCTTTTAGAGGTCATAAGTTACATTGCAAAGATTTACGTATTTGGATTGCTGTAAAGTTACCGTAGAGTGTTACGACAAAACAGTAGGAAACATTTCATTGTGAGTAGTATGTCTCATGTAAATCTCATTATAGAATTAAGGAAGAATCATTAAAATATTCCAGGTTTATTAAAAATTCATTACTCTACTAGAGGATCTTTAAAGTGCAATAAGAACTTGAAGAAATAATAGAAAAGTTTTGGTAACTGTGACAGTGTGTTAATTGAGTGGAAGGAAGGTAAAAAATGTATTAACAGAATGGATCCAAATTTGGCAAAACAGATTTATAATAAATCAAGAAGGGAAATCAGTTAATAAAGAGGCCAATTATCAGTGAAGGAGGGGTGTATATTTAATGATTCTAAATGAAAGGTTAAACTGCTCTAGTGAATTTCAGTTGAACAAAAAGGAAGAAAAGCAATATGGATAATTAGGCGGTAATAAGATCATACTGAAAAAAAAAATCAGAAAACTGCCTTAGGTGTTAGGGGAATATTCGCTAACGAACTTAACCTCCTGCAATTATCTTTGAATACTCACTTTTACTCTAGAAACAGAGGCTAGTGATGTTTTTAGTTATCTTCAGAGTCATATGATTTTTTAAACACATTTGTTGTGTGTAGATTTTTAAATGGTAACAAATAATGAAGTGGAGAAAAGTAATTTCTCATGAGAATAATATCATAATCCATTAAATACTGTAGTTTTTGCTATAATGTATTTTTTGTTCTTGATCAATTCTTTAAATTTGGATTCTCTTCTGTGTTTGACAATTGAAACATGTTTAGAGGCTGCAAGCCTAATTGAAGCATTCAGAGAAATGCAGTATAGGAAATTAGGATCTCTGTAAGGGTTTCTCAGTTCAGGTCTTACTAAAAAAATAAATGGGTAGAAATCCCAAATATTGTCTAAAGAAAGATTTTTTCTCTCAAATTAACCCAGTAATTTATATATACATGGAAATTATTAAAGTTTTATAAAGATGTTGATAAATTCTTGTTTTTATAGTTTTTATTTTAGGCCTCTGAATTGTGGGAAGATCTGGGCAATCATTTCTGGAATCAATATAAGGTCTAATTTTACATGACCTTTGTACTGATGATCAGATAGAATGGTAATCAGGATAATTAAGTTCATAGATGATTCCAAATTTAAAGATGGTATGAATATAGAATTTGGGGTAATCTCTGCTTCTGTGATGCTATGTTGAGAAAAAGGTCGTCCGATTCATACAGAAATATCTTTTATAATTACAGACTTTTTTTCTGGTCACTGATAGTCTTATAATTACCTTGATTTTTCTTTTATTAGATATCATATTAAATGTAGTTCTGCATTATATATTAATGTGGAAAACCAATGAAAAAGTCTGCTTTTCAAAATAATGGCAGTTCCTCAACAGGTTATTAGCTCAAGTAGATAATAACCCAAGGGGCAATCATGATTATCTACTCAGAAAAGATTTGGACAAGATACCAAGAGACCTGGGTTTTAGGCTAACTCTGGCACTAAGGGACTATGTGTCAATTAACCTTGTGGACTTCTTTTTTTTTTTTTTTTTTTTTTTTTTTTTCATAAAATGCAGAGATTGCACTCAATAATTTCTAACATGCCCTTTAACTTGACAATTTTTTTTCTGTGATTATTTTATTTTCTACATGTGTAGGTTAATTATTTTATAATATGAGGCATATCAGTTTTTAATGGATACCTATATACCATTTTATTATATTTAAAAATGTTGACAATTTATTAATCTGACAAATACTTTCTACGGGATTACTCTGGGCATAGAACTAGCCACTCTGATAGAACAGTAAGGAAAACAGGCAAAAGCACCTCCTTTTGTGGGACTTAATGATTCTGCTGAATGAATGTGTCTTGAATAAAAAAGTATTTTTGAGACTTGTCAAAAGTGTGGCAGGTGGGCATAGTAGGAAGGAAACTACATATTCATTAATTAAGCAGTTGTGCCCAACATCGTACATTGTCTTGAACTGGCTCCCAAGTCAGTGTGTGCATTTCCTCACAACACTGCATTTGGTGATTTCATGTTCGTAACCTGAAATCAGTGAGTATTTGTATGAGTGTGAGTGTTTATATGGTGTATTTGTATCATGAAAATTGGTGAACACTACACATCAGGGCTTTAAAAAAAGGTTTTGTTTTTGTTTTGTTTTAAATTAAGTGATATGGTTGAACCGTATACCATTGGTGGTGAGTGTTTTTAGATGGCACAGCGAAATGGAGGCATAGTTTTTACTCTTGTGTGTCCTTGATCAACGTAGAGGTGAGACAAAGATGTGGTGTGTGATGAGTTTATGAGTTACACAAAAGTTATACAAAATGTGGTGTGTGATGAGTTATAGATGTGAGTTACAAAAAATGTAGTGTGTGATGAGTTTATAGAACCCTACAAACAGTCATTAATAAGATACTGAGACTAGGGAATCCCAGAAGGAAGAGGAATTGAAAGAAAAATGGATGAGAATTTGAAAGTAGGTTTTGAAGATGGGGTGGTATGTACTTGATCAGAGAAGCAGCAAGAGAGTTTTAGAGATGGCACGTGTGAAGATTTTGAGGCAAGCATGAAAAGTTGTGTGGAGGAAGTGGTGAATAGGTTTGTTGATCTAGAACAAGGTGTTAGAGCTTAGCCTCATATGAGTGTGACCATGTCTAGATCCCGTATTAACCTGTACTAGTGAAGTCCTAACCAAAGCTGGGTTTTTCACTACTAGCAGTGAAAAATGGGACTGTCCCCGAATTTAGTGACCTGATCTCCATGATGCCTTCAGAGTTAAGGAAATAAAAAATCCCTTCTACCAGATTTAGGCTTCATATCAAATTGATGGACGTTATGTGTAGAAGACTGAAATCTAGTCTACTACCGATCCTTATGCAACCTCCCCACCCACCCTGTTAAGTCACTTACTCTTAATATAAAGTCGGCTGCCATAAAAATGCCCAGCCCTGTGATGCAGCCTTCCAGCATTGAAGGAGAGTGATGCTCTGTAGTACCATGCTGGATTAGGCTTTGTGAAGAATGGATGACTGTGGGACCCTTAGTACCTACTATGCAGTAAGCTACATGGCACATACAATGAGGGAAAACTGGAAAACTCTTCTAAGGATGTCCTGCCTCTTGACTTTAAATGACGCCTGGATCTGTACTTTTAGATTACTGCAACCCGTGGGCAGGCTGTCCTCTGGGGGTCCACACTGGAATAGCTTTGAAATGGATGAGAGCACAAACTCCAGTTATTTGATGAGGGGCCCCAACTAACAAGGCAAAGAATTGAAAACATGTAGATCAAAATTGAAAACTTTCTTTGAAGTGCTCAGTCACCCCGTGTGTGCCTAACTCCATGCTAGGTTCACATCAGCGTTTTATCTGTGTGATACATTGAGATAGCAGCCAATATTCAAGAAGTGGGGGCTAGGATTCTTCATTTCTGTCAGTCTCCATAATGTCATTCTGGAATACCAACAGTAGATTTGTTTTTTAAAACAAATACAGGGTGGGTATACAGAATGAAATAAACATGCTGTCTTATCAGACAATCTATTTTTCATTTTCCAGCTCTGTATTTTGGAGCAATAACTGTATGCTGAAAATAACTATCATGATTTTGGCAGTTATTAGCTTATTAAGCTATCTCACAAAATTAAGTACTGTATAGAGCTTAAAGTGATGTTTGTTATTCAATTTTCGCCTGGAAAATTAGCATGAAAAGGAAATGTCATAAATGTCATTCCTTTCCTCCCCCGCCCCCTTCTTAATGTGCCCTTTCTTATATAAGACATGTAAGTAGATTTACAATAGCTTGGAGTATTCAAGAAAATATAGCCAGAGATTTTGGTTGATTATAATTTTTTTTTTTTTAGGATTTTATTTATTTGACAGAGATCACAAGTAGGCAGAGAGGCAGGCAGAGAGACAGAGGGGGAAGCAGGCTCCCCGCTGAGCAGAGAGCCCGATGTGGGGCTTGATCCCAGGACCCTGGGATCATGACCCGAGCTGAAGGCAGAGGCTCCAACCCACTGAGCCACCCAGGCACCCCAGTTGGTTATAATTTTGTTGGTGTTCCTGAAACTGAGGTTGACCTTTGACCTTTGACTATTTCGTCTTTGAATGAGCTTTGAAGGTTTCATTGGGAGAACAAGTGTTGAAATGATACCAGATATTGAAATGTGGTTTATGATCATATATTACAGCAATACTAAGAACTTTCTCATTTTTAACTTGCTAGAGTATTGTACTTAGGCACACAATAGTGTCTTAGTGAGTTACTGCTCGCAAGTGGCAGGTAATGGCACAATAGTTAAGAAGTAAATTCTTTGAGGCACCTGGGTGGCTCAGTTGGTTAAGAAGTAAAGTCTTCGAAATTGTTCACATATGTTTTCTTACAACTGTTTTTCAAGAGGTATATACTTGAAAGCATGATGCTGGCTTTAAAATTAGTGAGGAATTAGGTTGAAGTAAATTCAGAGTGTATATATATCCAAAGTAAAACAAAAGCAAAACAAATCCTGGGTTGATATACCTTAAATTCTTATATCATAGGTTGGCTGGTGCACATAGGAAACTCAATGTTTATTGAGGTCATGATTTTAATATGTTTAGAGGTTATGTTTTTTATTATAAGTAGGCATTTTATTGGATGTGGTATAGAATGAGATGTACATAATAGTGAAGCTACTATAGTTTTTAAAATTCAAATTGCTAAATTTTCACTGCCATCTCAAGAAGTGAAATAATAGAGGTAAACTCCTAGATGAGTTCTCTGGGTTTTCCTTCTAATGAGACAGGTGACCTGAGTAAGCCATCAAAATCAGTTAGGCCCTTAGCTTCCTCAGCTACACAATCATGAAGTTTTCCTGGGTGTCCTCTTTAGAAACTTCAGCCTTAATGTGATACGTACGCAAGGGCCGGTTTTTTTTTTTTTTTAAGGTTTTATTCATTTGACAGAGATCACAAGTAGGCAGAGAGGCAGGCAGAGAGAGAGAGGGGAGGAAGCAGGCTCCCTGCTGAGCAGAGAGCCCGATGCGGGGCTCGATCCCAAGACCCTGGGATCATGACCTGAGCTGAAGGCAGAGGCTTTAACAAGGGCCGATTTTTACAGAGCCTTTCTGATCCTGCTCTTTTCCCAATCTCATATGCATTCTCTAGATCAGGGCTGTCCAATAGAAATATAATGTGAGCTATATAGGTACTCTTGAAGTCTAGTTGGCACGTTAACAAAGTGAAGAGAAGCTGGAGAAGTTAATTTTAGGTGTAACAGAGTAACACTCTTGCACCCAATAGTAACAGATTCCAGCCCCTGGAATCAGTCATGATTTTGAATCAAATTTGTACATTTTATTTTCAAACTTCTAGAAAGGGTAGTCTGTGAATTCTCTTCAATTCTAATTCACTTATTCCTTCAGTCCATTGAAATCAATCTAGATCTTAAGATTAAGGAGTTTCCATAGAAACTCCTTGGCAACAATTCCCGTACCTTCTCAATGTTTAAATACAATAGTCACGATACTAATGCTTCCTGATATCTTAGCAGAATCAGACACTGTGTATATACCTCCTCCTTGAAACCTTCTTGTCCCTTGTCATACACTACACTCATGGTTTCTTGGTTCTTCTTTGAGCTCTCTCTTTTGCTAGTTACTTTCTCAGTTTTCTTTGCTCTTTGCCCACTGTCCTTGACTTCTTGCCTATTGGACTTCTTTCCTAAGCATCATTCCTTAATTTTTAGCTGTCTACTGGGTGTATCTGTATGATGATATTCTGTGCATTTTTTCAACACAACGTGGCCTTCTCTCCCATACCAAATGTATTCTCTCCCTCTGTGTATAATTTTGTTTTTTGACATTACTGCATTTAGTCACATGTCGCAGTGGGAGGCATCTACATAGAGTTAGATACAGAGTCTTTTGGGGTCCACCTGTGAAATATGTATTCAGTATTTCTCTCTTCTCTTTCTTGCAATGTTTCAGTTCAGGTCCCCTCACTAAGATCCCACATGGTCTTTCTTTGACTTTGTTTTTTCTGATATATTTTCCATATTGCTTCCAGAGTTCTTTTCAACAGAACCAAGATAACGAGTCTGTTTAAAACTTGTGCTGATTCCATTTGTTCTCTTCCTATGTGGCATATAAATCCTAACTGACTCTTCCATTTCTAACTCTGGATGTTCTCTTCTGTATTTCCCTCTCTTCTGAAATCCTTTAAGACTGAAATTCATTTTAGTGATGAAACTTGAGGCTTCTTGATGGTTTGTGAAAATACTAGTCATGAAGTGTGATCAGCATGTCCTGACAGTACACCTCTACCCGTAGCAAATGGTCAAGTACGTGGTTTACTTATGTGATATTTATAGGAGCTAGGTTAATAAGTAGATTTATTTGGTTTCTCTGTAAAAGAATCCCTCTAGAGATAATTTTAGTTCCTGAGCAACAAGATTAATGACATCCTGATAACAATGAATGATGTATCCTTTATTTACAGATAAGCTTTCTATACTTGAAAACTATTACCGAGAAATACCTTGGTTAAGCTGTGCAGCTTGGCTGGCTTTTATAGGAAAACAATAGATTCCCTGAGGTAATACTAATATAAGTAGAAAGTAATGCTGGCAGTTAGTAGATCTAATTGGGCTGAGAAAGAATGATTTTAATTGTCACCTGTTTCTTAATATTTTTACAGTTGGTTGTCTCCTGGCTTCTTAATTCTTCTAGCATATTTCAGTTGGATGAGATATTCATTATTTATAATGTAACATATTTTTTCACCTGGCTAAGTCCCATTGTTGTTATCCTCCTATGCCTTAGCTGGCAACTGGCTTCCCTTTGGCAGCCTAGTCGTCGATGCTGTGAGGAAGAGAATAAATATTAATTGGAGGGTGTTACTTGTGGGAGACCTTTAAGAAGTACTAAATATGCTGAGGGAAGTGGTTTTTGCTTCTATTTCACGAGTGTTTGTTTAAAATCTAATTGCTTGATTTGAAAGAAAACTAGAGGTCATAAATAGCAATGAATAAATTGTCAACGGGAATATTTTTATATTTAGTAAGAATGTTTTGCCCTTTTCTCAAAAGGAAAACAAGGTAATGGCCAATCATCATGCTTAAAATGGTAATTAACCTTCTCAACTTTGTAATTCTAAACAAGTCCAGCCATGAACTTGGGATCTGGCATATTATCTCCAAGGTAAACATCAGTGATCATTGAAAATTTATTCTCTAAAATCACCTGTACTGTGTGTGTTTAAGCGAGTGTAAGCAGTGTGACTCATGGAAGTAGTAGGAAATGAGCCAAAAACTGTTGCTGCAACAAAATTACTCTTGTTACAACCAATTCCGTCTTTGGTAGAACTGTGTATAGTTCTCAACAATAGATAGAGTAGGAAATTTTAGGACTACAAGTTTCTGAGGACCTACTATGTGATTGTTCTAAATGATTTATATACATTACCTCAATTAATTGTCCCAGTAACTGCGTGAGGTAAGAAATGTTACCATACAGTGAGGAAACTATGCATGCACAGATGAGTTAACCTGCCCAGGGTCACCCACGAAATGCTGGAGTAAGGATTCAGACTGGGGCCTTTTTCCCCTCAGAGCTATGCTCTTGGTCATTCAGCCTTTCTGCCAGTTAGTCATTTAACCAGGCAGTCAGTCTGCTCTTATAACAATGAACTCTACAGCTACTACTCTCAATTAGACACAAACAGTACATTTCAATGTATCTCATGTGTTTTAAACAGTAACAATATTCACTTTTTGTTCATTATAGTCGTTGCAGCTGAGTTATGTTCTGCTAAGCCAAGTAAGGGCATTTTTTTTTTTTAAAGGCTTGTGTTTATTTTTAAGTTAAAAAGAGGGGTTACAGTTTCCAAATACCGGTAAGATTTTCTTTTCACAGGTTTTCTCCACAACTCCTTACCCATTCCTAAAAAGCTACTAAATTTGGTGTTTTCTCCTGTCATTTTTGCGTGATGTCTGAGCTCAAACAGCATCTGTTTCCCCCACAATTAAACAAAATCAAGCATAGGGGTGCCTGGGTGGGTTAGTCTGTAAGCGTCCAACTCTTGATCTTAATAATTTGTTCTTGATCTTAGCTCAGGTCTCGATCTCAGCGTTGTGAGTTCAAGCCCTGTATTTGTCTCAATGCTGGGTATGGGGCCTGCCTAAAACAAACAAACAAGCACAACCCCCCCCCCCCCCCACTATCCGTGGGGTTACTGGGTGATGGGCATTAAGGAGGGCAGGTGATGTGATTAGCACTGGGTGTTGTATGCAATTGATGAATTATTGAACATTACATCTGAAACTGATGATATACTATATGTTGGCTAATTAAATTTAAATAACCCCCCCCCCCCAAACAAAACAAAGCAAAGCAAAATCAAGTATACACATTTGGGGGTGAAAATCACTATAAAGTGCCATTTCCCTGGCTAAAGGAAGGATTTGGTTAGCTTTCAAATGCCTAAATATAATTTGGGGTAGTGAGTTGAGAGTGGTGTCTTACATCCACCCAGCAGTAGCCTGGCTGGGGGGAGTGATGAATATCAAAATCTTGACTGACAGTGAAGTAATCAAAAATGAATTATAAGGACATAAAACTCCTGAGGATCTAAGATGTATCTAAGATAGGGGTCAGAGATCCAGTTATAGCAAGAGTGACAGGTCTTATTGACCTTTTGAATGATAGGTAGTTTGGGTAGTAAAAGTTAAACCCTTTGGCTCTATGTTTGTATATTCCTAGCATACTTTCGATAGGGCAGGTAGGGTCCACAGAAAATAATTGAGGCTAGATTGACTTGGTTAATGATTGGTTATATGTTGAGAGTTACTTTAGTTGTGAATTTAAAAAAATATACATTTAGAATGTTTATTGTTAAAATTAAAGCATATAAATAAAGATGTTTATAAAAATCACTGGTAATTTCAACCCCCTAAGAAGATGCCATTTTTATTGGTATATGCACTTCTAGAGTTTTTTTCTTTTCCGTGTGTGTGTACATATGGGTATGTATATAATATATGCAAGGCAGAATTACATCACATAAACATTTTTGTAGCCTACATTTTGAAATACTGTGCAGCCCCTGGAAGTGATACAGTAATGATTGCTTCTAATTTTTGCTAAACAATATTATGATACAGTTTTGCCTTGTAAACAACAGTATATAAATACCCCTTAGATAAATCATTGTGTTATCCAGTTGTTGTTCTGACTGGAGTCATCTTTCCATGATGAACAGAGCATATAAAAGCAATTGCTAGTGTCAAGAATCAAGTAAAAACTCAGAAACCTATCTCGATAGAAAAAATGTGTAGGAGGTTAGAGACACATGCCAAAGTCAATGTATAAACAAAGACTCGAAAGAAAAGAGGATGTAAAGAAGCCTTCACAATAAACCTTCAGGTTATGTTGGGATTAAAAATGATTACAGCCCTTAGGGAAGCAGTCTGGCAATGTGCCTCAAGAGTCTTAAACTTCCATCTTTGCTAGAATGAAAAAAAATTTCATATTCTTGGAATGTGGTCTGCTTTTTATTTTTGTTTGAACATCTTATTCTAAAAATTTTTTAACATGCACCATCTTGTTTCATCTGTACTTCCCATCCAATTCCCTGCCCTGTATTAGTTTGTTACAAACCCAGAAATCATATTGCCTTTTAATTTTGATTATCATTTTTGATATGTAGTAGTTCAATTTTGAGGAACATATTCTAAGAAAGGATTTTGAAATACAGGAAAAACTTTTTGCCCAATATGTCCTTTACAGAATTATTTATGATGGTAAAAGAAATTGAAGGCAAGTACCCAGCACTAAGGCAAAATATAAATTGCGAAATGCTCACTTGATGGAATGTTGTATTAAAGTGAAGCCTGTGAATAGATTGAGGTAACATGAGTAAAAGCTTATGTTGTTATGTTTCATAATAAAAAAGAAGAATTAAAGTATATAGAAACAAATGAACAAGCAAAAGCTTCTCTGGGAAAAATACAACGGGGGAAATATGCCATATACCAAGATATGAAGTAATGATTCACGTTGATCACAGTTTTGGAAGTGGTATTTCCCCCCTTTTGTCTGCAGTTTATTGTACTCCATAGCTCCTACCTTGACCATAAATTAGTTTTATGATGGGAAAAATATTAAAATAAAAAATTATTAATATAAATAATATAAATATACTTATATATTTCTATATAATATAAATTAAAATAAAAAATTAAAAAAGCAAACATTTATTTAAAAGTCTCTCCCAAACACCTTTACTTATGTAATACAAATGAAACAATAAGAAAATATCCTACTCTTCTACCTTTGTGAAATGCCAATTGATTGGCATTAAACTTGCTTCTCATTTCCATTTGGACTTCCTCTAAATTCTTTTAGGTCTTGCAAGTCACACTAAAACTCTTAAACACCAATGTGTTTAGCTGTAGAAAAAATATATTCTTTATCTAATGGGATTTAGATCATAATGGTTCAAATTTCTTCAGAAACTTAAATTACATGCCCAGATCTTCATACATTTGTTTTGTTTGGTTTATTTATTGCAGTTAAAATATATCAAGTTGAATTATATTTTATATCTGAGGCTCTGGTTACCTTCTCTTCTTTATCTCCTCTACCCTTATGCTCGGGTGCATTTCAGCCCATATATAGGAATTTTAAAATGAGGCACGTTGCCTGGTTTCTTGATGCTTTTTTGGGGCTTCTAGAGCTGCAATAAAACTATCTTTGAGCTGCACTATGAAGCGTTTTTATTTCACTGAAATCTAGCAAAACTTTATTGGAATTCTCTGAATTAAAGTATTCTCTGATTTTCAAAGTCAGCTTGATCTCAAAGCAGAGTCAAGGATGCCTTCTGACTTTAGCAGCTTCCTTTATTGCTCCGTATTTTTTCTTAGGACTGGGACTCCACACCTGTAATGCTCCTATCAAAGGGCCTTCCCGCATGGAGTTCTTTTTAAGGGCATTATCTGCAACTTTGTGCTTAATAAAAGGGTGCATTTCAAGGGAAAAAAAAAAAAACCTTTATACTTTACTATGTGAAAATACTAATGATAAATAATGATTACATGAAGAGAAACATTTATCTGTTGTCTTGATTGCTCTCACAGGGAAAAAGAACATGGCAAATGGCTCTTAAAGCTTTAGCCTGAAAATATCTCATGTCCTTTTTGCTCATATTTTGTTGGTTGAAGGTTGATATGGCCATTCTTAAAGGGGAGTGGAAAATAGAGCAGGGATTGAAAGGATTGTTTACTTAGTATGGGTAAACACTTTCATAGGGCTTATTGGCTGATTGATTCATATATTTAACTAAAATTTATTGAGTATGTACTGTTTGCTGCTTATTGTTGTATTACCGGTGCTTGTAGTACACAGAAAACAGACAGGATCCCTGTCTCCTGGAGCTAACATTTTATGATAGCACCATTTTGGAAATCATCTTGTCACTGTTAATCAAGAATCTTAATCCTTATACCTTATCATCCAGTAATTCCGCTTCTATATTGCTAGACTAAAGGGTTATTTTTGAACATGAAAAGAATTGTAATAATGAACATTGTAATTTTATTTTTAATACTGAAAAATTAGAAACAAATGTTCAGTAGGGAAAGAGTGAACCACAGTACATTTACTTACAGACTACTGTGAACCCCAGGAGTGCCTGGGTGGCTCAGTCGGTTAAGCTGCCTACTCTTGATTTTGATTCAGGTCATGATCTCAGGGTCCTGAGGTGGAGCCCGGCATCTGGCTCCTCACCCTGCAGGGAGTCTGCTTAAGGATTCTCTCTCCTCTTTCTCTGCCCTTTCCCAACTCTCTCAAATAAATAAATCTTAAAAAAAAAAAAAAAAAAGAATACTATGAACTTTTCAGTTTGTATTCAAAACAGTCATCATAATTTTTGTATGTGGCTATTTACCGTGACATATTAGCATCCTGCAATGAAATAAAGCAGTCAACCTAATTGATTCTGGATTTGTGGTTGGCAGTATGGTGAGGATTTGAAATTGTTAGGATTACTTAGGAGAATTAGATGTCCCAAAGTATGAGATTAGGAATAGCGAGATTGGGAAGATATAGAGAAACTAGAAGTTTTGAATTCTAATAGAGTATTATGTCATTCAAATAGACCTATCCTGAAGGCAGCTGGAAACACAGGATCAGAGATTGGTCAGAGATGAGGACTGAAATGTTCTTGGGGATTCACCAGTGTAGAAATGTTCATTGAACTTGTGGAAGCAAATGAGCTATAAAGAAGTGAAGTAAAAGAAAAGCAAATATGGACAGAGAATAAAAGGGGAGAAAGGATGAAAAGGATCCCAAAGAAAGGGATGAAAAGATTGGAGAGATAGCATTTAAAAAATTGGTTCTTTGGGAAATTTTTATTTTTTTTTAAAGGTTTTATTTATTTATTTATT
The DNA here is from genome assembly GCF_030435805.1 of Mustela lutreola. NCBI lineage: Eukaryota > Metazoa > Chordata > Mammalia > Carnivora > Mustelidae > Mustela > Mustela lutreola. The sequence continues at coordinate 164,758,931 of NC_081293.1, read as the reverse complement.
TAGTGATCACAAGTAGGCAGAGAGGCAGGCAGAGAGAGAGGGGGAAGCAGGCTCCCTGCTGAGCAGAGAGCCCGATGCAGGGCTCGATCTCAGGACCCTTGGATCATGAACTGAGCTGAAGGCAGAGGCTTTAACCCACTGAGCCACCCAGGCACCCCCTTTTGGAAATTTGTAAAGAGAGAACTAAAAAAAATTTTTTTTAAATATTTTATTTTTCCAAGTAATTTCTACACCCAACATGGGGCTTAGACTCAACCCTGAGATCAAGAGTCTCTTGCACTCTTCTGTTCCTCAGAGAGAATTTTTTGAAGGACATAGGTCAGAGAAGCAAAGGAGAAAGGGATTGGAGGAATCTTTTTACTGATAAATTAGGGCCATTTTTTTGGTACATTAGGGTAGTACAGTGGTAGTGCATTTCTTAAAGCATTATCATAGGAATTTGATGGTAGTAACAGTAACATTCTCTAAAAATTTATCAAGGTTTTTTTTAATGTATCTTTTTCTTTTTTTTTTCTTATTTTATTTTATTTTTTCAGTGTTCCAGGATTCATTGTTTATGCATCACACCTGTGCTCCATGCAATATGTGCCCTCCATAATACCCACCATGACTCACCTATCTCCCTATCCCACTCTCCTCCAAAACCCTCAGTTTGTTTCTCCAAGTCCACAGGAGTCTCTCATGCTTCATCTCCTCCGATTTACCCCAATTCACTTTTTCCTTTCCTTCTCCTAATATCCTCTCCACAAGTAAGTGAAACCATGTGATAATTGACTCTCTCTCCTTGACTTATTTCACTCAGCATCATTTCCTCTAGTCCTGTCCATGTTGCTATAAAAGTTGGGTATTCATCCTTTCTGATGGAGGCATAATATTCTATTGTATATATGGACGATATCTTCTTTATCCATTTGTCTGCTGAAGGGCATCTTGGCTCTTTCCACAGTTTGGTGATTGTGGCCATTGCTGCTATGAACATTGGGGAACAAGTATCCCTTCTTTTCACTACGTCTGTATCTTTTGGTTAAATACCCAGTAGTGCAATTGCAGGCTCATTGAGTAGCTCTATTTTTAATTTTTTGAGGAGTCTCCACACTGTTTTCCCAAGTGACTGTACCAACTTGCATTCCCACCAACAGTGTAAGAGTGTTCCCCTTTCTCTACATATTCTCTAACATTTGTTGTTTCCTGTCTTGTTAATCTTTGCCATTCTAACTGGTGTAAGGTATTATCTCAGTGTGGTTTTGATTTGAATCTCCATGATAGCTAATGATGATGAACATTTTTTTCATGTGTCTATTAGCCATTTGTATGTCTTCTTTGGAGAAGTGTCTGTTCAAGTCTTCTGCCCATTTTTTGACATGAATATCTGTTTTTTGGGTATTGAGTTTGAGGCGATCTTTATAGATCTTGTATATTGGCCCTTTGTAGTGTCATTTGTGAATATCTTCTCCCATTCTGTGAGTTGCCTCTTTGTTTTGTTGACTGTTTCCTTTGTTCTGCAGAAGCTTTTATCTTGATGAAGTCTCAAAAGTTCATTTTCACTTTTGTTTCCTTTGCCTGATCAAAGTTTTTTAACCATTTAAAAACTACTTTTAGTGACAGGCTCAATTGACAGAAATGGTTTCCCTTTTAATAGAAATTTACTTTTACAAAGATGTACTCATACAAGGAAAATTAGCTCATTTAACCCTTTTCATGCTAACCAGGTAGTCCAAAATACCAATTGTTTTAATTTACCAATTGAAAATATAATTTATATTTTGGAGATTGAAGGAGGTTAAGTGGCCTAAAAGCTGCAAATGAGGGGGGAAGAGGTGAGAAATTTGTTTTAAATCTTTTAGGCAAAAACATCTAGGTATTTGCTTCTATTTAGAAACTCAATGATTTTACATGCTATATCTTGAAGCAACTGAAGGACATGGTGAACATTTTTCATATGTCAGAGTATTTTATATGTTTGCTTTAAGGGACAAATTAGTGACATTTGGAGACTTGACAATAACTTTATGGGAAGAACTAGGGCATGTGTAATGAGAAAAGTGTAGTTTTGCCATGTACAGAAAAAGGATGTTATAAACTAGTAAAATATAACAGTATCCTGTATACCTAGAAGGGCTTCTGTGACAATTGTGTCTGTATAGATCTCTTTTATCCAAAAACCTGCTAGTTTGAAATGAGTATAGTCAGTGTCCTTAGCCAGGCAATGGTTGGAATTTATTAAAATTTCTGTTTATGTACTCTCTGTTTTTCTCCCACTATAGAATTTAACTGTTAAGTTTCTATAGTTTCCTCTTGTTCTTTCAACACATTATGTAAGACTAAATATCAAGAGGTAGAAAATTTAGCAGGAGATCTGATTGTTATTGATAAGGATTTAGAATATCAGGCTTTTAATTAGGAAAAGACCTTAGAGATCATCTTCATTTCATTGTGCTTTTTGCAAAGGAAGAGTTTGAGGCACAGGAAAGTTAAGTGTTGAAGTCCCACCGGAATCTGATCACCTGACCATCAATATTATATATTTCCACTAGTCTCTGCTGTACCTCATATTACCATATCGGTGCTAAATGCAAGTGTAATCAGGTAGAGAATTATCACATTAATAGTAACTAACTCCCCGCTGAAGGGTTTTTGTAACTGAGCAAGCCAGATCTCAGGAGAAATATCATTTGTTATGTGAGGGAAGAGAGAAGAAAGGAAAGCTCTTAGCCATGGGCATTAAGTCTGTGAATATATTCTGGACCCAGAGTCAGAGGGCCTGGGATTCAGTTGTGACAACTCTACTTATTAACTGTGTGACTTTGGGCAAAGTCCTAAACTTAAGTTTCTTCATGTATTGAAGGGGAATAATGATTGTTGCCATACTTACTTCACAAATTGATGGTGAGAATCCAGGTTATTGTGAGCAGTCATGGTCAAATTTACTAATGGTTATGACTACTAGGTATTGTAGGCAGTGTTGCAAACCTCAGCAATAAGCACTTAAAATTTTATAAGTTTTATGAAATTATAGAAGGCCAACAATTAAGAAATAAAATTTAGCAGGAAATCTGATTGATGTCATTGATAAGTACTTAGAATTTAGGACTTCTGGAAGAATTTTGTCTCCTATATCCTCAAGGAGATTACAACTAGTTGGAGTTATAGTCCTTTAAGAAAAAAGCCTTTTATTATATTAATTGAGGTGGTTGTTAAAATAACAACTTTGGAAGCTGTTACTGTTCTAGGTAGTTTGGATGACTGAAAACGGAAAAGGTATGTCACTAGTACCTCAAAAAGGGGAAAGGTGATTATTTGCTTAAGGATGGTAGTGATTGGGGTGCCTGGGTGGCTCAGTGGGTTAAGCTTCTGCCTTCAGCTCAAGTGGGGGGCCTGCTCCCCCCCCCCCACCTGCCTCTCTGCCTACTTGTGATCTCTCTCTGTCATATAAATAAATAAAATCTTTTTTTTTTTTAAAGGATGGTAGTGATTTTTTTCATTATTCTATTTTAAGCCCACTCTTTCATGCTGTATCTTTCTTGGCCTGTGACTGGAGTCAAACATCTATTATTATTCTTTCAGTCAGTAAGAAGTAGATTAACCTGGGTTCATTCAAGGACCCCACATTTTCTTTTTACTTCTGAAGGGCTGTTTGCCTTCACTGAAATTTTGGGTCTTACTTTTTTTTTTTTTTTTTTTAAAGATTTTATTTATTTATTTGACAGAGAGAGAGAGATCACAAGTAGGCAGAGAGGCAGGCAGGGTGGAGGGAAGCAGACTCCCTGCTGAGCAGAGAGCCCTATGCGGGACTCGATCCTAGGACCCTGAGATCATGACCTGAGCCAAAAGCAGAGGCTTAACCGGCTGAGCCACCCGGGCGCCCCCTTGCTTTTAAGATATATACGTTTCTAGCAGTCTATGTGGAATTTATTAGTTCCAAGATTGAAGCAAATGATGACCGTTTGGGATAGGGTTTCTAACTGTAACCCATTTACCTTTTATAATCATGTTATATAGATTTATACATTTATCACAATGGTGTTTTGTGGTTTCTAAGATGGACATTTTTATTCATATGTCAGTGTACCTGAAATTAGGATGCATCTTTATTATTTTATTTATTTATTTGTCAGAGAGAGCGCAGCAGAGGGAGCAGCAGGTGGAGGGAGAAGTAGTTTCCCTGCTTATCAAGGAACCAAATGCGGGACTCGATTCCAGTACCCTGGGATCATAACCTGAACCAAAGGCAGACGCTTAACTGACTGAGTCACTCAGGCATCCCAGGATGCATCTTTAAATTGGGATGCATCTTTAAATTGATAGCTTCTTAAATTCTCTGTTGACCCAGTGGTGATTTTTATGTCATTGTCATTGTTTGCATATGTGTGAATATGTTCCTCGTGTCATTGCTTTAATTGAGATAAGTGTATTTTAGGTACTACCATAATTTCCAAACCCTATGATTTGGTCTTGGAAAGATAAATTATATAGATACAGAGGTATGGAAATTGAGCAATGGAAAAAATGATAAACAGAAAAAAAAACAAGAAATCTTAAATGATAGGAAAGCATTGTATCATGGTTCAGTTGTCAGCTTTTTTCCTTTCTTACTGGTATATGAACAATTAAGGAACATAATATAATGATGGTGTTTTGGATTCATTAAAGCATACTATATTATTTTAGCTTGAGTGATTTACATGGGATGTATTTGGAGGGCAGAACTAAAATTATTATAATAAAATACATATTTCAAAATTGAGCATAAATTAAAATTAACTTCCTTACTGTTTTTGACTCATTAATTTTGGAAACAAGTATTTCTTCTCATTTTCTGGTAGCTATGTGACTGACATAAATTATTACTGGAGAATTATTTGATTCAAATCAAAAGTGTTTCATTTTATTGTAAAATTGGCTCACAGTGGTTTGATGATGTGTTAGATGTGTACGAATGCATGAAGTTCCTATTGAGCATAAAGATATATTTATTTAACCGTTATTATATTTATCAGTTGGTAATATACATTTTGAGTCCTAAGCCTTTACATATAAAATTGTGGCATTTAATTTGGGCTGAATTTACTTAACAAGTATTTAATGAGTGCTTACTGTATACTTACTATATTATGAATGCATGTTATTTTAGGGAGCTTTTCCTTTTCACAACTAAAAGAACAAGAATGATTGGGTTTTGCCTTATGAAATAGTCATTTTTGGGTTAGCTTGAGACGTTGATTGGTAGGAGGTAGACGTTGATTGGTAGGAGGTAGCCAGTCACTTAATACCCGCCCAGCTCAAAATCACCTTGGTGACAGCCTACTCCCCCCACTGCCTCAGTCTTTTTTCCTTTTCCCTCACTGATTCAAGGGCAAATAGTGGAGCCCTGGGTGTTGTTCCATAATAACAGTAAAGTGAGCTGTTCCTTTCACTTGTTCTGAGGTAGCATTTACCTTCACATGTATCAGTTTAAAGTAAAGCTACAATTTGCTAGGAATACTTTTATATTCCTTTGCATGTTATAGCATCTACTTATATATGCTAAATAGATTCACAAATGTGTATATGAATCTGCCACTAATGGACTTTTTCGGTTTTAAACACCATCTGAGATCAAAGTGTTGACAACGCTGTTTTCTTCAGAGGTTGTCTTCCTTGCCTTGTAGATGACTGACTTCTTGTGTCTTTACAGGATCTCTCCTCTGTCTTTGCACATGGCTTCTCCCAACTTTCTTCTTAAAAGGACACCAGCCATTTGGTATTAGGTCCTACCCTAATGAGCTCATCTCATCTTACTTACCTTTTCTTCTGCTCAAATGGGCTTTGTTGGAGGTTTTTGAGGGACACTGTTATTGGTGAAGGGAAAGTCAGAGGAGTAGGTCTACTGTAAGGGTAGGGAGAAGGCATAATAGATAAGGTACATAGAAATGGATGGAGGTAGTAAATTTAAAGGAGAGAAGTATTCAGGGGAAGAGACTCTGAAGACATTGTGCAAGGAGGGAAAAGAAACAAACTAAACTATTAGATGTTTGGGTTTCTTGTGGCCATAAAATGAAGTTAGCCAAGAACATAAGTATTTTTTTAGGGTTTTAATGAAAGTTAAACTGTGGAGATACCACTTCCAGTTCTTGTGGCAACAAACTCTTACCCATGGCAATGACATTAGGGTGAGAAAAATCACGTGCAAATTAAGTAATTAGAATTGGAGCAGCGTGTGGTTTAGTTTGTGGCACCTCAGATGGGGAGTTAGGTACAGATAGAGCCCTAGGCAAAGTTAAGAATTAATTGATTCAGTGTGTTTTGAGTAGCTACTCTGTGTCAGGCACTGGATAGGTCAGGGAACAAAATTGTGTAGATCCCTGCCCGTGTGTTTACTTTCTTTCTAGTAAGAAGAGACCATTTAAATATATATATATATATATATATATATATATATATATATATATATATATAACATATGTGTAAATTATGTATTATGTTAGGAGAGAAGTTGTAGAATAGTTTGGTGTCATGGGGAACCAGGAGTGTTGGAGGAGATGACGGCGATACATAAAGGGAGTAATAAGTTGGCTTTGATTTGGAGGGTGGGAGGAACCTGTTAATCAGATTTCCTTCCCTTCCCTTCCGACTCCAGAGAATGGGAGTTGGGCCTGCCCAAGAGAGGTTAGTGGCAGGGGAACAGGAAGTGACTGTTGGATATTTTTCAAAATGGCAATAAAATTCACTAATGACATTAATAAAAAATATACATGTAATGCTCCTTTGTCCTTTCTTTTGAGCAAGAGAAAGGGGGCAGGAGATTGTCAGAGTTTAAAAACTGTGGTATTCTGTTGGAAAAAGGTCTCATTTAGGGAAGATTTTGATAGCAATTGAGTCATAAGTTTTATAGGAATTTTATGACAATTTTTTGTAACAAGTTTGTTGAGGGAATTCCAAGTTTTATCTACTTTTCAAAAGACCTGTATAAACAGTGTTTTCTTGGGCAAAACTTTGCATATTTTGACAGCTTGTTAAAATAATTGTTTGCTTCTGGCTTTTAATTTCAGATGTAGACAATAAATCATAAATTGCCTTATAACTGAGTCCAAACTCATTCTGTTTGCCACATAATAGGCCTATAAGTCAAGCGTGAGATTTGAGCTCCTTTTATGTTAGAAAGAGTGGGGAACGGGAAGGGGTTGGAGTCAAAAGTTGACAGACATCTGTAGACATCTGAGCAGGTCTTCTTTGTCCTTGGTCAGTGGATCTTTGTGTACAGGAATCTGGTCATGTCATTCCTGTAAATCTCAAAGATAGCATAGTCATTTATGTACACACTTCCTTATCTTCTCAGATGAAGTGGAATTTGGATAAAAAGCAATTTTTTCAGATCTTAACTGGAACATGTCTAAGCTACAGGCCACAGCAGCAAGGAAAATAGAGGTAATATGGAGTCCGACATGCTAAGTGTCTCCCTGCCTTCCTCAATGTGATGTATATGTATAGTCATGGTAGATTATACAGAATTGTTGCTGATAAGAATCTTATAGTAAGGCTCAAAATTAAACTATAAACCTGCATCTTGATTAATATAGAAATGTTACTAGGAAAAGATAAGTCTAAACCATTCCATGTAACACTGAGTAACGTAGTATCTCCTAATGGTATCGCTCTCTCAGCTCTACTGCCCATTAGTGGCCAGAATTGTCTTAAGTTTGTACGTACAGACTCCATTCATTTTATATTCTCTGTGACCTATGTATTTTCTCTTAATTTCTGCTTAAGTCTGCCTTTTTAAGAAAGTATTAATTTCTTTCTTATTGCTACTAGTGATATATCCAGAGAAGTTGTAGGATTTCTTTATTGACAAAGTAGAATTTAGGCATCTTGTTTTGATGATACGGCATTCCAGTCATTGAATATGCCCTATTAATTTGTGGCCTTTATGCGATTGGTTTCATAGGATTTCTTCCTTTAATACGAAATCCGTTTGCCTTGCCTCCTTTCTCCTTTCTTTTTTTTTAAGATTTTATTTATTTATTGACAGAGATCACAAGTAGGCAGAGAGGCAGGCAGAAAGGGGGTGAGGGGGAAGCAGACTCCTCGGTGAGCAGAGAACCTGATATGGGTCTCGATCCCAGGACCCCGAGATCATGACCCGAACTTAAGGCAGAGGCTTAACCCACTGAGCCAGCCAGATGCCCCTCCTTTCTCCTTTCTTTCCCACTTGTTCTTGTTGCTCCCTTTTCTTCTGTTAATCCTATTTTCCAACCTCTATCCTTTCAGCACTCCACAAAAAGGATCCCCTAATTTGAACTCTGAAACATATCTGAAAATGCTCAGAATGTCTTAGAGAATGAGCTTGAATTCCCATTCTCTATTTGTACTTTCAAGTTTCATTATTCTCACTTTTCAAATTTCTGGCTCTTTGTTATTCACCAGAACCCTATATGCTTTTGCTCTTTGAAGGCTAAAGCAGCTTAAACTAATGTATGTATGCATGTGTCTATCCTTTTTTCTTTTTTTTTTTTTTTTCCCCATCCTTCTTCCGGGAAGGAGGTGGGCAAATTGTTAGGAAGGAGAGGATGTTTCCTCACTTGGGGAGAGACTCCGCTCTTCAGCAGAGAGTGCAAATGGTGAAAAAATACACGAGGGGTTGTACTTCTGTGTTTGATGCTCCAAGGCTTTTGCGTCTCAGAACAATATACTGTAGTATGCCTAGGGATCTATGAGACCACAACTGTTTTCCTATAAAGCAGGAGAGAAGGGACAGAAGGGTAGTAGGGAGAAGGTAAATGGGAAAGGAGATCCCACTTGGAAGGAGCTTTCTCATCTCAATCGATTTTAGGAAACTAAAAACTTTTTAGGTTTAGGAAACCCAAACTAGTTTAGGAAACTACAACTACATTATACTATGCAGTTTCTGTCCCTGATTATTATTTGTACTCTCTTACTTATTTGTGTTAGGAGTGTACATTATCATCAGGGTTAAGTGTGACCTGTTGTTTTCTGAGTGTCAGAAGTGCATAAACATTATCTGTAACATTGGGTTTGATATTAAGCATTGGTAAAGACATTGCCATAGAAATGATGATGAAGAAAAGAAGAGGGAGAGATGGAAGTAAAAGGAAGGTAAAAATAACTTTCAAAAATTCAACACTATTCCCAGATACTTAAAAGTGCCGTACACTCTTCTAATCACTTTACAAATAATCTATCTTTATTTAGTCATATTAGACCCTAAGAAGCAGTGTATTATAACTATTCTCATTTCACAGGTAAGGAAACTATGGTGCAGAGAGGTTAAGTAACTTGTCTAAGCCTGTGAATGCTGGAGCCGTAATCTGAACCCAGTAGTCTTGCTCTAGAGCCTTAACCACTGCACCTTCTTCCTGTTGTGTGTATGTATATATGCATCATATGTGTACATATGCGTGTATGTAAACATGTAAATATTTACCAATGTATTAACAGAATATAAATATGGGGTGTATCAACAGATAAATAAATAAATGGAGATTATTTTAAAATATGAGAAAGGGCATCTTAATTAAGGGAGAAAAATAAACAAATTCAAGGGTTGATAATAAGGGAATATAGAAAATAGTAACAAACTTATTTCTTTCAAGTGATAAAGAAACTGAGTTTTTATAAAAATGCTACATTTAACAATGACTGAGAAATTAAGGCTGCACATTTAAGGTTGTGTGATATATTTAGAGAAATAATTTATAAATCCAAATAGTTTTTACCCATTGAAATTTGATGCTGTCGAGATTTACAGCTTGTTTTACACCCTCTATTGTTTTACAGCTCAATTTTGCATATATAATGCCTTTTACAATTTTCCTCCCTTTATAATGGATAGAAAATCAAATTATCCCCCTTTTAATTCACCACTTCTTTCTGTCATGGCTGTGTAGAAAGAAGTGACAATGCCAAAAGTATTAGAATATTTGTAATAATCCCTACATTTAAAAATAAGGAAGTGGTAGCAGCTGTACATATTTCAGTTAAAAGTTTTTGACATTTTGATTTATTTTTGAGATTTTAATAATTTCAGCCTTTTCAGTGTTAAGTCAGAACATTTGAAAAAAGGGATTCTGAAGTCCCTCTTAGGTATTTTTGAGTCCAGTTTTGATCTGCAGCAGCCCAGACTGAGAAAGAATATGTCCTCACGTTTAAAAATGTACAGAGGAGGATTGATAAATGTAGGAGTTCTGTATGTTTAGCTGTACCAAGTCACTTCAAATTTACCATGTTTCTTGGGAATTCATTTTAAATCAGAGACCACGACTATGTCTGCTGCGTCCTTGACCAGCCCGCTGAAGTTTCCTCCTCTGCTGACAGGAGTCCTAATACTCTGTCTTGAAGGTAGCTTGGTACTTTGGTAGATTTGTAAAATAATTTATTCTATTGTATTTGAAAAATGGGCTTTTTCTGTTGCCTAGGTCTAAATAATAGAGGAATTCTTGTCTAATTTATTGTGTGGTCTTGGGTGAATCACCTTTTCTTGCTTTTATTTTCTCATCTTTAAAATGAAGGGGATTGAATGAGATAATCTTAAGCCTCCTTTTTAAAAAAATATCAATGCTATTATGTGTATATATTTTTACTAACAGATTTAAATGTTTTGTTGATGTTCTGGAAGAAGAAAGTGAAGTGAAAAATCCTCTGTATTTTCAAAGCAAATGTGAAATTGAGACATTGTAGATGATAGTGTGAGGCCTCTGTTCTGCTTTGTTATTGTTTCTGTCAACATAGAGACTTTTGTTCTTTTGTACTTAAATGGTAATTATAACTAGGTCCAAACCAGCTCCATTTGACTTTTCAATTCACAGGACTAGCTTGGGCACAGCAGTTAACTATATGGGGAACTTTAATGTTAAAAACACTTACCGTCCTATGATTTCCAAAGGACCTCCTGGCATGCAATTTTAGAAAATTCTGTTAGTATTTATATTCAGCTTTGTAGTGTTGTATGCTTTATTAGCTGTAGTGAGTCCATTTTTTTGTGCCAGACTTTTTTTGTTGGTACTTGGCAATCATTTGAGGTAACTACACATACATACTACAGTAAACACCTGGGTCTCCTCATTAGCACAGGCCATTACTGAAGGTTAGGGATGTACTTTGTTGCCATCCTTAATCTGAAGGCTGGTTTCAGGGTTATTTTGTCCAATATCCTGGCACTGATAAAAGTTTATATTGGGAGCAGAAGGTCATTAAAAGGGTAAAATTCAGTATTGGGAAGGTCTAGAAAATCAGTCAACTGCAAATGATACAGTTCTCGAATAGATGTCCCTAAAGCTGCTTCCAGTGATTGAAGCTTCTTTGAGAAGCCAAAAGCCTGAAATAGTTTTGACTGTAAGTTCTCATAGATAAATGCACTAAGGCTACCTTTGGATCGATTTGTGGTACATGGCTGGTGGCTTCCCAGAAGGAATCCCTACTCTACAGTAAATATCTGTGCATCTTTGGACATTTTTATAATAAAAACCTCAGATCACATTACCTGAAGAGCTGTCATATGTTTTCATCCTGCTTTATTTTCTAACTAGATGTGTATCTGTCTTTCTCTTATATCATGTGCCGACACAGATTTTCCCTCCTAGGTCATCAGGTCTGGGAGTGCAGTTTTGAGGTGTGAGGACACTTGAGGCAGAGAGAGTGCCTGAGATGGGGACCTGGGAGTTCTAGAGCAGGGACTGGAAGGGGCCACTGGAAAGCACCATACTGAAAAGCAGAGATGAGAATATTAGCTGTGGGATAAGGGGCTAGAAGAGCTAGGTAAGGAGACTTATCTCCAAAGTAAGCTGTCCCAGAAGAGGATTGGATACTGGGATGCAGAACAGCATGGTCTGAGGTTAGTCTGCTCTGAGTCTAGGAGTAGAAGGGCCGATTCTGACTGCTGGGCCCCATCTTGGTTTGACCTTGTGCTGGTGATTCTTCATTGTCAAATAATGTCCTCCTATGAGTGTGAAGCTCCTTTGGGGGCAAGTAGTATTTTCCTAGTCCTATTTTATTGTCTTGTACATAGCATATAGTAGAGAAATAAAAATTTGTTTAATTCCTATTTGCCAAGTTCTATTTTATGTGGGTGTGTGGGGTCTGGATGAGGGAATGAGAAGGTTATTGTTGAGTAGCTGCTAGTCATACTGGTCAGCATTTGTCCTGTAGGAAGAAGAATGGCCAATCCTATGCATTCTTTTCACATTGACCTTTGTATGCTTTCTTTTGGTTATCAGCTTTGTCCAGATTGTAAACAATAACCTAGAAGAGAAAGGTTTTATATTCCATTATCATTTCTTGTAGCCACACAGTTTTGTGTGAATAGGCAATCTCAAGTAAAGGAGCGATTGCTTATTTTGTATTGGGTTTCCCAGGAAACAGTTCTTAGCCTTAACTTTGATTAAGAGTGGAGCTTTTGTTTCCTGTAGGATTTTCAGACATTATAAGAAGAACTATGTTTGGAAACAGTATGGGACACCTGAATATAATAATTTAAACTCCAAACTGCATACACACTTTTACCCCATGAGAAATGGCACTCTTTAAAAAAAAAAAAAGAGAGAGTAATTCTATAGTTTTTAATGTTTAGAATCTCTTCCTATGCTTAAAATTCTAATGGATTAGATTATGGTATACATGTAATAGTGTTCTTTGAAACCATTAGGAAGTTATTTTAAAAATAAGTAATATGTACCTAGTGCTAAACAATTGAGTAATTTTGGGGTGAAAATATTTTAAAAAATTTACTGTGATCATGACTCATACAGATTGGCCTTTAATAAGCAATTCTGTTGGATTGGCTTCTGCATCAGAAATAGTTTGCTTTTATAAATTTCATGGAATAACAAGGGACAGATTCCTACATGCTTATGTGAAATAATGTTAAAGAAAATTTAGGAATTGAAAACTTAGAGGAGCAACTTTTTCTGACATGCATGTTGAGAGTGAAATTGCCCTCACCATGGAAGACATGGTAGTGTTAAGATCACTGGCCTTTTATGACACATATGATAATTATCCATAGACAGGCTTGTCATATTCAGTTGCACAGGTTGTACATTGTTTAACTGTAGTGAGGTACTACTATTCACGTACGTGAAACCTACATGTCTATGTGTGGCGACTCCTGGGGTTATTAATGAGGCAGAAAACACACTTTTACCCCATGAGTCTACTTGTTAGAGGACCAGATAGATGATACATAAATGAAAGAGATATGTATCAGTGAAATCAAGACTATATGAATAATTAAAACAGTGTTATATGATAGTGGCTTGATGGCTAGATTAGATTAGGTGACCAGGAAGAAATACTAAAATGAAAAGAAATGGTAATTTAAAAGTAAAATCTTTGCAAAGTGGCACCATTAAATTTATTCCATATACATATCTTTGAGACTGTCATTTTTATACTTTTATTACTGAGGATACTGAGTCTGACACAGTTCTCTATTTGCTCTCTGGATTTTTTCAAGCTGTTGTAGCAGTGAGTTGTTTTTTTTTAAGAGCTGTTTTGGCTGATTTTCGTAAAAAAACAAGTAAGTGTAGTTTTGTATAATGATTTAGTGTTAAATTCTTTGAGTTTAACTCAGTGGAATGATTCCACATAATAAAATGGTTTTAAAAAAATCTGAGTGACTTTATTTGGGTTTTTACATAAAGAGAAAAATTCTTTAAGTATTCAGTGACTATGTATATCTAAGCATAAGGAGAAAATATTTGGAATATAATTTAGACCTATCTTAGTTAAAAATGCATGTTTATTTAGTCTAACTTTTCTAGCTTCTTTAAGAAATACCATGAGGAACAATTTTGTTTTTGTTTTATTACAACATTTGGCTAAAACTGTTCCTTCTTTAGGGGATAGTGTAGTTTTTTTCAATCTATTGTCTATTTTTTTTTTTTTAACAAAACATTTCCACATCACTACATGGGTTTTATGTCCATCATTTTGAATGGTTTCAAAATGGAAGGTCAAGTGGGTATGCCACAATTTCCACAATTATTTTGTTTTAGTAATTTTTAGTTAATTCTGGAGTTTTCTGTTAATGATAATTTTGCATTAGATATTTTGTGGCTTACAGCTTTTCTCTGTATGTTAGAATATTATATTAAGTTAGGTTGTCCACAGTGAATTTCTAAATACTAATTCTGTTGTTGCCCAAAGAGCATAAACATTTTAAAAAAGAAATTACAGAAGAGGCACCTAGGTGTCTCAGTCGGTTGAATGTCCGACTCTTGGTTTCAGCTCGGGTCCTGATATCAAAGTTGTGAGATTGAGCCCTTTGACAGGCTTGCTGCTGGGCGTGGAGTCTGCTTAAGATTCTCTCCTTCCTTCTTCCTCTGTCTCTCCCCCTTCTCTAAAAAAAAGAAATTAGGGAAGTTTTGGTTTTATGGTAACTTCAAATTATGATTAGGCAGTCTATGAAGGTTTCAACTGGAAAAAACAAGCAAAGAGAAATCTGAAGAGAAACTATAATTCTGTGATTTTCTATAAAGTTTTAAACTAGAGATTTTGGTAGAGTTTTGGTAAAGTCTGATGCAGGCAACTCTAGTAAATTGGATAATCAAAACCTGGAATTATATTTATCAAAAAACAATTTTAGGATTCAACTGATCTAATTTATCTTCTCATATCTTAATTTCTGTCTCTGGAATCCTCTGAAAATTTAGTTCTAGTAATGTAAAAGATAAAAGCAGATGGTTCTTTAATCTTCAACTGTGGCAAATTGTTTCTTTTGCTTCCAGTCTTCAATTTTTACCACATTTTTATGAACCTCTCACCCTTTTATATTCTGCCACATTTTATGGACTTATACAATGATCATACTTTTTTTTTTTTTAAAAAGATTTTTATTTACTTGAGAGAGAGAGAGAGAGAGAGAGAGCGAGAGAGAGCGAGCACATGAAAAGGGAGGAGGTCAGAGGGAAAAGCAAGTTCCCCACAGACTTGGGAGTCCAGGAGCATGACCTGAGCTGAAGGCAGTTGCTTATTAACCAACTGAGCCACCCAGGCGCCCTGCAACGATCATACTTAAGAAATGGGTTGGGGAGAAGGGGGTGGGATTATGGACATTGGGGAGGGTATGTGATTTGGTGAGTGCTGTGAAGTGTGTAAACCTGGTGATTCACAGACCTGGGGATAAAAATATATGTATATAAAAAATATATGTTTATAAAAAATAAAAAATAAAAAAAAAAATAAAAAAAAAAGAAATTCTGGAAATGAAGAGTAAATAGACTGGGAAGGAACATTTGTAATTTTGTGTTCTGCACATTATTTTTTGGCTAACTACTGTGGGTAGATGTCAGGATACCATGATCTCTTCCAAAAAGGTTTGTAGATGCATAAAATTCATAATAAATACTTTATTACATATGAGAAGACTGAGACCCACTGAGCAAAATGACTTGCTAATGAGTCCATAATTTTCTTTTCCACTGACCAGTAAAATCTTAAGAAAGTCCAAAGTGCACTAGTGATGAATGTTATCCTACTGAGGGCTGTACTTCCTTTCTGGTTTATCTGGGTTTTGTTATCTAACAAAAGCTCTATAAATCCTGGCTATATCCCATGGAAGTGATGCATGGAAAGTAACTAATGCTGAAATGGAGCCCATTTGTCCTCAAGATAAAAAAGGACATAGCAAATTTAAATTTAATAGTGTCCATTGTCTGTTTATTTCCTGTAGTAAGAGAAAACGGTAAAAATAATCATACACTGGTACAGGTTCTAATTTTGTACACATAGCATCTAGGAAAATACTTGGTTACCCTACTTAGATCTCTTAAAGCTTATTTTTGTAAATAGATAGCTTAAAATAATTATCCTACTACTTTTCCTAAGTGATTAATTTTACTTGTCTTACTCAAGTAAGGATTTTGGCTTGAGATTGGACTCTCTGGCAAATTAAGGAAGAATTAATAAGAATTTTATCTGTTTTTATCCCTCCCGTAGACTAGCATCAACAGATACTCTGAGACCCTGTTAAAAACTCAGATGAAAAAAGAAATATATTGGACTAGGCTAAAAGGCATACTTAGCTTTCCCTAAAAATTTACGTTTACTTTCTTTTTAAAATATTTTTTTTATACCAGGAAAGATAGGAAGAATAGTATTTTGGTGTGTTATTTTTAGATTAAATAGCAGTCATTTTCAGGGATATGTTATTTAGCATACCTAGGATGCACACTGCAGAAATTGTGAAAATATCAAATACATTTTCCCTACCTCGTTAATAATTTTCAATATCTTGGGGTGCCTGGATGGCTCAGTTGGTTAAGCTCCTGCCTCATCTCAGGTCATGATCCCGGGGTCCTGGGACTGAGCCTCACATTGGGCTCCCGGCTTAGAGGGAAGCCTGCTTCTCCCTCGCCCTCTGCCGTTCCCCCTGCTTGTGCCCTCTCATTCTCTCTCTCTCAAATAAATAAATAAAATCTTAAGAAATAATTTCCAATATCCTTAGGTATGCTCCAGTTTTGATTTTCATTATAGTGTTCTAATCAGGATTTCAAACAGGACTTTGTTATTTATGAGATAAAGCCAGAGAGAGAGATAGTAGAGTGATTCAAGGCTATAATGTGTTCCCCTATGTTTGTTTTGTATACATGTCGCAGCAGTGACTGAAAGGCCAATTACATTGTGATCTCACTTGCCCAGGAGTTCACACTCATCCATGTGTTGTTAGAGCTAAGACCCTATGTCTTCTGATTTGATTCTGGTCCAACATAATTTCTATAATACTGTGTTGCCCTTTAGCTGGTGTGAATTTGCTTCTTGGGTCTGCATTTCTGCCAAGTGTGAGCTGAAATGTCCCATAAAGAAACTTGGGATATTATTTGCCGTCATGATAAATGTTTGTGAAAAGCTCAGAGGGGATCTCTGGGAAGACCTCATTTCTCCAAAGTTCTGCTGCCTTTGAAAAGCAAAATACAGTTATTGGAATCTCAAGTTAAGAAACACAGAGTGTTTCATCTGGGTTGGAGTTCACTTAGATGTGAATCTTTAAATCCTTTATTTAATTCTCCCAGGCTATTATGAAAGGCTGATGTTTAATAAATATGAAATCAGGGAGGCTATGTTGAATTATTATTTTTTTTTCTGACTTTCAGTGCTTTTCTTACGTACTGAGTGGATATTATCCTGCTGCTCTGAATTCAGGAACCATACCTAGCACCATCTGTGAATGCCAGAGCTTCCCTATATGTATGGAAAGTGCTTGTTCAAGCTGCTTTGCCAGCTTCTTTTTACTCAGGCCTTGCTTCTTTGGATGGTAGGTGAAAATCTCTCTGGCAAAGTACACTTTTAAAAAGGAGTAGGTTAATTGTTTCTGGAGATCAAAAGAAGGGGCCCCTTTTGTTAATATACTCTAATAAAGAGAGATATGATTCTGTGCATCCACATGTTATCTTAAGGCACATTGTGGGAACTCAGGTGGTGCTAAGAATTTTCCTTGCGCAGAGTACTGAATGCTGATAACTGAGAACTTTTGTGTCGTAACTTTAGTCTTATTAAAAGCAAATTTTGATAGTTGTCTCTTTCTATCATATGATCTCCCTGATATGAGGAAGTGGTGATGCAACATGGGGGCTTAAGTGGGTAGGAGAAGAATAAATGAAACAATGCTTTCTATTTGTGAAAACGTGATACATTTTATTTTTCTACTTATTTTTTTCTTCCCTTTAAATCAGGAACTACATTGCTTTTTAAATACTTGTGGAAAATGAAAGAATAAGTCATGGCAACTGTGATGATGTTCAAGTAGGAAATATATAAATAGTTGTGTTGTATAATAATATACTTTTAAGCTTTGACATATTTGGGAAGGTAGTATAGCTTGTCATTTCAGCTGTGGCTTGATGTATCCTAGACTCTTTTCTTTCTTTCTTTCTTTCTTTCTTTTTTTGTACTTGGAATGTCTTCCTTTGACCTTTTTGTACCACTCTAGTTTTAAAATGAAGCATATTGTCAACCAGTAAAGCAGAGTAGGTTTTTCTTGGGTAAAAAAATTATCAGGCACCTGGCCATTTCTTTAAAAAGGTACTCTATCAAAGTCCTCTTTAAAAAGTTTTAACTGAAATCAGATTTTATTCCTTTTACCAAAAAAGTTTCTCTTTTCTTTTTGAAATAACAGATTTATGTATTTCACATAGGAATCATTTTGTAAAGGCTTTTTTAGGATTGTATGGATTCAGAAAGTATTTTTAGACATTCAAATTTTTTGTATCAAAATGTTTTTTTTTTCCTGGTCATTACTCTTTCAACAATTATTATTAAAATCTCTGTATCTTCTGACTGTTTTAGTATTTATTTTTCTGCTACCTTATGTCTTCCTCTTTTAGTTAAGGAGCCAAGCATATGTTTCTTTATATCCATCCATCCATCCATCCATCCATCCATTCAACAAGGGAGGCCGAGTGACTTATTTGCTAAATAAGGTCCTAATTGTCCTATCATTTTCTTTAAGATCAAAATATAAGATCAGGGAACAATAAAGAAAACGACTCTTAGAATATTGCAAATAAGAGCAACAGGAGGCTTCACATGCACGCAGTCTGCTGGCAGGACTCAGCTGAGGTGGGTAGCATGAGCACAGCTGCTCACAGCCCACTCCGATCAGGAGCATATCATAAAGATGAAAAAGTGAAAATCAGGACTAATGGCTTTTAGGTTTTTAAATGAGAATAATTAGCATTCCCTCAAAATAAGATTCATACCTGTATTTTCAATTCAGCATGTTTTAAGAAAAGAAAATGTCAGTGTTATGGATACTATTTGCTCTTATGGCATTTTTAAGGTTTAACTATTTTTTAAGTCTTTATGATATGTTGGACTAGATTTATAATTTAACAATAAATATCTAGAATATTTAATTTTTCACTTAGTGGGAACATAACATGGAGATTAATAAACTGATCAATTTAAAGATCATTTTACAAGGTGGTTCCCAAATTTACAGACTACTGTGACACTGCACACAACTGTGACCTTCTGTTGAAGATTTATTGACTTAGGTCACTTAACTGCATCTCAAAGTATAACCTCAAATCCTCACTTCTTTCTAGCTTAAAGTGATAATGTACTTTACTATTAAATAGTAACAGCCATTATATGTACTAACAAATGAAACCAGACTTTCTATTTAAAAATATTTCATCCTAGAAATATCCTTTCCCTAGGGTCTCTGAATATTCTTTTTATAATGCAGCATTCAGTCCTAAGAACTCCCCTAATATTATCTTTCCTAACTGACTTTTTCAAAGCCTCTCAGAACAAAACATCTCATTCAGCCTAGGGATCATTTGAAGGTACCTATAGAAAATGGTTTGAAACAAATTACAAAGCATCTTGAGTCTGAACCTCTAGCCCAACTCAGTCACTGGGAATTTTTTAGAGGATTATTTGAGGTCAAGGTCCAGTGATATTTCTATTCTCAGCCACTAACGGATAAATGATAAAAGAATTCTAAGGTCTTTGCTAGTGAACTCTGTAAAGAGTGCCAGTCTTGGGTGAGCAGTGAAGTAAGGAGTTTGGATCTGAAAGGGAGCAAATGAAAAGCTATCATGACATTGAAGTGGTCAGTAATGCAATGATACTAAGAGTTAGGACTTTGTAACTAAACTGAAAAGATAAGAAGAATTCTGGCTCACTTTAGCTTGTGGCCCAGAACAAAAAGCATGTCTGTGTAATTGCATGAATATGTATATGGGTAACTGTTTTTTTTTTTTTTTAATATTAGTTACTACTATTTATTGGACAGTAAGTCCTAATTCCTTTTCATTTTTTAAAATCTCATTTAATTTTCACATTAAGCATGTGAGATCTATGGTGATATATACATTTTACAGATAAAATTTATTGAAGTAAACCCACAGGTACTAGAATTTTGTTTTTTAGAGAGACAAAGTAGTCATTAATGGAAATGGGACCATCTACATGCCTTAAAAGGGAAGATATAAAATATTAAAAATACCTAAATAGATTGTCTACAATTTAGACTGTTCTTTGATATTTGTCCTTTGTGCATTTTATATTGAGCTGAGTTGCTATGTTAGCAATTTGCATTTTTAGTTGTTGCCTGGTCTGGGAAACTTTTTAATCCCTGAGTATTCACTCTTGGAATTTCAAGACATTACAACGGTACTGCTGGTTGTTAGTTCCAGCTAAAAAGCTTCTTATAGAAAACCCTTAATTAGTAATAAAATTAAAGGTAGACCAACCTTTAAATATTTAAATGCAATACATGTAGTGTGAGGTCAATGGTAAAAAAGGAACACCTAGATTTATATTGGTGACTGAAAAGACTTCAGAACCTTCCAAAAGCAGTATATCAGGTAGTGGAAGAAGGGATCCAATGTATGTAAATTTATTTTAGATACTTTGATAAATTTAAGAAAGCAACTACCATAAACCTAATTTTAGCCATGAAATAAAGTTTCTGTATTATATGCTTACTTACTCATTTTTTCACAGTCTAGAATTAACTTTCCCCTCCCTGTACTCCATCTGGAAAAATCATACTCATTCTTTATGGTCCAGAAAATGCCCTGCCAGCCATATTCCTCTAACACTTGATAAATATCACATTGTATTACAATTAAGTTGGCTTTCTTCCTTTAGCACTGTAGACATCTGGTATATAGAAAGTGATTGACAAGTATGTGTGGAATGAATGAAGGAATGGATGAATGAACTATATGTTTAACAATGTTTTTATCTAGTGCTATTTGGATCAATTTTTATAAATATCTAAAATTATCAAGCAAGGTGGTAACTAAGGTCATGGGAAAAATCTTTGGGAATGCTTGCTGATGCCTTTTTCTTTACTGGGTGAATATTAAGGTAGAAAGGATTATGAAGAAATTATAAACTTTAAGATGTTTTATTATGGAAGTTTTCAAACAAAGATTTTTTACAGTGAACAACAGAATACCACTGTTCATATTTTAGCAAACATTTTCCCATGATATATCTCTCCATCTTTTCATCCAACTCTTCATCTGTCAATCCATCTTATTTATGATGCATTTCAAAGTAAATTGCAGGCACTTATCCCTAAATACTTCAGCATGTGTATCATTAACTAGAGTTCATTAATATTTTTTTTTTCCTCTTGAGGTAAAATTTAAATACAACAGACATGTATAAATCTTAAGGAAACATTTGCTGTGTTCTGACATTTGTGTAGACCCGTGTAACCCAAACCTTTATGAAGGCACAGAATCTTATTATCAGCCCAGAAAGTTCCCTCATGTTCTTTACCAGTCAAACTTTGCTCTCAAGCCCCACTGGCGACCATTTTTCTGATCATGCCCCATCCCCCATCCCAGTTAGTTTTGCCAAAAAATGACATCTTTAAGGAATCAAAATATGTAAATGTTTGAGTAATAAAACATGGAGAGGTGAATTACTTTGTGACTTGATCGTAAGAATGATGGCCGAAAAACCCGAGAGGGCAGTTGATGAAGAAAGCTGAAATGATTTATGAAATGACTAATGACATGGATTGAGGGAAATGCCAGAAGTACCCACAGCTAGCATTCTGTTCAGCCTATAATTGCTTGTAATGGCACAGACTGTATCAACCGGAAAGTCACTTGACCGAGGTTTTTGCCTGGTGGTCAGCAAAAAGTGACACAATTTTATGGCCAAAACAATCTTATACTTTATAAAGGCTATAAGTTGAAATACAGTGATTATTTCAAATGTTTTGCTTTGTGATAGAATTGCTTACTATTTGATTTCAAAGTGATCTATTATAAAATGTTGATGAAAATACGGAATTTTAATTATTACACAAGGAAGAAACTAGCTTTGAGATATGTAAAACTGCTCTGTATTAAGACTGTATTTAAAATAAAGTTTTAATGGTGTAGTTGTACATAGGTATGGTTGTTGTGAATACCAGGCGTTAATCAGACACTTTGTATATATCGCTAACATATTTAAATTCAATAAAGAAAGAAGTCAGCAATAAAACTTACAAAATATCACAGCTTGGTCTGGGCACTGGCCCTGCCTGTCCATTATTGACTTTCAATTTCTCTTCTTCTTCTGTACAGCACAGTCAGATGCTGAGTACCAGTTGATGGGTTGTTGGAGCGTATAGAACCCATTTCCCCAGCTTCCCTTTCCTCTTTTCCCTCAATTTCCTCCTTCCCTCTCTCCTTCACTTCCTGCTGATTAGACGGATATTTATTGTCCACCGCCTAGGTAATACTGTGCTAGATGGTAGAGTTACGGGAACATTTATCTCACTGTAAAACAGGTTCTGCAGATGCTACTCAGATTATAAACATAAACTTCTGATAAATTAGGACTCATTTTTAAAAAAATCATGCATCCTAGAATTTGTGAACAGGTTTTCTAGAATACAGGTCATGTTGGTATCTGTGATAGGGTAGATTCTTGGAAGTTTTTTGCATGTTCATACTGTTGACTTAATTCCTTTCTCTCCATGACTGAAACAACTGGGCTTGCTTTCCTGTTGATCCCTGCCCGTCCCATCAATTGTTCATGCTCAAGGTGGTGATATAGTTTGCTATCTTTTTTTTTTTTTAAGTTTCACTCAAACCTCTGTTCTATTCATAGCTTTTTATTTGTTGCGAAATAAGTATATTTTTAGAGAAGTTTGGAATTTCTTAGGTGATCTCTCACTTCGTATAGTGGTAGAGAAAAATGTTCAGACCCTGAAGTCAAGAAACTGAGTTAGTTTTTTTCACTGAATAGCTAGAACTTTTAATGATTCACTTAAGTACTTAGTTTCCATTATTTAAAATAAAGTACTTTTCAACTCAGGCTAAATCCTAGAAAATTAAAAAAAATACATATAAAAATGTAAGTATATTTACTTTAGAACAATTAAAAAAAATTTCTAGTGATAAAATGTATATAACATAAAACTTATCACTTCAACTGTTTCTATGGCATTGAGTATATTCTCATTGGACAACCATCACCATTCATCTCCCCAAACTGAAAGTATGTAGCTATTAAAGAGTAACTCAGTAACTCCTTATTCCTCCGTCCCCCAGCCCCTGACAACTACCAGTCCACCTTCTGTCTCTATGAATAAAGATTTTTTTTCTTTTAAGTAACAGTGACAAGTTATCTCTTTACTTCCAATCCTCTTATTTCAGTTCGTTCTTTTTATCAAGCACGGTTAATCAGGGAAAAGGAACATACTAGAGTATGTGTATTCCAAGTCTAATTTCAGTTTATTTTTTAATGTAGCCCTCTGATTTTTGTTATTTGATTGAAATCTTTTTGACTTAACTGCCAATGTATTGTTTATATATTAGACTAACCTTATCCTACAGTTATAGGAGGCAGCAACAAAAACACTTTTCAATAACTGTGCCTAGGCAATTAAATAAATGCAATCCATTTAAAGCTGCAGCCATTTATGTGAAATTAGGCATTTCATTTGATTTCCACCTATGGCTATGGCTTTCAGAAATTTGATTTACAATTTATTTGATGTAATTTCAGGCTGAGAATATCTTTGCAATACAATAATGAGAAATTAGGTTATCTGAAGTATAGTTTAATGAAGTGTAAAGGGTATGAAATGAAAAATAAAATGTAACTTAGGGAATATTTGCATGAATGGCATTTAGCTATTGGACATTTTTATACTCCTATGGTAAGTACATTTTCATAATACATAAAGGTGGTTTTATAATGTTGGTATCATTTAAAATAGACTTCTAAATATAATTAGAAGACTGACATTTTTGTTTGTCTTTTATTTACTTAAATGAATTGGCAAAAAACAAAACCTTGATCGTTTGAATAACTATAACTGTAATTGTATTAAGAACTTAACTGCCATTAGCAGTACAAAGCTCAGAGGCACCCAATGTAACTCAATAACCAGGACTGAAATTTGTATCCATTCTAGTGAGGTGTGAACTTTTTTTGTTCTGAAGGTTGAAGAGATATCAGATAAGCTTCAGAGAGAATGAAAGGCATATATTTCAGATTAACCCCTTCAAATTCTGGGATTCAATGATAGTGATGTGATTGGGTTATTAAATGTTGTAACACATGTGGAATAAAGAAACAAAAATGAGAAGATTGCTAACTGGAAAGTATGTATTTTAATCAAGACATAATTTCCTAGTACCAGGAGTAGATCAGGTTTTTTGGTGGACCTAAAAAGTAGACCTTTTGGGTGGTGGTAGGGGGGGAGACTCCTCTTTAAGAAAGAAATACAAAACTACAAATACAGGTTTATGTATGAAAGTCAGCATTTATTTAGAATGAAAAAATGATCAGAGATTGCAAAAAAGGTGGCTACTGACATAATTATGACAAATGACATTTTAAAACTGTTGATTATACTTTTAAATTATTTTTTTCTACAACTATAGGATGTTTAGCATTTCATGGCTTCTCTCTATCACAATGCTTTTATAATATGATTTCCTACAAAGAAACTAGAAAGTCTTTGCTGTAGCCCAGCTAATAAAGTTTTATTTTTATTGATGGTGAAGTGTAAAAAACATGCAGTTTCACGGACAGACACATCTAGTTATTTGTAAAGTGTTCATTTGTGCTGTATAGAGTTTCAGAAAAGTTCCATTTCATGAATCCCATCAAAAAAGAAAAAAAAATTGTACATTTGTAATTATAGTATCAACTATATTCCTAATAAGAGAAAATTTCTGATTTGACCAGGCATTGATTAAAAATAAGATTATCTGCTTATACCGTTTCCTATCTCATGATTGGAAAAATTTCCCAACAACTTTTTTCTAGCTGCCTATGTTTTGGACGGTTTCTCTTCTTATATACCTGTGGTTCTAGTTGCCATGAGACACATTTATGTTGCCTCTGATGTTCAATTTTGCATCTTCATCTCATGCCTCCAGGTAAGTTTGAAGCAGTAGGACAAAGGTATATTCCCAGAAGCCATTCCTGCAGTGGAACATATGACATTAATTGATCACACATGGAAATGACTGAGAACCACATGCTTACGTCCCATAACCCCAAACTGAACAGATCTCTAATCCACCTTTCTCTTTGCTGGAACCTCACGTTACCCACTCACACCATTTAACACAGATGAAAGGGTGGTGAAGTGTAAGTTGGAGTGGCAAGAGAATTTTTTTATTGTTAAAACATCTTAATTTTGTATCATGTGTAAAATGCATCATTATGAGAACCCATTGCTAAAGCTCCTTCCAGGTCCCTGAAAGGGCCTTCTTAGGGGAGGATCCCTGAAGCTTCAGCTTCGTGAGGCCATTTTATGGTAAACAAGTCAAACAAGTGCTGTTTCTGCATTGATGGAAATCTGCTGTTCAGTAGAGTAGCTGCTAGACCTTCTGTGGCTGTTGAAGACTTGAAATTTGATTCGTGCAATTGAAGAAATGAATCTTTAGTATGCAGTTCTAATTATTTTAAATTTAAATAGATATATGTGCTTGATGGCTACTGTATTAGACAGTGTAGGTCTGGCACCCACTTTAATACTATTTTTGTATAATATTAGTACTCATTTAATTCTATTAAAGATAGTACGTATTACATTTTGCTTAACTTACGATGTCATTTAGGTGTAAATTCCCAGTTGTAACCTACATTATGTATCACATATGATACACTTATTGCCTACTGAGTCAAGTAGGCAATTCTCATAATTAAGGACAAGATTTATGCTTGTAAATAAAGTCAAACTGAAAAAATACTTTTGAAGCATTTCTTCTGATTGGAAGGTTTTGATTGTCTTGCTAGAAAATCATCTTGAACCAATCATATTGAAAAATCTTAAATTATGGGTTACAATGTGTGTTTTCGAAGTAGTGGTTAAGATCTTTTGTATGAATTACCATGTTTTTCTCTTTGGAAATTTAATAAAATGTTTCCAAAGACAAAAAAAAAAGTGGATTATTTGGTTGACGTGCTTACTATTTTATTTAACTGCTTAGTTTGCTAATCCTAGTAGTTCAAACCACATTCCAAAATTTGGGTTAAGTCTTGTCTTGCTACAACATGGCATTGGGCAATAATTTATAAATATTGAGTTGGTAGAAAAAGGAGAAAGCATGAATATTGTTTAGTACAGTTATATGAACTGCCTCTGTGATATAACATTTTATACAATTTTTGAAAAATGTTACAAATATTACAATGTCTAGCACAGGACAGAACATTTTCATTATTGTTCATGCAGTGAACAGATGACCTTTCAAGCATCATGTATAAAGTTTCAATGTGTACTTAAATAGGATAGTTAATGATTTTCTGTTCAT
The DNA here is from genome assembly GCF_030435805.1 of Mustela lutreola. NCBI lineage: Eukaryota > Metazoa > Chordata > Mammalia > Carnivora > Mustelidae > Mustela > Mustela lutreola. The sequence continues at coordinate 164,732,700 of NC_081293.1, read as the reverse complement.
GTGCTAGTGATTTTTATTTGCACAGTTGAGTGTTGTACAGAGAACATCTATTCCCAATTTCTGTCACCTGTATGTAATAATTCAATATTTAGACTGACTAGATCAATTTTTTATAATTGAAGTAAAATAATATAAAATTATTTCAAAGTATACAATTCGTTGGTATTCACAATGCTGAGTCGCTTCTTATTTCCAAAGAGCCATCATCACCAAAGGAATCTCCCATACCCGGAATGGATTTACCTATATGAATATTTTATATAAATAGGAAGACATGTGGTCTTTTGTTTCTGTCTTCTTCACTTAGTATAATGTTTTCAGGGCTCATCTACCCTGTAGCATCTATTAGTACTTCATTCCTTTTTTAAAAAAATTAATTAATTAATTAAGTTTTAAAATTAACATAGAATGTATTATTTGCTTCACGGGTACAGGTCTGTGAATCATCAGTCTTACACAATTCAAAGCACTCACCATAGCACTTACCTTCCCAGTGTCCATCACCCAGCCACCCTATCCTTCACCTCAACCCCTCAGCAAACCTCAGTTTGTTTCTTGAGGTTAAGAGTCTCTTATGGTTTGTCTCCCTCCTTATCCTGCCTTGTTTGATTTTTTCCCTCCCTACCCCCCACAACCTCCCACCCTGCCTCTCAAATTCCTCATGTCAGAGAGATCATACAAAGGAAAATAGTCAACAAAACCAAAAGACAACTGACAGAATGGGAGAAGATATTTGCAAATGACATATCAGATAAAGGGCTAGTATCCAAAATCTATACTTAATTCCTTTTAAAGGCTGAAGAGTAATTCATTGTATGGCTATACCACATTTTGTTTATCATTTCATCTGTTAGAATAAATAGAATTGAGACTATGTTTTTCAGTAATTTGACTTAACCGGTTCTAAGCCTTGGTTTATGATTTTAATAGCTTTCTTAAAGTCTTTTTGTGTTAACTTTACCTTTTTTATTTCTACATCCATTTTGATCAACTGATTCCCTCTCTCCCCCACATATGGGTATTATTCTCTGCCTTTTTTGCCTGTTCCTAATTTTTTAAATTAGATAATGAATATTAGGGGGGCACCTGGGTGGCTCAGTGGGTTAAGCTGCTTCCTTCGGCTCAGGTTGTGATCTCAGGGTCCTGGGATCGAGTCCCGCATCAGGCTCCCTGCAGGGAGCCTGCTTCCCTCTCTCTCTCTCTCTCTCTCTCTCTCTGCCTGCCTCTCTGTCTACTTGTGATCTCTATCTGTCAAATATATAAATAAAATCTTTTAAAAAAAGATAATGAATATTAGGATTCACATTATTAAGCTGAAAGTTATGGCTTTGTTTCAGTAGTGTTTGACTTTTATTTTTTCTTTTTTCATTCAGTTATTTGCAAATCAATCTGATGATCTCAAGGCTCATCTTATGCTTTTATAGAATGATCTAGGGTGTTATTTATTCTGGACCTAGTTTACTCTCACTACTAAGGCATGAACCTTCTGGAGTCTACAGAATGCCCTGATTATTCAACAAGGTCTCTACATTTAGGAAATTGTTCACCTGACAGCTTCTCTGAAATTGATTTTTCCTTTCTAGTTGTTCTTCAGCTGACCTCTTGAAGTTTCACCCTAAGAAGCACAGCTTGGTATTTGAAGCTGTAAGGGGATTCCTATGCCAGTTACCACAGCTTTTTTCCCTGCAAAGCTCCCTTTTCACCAGCACTGTGTCCCACAAATTCTGGCCATCTCAGCCTCCTCGAACAGTAGTTTCAGTATCTCTCCTTATTCGGTCTGTGAGGCTCTTTTTGGGGCTCCCTTTCCTCTATCACAATCTGGACTTTGCTTCCAGTATAAAATATGGGCAGTTTTGGAGAGCACCTGCTTTCTTTCCCTTCTTCTAATGATCACAGACCTGTCTTGCCCTTTTCCCAATATCTGAAATAGCTTCATATAATTTGCTTACTTTTCTAGTTGCACACATGATTGGGAGAGCAGTACTGCAGCAATCTAGCATAGTTGTTTTTTTTTTCTTCTTACATTTATTGTAGTGAATGTAGTTTGTTTAAACCTTAATATCAAATCTGGTTATTGTTAGAAGCAAGCTTTTTGTTACTGTGTATTTTTATTTTCAGGAATTTCAAAGAATTCTTTTATATGGAGACCAGAACATTATTTAACTGCAGTATCAAAGTTACACCAACATCTTTTTTTTTTTTTTTTTTTTTTTAAATTTTTTATTTTTTATAAACATATATTTTTATCCCCAGGTCTGTGAATCACCAGGTTTACACACTTCACAGCACTCACCAAATCACATACCCTCCCCAATGTCCATAATCCCACCCCCTTCTCCCCAACCCCCTCCCCCCGGCAACCCTCAGTTTGTTTTGTGAGATTAAGAGTCACTTATGGTTTGTCTCCCTCCCAATCCCATCTTGTTTCATTTATTCTTCTACCCATTTAAGCCTCCATGTTGCATCACCACTTCCTCATATCAGGGAGATCATATGATAGTTGTCTTTCTCTGCTTGACTTATTTCGCTAAGCATGATACACTCTAGTTCCATCCACGTTGTTGCAAATGGCAAGATTTCATTTCTTTTGATGGCTGCATAGTATTCCATTGTGTATATATACCACATCTTCTTGATCCATTCATCTGTTGATGGACATCTAGGTTCTTTCCATAGTTTGGCTATTGTGGACATTGCTGCTATAAACATTCGGGTGCATGTGTCCCTTTGGATCACTACATTTGTATCTTTAGGGTAAATACCCAATAGTGCAATTGCTGGGTCATAGGGCAGTTCTATTTTCAACATTTTGAGGAACCTCCATGCTGTTTTCCAGAGTGGCTGCACCAGCTTGCATTCCCACCAACAGTGTAGGAGGGTTCCCCTTTCTCCGCATCCTCGCCAGCATCTGTCATTTCCTGACTTGTTGATTTTAGCCATTCTGACTGGTGTGAGGTGATATCTCATTGTGGTTTTGATTTGTATTTCCCTGATGCCGAGTGATATGGAGCACTTTTTCATGTGTCTGTTCGCCATCTGGATGTCTTCTTTGCAGAAATGTCTGTTCATGTCTTCTGCCCATTTCTTGATTGGATTATTTGTTCTTTGGGTGTTGAGTTTGCTAAGTTCTTTATAGATTCTGGACACTAGTCCTTTATCTGATATGTCGTTTGCAAATATCTTCTCCCATTCTGTCAGTTGTGTTTTGATTTTGTTAACTGTTTCCTTTGCTGTGCAAAAGCTTTTGATCTTGATGAAATCCCAGTAGTTCATTTTTTCCCTTGCTTCCCTTGCCTTTTGCGTTGTTCCTAGGAAGATGTTGCTGCGGCAGAGGTCGAAGAGGTTGCTGCCCGTGTTCTCCTCAAGGATTTTGATGGATTCCTTTCGTACATTGAGGTCCTTCATCCATTTTGAGTCTATTTTTGTGTGTGGTGTAAGGAAATGGTCCAATTTCATTTTTCTGCATGTGGCTGTCCAATTTTCCCAGCACCATTTATTGAAAAGGCTGTCTTTTTTCCATTGGACATTCTTTCCTGCTTTGTCGAAGATTAGTTGACCATAGATTTGAGGGTCTATTTCTGGGCTCTCTATTCTGTTCCATTGATCTATGTGTCTGTTTTTGTGCCAGTACCATGCTGTCTTGATGATGACAGCTTTGTAATAGAGCTTGAAGTCCGGAATTGTGATGCCACCAACGTTGGCTTTCTTTTTCAATATCCCTTTGGCTATTCGAGGTCTTTTCTGGTTCCATATAAATTTTAGCATTATTTGTTCCATTTCTTTGAAAAAGATGGATGGTACTTTGATAGGAATTGCATTAAATGTGTAGATTGCTTTAGGTAGCATAGACATTTTCACAATATTTATTCTTCCGATCCAGGAGCATGGAACATTTTTCCATTTCTTTGTGTCTTCCTCAATTTCTTTCATGAGTACTTTATAGTTTTCTGAGTATAGATTCTGTGTCTCTTTGGTTAGGTTTATTCCTAGGTATCTTATGGTTTTGGATGCAATTGTAAATGGGATTGACTCCTTAATATCTCTTTCTTCTGTCTTGCTGTTGGTGAAAGTTACACCAACATCTTAAAAAAAAAAAAAATTGGGCCTAATTTTTTCAAAGAGGTTAAGATAACTTTTAGGTCATTTCTTTTTTTGTTGTTTGTTTTTTGTTGTTATTGTTGTTTGTTTTCATCTTGTGGGGTTTTTTTTTTTCTGGTGGGCGGTGCAAGTTGGTGATTTCATTCATTACATTCACAACACCCATAAGTTCTTTTAAAAGGACTGGGACTCAAAATGAGCACATGCTGTTGTAATGATTCTTACCATAGTATGTATTGAATTATGAGAAGTACTCGTGGCTGTATGTTACCCAGGAGGACTATTTAATATACTTGGTTGTAGAGATTGCAAGTTTTTAGCTGTGCTCTGTTATCCATATTGAATCACAAATTTATTATTGAGGTATTGCTTTCTAGGCAGTCATGTTATGCTGTAGGAGAATTAAGGATAAGAATTAATTTTCTGTTATGGAATGTTTTCTCCAACTATAAATGAATGCATTAAACATACACATTACTAACTCCTAGAACTAACACTAAGAAAGTTGTTTAATTATTAGTTTGGAGCATAAATTAATCATAAAGTTTCCTAATAAAGGTACTAGAGAAACATTTAGGGAAAAATATTTCTACATTAATGCAATTTAACTGACAGAAGCTTGTCAGCACTTAGAAACATTTATTCTTAGTTATAAATGGTGCATTTTTCAGCACCATTTTTATTCTAGCTTTCTATCGATATATCATTTAGACCGAAAGTGCTGATGTGGGTTTTTCAGTCGTAGCCTGCAAATGTATTGAAGGTGAATGTGGTTTTAGTTAAATAGCCTGTTTCCTACATAGTCTGGGTATTGGTTTTTATTAGACTGTTCAAAAGACTTTGTTGTCAAATATATAGGCTTGCTGATTATTTATATGAAGTGCCTTAGTTTTAAAAAAATTAACTACATATGGGTGGTTCATTTATCAGCTCTCTTATCTAGAGCCATTTCCAAAGTTGGAAGTGTATTATTGAAAGACATGAGAAGTTATTGTCATCAGGTCTTCCATTTATATTGGTTTACTGCCATGTGAAATTTATAACTAAACTTTCATATGAAGAAGATAAAATACACTGTCATCTCATTTTGTCCCATTGTACTTTTCAGTTACAGGAACAATATGCCTTCAGTTTCATGACATGGTAAACTAGAAAAATCTATATTACTTGGTATATGTCACTCAGTGTATATGTTTGTGAGTATGTTTATACATGACCCTTGCAGAATAAAGTTGTATTTATACATATCATGATGATATTTTTGTAGCTTTATGAACACACAGATTCAGTAGGTTAGATCATGAATATTCTTTGTATTTGTATATAGTAGTTAAGTCCCTCAACAAAAGTGTTCCAGTTACTGACCAAACTGTCTTATAATGAGCATATATTAATGACTGGTTTTATTGGCTAGTAGAAAGAAGTATTGAAAACTGGTCACTTATTAGACCATCTTACATATGCTACTTATGGTAAATTTACCATGTTTGTACATATAAGATGTTGTCTTGGATTTGTTGTATATAAGTAAATGCTGTTACTTACATTTCAAGGTAGAATTAGTTATTTTTATGAGTATAAATTAATACATTCTTGGTATATTACTTCTCTGATTTTGGGTTGCTTACTTCCTTGTGCCTCACTTATCTCATCTCTGAGATGGGGATGAAATAGTTTCTATTTCATGGGATTATGGTTAAAATTAAATGAGTTAATATATGTAAAGCTTTTAGAACAATTCTTGATTCCTAACAAGCTCAGTATTTGTTATTATCATTATTATTACTTCAGATAATTCAAGAATCTACCAACAATCTTTTTTTGCTCTTTCCTTTGTATATATTTATTAATGTATAATTTATATCTCCTAAAGTCAGCCATGCTAAGTGTAGAAATCAGTGATACATAGTGAATTTACAGAGTTGTCTAGCAATCACCACAATCCAATTTTAGAGAGTTCTCCACTATTTTTAAGAAATAGTTTATTTATGAGAGAGAAAGAAAGAGAGAGGGAATATGCCAGTGGGGGTAGGGGTAGAGACAGAGGGAGAGAGAATGGGAGAGAAGCAGACACAAGCCTGATGTGGGGCTTGATCTCATGATCCTGAGATCATGACCTGAGCTGAAACCAAGAGTCAGATGGTTAACTGACTGAGCCACCCAGGTACCCCAATATTTCCATCATTCTAAAAGTATTCTTATGCTTATTTGTAGTCACTCCTCTTACCTACCCCCAGCCCCAGGTCACCAGTAATTTATTTTCTGTTGTTAAATGTTTGTCCTTTCTGGGCATTTTATTTGCATAGAATCATAAAACAAATGCACTTTTGTGTCTGGTCCCTTTCATGTTGTAGAAGTGTCAGTGTTTTATTCCTTTTTATAGCTGAATAGTATTCCGTTTATGTACTCCACTTTTTAAAATCTATTTGCCATTTGATGGACCTTAGGGTTTTTGCAGTTTTTAGGTATTATGAATAATGCTGCTATAAATACTCATATTTATAAGACTTTCTATAGAGTGTATTTTTGTTTCCCTTGAGTATATTCCTAGATGTAGAATTGCTGGATTGTGTGGTAAATTTATGTTAATTTTTCAAGAAACTACCAAACTGTTTTCTAAAGCAGCTGTGTGTAACAGTTCACATTCTCATCAGCAATGTGTGATGGCTCTAGTTTCTCTATATCCTCGCCAATGTTTGATATTTTCTGTGTTTTGATTATAGCTATTCTAGTGTGCATAAAATAGTATGTTGTTGTGATTTGAATTTGCATTTCTCTAACTTCTCTAAAGCACATTTTCATGTTTCTTACCCCTGGTTTATGCCCCCTTTTGGAAGTACTGTGCATCTCATAATGCATCAGTATATGGGCTTAAAGACCCAGTCCTTTGCCTCAACTGGAACAATTCTGAAAGGCTATTTCCAACTTGAGGTTTTTGTGTCATTGGCGAAATCCTCTGTTACAACTGCATTGCAGTCCAGTTTCCTTCTGCCTGTCCTGCTTCCTTCATTTCTTTCCAGATGTTGTTCCTGAAAGCACACCCCCAAATGCATGCAAATCTTAGTCTTAGAGTCTGTTTCCCAGGAATCCAACAACAGCAGAAATAAAGTTGACAGGAGTCACTAAATTAGAGATGGCCTTTAGTCTGAAATTAATATTTGGGCAGAGCCCCATGTAAAAGGAGGAAGTGAGCCAACCGGATATCCAGGGTAAGAATTTTCCTGACAGGGGAGTGAGTATAAAGATCCTGGGAAGGACCATGCTTGACAGCAAGGAGCCACATGTGGACAAACCAAAGAGAGAGAAGTGGTTGTAACCAGGGGCCAGATCAAGCAGAGCTTTGACAGCCATACCCTCTGTGGACCTTGAAGTATTTTTGGCAGCAGGATTCCATGGTCATTCTACATGCTCTGTGAAAATAGAATATAAGGGACTGAGAGCAGAATTAGAGATGCAATCTGGAGGCTGCAGCCATAGTCCATATGAGAAATGGTTGTTGTTGAGTCAGATTGGTAGCAATGGAGTAGGTTAGAAATGGCAAGATTCTGGATATATGTTGAGGATGTAAGTTTTTGATGGTTGGGATATGGAATGTGATAGAAACAGAGAAATGAACAATGATTCTAAAGCTTTTGTCCTGGGCAATTGGATGAGTGGAAATGTCTGTACTGAGAAAGGGAAGGTGTAGGAGCAGGTGGGGGTAGGTGGAAATCAAATTTCCAGTTTTAGACGTGTGAAATTTGCATGCCCATTAGAAATTCAAGAGTAGATATGGCCTGAAAAGTTGGAATGCAATTCTGGGTCAGGACTGAATTTAGAATTTTTGAGTTGTCAAGACATAGATTTAAAGTTGTGGATCTGAGTGAGATCCCTTAGGCAAGGGTTTGCATACTTTTTCTGTAAAAGGTCAGGCAGTACACTACACAGTACACAACTATTCAACTCTGTCCCTGTATTGTGAAATATGATAACAATAATTAAATGGGTATGGTTATATCCTAATAAATCTTTATGTATAAAAAAATAGGTTGTAGGCTGGACTTGGCCGGCAGGAAGTAGTTTGCTGACCTCTGAGCTTGACAGTGAGTAGAGAAAGAAGAGATTTTAGGCCTGAACCCTTAGCCCTGGTAATCTAACTTAGAACCAGGAAAATGAGAAGGAAAAACCAGTGATATCAGAGGGAAACTCAGAAAATGTGTTCATGTTATAATTTATGTTTATCCTCGTCTCACTTATATTTGTAAACTGGACAAAAATTTATATATAAATTTTTATAGAGATTTATATATAAATCTAAATATGTAATATCCTGACTGCCTTTGATCTTAGACATACTATTTCTCTGATAATTGTTCTTCATTGACCAATTTCTAGAATTTATGGATAGTATCATGTAAAATGCTCAGAACTCTTCAGATATTTTGTGCATGGAGTTCTATTCAAAATTTTTAGTACACTGTTCTTTTTTTTTTTTTTTTTTAAAGATTTATTTATTTAACAGAGAGACATCACCAGTAGGCAGAGAGGCAGGCAGAGAGAGAGGAGGAAGCAGGCTCCCTGCTGAGCAGAGAGCCCAATGTGGGGCTGGATCCCAGGACCCTGAGATCATGATCTGAGCCTAAGGCAGTGGCTTAACCCACTGAGCCACCCAGGTGCCCCCCTAGTACACTGTTCTAAATACTTTTTTGTTTGTTTGTTTGTATAATCCAATGTGTGGGGTTATTTGTTAAGTTGATGTAGTTGAAGGTTTTTTTCCCCTGAATTTTCAGGTGGTCACTGTGTTGGGAGCACCTACATTCTCAGGAATCATCATAAGTCAAAGAAGAGTGCAGGGGCAACAGATAAATGTTAAGTTGAGTATTTCCATTTCTCAAGACCTTTGAAATCTTAGTTGAAGAATGTAGTTGCACACCATCTATGAAGTAACTAAAAAATGAGCTGTGTAAGCACACGTGAACTCAGTAACCCAGATGGGTAGAAGGGATTTCCTGGACTTTTGGAATCTTGACTCAGAAAGACTACTGATTAGACATTAGCAGAGATTCTGGTTAAACTTGTATTTAATTTGTAGAATTGTATTTATAGCAAGAAATTCCTGGTGTGATTTTTATTTTTCTGATATTGTTATAAGAAACGGATTCCAGGTGAAGTAGGAATTAAGGAACTACTTAAGATACACCTTTTTTTCAGTAGCTTTTTGGAGTTCAGACACCAGAAGTGATTCTATATTGCCAACTGACAGACATTATGTATAAAGAACTCACATTATTGTAGGTCACTGAATTAATTTAAGAAAGACTGATTGACATCACTCCTTTAGGGAATTGTGGGCTGCTATTTGATATTATTGTCTTTGTCGGATATGAAAGTTTAAAATGAATTTTAGTTTTAGTGTGTAGGGACTTTAAGAATGAAGTGATGTCCTTTCCAAATTAAAAAAAATTTTTTTCAAATAGACAAGAAGTGGAGTATATAGACTTTGTTTCTACCTCTTTTCTCTAGGATAGTTAAGTGCTTGAGCGTAACAGACTATAGTCAATCATTCTTAAATGGAAAGAGAGAGTTCTAGGAAGCATTGAAAACACTTTATAGTTTTGCTCAAAAATTAATTTTTTTATTTGTGGGAGAGGGTGGTCATAATTGGTGTCCCTTATGTGCCTATTATAGTTTGAATGCTTTTGTATTCTGTCAAATATAATGTGTTCTGGATGAGATCATCAAGAAAGAACATTTTTCATTGTCGTTACTATAGCAGTTGGGCAAACGTTTTTTGCTAAAAGGCTCTCAGTAATTCCTAACACTCGTGTTGTTTAAGCTCTTTGTGGTAACCATTTTTTTTTTTTTTAAGATTTTATTTATTTATTTGACAGACAGAGATCACAAGTTTGCAGAGAGGCAGACAGAGAGAGAGAAGGGGAAGCAGGCTCCCCATTGAGCAGAGAGCCCAACTCGGGGCTCGATCCCAGGACCCTGGGATCATGACCTGAGCCGAAGGCAGAGGCTTAACCCACTGAACCACCCAGGCGCCCCATGGTAACCAGTTGTAATTGTGTTACACTAGTATATCATTCCATGGTATACTAATTACCTTCTCAGATGAATTTATGTTCTTTGTACTCAAAATATTTTAGAAAATAGATTGACTAGTATGAATTTATGTGGCCATCTATTTTCTAACCAAGAAGATAAAGTTCTATGAGCTAGGGCAGGGTTAAATATGATGGAAAGGTCATGCCTTCACAGTAAAACTCCTTGTATGTTATACTGTCATTTGCTCTTAGTTCATTACTAAAAGTGTATGGGGTTGTTCTAGGTATGGCCCTTATAATAATATGTCAGTTAAAAAAATAAGCATAAGCCATCCGAAGATTTCAAAATAGCATGGCCAATTTAGCCCCAATACTACATTTAGGTATGATAGCAATTTCACATTCGGAATTCAAGCTGCTTTTTATTGTTTTATTTTTCTTAAGAAAAATAAAGCAGAGCAGAGAGCCCGATGCAGGACTCGATTCCAGGACCCTGGGATCATGACAAGAGCCAAAGGCAGAGGCTTTAACCCACTGAGCCACCCAGGCACCCCTCAAGCTGCTTTTTAAATCAAAGGATCCTAACTTTTACAGTATTACGTGGGAAAGGATCCTTGTGTCTACCCTTCTAGGATTCTCTGCAGGATTCCTAGCCATCTTAGAAGTATAGAGCTTTGGGTTTTGCGTTTGGCTTTCAAGCTGTGTATGATTTTGGAATATTACTTTTTGTTCTCTGTTTCTTCATGTGTAAAAACAAAGCTTTTAAACTCGGTTATTTTATTGACCATTTTAAAATAGCACATATATTTTGAATAATTACTGTTTGCCATGTGATATACTAAATATCCTAGGAACTAGGACAAAATAAAAGATAAACCCTCTGACTTTGAGAATTTTAACATAGAATTGCTATGAAAATAGCTGATCATAATTTAAAACAACATTTAGGATAAACTGACAGAAGGAAGGAAGTAAATATATAATAAGGAAGAAAGTAGTATGGGTTTGAAGGACCTAAAGGGCTTTTTGGAAGAAATTGTTTTGGAGTTGATCTGGGTTTGGATAGGAGGTAGATAATTTGCCATGTGAGGTTGGCCATAGAGAAAACAAGTGTAAATAGACACAATTTAACTTTACGTGTGTGTGTGGAGCTGGTGAGGTATTGTGGATGGAACAGAAAATGCCTATGGGGAAGATAATAGGAAACAGGTTGGATATATAGATACGGAGGATCCTGAGTTCTACCTTGAGGAGTTTCAGTCTGATTTTGTGGTAAATGGAAGCTTTTATGTTTCTTCAGCAGAGAGTCATAAAAGCAGTATCTTAAGGAAGAGAGAGATTCCATTTCATTATTTAGATAAAGTCTAGATAAGAATAAGAGAACTTGATGCCAGACACCAGGAATACCAGAAGAGGTATTTCATAAAAAGGTAGTTTCAGAACAGAAGGCTTTTGCTTTGCTTTGTTTTGAATATACAGGATATTTGCAGGGTAAATGTATGAAGGATTGTTCTCTGATTTTATTAGTATTATTTTTTAAACCATGAATCTATAATATGGGAGACAGTCTCCTAGAGAACATTTTCCCTTGATTTTATTTACTAACCTGGCATTTCAGACGATGTTTAGAAGATTAGAAATTCTAAATGTTTAATTATAAACTTGTCTTCCCAATTCTGCTGCTTAATAGCTCTTAAGTTATTCTTGCCACCTTAAGTAGTCCTATAGTTGGTTTACCAGTTGAATTGCTATGTATGACCATAATTTGCCTGACATTTTTCTTATTCACTCATCATGGATGGTAAAGGGATCTCCTGAACAGTCAGCAGTCGCCCTTTCCCAGTCAGAACCCATTTTATAGAAGTGCTACCGGATGCGTAATCAGCAGTGTATCTTTGGAAAGGACATGGTTGGGTGATTTCCCCCTTCCTTATTGCTCAAAGAAGTTCTTGAAAGTCAGAAGGGTATTAGAGCTACAGTTTTAATTCTCTCTACTTACCTATATGTACTTTCAATGGTAAAACTCTTTCATGCCACTGGAGAATGTAGTTTTTGTTTTTGTTTTTTTTTAAAAGACCATTTTAGTCTACCTTGTATTATTGGTAGTTGAGTCTGTCTCCTCTACACTTTGCACAGGTTGGCAATAGAAAAATTTGTTTAATTAAAATGCTGTTCTTAATATTTGCATATAAACATTCACTAGCAAATCAGAATTATATTTTTATGAATTTCTTTCTTTCTTTCAGACTTCAGTTTAACTCATGTTATAACTTGGATTACATTTAGAACAAGCTGAAATTTTAAGACTTCTCAGAAAGATACACGATCTCACCACATGCCATCAAATTCTTAAAAAATAAAAGCAAGTCTGTTCAGTCCAAAGTGACATTACTCTGAAACTTTATGGAAGTATTTTGAAAAACAGAGATGGCAGAAAAAGTGGAAAACACAAACATAAAAGAAAATCGTTCTTTATCAGAATAAATTTGAGAAGGGCTCATCAGTCTAGTCCTTTTTTTCTTCCTTTTTATCTTTTTCTTTTTCTTTTGCTTTTTTTTAGTGTGATTCTAAAATATCCTGTGTCCTTTCTGTTGGTGATCATTATGGAAATGTGAGTAGTAAAATTATAAAATAGCCTTTACTATAGAGATAATTTATTTCAGAGCAGAAATGCAATCATGCCTCATGCTGTATGCTTTTCCAAAGATGCAGGCAGCATAAGCTGAGAGCTACTCTACAGACTTAGTGCTGGAAATCTCACATCATTAATACCTTCCCGTTAAGCCACACAGTGCACCAGCATGTAAACTTAGCACAAGAAAGGTACAGTAGAAGGTATTGTCATTCAGATGACAGATAAAGGTGGTTGATCACTTACAAAAACCCCAAGGAGAGCAGGGTAGGAACATTTGAGATGGACTGTGGAGTAGGGAGGAGAAGGTCAGGACAGTTTAGAAGGACCAAACTGATCAGAACTAGGGAATACCATCAGGGCGGAGATAAAGCATCAGGGAGTCCAAGACTGGGTTCTGGCAATAGAGGTTATATCCTTACAGAATTTTGATCTTGGAGAGATTCAGTAGATAATCTTATTAAGAAATAACCCATTTCTGAATTTGACGCCAGTGACTTATAAAGGTTAAATGACTTGTTATTTTAATCATTAATCACTGACAGACCTGAAAGAGCCTAGAAATCTTGAAATCTTGCACCCATGCTTAACCGGTATTATATGGACTGCTTTCTGTTAACTTAGTGATAGGGATAAAATGATGCCTTAGATGAAGTTTTTACTTCCGAGGCTCTAATGGTTTAGTGGGGAGACTTGTGTGTAAGTCAGAAAGTGAAGTACAAGGTTATAAGTGTTAGGATCAGACATGTTCAGGTTGCTTGGAAAGCCCCAGGAGAAGTCCTTCAAGGAGCTGGACTGTGGTACTGGGGCCAGGAAATGCTTCTGGGGCAAGTTGACATTTCATCAAAGTTTACTCCATGCCATGTTGGTATACTGGAGGTAGTGCAGGCATTTTCATGGCAGTTTAAGATAGAATTTAGGTAACCTTATCCTCTGTTTTCACTTCTGAATCTTGTTCAATAGCTAGAGGATTGAGTATACTTTTAAGAGTAGTACGTTACACTGGGGGGCCTGGGTGGCTCAGTGGGTTAAAGCCTCTGCCTTCAGCTCAGGTCATGATTCCAGGGTCCTGGGATTGAGCCCCACATCGGGCTATCTGCTCAGCAGGGAGCCTGCTTCCTCTTCTCTCTCTGCCTGCCTCTCTGCCTACTTGTGATCTCTGTCTGTCAAATAAATAAATAAAATCTTAAAAAAAAAAAAGAGTAGTATGTTACAGACATACTTGGCATGTCTGTATATTGAGCCAAAACATAGAATTTTTCTTTATAATATAGAATATTCTGTTGATTCTTTTCCTTTATAGTGCTGATAGGGTAAGAGTAGGAATGGAGGAGAATCTTCATTCTGTGCTCTGGAAAGAAGCTAAAAACATAGGATATGCTACTACATATTTATACCCTAGATTTAAAAAAAAACACAAAAAAGAGGTGTCATAAGGTGTGAAAAGACCATTAATAATACATTTAATTTAAAAAGTGTTGATCATTTAAACTTGGTGTTAGAACTATTTTGTCTGAAAAGAACATGACTAGGTCTCCACTGATCCTATATGCAAAATACATTTTAGATGAATTAAGAAATAAATGTCCAAAATGGAAACTGTAAAATACTTAGAAGAAAGTATGGGTGGATCATTTGATAGTGGCACAAGGAAAGCTTTCTTTGGTAAAAAACAACAACAACAAAAGAAAAACAAAAAGGAAATGATAATGAAGGAAAGTTTGATAGATTTGATTATGCAAAATGAAGATGTCTTATTTGTCAAAAAAAAAAAAGCAAATGAGAACCTTGAAAAGTATTTGCAATATTGAACCTATCACTCATGTATGAAGAACAGCCACAAAAAAGGGAGGGGCGAGAGGTGTGGAGAAAAAGCATTGACTTTCAAGGAAAGTGGGCAAAGGTCATTGGTAGACAGTTTGGTGGGGGCATAAAAAGCCTGGAAAATGTTTACATGACTTTATTTAACATTTTCCACTTCTAGACATTTTTCCTGAGAACCAGAGACCAGAGAAAAGGGAAGGGTTTGTTTACTCTTACGCTATTATGGCAGTAAATGTTCTAAATGTCCAAAGTGGTCACCTGCTAAATAAACAATGACCTATCCAAATGCTGGACTGCACAATTGCAGCCATTCAAAAATCATGTGTTTGAAGACAATGTAAGGATATTGAAAATGCTATTATATGGTCAAATTTTAAAAATAATTTGCACGTGCTGTGTGCTATAATTCATTCTTTCGTTCATTCATTCATTCATAGGTTTTATTTATTTGACAGAGAGAGTTAGTGAGAGGGAGAGCATAAGCCAGAGGGGAGACAGAGAAGGAGAAGCAGACTCCCCGCTGACCAGGGAGCCCAGTGCAATGCGAGGCTTGATCCCACCTGGGATGGATGTATGTATGTATAGACAAAAGACTAGTTGAACATAGACCGTGTAATGTGAATATGTGTCTTAAATGTGATTTTTCTTAGAACTTAATATGCTTTTCATGTTTCCTTTGGAGAAAAATTAAAATTGCGGACTAGCAATCTATATTGAATTATAATCATACTGTATTTTTACAGATGATTTTTCAACTCTTTTTCTCTGTTCTTAGGGCAATATGATACATCAAAATTCAATAATTAGAATTATAGTTAAAGTTTGTTGAATAATACTTGTTTAGGTGAGTGTCCAAATTGAATCAATATCTAATAGGTTTGCTTGAGAATGTTGCAGAATGTTACTACAGTTGGCTATATATTCTTTTTACCTGACTAGAGAGGAAATGATACTGTTTTCAGTTAAATTATTTTAAATATGAGAACGGCAAAAACCATGAAGAGCTGAGTAAAGAAACAATTTCATATATAAAAATACCAAAAAGCTATATTGTTTGCCTTATTTACTCACCTTTAGAAATTGTGTAACTGTATTATAATTTTCATTAAAATCTGAATATTTCTTATATTCCCACATTCATTGACAGGTAAAATAATTCCAAAATTACTGTATGAATCCGTATACAGTAAAACAGTGTAAGTAGTAATATGAAGGCAAATAAAATTGGTCTATAATTTTAAAAATCAATTGATTGCTTTCTAATTGAAGGAGAGATCCATTTCCAGTTACTGTTTATGGAAACAGAAAAAAATAGCTGAGGGTAGAATTGCGATGTGAAAGAAAATAGCTCACATCATTTAAAAATAAGTCTTGGTACATTTAGTAGGGGAAAACAATGATAGATAGAGACATTTTCAGAGATTCCTCACTAAAGAATTGTCTTATAGTCTATTTTCCAATGAGATTCCTTCTTTTTTGATTTGGTAGCTAGTGGAAGGATCTGATGTATAAATTCCTTTGATTTGAAAATATCTCAACCCATTGAGCTTGAATACTATGAGCTGTCATTTAGCACAAACTTTAACAATTCCATCAGATTTTTTTTTTTACTGTTCTTTCATGGAGACAGATGGAAACTTTAGAAAATTAGGACAGAAACAAATAAACAAAGGCACTCAAAAAAAGTAGAATAAGGGGAGTACATCTGAACTCTAATTTAATTTACCTTTATTTCTGAAACTTCAGTTTTTGGTTTAGAAACATGATAATGATAGCAAGTAAGATTTATTGAGCACTTACAGTATGCCATTTCCAGTGCTCCCTCCTTCATGTGGATTATCTCTAGTGGTCAACCAGAGCCTGTTGGGAGAGGAAGTTATTTTATCAAATCTCACGTGTATCCTTGTTTTATGTGCCATGAAGAAAGAAAAAAACACTGTCACTTAGACTATACTGTCATTGACTACGATATATATCGTAATGCAAGAAATATTTGAAGAATTGTGATATATTAAATGCATTGACTGGTAGATGTGAGACTTGATTAGCAGACTGATCATTAGCTGGTTCCTATCTTGAAGATTTTTTTTTTTTTTTTTAAGATTTTACTTATTTATTTGACAGAGAGAGGCACAGCGAGAGAGGGGACACAAGCAGGGGGAGTGGGAGAGGGAGAAGTAGGCCAAGCAGGGAGCACAAAGTGGGGCTCGATCCCAGGACCCTGGGGTCATAACCTGAGCCAAAGGCAGAGGCTTAATGACTGAGCCACTCAGGCGCCCCTTGAAGGCTAGTTTTTAAAAAGGTTATTATCACTGAAAGGAGAAAATTTTACAAATGTGTAAACATGGAAGTAAAAAACAATGCTTCAATTCAGAATGAAAGTGAGTGTCTTCCACACATCTCTTGGCTAACTTTAGGCCTGTCCTTCCCAGGAAAAGTATACAACACCCATTTATGTGAACAGAGAATAAAATAATAAGATTCCAAGGGGTCTGTCAGTCTTCAGGGAGGGAAAGCTTTTTCTGTAAGCAGATGCTAAGCTTTAATTTCTGCTGGTTTTAGACATTAGATTGCAAAGTTGTACACCTGGCAGTGAGGATTGGTGATGGGGAGGATTTTTAATGTAAAACAGTAAATGGATATTGAGAAATAGATAGGTTGTTACCAGGGGAATGTTCTTCCAGGGATTTGGAACCATAAGCCATTCTTATATATGAGACTTTGGGAGCAGAATAAAATAACCCTTACTAGCATACAGAGTTTACAGATTGCATGTATTCTCTGAGCACAGTCGACAACAAAGTGTAAGTCTAATTGAAAATACGTTGTGATTTAAATCCTGCCTATTACCTGGTACAGACCTGAGGAGGGAAGAGGGAAGGAAGGAGAAATGGAAGGTGTTTTTGTTTTGTTTGATTGTTTGTTTGTTTGTTTGTTTTGAAAAAAGGTAGGGGCACCTGGGTGGCTCAGTGGGTTAAAGCCTCTGCCTTTGGCTCAGGTCAGGATCCCAGAGTTCTGGGATTGAGCCCCGTATCAGGCTCTCTGCTCAGCAGGGAGCCTGCTTCCCCCTCTCTCTCTGCCTGCCTCTGCCTACTTGTGATCTCTGTCAAATAAATAAATAAAATCTTAAAAAAAAAATAAAAAAAGGTAATACAAGGGGAGCAGTTGTAGGCACTAGATACTGCAATATCTAGTACAGTTTGTTCCCAGTTCCTGGCATAGAGCTCCTAAAACCCTAGGAATTTTCTAAGTGATAAAGATAATATGAGCATCTTTTGTCTTAAGGAGGCAACGCTTGGTGGGCCCCTAGATAGCTTCAGATGGGGGCTTGTCTCCAGGATAGCAAACCTTGATAGAAGCTTATAAGTTTCAGACATCACACAATCCTTGGGGAAGGGAGAGGGAGTAGAGATTGAGTAGATCATCAATAGCCAATGATGTAATCAGCCATGCCTAGGTAATGAAGCCTTCATAAAAATCCCTAAATGACAGGGCTCAGAGAGCTTGAGAGTTACGCCCACGTGCTAGGAGGGTGGCACACCCCAACTCTGAGGGGACAGAAACCCATGTGCTTGACCTTGCCCCATGTACCTCCTTCATCTGAATGTTCATCTGTATTCCTTGTAATTAACTAGTAATAATTACGAAAATGTTTTGCAGAGGTTTCTGAGCCATTTCAGATATTGAATCTGAAAGGGTGGGGGTTGGGGGACCCACCCCCGGCTTTGTAGGCAAGTTGGATGGAGTGTCTTGTGACTAATGTCTAAAGTGGTCATTCTTGGGGGGACTGAGCCCTTGAACATGTGGAGTCTGATGCTAACTCTGGAGAGCTATCAGAATTGAATTGAATTGTAGGACATCCAGTTGAAGTCAGACTTCGTTGGTGTCAGGAGTGATGTGAGTAAAAGTAACTTAACCATAATTTGGAGAAGTGGGTAATGAGGAACCCATATATACAAAGCAGGCAGAGGACAGTGAAGCAAGTAGGGGAAGAACAATTTTTAACCTTTCACTGCCGTCCAGGAGGAGTTAGCCTGTGATTGAAGCAGTGCGTATTGCAGATCAAGGGACAAGGGGGTTATGCTCTGTGCCATCTCTAAGAAGGCTGGAATCCCACCTGGAGAGTGGAGGCAAGTCAGAGAGAGGTGTGTTTGTGTTGCTAATATTAAATATTTCGGTCTAGGCTTCGTTGAACTCATATGTTTGTCTCACTTATTCTTTGTCATTTTTTTGCTGTAAGGCTGGAGCTTTTTCCTTTTGACAGCCTGGAGTTTTGCATAGTCATTATTGAGTAAAGCACAGACAATGCATTATCTACAATTTTCAGTTTGGGTTATTAAGAGCAAAAATTTAAGACACAAAGCAATCTGCACGTAGAATACTTTCTAGATATGAGTAATTGTTTCCTTAATTGTCCAAAGTCTAGCTTTGTTCATACTCAATTTGTTCATATTTTTTTGTGATTCATCTTTATCGGATCTTTGCAAAACATTGTAGCTATTTTGCTAAGATACAATAATTCCTTTTTTGCACTTATATTTCATCAGATAATGAACAGTTTAATTATTGCCATTATAGCAAGAACAACTGATAATAAGTGTGGAAACAAAACACTGACTCTCAGTGAGTGTACAATTTGGGGTGTAAGGAGAAGAGCGCGTGTATGGTAGACTGAACAACAGAGTGTCCTGCCCCAGGGCCTTGGTGTGCATGTTTCACAGAGGGAATGGAGAGCTTTGACTCCCTGGGTATTAGGTGAGATCTGGGACTGTATTTGTGAAGCTCACAAACTGTCCAGCTCCTTTGTTCCTAGGAATTGTAGAGATTCAGAGGTCTTTTGAAAATCTCTCATTTATATATTAATCATCATCCATGTTTATAATTATTACTAAAAATGAACATAATGGAATATGTTAGTAGTTGGAGCTGGTATTAAAGCAGATAACAGACTTTCAAATAAAACTTGTAGGAATTCTCAAATTTACAAGTAAATTTTTTTATGATAGTTGAATGTATTTTGGCAGTAATGGTAGGGAGTAATATTGCAAATTGATCATTGAAATCTGTCTTTTAAACTATCCTATAATTAGAGTTTGACTCTTCATATTTCTGTGTGTATGAATTTGTCTGTGTTTGCTTTGTTTTAAAATGTGAAACTAAAAATACACAGAAGTTGAAATTTAGTCCCACTGCAGTCCCATAATCTCCTCCTATTTTGTTCTGTTGCTAAGCCAGAAATTCACATTTACTAGATTATTATCTATTGCCATGGAAATCGTTTTGTTATATTTCAATTTCACTACAGGAACAAGCAGCAGGAGCTAATGGACCATAAGAGGGAAATTTGTTGTTTAAATAATGATTATCTTTTATATTTGGCTAACATGAAAAGGGGAAAGTACAATTCTTTTGTCACACAGCATGAGAAGGTAAATGGATGAGAGTTAGAGGCAGAATTCACCGTAAGAAAATTCATGGCTGTCTTGTGAGTCAGAAATTACATGACCCACTCACAAGCTGAACTGTAAAAGGTGTCCTTACAGAGCTACGTTTCATCAAATAACAAAGGAAGTCCTCGTTGTGGGTTTGGCTCCCCAGAGGTGAACAGTGAGGTGGAGTTTCGGGTGCAAGATGTGCTTCAGGGGTTGTGTGCTGTGGCTGGAAGGGGAAGCTGCAGGATTGGGCAGTTCCCATGAAACTCAGGTGGTATTGCCCTTAGGGTTGCCTCCTGTTGCCCCTGCCTTGTCGTGGGATGTGGGCAGCCCCCATGTGGGCTATAGGAGATTGAATTCTCCGGACATGGGCACTGTCTTCTGACCACACTCCCCGCACGCGGCAGTCAGCCGGTCCATCCTTGAAGGCTTATCTTGGAGACGAGTCTGTCTACATGATCTTTTTCTTCTATGAGTATCAGGAATTTCTTGCAGTTTTATCCTTATGGTATTTATAATTCCCGGTATACATCACCTTGAATCAGGCAAGTGTTCACATTTTTTTAGACATATTGGTGATAAAAGCCCTTTTAACGTTGTGATTTGGTTTAAGTGCTTTTTGAATTATGTAGATTGTGTTCTGCCTCTAGCTATAGCATACCTTTTTTTTTTTTTTTTTTTAATTCATAGCGGACTGTGGCCCTCTATAGAAAGTTAAGGCTTCTCTGAATAGTATGTGACCATTTATAAGTGGACATATTTTTTTTAAACTTTTTATTTTATAATGATTTCAAACTCAGAGAAACGTTTCAAGAAAAGGACAAAGAGCTAACATAAGTTGTTCACACACATTCCCTGTTACTAGTATTTTACTACAGTTGCCTTTTTTTTTTTTTAAAGATTTTATTTATCAGAGAGAGAGGGGGAGAGAGAGAGCACAGGCAGACAGAATAGCAGGCAGAGGGAGAAGCAGGCTCCCCGCTGAGCAAGGAGCCCGATGTGGGACTCGATCCCAGGACACTGGGATCATGACCTGAGCCGAAGGCAGCTGCTTAACCAACTGAGCCACCCAGGCGTCCCTACAGTTGCCTTATCGTACTCTCCTCCTCTCTCTGTCTCCCTCACCCTTTACTCTGATACATTCTTGTTTTGGAGTTTGTTCATTTGTTTGTTTGTTTTCTTGGGCTGAGATGAAAAATTGCAGACATGATGCCTTAGTATTCCTTTGGTACTTCAGTATTTCCTAAAAATAAGGATGTTGTTTCCTTTGCCTTTGGAGACATATCTTGAAAGAAGTTGCTGTGACTGATATCGAAGAGGTTACTGCCTATGTTCTCCTCTAGGATTCTGATGGATTCCCGTCTCACGTTGAGGTCTTTTATCCATTTTGAGTTTATCTTTGTGTACGGTGTAAGAGAATGGTCGAGTTTCATTCTTCTACATATAGCTGTCCAGTTTTCCCAGCACCACTTATTGAAGAGAATGTCTTTTTTCCACTGTATATTTTTTCCTGTTTTGTCGAAGATTATTTGACCATAGAGTTGAGGGTCCATATCTGGGCTCTCTACTCTGTTCCACTGGTCTATGTGTCTGTTTTTATGCCAGTACCATGCTGTCTTGGCAATCACAGCTTTGTAGTAAAGCTTGAAATCAGGTAACGTGATGCCGCCAGTTTTATTTTTGTTTTTCAACATTTCCTTAGCAATTTGCGGTCTCTTCTGATTCCATACAAATTTTAGGATTATTTGCTCCAGCTCTTTGAAAAATACCAGTGGAATTTTGATCGGAATAGCATTAAAAGTATAGATTGCTCTAGGCAGTATAGACATTTTAACAATGTTTTTTCTTCTGATCCAAGAACATGGAATGGTCTTCCATCTTTTTGTGTCTTCTTCAGTTTCTTTCATGGGTGTTCTGTAGTTCCTCGAGTATAGATCCTTTACCTCTTTGGTTAGGTTTATTCCCAGGTATCTTTTGGTTCTTGGTGCTATAGTAACCAACTTCATCAAGATCAAAAGCTTCTGCACAGCAAAGGAAACAGTGAACAAAACAAAGAGGCAACCCACAGAATGGGAGAAGATATTTGCAAATGACAGTACAGACAAAAGGTTGATATCCAGGATCTATAAAGAACTCCTCAAACTCAACACACACAAAAGAGATTATCATATCAAAAAATGGGCAGAAGATGTGAACAGACACTTCTCCAATGAAGACATACAAATGGCTATCAGACACATGAAAATTATGTTCATCATCACTAGCCATCAGGGAGATTCAAATTCAAACCACATTGAGATACCACCTTACACCAGTTAGAATGGCGAAAATTAGCAAGACAGGAAACAACGTGTGTTGGAGAGGATGTGGAGAAAGGGGAACCCTCTTACACTGTTGGTGGGAATGCAAGTTGGTGCAGCCACTTTGGAGAACAGTGTGGAGATTCCTCAAGACATTAAAAATAGAGCTTCCCTATGACCCTGCAATTGCACTACTGGGTGTTTACCCCAAAGATACAGATGTAGTGAAAAGAAGGGCCATCTGTACCACAATGTTTATAGCAGCAATGGCCATGGTCACCAAAGTGTGGAAAGAACCAAGATGCCCTTCAACAGACGAATGGATAAGGAAGATGTGGTCCATATATACTATGGAGTGTTATGCCTCCATCAGAAAGGATGAATACCCAACTTTTGTAGCAACATGGACAGGACTGGAAGAGATTATGCTGAGTGAAATAAGTCAAGCAGAGAGAGTCAGTTATCATATGGTTTCACTTATTTGTGGAGCATAACAAATAGCATGGAGGACATGAGGAGATGGAGAGGAGAAAGGAGTTGAGGGAAATTGGAAGGGGAGGTGAACCATGAGAGACTATGGACTCTGAAAAACAACCTGAGGGTTTTGAAGGGGCGGGGGGTGGGAGGTTGGGGGAACCAGATGGTGGGTATTGGGGAGGCACGTATTGCATGGAGCACTGGGTGTGGTGCAAAAACAATGAATACTGTTACGCTGAAAAGAAATAAAAAAAAAAAATAAGGATGTTGTTCCACAGAACCCAATATAATAATCAACCAGGAAATAAATATTAATATAATATTACCATCTGTTTCTCAGATCTCATTCACAACTCACCAGTTGTCCCAGGGATGTTCTTCATGAGTCCAGAATCCGGGATCACACCTTGTGTTTAGTTGCCTGGCACAACTGGTCTTCTTCAGTCTGGAACTGTTCCTTAGTCTTCTCTCATTTTCATGAACTTGATATTTTGGAAGAGTTCAGCCAAATCATGCTTCTTCTCTATTTGGTTTTATCTGATGTTTCCTCATGAATGAGTTCAGATTATTCTGGGCAGGATTACCCTAGAAGTGATGCTTTGTTCTTAGTTCATCATGTTAAAAGGTAGTCAGGCATGTCTTATACTTTTCTTGTTTGCTCCAGCCTTAGAATTACTAAGAAATGGAAAATAACATTTAGACATTTAGAAACCAAGGTCTGGGTTCTAAAGATGCTCATTGCTACTGGAGTATCTTTCCTGCTAGGTCTTCTCAGGGAATGGAATTAGAAAATACAAGTCTTGGGACGCCTGGGTGGCTCAGCTGGTTAAGCGGCTGCCTTCAGCTCAGGTCATGATCCCAGCGTCCTGGGATCGAGTCCCACATCGGGCTCCTTGCTCAGCAGGGAGCCTGCTTCTCCCTCTGCCTCTGCCTGCCACTCTGTCTGCTTGTGCTCACTCTTACTCCTCTCTCTCTCTCTGACAAATAAATAAATAAATAAAAAATCTTTAAAAAAAAAAAAAAAAAAAAGAAAATACAAGTCTTTACAAACTCTCTCTCTATGTCTGTCTGTCTGTTATCTATCTATCTATGCCTGGATCCTGTTAACCTCAAATGTTTACCTTTTTGCTCATTTCCCCCTGTATATAACCAATCTCTCATCTATGTGGGTCACCAATGTGGCTTGGCCCTGCTATCCCCAACCAGCTGGTTGAATATTGGGTTTTGGCTTTGCTGGTGATGCCAAGTACTTGCTCAGTCACAACCAAGAGGAAGGGACCCCAATGCATCTTAGGTTTCCTATTCCTATTATTACTTTTCTGTAGGTATAAAGTACTGCAGTGATTCCAAAAACAAAATTCAGCAGAGGAGGTAGTATTTGTTATGGGCTATATTATAAAAGACATTCCTAAATTAAAAATGGGATTCTCTAGTGGTTTAGTGGTTTCTTTTTTAGTTTTGTTTTTTCAAAATGAGTACTATTCTAAGATGTGAATGACAGGATTTTCGTGCTTAGCTTAAGATTCTGTTAAGGACAATAATAATAGCACTGGGATATGGGCTAAGCATTTTGATATTAAATATAGTTTCTGAATAAGAAACCATTTATATTGTTAAGGCAGATCTTTCTTTGGTTTCTTTTGGATTTATTTCTTGGTCACTCAAGTGATAGCTATTAGCAAAAACAATTTTTGTTGTGCCTTGTTTGTTGGTTTGCAATAATGAGAACAGTTATTGAGTCCAATAATTTTGTGCTTTTATTTTCAAGTAACAAAGTGTTCTTATTTTGTGATGACACTAAGGAAAGGCAGTTTAAAAGCTAGTTTTAAAGGATCTGTAGCTTTGAGAGGTTATAATTTAGAATGGAGGCATGGTGGTCAGAGGAAATGAGCCAAAGTTAAAAGCCTTTTCTGTGCCATTGAATCTGTAACCATCCTCAAAGTACTCTGCACTTTATGTCACAAAAAAGCCTCAAATCCCGTGGGTAAATGTTATCTGCAGGAACCTCATCATTTCTGAAAACAGTTCTTTTATTCTTAGAGTGTTTGAACAAGAAATACAAATAATAGTATTTTCTTCTCTTTTTGCAGGACAACATATGGATATAGGGGTTCTGCTATTTTTGAATAAGTGCTTTGTGATATAAAAAGCAAAATCAAATTTAAAATTAATGGTTGGTTAGACAGAAACTTAAGGTGTTGGTTAAATCTCTTTTGCCTCCTTTGTGAAGCAGGGGTGTCAGTCCTCTTTTCTTGTGGGGTTGTTTTATGCTTGATTTTCTTTTGGAAGATAAAATATAATTACTTGTCAGCCAAACAGTTATGGCATAGACAGTTTTGCAAATAGCTTTAAAGGTAGATCTTGATTATATATATATAAGCTGTCAGGAGCACATAAGATATGGGCAAAGCACTTGATGAGCAGTGAATGTGGTTGTACAGAGGAGAGGAGTGAGTGAAGGCTCACATCATTCTTGTGCTCTACATATGTTCATATTTTCTCATGAGTCTTTTATGATTTCTGCTCTCCTTGTCCAGCATAACTTTAGTTGCTTCTTATCCCCTTCCTCGTCTCCTTTACTCTCTCTCTCTCCCTGATATAAACTCACTCTCACACAAATACACATACAATCACACTTGAACTTAAATCATTGGTGTGCTTAGAAGTGTTCCCAGCTGGAGGCCACACAGGGCCAATGTCTATAATTGTGTGTTTGTGTGTACACACACATGCACACACATTCCATTTTCAAATAGTTGGCACTGAAAGTACTTGGCTTACCGTAGTACAATATGCAGCTCACGTTTGTTGAGCGAAGGAATCTGAGTGCCAAAAAGACAAGTAATATTAAGGACCGAAGTGAACAGAGTGAAGGAATGGGCAGAGTCTCATGAAGACATGATTTCTTCTATGAAGATTCGTTTGTTGTACGGATGGCTTCTCCAGAATGATCTAATATTCATATGGAACAGTTGTTAGCTTGAATCCACTGTTTTTCCCCACCTCTCTGAACCAAAATTTATTTGTGATTGACAGAGGGTAGTTCATTGAACTGTCCTGATACATCCCTGGAAAGGGTGGATCACGCCTTAGATGAAGGCAGTGATCTGGGTCCGGGGCCAGATACGTGTCCTTTTCCCTCCTCTCGATAGAGGTCTTCTTACTGCAGCTCATTTTATGTCTTTTGACAGCCAAGTAACACAGAGTAGAGTGAAATGACTTTTGTGTGACAGAAACCATAGCAAACCACGCGGGACATTTGCCTTTAAAAACAACAATAAAAAGATCAAACATTCTCGAGTGACCACTTTAACAGTTTACAGTTTGGAGTGGTACTGCTAGTCCTGTCAATGAAAATTACCGCTTGGCATCTTTTTGGAGTATCTAAATGTGTGGTCAGGGACCCACTTGGGCACGGGGTAGTGCTATAAGCCCAGTTCACGGTTTTCTGTACTACTTCCTAATGTGTCCGAAATGCTGAGAGCAGGCCACTGCTTCCCCTGCTACTTTTTTTCTTATGTCAATATCTTCCCCTTTCTTTCCATGTGGAGTTACATTTACTCCATGGGATAGCAGCAAGTCCACTTCTAACTTACTGAAACCATTTTCCTCCATTTGGTACTAAGTCCAAAGTTTCAGGAACAAAAAATTCTTCAAGTTGGTTATTAGGTATAATAGAGAGCCCAACGAAAATGCGTGCATGTGTACAACAAAAGATGTACACAAGAGTGTTCATAGCAGCATTCCTCCTAATAGCGCCACATGGGAACACCGCTAAGGTCTGTCAACAGTACAATGAATACATTGTGGTATATTCATCAGATGTGGTGTAGTCATTCATTGTAGAGCAATGGAAACAAATGAACAGCTGGTCCAGGTGGCAACATAGATGAATCTCAATCATGTTAAAGGAAGCCAGATGAAAAAGAATACATCATGTATTCAATTTATATAAAGGTTAACCATTGACAAACCTCATTTTTGGTTTTGGAAACGGGGGTAATGATTACCTTTGGGAAGGAGGAAGAGTAGTGACTCAGAACGGGCAGACCCGTGGTGTAGTCACTAGCGTGGGTGGCGGTTACATGGTTATCTTCACGTTGTGGTAAGTCATGCCGAATCATCACGTTTGTGCCCCTTTCTGTGTGTGTTATGTTTCCATTAAAAAACTTAATTTTAGGGACTTCTGGGTGGCTCAGTTGGTTGGACGACTGCTTTCGGCTCAGATCTTGATCCCGGAGTCCCGGGATCGAGTCCCGCATCGGGCGGGACTCCATGGGGAGTCTGCTTCTCCCTCTGACCTTCTCCTCGCTCATGCTCTCTCTCACTGCCTCTCTCTCAAATAAATAAATAAATAATCTTAAAAAAAACCTTATTTTTAAAAAATTGATGTAATTATTCTCTTGTGTGTAATGTCTACTTTTTTCTGGATGCTTTCAAGGTGTTTTTCTTTGTCTTAGTTTTATGTTTGACTATAACTTGTATAGGTGTGATTTTCATTGTAATTTTCCTCTTGTGTTTCACTGAACTTTGCGAATCTATAATTTCATACTTTTCACCAAATTCAGAAAGCAGGCTGCCAATATATTTTTAAATTAGACTTAAAGAAAGTAGAGGGACTAAGCTCACCTACACTTTGTATACCCTCAGGAAAAGACGACACTGTATATACATTATTCGTTTTAAGCATATACTTTGCTTTATAGGTCAGCATCTCCACTTCACAAGTTCCTGTCTCCCAGCTGGCCTCGTAAAACTGAACTGAACCAGTTTTCCCATTTGTTCTAAGTTCTTGTCTAGCCTGTCAACTCTTAAGCCACTAACGACTAACCAGTGTATACCCTTACCTTAGACTATACCTCCTAAAGCTCTTCACAGTGGAAGGCTTTCTCTTTACCACTGTGTTTCAGGGGCCACTGAAGACTGGTGGTGTTGTATATATACAGGTGTATGTATAGGTGTTGACCACTCACACCTAGCTTTTGCCAGCTCAGTGCAGATCCTTTTGTGCATGAAAAATACCCATCCTTTTTTCTCTTCCATTAACTGGCCAGAGGGAACTTCTTGTGATGCCAGTTTATGTGGACTGAGGGAGAAGTGCTGAAGCATTAGGGGTAGGTACTGTAATAGTCTGAGTTATCTGCTCATTCAGCTTAGCTGTGGCCATGTTCCCAGTCTTTGAGGGAGTGGAGTGCTGTTGTGCCCATCTAGTTGTATGGTTTGGCAAATCAGATAACGGCAGCTTATGATGGTGGTTTGATTATTCACCTAGTCCTTTGATGTCCTGTGGTCAGGTGTTCCAGCTCTCCCAGGGACCACTAGCAAATTGGGAGAGCAATCTTAATAAGGTCCCCAAGAACCACATGTGATTAGCACTGACGCATTGCACTATGACACTGACCATGCAGTTGTGCAGTGGCCATTTCTAAAGGCACTTTCTGGTTATAAAGCATTCACACATGTTCTATCTCATAGGGCACGGTATCCTTTCTGCTCGCCTCCAGGTGATGTAAAAGGCCCATGTGAAATCGAGATTACACAGAGGACCTGGTGGCTCTGGTGGCTCTGCAGTCCATGATGCAACTACTACTACTACTATTACTACTACTATTACTATTGTTAACTACTACTCCTACTACTGCTGCTGCTGCTGCTAGTACTACTTCTACTACTTACTACTACTTCTACTACTATTACTACTACTTCTCCTCCTTTTTCTCCTCTCTCTCCTTCTTCTTGAATGAGAATTTAATGTTGGGGAAGGAACTGAGGGTGTAGCCTTTGGCAAGGAGACATGCTGGCCCTGATTTTGGGCCACAGATGCAGAAGCAGACAGGGCAGGGTCCGACAGACAGGTGTGCAGCCCAGGTGGCACAGATCAGGTATTCGTACAAGCCATAGTGACTTATGGTGCCATCCAAGTGCGCAAACCTGGGGTTGACATCCAGGAAATGGGCCCATGGGTGGCCAGCCAATGCTACCCAGACCAACCCATTCACCCATCAGTTTTTCTCTTGAAGTGGGTTAGGGTGCTGGCCTCTGGGAGCAGTCCTGACACCATTGGTTCACCAGCTGGACGATGGTCTCGATGCCACCAGTCACTTGCTCTGCTATGTGCCTGTGGTGGTTGGTACTCACTCCAGACCACTACAGTCTTGGGCCAGATTTGTTCCAGCTCCCCAATTCTCCAGCTGCCAAAGCACCTGTTCTGTGTCACTACCAATACCGAAGTTAAGAATGTGCAGAGAATAAAAGAGCTCCCGCCAGATCTTGCACTGGTGCATTAGATGGACCCAGGAGTTCCTGAGTAAGAAGACTGTGTTCCTTATCTTTGCTGTGGGCTATGAACCCAGGTGCAGGGACATTCAGTGTCCATTGCCCTGCATGTCCTGCACCCGCAGGGACTTGCTGGTGCCTTCTCCTCTTCACTCATCATGGTGCTACAGCTCAGCTGGATCCAGTGTCTTTTTTAAAGGCAAACTGCCGTATTTGAAAGAACATAAGCAGTAGAAATCCAAGATTTGAATAACAGTTGAGATTAGAACCCCAACTACTTGATTCTCTTCTTCTCCATTTGGGTCTCTGCTCAAATGTCATTGTGGCTCCCAGACCAGAACCATTAAGAGTAGAGGTAGAGGGAATTTTAGGTTTCCATCTTTAAGGCACAGTAACTCCACCAAATGGCTTAAACTGTGGCTAAGTATGATAGCTTTGTAAGTATGTATGTAAGTATGTAAGTATGGCATTGTGCCATACCCTGCACTTCAGATGCACATAGGTGGAAATCCTGGAGGGACATAAGTGCTTTCTGCCCCAAGACACATTAGACCACATTTTCTCCCTACTTTCCTCTTTGAGACCAATGATAATCACTTCTTACAGGTGTTTTTTGTTGTTGTTGTTGTTGTTTGTTTGTTTGTTTTTTGTATTAGAACATAATAAATCATGGGCCATGGAGTAGACAGAAGTTAGCTTGCTCTTAATGTGATGAATCTGTGCCTTTCGCTTTAAGAACGTTTGCTGTATGTAAGAATGAATCAGATCCTTGGTACTATAGAGAACAACATTTGTAGTTACCATTAACCAAAGGATCCCAGTGATGACTTTATAACCTGAGTAAAGTCTTAATACAGAAAGGGTTTTTGCCTGCATCTGAATTGTCATCTCTTTAGCCACTTTCACTTCCATCTTTGTGGAAAACATGCTCTTTCTCCTGTTCAGAGCTGTCTATACACCTGTGTTCTAGGTCTTCTCTTTCCCCAGCTCCTTAGGCCATTGTTTCATTAATTACTTATGGCCTTTTGAACTAGCCCCTCTTCCCTGATTGCTTTTCTGACCTTTTGAACATGATCAAGTTTTTCTCAAGTCAAAACAC
Organism: Mustela lutreola; assembly: GCF_030435805.1. Classification (NCBI taxonomy): domain Eukaryota; kingdom Metazoa; phylum Chordata; class Mammalia; order Carnivora; family Mustelidae; genus Mustela; species Mustela lutreola. Next base: position 164,702,533 of record NC_081293.1, on the reverse strand, counting down.
AAAGACAGAAGTACTCAGACCCTCCCTTAATTCTGTGCTCAGTGCTTGATGATTCTTTTATTCACAAGTAGGATTCTAGAAACAAGCCACTCTACCTGGCCTCTCTACTTCCTTGCGTCCCCTGTGTTGTACAGCCTTCTGCGATCTTGCTTGTTCACACAGCTCTGCTGGGAAGGTCATCAATCTCTGACTTCCGAATGTTATCAGTCTCTCACTTCCTAAATGTTAAAGGTCATCAGTCTGTGACTTACCAAATGTTCAACGTTTTTCAGTGCTTCTTTGAAAACTACTCTTAATACTTGATTCTGTTGAGTGTTAGTTCATTAAAACATTCTTCTCTTTTGGTTTCTGGGACTCTACCCTTCATGAGTTTTTCTCCTTCGTATCTAGCTACCCCCTGTTAGTGGACTTGCTTTCTACCCTTTCTCTCCTTTGTGGTGTCTTTAGTGTTCTTCCTTGGACTCCTGGCCCTTTCCACTCTAGAGCTTCCCCTGAGTAGTCAGAACCCCTTGTAAGGATCAGCAGCCAATTATTATGCCAATTATAGACTAAGAACTCCAAACTCTCAAGCTTTGGCTTAGGCCATTTTCCTGATACCCAGTTGCTTCCCAGATATTGCAATAAATATCCTGGAAGATAGAAGAAAATAAATTGAAGAATATCCAAGAATGAGTTGATAGACACATGTGATGATAACAGAGCTGTTCTTCCTCCTTTATTTGCTATTTTGGTGTGTGTAAGAACCTTGACTCCATTTCTCAGCCTAGAATGTTGATAAGCATTTCATCCTTCCATTTAGCTTACAATAGCACAACCGGCATGGTACCTGTCATATCCTAGGCATGCAGTGTTATGTTTGGATGCATGAATGAATACGTGACTTCTTTTCCTCCATCCCTTACATACATTCAGTCACCAAGTTCTGTCCCTTCCACCTGGCTCTCTTCTGCTCACTGCTAGTGGAGTTTCCTCCCTCCACTTCTTCATCTCCACTGTTACTCGTCTAATTGAAGCTGTCTACGTAGCTTACATATATTCTGTTAGCCACATTAAAAAATAAAACTAAAAGAGGTGATAGCGATTTTAATAATGTATTTTATTTGATCCAGTATATCCAAAATATTATTTCAACATGTGGTCTAATCACATTTCAATGTCCTCAACCTATACATACCTATTCTCTTTGTCTGGAAGCCTCTGATCCTTCTACTCTACAAACTTGTTCATATGGTATCAGCCTGAATGCTGTTTCCTTCATGAATCCTACCTTGAGTTATTTTGGCAAATTTCTTATACTTGTGGCTTTTGAGCTTTTTTTTTTTTTTTTTTGCCATATCAAGTAGAAAGCATATTTTACATTGTGACCAAGATGTAAGCGTATGTGTGTGTGTCTTCCCATATTTTTGCCTATAACTGTACTGAAATCTCTGTGTCTGTTCCTAAATTTATACCTATGAGAAACTGGAAAAGAAGTTCAAACTTGTTGTATTTCATTTTGCACACATAAATCTATTATTGCATTTGCCAGGCTGCACTAATTTATTTATTTTTTGCATATATTTCCTTCCTATTCTCTACACCTTTTCATAAATAAATAAATAAATAAATAAATTTTTTGTGACAAGTCCAGTGCCTGGTCAATGTGTGTATTCAGTATATATTTACTGACTGACTCAAGTCTAGAAAAGCTGTTCATATGGGTTCAAAGACATCATTTTAACCATCAATATTAATAAGCTACAATAGTTTGTGCAGGGCTGTTTCAACCCTGGCTGACGGAAATACAAACACCTGGGTGATAGAAAGGTTTTCTTTATTCCCCGATCTTCTTATATCTGAATAAGGATCTCAGATATGTTCTCTTATTCTGGCCACATGGAAGATGGATAGCAGTGAGAACTTGATGTTTTTCACTTAGAATCAACTCCAATACTGTAGAGAAACACATTTTGGTACTTCTTATGAAGGGAGCTGAAGTTTGTACTCTGAGGTTAGCAGTTTATGCCTGGTATTTAAAAAAATTTCTGAAGACATGATACAAGCTCAGAGCATATCAGAGAGAAGCCAGATGGCTCATTTCTAGACCAGTTTTACTGCTAATTAAAGGGCTAATTTTTCTCTCACAAACTCAAGAGTGTGAATGTATTTATTGTCAAAATACTCGATAGCTGGACAAGCTAAATTGGTTCACGAAGACCTAATTGGGTATTTTCCATCTTGCAAAACTCTGGTGCTGATATTTAAGAGACCTGGGGAATAGCTGTTAGTAAAGGTATTGATTACAAGTCTGCTGCTTTTTAATAGCTGTGTATTAACTCAAGAAGCTGGATTTCAAGAGACTAAAATTTTGAAGAAAAATAACATTCTCAACAGCTAGAACTAGTCTTTTCACTTCCACTTATCTGAATAGTTTTGCTTTTATTACATTTTAAGTGTTGCTGTCAGCCTGCGTGAAGAGACCCACATGACGAGATTGCTCTTACTCTGACAAAAGATCATTATCTGGCTGGAGCATATTCTAGGAATCAATAAATATATAATATGCTATTTCAGATTCTTTGAAGATATTAAGTAAAATCTCATTTTGGATGTAGGAGGTGTTTCTTAATAAATATTTAAAACCTCTATTGGCAGGGCCTTAATGTGACAGCTAATAAATACACCATTGAATAAGTGTTAACAAAAAGACATATTATGGTGAAGTGCCTTCAAATTACGTAGGTGAAATAATAAAGTATCACCTTTTCCTCACAAACAAATTAGCGATGATTTAATTCTTTCATATTAATTGATGTTGAGGAATACACACAGCAAAGTTTTTGATAGAACTATTTTTACCTTCTCTTAGTAATTTACTTGGGATTTTTATTCAGATAATTCATAAACTAAATTAACTTCAGAGAAGATATATTGCCACTTGCAATATATATATGGATTTTGTTTTTTACCTAAACTTCATGTACATGTATGAATGCTGTTACAAATGTTAGGGAATATTTAACCAAGGTCCTGACTTAGAAAGTTGCCTTTCATCTAAAAATTTCAAACTTGAACTGACTTGCTGCTTTTTCTTACTGTAAAAACACCTTTTTTTTTTTAGAAGATTTATTTATTTAACAGAGATCATAAGCAGGCAGAGAGGCAGGCAGAGAGAGAGAGAGAGAGGAGGAAGCAGGCTCTCCACTGAGCAGAGAACCCGATGCAGGGCTTGATCCCAGGACTCGGGGATCATGACCTGAGCTGAAGGCAGAGGCTTTAACCCACTGAGCCACCCAGGTGCCCCTAAAAATTTTTTTATTAACATATAATGTATTATTAGCCCCAGAGGTACAGGTACTTTTTCTTACTTTTTAAAATGAGTTCCTGTTTATTTGGTGAGCAAATAGTTTGCATTTACATGTTAAACAATTTTGTTATTTAGAGTTCATAATATATACCATTTTGGTATCTCTGGAATTTTCTGTCTTGAAGCTGAAAGCCTTCAGATAGATATTGTTACTATTAGCTATTATTATTTGAGAAAATGACTGGCGTTTCCATTTGCCTTTCAACATGGTAACCTTCCACTATATTCACATCATAAGGGAACTTTGTTTTTTGGCTCGGTAAAATATCGACGGTGTTTTTCTGAGGTGCAGCCAGCTAATATGAGACTGTTGTAGGTACAATGTTATGAAATTTTAATTCACCTTGTAAGTATCATGGCCTATCTTGCCATTGTAAAATGACTTGTATTTAAAAACCTGTAACAAGTATAATCCTGGAAAATGAAATAATAATTCATATACTCTCATTAGTAAGTCTTTGACTAGACTATAAATTTTCATTTACCTATCAATTTAAGTGGGAAGCTGACATTGTACATGGTCTCTCTTATCTCTAATATGACTTTTTTTTTACTGTAAGGTTTATGAGAAGCTTTAGGTGATACTTTATTTTTTAATACTGGTCTTCTCTTGCTCTGGATTGATGCCACGTATCTCATTCTTCAGCTAAACAGCTCATATTCTACTGTCTCATTAGCCTTTCAGTAAATGGGATGCAAAATGGTCTCATTAGTCTTTTGATAAATATCATTTTAATTAAATATGCATAAATATGGAAAGACCTGTGTAACAATGTCTTTAAGTAATTATGATATATTTTATATTATTTTGCATTATTATGGAATTGTGTACCTATTTCTGATGCAGAATAATTACACCATTAGGAGTTTATACTAACCTGTTTTTTGTGTTTATAAAGATCACAAGTTTATCAAGTAGGTGGCTTGAGTTAATTTGATTTCACCTTTATCACAGTGCTAATGGAATTGATAGTGTAAGTTCGCCTGTGCCAAGAAGTAAAGAACTCAGATTTAATAACAGTGTTGATTCAGAAAACTGATCTGTTGCCTGTAGTATTTTTCTTAAATATAGATTCTTTAATACAATTGAATATTGTAAAAACTCTTCCACTTTACTTCTTTAGCTATTCACTAAACTCAAATTTATGATATTCCAGAGGTATTGGTTAAGAAAGGAGTTGAGAGAAAGAAAGGTCTAACTTGGATCTTAGATTTGCCATTTAGTATCACAGTGCTTTTGGGTGATTATAATAACAATACCTGCCTCAAAGGATCCTCTTTTTGAGAAATAATTAAGATAATAAGATTTACTAAGTTTTAAATATACAAAGTACTAGTAGTTTTATTATCATGATAATAAAGTCATGAGCTTTTCCCCCTAAATATATTTCATTTTGCTGGAAATTGTATTGATCAATATTTGCATTGTGGCAATTACAAAAAGTGGATAAGTATACCACTGTAAACTTTTTTTCTTTTTTTTGGACCTCTTGAAGGCCCGTGTACACAGCACATTGAAAAACATTACATAGTTCACATTTAATGAAGTTTAATTTAATTTGCATGGTTTCAACTGGTATAAAATGACTGTCATGCAAATATGCTTGTTTCCTGTTGTATCATTATTTTATAATAGTTCTGTATTATCTGCCAAAGTAATTGTAAACAAAAATTGTTTAGAAATTATTTTTTAGCTTCCTCTTACATATCTAAAAGTTTGTAAAAAAATTTTTTTTCAACCACCAAGTCTATTTAGTAAATGTTTGCTGGATTTTAACCTGATACACTTTTTTTTTTTAACCTGATACACTTTTAAATATTTATTTTTATTTAATTTTATTTTTAATTTAGATTTTGTTAATTAACAAACAGAGCTTTCCTTCCTCTCTCTCTGCCTGCCTCTCTGCCTACTTGTGATCTCTGTCTGTCAAGTAAATTAAAAAAAAAAAAAAAGAAAAAAAAATAATGGGGTGCCTGGGTGGCTCAGTGGGTTAAGCCTCTGCTTTCCGCTCAGGTCATGATCCCAGTGTTCTGGGATCAAGCCCTGCATTGGGCTCTCTGCTCAGCAGGGAACTTGCTTTCCTTCCTCTCTCTCTCTGCCTGCCTCTCTGCCTACTTGTGATCTCTGTCTGTCAGGTAAATTAAAAAAAAGAAAAGAAAAGAAAAGAAAAACAAACAGAGCACATTGGTTTCTGGAGTAGAATTCAGTCATTCATCACTTACATGTAACACCCAGTGCTCATCACAAGTGTCCTCTCTACTGCCCATCACGCATCTAGGCCATCCCCCACCCACCTACCTCCAACAACCCTCAGATTGTTCTCTATCATCAGCAGTCATTTATGGCTTGTTTCCCTCTCTCCTTTTTTTCTTTTCCCCCTTCCCATATGTTCTTCTATTTTCTTTCTTAATTCCACATCTGAGTGAGATCATATGGTATTTGTCTCTCTCTGACTGACTTATTTCACTTTTAATACACGCTAGCTTTATCCATGTCATTACAAATGGTAAGATTTCATTCATTTTTGTGGCTGAATAATATTCCGTTGTATATATACAGCACATATTTATTCATTTATCAGTCAATGGACATTTGATGCGTTCTTTCTGTGCCCCTTGATTTTAAAAGAAAAATGGATAAATAAAACCATTATTCATGGAGCAGTAATAAAATCAATTATGGTATAGTCATACTACATATAGTATTAAGATGTTAAGACATTTATATATATTTTGTACATATGAAATGATACATGCATAGAAAGAATTGTATTAGGATTCATTGCAAATTATTGATAAAATTACTTCTACAGTAAGGATTGGAGCAGTGTAATTCTTGAGTGTATATCAAGTAGAGTTTCACGATTGCAAGCAACCTAAATTGAGAGATGATCTAAGCAAAAAAGGGGAATTTATTAATGTTTGGCTGTATCACAAAATTGAAAATTGAATTGAATAAGTAGGCCTCAGGAAGCATAGATGTAGAAACAGCTCAGAGAGTTAAGTGGCAGTAATTTGTGAGTAGTTTCTATGGCAGGAGAGGGATTTGAAGACTTCTGGAACTGATAGCCCTACTAGAGTGGCACAAAATGGGGGCAGGGTGATGGGGTGGGGGATGGTAGTTCACCAAGGGAAAGGGTACTGTTCATGAAGAGCGTCAGAGATTTCTACTACAGAAGGATGTTTTCCTTTGTAATTTCCTTTGTATTAACGTCTTTTTTTTTTTTTTTTAAATAGCTTGGTTGTGATTTAATCCATATGCCGTATGATTCAACCATTTTGAGGTATATAATTAAATGACATAGTATTAGTCACAAAATTATACATTCATCAGTACAATCACTTTTTGAATACTTTCATTACCCCAAGAAGGAACCCCATAGCCCTTAGCCATCACCTCCAAACCATCTCTCTACACTCAGTCTGTAGTAGCCACTAACCTGCTCTCTGTCTCTATATATTTCCCCATTTTGAACATTACTTATTAATGAAATTATACAATATGTGGTTCTTTGTGACTGACTTCCTTCCCTTAGTGCAGTATTTTCAAGGTTCATGAGGCTATAGCATATATCAGTAATTTATTCCTTTTTATGACTGGAAAATTTATTCCGTTATAGGGATATACCACATCTTATTTATCCCCTCATCAGTTAATGGGCATTTGGATTGTTTCCACCTTTTGGCTATTATGAATAATGCTGATATGAACTTTCAGCTACAAATTTTTGTCCGATTACCTGTTTTCAGTTCTCTTGGCTATATAGTTAGGCATTGTATTACTGGATCGTATGGTAACTCTATGCTTCAGCAGTTGAGGAGCCACCAAACTGTTTTTCAGAAGTCCTGCACTATTTACAGTCTCACCAGCAGTGTCGGGAGGTTTCTGTTTCTCTACATCTTTATTAACAGTTTCAATGTCTTTTTGGTTATAGCCATCGAAGTAGTGGGTATGAAGTAGTATCTCGTTGTGATTTTGATTTGCATTCATCTGGTGACTATTGATGCTGAATGTTTTCTGTGTCCTTTTTGGCTATATATATAGGTATTTATATACATATATTTATATACATAGTGTGGATATATATCTATATAATTTTTTAAAAGTAAAAATGTCAGATTTTTTTTTCTTACCATTGCTTTTCATTATTTATAATTTTGGATGTGTGTTTAACACAGAGTTAGTTGTGCATAATTTTTCTGTGAGCTGAGTATTATGACATTAAAAATAAAAAGAGCTTAGAGAAGGGAAGTAATTTGCTCAAGAACACAGGACTAGTAAGTCACATAGGCTCTGAATCCAGGCCATTTTAATTCCAGTGCCTGGTGTCCTAAACACGAGACTGTAATGTGTATTAAATAATATGTGTTCTCAAGTTTACTGTATTGTTGTTAGTTTGTTTTGCCTGCCTTTATAATCTTATAGAAACAAAGACTCTGAAATTGCGAAGAGATCTCATAGTTTGTCAAGTCTCACCTCTACCCAGTGTAGGTAATCTGCCCACAGGTTTGCTAAGGCCCGATTGTTTAGCCAGGATTGTATGTTGTTTTCCACCTACATCAGAATCAGCTCAGTTGTTTGTTAAAATTGCATATTTCTACGCTTCACCCCCAACTTCATAAATACGCCAGTTGAGTACCGGGCCTAGGAAACAAAATTTTAAGTGAGTGGATTGAGAACCACTCCTTTGGTGGCAGGCATCTCACCGTCTCACAAGAGCATTATTTTGTTGGAGGCTTTTGATGTTTCCTGGTAGCTTTTTATCATTAGATCTGCCTCTCCTCTATAGCAACACTCAATAGGCCTGTTCTCTCTGATGCTTGGCAAATATGGCTTCAGCTTGCTGATAGAGAGGACTTTTTGTCTTTCGTTTCCATCCTGGGAGTTCTGCTGAGTTAATCATTCAGTTAAGAATCTCTTGCTCAGCACCTCCTGAATAGGTGGGAGACCGCACTGCTGTGCATGACCTCTGCTTTGAAAGAGGCAAGACTCTGGTAGGAATTTTAAGCATTAACCAAGAATATTCAAGTCCATTTAAGCATGATAGCATCTTTGAATGTACCTGATATGAAAATTTCATATTTTCTTTTCTCTGAAGACAGAAGTGTAGGCTTAGTGGTGACAGTTTTACTTGATTTCACATAAGAAGTTCCCTGAACAATGTGATGACTGCGGCTTGTATCAGATGCGGTGTCCAGTGTCTCTGCACAGACGATAACCCCTACGCTTTGTTGTCTCACTTGGGTTACCAAGCTAGGAGAGAGTACTATTAAAGGGTCAGAATCATGTGTTCAGGCGCTATTAGCTTTTGATTTATGACCCAAGCCATTTCACTTATGTCTTTACTTGTCTGACTCTCAGGATTTGAGTGTCCTTTGGTTTTAACTCGATGAGAACTGTATGGATTGCTTTCTTGCCTTAATACTGTGAACAGTACAAGGAGCCTTATGATAACTTGTACATCAGACGAGCTGTGATTGTTAGTTAAGAGGATGGTAATAATGTGAAGATAGCATGGATTTGGAAAAGCTAATTTTGTAGATTTGTTAAGTTTTGTCCCCCCCCCCCCCCCGTGTTGGATTTTTTTCTCCTTGAGAACTAGCTTATCACCACATTCTAGAGCTTTTTCTCAGGCATTCTTCTAGAAAGCCATTCTTTCCTTTCTCTTTCTTTACTGTCATCAGCCTAGTCCAGGACTTCAGCAGCTGCAGCATGATCAATAATACGAAAGGTTAAAAAGGTCAGAAGTGAATTTATTACGCAAGTATTCTCTTGATTTATGCAAATGCATTGTCAACAGGTTACCAATTTGCATTATTCAATATTCATTTACAGGCACTTATGACACTGTCAAACTCAAGCATGTGAGCAATTTTTAAAGACTGGCTTGTGCTTGGATAGTTCAAAGCAGTTTCCATTAAATAATTTGAAGTGACTACGATTCGGACTTGTTCGTTCCCCCCCCCCCCCCCCCCAGGAACTGAATGGGGTCTTTACTGAAGAGGAAAGTGGAAAGGGTCAGAGCAAACCTAGAATCAGAAAGAGGTGCTTGGCATTTTTTCCCCTCCGTGATTAACAAAGCAGGAACAGGAAAGCACTTTGACGCTTCGATTGGATTCAAAACAGTGTTTTCTAAAACATAAGCCGCTCTTGTCCTTAACTTAAGCATAGGTTCATTTAAATCACTGATGTATTTCCCCGTGATCTTCATTCATTCTTAGGAGGCAGATGAATTATGAACTACTGTACTCAGCAGAGGAGAAATTAATTTGGCACAAAATATGTAGAATCATTTTTTTTTCTCTTCTTTTTTTTTTTTTTTGGTAGAAGAATTCATTCTATCCTCATCTCCCCATCCTTGAAGGCATTTTCTTTTAGTTCATAATCTTCACTAACCTATTTATATCTTGTAGGAACTTAAAAGCGTTAGCAAAGGTTATAACTGAAGTTGTCAAGAAAAACAGATGAATTAAATCTACCCCAGAGCAGTTTTGCATGTGCCAGAATCTGGAGCAGCTAGGCACCAGGAAAGGGGATCCTGACAGTAGTGCCTCTTTTCCACTTTGTCTTACCGTGTAGCATTGAATGACGATTCTTTTCTCCTTTATTCAGTGTTTTTCTCAGTTTTACATTTTTACTACCTGGGATTTGCCAGGTACATTTACAAACATTATCTCATCCAGTTTTCAAAAGAGCACTCCTGGGTTGTTGGTAGCAGCCTTTATGCCAGTGAGCCGTACCCCTGGACCTCTATTACACTAGCTTTTCTGACCATCTCTAGTATTTTTTCTTTTTTTCCTTTCCCTGGCATGTAATTTCAGAGAAATTTAAGAAATACCCATTTAACAACCACTCTGTGGAAGGCATGCCATCACTCTTTTCCTATGTATGATTTTTTAATTTTTTTCCCCATTATTTATGCCACTTTTCAGTATTTGGCATAAATCACTTAATCCTCTATACTGAGAAACCTAGATAATTCTGTAGGTCCCTTCCCCTAACAAGTAACAAAACAGAGGAAATCAACACTTGATTTTCACTGTTGCCCTGACTAGTCATTTACTTTATATGTGTAGATCTATGGGTATTTGTGAGAATATGATCCATGATCTCACAGCACTTGAAAGAGGAAAATGAAACTTGATCAGAAATTCTGACTGCTCAGGTTTTTCTTTCTCTGTTTTGTTTGCCTGGTGTAGAACTAACGTCTCTGAATGTCCTTGCTCATGCATAGTGTTCCTGACCTCTTGGGTGGACTGGGAGGAAAGGGGATGGCTGTTAGAGCTCTAATTTTTTTAGATAATTCCCATATTCCATGCCACCCCCCCCCCTTCCCCAACCACACAGAGAACTTCTCCTATTAACAGCTTGTGTTAGTTTGGGGCATTTGTTATACTTGGTGAGCAAATAGTGATACATTATTATTATCCACTCAAGTCCATAGTTTGCATTAGGGTTCACTCTTTGTGTTGTACAGTTTTATGGATTTTGGCAAATGCATAATGTCATATACCCACCATTATAGTATCATATCTTGCTGCCCTAAAAATGACCTGTGCTCTACTTGTTCTTCCCTTACTCCTTCCCAGCCCTCTTCGCCACCTTGTGAGCCCCTGTAACCACCATTCTTTTTGCTGCCTCCATAGTTTTGCCTTCCCTAGAATGTCACTTAATTCGGATCATATAGTATGTGGCATTTTCACATTGGCTTCTTCTACTTAAATGTCTATTACATTTAAGATTCCTTTATGTTTTTTTTTTAATATCCTGAGAGCTCATTTCTATTTATCACTGAATAATATTTCATTATATTGATATACCAGAATTTGTTTATCCATTTCCCTGTTGAAGACTATCTGTTTGCTTCCAAGTTTTGGCACTTATGAATAAAACTGGTATAAACATTTTTTGTGCAGGATTTTGTATAGACATATGTTTTGAACACACTTAGGCAAATACAATGATGGTTTTTACCTTTTAAAAATATATATTTTTTAATTTATTTGACAGACAGAGATCACAAGTAGGCAGAAAGGCAGGCAGAGAGAGAGGGGGAAGCAGGCTCCCTGCTGAGCAGAGAGCCTAATGCTGGCTCTATCCCAGGACCCTGGGATCATGACCTGAGCCAAAGGCAGAGGCTTAACCCACTGAGCCACCCAGGCGCCCCTGTTTATACCTTTTTAACACTTTAGAAAATTAGAATGCTTATGAATATCTTAGAGCCTTAAAATATTCCATATCAAAGATGGAAGACATGCTCATTAAAATGATTCTGTCTTTGGTTCTGAAATATACATCGTGAACAATGGAAACCTTTTAGAGATAATTAGGAAAAAAGTTAATTTTTGAATTTTTGAAATTGAGAATGTTTATATTTTATATGAAGAGTTATGATAGAAGTAAAAAGAGGCCAAAGTAGTTCTTTTCAGATCAATGTTCCAGATCGACATTCATAAATTTTGGTAGTGTTTATGTGTGTTGAATATGTTAATTCTGTATATTATGACTCCAATCCCTCCCTTACTCCCAAAAGACTAAAATCTGGGAAGTCTAGAAAGAACAAATAAACAAAAAGACTTGTTCTCATCCCAGCATTTTTGTGTTTAAATCTTTTGGATAGTCCTTCACTGAACAATGTGAATGTACTCTCAGTGTACAGGGGATATAGCACTTAATAAAAAGACAGTTTCTGCCCTCACGGGGCTTACATTTTAAAGGAAGAAACCAATAAATAGAATCCACTGTGCATCACATATTTATAAGCAGTCAGGGAAAGCATAAAGTAGGTATGGGGGAGGAAGGGTCGCTGGTGGCTTTGGGGTGGTCTCACTGCCCACAGAGCTGTGTGGGAATTAGACACGACCTGGGTCTGGGTCTTTTCTGACAGCTGATGAGAAAGGGAAATGAAGCGAAATAAGATGAGTTCTGCTAATCTCTGGCACTATAAACGTGTTAAGGTTGTGAGCACTGCTGAGGGAGAGGCAGGGACGGCTGTTGGTTTGCCCTCCTGCCCGTGGCTCTGCACATACTAAGGAGGGGCCTGTCTGGAGCTCCTTGGCCTCTCCCTTTTATTCAAGCTGATGGAGACCAGGAGTCTGAGGAGGCAGTGTCTTTTTTATTTTTATTTTTAAAGATTTTATTTATTTATTTGAGAGAGAATGAGGATGAGTGAGCATGAGTTGGGGAGGAGGAGCAGAGGGAGATGGAGAAGCAACTCCGTGCTGACTAGGGAGCCTGTCGTGGGGCCAGATTCCAGGACCTGAGATCATGACCTGAGCTGAAGACAGATGCCAAACGAGCTGAGCCACCCGGCGACCCTGAGGAGGTGACGTTTTCTACAAAATATGAAAACCCCAGGGGTCTTTTGTGCAGGTATAAGCTAGGTCATGTGTAGGTGAGGCTTCATCAGTGCCTTGACTGTGTCACCAAAGTCCCACCCTAGTATCCCTTCTCTGCCTTCCTTGTCATCTGCTTTTCTAAGGTGACCCCTGTCACCTCACAGATATGCCTTCTACCCACTCATCTGCAGAAAGAACAAGAAGAGATGGGAGTTCTTTCTTTCACGCGTCTCCAGTTTCTTACATACGTAGTCACCGCAAAACAAGTTTATTCCAAAGTCTTCTCGGCTGTGTTTGATTGTGTAGTTTGCTTGCCACTTTTACATTTGAGGCCAGAACCCAACTGTCAGGGTAGTGGTTGTGCAGTGCCCCTGCCCCTCCCTGGTAAAATCGGGATGCGGAATCTCTGAAGGATATTTGCCAGGGTGATGGTTCTCTCCTCCAGAACTGTGGCCGTTTGTTAATGTAGTCTGAGTTTCACAGCATGAAGATGATCCCTTATGGTTGACTAGCGGTTGACTGTGGTGCCCATCTGATGCCGACTGGTTCGACTTTCAGAGTAGACCTTTCACAGTGTGTTTTGTTTGTATAGGTGTTTATTTTGTTTTGCTTTAAAGAGTAGTTTCCCAAGCTGAGCTTGTTTATTCTAAAACATACACACATACACCCATCTCTTCACAATATTTGGAATATTAAATTTCCAGTATAGGCCATATATACTTGTCTCCTGAGTCTTTAAAGAAATGTCCAAACTTCGTGGTGTGACTTGTCAGTTACATTTCTGTATATACAGTCTCTATGGTGAGACAGTATCTTTAGTTCTGAGCAGCCTGTGGAAGGTGCCCAACAGTTACACGGTGTGTCTTAGAAACCATGTGGTATGTACTATGTCATAGTCCTCTTTTTTTTTTTTTTTTTTTTTGAGATTTTATTATTTATGAGAGAGAGAGAGAGAAAGAGAGAGCATGACCAGGGGAAGGGGCAAAGAGAGAGGGAGAAACAAGCTCCTTGCTGAGCAAGGAGCCTGATGTGAGAATTGATACCAGGATCCTGTGATCATGACCTGAGCCAAAAGCAGATGCTTTACTGGCTGAGCCACCCAAGTCCCCTGCCAGAGTCCTCTTTTAAAGAGTGACTTACACATATAGTATCAGGTTGTTATTGTTGCTGTTGTTTTAAGATTTTTTCGTTTATTTGACAGAGAGGAAGACAGTGAGAGTGGGAACACAAGCATGGGGAGTAGGAGAGGGAGAAGCAGCTTCTGTTCTGCCAAGCAGGGAGCCCGATGTGGGGCTTGATCCCAGGACCCTGGGATCATGACCTGAGCCATAGGCAGACGCCTAACCACTGAACCACCCAGGTGCCCTGGTTGTTGTTGTTGTTGTTTTAATAAATCATGTGACCCCATTATCTTTATCACTGATTATAGAAAGGCAAGCAAAGGCACACAGTCACTGAGGGGGCTGGGCATGAGAACTCTGTTCAATGGGGTTGCTTTATAAAGGAGCATGGCCAAAACCCCAGGAAGACCTTATCTCATAGGGAGAGGAATGCAGTGCACAGAATGATGCAGAAGTGTGCAGAATTTCTGAGAGAAGGCAGGCAGCAGAATCCAGGAGGCTGCCGCAGTTGTGAGAAGACATTGCCGTGAGAGGGTGGGAAAGGGCATATGCCAAGAAATGAGTAGCTTAGTAAAGGAGAGAGCACATGGAGAAGAGGAGTCCAAGCATGGAAGACTGAGTTGCCATGTGCCTCCTCCCGTCACGGTGTATTCTGAGAACAGGAAGATTCTGTTCTACCTCACCTCATCTTGTATCCTTTCAACACTCTGGGTTTCCTGACATACTCAGAGTGAGTTTCTTTCCTGGAGCTGCCTGAAACTGCTGATGTCTCACAATTGCTTATTGAATAATAAATCAGTTTTTGAGAAGTGATAATATATAACTCTCAAATAAAGACCTTGTATAATAAAATAGATCGTCTAGAACAAGGCTGAAAAATAACAGGGAAGTGGAATCTCTGAAAAAGAAATGAGATTGTAGGCTTTTGTGTTTTTTTTTTCTTACCATGTACAAATTGTATGTATCTTGAAATAAAACTTATCTGGTTATAGCTCTAAAGAAACTGTCAAATGGCTTAAATGAAGGAGAAAAGGTGTGTGTATACTAAATTGGTTTAAGAGAGCTCATTAACATACTGCCTTTTTGTTAAGTCACTAAGATTCATTGATTCAGTGTGGATTTAGAGAAACCTATTTTGATGGTGAGGTTGCCAAATACACTTCATCTATAAATTTCTCTTTGTGTGTTCATTTTTGTAGTTATTTCAAATTTCCCAGTTGTTACATATCTTAACACATGTAAAACTCAGAAGGAAATCATGTATGAAGAAGGAGACAGCAAAGTGTTTCAAATGTAATTTTCTATATAATTTCCTAGGGATTTTGGCTTATTTTGTTCACTGATATATAGCAGGTGCCTGGAACAGTGCCTGTCACATAGTAGGTACTCTATAAATATTTGCTAAGTGGGGAACTCCAACAGAGGTAGAAGTTTCCATAATTTGAGGTAAAATACAGATTGATGTTGGAAAATGAGAGGAAATTAAAGCAAGACTCCATGACTTCCATCACAGATTAGGAAATTGAGGTCTAGGGAGGTGAAGTGAATTGCCTAAGATCACAACTAGTGAGTGCCAGAATGGGGGCTACATTCTGGATTTCCATTTCAGACAACCTGGTCAGTGTTACATGGCCAACAAGGGAAGGAAATGGGGTTTAAATTCAGATATGACAGGATATCTGAATATAAGATAAGATGGATAA
This sequence comes from Mustela lutreola, assembly GCF_030435805.1. Classification (NCBI taxonomy): domain Eukaryota; kingdom Metazoa; phylum Chordata; class Mammalia; order Carnivora; family Mustelidae; genus Mustela; species Mustela lutreola. The sequence continues at coordinate 164,687,024 of NC_081293.1, read as the reverse complement.
GAGTTTTAGTATTCATATTTTTAATATTTTAAATAAAGGTTTAATATATCAACGTTTTCTTTGTAGTCTTTTCTCTGCTCCCAAACAGAATTAATTGCTTCCTTGACAGATAATGCTAGATACCATCTCTTTTTTAGCATTTATCATATTATATTGAGTCTGTTTTCATGGCTGTATGTGCCTTAAGGCCAGGGACCAATTCTTATTCCTCTTTGCTACCCTGGAATTTGACAGAGTGACTTACAAGATAGGTGGAGTTCTCTGTGTTTTTAATTGTGTTGAGAGTTAGTAACAAATAGTATACTCAAGCTTAGATTTAGGGGCATAAAACTTTCATGACAAAAACAAAATCTCATTGGCTTTCAAATACAGTTAATGCTTGATAAATGTTAATATTAAATAACCATTATTTTGTAGACTTAATGATTATCAGTCTTCTTGGTTTGAATGGCTTTTTGAGGATGGCTCTACTTTTGAACTTTTAAAGAATTCATAATAGTACTCTTCTGTGGATTTTTTAAAAAAATTTATTTATTTATTTGACAGAGAGAGAGAGAGAGAGATCACAAGTAGGCAGAGAGTGGGGCAGGGGAGCAGGCTCTTTGAGCAGAGCGCCTGATGTGGGGCTCGATCCCAGGACCCTGAGATCATGATCTGAGCCGAAGGCAGAGGCTTAATCCACTGAGCCACCCAGGTGCCCCTGTGGATTTTTTTTTTTTTTAAGATTTTATTTATTTATTTGAGAGAGAGAGTATGAGTGGAAAGAGGGGCAAAGAGGGAGGGAGAGGGAAAGGGAGGTAATCTGAAGCAGACTCCGTGCCAAGCCTGGAGTCTGCTCTCCCCACCATAAGATCATGATCTGAGCTGAAACCAAGAGTCAGATGCTTAACCATCTGAGCCATCCAGGCATCCCTTGTCTTGGTTTCATACTGAAACTCTTGACTTCATGACATGCCCTCCCTTTGGCTGACTTTGATACAAGTAATTTTAGGTCTCTTTAGAAAAACTGAATCCCTGGTACTGTTAAGGATATATTACCTAGTCAGTGAACCAAACAATTTTATACAGAGTTAGCAAACATGTCTACCATACCACTAATGAATTTTTATTTATTTTTTAAATTTCATTTAAAATTAAAAAAAAAAAATTGACAGAGAGAGAATGAGCACAAGCAGGCAGAGTAGCAGGAAGAGGGAGAAGCAGGCTCCCTGGGCAAGGAGCCTGGCTTGGGGCTCAATCCCAGGACCTTGGGATCATGACCTGAGCCAAAGGCAGTCGCTTAACCAACAGGCACCCAGGCTCCCCCGACTAATGAATTTTAAAAGGAATTATTTATTCCCTTAAACTTGAGACTTTTATCTAAGGATGGCAATTATGCCTTGGAAAACAAGAAAGAAAGCACGTTTCAGGAAAATATTGTGATATTAGAAAATGTAAAAATTTATAGAAGATGCATTACTTTGCCTGTGATCTTGTAAATATAATAGTATTTACTGAGCAGTCCTATTTCAAATCTGTGTATTTCTTACAGCTAAATCTTCTGAGGCATGGGATGTTATTCCCTTAGGGAAGTAGTCTGAAACTCTGTGATTTCTGTTTGTCATATCAGAAACAACTATAACATTTTATTTGTGTGAAAAACAGTGTTATTTAAGAAGAATGGGAAATACTAAATTCAGTAACATCCATGTGCTAATTTCTTAGAAAGAAGATATATACTATTGGTATTATTATTAAGAATCTGATCTTTTCTACAAAACACAGTATTTTATGAATGCAAGAAAACTTGCAGTTCAAACTACCTTAATATATGGATGAGAAAAAAGATATTAAGAAACAAGAGTGAATTCAACTTTAAATGTTAGAGCCAGTTGGTGGAAAGCCTGGACTAGACTCCAAATCTTCAGATTTTTTGGCCAACATATTTTCCACTCTACCAAATCAATGGATAAGAATAAAAGTAATTGAAGAGACACCTAGGTGGCTCAGTCTGTTGAGTGACTCTTGATCTCAGCTTAGGTCTTGTTCTCAGGTCGTGAGTTCAAGCCCCACGTTGGGTTCTATGTTGGGCATGGAGCCTGCTGAAAAAAGAGAAAAAAGAATAAAAGTAATTCAAAAAAATGCTAAATAAAATTGCATAATTTTATCCCCTTATGTCTTTATATTTCATTTTATGTATTTATCACCTTTGTTATTGTCATTGCCCACACAGGAAATGGACTCTGACTTAAAAGCAAAAAAGGAATTTATTAGAAGTATCTGAGATGGGAGAAGCTCCCCCAGTTGAAGGAAGGCTACATAGTCAGTCTTGGAACAGAGGGGTGACAGGGAGTTCTGAAGGTCTTGGTAGCAGAAATACTCCACAGAAATACTCAGGCTTGGTTGCTGACCCGAATCAACTCTTAACTACATCTTTAGTATGTGTATGGACCCTGCTTAATATACCGAAATCCCAAGAGATTGTGTCTGACTGGCTAAGCTTCGGTTATGTGCCCACCAGCCTACACCAGGCAGGGAGCAGAAGTTCTCTGGAAGCAGTCTGCAAGGGATGATTTTGGTTTCCATAGTTAGAGAGCATGTACTTAGATGTATGCTCCCACCAGGAGAACATGGTATGGTAGAGAAGTCCCCCAAAGGGACTTGAGGTGCTCTCAGGAAGGGGCTGGGTGCTGGGTAGCCACAAAATGACTTATGGCCACTGTTTATCAATGATCACACCATATTAGAAGCTTTTTTTTCTGTATCCAGCAAAATCAGCCTTTTTTGAATAGCATACGAAGTATTTTTTTAGTGTAGATTATCCAGTCTATATAGATTGAGAATATTTTAATACTGTTTCTTTTCATTGCTTTGTCTCTGGTAGCATTTCAGTTATTCAGCAACACACCCCCATCACCACCACCCCATGAGTGGTCAGAGGAAGAAACAGGGGAATTCAAATCTAAGGCAGTGTTAATTTCTAAATTTTAAATACAGCATTTTCTGCCCACACTGAATAGAAATAATAGCCATAATTTATTTTTTACATATCAGCTTAGAGTACTGGACTTAAAGTCCTTTGTGGGCATTTTACCTATGTTTTCAGTGCAAGAATAATTTGAGGTTAGAATCTTAAGTAGGGGAAGGTAATAAAGACACAGCGAAGCATGCTGTTTCCAAGTATGGAGTCTGGAGTGACATTCTCTGCATTCACATTCTAAGTCTGACCCTTGCTAGCTGTGTGACCTTGGGCAACTTACTTAACCTTTCTGTTCCTGGTTTTTCTCCAACTGAAAAGAGGGGAAATAAGACAATTTGTCATAACAGTGGTTGTTAAATTTAAAGATAGAGAACAAATGCCTATTAGCATGGCTCCTGGCACATAGCAATATGTTAACTTTAATAACTAAACTTGCTAACTGTACTACGTGTTACATTTAAAGAATACAAACACCGGTTGAGGGGGAAAAGGTACTATTCAATTGAGGGGGAAGAAAGAAAACTAAAGAACTGGTCCTAAAACCAGTATTAAATTTTTATCCCTGTGTAATAAGAACAGACTGATGATTATTGCATTAGAAATACTAATTAATCCATGTTCTTTTATGCTTGCCTTGTGAGGGCTTTTCATATCTTACAGTAGTTTTGAAGGAATTAATAAAATGATTTACAAGAGCATTATTTTTTTCTTCATTCTCCTTTCTAATGTGTTATTTTGCACACATAAGAATATGTCACAACTGTATAGTTATAAAGTGGACTAAGAAACGGAAGTCATGCCCCTGTCACCAAGACCATGGATAGCTCATGCCCATCCGTCTCTTCCCCATCTGATTCTTCTGCCTCCCTCACATTTGCTGGATTTTGTGTTTACCAAAACGTTTTATTTGGAAACAATTTTAAAGTTGTAAGGATAGTACAAAGAACACCCATATACTTGTATGTATGTATGTGTGCGTGTATATGTGTATATATATATATGTATATATACATATATATATATATATATATATATGCACTTATACCTTTGTGTACACTTACACACAAATGTGCTTTTGAGAGTGATTTGCTGTCATTGCCCTACTTTACCATTAAATATTTAAGGGTCACTTCCTAAGAATATGGCATTTTCTTATATCACCATGGTGTACTTTTGGTTCTTTTTTTTTGACTTCGGTAAATCAAGCATTGTTGCAATCAGTTATCTCACTAACGTCCATGTTTAAAGTTTGCCAGTGCAGCCAGGAATGTACTTTGGAAGCATTTATTTTTTCTCTCCTGCACAGGATCTAGTGTAGGACCAAGTATTACTGCATTTTGTTGTTGTGTTTCCTTAGTCTCTTTATTCTGTAACAATCCTTCAGCGTGTTAGTCTTTTATAACATTGGTATATTTGAAGAATACAACATTCTACCTCTTTTTGTTTAATAATGTGCCTGTCATTTGAGATAAATCTATTTCTACATGATTTTCATTCAGATGATACCTTCCCAGGGAGAATACTCTGTGATACTTCCTTTCCAGATATCACATCTGGAAGCACTCACAGTGCACCTGGTCAAGGTGTTGTCCAGTTTCTCCATTATATCATTACTAATTTTTCCCTTGTTGCTGGTGAGCCATCTGAGGCATTTTGAAGCTGTGCCTATCTTCTGCTCCTAAAGGAAATTTCTCCTCCTGATTTAGCATCTGTTGATAATTCTTGCCTGAACCCGGCTTTATTGCAGCGGTTGCAAAATGAGGATATTTTACTGCTAGCGGCTTCTCCATTTTTACCAGTCAGCTCTCAGCATTCTACTCGAGGAACCTTCCCTCCACTCACCATTTCCTTCTATATTTATAATTTTCCTATTCCCCTCTCCCCCCAGTGGTTTATAATTCTAAGTTCTTGTGATATTTTCTTATCATTTCTGTACTTCCTGGCATAATCAGGTGCTCCAGGGTCATTGTATGCCTTCTCTGCCCAGCCCTGGGGTCAGCCTTTTTTTTTTTTTTTTTTCTTCCCCAAAGGAATCTTTGTTCGTTTTCTTGAGGAATGGCATTAAAACCCAAAAATCGGGTACTGAATTTACTGGCTCTGCAAGTTGATTAAATTGTACTTTTGAACCACTCGGTGATTGTTTCTTCTTCTCATTCTCAAGCAACCTGGTTATTTATTGCATTTCTCTGACTTAAGATGCATCCTTCATCACCTATGATGTTTTAATACTCTTTGCTTTATTTATGGTCATTTATGTAGTTGTGATAGTACTTCTCATGAGTGTGAGGATTGGCTGCCATGTTGTCGGACATCCAATCAGTGTTCTGGTGCGGTAGGAAAGGAGCAGCTGTATGAGATTAGTAATGATACCTGTCACATACAGGGGGAATAAAGCATCATGATGTGGGATTGTTGAAAAGGGTAAGCTCGAAAATATTTTCAATAAATGAAATATTCATGACAGCAGCTTGTGGTTTCAGAAGCTGGCCAATTTCAAATAATCACTTATTTTCTACATCTTTTTTGAAGTACAGGAAATGAAGGAAATACAGGATTGTACAAAGATCCCTCTAGGATATTAATATTATACTGAATTAAAATTTCAAAGTTCAGCAGGAGAAAGGTTATGACCTAATCATTTAAAGTCTGTCTATTTCTTAAGGCATTCTCTGTTGGTTTAAAGTTCTAATCAGTAGAATTTTTGCATATTGCATATGATTTTAATAAAAACAATTACTATGTATATAATATTTATATTCAATTTTTCACATGTATCCCTAATTTGATACTGCCTACCTAACATGATCTTATAATTACTATTAATTAATATAAAGAAACTGTGACTGAGACAGATAATGTAATTTCATCAAAATCACAGAGCCATGCTCTGTGGTTATATTTGTACCCTGCATATTTGCAAAAATAATTGAGGTAGAATATTAAACACAGACACACACACACACACACACACAACTACAACAACAAAATAAAACCAAAACATAAAGACCATCCGATAACATGAAAACACCAAAAGCATAAGATCAGGGAAGAAGCAAGGGCTATTAGAGTTGGTGCGATTAAGAATTTAATTGTATTTTGTTCAGTTGGACTCAATACTCATTACCTGCTTTACGCCGCTTATTTTTGTCAGTCCATGGAGCTTACTATTTATTTAGGGAGAAAGACATTTAAAGAAACAATCTGGATATAAAATAAGTGGGAATACAAAGAAAATAAACTTTCCCGTGTATGTGTATGTGTGTGTGTGTGTGTGTGTGTGTCTGTGTGTTGGGGTGGTGGCATCCAGAGAATCTTCCTGGAAGGAAGATGCTTGACTTGGGCTTTGAAGGACAGTTAAGAATTAGCCAGGCAGTAAGTGGGGCAGGAGTATTCTAGGGAGGTGGACAGTGTAATAGACAGTAGGGAGAGCAAACCCACACGAGGGCGAAATTCTCTGGGAAAGTGAGAAAAAAATGAGCTCGAGCATAGAAGTGAACAATGTAAAATTTCTTACTCTTAAAGAATGTATTTTAAAAATGGATGGTGGTATATACCAAACTGGTATGGAATTTAGATTCCTTTGGTACCTCTTAAAGAGTGATGTAACTGTTGTTTAAAAAGGGCAGTATTTGCAACATCCTGAATATTACAGCCTTTGTAACCATTGAACTAGTGAAGAAAAATTTTTGATCTCAACTAAAAAAGTTTATTGCGGAGTTTTAGAAAATTTTTTCTAGAGTATGGGAGAAAAATCAAATGGAGATGATTGCTTGAGCTCGCCTTTCTCACTTTTCTCACCTCTCTTACTTTCCACAAGAAGACTTTTTGTAAATTTAGATGACAAAAGGAGACTCTACTCTTTGAGAGCTCATTATATTGTTGGTAATGGAGAGGATATTTCTAGGGTTTGAATAACTGATAAATGACGATAAAGTGAGTCTTCTGCTCTCTAACGTGAGTATTGTAGATAGCTCTCTTGAGGGATTCTTTCTTGCTGAAATGTAGGAGTAGCCCTAGACTTTCTCCCCAGATACCCCCACATAGTCCTGAGAAAGAAATCTTTGGATCCATGTAGGCATTTGAACAAAGGAGTATTTTGGGCGCCTGGGTGGCTCAGTGGGTTAAGCCTCTGCCTTCGGCTCAGGTCATGATCTCAAGGTCCTGGGATCGAGCCCCACATCGGTCTCTCTGCTCAGTAGGGAGCCTACTTCCTCTGTCTCTGCCTGCCTCTCTGTCTACTTGTGATCTCTCTCTCTCTCTCTCTCTCTGTGAAATAAATAAATTTTAATAAAAGAAAGAAAAAAGGAGTATTTTACTCAGACTCTGTGGAGCAAGGCAGATGGGATTTGGTCCAGGAAAAAATTGTGTGATGGCCTCAGACATACCCAGCTAAGCCACAACTGCTGCTATAGGATCTGTAACTCCGAACAGCGAGTAGCTGGGAAATCGACTCCCAGATAATCAAATTAGCTAATGTCTATAATTATATAAAAATTACTCTATATAATCCTGGATAATTAAATGTTCAAGAATGCTTGAGAAATGCAGTGATTTTAGTTTTGATATGCTTACTGTTGAATTTGTCATATTGGTGTAAGTGAGAATAATAGGGACCAGATGCCAACCTAGCTAACAAGTTGTGAAAATGGTATTTAAATCCATGTATTCAGTACCATGTTCTTTCTCCTCCAGCAGTTAGAAAGGCTGCCTAGTATTTTATACATTCAGAAAACTGGTTACATTTAAATAGACTTTATTGTTTACTAAAAGGAATTCTGGCAGTCTTACAGGGTTTTGCTAATTTGTTTATACTTCCTAAAAACTCTTAAAAAGGACCCCAAAGAACTTTATGGGGGTTTGTTTCATCGATATTTAGCATATTATAGATTAAAACTGAGAAAATTAAAAATATGTGTTGGATTCACTAAAAAAACAATAAACTTATCATTATGTTAATGTAAATAAGGTGTTCTTGTGAGAAATAACTACATTTTCTGAAACAAAAATATTTAGTGAGAAGAGTAGCACTGTTTTACATTTTTATAAATCTCTTTAATGTCTGACTTAATAGAAACAGCTGGATTCCCGTATATGCTTTTGCGTTCAATCTGCTGTGATATGTTTTTTTGGTTGAAATATGTGCAAGAAAATCTGTCCTCACACTGATAATATATTCGGAAAAGGGAGACCTTGTGGAACCCCTCAAAGGTTCTTGGGGACCCTGAGAGACATTTGGACCCACACTGGGAGAATTGCTGCTTTAAAATACTGTTACAAGTGCTATATCATAATTTGCATGCTTATAGTAAAATGGCGGTACAGTTTTTTGAGTATGTGTTATTTTGATGTTGTCTGTCTTTGATTTTAGCTTCATGTATTATGGAAGAATTTTTCCTCAACTCTTGGATGTATAATGAAGTTTATGACAAAATTATAATCTTAACCTGAAAACATTTAAGTAAAATTACAGGGTATATAAGAATATAAATTTCAATAGGATAGAATTGTGAACAGACATTTATCTTTAACAAAATCAATAGAAATGATGTTCCAATATATTATAATTAAGTTAAAGTAGTTGTAATGATAAAAGGAATTCCAAACTTCAGGAAAATCTTTTTTCCGTAAATCCTTTAAAATATTCTAGATCTGACCATCCTTTTCAGTGTTTTCAAGCCTCCCTCCCTCTTTTCCCTTTTACTAACTAGGAAGCCATAACTTCTAGAACAAAGAGATGAAAGCATCCACTGGTTCAAATACAATAAAACTTTATTTCTTGCTACATCCAATGAGCATCTTTCTGCTGGTAGAGGGACTGTTCTTTGCAAAGGTGGTCAGACAAGGAAACTGTGGTTTCTGCCATATTTAGGAATCTGGAGAGTTGGGAGGCCAGCTCCTAATTGCTGGCACAAGGGCCACGTCATCAGTGCCATGATTCACCTTAAAACAGTAAAACAGATGACTGGCCCAGGCTCTTGACTCTCATGAAAAGAGGGTTTGGACATTAGGATCTATGCTGCAGAGAAACCAAATTTCTCTCTGACTGATTTTTTTAAGTGCGGCAGCAGCCAGCCTGGCCTCTGCCTCACTGTGTTAACTTTCACTCAAAGCCATGCCATTGCATCTGCTTGGCCAGAGCTGGATCATGTGCCCCAGTCTAGCTGTCAGGGAATTCAGGAAGTGAACTTCAGCTTTCTAGCTTAGCCCTCTATCTGTCTGGCTGGCAGGCATTAAAGAACACAACAGAAAAGGAGTTGAGACAACCAATTTACACATAGAACAAATGACTGAAATGAAATGTATTAAAATGTTGTTGGCAGGGGCGCCTGGGTGGCTCAGTTGGTTAAGCAGCTGCCTTTGGCTCAGGTCATGATCCCAGCATCCTGGGATCGAGTCCCACATTGGGCTCCTTGCTCGGCAGGGAGCCTGCTTCTCCCTCTGCCTCTGCCTGCCACTCTGTCTGCCTGTGCTCGCTCGCTCTCCCTCTCTCTCTCTGATAAATAAATAAAATCTTAAAAAAAAATGTTGTTGGCAATTATCTCTGGGTAGGTCAATCTACAGGGCTTTCTCTTTTCCTTTACTTTCTTGATTTCTGTCCTCATCTGTGCTAATTTTTATTATTTTGAAAGAGACTTCACCTTCCTCCAATTCCAAGTATCTGATTATTAGAAGAGCACAGGGCCAACAGTTAGAACTGGTCATTTTCTAGACTTTACTTTTACTGTGAGAACTATAGAAATTTTACCCTTCCATTGTTCTTATGGGAATGGGGGTCATCTAGTGAATTGGCTAAATGAGTCTTTCAGTGAAACTGTGTATATGTTGAAATATGTCAGTCTACATCTTTACCATTTCACTTCCAGGTGTGGATTCTTTTGGATTGCTAACTCCTGAGCTAGGACATTATGGTAACCACTGGAGGAAACCAAGATAATTTTATGTTTTGTGATTTTCCCCTGGGCATGTCAGAATCAATCACTTTTCTCTCTCCTGCACTATTGCCTGGTGAAGATTCTATATAGTACATAATGATACTTTGATTAATACTTTGGAGTTTCCTAAATAATTGGTTGAATCAGTAATTTATCCTCAACTTTGGATGGTATCTTAGTCTTTGAGAGACAAGGAGTAGAGGATATTAAGGTAATACACCTGTAACTATGGTGCAGGTGAAGAAACATGAATGGGTAGTTTAGAAAGAAAGGTGAATCTACACATACTAGAGTTTGCAATTCGGATGGTTTGTTTTAGAGAATCAGACACCCAGAGGATGAGGCAAAAACAAGCCAAATGGTTTTATATTCTGAATTGAAAAGATGAGTTGTTGAGAGCCCAGGAGGGAATGGGTTTCCGGAGCTGAACTAGGGTGTCTAAAAGGTCCAGATAGACCTAGGGTGGAAAACTGGGTCTTCATGGCTCATTAGAGATTGGTGAGTATAAGGGGAGGTGAGTAGGGTGGTCATGGTGTAGGGGTGGTACAGAAATAATTTCAGTGCTGACTACTTTGCTTTGACTTCACTTTTCTTCTTTATGGGGAGGTAAGAATGCCCCAGATGATTAAAGGTACCAGATAGAAATGGACAGTAGCATATATTTATTTTTCTGTACATTCTTTATGACGGTTCATGTTGCCAAAGGCTAAGAGGGCTTTTTTTTTTTTAACACATTGTGCACCTCATAACAATCAGGTTGATGGATGTCATTCCATTAATCATTTGATAAAAAATATTTAGACCTAATAGCTAGAGCTGGTGGATGTTACCAGTAATATAGATTAAAAAACCAAGTGCAACATTCAGGCAAAACAAGTTAATATAGTTGACACTACTCTGCTTTATAAAAGCACAGACCAGCTTTTGAAGGGAATGAATTTAGGATTTTTAATGTGGCAATTAAACATGGTTAGGGGGCTATGTAAATTAGCATGTTTTTAACTGCATTTATGGTCATCTTAATCTGATATGGCTGACTTAATTTCATAGTCATTTGAGGATAGTTAATTCTGCTTTATAGTTGCTTACCAGGAAATTATGCCTCATGCTGTGTGGAGAGGCTTTGTAAATGAATTTAAAGAAAATTGTTATTGTTGGAAAAAAAATTCATTGTTTAAGCACCATCTAAAGTTGCTGCCTCTAAGGGATCATTGCTGCATGGTATTTAAAAAAAGATTTTAAATGTGTTTTAGATCTTGTCAGTTTTTGAGTAGAAAGACACAGATTTGTGTATTTAACAATAACAACAAAAATCTTTGAATACCATGTTGGCCTAGACTGTGTTCACATCTTCTTGAAATGGATAGTAATTAATCCCATGGCAAAGATAAGTTTGCAGTTTATGCAGTAATGTACCAGTTCATGATAATCTCCTGGTTTGTACATACATATATTTAATATCCTGCAAAATATCTATAAAAACGTCAGATTTTTCCATCTTATATTTTTAAACAAGGATTTTTTTTTATCCTAGCTGTTATAGAAAGTTAACTAATTTTCTCAAAAACAATATTGCATATATGGGAATTCTCCTATAAGCTTTCAAATCGGGGTTAAAAAGTGAACTTTCTGGATTTGGTATTAAATAAGACATTATGTCAATGAGTTGAATGAGTTGAATTTATTTGTCTAAAAAGGAATTTGGGTCTATTTAATTTATAGCTGTTTATATCTTACCTAATATACTGCTTTAAGTGTGTGCGCGTGTGTATAGTGTGTGTATCTAAATCGGTAAATTCTGCCTATGTGATACCCCATGTGGCTTAATTGTTGTCCTTTGGAGTTTGTTTTTCAGATAATCATTATATACTCATGAAAGCAGATATTTTAAGAAATGCAAGATTTTCTAACAGAAATAGATATTTTCAGATAAATATAATTGAAGACCTATTGTTATAAAAAAGACTTAAAGAGTACTATTACTAAAGTTTAAATGTGAATTTGAGAAATATGAAGCAAAATTAAAATGGATCATACTGTATGTATGTTCTCTTTAATTAAAAAATTGCTCTTGGTTTGCTTGAATCATTCCTCCAAAGGAGAATGATTTGTTGTATTACTGAGTACAGACTACATTTGTGGTAGATATGAAAAATGGAAACCTGACTATCAGTAACATTTCTATACATCTTATGAGTGATGAGAAGATTTTAAAGTTTTTTTTTTTTTTGGTATGTTCATTTCTTTGTTCTTCTTTGTTTTTAAACTACTTTTCTCTTTTGAGTTGAAGTTTTTTTTTTTTTTTAAATGGTTTTAAGTACACCTGGGGAAGTTTATGAAGGGAAGCGAAGAAAAGTGAGAAAATTTGGAAAAATACTGAATTACTAATTGAGAGGATGTGCATGCATTCTATAAACTAAGTAATGCTGCTCAATGATATAGTTTACATAGAGTTTTGAAAAGAAACAATGCTTTGCCCATGTATAGTACCTCTGGCAAAAGACTCAAAGTGAATAAATTACTTATTTTCAGGGCGCCTGGGTGGCTCAGTGGGTTAAGCCGCTGCCTTTGGCTCGGGTCATGATCTCAGGGTCCTGGGATCAAGTCCCGCATCGGGCTCTCTGCTCAGCGGGGAGCCTGCTTCCCTCTCTCTCTCTCTCTGCCTGCCTCTCTGTCTACTGTGATCTCTCTCTGTCAAATAAATAAATAAAATCTTTAAAAAAAAATTACTTATTTTCATAATTAATTTATGAAAAGAAACTATTTTACCCAACTTATTTTATGCATTAGTATTATCACCTACATTGTGTGTGTTTAAATTTTTAATATTAGTTTCACTTTTTAAAAAATTCCATGTTTATTGGAGAAAACATGATGATTGTTAAAATGACAATATTTAATTTCATCTTTCAGAGGCAACCACTCTTACTTATATTTAGTACAACATATCATGTTTAGTGTAATAGAATATATTCATGAAACATTCATAAAATGTTTTCTATTGATGATGGTGCTAAAGATTAACGCAGGGAAAATGGAATTCAGTAGCATTTTCCCCAAGGGGTCTCCTTCCTGGCTTCTCACTTTCTCTTTATTATCTCATAGTTTATTCTAGTACCTATACAATTTTGTTGATTCTGTTGAGATCTTTAAGACATCTGGAATTTGTTTGGGAGTTTGATAACAGTAGGGATTTAATTTTTGGTCAAATGAATGATATGTCTTCTTTTTTCAGAACTTTTATGTCCTTTGGTAAAATTTTGTAGTATTCTTTATTTACACTTGCATATTTTTTGCACATTATATTTATTCCTACTTATTCCATAGATTTTTATGCTTATGTTTCAAAAGATCTTTTTTCCCCAATAAAATTTACAATTGATTATTTCCGTGGATGGGAACATCATTTATGTCGATCTTGATTCTTGCCATATTTCTGAATGTTCTGATTCATTCTAATACCTTTTCAGTTCATCGTGTCTATATTTCTAGGTAGACACAAGCAAAACTTTATACTTCTCATTTTTTCTTTCCTTTTTTGACTCAAACCTTCATTCCCTTCCCTCTTGACCTTCTTGGGAACCCTTTTAGTATTTACCGTTAAACGTAATATTTCCCTTGGCTCCTCATATAGAAGTAAAGAAGGGTTCTTTATTCTCTGTTGGTTAAGAGGCTTTTCTGGTATTTGGTTGTTAAATGCTTATCTTAAAGTGGAGGTTAGATTTTACGTACTTAAGCCTTTGTACTAGACATCAATCAAGATAACAATAGGTATGTTTTGTGTTTATCTGTTAATACAGTGAATATATTACACAAATAGATATCTTTAAATTTATGTGTCTCACATTCTTGGGAATAATCCCATTTGGTCATGAGGGCATATTTGAAACTATGCAACTGGATTATGAAGATTTTACTTGGGTATTTATAAATGGGAGTCTATAGAGCTTTGGGGTATGTTTATTCATTTTTGGTATTAGAGATCTTCTAGACTCATATCTCCATTGCTTGTAAATATAAAGCTCTATGCCTCTATGCTCTATTCTTCATTTTACATTCTTCCTAAATAGTAGTTGTTATCACCACTCCAATTTATCTACGTTTACTATCTCACCAGCTAGGTTCCTACCAGAGGATGCTCTGTAGGCAGGATTATTTGATATTTCAAATGTTTTCAGAGGAGTGAGGGGGACAGAAGAAGAGGAAAAGGAATATTAAAATTTCTCAATAAACCAGTGTTCCCTTTTCATAAATAATATGGCATATATAACTGACTACATTTGTGTATATGGAATCTGTTATTATACAAATGTGAACAGATTGTCTTTTGATATATTAAGCTGTATGATTTTTATAAGAAATCTTTTTTTGTTAACATATATGTACTTGTGTGTATGCATATGATTTAATCCTCAAATCCCTTTTCCCTGTTAGATCGAAGCTTATGACATTTACAGTCTTATGTCTGAGAATAGAGTTAAGCTTTTAAAAGAGAGTCAAATTCTTATTTTTTGAGTTCTAAGTAGGCTGCTGAAATTTACAGTGGATGTAAAAGTCTTGAAATCCAAGATGTTTGGGTTCTTTCTATGAGATAGAAAGGGTCTTGAGTTTTTAAAGTAAAGCTCTGAAAATACCAGCACATAAATTTATTTATTTTTTAAAACTTAAACAGTAGATTGGAATGAAAATTAGCTGAAAAGTGATATGATTTCATCGAAATGTTAACTAAGTGTTGCTTGGCTGGAAGGGGATTTGCATTGGAAGCAAGAATCAGTAGACATGTAGTCCTATACCCTACCTTCCTTTCCTCTTCAGACTGAGATATGGGAGGGATGATGATAGAAATTCCCTTTAGGTGAAGATTTGAACTTCACTCTCTTGGTAAAAGCCAGGAAGATGGCAAGACTTAACATAAAAGCGTACACGGTCCTTTTGACTATGGTGTGATAGTAGCATTGGAATAGTTGCACCTCCCACTTCTCTGGAACTCTAAGAAGGAACAATCTCATGGATTGTGTCCTACACTAAAGTGACATGGGGGTGAGTAGGGTGGAGATGTTTATGAGAAGCATCTAGAGACAATGAAGATGTAATAATAACCCCCAGTTTACTGGTGATCCAGCAAGGCAGTTGGAACTTCCTGCATTCCAGGGCAGGGAAGTTGGTTGAGAGACCAGTGCTTGAAAATAACTCTCTGCTATGATGAGGGGACACAGCCCAAAATGGCAGCATGGAGTACATGACTGGAGGCCAACAAGACTATGGATAATTACTTCTCTGTAAACCAGATTACACAAATGCTGTTTACCAGAGCAGGGTACCACAAATCTGATGCCTCTCAGTGATGTCCTGTGGCTCTTGTGTGAACTGCCCCTCAACATGTAACCCTCACCTCAGAGAGAAGAAAGATGAAGAGTCATGAAATTGTGAATGTAAGTTAAACAAATTACTGAGGAAACCCAAAAGTGACTAAGTTTATGTAGAAATGACTAGATTATGTTTTCTGACGTTAGGTGGAAGAGGAGGAGCTTGAGAGATGTGTGATAAACTCTATAGTAGAAAACAAATTTTATGTTATATATCCGAATTTTTATTTTATGAAGTAATACATACACAATATCAATAATACACTTTGGAATCTAGGGTTCTTAAAATGTGGTTGAAGAAATGCTGATGGCTCCCTGAAGCCCTTCTAGGAAACCTATGTGGACAACACTATTTGTGCAATAATACCAAGAATTTCCTTGCCTTTTTTACTCTCTCATGGATGTATAGTGTACTTTTAAAGAGACTACAAGACATGTGACATAATGACAGATTAAACCAAAAGCAGAATTGAGAATTGTTTCCATGCCAGATGTGAAAGGGATTTTCAAAAAAGTAAAACAATGCCACTCTTAACTGTTTTGGGGAAAAATATACTTGTTTTAAATAAAATTTTGCTTTTGTTAAAAAATGTAATGTTTGTATTATTGTTCTTTTTAAGTGAATTCACAAATATTTTATGTTCTCAATTTTAATTTTTAATGTGGCACAAATTAATAGATACAATCCATGTTGTACAAAGAAAAGGTTTTTGGGATCTTCAGTGAATTTTTGAAATGTGAGGGAGTCCTATATCCAAAAAGCTTGAGAACCATTGGCTCACACTCATTAGGGCCAGCCCCTTAATTGGAGATTGGAAAGTAATGAGTATAGAGATTGAAATCTGACTGTATCTGAATCACATTGGGTATGTTTCTCAAATTTTCTAAATCCCACTTTGCTCATTTATAAAATTGGGACAATAATGTTTAATTCTCAAGAACTTGTGGAGATTAGAGGTATATGTACATTGACCACTCTAACATGCTGTTCCTACTGAGTGCTTCACTATTGGATAGATGAATGTTAAACATTTATGTTTCAGATACCATCAGGGACATCTATATGGAAATGGCCCACAGTTTTCTTTCCTACTTACTACAGCTTTTGAAGCCCATTCAAAATTAGAAAGAAGTTGACAAGATTATTAATTTTCTTTCCTTTGAAAAAATGAATACATTTATAGATATAGATTTATAGACACAGATATAAGATTCTCTGTTTGCCTAGCATTTTTTGAGCCAGTGATCGATCATTAAGTATTATGTTTCCTTATGTGATATATTCTTAATTCTTCACTGTGCATTTCCACTAACTGGCATGTCTAGATTTTTGTCACCTCTGTACCATATAAATATATATTTTTTCTCACTTCTCCCATAGCCTGCCAGACATCACCCTTACATCTGATGCCCCAGGTGTATGTGCGCTTGATTCCAAACATGCAGCTGAGTGACTGCATTTATACATTTCATTCACAAGTCTTGGTATTATGAATACATTTGTTGTCTTAATGAGAAGCAGACTGATACAAAATTCTACTTGAAAACAAAGACACCAGAAAAAGGAAGTATTTCCAGGTAGGTGAACATGTTTAAGTAAGTGAACATCATTTCTCTGAGGAATTGCAGCCTAATCCAATTCATTTTTATATTAATAAATCAAATAAAATATATTGAGATACTTGTAGCAGCTGTCTTGAAATACACGGGTCAAAAAAAATCGAAAGTCATATTTATTGGCTATGTGGTACAGCAGGGATGAAACTGAGATGCATTTACTCATCTCAAAAGCATGGTTTGAAATTTAACATAACAATGAAATAATTAGATAATGAGAAAGAACAGTGAGTATGTGACTTCCTTTTTGCAGTCTCACGTTACTATAGCCACTCATTTAGCAATTTTTATCTGTAGCAACCATTTGGAATTTGCATATGTCAGAAGGAATACTTTTATTTTATTTTATTTTATTTTTTGGCCAGGAATGGAAGCAGAACTTGATGACAAAACGATCTTGGTGATGAATTGCTCCTGTTGCTGGTTATCTTGAACTGGGAGTTATCTACAATGCAGTATAAGAAAAAAGATGCCATCCCCATTCATTCTGATTTAATGGGTTGGTGTAGAATATAACGTACCATCTTTTCCCCTGGTGTACATTCAGTAGTGAATTGAGCAAAAATGTATTAAGTAAGCTTTTTAGTACATCAAAATCAATACCAGGCTGTTATTGCAAATTTTAACATTATGGTTTCCTCATCAATTTGTGTGGTACTTTCATCTCTTACTACATAACAGCTGCCCATCTAACCTAATAATATTAAATATAATGATTAATCCCCAACAGTTATAGTGTTCATAATTCTGCTCTAAGTAAACAGAAACTCTGAGGAAATTAATTTAATAAAATTAAAAGTAGAATCAAAAGTATAAGAGGGGAAGATCCTCATGATGACTGTGAAAAAACTATTACATGTTTCGGATTATTTTTGGAAACGTGTGAGATTCTCTTTTCATTTACTATTAAATATTCTGTAGAAAGGGAGTCAGAAAGTTGTCCTATGATGAGCTAAAGCTAAAAATCTCCTAATCAGTTAGCCACTTCAGATAGAATCTGTCATTGTGGGTGTGATTACTTACAGAGAATAAAATTCTTACAGAGAATTACTTACAGAGAATAAAATACAGAGAATAAAAAAGATAATTAGTGAGCACCTAGGTCCTCCTGTTGGTGGGAGGAATATTGTCCCATTGTAATGTATGGAGCACCTCCCACTTACTGCTTTACACTCTGGGGGGGTACTAAGAAGATCCCGCCCTCAAGGTGCTCATTGCTTAATAGTTTATAATACTGTATGGCAAATAGAGGGATGGTCCAGCAACATAACTATATATGCAAATTTAATTAAATGAAATATATTTTATCATTTTAATAATTGACATCAGGATTCCTCTTATGGAGGGAGCATCTTTGAATAAAACCACGATGAGTACCCATGGAGTAGAAGAGAGGGGGGAAAGTGCGGAGACTTCTGCGTCAGAGAACAAGGGGCATTCATTTTGCTTTGGACAGGAAGAGGGCCTCTGGGGGATGCGACCAGAGTGCTGGACTGGGAGAGTGGAGTGTCAGATCCTGCCCAGAAAAGGCCCTATCTTTCTCAGGCCTGTGACTTTGTCTCCTGCCCTCAGTGTCTAATCCTGCTCTTTTTCCCACCCTACTTTTCTCACTGGTCCCACTCTGCCCCTCTTCTGCGGACATTCTTAGTTAAAGCCTGCTGTAGAGGTTCATCTGTTGGTGTTTTAACACCTGCACAGTTAAGGCTCTGAGGGCTCTCTGAAAGCCAAGACAAATTATTTGCTTGACTAAAGTTTTGAGAGAGAAGCTGATGTTTAATGTTTGAAATTTAAAAATACTAAATAAATAAATAAATAAATACACCTGTTTTAAATTAAGTAGCTGCATTTGTTGAATTCTTGCTCAGAACTCCTGAAGCTATTTTGTTTTTTTCAGGTATGTTCTATCTCACTTGCCTGTGTAATTCCTGGAGAGAAGGAATAATGTTTCCTGCAGTTTCACGATCATTCCTATACCTAACGTTGCAGCTGTCCAACATAGGTGCTCACTCACATTTTTCAAATAATTTGTTGCTGTTAATATTAACAATTAATCTTTAATTCCCTTCTCCCTCAAATTTTAGAGAAAAACAGAATTGAGATAATAGTTCTATGTTCTGCTCCTGGTAATTAGGACTCTGGGAGACTCCTCTGTTTTGATAATGTGATTGTAGCTCAAAAATCATCCTTTTCCTTATGGCACACTACTCAAATTGCAGGAAAACTATATCTGGAAATAAAAGAGCCTCTGTGTTCTACATGCAAGCCCAAACTTATAAAGTATTAACTAGTACACACAGAACTCAGTCTCCTCGGGAAGAAAATGAATACTTGAAAGGATTTTTGATGAAGAAAAGATTTCTTTGCTAGTTTAAAATTATTCTAGGGAGATCATTAGGAGTCTATGATATGTACACATAAAGACAGAAGAAGAAATATTCCTTGCTTTCAGATATCCTAGCTTTTGCATGGCAGCGTCAGCTTGTAAGGAATGGCAAAGGTTCATTTTCTCCAAGAACATCTAGGGCCTATGTGGCATAGTTTAAGGCTATCTTAACAGTTTCTAAAGAAACTCACAATTCTGGTTCTATTAATGAGACTAGTAATGCCATTTGGATATGATATTAATTTAAAAAACTATAGAGAAAATGACCTTACTCATAGGGCAGATCCCTAAACACTGTTTGATATTAGGAAAATTTTTACAAATTTTCTCTCTTTTACGTAGATTTAAAATGACATCGTTTGGTTTCTAACACACTAAAATGAGGAAGTGGATGGCAGTAAGTCCAGCCAGATGACTGGGTAACTGGTTTGCTGCTTCTGAGAAGGAACGGACCATCTTCTGTGTTTTAGAGAAATTTGGCATTGAACTGAAACTGATGTCGTGGGGACGATAAACATACAGATATTTTATCAAAATAAATGCTTTAATTGAATTTTTAACCCAATGTTGTAGGAGAGATAAAAGTTGAACTTATGAAAGAAGAGTTAGGAAAAATTCCACAGGGGACTACTGGGCTCTGAAAGGCAGGGGTGGCTTTCCTTTGTCATGCTTACCCTCCGGTTAGTACCCCAAACTTGGACTCCATACTCCAGTGCGTCTCCTTCCTCCCCAGCCTCCCTCAACCCCCTTGGATCTCAGGTTATTAGGAAATATGAACATTGTAGAGAACCTCCCTCACTTTCCTGCCATAAACCTATCCATGCTTTTGCTTTTGCCGCTTTCCTGCTTTTCTAGGAGGATCTTTAACTCCTATTCCGGGCTTATCCCAGGTGCCCATTTCCCTTCCACTGCTCTGAAACTGTCCCACCCCCTTAACCCCTTAATCACTGATACTTTCAATCTCTCCCTGTCTCCAGGCGCTTCTCTTCCAAACTGTAAAATACTTGTGTCATCCATCAAAATAAGCCACTTTCCTTCCCTGGCTCTTCCGTGCTGTTTACTTCCCTTCACAGCCATGGTTCTTTAGGAGGAACTTACTTCAGGGGGGTATTTACTTCCTACTCTTCAACTCATTGCTGCCTGGATAACCTCAGTCAGACATCTCAGGCTCCTCCTCGTCCTTCTGAGTTCACGGTCTACCTCCTCGAGCCTGCCCTTCTGCCCTGTTCCCGCTCTGAATTCACCCAGCCGCTGAGTGGAGACCTTGGAGCCACCCATGACTCCCTTCTTTCCTTTCCTTCCCCCTCTCCCTTCTTCTCCATCATCACCACTAATACTCAGTGAGCATTTCTGACGCGATGGGGGACTTCTCTGAAGGCTCTGTGTCTGCCGTCACAGCATTTCCTCAAATTAGGTACTCTTGGTCCAATTTTACCGTGGCCAGCACCGAAGCCTGGCTTCAGTCACACCAGTTGAAGGGGTGCGGCTGTAATTCAAACCCTGGCGTCGGACCGGAGCCCACAGTTTACAGTCTAAACCGTCACCGAGTACTGTCACTGCTGCTTTTAGATCTCTTGAATCCACGTACTTTGTTCCATCACCACACCACTGATGGAGTCAGACGCTTCTCTGGAGTTCACTTGAACTATTGTGAGAGCTTTCTTACTGCTCTCAGGCCCTCCTGTGGCTTTCATTTTATCTCTCACTATCTACTTTCAGAGCAATCTTTTAAAATAATTTTAGTAAACGTATAATTCTAATGCTTAAAATACTCAATGGCCTCAAAACTCTGTGGTACATTCAGACTTCTTTCTGGAGCACTTGGAATGCTCCATCTTCCTCCTTGCCTAATTTAGACCTTTTTTCCCAATTAGTGGGAGAAAAATGTAGTTGGTTCGTTGATCACGTAGGGGCTCGAATGTGTGGGTCAGTTTATATATTAAATAACAGAATCAGGGCTTACCAAATGTTCAAAAGGTTCTCTTACCCGTTTCCTACTCTGCCCCGAGGTAGTCCAGGACAGGGGCTAGGCTTTGGAGTCAGGCATGGGTTCAGCTACTGAACTTCCTCTATTTCTGTAATCCTCAGCATGTTCATTATATGATGGCGATTATAATTCCATCCTTATTAGGATTTAGTGAACTGAGACATGCAAAACACTTAGTACAATTATTGGTTCTTATTGGTAGGTTCGTACATTTGGCTTTGATTCTTGAACTAGAGAAATTGCAACAAATTTAGAAGAAACTAGTTTGGTAATTGAAGGGACTCAGCACTATGTTTTACAATAAACATCACAATTGAATATCCTACAGTGGTATATTCCAAAGACAATGAAAATGAGGCACGAGGGCATATAATAGTTGTCTCCAAATATTTGCGGGGCTATGGAAGATTAATTTGATTTATTCTGTTGGTTCTAGGGGTCGTAACCTAATGGGCATAAATTCAAGAGTTGAGGTAGATTTTTTACATGGTGTAGAGAACTCTGTAACAGAACTGCTTCAAGATGACCCGCCCGGTGTAGCAGGCAGTCCAGCGGAGGCCGCAGGTGTCAGATGGTACGTCAGTGCTTTGACTCGAGGTTCGGAACTGCTGCGTGTTCATTGCCTGGTGCCACCCCTCCCTGAGGTTCGATGAGTCACTCTGTTTGTGTATAGCATATTTCCAGCCTATTCCACCCAGGCCATTTACAGATCATAGTTTCTGTGGTAACCAATCCCAGTAATAAGTTGCAGCCCTCAAATAATCAAACACCGTGCCTTGTTTCTCCTTCTGTAGTTGTTTGACGTTCTTTTATAGTTCCCCAAAGTGTTAAATCTGGCCTTTAGGAATCAACATCCTGTAAACCCCCGGAGACAGTCTAATGTTGTCTGCAACGTGGGGATTATTGCAAACAGCTGCTCGTGGCAGAGTGGTGGGTAGCAAATCGTGCCTCAAGTGACCAACATAAACGGAATCTGTGTGCGGCGAGCTGTGCTGAAGCACAACTAAAACAGTTTGCTCTAAGCTACATCTACTTGACATTTTCACCTGACCTCAAATTAGTAATATTATACATTCAGTGACACTAGACTTGTCCAGGAGTTATAAAGGAATTGATTGACTCATAAAATCTGGATTACATTCTGTGAGATCCTGTATGAAATTTCTAATTTTCATACTAAGTATTTCTGTGCAAGGAAGATTCTAGGAGGACACATGAACTGTGGAATAATCAGGGTTTATATTTACTGCTCGTTCTGTCTCCCTCACATTTACTCATATTCATAGTCCTGGGTTTCTGGGACTCATATGTTGTTTTACTTCATTTTCTCTTCCAAAACCTCATCAGGTGACTTTTCCTATACTGTCACTCTTACGTGGCACTTCATTTTAGAACTTCCCGACTTACTCTCCGAAGCATTTTATTTTCTGTTTCCTCCATGGTCCTACTCATTTTCCAAGGTAACAGCTATCTGCTTTTATTAACTCAATTATATTATCCTATGCCTTATTTTAGATAATGTATGTAGTAACAGTAGACTTTGAAACAGGAGGCATCGATCCAGTTCTAGGGGTAGATGTTAGACTGTTGAAGGTGAAATTTAGAGAAAATGGGAGACCTGTGTTCACATCGAAATAGACTGCACATGTTCTGCCCATGTCCAGGTTCCCTTCTTTTCTTCTGCCTTCCAGAAAGAAGTTCAGTTTGTCCGCTGTGTACCCAGGCATGACTCTACACATTAGGAATATTCCTCAAGGTAGAGAAGGAAGGAAAGATCTGTGTGTGGTGGTAGAGAATAATAGGAATGTGAACTGAGACAACAGTTGAGATATGGTGGACAGGAGGGAAAGTCCTTCATAAGAAATATAACACCGAGGGGCACTTGGGTAGCTCAGTTGATTAAGCATCTGCCTTCTGCTCAGGTCACGATCCCAGCATCCTGCGAATGAGCCCTGTGTGGGGCTCCCTGCTCAGCGGGGAGCCTGCTTCACTCTCTCCCTCTGCCTGCCACTCTCCTTGCTTGTGTGCTCTCTCAGTCTCTCTCTATCAAGTAAATATGAAATCTTTTTTTTTTTTTTTTTAAAGAAATATAACACTGAAACCGAAGGCAGGAACCAGTCCTACCAAAAAAAAAAAAAAAAAAGAGGTAAAACGTGTGCTAGGCAGAGTGAAAAGCACGTGCCAAGACTCTGAGGCACTAAAAAGCTTGGCATGTGGCAAGATCTGGAAGGAGGCCAATATGGCTGGAGCTGTTTTCCGGCAAAGTTGGATGAGATGAATTTGGAGAGGCTGTTAAGGGCCATATCATTTAATAGAGCAGAAGAAGTCTTTGTTGGAGATCTTAAGTAGAGCGATGTTCAGTTTCTAGTTTGATAAAGATTCTCTGACTATGATAAATAAATTGGATGAGGTAAGAATGGAAATAATACACTTACAAATCTAGGAGAGAAACTGGATTACTGTAGGGATAGGAAAAAATGGAGAGAAATGGATGGATTGAAATACCTCTTCAGAGGTAGATACACAGACATTTTAGTTGGATTGGCTATGGTAGGAGAGGGGAGAGAGAGGAAACAGGTGTGGTGACTGGTTTTCTGGTTTGATCCATGAGTGAATGTTCGCCCTATGTAGGGAGATGGTGAAGTGCCCCAATTAATAGAAGAGGAAGATAAAACTTGAAGAGGTCAAGTAATTTCCCCAAGGTCACCTCTTTCTCTATTCTCATTTTTCATTTTTTGGCAAACACCTATACTATGAAATTATTTGTGTGGGGAATATATTCTTATTTTGTGTTGTGTCCCAAGGACCCAGCATTTATATCACTTATATTGAGGGCTGACATTCCTATCAGTCCCTCAGTTATCCAAGTGATAGTGAATTCTTTAAATATTACTGGGTAAGAGTAGTGACAAAGGGAAATAAATGGTCCCTTGTCTTGCTGACCGTGAGGAAGGTAGGCCATTAAGCAATATAGCCCAGTATGAGACTGTGGTAGGAAAGAAGCACTGGGTATGAAGGAGACCAGGAGAATCTTTTCAGTGAAGGTCATATCTCATCTTAGCTGAACATTGAAAGCTGAGGAGAAGTTAGGAAGGGAGATCAGGAAATCATATTCTGGATGGAAGCGACAGCTCATATTTCAATCGAGGAATCCACAAAGCTCGGAGAATTTGAAATTAGAGCCTGTGGTTGAAAATTTAAATTCAGATGGAGTAGGGAGAGATAAGTCTGCATAGGTAAGCAGGGCATGCTACCTCAGAAGTTACTTTAAGGAATTTGCATGTGATCCTGTGATAGAAGGGAAGCCATCTTAAGAAGGGGCATGGCTTCACACGATCATCCTTTTAGAAAGACCATTGTAATTATAATACGGAAAATGGGTTGTATGGGAGTACAAATAAATATTTGATAATATCCTACAAATGTCTTGTATATACAACAGGCAGTTATAAGGATTTTTAGTTTGGTTGTGTTCAAACTATGAAAGATGATTTAAAACCATTATGGTATAGTATAAGCAGGGCCTCACTTATGATTAATTAATGTTTAAGCAATCTGATTTTAGTATATACATAAGTTTTTTTGAAAGTTGACTCTTTTTTGCACATCTTTTATGCTAGAAGGATTTTAAAATAAATTAAAAATAGACCCTGTAACTTTTTATAGATTTGTATCTTTTTCTATTAAAAAGGGTATATTTACTGACATAAACATTCTTTTTAACCTATCCAAAATTCCAGTAAAAATTAACATATTTAAAATTCTTTTAGACATAGTATTCAAGAAGAAAAAGTAGAAGAGGGATATAAAATTTTGTTGCTGTTTTAAGCATTTTTAAGGTCTACAAGATAATACTGCATAGTTTAAATAACTTATGAATGTAAGATTGTATAGGGCATTTGTCATTTAATTAGTGTATATGTGCAGTAAATATTTTAAAAGCAAACAATATTTTAATTTATTTTCAAAACTCCTAGTTGCTAACTCCTGTTCTTAAAATTAAATCCCAGAAGGGTCTTGTAGGTCAAATCTAACCTCCCTCCCAGACACAATTTATTTCTCTACAATCCAGTATCAAGTTTCTCTGTTACCCCATCTTTTGAAATGTTTTGATTATTTGAAGTTCTTTGAAAAATTTGCCTTTTTGGTTCCAGCTCTATCCTCTGTGGTTTCAAGGATATGTTTAAATATTTCGTATGTTATCAAGACTTATTCAGGAAGATTTATGCTGGAGTGTTAACCCTGGGAAAGGATTTACTTCAGAGTATAATGAAATGGTTATTTAAAGCTATTTTCCCTTCTGTGTTTATATGTGCTCAGAAGTGTTCAGACTGGATTGAAAGTCTCATTTGGTGTATACTTACATATTTTTTTCCCCAAACTCTGATTGCAGTTTACATTATGATTCATTCATTTATTGTGTTTGCTGCATATTTTCCATTTCTCTCCACCAGAATATAAGTGACAGGTGCCTAGAACAGTGTTTTATACATAGTAGGCTCACAATGAGTATTAGTTAAATGAATAAAAATGATTTAAAGTCTTCTTAAAAAAATCTTCATGATCTCAGTGAAGTTTATTGACTATTAGACTTGCCACTGAAAGGTTAAATTATATTGACGATCACATGGCTGGTTAGGAGAAAAGTCCTTCCTAGAGTCTGATAATTCTGGTTACTTTTGCTGGGATGAAGTCCTTACCCCAGGATGTACTCTGAGAACAAATGTAATACACACTTAGGGACTCTATCGCCCTCAATGCTCCTTCTGTGTCACTGCCTCACCCAGATGATTTTTATTTCCATAAATTAGCTCTGCTTGTTTCCAGAAGTGTGTGTAAGTTGAATTATATAGTATATACTCTTTCTGTCTGACTCCTTTCACTCAACATTCTGTGGATAAGTTTCATTCTGTGTATGTACAGCAGAAGTTCAGTTTTATTACTCTGAAGTAAGATGATTCCAAAATTTATATTTCATTCTGCGTCAGTAGACATTTGGGTTGTTAGGTTTTTTTGTTTGTTTGTTTGTTGTTTTTGGTTTTTGGTTTTTGTTTTGTTTTGTTTTGTTTTTGCTGCTATAGATGCTGTTTAAATTTTTCTGTACATGTCTGAATTTCTCCTGGATATCGACCTAGGAGTGGAATTGTGGGGAGAGAGGGTGTGTATATGTTCAGCTCAAGGAGATGAAACAAGGATTTTTCTAGAGTGTTTGTATTATATTTATATTTTAGAATATGGTGAACACCAAGGATGTGTTTTGATGAAAAAAGGTGTCATATGGCTAAAACCATGAACCATTTTAAATTTTGAGACATCTAAATGTATATAATTAATTAATTTTTAAAACAATTTTATTTATTTGAGAGAGAGAGAGAGAGTATGAGAGAGTAGGATAAAGGGCAGAGGGAGAAGCAGGACTCCCTGCTGAGCAGGGAGCCCAATATGGGACTTGATCCTGGTACTCCAGGATCATGACCCGAGCCAAAGTCAGACACTTAACTGACTGAGCCACCCAGGCGCCCTGTAATTAATTTATTTTTAAAAACAACTGGAGGGGGATGCCTGGGTGGCTCAGTTGGTTAAGCGGCTGCCTTTGGCTCAGGTCATGATTCCATGGTCCTGGGATCGAGTCCCACATTGGGCTCCTTGGTTGGCAGGGAGTCTTCTCCCTCTGCCCCTTCCCCTGCTTGTGTTCTACCTCGTGCTATCTCTCTCTGACAAATGGATAAATAAAATCTTTAAAACAAAAACAAAAACAAAAACCAACTGGAGTGATGTCTTCTGTACTTCTCTTTTTGTCCCAACTTTTCCATTTCATCATGGGAAAAAGTAGAGCAGGTAAGTATATTGTCCTGAAGCAGTCATCTTGAAGTACAAAGATATCTCTGTAACAGCACTTTAAAAAATGAATGCTCAGGGAACATTTTAAATTACTAAGGATGTCCTTGATGTCCAATAGTGATGATTTTTCTTATTCTTTGTACACTATAAAAAGTGAGTGACTCATAGACTTGAAGTCATGAAGAAATTTAAAGAGTTTCGTTCATTTGACATTCAAAATTTTTTTTCTTTTTCTCTCCTATACTAAGGCTTCTTGGTTATGTGTAACATGTTACACACAATGGACAGGGTCTACAGAATTTTATATACTGAAGAGCAGTGTTAGTCAACATAGGATTGATACCTCTTTGTCAATGATCATTGCCTAATAATCCCAAATTAGCACCTAGGGCGTATATGCATTTCACCATGTGTTTTAAAACATAAGCATTGTACTTAATATGGTTTCAGAAGGCTATTTAAGCATCACGTACTACACTGAGCACAGTGTTTGGAAGGTATTTTGATGTACTGAAGAGGTTAATTGCTCAGTTTTCACCAAATTCCTTTACTAATGCAAGAGCAGGTTCAGAAGAAAACCTTGAGCTGAAGGTTTTAAGTGAGATTGGGGGATGAAAGCATCACTTACTTTCTTTGTTTATTTCATGGTCAATTTTACTTTAATTTAGCTGAGAGCAGTGGTGTAATTTGATCACCACTCTTGACTTTTGGTTTTTTCAATCAGTATTTCTGTACCTTTGGGTAAACCTTTTATTTCAGTGAGTCTTATTTTCCTTACTTGTTAATGGAGTGTGGGCCTAAGCTGATCCCTTCTAGAGCTAATTTTTGGGTGATATTAATGTATGGCATTAGATGTATTTTTAACAAAGCATTTCTTGGAATGGCCTCTCTGGTTTCCTTTCTTCCTTGCAAGTGGAAGGAAATATTTCGGAGAAAATAACTATCCTCCCCTTTCCAGAGCTTCATAACTGGTGCTAAATGAACCAAGAAAGAGAGAGATTTGCTAAATCATGGCATTGAACTTGGTGTTGTAGGCATTATAATTTCTGATGAATGGTGTCTCCTGAGACTTCTGTAAAATGATACATTCTGACATCCAGTGACCTTTTAAACTAATATTTCTATAATATAATTCAGTTGCTTCTGTTTCCTGGAGATAATAACATTAGTTTGTACAGAGGTAGATAATGATTTTGTTAGCAATTTCCTTTGTGGTAAGTGTTTTTAAAGTAATTTAGTTTGAAGGAAGAATCGTTTATACAAATAAAATCCAAAGGAACTCACCTGTAGTGTACTATGATTAAAAAAAAAGAAGAAGAAGTAGTCAGTGACTCCTGGAACAACATTTTTGAGACTCAAGGTAAATAGTCATATTGACTGATTTATTTTTAGGAAAGCTCTTTGCCAACTATAAATATTTTTAAAATACACACATACAATATTATGGTGAAGGGATAAGACTGTGGAATCAGACATATTGCTAATTCTCTCATGAATGAGTATTAGACACCTGGATTTTTTTAATCCACAAAACAACAGTAATAATACTTCACAAGTTTATGTAGTAAAATACATGAATACATGAAGTGATAACCGGGAGCATACACTACAATCCTTGGCATACAGTGGTGGTCAATAAATATCAGCAAATTTTTTTTTTCCTTCATGGGTACTATAAGGTCTTAAATGGCTTCTAAGTTATTGAAGACAGTTGAAGTTATGTTAGTCAAGTTTAACATTAAGTTTAGCTATTATATCCCGATTGTTTGATTCCTGTTCTGTTAACTGCTTTACCAAAGTTGATTGCTCAGAATACCTCGTCCCTTTTTATGACTGAAAACCCTTCGCTGTAGCTAGAATGACAAGGATAGGCACTTGACCTATAGTCTTAGATTTTTTTTTTTTTTTAAGATTTTATTTATTTATTTGACAGAGAGAGATCACAAGTAGGCAGAGAGGCAGGCAGAGAGAGAGAGAGAGGAGGAAGCAGGCTCCCTGCTGAGCAGAGAGCCCAATGCAGGACTTGATCCCAGGACCCTGAGATCATGACCTGAGCCGAAGGCAGCGGCTTAACCCACTGAGCCACCCAGGCGCCCCTAGTCTTAGATTTTTATCTTAAATATTTACAGTCATAGCAAAACAAGGACGTGCTAAGAAGAAAGTAGACTTTGTTTCCCTCCACAGTTTGTGTCTGTTCTTTTCTCACCCACAGTTTCTGCCCATCTTCCCCCCATGCTCTCTCTTCTACATAGACCTCGTCATTGCCCATGGCCATCACCTCTGCCAGTGTGCACCGGACAGCATAACCTTCCCTTCTCCACCATAAGGCCTCCCCTCCTCCATGAAATGCTTGCACTGTGCTTCTTGTCTTCTTCCTCTGTCTCACCTTCTTGCCTCAGATTATAATGTGTCCTATGATGTGTGTTTTAAGACTACACCTGGATTATGTGTAGAGGTGGTCTTTTTAATTCTTTGGTGTGTCTGACGAAACTCAAAGAGTCCTTCCCAGAGAAGGTTTGTAGTGAAAGTTTGCTGGTGGTGTTGCGGTTTCTACTCTTGCTGATGTTAAAAAAGAATGAAAATCTACCCCTAGGGGTGCTTGGGTGCCTCAGTGGGTTAAAGCCTCTGCCTTTGGCTCAGGTCTCGATCCCGGGGTCCTGGGGGTCCGGGGATCTAGCCCCACATTAGGCTCTCTGCTCAGCAGGGTGCCTGCTTCCCTCCCTCTCTCTGCCTACTTGTGATCTGTGTCTGTCAAATAAATAAATAAATAAAATCTTAAAAAAAAAAGAATATCTACCCCTAGATGTATGGCACTTTGTGTAACTAAGACACTCTAGGTTTGATTAATTTTATGTGGACTTCGTTCTTTGAGCTAAATGGTTGATTCATTTCCATTTATCTGTTTGTTCATCTGCCCATCCATCCAAATAATTTATTTAATACTTTGATTACAAAGTATGTGCAAGGAGCCATGGGAAATAGAAAAAACCAATTGGTAAGGGATGATTACACTAATTACTAGTATTGGCTCTTCCTAAATAATTGTTTTGTATCTTCAAATAACTTCAAAAGACTGGCAACTCAGGATTTATTCATGTTTCTAAGTTGAAGTAAACTTTTTAATATACTGTATTACTTTTTATGATTCCTTGCTTTTAAAAAAAACTATGATACTTCCACTTAACTCATAACTGCTGATCCTCATTGCATTAGTTAGAATTTTAATCCTAATATAAAAATGTTAGTGAGCCAAGAAAGTACTGCAGCATTTCTGAAGGCTAAAAATTCAAATTTAAAGAATAATAATGTAGGCTTGCTTTTAAACAACTTGATTAAAATTTAAAGATGGAGTTTAAACACAATTTGAACAACTGAGATTAAATATATATGATGTGTGCTCATCTGTTTTTGGTACCACTCTCAATTATTTGGTCTACCTTATAGGGGCTATTTTCTATTGGACCATTTTACCTTACCCACTGTAAATAACATAAAAAAACAGAAAGTCTGCTTTTGAGAAAGACAATCTGATTAATAATGGGAACATAAATTTGCTTTTTACATAAAATTAGTTTAATGGAAGGGTCTGATAAAGAGTTTAAAATAAGTGTGCTTGATTTTTTTTCTTTTATGGAGATAAGTGAAGAAATTACTTACAGTGAATTAGAGCAAGAAATTTTATAACAACAAAATAGGCAGAGCCAAATATGAATGTATAAATGTAAGAGGATTCTAATAGCTTTCAAAA
This sequence comes from Mustela lutreola, assembly GCF_030435805.1. Taxonomy (NCBI): domain Eukaryota; kingdom Metazoa; phylum Chordata; class Mammalia; order Carnivora; family Mustelidae; genus Mustela; species Mustela lutreola. The sequence continues at coordinate 164,656,191 of NC_081293.1, read as the reverse complement.
TAGAGGAAAAATTGGGGCGCCTGGGTGGCTCAGTGGGTTGAGCTGCTGTCTTCGGCTCAGGTCATGATCTCAGGGTCCTGGGATCAAGCCCCGCATCGGGCTCTCTGCTCAGCAGGGAGTCTGCTTCCTCCTCTCTCTCTGCCTACCTCTCTGCCTACTTGTGATCTCTGTCTGTCAAATACATCAATAAAATCTTTAAAAAAAATGTGTAAACCTGGCGATTCACAGACCTGTACCCCTGGGGCTAATAATAACAGTATATGTTTATAAAAAAATTTAAAAATTATTAAAAAAAGCAAAAAAAAAAAGTATAAGTAACTCTTTACTTTTGTAGCCATCCACAGCATCCTTCCAGACCTTTATTTTTGTATAAATTTTCATATCATTACGCACCTTTTTATTTTAAAAAATTCAGTTAAAATTGTATCTCTTTGTAATTATGTGCATCCCCAGAACAGATGATGAGAAATGGAAATAATATGGTATGCAAATTTTAAATTTTGTTAGGTCCTGACAATGTTGCTTTCCAATAAAGTTGTACCATTTTACATTCCCACCAATATTGTAAGCGAATTAATGACAGTTTCCCCACATTCTCCGTAACACAGGGATGTTATGAAGTTATTAAATTTGTAATTTCATGGAAAGAGTATTTTCACTTCTTAATTTATTAGTGATGTTGGACATTTCTTCAACATCTTGTTTATTTTTATTTCTTCTGTTAAGTGAATCTTGGTAACTTTACTTATCCTTATTTTGAGTTTTTCTTTTTTTTTTAATTTTGAGTTTTTCTATATAATGAATACTAATCTTTCATCTCTTACACGTGCTATAAATGTTTTCTTCTCATTCATTTGCCCTTTGGCTTTGTTATATTTCCACTTTGTAGACATTTTACATTTCATGTGTATAGTTGAGTTTTTAGAGCTCTTCAGGCTTATAGCCTATGCTGTAAGCTTATATGCTACAGGCTTATAGCCAATTATCCTCATTGATCTTACTAAAGATAGGCATCATTTCATCAAATATAGTTTTAAATATCTTAGTTATCCATTAAGAGGAAAGGTTGAAGGAGGCTAAGATAAAGCTCTAGTTTGTATGTCATCTGTCGGAGTACCATTCCTATCTCCCTGGCTGCCTGTGCCCGTGTTAAGCTTAAATTCCAGGAGAGCATCAGGAAGTGTGAATCTCTGCTGAGCTCATGGGACTTGGCCCGTTACTTGTCCTTGCCTTAGGGCCAAAGGCCAAGGAAAGCTGCTTGTCAGAGCTCTCAACAGGATGATTAATAACACAAGAATGATGTGACTGGAGAAGGAATAGGGGTGTCTCAAAATTTTGGTTTCTCTTGTTACCTGACCAGTCTTACCTAAAATCGACCTGCCTTTTCTTTCTGACCTCTGTGTCATGAGATATGATAGAAAAAGGGAGGGAGATGGAATAAATAAAAATGATGTGATATGGCATAAAGACAGGAAAAGTGAGAGATGAAAAAGGAAGGTACATTTTGTATAGTCTTGGGATCCTGGATGCTGGGATAGTGGGTGCCGCGTACGTGCAGGGAGTTCCATTCCCAGCAGCTGCTGTGCACTGTCAGGGCCAAGCAAAAGGAAGCAGAGAGAACTTGCGGCGTACCTGGATACTGTTATTTCTGGAGTCATGCAGGTCTGAAACACCATGTTATACAACTTAGTTTTTATTTTGAACACGCTTGTGAGCTGGGACTTTAATTTTTATCTACATACATACATGCATACATATATATGTATGTATATATCTGTGAATTTGTTTTCTCTCTCATCTCGGGTTTGAAGGTGTATAAGTTGTGTTTATGTGTGTAATTGCTGGATAATCCAGAATGTATATTTTACTGAAGTTGGCAGAACAATGCTCCCCATGCCCCTCAAAAGGTTGTGCATACCCTAAACTTCAGCATCTTTGAATATGTTATTTTGCACAGAAAAGGCACTTGGAAGACATGATTTTTTAAAAAAAGATTTTACTTATTTTTTGACAGAGAAAGAGAGAGATAAAGTAGGCAGAGAGGCAGGCAGAGAGAGAGAGAGGGAAGTAGAGTCCCCGCTGAGCAGAGAGCCCCATCCGGGGCTTGATCCCAGCACCCTGAGATCATGACCTGAGCCGAAGGCAGAGGCTTAACCCACTGAGCCACCCAGGCACCCCAGAAGACATGATTTTCATTACCAGTCTCTGGCTGGGGATATTAGCCTGGACTGTCAGGGTGTATATGAGTCCTGAAAAGCAAAGCACCTTTTCTGACTGGTTCAGAGCTGGGACAGGAGAAGAAAGACATGGGAAGTGTGTGAGGGCCTAGAGCTGTCACTGCTTGGCTTAGATGATGATTCATATACTTTTATTCTTTCAATTTCATTGATAGAAATGTTGAAGGCTATGAGTTTTGCTCTGATTTGTGTTTTCAAAACATTTCCATGTGTTGTAATTTCATTTATATTTTTAAAAGACATTATTATTTCAGCTTATATTCACCGTCTCACCCAAGAGTTGCTTTAAAAAAAAAAAGTTTTTTTTTTTTTTTAAATCCAGGTAAAAGGGCCTTTTATAAAATTCCTTAAATAATTTCTAGTTTTATTTCATTGAGATCAGAAAGTGTTGTTTTCTAATACTCCTCTTTTGTGGAACTTACTGATCTCTTCCTTGTGACCTAAAATAGGATTAATTTTTGTGGGGTTCCAAATGTATTTGAGAGCAAGGTTAACTTTCTGTTCTCAGTATGTGAAATTTAATATATACCCCTGAAATCATCATTATTAATTACATGTTTAGGGTTGAAAGAATCTTTGCAGTTTTAGTCCACGTTGTCTATCTTGTACTGAATGGTACGTGAAAGACTCCTATTACTAGTTTTGCTTTGTCTTTGTCTCCTCTGAGGCTTTTGTTTTGTTTTGTTTTGTTTTTAGTAGGCTCTATGCCCAGTGTGGTTCTCAATGCAGCAGGGCTTGAAATCACAACCCTGAGATCAAGACTCAAGCTGAGATCAAGAGTCAGAGGCTTAACCAACTGAGTCACACAGGTGTCCCTGGGTGGGAATACAAAGAGGGATGCTGTGTTATTTGCTACATAGATATTTATATTTATTATATATTTATTGTATTTTTGGCTTTTAACATTAAAAAGTGCCCCTCTTTTTTTACATTTTATGGTTTATGTTTTGCATTTTATTTGTTTGCTGTCAATGTGACTTTTCATTCACCTATTGTTTTAATTTTACTGATGTATTTTTGCTTATCCCTTTATATTTGGGCTTACTGACTCATTTTCTTTTAAAGCTCTACCTTATATACAGTGTATAGTTAGGTTCTGCTTTATGAGCCAGACTAAAACATCTTTTCCTTAAAATGCGTTAAGTACATTCAGAATTATTGAAAAGATTGCTGTGTTTGGTCTTAATTCTGTCATGTTATTTCATTATATATGTTATACTTGTTATTGTATATTCTTGTGAGGGTTTTTTTCCTTTTCTTTTTTTTCTTTCTTTTTTTGTTTTGTTTTTAAAGATTTTTTAATTTATTTGTTTGACAGATAGAGATCACAGGTAGGCAGAGAGAGAGAGAGAGAGGAGGAAGCAGGCTCCCTGCTGAGCAGAGAGCCTGATGTGGGGCTCGATCCCAGGACCCGGGGACCATGACCTGAGCCGAAGGCAGAGGCTTTAACCCACTGAGCCACCCAGGCGACCCTTGTTTTGTTTTCTAGCAAAGTTTTATTTTTGTTTTAGTGGTCACATTGAACTTATGCCTTTGTTAGTGCCTTTATTCCCAGTTGGAAGGTTTATGCATTGAATGTATGGTTTGGTAATATTTACTAGTGTACTTACTGTTGCCTGTACAAGAAGTGTATTCTACTTTGTTTTCCTCTCATTTCTTATTTCAGTGTTTTTTTCTTCAGCATTATTTATACTTTGTGAGAACATTCAGATCATAATATATCAAATATAGCATAATATTATTTTCCCATGCTTAGTTGTCCTTGTATTTTATAGCTATAAGTGAAGATATAAATGTATACTTATTAGTTTTTTGCTTAACTTTTACAATCACTGCTTAGTTGGATTAAGTTCATCTTCTAGTATATTCTTCAAGGACTCATGGACACAGAGTTTTTTGAGCTATTATATGTTTAAAAGTGTTTTTCAGTAGCTTTGATACTCAAAGGCAGCTTGGCTGGATATCAGTCCTGAGATTGCACTTGTTTCCTGGAGTTTTATGAAAATGCTGCTCCAGTGGTGTGTTACTTTGTATCTTGTTTTTGTTAAGTCTGTTGCCAGTTTAATTCTTTTTCTTTAGTACACTCCTTGAAATTTTTTCCTGGAGACCCTGAGAATTTTTTCTTTATCTTTAATGTCTGCTACTTTTACAGGGATTATCTCCAAGAAGATCATTGCAGGTCCTTTCCTTCTGGTACCTCTTCAGTTTGTAGATTCAGGTCTTTCATTTTTGAAAATCTTATTGAATTGGAGTTTTCAGGTATTAATGCAATTCCATTTTCAAAAGTCTTATTTAGGAACTTCGTTTATACACATACTTTGTATTTTCTTTTGCCTCTCTTTCTTTTAGTCACTTTCTCTCTGATCCTTCTTACTTTATTCTCTATTTCATTTTATTCACTTGGTTGTTTTTGCTGTTTATCCAATATCCCTTTTTGTATTTTCATTCACACCTATTTTTCCATTAGCATCTTGCAATTTAGTGTCCCTTTGTGGTATGATTTGTATTTTTTGCCTTCTTTTTCTGACTTCAGCTAATTCTTGTTTTATTTCTTCCTTTATTCTTGTCATGCATTTTTTTCCTGAGTTTTTAATTGCTGTCTCATCTACCTAAAACTGGGTCTGTGGGTATTTAATTAAGCTGTGAATATTACGTTAAAGTTTCCATCTGTTTTGGCAATCAGTGGATGGGGGTGGAATTTTCAGCAACTGAATTGTTTGGGTTCTCACTTTCAGTTTTCCTTTGACAGTAGCTTTTTGTTGATTTCTTTTCAGTGGTTTGGGATAGTTATGATGTTCGTAGTTCAAGAGCCACCCTCTTCTATCATTGTAGACAAATATTTTTTCTTTCCTGGATGGCATGGCTCTTGATTCTTAAATTTTCTTATGTCTTCTGGGATTCGAAGTGTCCCCCTGCTTCTATATCTCTCTATGTAAATTTACCAAGGAAAGGTTTCCTTCTGTTTTAACTCTCTTCTTGTTCCACATGACATTTTTCTAGGGTTGCCTTGTCATGGCCCCAATACCTTTGCAAGTCCTCGTTCTTATCAGTGCTCTTTATCTAAGTGTTGACTTTTCAGTATTTTCATGTGGGGGGTCAGTTTCTAGCAGTGGTTTTAAGGTACACTTAGGCCTGTTATTAGCTCCCCTTTTCTAACTTGCAGTGTAATTCCTCCTGAACTGCTTATAGTACCCATGAAGCTTGGTGGCAGGAGACCGCTGAGATCTTACGGTGATTTAATGTTCAGTGTTGTACTTAAGAGTAAGTTGAACTTTAGAGGTTTTTGTCTGCTGGTTATGTTGAAGTCATGTGTAGTTTTATTTCTTCTTCCTATTCTTTTTCTTTTTTTTTTTTTTTTGCCCCAGAATATGTTGGGACTTTGAGATTTAAACCATTGCCACTGCTTTGATGACCCAGAATCTTCTCTATACACTGATAACACCCCAATCCTGTAGCAATTTGAATGTTTCTTAGCTTTGCTTATTATGAAATTTAAATCTTGAATATACATGAATGCCTTCCAAATGATAATGAGAAGATATTTTAACTAATTAAATTCATACATCACAAACTTTATCAGACACATAGGCTGAGAAGGTTAGGAAGAAATGGATTCTGAGGTCTTAGCAAGGTCTTAACTAATGTAAAAACCAATTGGTTTTTGTCTTTCTATTATTAATATTTAGAGTCCTGAGTGTGTTTTGTGAGGCTAAATAATAAAACAATGATCTTCTTTTTCAGCGTGATGCATCATTGACTTCTGTCTTTTTGCTAAGATTATTTGAGACAACTACGTATGTTTAGTAGTCCAAGGGCATGTTGAAGTTTCATGTGGAATAGTTACATGGGAATTTGCTGAAGCAATTACTCTGCTGTTTAATGACAAGTAATTATCCACATCACTTCCCACTTCTCTCTTGCCCTTCAGCATTGCGAACATCCCACCCATTGGCATGCACATTTATTTTGCAGAGTATCCAGCTGTTACCTACTCTAAGATGTAACACACCTCTAATTTATATAACTAAATCTAACCCTTGCTTTTGGGGCTTGTAAAATCTCCCTTATAACTGATGTTATGTATTCTTCAAACTTTGTACTACTTTTAGAATCTGTGGCCCCTGAATTGGTTTTTGTACCACGAAGGACCAAGAAGGGATAGTAACTTTCCTACTGGAGAAAACAGAGTCATCTGAAAATGCATTCCTATTTCCTAGTCCAGCTGCCACAGATTTCACTGTAACATGTCATAATTGCACTCATATTGTTTAAATTGTTTTTCCTGAATTATATCAACTCTTGGAGCTTCTTTAGTATTTCTCTGTAACCTGCAGCAGAGTTGAAAAGAACCCCAGCCGTACTGACAATTTTCAAAATAACTTTGAAAAGCTTGTAGGAGAGTACTCGGAGAGAGCTGTTCCAATGGTGCTGTTTTTAAAAATCATACAAGTTTCTCTGAGTAAGATTGAATCATTGTACTTTCATTAGTTCTGTTAGGACTGAGAGGTCAGGAAGTGGCTACTGCAGTTAGCTTTTATCTTCTCCAGCTTAGCACTGAAAAGATGGAAAAAAAAATAGGAGCAGATCTTGTGCTTCATAAGGCTCCTATTCCTGTACTTATTTCTATTATTATATATTACTATATTTACCTCCTCTCTCCAAACAGGTGATCATGTATGTTGTTTAACCCCCACTTCCGTATTGAAATTAGATGCTTTTTCATAGGTAGATATCTGGGGAGTTCAAAATTTCTCATCTCATATACTCCATGTTTTTCTGCTTTCACTTCTGACCTTAAGCAGTCTATGGCTCTATTACTCTAACTTTGCATTGATCTTGGATAAACCAGAGGATTTGATGGTAGCATTTAAGTCATCAAGATGCCATAAGATTACTTTCTGGCTTCTAATTTATCTCTGAAAATAGTTCAAAATACTTTTCAATTCAGAATCAATTGGTGAGCTAAATCTCCCACATTTTTTTTAATTTTTAAATTTTTTAATAAACATATAATGTATTATTAGCCCCAGGGGTACAGGTTTGTGAATCACCAGGTTTACACACTTCACAGCACTCACCATAGCACATACCCTCCCCAATGTCCATAACCCCACCACCCTCATCACCACCTCCCTCCCCCTGGCAACCCGCAGTTTGTTTTGTGACATTAAGAGTCTCTTATGGTTTGTCTAATTCTCCCACTTCTATTTAACTGTCGTTTGTTCATATATACATGTATTTGTCTATTCACACCAGATGCCATGAAAGATTTAGTTCAGGCTTCAGGGGTGTAATGAGGTAGATGGATAAATTCACGATTACTATACCTCATAGGAACAGTTGTGATCACTATCTATAGCAAGGTGAGAGTATGCTTACACAGTCCTAGAAAATTTCTTTACAGTGACACATTTATGTAAGCTACATTATGATTTACTATAAGTTGAGTGAAAAGTCAGATAAAGCAGGCTAAATGAGTCATTCTGTTCAGATCATATTTTCTCATACATAAATTTTAAGAATTAGTATCTTGAATTAAACCTTCCCATGTATTAGTTATGTTTTGTGATTTGAGTTTAGGAGATGTCTATTGTTACCATACCTAACTAATTTTAGTTTTCAAGAGAGCAATTTGGAATCACACATTTGAAGACAAATACTTAAAATGTTCATACTTATAAAAATGAAGAAAAATATTCTCTTCTGTAGAACTGTGACTACATCCTTGTGCCAAAGGAAGTTAATCTTGTAATATCATCTAATATTTGGTTCACAATTATCCCCCAAATATCTTTTTTATATAGTGTTTTTCTGATACCAAAACCAAAGTTCGAAGAGTTGTTATATCTTGTACTTTTTTTTTTTTCTTATACATCTTCTTGAATAAAATCTAGTGCCTTCTGTTTGATACCTGTGACTGTGATGAAAAGCAGTGGCTCTCACCTAGGAAATAGCACCTCTCTCTCTCTCTTTTTTAAAGGTAGGTTGGGAGCATTTCCCACAAAATCAAAGTGGCACAAATCATAGTGGCTACATACAAGTGGCCACTTCTTTGCCTCCATTGTTGATCCAAATGGGATTAACAGTGGAGGAAACAATATTGCACAGCTCCTTTCTTTTTCTCCCCCTTTCACTTTTGTTCTCCTCTGCCTTTGTGCTTTATCCTTGGACTTCTTCTCTTCAAGATTCGTGAAGCAAGAATCTTAATATGGAATGAAAACAGCTAAGAGAATTTCTGAATCAGGTATTGTAGGGAACAACTGTAAATTGAACTGTCTTGAAACTCGAGTTCAAGGGGGAGAGTACATGTTGACAATTTGGGAATTAGACTTTGATGAGTAAGATGGAGATTTGAGATTTTAATTCTAATCTCTTGTCTTTATTAAATGTTTTTCTGTGGTTTCAAGAAACTGGAAACATTAATTTTATCATTTTAAAATTAATTTTATTCATTTTATCAACTATTAATATTTTCTTAATTTTATCAACTATTTGCTAACCTGCTAACATTTTGTAGGCCCCTATGGGTATCACAATATGTATTCGCTCATTTAAAATTTCATTTTGGAATTTTTTACTGATATAATAAAATGTCTTCAATACTAATAGTAAATAAAAAAGAATAGAATACAAAATTATATTTATTGTGCCTGCTTGTACGTTGGTAATTTTTCAAAAAAATGTATCTCCAGGCAAGAATATAGAAATAAAATGTACCAAGTATTACTTATAATTTAAATATAACAAATTTTTAAATGGTTTCTTTTTATGTATTTTTTAATTTATTTGTAATTTTTTAAAATCCAAACTTTAACCATTAAGAAACGTTAGTTTAAAAATAAAGAGATACTTGTTTTAAAAAGCTGTCACAATTAGCTCAAAGAATATACCTCTTTAGCAATGCATATACATTATTTTGTGATGAAAAGCTCAGATTACCTCTTTTTTGTGGACTAAGCTATTGTTGGGTTTTATGCTGGTAAAAAATATTCACTAAATATTGCATTTTCTATGAGGTGCATTTGCAAAACTCATAAATTCAGAGAACACAATTATGTCAGTGAATTGAAATTAATGAAATGGCATCTCACACAGGCACCATAATTTGCATATTAATTTCAGTTAATGTTTTTATGGATGTGACAGACTTACCCCAGTCATATTTGAAAAAAAAAAAAAATAACAGATTGTGAAGCAACCAAATGCTGAGCAGTTGTTCCAGTAGATTCATGGGATCCCAAAATAATTTTTGATGTGGTATTGTTTGGCACTTTGACTTTTGGTTTGTTTACATTTTATTGCTTTTTTAAAAAAAGTAAAAATATATTTTGTCAATAAGTAGGTATTTGTTGTAGTGAATATTTATTTTTTAACTGCTGAAGAGTATTTCTTCTCTTTTGAATTGAAATTAATCATTTAAAGAAATTACATTTAAATTAAAAATTACATTATACATGACTTTAAATAGATTTTGCTATTTGAATCCTACTACTGTTGTTAAAAATATTCAGTGGCTTTCTTTTGAGGTGACATCCCTCAACTTAACTTAAGCAATGTCTTAGGAAGTATGGTCTGGAGATGATGAATTGGTTTTACCGCTTTTCTATGCATTTTCTCAGTGGCATTCTCTCTCTGTTAAGCTCAGTTTTCCCAAATTGAATTTTACATCACTGTTTTCAAATTTGGATACACAGTAGACTTTCCTTTCATCTTATTCTTCCGTTCATCTTTCCCTTTATCTCTTTGCTTCATCTCTTTTGATGATTACTTCTTCCTTGTCATTTCTTATCATTTTGTTCTTGGGTGTTCTACTCCCTGCCCCCCTCCCCTTCCCTTCGCCTTTTTTTGATAGGTTGACTAGTAGTTTGTCTGTTTTGTTGGGTATTTCAAAGAACCACTTTAAATTTTTTTTCTTTTATTGAGGTACAGTTGACATATAACATTATATTAGTTTCAGGTGTACAACTCAATGATTTGATATTTGTATACACTGTGAAATCGTCATCATAATAAGTTTAGTTAATATCTGTCACTATACATAATTACAGAAATGTTTTTCTTCTTCTGATGAGGGCTTTTAAGATCTACTGAGCAACTCTCAAATATGTGATATGTTAACTATAGTAACCATGCTGTACATTATAGCCCCATTACTTATTTATTTTATAGCTGCAGATTTGTCCCTTTAGACCCTATTCAACCATTTTTCCTCCCCTCTCCTCTGGAAACCATTGATCTGTTCTCTATAAGCTTGGTTTTGTTTGCTGGTTTTATTTCTTGGATTCTTTCTTCTTTTTTTCTAGCTTCAGTATAAATATAAGATCATATGATATTTATTTTTCTCTGACTGACTTCATGTAGTGTAATGCTTTCAGGATCCATCAGTGATTGTCAGAAAGCCTTCTTTTTTATGTCTAAACAATGCTCTGGTGTGTGTGTTTATGTGTGTGTGTGTGTATGCATATATATATATATATGCGCATACATCTATCAAAGGACACTTAAGTTATTTCTATATCTTTGCTATTATAAATTATGCTCCAGTGAACATAGGGGTGTATATGTCTTTGCAAATTAGTGTTTTCATTTTCTTTGAATAAATATCCAGAAGTGGAATTGCTGGATCTCATGGTAATTCTATTTTTAATTTTTTGAGGAACCTCCATACTGTTTTCTACAGTGACTGGACCAGTTTACATTCCCACCAACAGTGTACAAGTATTCCCCTTTCTCTACATCCTCACCAACACTTGTTAATTCTTGTCTCTTTGATAACAGCTATTCTAACAGGTGTGAGATCATACCTTATTGCGGTTTGCATTTGCATTTCCCTGATGATTAGTGATGTTGAACATCTTTTCATGTCCCTGTTGCCCATCTATGTATACCTATTCTTTGGAAAAATGTCTGTTCAGATCCTCTACCTATTTTTTAATTGGGTTATTTGTTTCCTTGCTATTGAGGTGTATGAGTTCTTTATATATTTTGAATTTTATTTTTTATTTTATTTATTTTATTTTTTTTTAAGATTTTATTTATTTATTTGACAGAGAGAAATCACAAGTACACTGAGAGGCAGACAGAGAGAGAGAGAAGGAAGCAGGCTCCCTGCTGAGCAGAGAGCCCGATGCGGGACTCGATCCCAGGACCCTGAGATCATGACCTGAGCCGAAGGCAGCGGCTTAACCCACTGAGCCACCTAGGCGCCCCTATATTTTGAATTTTAACCCTTATTGGCTCCTGTTCAGTAGTTTGCCTTTCCATTTTGTTTATATTTCTGTTGCTGTGCAGAAACTTTTTAATTTAATATAGTCTCCCTTGGTTTTGTTGTTGTTGTTGTTTTGTTTTGTTTTTTTAATATAAATTAATTTATTTATTTTCAGAAAAACAGTATTCATTATTTTTTCACCACACCCAGTGCTCCATGCAATCCGTGCCCTCTATAATACCCACCACCTGGTACCCCAACCTCCCACCCCCGCCACTTCAAACCTCTCAGATTGTTTTTCAGAGTCCATAGTCTCTCATGATTCACCTTCCCTTCCAATTTACCCCAACTCCCTTCTCCTCTCTAACACCCCTTGTCCTCCATGCTATTTGTTATGCTCCACAAATAAGTGAAACCATATGATAATTGACTCTCTCTGCTTGACTTATTTCACTCAGCATAATGTTTGTTATTTGCTTCTGTTGCTTTTGCTTTTGGAGTCAGATTAAAAAAAATCATTGCCAAGACCAATGTCAAGAAGTTTACTGACAATGTTTTCTTTTAGGAGTTTTGTGGTTTCAAATGTAATATTCAGGTCTTAAATTCATTTTGAGTTAATTTTTATATATGGTGTAATATAGTAGTCTAGTTTCATTTTTCTGAATGTGGCTGTCCATTTTTCCTAGCACAATTTATTGAAGAGACTGTCCTTTCCCTGTTGTGTATCCTTGCCTGCCTTGTCATAAATGAATTGACCATGTATGCATGTATTTATTTCTGGGCTCTCTGTTCCTTTGATCCGTGCATCTGTTAAAAAGAACCAGATCTTGGGATGCCTGGGTGGCTCATTTGGTTAAGCGTCTGCCTTCATCTCAGGTCATGATCCCAGTGTCCTGGGCTCGAGTCCTGCATTGGGCTCCTCGCTTAGCGGGGAGCCTCCTTCTCCCTCTGCCTGCAGCTTCCCTTTTTGTTTTTGCTCTCTCTCTGACAAATAAATAAAATAAAATCTTTAAAAATATTAAAAAGAACCATATTTTTATAATTCAAAATGGATGAAAGGCCTAAATATGAGATAGGAAACCATCAGAATCCTAGAGGAGAACTCAGGCTGTAACAGCTACTTACTAGATGTGTCACCAGAGGCAAGGGAAAGAAAAGCAAGAAATGAAGTATTGGTACTTCATCAAGGTAAAAATCTTCTGCACAGTGAGGAAACAATCAACAAAACTAAAAGGCAACCTAGAGAATGGGAGAAGATATTTGCAAAAGACATATCAGATAAAGGGTTAGTATCCAAAATCTATAAAGAGCTCACCAAACTCAACACCCCAAAAACAAAAACTCCAATTAATAAATGGGCAGAAGACAAGAATAAACAGTTTTCCAAAGAAAACATCCAGATAGCTAACAGACACATGAAAAGATGCTCAACATCTCATCATTAGGGAAATACAAATCAAAACCATGATGAGATACCACCTCACACCTGTCAGAATGGCTAAAATTAACAACACAAGAAGCAACAGGTATTGTGAGGAAGCGGGAAAAAGGGGGAGCCCTCTGGTTATTGGGAATGTAAACTGGTGCAGCCACTTTGGAGAACAGTATAGAGTTCCTTAAAAAGTTAAAAATAAAACTATACAATCTAGCAGTTACACTCCTAGGTATTTACCCAAAGGATGCAAAAATACAGATTTGAAGGGGTCAAGCACCCTCTTGTTTATAGCAGCAATATCAACAATAGCCATACTATGGAGACAGCTCAAATGTCCATCCATTGATGAATGGATAAAGAAGATGTGGGGGACACCAGGGTCTCTCAGGCATTTAAGTATCTGACTCTTGATTTCAAACTGAGGTCATGATTTTAGGATTATGAGATTGAGGCCTCTCTCAGGCTTATGCTGGATGTGGAACCTACTTAAGATTCTCTCTCTCTTTCTCTCTCTCCCTTTGCTCCTCTTTCTTCTCTCTCTAAAAAAAAAAGGAAAAAGATATGGCATATATATTATATATAAATAAAAAAGATATGACATATATATGTATACACACACACACACACACACACACACACACACATATATATATTTTAGAGAGAGAGGGAAGAGGAATATTACCCAGCCATCAAACTAATGAGATCTTGTCATTTCCAATGACATGGATGAAGCTAGAGTGTATTATAAGTGAAATAAGTCAGTCAGAAAAAGACAAAGACCATATGATCTCACTCAAATGTGGAACTTAAGAAAGATACAGATGAACATATGGGAGTGGGGAAAAATTTAAAAAGGGGAGAGGAAAACAAACCACAGGAGACTCCTAACAATAGAGAACAAACTGAGGGTTGATGGAGGGCGGCGGGTGAGGGATAGGGGATGGGCTGGGTGGGTGCTCGTGTTAGAGAGCACTTGTTGTGATGAGCACTGGGTATTGTATATAAGTAATGAATCATTGAATTTTATTCCAGTATTGCTCTGTATGTTAACTAAAATTAAAAAATAAAAGAACCAGATTTTTAAGAAGATTTTATTTATTTATTTGAGAGAGAAAGTACATGAGCAGTGGGTAGGAGGAGAGGGAGAATCAGACTCCCCACTAAGCAGGGAGCCTAATGTGAGTTTTGGTGGATCCCAGGGCCCTGAGATCATGACCTGAGCTGGAGGTAGACGTTTACCCAATTGAGCCACCTAGCCACCCCAGGAACCAGATCTTTTATTATTCTCTTGCTTTTCTGTTTTTTTTTTTTTTTAAATTGCTTTTAACTTACTTCATTTTTCCCTCCCTTGCCCCCATGAGCCCCTACCCTACCTCTCAAATTCCTCATATCAGAGAGATCATGTGATAATCGTGTTTCTCTGATTGACTTATTTTGCCTAGCACAACACCCTCTAGTTGCATCCACATCGTTGCACTGGAGAGGGGAGAAACAATCTCAGGAAAACTACTGAGGCTGCTAGTGAGGAGACGGTGGGGGAAGGATAGGGCGGCTGAGTGATGGACATTGGAGAGGGTTGGCTATAGTGAGTGCTATGAATTGTGTAAGACGAGATTCACAGACCTGTACCCCAGAAACAAATAATACATTACATGTTAATAAAAAAATGCATAAAAACATAACGTGGGTTAATGGAAGGTATAGGGGTTCAGGGAAGACTGCCTCAAGATGGGCCCCTTTGGCATAAAGATTATTTTGAATTTAAAGTAATCAAAACCCAGGAGATGCAGGAAAAGCTCTCTGGGTCCCCCCAAACACCCTAAGTGTACATTGGAAAGCAGAGTGTATACCAGGAAGAGAGTTTTGGTGGTGGGGGGGGGTTGTTGTTGTTGTTTTGTTTCTTTTTAAAAATTTCATTTATGGGCACCTGGGTGGCCCAGTCTTTGGGCCTCTGCCTTCAACTCAGATTGTGGTCCCAGGGTCCCGGGATCAAGCCCTGCATAGGGCTCCTTGCTCAGTGGGGAGCCTGCTTCTCCCTCTCCAACTCTCCCTGCTTCTGTTTCCTCCCTCACTGTATCTCTGTCAAATAAATAAAATCTTTAAAAAAATTATTATTAATTTCCTCCTTCTACTTTTGTTTTACTTTGTTGATCTCTTTCTAGCTCTTTGAGGTGAAGGTCTAAATCACTTCCTTTCTTTTTAAAAAATATATACTTACGTAAATAATAACACTATGGATTCTCTTTAAAGAAGTGCTTTTGTCATGACCTATAAATATTAATTGTTTAATGTAGCTTGCTTTTTAATTTCCAGGTGAAAAGTTCTTTTTCACTTTTACATTTTTAGGTAAGAGGTTGTTTTGTTTTGTTTTTGGTTGTTGCATTGTGATAATAGAGCACTAGTTAGTATTTGTATATACTATTATAGCATTAGTATTAATATACTAATCTTAGTATATTTCTAATTTTTTTGGATTTTCTTCCTGCTACCAATCAGACTTTGAGTTCCTTCTTCATTTTTGGCACCTGGATATTTTTCTCCCTTCATATTTGGCTATATCACCCAAAGTTCTTTTGTTATTCCCTTCTCCCTCAATGTTTCACTGATTTGGAACATAAGTGACAGATGATTCTGTCTGCACGATCCATTTAATATTATGCTAAAGTTATGCTTGTGTATCCTTCAGTTTCAGGGTATCTTTATTATGGAAACTAAAATTCTACATACCCAGTCATGGGGTTATTTTGACCTCAGTAAATATTTACTGGGAATCTCTTATCTGTTATGTACTAATCCAGTGGGTCAGACATAAAGAAATTACTGAGACAAGCTCTTATTTATTAGTGATTGTTCAGTGGATGTCAAGTCCTTAAGTCACAGTGTTCATATTTAGGACTAATTAGTACTTCAAACTGGAAGCCATTATCTTACATTCCTACAGGGATATCTCTTGGCATTGTTTTCTTTGGCAGAAATCCTAGAAGTTCAAACATAAAGGAAAGTACGTTACTGTGAATGAGGTATACTGCTTATAATGCTTTAAGTTTTAAAATGCATTAGGTTGGCATGCCTGGGTTGCTCAGTGGGTTAAAGCCTCTGCCTTTGGCTCAGGTCATGATCTCAGGGTCCTGGGATAGAGTCCTGCATCGGGCTCTCTGCTCAGCAGGGACCCTGCTTCCCCGTCTCTCCCTGCTTGCTTCTCTGCCTACTTGTGATCTCTGTCTGTCAAATAAATAAATAAAATCTTTAAAGAAAACAAAAAAAAAAAAGCATTAGGTTTTAATATAAGGCATTTTAGGCTTAAGAATTTATATCATTATAACTCAAGTTATTTTAAGGTAAGTAACTTAGTCACCAAGGCAAAGATGAAAGTAGTCTTAAAATATTTTATAGAATCTTTAAAAAGGCATGCTGAAGTTTTCTGTAGTAATCACTGTATACTATACTTTTTAATTAAGTAAACTGCTGTTCATATTGTTTCCTCATTCTTGGACTTGGAAGAGTGAGTCTGTTAAGAGGATGCTTATATTGAACTCACATTCAAGTGGTTTTAATCCAAGGACTTATGAATTCAGACATTTGGGACATAGTTACCTACTAATTCCAAACTTTAGATTCAGGACTACGATTTTCATTTGCAGCTTTTAAAAAGAACTTCTTTTTTATCACTCCCAGGATGCACTGCTAACACCTAAATAGCTCAACTTTAAAGATGAAAATTTAGAGGGAAAAAAGGTAGTTGCAGGTTTTTTTTCCCCACTTGAGAATATTTGCATTTGATTTAGGACATTGCATATGTTATCTCAAATCAGAGATCTGAGCAGTTGTGCACTTCTAAGGAGCTCTCAGAATGGATGGAAACATTCTTTATAATTACTGTCATTTATTTAATCAGTGTGCAATGATTAAATCATGTAAGGAAGCAGGATTTTGATTAAAATCCTTTTCTTTCAATAGAGGTTCTAATCTGCTGACACTGAGCCAATTGGGTGTTGACTTAAATTCCTAGTATGGACAGGTGCTTATTTGTTATGGTGGGGAGACAATCAGGGGCAAGTTGGATCTAAAGGTCAGCATGAATCTATAACTTCTTGATCAGTGAACTTTCCTGGATTCACTAAGAGTGTCCTAGAATTTCTGAGAAACTCTTAGCTGTTATTTTTTATTTTTTATTTTTTTTTTCATTTGGTAGCCCTGGAGAGTAGCTTAGCATAGTTCATAGATATTATGGTGGACATTTTTTTTCTTTGAGGAAACACACATTTGCCTATCATCCCATCTCCATATTTATGCATTCTTTCACTCAGTAAATATTTATTGAGAGTTTCGCATGTTCCAAATACTGTGCTAGGCACCATGATATGAATATGAATAATGTTTCTTCTACTTTTAAGGATACTATAGTCAGGGATGGAAGGAGGGAGGAAAAAAAAGGGAAACAGGACAATATAGCATGATAATTATAAGCACAGAGTAATTTTGTAGCACATGGATGGATTACAGGAGAGGTCTAAGAATGTTTTCTGGAGGATTAAAGCTGAATTACACAATGAGGAATGAGAAACTGTGGAACTGGGTGTTAAGAGAGTATAGCCAATTGAATTACCCCTAGTGCTTTGGCACTGTTGGTATGAACTGGTAAGAGACCAAGATTGAGGAGCCAACAGAATCCAATCACCAAGAGTCTTAGGTTATGTTATAGCGTTAAAACTTGGCCCAAGAGCAGGGAGATACCACTTTGAGGTGTTAGGAAGATTACTCTGGCTGTGTTTTAGAGCATGATTTTGTGTGTCACAGAACCAGAGGCAGAGAAACCAGATAGGAAATTTGATAAAATAACCTGGATTAGAAATGCTTAAGCGGGGTGCCTGGGTGGCTCAGTCAGTTAAGTGTCTGACTCTTGATTTCAATTTTGACTTAGGTCATGATCATAAGGTTGTGAGAGTGAGCCCTGCATTAGGCTCTTCTGGACATGGATCCCACTCAAAATTCTCTATCTCCCTCTCCTTCTGACCCTCCCCACCCTTTCTAAAGAAAGAAAGAAAGAAAGAAAGAAAGAAAGAAAGAAAGAAAGAAAGAAAGAAAGAAAGAAAATGTTTAGGCAAATGCCAAGGCATTTGGGCAAAAGTGAATAGATTCAAGAGCTAATAGGAATTTGGACTGATTGACTGTGAAATAAAAAGGAAGAAGCAGGCATGACTCTTAAGTTTTTGATTTGGGTGAGAAGGTGGGTGGATAGTGATGCCTTGAATGAGTGAATGGAGCAACATGAGAATGCAATTTGGGGTACTGGTCTTTATCAAATGGGAACCATAGAATTAGCTCTCTCCTGGAATGATGTTCCAACCAGATGTTCTCTCTCCATTTTCCAGCCATATGCCGTATCCAGGTGTGATCTGCTGGTGTTGAAGGCTCACATGACTTAAAGTTGGGGATGAGTGATTTGTCCTCTCTTTCTGAGTAGATGTCTTCCCTTCAGGATCGGGTATAATGTGATGAGGGTATTTTTTTTTAAAGAGGCCATTATGCCTAGGATACAGTAAAAAACTAGTCAAGAAGGGAGGAAAGGATCCCATTTAATAGTACTAAAGTCAAAAATATAGGTAAGAGAACAATAGCCAAATTGTGGAAAGAGCCTGTATGTCGTCCATCGGCAGATGAATGGATAAAGAAGATGTGAGATACGTATACATATACATATATATATCTTCTTTATCCATTCATCTGCTGATATACGTATACGTATACGTATATGTATATATATGTGTATATGTGTGTATATATATGTATTCGTATACGTATATGTATATATGTGTGTATATGTATATATATATGTATATACACACATATATATATGATAGAATATTCTGCAGTCATCAAAAAATGAAATCTCGCCATTTGCAATGATGTGGCTTGAACTAGAGGGTATTATGCTAAGCAAAATAAGTCAATCAGAGAAAGACAATTGTCATATGATCTTGCTGAAATGATTACTTGGGAAATAAGTAAGAGGCTCATGAGGGAAGAGAGGAAGAAATGAAATGGGATGAAACCAGAGAGGGAGACAAGAGACTCTTATTCTCAGGAAACAAACTGAAGGTTGCTGAAGTGGAGGGAGGTGGGAGGGATGCGGTGTCTGGATGATGGACATTGGGGAGGTCTGTGCTATGATGAGTGCTATGAATTATGTAAGACTGATGAATCACAGGGACGCCTGGGTGGCTCAGTTGGTTAAGCAGCTGCCTTTGGCTCAGGTCATGATCCCAGCGTCCTGGGATCGAGTCCCACATCAGGCTCCTTGCTCGGCAGGGAGCCTGCTTCTCCCTCTGCCTCTGTCTGCCATTCTGTCTGCCTGTGCTCGCTCTCTCTCCCTCTCTCTCTCTGACAAATAAATAAAATCTTAAAAAAAAAAAAAAGACTGATGAATCACAGACCAGTACCCCTGAAACATATAATACATTATATATTAGTAAAACAGAACAAAAAACCCCAAATAAGGCTCTATTTCTAGGGTTGTGTACAGATACAAAGAAAAAAATAAAGGTAAGAGAGAAATATTAAAGCAATTTTCATGTAAAGTCATTATTACTACATCCAACAGAATGTTGCCCCTGAAATATTAACCACTTAGATATTCTCTAAAAGACCTTGGCTTACCTTGAAGTACACCCTGAAGGTATATTTTCAACTAATATTCTTGCCTTCTTTAATTTTCTTGCTTACTTTTTTATAATAACTGCTTTCTTGACATTTCAGGAAACTTAGTTTCAGTTACAATTAAAACCTATCTCTTTCCTAAAATGTTACCTATCCCTATAAAAATGTATTCTTCCATATTGAAACACATTATGAAATTGTTCTTCAGGGCTGGTCCTTGGAACAGTCAAGTGTATAAAATTGGTATGAGAATTTTGTTAGTTCACAGTTAACATTCTCTTTGGACTCTGCTTCCTCTATATCCTATCCTAAGTCATTCCTACTACCTCACCAGGCAGAATGAGTCCTACTTTGATATGCTATACTGTGAATCTGTTACTGTTCTAGAAATAATATTGTATCACATTTGGAAGATATTGAAGAAGTCTATAATATGTATATAGTATGTAGCATATTAGTGTAGGAGAGTCTTCTACTTCTTATGCAGAAATGGTTTTTAGTGCTTATGAGGACTATAATTATGATCTTTAAGCCATGAGACCTCAGGGTTATGACTTGATATTGCTGAACAGTTTTCTGGATGCTGTGAGGGTGAAAAAAGGATGCTCTCAGCACTTTGTGGAGTGTGACATGATTACAAATGATACTTCACAAAGTCCTGTAAGTGTAAGCATGCCCTGTGCCTTGCCCTTCCACAGACTACCTGGTAGCTTCTACTCAGACTATCAAAGTCTTAACGTTAAGTCACGTGGTGATTTTCTGATTACTATGATGGTATGAGAGGGATGTTTTCTTCCTTTTGTTATTACAGAAGGAATTTTGTGTGGACAAAATTTAAGGTAATGTTAACAAAGATAGAGTTGGTATAGATGGCTAGTTTCTGGCTAATTCGCATGCTAATCTAAGAGTTATTCAGTGAAGTCTGACTAATACTGAATCTTGGAAAGAAGAGACAATGTATTTGCTCATGAATTGGTTTGAAAGAATAGTTCTTTCCACACTTGAAATGTAAATAACACGGACTATTTAATGGTCCTAATTTAGTAACTAAAATATTTTTAAGAGAATCTATTAACTAAGAGCAATCTTTCTTAATTATGTTATGGTTAGTTGGTTAGTCTTGAAGTACCTTAATAAGGTATTGTCTTTCAAAAAAAAAAAAATGCTGCCTTCCAAGTTTGTCATGTACCAGAGCTAGAAAACCCATTTCTCATTTGAGGGGAGCCATGTCAGTGTCTCACAGTGAATGGCTTTGGTCTACATTGTGTCACATTGAGGCTCACTGATCTGAGGGTTATGAGTGATTGTGTCACTTCTGTGGTAAAATCTTTTCGTGGGGAGTGGGTTTCCAGAGCTCCCCTTTCCTGGTTTCTTCAGACACCTTATGTACCTGCTATTTGTTACTACCAGACTTTACCCGCGACCCTCGTATTCAACCCTGAATTGTTTGTGTACTCAAACCCCATGCTTCGCACCCTGTTCGCTTTCTCATCTGTACTAACGGCATCTTGGGGAAAGGCTGCCATCTGCTCGGTGGACAGACTCTATCTGCATTTTAATTACACTGATGTTAGGGCCTCTTAAAAGTCCTCGCCTGGCACCTGTGACCCTCCTTCACACTTAACACTTTTCAGATTTTGACCTATCTTGGAAAACGTCGCTGCAAATTTGTAAGCCCACAAACTCTCTACTTCTCTAATCCTCCATAACCCAGGTAAGTATTGCATTAGAAGGATTGCATCATAAGTAAATGTTTATATTCTGTTGATATTTCTTTAACATACTTGGTGCTCATCAAAGGGGAGGTTGGAAGAATGTATATTTTAGAAAAAGAACTGCCTATTTAATGTTTTTCTTAAAAGTAAAAAAGAGTGAGAACATGTAGAACCTCTAATGAATTTTATTCAACCTTTCTTGACACTTAGGAAAGTTTGATTTACCTCTGACAAATTTTTTAAAAAACATTTTGTTTATTTATTTGAGAGAGAAAGTGAGAGAGAGCACAAGCAGGGTGAGGGGTAGAGGGAGAAGCAGACTCCCCACTGAGCAGGGAGCCTGATGTGGGGCTCGATCCCGGGACTCCAGGATCATGACCCAAGCCGAAGGCTGTTGCTTAAGCAACTGAGCCACTCAGGCGCCCCTAACTCTGACAGATTTGAGGAAGTAATGAAATATTCAAGTCACAAACTTAGAGAATCTGATCATTGGTGGGTTTAAGGAACCTGCTTTAAGAGTCTATTTCCCTTAAAGCAACTCAACAACAAAATAAACATCCTTTACTAACCTAATGAAATCAGTGACTGACAGGCTGTCCCCAATAGTCTTATAATGGTCTCTTTTGGGCCATGATAATTGGCTTTGAGAGAATGAAGATGAATTGTTGATTTTTATAATGTTTTTTAAAATCTCATATTCCCTTTGCTAAGAAACGTTGCCTTTACTTTTTAGCCCATTAAATATTTTGTTACTAGTTTGTTCCTGTCTCTGCTTATTACTATTATATCTTCAAAATATTGAATATATAAGGGCTCTAGGAGTGATAAACCTTGATTTCTAGGGAGTCAAATAATTTGTTTTGTTTTGTTTTTATAATACTGAGTGTTAACATATAGTTCTTGCATTTGACCAAATCACATTCTACTTGGCTAAATAAATAAATAAATAAATAATAAATAAATGCAGAAATAGCATTTATGTCTGTATAATGATATTTTGACAAAGTCTTCATTTATCTGTAGATCAGAATGGCTGTAAAAGTTGTTGAACTTTGTGTCATAGCTATCTCCTAGATGCCATGAGGTAGGCTGGATGGGGAATAAGATGTAGGGGCAGAGGTCTGGATGGCAAGCTGGCTCTTCCCTGTCCACTTAACCTCTTTGAGCCATTTTCATGTCTGTTTAAAAGAGTAAGCAAAACCTCTTTCACAGAGGTTTTGTGAGAATTGAAAGCTAATATATATGAGGTCCTTTACCAATTCTCTTTTATCATATTGCTTATAAATATGACAATATTTTTCTTACTTGAGTATATAAATATTTGAGAAAATACATATTGACTATCATATACACTCATTCATTTTTTAATTTCCCCCTTCTTCTGTCTACTTTTTAAAAATGTGCTTATTCTCTTTATTCCTTTAGAAAAGAATTTATGTGTGAAACTGAAGTCCCTGGTAGCTTGAGTCTTCTAAGCAGTAGCCCTTCAGAATGGAGTGCTAAGCACGTATAAGAACTACTATAGTGTTATAATTTCATGTGTAGCTAAAGAGTTGGAAAAGATTTTCTTTTTTCCCTATCTATGTGTTCATCCCTAAATGATACATTTAAAATCACATCAAAGAATTTTACTCTCTTGATTCTTAATACAATGAGATATATACTCTCAAATTCTTACTCCTGTTTACTTTTTGCTATATATTCTCTTTGTCTATGAATCTTCACTTAGAGTGGCTAGCGTGTGCTTTGAATATATCCACTACCTTATACTCTTTGTCTCCTGTGCCATCTCCCCCTTTGCAGTTCCCTTCCACTCTTGGGGTTCATTCCTAGCTTATAGGCACGGTGTAAGTCTTATCTCTTCCATGGAGTCTATCCAGACCACTATAGTCAGAATGATTATTTTGTCTCTTTTCTATGTAATGGTGAACTCTAACATTCATCTTTTTATTAGTTGACTAGTGAAGAACCCTTGATTTTTGTTTTTGACTTTTGTTTTTTCTTAAAGTCTCTAAGAAACCTTTCCTGGGGTGTCAATGGCCTAAATTGACCTAAGTCATTCATTATTGAAGTTTTAGTAGGTGGTGAAGGAAGGTATCGCCATGACTGCTTTAAACAGTGCTTAACTCTGAAGCTGGGATGGAATGGATTTTGGGGACTAAAATGCATTGTATATAGTGATACTCTGATAACATTCCCCCCACCACCCTCACCTCAAAAGTAACCATGCAAATGTTTAAGAAACCCAAAAACCTTAGGAATAGTTATAAAAATATAGGTCCTTTTCTAAAGAAAAGCAGTATTTCCAGAAGCCCACTGAAAATTTTTCAAAATTAATTTTTGGTATTGAAATGAAAAGCTATGTTTATTTATGAGTGAGAGGACTGTGAAAGAATTAGTTTATTTAAAATAGGAATTATTAAAGATTAGATTTCCTGGAAAAAGTGAGGATAATATTTTGTCTTTGAACTTTTTCCTACTTCATCTTTTAGTATTTGTCCCTTCTTTTCACCAACTATTTCTCTTCCCTTTCTTTTCTTTTTTTTTTTTTTTTTAAGATTTTATTTATTTACTTAGAACGACCAAGAGGTAGAGAGAAAGCGCATGAGCCAGGGTAGGGGCAGAGAAGCAGACTCCCACTGAGCAGGGAGCCTGATGAGGGACTCCATCCCAGGACCCTGGGATCATGACCTGAGCCACCCAGGCGCCCCCTCTCTTCCCTTTCGTTAAGCATTTATTCTGCATTTATTTTGTGGCCATCCTGGGCTATGGGCAATGAAGACAAGGAATAATAATTGTTACTGCTGTCAAGGGTCTCTTATGCTACTGGAGGAGTCAGATAAATTTCGGCAAAGTGTGTTAAGTACTGTAATACAAGTATAAGCAAGATGCTGAGGAAATACCACTGTTCTTCCTCGTCCTTCTACCTGTCAAGGCTAGTTCCCTGTTTTTTGCCCTCTTTGAATCTCTCTGTGCTCAACTGCCCAAATTTTCCATATCAGGAATTTAATAAAATATGTTTTGTGTAAAACTATTGATTGTAATTGAATAGGGCTAGCTCTTTCCTGACCAGCTGTACAAAAGTGGATGTGATAGCATCACAAATAATTTGCCTTTTTTTATGAGATCAAAGAAGTCTGCGTTATTTTAGGGGAGGAAGACCTTAAAAGCAGTAAGAATCGATTCTTAATTTTTCAGTGGGTGGTATTTTTCACTGTGTTTTAAAAATACTCTCCTTTTGGTTTCCTTTGGGCAACTTTAGTTCTTCGAGTTAATATGTATGAGGGAATGTGACAGAATTTAAATGATAACCCAAACAGAATATTATTAAGAGGTAGATTTGCTGTAAAACAATCATAATGAAATAGGCAAATAAAAAACGGAATACATTCCACAGCTTAATTTACATGAACTTTTCCTACCTACACTTTTTAGTTCCAGTCCATAAGTCTCCATCTTTTTTTTTTTAAAAGGAAAAATCTGTAGGATAATTTTATTTACTTAATCTCAGTAGAAAATACAGTTATTAAAATGGCACTGAAAAGATATTCATAGTTTTTGGGGTGCCTGGGTGGCTCAGTCGGTTAAGTGTCAGTCAGTTAAGTGTCCTTCTCGGCTCAGGTCATGATCTCAGGGTCCTGGGATCAAGCCTCACATCAGGTTTCCTGCTCAGTGGAGAGTCTGCTTCTCCCTCTCCCTGTGCTGTTCCCCCTGCTTGTGCTTGCCCTCTCTCTCTTAAATAAATAACTAAAAATCTTAAAAAAAAATTAGTAAGTTTCAAATGAGGCTTAACTGACAGATTGATCAGAAACTAGGAAACTTACCTATGGAAGGACGAGGAGAACCACCCTTTTCTTAGACTGTGGCTATAGGATGCATGAGGATATGTTCACTTTACTGCACCTTTGATGCCATTTTCTTTTGTTAGAATAGCTTTCTCACTGATCTTCCATTCCCCCAGTCTTATCCTGCCTAATCAATCCTCCACTCCTCTGGCAGTCACCTTACTGGAATGCAAATCTATTCTTACTGCACTACTGGATCAAATCCTGAATCATCCTTTGACCAGCTGCAGGAGAGAGAGAGAGAGGATCGTACTTTCCTGATCTTAACTTGTCCAGCCCCAACTTCTCTTCTCACTTGCCATACCAGCCTATAAAGTTCTGCCACTTTCCAGGACAGCCCATGCTTCGTCATGGCTATATGCTGCTGCTTGTGTTGCTTTCTGACCTGGAATACCCTTTTCTTTCTGTGTTCTGGCCAAGCTCTAATTTTCTTCTGAGAGTCACTTTGCTGCAGCCTTCTGGACTCTTATTGTCAAGTCTGTTTCTCTCCCCATCTATACCTGCCATGTATAGCCTGGTTCTTAATTATGACATTGTATTTTGTTTCTTTCCTTTGAATCTATTTTCCAACTAGAGTACAAAGTCCTGTAGTTGATTTTGCATACATATACTGCCAGCATCTGAAACAATATCAGGTACAATAGCTACAGTAAATACTTGTTAAAGGTTAAGAATGCTGAGATTAGATTCGAAATGCTATTTTGAGCGCTTTCATGATATTTGGTTTTCTTTACAATTATCATTAACGCCATTGAAATTACTTTATAGATGGCTAAATAAGGATAAAAATGGTCTTAGTTCATTTTGCCAGTAGTGGTTAGTTTTTTTGTGCTGGTTAGTGCTATCATCTCCAGCTCCATACCTGCCCATTTGCACTCTGTGGTAGTGATGAAACACCTGGGAATATGCATGCCTGACGCCATTGCTAGTAAGTTTTCTCTCTCTCTCTCTCTTTTAAATGATTTTATTTATTTATCTGACAGAGATATCGTAAGTAGGCAGAGAAGAAGGCAAAGAGAGAGGGGGAATCAGGCTCGCTGCCAAGCAGAGAGCCCGATGTGGGGCTTGATCCCAGGACTCTGGGATCATGACCTGAGCCAAAGGCAGAGGCTTAACCCACTGAGCCACCCAGGTGCCCCACTAGGAAGTTTTCTCTTATGTGTGGCCGAAAGAAGGCAATGGTAAAGAACTGGGAAATCTGTTCTTGTAACATATGTATAGTAATAATAAATAAAAATTAGCATTATTTCTCATAAGGATGATAATTTTAGAGTTAGCGATAAGTCTAACAATGCTTCAAAATACCTGTACTTTCTGTTGGGCACAGGTACTGATAAATACTACTGTCATTTATTGTCTGCATTTCTAATGGAGGGAAATTTAAATATTTACTAAGATATTAGAGAAAATAAACATAGGATCTTTTTTACCATCCCAATACAGAATCACTCCCCGCTTTCCTGAATTCTCTCTGTTGAACTCTTTGGTGTTTGAGGGGTAAATGAATCTCATTTAGAGAACCTCTACTCTAAATACATTTGTATAACAAGATGGCCACTATCTTTGGAACTTATCTGCTTAATCATATATTTTACCATAATACTGCATATACTTTATGGGGAAACAAAATTCTTTTAAATTATTTAAAAATTTTTTAACTAATTCTTTTAAAAATAAGTGAGTCTATGTGACTAAGTATTAATTCTTTTGGTCACTAAGATGTTATTGTAAATTAACTCCTCTAGTATACTAAACAGTGCCTCACGGACCTTTTGCAGTGAAATTGTGAAAATAATGTTGTTTTCCATTTTATCAACTGGTTCAAGCTCATTTACTTGTAATGTTCAACTAAACTGGCTACATAACATTTAAAATTTTGTTTATTTCCAAACGATTGGGTTTCCACAGTAGTCTTCACTAATTGCCTGTTGTAAGATTCTTACTCAAGTATTTACAAATGTATTATTTGTTGTGTATTTGTCAGCTTACTCAAATAAAACTGGAAATAATGAAAACAATTGCATTTTACCCATTACAGCTACAAAATAATTTCTATATTTTTTCTTCCTTCTTTACAATGTCAACCCTGAATTATGACAATTTTACCAGCATTTGAAAAATTATTATGTTTATTGGATTATTTGCAGGTGGGGCTCTGTGCTTTAGTCTACAAATCAGTGGTTAATTTAATGATGCACTAGTTTATATTTAGCAAAATGAAGCATAACAAGCTCAGCTGAAAAAATGATTCTTGCTTTAACCAGTATCTTCACACAGCTGTTTAAATACCATATTGTACTTGTTTTTTTTCCTCTTTCCTTATTTAGGATGGCACATGGTACTTGTGTAATCTTTGCTTATTTTAAGCTGGCATAAAAGAATGGCTCTCAGCAAATTGGAGGCAATTTGCAAAACTAAAGGATATTCTTATGAATTCAGGCCAACTTAAATTATTATTGAAGAATATATCTTTTTCTCCCCCAATTTTTTAAGGATTTTTTTTCATTATAATGCTATGTTTCAAAGTTTATGACAGTGGTGCCTTTTCCCACTTGTTCTGTGTAATTTTCTTTCTTTTGTCTGAACATGCCATTAAAGTCAGATTGGCCCCGAAAAGTCAGATCTTTTGAAATTGTAGTAGTTCACACTTTGTGTTATCAATTTTATAATAGTTTTCTTCCTGGAAAAGATTGGCTCTTTATAGACAGATGTAAATGAGGTCCACAGAGATGGAAAGTTTTGAATAACTTTCCGTAACCATTTTTTGTCCCTCCGGACTCATCCTTACTGCTTGTCTCTTTGACTCACTCCCCACTCCAACAGCACCAGATAAGATGTGGTTTTCTTTCCTTTTGCATTTGTGCCTACTGTCCCACAAGAAACTTCCTCAGAAGATGTCATTGCGGGACGCCTGGGTGGCTCAGTTGGTTAAGCAGCTGCCTTCGGCTCAGGTCATGATCCCAGCGTCCTGGGATCGAGTCCCGCATCGGGCTCCTTGCTCCGCAGGGAGCCTGCTTCTCCCTCTGCCTCTGCCTGCCACTCTGTCTGCCTGTGCTCGCTCTCACTCTCTCTCTTACAAATAAATAAATAAAATCTTTAAAAAAAAACAAAAAACAAAAAAAAGAAGATGTCATTGCTTCATTTGCCCTTCTACACTTCCTGAACTTCCACATTTTCATGAACTCTACCATCACAGTTTCAAATCATATCATTTTGTCCCAGTACGTCTGTGACGTGGGACACTGTGCTGCGTCTGGATCTGACGTCTGCTTCACATGTGGAACTCCTTCCTGTATATTTGCTGACCGAAACACACCCTCTGCTAAAAAAAAACAGACACAACTGAGATGGGAAGGATAAGGAAACAGACAAGTGAAACAGTTCTGTTGGTATCTCCATTTCCTGAATTGTGGAGTGTCACTTAAAATGTTCATTTGTGTTCTATGTAATTATTAGGGATTCTGGATATCATGAATATCAGGCCTGATTTTATTTAATTTTAAAAAATTATTTATTTGAGAGAAAGAGAGGACAGGGAGGAGCAGGGAGAGAGGGACAAGCAGACTCCATGCTGAGTGGGGAGCCTAACATGGGGCTCGATCTCATGGTTGTGAGATCTTGACCTGAGCCGAAATCAAGAGTCACATGCTTAACTGACTTAGCCACCCAGGTGCCCCTGATTTTGTTTTGTTTTATTTTATTTAAAAAATTCATTTGAGAGAGTGCAAGCCAGCACAGGTGGGAGGTGGAGAGGCAGAAGGAAGAGCAGCAGCAGATTCCCCACTGAGCAGGGATCCTAATGCCGGACTCCCTCCCAGGACCCAGAGATCAGTATCGGAGCTGAAGTCAGACGTCAACCCATCTGAGTCACCCGGGTACCCCCCGGGCCCGGTTTTAGTTGATCATTTTTTATTAGGTAGAACAATTGTGTTGTTGTCTTAATACTACGCTTAAATCTAACAGCTAAAAGTACTGTCCTAGAACTGTTACACCGGTGAAAGTTGTACTGCTATGGGCCTTCTAAGGAAATTAGAAATGCAGTGAGGACGTGTAGGAAACAGTTGTAAGTAAGAGAAAAACAGCCTGTCAAAGAATAAAGATAAGCAGTGTAAATTATGAGTATGGTTAAAACTTAAGGGAAACTTAGGGACTTGAAAATTATTCTGTTAAATTGAACAGTATTGTACATATAATTATATTTTATTGTAATACATTAAATTTTTGAGCAAAGTTTGTGTGTTATACATAGCATGTATAATTTGGGGAGGTATTACTTTGGAGCCTTTTATATTTTGACCTGCTGTGAGGTAGATAATCATAGCTTTTCCTAGTTGAATTTTATAATAGAATAGAGCATATATGAACATGCTTTGCACAAAGCACATGATTAGCATTTTTTTTTTTTTAAGATTTCACTTATTTATTTGACAGACAGAGATCACAAATAGTCAGAGAGGCAGGCAGAGAGGGAGGGAGGAATCAGGCTCCCTGCTGAGCAGAGAGCCTGATGTGAGGCTCTATCCCAGGACCTGGGATCACAACCCGAGCCGAAGGCAGAGGCTTTAACCCACTGAGCCACTCAGATACCCCCATGATTAGCATTCTTGAGTGAAACTTGAAAGAACAGAACCAAAAATCAAAACTCAGTGGCTTAAAAGTAATGATAGAGACTATTAAAATAAAAATAATAATTAAATTATAACATTTATGATACAGCTCTCAGCCAAATAAGCCAATGTTTAAATAAGTTAAAATTTTCTGTTGTGAGAAACCTCAATAAAAAACATTTGAGGGTTAAAAAATTACAGTGAGGTATTAAAGTTTTTTAGCATAATTAAAGATCTTGGATATATGCTTTTCCTTTTGACATATTTAGTTTTGACTTTGAATTTTCCATTTTATTTATGTGAAAAATGGACTGAAATGTTAAAATGCATGGAGCCCTAGTGTGGTGCATAAATAATGAATCTTGGAACCCTGGAAAAATAAAATTAAAAAAAGAAATGACAAATAATAGAATTAAAATTACTTTAAAAATGCTTCCTAGAACTAATAGTTTCTTTAGACATCAGAGAGCCTTTTTAAATAATGAATGATCAATTCCATAAGTATGAAGTTTAAACTGCAGTGCTGATATATAGTGACATTCACTATAGTTTTCTCCTTCATTTTGCTGAGGGTAGCAGGCTCCTAATCCTATTAACTTATTCATTTTCACTGATTCACCCCAAGGGATAAAAGTTAGGAGACATCACCAGATTGATAGAATAATTTGTTCAAGAACTTGATTCCTGTGCCCTGAAATAAAAACAAACAAACAAACAAACAAACAAAAACCAGGTAGCAGTCAACATCCATGTGTGCCTCTTATTTAGAGCATAGTTCACAAATAGCTGCTATTTCTAGATTCCATGTGATGGTTAAAGACACGTAGAAACAGGGTGACAGGCTCTATCTGGTTTTGCTTTTTCTTTCTAGACACTGTCATGAGATTATATATCCTGATCTTACTGAGCCACCTTGAAACTAGTAATAAAGTTTGGCCATTGATTGTGCTTAGTCCAGTTCCTGAAAGTTCACATCAAAATCCCTCTATAAAACTGAGAATAATTGGCTCTTTTTATCAAGCTCCACAAAAAGCAGAACTGCTGAGTTTCAGCTGTCATTTCATTCAGTGAACTCAATTTCTTGGTAGCTCTTATGTGCTAGACATTCTGGTAGCAATGCAAAGACGAATAGCCCTTGGATGTTGCCCACAAGAAGTAAACACACAGTGGGGAGCACACACACACGCTTGCATGCACACACATACATATGCACACAAGTACTGTGTACAGGGCACAGCCCTGGGTTTTGAAGATTGTGTAGGAGTTTTATATGTAGAAGAGAAGGAAAGGGGTCCTGTATGTCATCATATGAACAGTGGGAAGAAGCATTAAAATTTTTTAAGTTGAAGTGTAATACCAATTTATGAATTGATATATTCTGTGAAGGGGGAGTCAGATACTTGAAACTGAAATTGCCTCTAAAAATTATAGATAAATTTTTATAACTGTGTTCTAGTCCCTGTGCTAGTATGGTACATAGAAAATGAGGTGCATTTCTTGCTGTCTCCCAACTCACTACTGAATTGGGGGGGACATAGATAATACAAAATCAACTATAATTCAAAGTCCTAAGTGCTGTAATATGTCACAACGTGCTATGGGAAAATTCTGGGTAATTAACTTCTTGATTTTGTAGATTTGCTTCTCTCATGGGTTGTTTTAAATGTCTTTTTTCTTTTTTTGGAAGATCAACTCCATTGAGGTAAATTATATAAAATATTTTTTTTCTTTGAAGTTTTTATGTATTGAGGGAAGGTGTGAGCAGGAAAAAGAAGACGTGAGCAGGGAAAGGGAGAGGGAGAGGGAGAAGCAGACTCCCCACTCAATAGGGAGCCCAAAACGAGACCAATCCCAGGACCTTGGGATCATGACTTGAGCTGAACGCTGATGCTTAATCAACTGAGCCATCCAGGTTCCCTACAGTCCACCATTTTTAAAAAAGGGTGGAAAATATGTAGGTGAAGAATGAGACTTAGTCCTATTCTTTATAAGAAAACAATGTGAATTTGTCAATGCCCAAATTTGACTTTCTGTATTTAGATTTTTATAACATTGAAAGTATACCTGTATTTCAGAAACAGGTCTGAGAAGGTATTATGGGAGCATCAAATTGAGGTGTACTTCATGGGAAGAATAGCAATTGCTGAAGTTTTGACAAAGAGGGATGAAAAAACAAATCAAAACAAAAAAACAAAACAAAAAACAAAACTTTATCTTCCATGCTATTTTAAAGTACAGAGTAAAAAAAAAAGTATTTTAAAAAGATATATAAATTCTGAAAAGACTTTAGTTCTAAGAGTATCAAAGAAATCAACAATAATAAACACTTCAAGGTTTTTCCAGTTAATCAGGCTAAAGATTGAATGTACTATGTATCCTTTATGTGCCTCTCAATGTATGAAATCTCAGTCATTGAGTAATACCCTAAAGATTTGTTCAACCACATTATTTTATCAGGAGAGGCTGTCATGATAGCATCTCAATCCACAACCTCTTCTGAATTACAAAAAAATGTACAAATCTATCCCATTGATCATCAGTGTGATCCCTTTTACAAAAATGAAAAGCCTTTAAATGATTTCTGAAAACTTCTTCATGTTGATACCAGATAAAGCCAGATCTATGCTAGAGTTTTTCATAATTTTTTTTCTTATTAATGAAATTATATATGTATTTTTTGGAAAACTTATACAAAGTAGAATGAAGAAGAAAATAAGGAGTCATTATAGACACTTTGATCTCAGTTAGATGTATTTATTTATTTTAGCTTTTTAAAGTTTAAAGATCTATTTATTTTTAGAGAAAGAGAGAGCAGGAGGAGGGGCAGAGGGAGAGGGAGAGAGAGAAACTTAAGCAGGCGCCCTGCTGAGTACAGAGCTGCTGCTGGCTTGATCCCGGGATCCTGAGATCGTGACCTGAACCGAAATGAAGAGTCAGCCGCTTAACTGGCTGAGCCACCCAGGCGCCCCTAAGTCAGTTTTATTTAAATAAAGATACCAAAATAATCCCGGAATGTTTGGGTATTTTATTTCACATTTCATGATATTTAGAGATCTCTACTATACTCCTGAAATTTGTGGTACTTTCCAGAGGCTATCTATGTTATCTTCCACCACTTTTTCTCTGAAGCATCCTTACCTAATTCTCAACAACTTTTCGTGTTAAAACAATGCAGAGAGACACCAAAGGAACGGAGCCCGCATCCAGGGTGGTGGCAGCCTCACAGGGAGGCTGCTGTTTCAAGGACCAGGTTCTAGGATTCGGTTCTCAGCTTTGCAGGTCCTGAAAGTTGATGGCTCTCATATGGAAAAGTTTATCAGTCTTTCTAGAATAGACCCAAAACAAATTCATGAACATATATGATATTACTGATACATACATCAGTGTGCAAATTTATTCATTGCCATTCTAGTTTAGCCCTAAGGAAATGGATTTCTTCTGGAAACCCTGAAGCCAGCTGGTCCCATTGAGCTTCACGCTGCTGCCCCTCTGAGTTCCTGCCAGAATGCCAGTCCTTCTCCAACAGTCTGGCCCCCTCTCCTTGTTCAGTTCATACTCTGATCCCTTTTTCCTCCCTCATTTCCCACTCTTCCCAACCCTTGCAGCTCTCTAGAGACCTCACTTCATTGAAAAACAAAAGAAAACAATATCCCAAAACAAAACAGTTCCCCCCCCCCCCCATTCTTAAATTTGTCAAGAAGTTCTCTTACTCTACTTCCTGTCACAGTGAAAATCTGAACTCTGGAGCCACTGAAATCTGGAAAGAAGACCCTGTCTTCCTTAGATAGTCAAACTTAGAAATTCTTATTTCTGGGGCTTTTGTTTTACAGATGTCCTATCGATCATTCTTCTTTGGGCACTTTTTTTTTTTTTTTTAAGGAAAATTGCAAGGATCATAATTAAGTTTTCTTATTTATATTTATCTGCTATCATGCTTCCTAAAGTAGCTTATAGGTCATCTTGGTTTGGATATTGATGCCCAGGTCGTTTAATCTCCTGTTTCCAGGCTTTTTCTCAGGAAAAATATTTAACATGTAATATTTAATATATATATGCACACACATACATGTATATGTATGTGTGTGTAAATGTGTGTGTGTGTGTGTATAAATGTATATGAATTTGAGATCATGATGTTTCTACAAATGGCTAAACATTACTTTTTGACCCATCTCAATTCATCCTCAAGGTATTAACTTGACTTCCATTTGGGCTGCAACGTCTGCTGTCCTCCTTTTTCTCTACCCGACCACCACTAGTATATTTTTGCTTTGGGAAAAGCTATCTCTGTAAATACCGTGGCATTTATTTTCTGTAAAAGCTTTAGTGCACATTTTACTTGGACATTGATTTCTCATCATATGACAGAAATGGCTAGGTTAGCATTTCAGAAGAGCTTCTCCTCTGTTAACAATATCTTCATCCTCTCATTAGTTTAATTCATGATAATAATCCAGACAAGCTTTGACCATTAAATCCTTTTAGACAGCAAAGTTTCCCAAAGCCCATTCTTCGTTTTTGAATAATTAGTTTTTTCAATACATTTTAGTGTACGAAGCTAATAGGATATGGGAATTCATTTTCTTCTGATGCTATAAACTTTCCATTAATGTATGAGGTTAACTTTTGTGTTTCTTTTTTCTTTTCCTATAGAGCTGACTGTTAGAGGACCCAATCGAGTATTTTGTAGTATTCAGACTAAAGCTCTTTTGGGGGGTTTGTGGTTTTAATCGGTGTTCCCTCAACTCTTCCTTCCATCACACCTTTTTCTTTTATTGCACTAGAAATGATGAGGTCGCTTCAGAAACCATTTATGAAATCCCTGGAGATCCCTGAGATTGATTTTTGTGTTTCCTTTAAAAAAAAACATACTCAAAGAGATTTGAGAAGCTTATATCTTTGGGAAGGTTAATATTAAAAAAACTGTCTACCCAGTTCTGAAAAATTGCCTTGTTATGCCATTATTATTTCTGACAAATGGATTGGGTATGGTTCCATAGAACAAGAGAATTAACCTTAGGTTTTTTCTTCTCAAAATTAGAAGAGAGTCTCACAGAATGACATACAGGATATTCCAGCTTTGCATGGTCATGATTACAGAACAGAAATCTCAAAGCACTTTCTAGACGCAAGGAAAAGCATTGCACAATAAATAGTCAGGATTGGCTGCTTCCAAACAGCAAGTGTAAGTCATTAAACAAATTTCTTTATGAGGCTGAGTTTTTTCATTTATTCAGCCAAAATTCATTAATCTGATTTTTTAAATGTGATTTTTGTCTTGAAGGAAAGACAGAACAAATTCATACTTCAAGAGTTGCTAATGCTTACTAGGTGATATAACGGTGAAATAATTTTTGAGTAATTAATGTCTTATCTTTTTAGAACTCTACATTAGAAAGAGAGAGAGGGAGAAAAGACCCTGAAAACTCTTAGTAGAACAGAACTAGGCAATCAAAGGTGGAAATTTTATACTTAATGCATTTGGGTTTTTAAAAGTTTGCATTTTGGTTATTTATGCAATTTCAGAATTCCAAATGATATTTATATAAATCCATCTTTTACTTTCTAAAGCTTCAAGGATGGGGGCAAAGGAAGCAGTATAATGAGCTATTTTAAGGCTAGTAGGATGTAATTAAGTTTGAGAAGAAATTTAGCGAATACTGTGTTTGGAATTTAAGTTGCTCGGGTAGAGTGGAAAGCTACGGGTGTTGTAGCCCCAGTAATTATCTCACAAGTGAGTCATGTTGAGCAAACTCTCCTTAAAATCTCTTCAATGTCATAACCTTTCCTGATTTAGCAATATTTTTATAAGGGACTGGAACTAGAAGTAATCAAATAAAAGGTGCTAAGTAGTAGATGGTGGTAACTGTCAAAATCTCCATCAGAGAAGCCAAAGAGAAGAAAAGAGAATATTCTTTATTTCCGTGCTTTTTTAGTGTTGATGACTAACCACACAAACAGCCTGGGCCTGACTTCTTGCTCTGCTGGTTGGTAAGATGGATAACCTTGCTTAGGTATTTAATCCATCTGTGCCTCAGTTTCCTCATTTATAAAATGAGGACAGCAATTAACACCTCTTATGGTTATTGTTAGGACTTAATGAATACATATATCTTGAGTGTGTGTGTGTGTGTGTGTGTGCGAGCACATTGGTATGTGTACAGAGAGATCTTAAAAGGGTCCTATAGCTAGGTATTAGTTGTTACCATTATTACTATAGTTATTACATCAATGCTAGACTTCATAAATACTTTCAACTTATTCAGCAGATATTAATTAGGCTCCTGTATGTGCCAAGCACTATTCTAAGTACTGGGCATACCATAATGAATAAGGCAGTTAACGGACCCTGTGTTCATGGAACTTATATTTTAGTTTGGGAAGTCAAGGGAGACAATTCAACAAGTACACAAGTGATAAAAATAGCATAGGGTGCTAACAGCCATATAGAGGATTAAAGAGGAGTGATGGGGTAGATTGGGTAGTCAAGGAATACTTCTTAAGGGAGGTGGCATTTAAATGGAGAGCTGATAATAAAGAACAAATCTTGTAAAGATGTGGGGCAAGAGCATTCCAGTGAAGAGTTTCTAAGATGTCCTGGGATTACAAAGACTGATGATGGGTAGTAGTCTGGGCCTGAGCACTATGAGATAGGATCTGAGAAGATGGATAGGGGAAGGAGGAGGTATTTGTGTCTATGAAAGGACAGCAGGAGGGATCCTTGTGGTGATGGATGATGGAATCATGGAATCACTGTGTTTCTTGACCGCTTCAATGTCAACATTCTGGTTGTGGTTTTGTGCTATAGTTTTGCAGAGATAATTACCTCTTGGAAAAACTGAATAGAAGGCACATGGCTTATGTCTGTAGTATTTCTGAAAACTGTATATGAATCTACAATTACCTCAAAACAACAAGTTTAATTAAAGAAAAGAACACATTGTTTTGATTGATCAGTAGAGAATATAGAGCCTCCAGCCCTTGGTTCTGATTTAACTGGTCAGGAGTGGGGTCTGAGTCTTGTACTTTATTATAAAGAGCTTCAGGTGATTCTACTGTGCAGACAGGATTGAGGAGCTCTGCAAAGCTGCAAGCAAATCCCTTTAGGCTTTAAGTGCATAGTGTTACCCGTGGTTTCTTTAGGGTGTGATACTTGTTACAGACTCTTGACGTTACAAGTCTGTGATGTGATCCCAGCAGACCAGTGTCACTTCCTCAGCTGAGACCACAGAACTGAGAATGTTTGAAGTATCTATGTATCTGTGAATATCCTAATATTTTCCCCTTGAAAATAAGTTTTACTCTAATGTTTTTTTTTTCCCAAAGTCCATTCAGCTTTTATTTCAGATACTTGTTGAAATAATTACTTTCATCAATAGCAGTTACTGTAATTTTTTTGGTAAGGGTGCAGGCGCTGCTTATTCATGTTTGCAGATTGCTGTTCATCCTTTTGTTTTTCTTTCTCTTTAATATGGCTCCTGGATGGGCAAGAAAATCCTATGTGTACAAGAGAACACATGCAAGTCTTCTTGTGTGGTAACTGCAGGCGTCTTTTTGGAAAAAAAAAAAGAAAAATAATTCACATATGAAATTCCTCTTTTGAGTGCATGCTGTTTATGATTAGAAACCACAGAAATCATTACCGTATGAATAAGTTTAATACTTGATTTTCCATGAGACTGGCTTGCTTTTCATCTTTTTAAAATAGAGAAACACACCTTTGTTTTTCCTCTGACTCAGCTACACGTTTAAAGAACATTCTGGCAAAACCCCCCTGATAATAGATCGTATTTGCTCCTGAAATTGTCAAATTCTTGTTTAATTTTTAGTGACCACTTAATTAGCATTTGGAACTTGACTTATTTGATGTAGAGCTCCGGAACACGTAGCGCGTAGTGGGCATTCAGTGATTGTTAACGAATTCAGTAATTGTTAGTGAATAAGACTAACAGTTATTCAGGTATCACTGCTATGCACCAGCATTGTGGCCAGTCCCATCTTCAGTTAGCTTTCAGTTTTGTGCTTAGATACATAAATAATGAGAATCATTCAAGACTTACCATAATTTCCCACTTATTGGACATTATGGAAACTCTAAAATTTACTGAATCCTCTTGTTTGTATGTATGTGTACTTGTGTTTGTGTATGAAACAGTATGCTAGCCTGTTAACCTCTGTCTTTGCCTTTTGTCTTCTTCTTTCCTATACTTAAGTCTTATCATTTTTACACCTGTTACTTATGGGTCTTATAGTTCAGGAAAAAGAGTGAAGTCTGTAGGTTGTTCCTTGAATCAAGAAAGGTCCAGATAATTTTGTCTTTTGACTGTGCTTCTTCCCCCTTCGTGACTTCTAGTGCACAGAATTAGTTTGCTCATGGCAGACTCTCATCATTGATCAGTTTGTAGCCCCTCTTTTAGTTTAGTTTATTACTTCTTTTTCTCCTGTCTGCATTATTCTACCTTCATTAAGTGTCAATTTCAGGTATTTAATAGATATCCTACAATATGCTCTCTATCAGCTTCTTTAGATTTATGTGTATCCTCGAAAAAGGAATATCGTGTTTTAGTTTTTGGTATTTATTTTCCAAACAAATAGTTACATATAGCATTTTTTACATCCCAGATACTATTTTAAGCTTTGCCAACATTAATTAATTTAATCCTCACAGCAAGGCTGTGAGGTAGATACTGTTATCTCTATTGGCACAAAGTGAATACCAGGATATTGTGTTGTAAATCTACTTGTTTCTTTCCCTTTTGTCCATTTTGCCTTGGGTACATGAGATTCATGACCTCTGATTGCTACCTGTTAACTCTGTTGTAATACCACACTTTACAAACAACAGCTTTATTGAGGTAGTATACATACAGTAAAATAAACTTATTTTAAGTATGTAATTTGCTGGGCTTTGAGAAAGGTATGCATCCTTGTAACTAGCATCACAATCAACATACAGAACTTCTAGTTCCCCTAGAGATACACCCTGGGGCCCCTTGCCCCCTGGGTTCCACCTCTGGCTCAAGACACCATTGATCTTTCTGTCACAATAGATTGGTTTTTCCTATAATAGATTTTGCATAAGTGGAATCAAACATTATGTGTTCTTTAATCTGGCTTCTTTTGTGCAGTATGATTTTGAGATTCCTTGATGTCGTTACATTGTTACCACACAATTTTACATGGAATGGATGTACCACAATTTTTCATACATTCATCTGTTGTTGGACATTTGGGTTGTTTCCATTTTTTGACTCAGATTGATGAAGTTCTAGAACCTAGGTGAGGTTCAGTGGGCTGAGGTCCGGAGCCGATGACCAAGAAAGAATTCTTGAGACATTTTTGGTGCAAAATGGTGGTTTATTAAAGGACCCGTGGGCAGGAAGAGCTGCTGCCCTGGGTTGTGAGGGGTGGCAGGTTATGTACCCTGTGGTTGGGGGAAGGTGAGGGGAAGAGAGGTTTGAACGGAGTTTTCATATGCTAAAGAGGGCCTACAAGGTGCCAGGATGTCCAAGGCCTACCAGGCCTGCCTTGCCCTTGTGGCTTGATCAATGTTGTCTTTAGACCAGCCATTAACATTAGGATAGTTGGGAGACTTTTTGGTGGGGGGTCACAATCCTGCTATCAATCGTCTTTGTTAGTGAGATTTAGGATATTTGTAAACCAAGGGAGACTCCTGTCTAGCAGGATTGTGAGCTCTGCAAGTTAACTATTTGCTTATTGTTCATGGCAGTCAGGGCTGCCTGAGGGATGCTACACATAGGACTGAGGGGGAGCAGATGGAGAGGGGGGAGCAAGGCGCCAGCTTTTGCTTTGTCTTCAGCCAGCCTCGTGCTCCCTCATCAAGATGAATAAAGCTGGAAAAAATATTTGTGCACAGCCTTTGTATTGACATATGTTTTCATTTTACTTGGGTAAATACCTAGGAATGGACTTCCTGTGTCTTACGAGAAATATATGTTTAATATTATGAAAAACTTACAAAATGTTTTACAATATGCTTGTGTCATTTTATACTTCCACTAGTAATGAGTAAGAGTATGAATTCCTCCACATTCTTGGCACCACTTGGGGTTGTTCATCTGTCTCTTTTTTTAATAGCTTTTTCTTTTGGAATAATTACAGAGTCATAGTTGCAAAAATAATACAGGGAGGTCCTGTGTACTCTTGACCTAGTTTTCCCGCTATGGTAATATCCGGTGTAACTTTAGTACAGTGTCAAAACCAGGAAATTAACGCGGGTACAATTCAAAGAGCTTATTCAGATTTCATTAGATTCACACACACTAATTTCTTTGTACATGTATGTGTAGCTCTGTGAAATTTTATCATGTTTGGATTCATGTAACTGCCACCACAATCAAGATACAGAACTGTCCCATCACCACAAAGATTGGTCCTGTTCGCCATGTGACGTCAGGTTAGTCACACTCATCCCCCATTGGCTCCCGCCCCTCACCTCTTGCTGCTCCCTTTGTGAAGCCCTGGAAACAGTCTCTTCCCCATCCCTATAATTTTTCATTTTAAGAATGTTATATAAATGGAATCATACAGAATATAATCTCTTGAGATTGGCTTTTCTTTTTCTTCTTTCTTTCTTTCTTTAACCCAGCATAATGCCCTTAATATTCATTGTCTTACATGTCAGTAGTTTTTCCTTTTAATTACTGAGTAATACGGATGTGGCACAGTTTGTTTAACCACTTACCCGTTGAAAGACATTAGGAGTGTTTCTATTTTTCACTGTTACAAACATGGCTGCTATGAACTAGAGTGTACATGCTTTTTTTGCAGACATAAATTTTACTTTCTCTGGGATAAACGCCCAGTAGGGTATGTTACGTTTTCTTTTTTCTTTTCTTTCTTTCTTTCAAGAAACTGCCAAACTATTTTCCAGAATGGTTGTGTCTTTTTTGCATTTCCTCCAGCAATGTATGATTTCTCCTGTTTTTCTGCATCCTTGCCAGCATTTGGTGTCGCTGTTATTTTTTATTTTAGCCAGCGTAATGGTTGTGTAATAATATCCCATTTTGGTTTTAATTTGCATTTTCTTAATGGCTAATGGTGCTGAACATCTTTGCATGTGTTTATGTGCCATCTGTATATCCTCTCTGATGAGATGTCTCTTCCTGCATTCTATCTACTGCCAGTGTTGAATCTTAGCCATTCTATCGGAGTGTACTGGTATCTCACTGTGGTTTTAATCTTTGTTTTCCTGATAAATTTAGATGTGAGCATCTTTTCAAGTCCCTATTGGCCATCCTTACATATTTGCAAA
Organism: Mustela lutreola; assembly: GCF_030435805.1. Lineage (NCBI taxonomy): Eukaryota > Metazoa > Chordata > Mammalia > Carnivora > Mustelidae > Mustela > Mustela lutreola. The sequence continues at coordinate 164,615,212 of NC_081293.1, read as the reverse complement.
GTGTACGTTCAGATTTTTTTTTTTGCCCATTTGAAAAAAAGATTTTACTTATTTATTTGACAGAAAGAGGCACACAGAAAGAGGGAACCCAACCACAGGAAGTGGAAGAGGGAGAAGCAGGCTTCCTGCCGATCAGGGAGCCCAACACAGGGCTCAATCCCAGGACCCTGGATCATTACCTGAGCTCAAGGCAGACACTTAACTGACTGAGCCACCCAGGGGCCCCATTTTTGCACATTTTAGGTTGGTTTATTTGTCTTAGAGAGTTATGAGTTCTTTCTGGGTACCAGTTCTTTGTCAGATACATGTTTGTAAATATTTTCTTCTGTAGTATGGCTGGCCGTTCTCATTTTTTACATAATTTTATTAGAGGAATAGTTTTTAATTTGATGAATTTAAATTTGTCCATTTTTTCTTTATCATTAGTGCTTTCTTATGTCCTTCTAACAAATCCTTGTCTACTTAGAAGTCATGAACAACATTTGTCCTAGAAATTTTATAGTTGTAGATTTCATATGTAGGTCTACGATCCATTTGGAGTTAATTTTTGCCACATTTCAGTCTAATTTCCTAGTGAACTGAATAGTCACTGGGTTTACCAACATAAATAGCAATGATGACACATTCTGTTCTATTCTATTATATCCTATTAAAAGAAATGCTGGTCATGACCCACTAACTCGATTTCATGACCAGAACAACCTAGTTGTTCTGGGTCAAGATTCCTATCTTGATTAGATAGTCTTAAGTATCTGTCCTAGCTGCACCCTAAATAGTGACTAACCTTCTGCAAGGTGGTTCCATGGGGCTATGCAGGGAAGTTATCTCACTCAGGGCACACAAACTGTATCCATGATGGTTGTACACATTCCTATGCCTGCTAGCATGGCAGGAGAGTTCCTGTTTCCTTTTTTTTGACTTCTTATCAATCAATAATTGTTTACTGAGATTTTCCTTCACCTGCTTCTGATTTTATATTATGTTGGTCTCAGCCTGCTTCCCTGTGACAGTCTAATGAGTCATTTCCAGTTTCGTTATAATATTTCGTGGAAGGGAAAATCAGAACTCTTACTTTGAACTGTGTCTAAATTGTGAGTTCAGAGGCTGAGTGTGTGAAGGCCTTAGGGCTGGTTTGGTGTGTAGGCATTAGAATACGTATTTTGCCACCTTGACCACTCTTTTATCTCCTTTTTCGTTCTCATCTTTTCATGATGTTGAGTTGGTGACCTCAGGTAAGTCAGATATTAATACCTATAATTAAGCACCAAATTGTGTGAGGATAATATTCTAATATAGTTATGAATGCCATATAACTTTAGGTGAAAATATATATGAGCAGATGGTGATGGGAGCAATAACTTAAGTACTTCAATACAGGTCACACCTTAAAAGTCTCTTATCTAGTAAAGGACAAAACCATCACATTATAAATATGCTGCAAAGTGCTGTAATACGTATTTTGAAACTTCATGTATCGTAAGAAAAACTTGTACTGAACAGATGTTTCAAGTCGTAAGGGTTGCAATATAAACTAGTTAAATTTACATAATGATTTTATAGGCTAAAATATTAGTTATCTTCTCACTGAAAAGTCCATTCATTGCTACATAACACTTAGCTGGGGTAAGGAATACTCATACTAATCTTCACTGTGAAGTTCTGACTGAGAAAATGACATGTGAAAGTAAAATACTCCCTTTTTTTTAGGTGTCTTTGCTAAGTTCTTTGAATATTAATATTAATTATGAATTATATTTATAGAAGCTGTTACTTGCATTAAATGTGGCTTGCATCTGGTGAGCATTATTTTGCAGGGTCAGCAATTTAGTTTAAATCTGCCCTTGCTAGTTTTGGTATCAAAAATGAAAGATACTGAGAAATCTTTGTTCATCTTTGATTGTTTCTTTGCTATGCTTGCATAAAGTGTTATTTCCCCCCCTCCCATTTCTCTGGTAGCTTAGTGTTTAAATTATACAAATATCAAAACAAAAAGAAAAAAAAATAGAAATAGGGCTATTAGTTGCTTACAGATTTATATGTAAGTTCAAACTGCTCTATTTTAAGAGAGAGAGAGACTTCTGTTAATACACAAATGTTTTCCAGCCATGTTTGCTTAATAGACAAGTTTTGTTTGTTTCTAAAGCCATACTCTGTACCTTCTGGTTTGCCTAGGACAGTTCAGGTTTACATCTACCTTCCTGGTGTAGTTATTGATAGTATCCCCTTTCACTCCAAAGTGAAATATGCCTTATATTTCTCAGATCAATTTACTTTCAATATCCCTGGACTCTTGTTCTAACTCTGCCACCAACTGGCCATATGACTATGGGTACAGAAAGTCATCCAAACTTCGTTTGAGTTTCTTCATCTATAAAGTGAAATAGAACAGTAGGACTAAATGATCTCTGAATATTCTGAAAAGCTTTAAAGTTTTATTTCCAGATGCTTAGTTACTTCCAGTATAACAGAGGTATACAGAAGTAGCTTTAAAAAAAAAAAGTTTATTATTTTCTCTTTTACTACTTATGCTCCTATTCTGTTCTATTCTATTATATCCTATTAAAAGAAATGCTGGTCATGACCCACTAACTCGATTTCATGACCAGAACAACCTAGTTGTTCTGGGTCAAGATTCCTATCTTGATTAGATAGTCTTAAGTATCTGTCCTAGCTGCACCCTAAACAGTGACTAACCTTCTGCAAATTTCTGTTTCCTCATCCACCCGTGTTAAGGAAGTTGTGAGGGTTAAGTGACATCGGCGGCAGGACCTGGTGTGTGAAAGAGCTCGTGGCTTGTTGGTTATTCTCTATTCGTGTCGTAAACATGATTTTCCTCTGGAAAGAGTATGTTACATAGCATATGACTGCTTAAGTTTTTACCATGTCATTGAGAGATCATTTTAAAATCACAGTAAAATTATATTCTTGTCAACTGGCAATTTTGCTGCTATCTGTAGGTGCTTGGTCAAACAATAACTGTGTTTTTGTAGAACTCCTGTGAAGGAGGGAACTCTTCGGCTGTCCGTGTGAGTTCCTCGTCAAGAGGTGACGTGTCAGGGAAGTCATTAGGGAAGACACAGTGATTCAGAAAATATAGAATTTCCTGCCCTATTCTAGTTGGGATTAATTTAAATCTTCTAAAAAACAGAAAAAAAATTTTAATCTTGCTTTTCATTTAAAATAATAGCCCCTTGATATTGAAACATACATACCTTTTTGAAATATTAGAATCAAAACTTGTTTTCACAGAAAGTGAAAAGCATCAATATTTTCACTATTGTTGAACCAATAAGCCACTATCTTTTGTAAAATGAAATGTTAAATTTTTATCTGAATAGTCTTGTATTCTAATACTCCTTAGTAACTGGGGTAAGTAGTCAAAGTCAGATGTGTGGTGTCTGGGCTTATTTTGCCTCTGTCAGCTTGCTGTCTTCTGAGTTTCCCCATACTTCTTACCTGTGCACCAGAGCTTATGGCCCCTTCTCTGTGTTGTTTCTGCTGTCCTTCCTGAAAAACAGGGGCTTGTGAGGTTTATGTTGAGAGTTAAGTCCTTTGACTTTCTGCTATTACTTTGTCCAGCATTGCATCCTGCACGTTGAGTTTCATTTCTGAAGAGGAATGAGCCTTCTTGATCTTTGCCATGGTGCTGTGAAAGTAGTTCAGAATGGCAAGGATGGTTGTTCTGTGGAAGGTAAAATAGTAAGTCCATATCAGTATTACGGGAGAGTACGTATCACTCTGCCATATTCTTTCCATTATTAACTTAGTTCCTTTCTCATGATGGCCCTGTGAAGTAGGTTTATTATCCTCAGAAAAGTCCAATATTTGTCAGACAACCCTGAAACTAGTAGAAGGCAGAGTTGAAATTTAAACCCAAGAGTGTCCGATATACATGATTTTAGGCTCATCCCAGGCAGTTTGTGGAAGTGGATTCTGAGTAATACTCTGCAGATCACGGTTCTGACCCTGGGATTATTAATGGCCAAACCAGGCTAGGATCCTCGTACTCTGAAAAAGAAAAGTAGGTTCACAATTCCAAGATTATCCTGGTGAATTGTGAGAACTAGTAAATGTAAACAGCATCGCTTAGTAGAAATCTACGAGGGTAATTCACACAAGGAGAAAAAAAAAACAACAAAGGGTTACAAATGCAAGAATAGAACATAAGAAGCTACCAGACAATTCTCTTTTCCTCCCGCAGCCCTGGTCATGACTTAATTATGTAGAATTTGGAGAGAATCCAGAGGAATCCAGCAGAAAATATTAAAAAGGTTGACAAATTTGCTCTGTGATGGAAGACTGAAGGACTGGGTTTATTTAGCCTAGAGACGCGAAGTCTGAATAGGGACTTAATTACAGTCTTCAGGTTCAGTGAAATCATAGACACAGAGGCCATGAGTGGTTCCCAGGAGAATTGTCTTTTGACAGGCATTCTCAAATATGGTTGTTTTCTTGGTTTTCACTGTGTGTGAAAGGATATTATATGAGTGATGATGAGCAGCTGTTCTTTCTTCGCTGCAGGGGGACAAGCAAGAGCTTAAATCACCACAGGAGTGATTTAAGGAGAACTTTTCAGCTGGTGGAGACTCTTCTCTCTAAGCTCTGTAAAAGTATGAGAGCACCTGTCAAAAATAGGGCCGGATGATAGGCATTTTCATGTTCTAATTTCAAGCCTAGTTCAGTTTGGTGGAACAACTTGGGAACTTTCTGAGGTACCTGTGGGCCAAGGCCTAGGAAGGTCCTGATTTTCAAGAAAGGAAATACAGATGATGTGAGTGGTCTTCTGTAAAGGCTTCTCTATTTTCTTTCTCAACCTCCTTTTTTGTTGTTTTTTGTTCCTTGAAAGCTCTCTTATGACTAAATCTCCCCAGATTGCAAAATCTTATTTGTCACCCTTCACTGCCTCTTTATATCTGGAAAAACATTCATTTCCTTACTAGTTAGTCTCATCTAAGTTTTAAGGGAGGGTTGGTTTCTAATTAAAGTGCCATAGGAAGGTATGGAATGCAGACAAATACCTCCTATAGGATCTGTATTTGGATTTACTTCCTTTCTTCCTCCCCCCTTACCTTCATTTCTCCCACGAATAGCTTCTGAAATCCTGCTAAATTCTGACACTGGGGATATAAAATAGACAAAATTCTCTGCCCTGGAGAGGTGGATAGAAAATAACATATATAGTGTGCTAAATAGTGATAAATGCCATTGGGAAAAATGAAGCATAAAAAAGGGATTATACAAGATCAAAAGATCAATTTGAAATATATTTGTCAGGAAGACCTCACATATCAAGGCATCAAAGACAGGTTTGAGATGCCCATTCTGGGCTTCTGCTGCTTTTCCCGCCATACTTGCCAGAAACAGCAGCTTGGCACATATCTTCTGTAGGCGTGCTGACCTCTGATACAAGTAGAGTCTGCAAGACTTACATCACTGACTTCATTTTTTAAAAAGTCCATCTATCAAGTTTTAATAAACACTAATTGTCTTTTAAAATTGCCTCTGAAGGCATTTAAAACATCCCAGTAATGATACAAATAGGGTCAGAATTTAACAAGTACATGAAGCAGTCTATTTGCGTCCTTCAGTATATTGAGAAATATTTCTCTTGACTTTGTATTTTATCTCATATTGCATGTTGCACACGTGAGTGATTTTTTGCAAAGGGCACCTGACTGTGGAGTGTGAAAGGATTCAAGAGCCCCACTCCAGAAAGCCCACTGAATACACATGATCCAGGGCTGGTGGGTCAATAGCATAACCTTTATACTTGAAGAAAGCTCTTTTAAAACAAAATTAAGACTGATGGGGAATTACTGCAGTAAGCATGGGAAGCAATTGAATTACATTCTTATTTTCTTTGTGTAGTAGCAAGTTAGGGTGGGGAAGACATTAAGAAATAAGGGTATAGGTTAGAGATTTGCAGTAATGTCTAACCTAGCAGAGGTTAGTAATTTGTAGTAGGTATGTTTGAATTGGGTATGACCCAGTTCAAGGCTTTCCCTTTGAGGTGATGGGTATTAAGAGAGATTTAACTGTGATAATAGTTATTATATTCATTAATAAAATTCCAATTCAAATGGCCTTTAAACTGGGGGTGCCTGAAGGCTTAGTTGGTTAAGCATTGGACTCGTGATTTTGGCTCAGGTCGTGATCTCAGCGTGGTGAGATCCAGCCCTGCATTAGCACGGAGCCGGCTTAAGATTCTCTCTCTTCCTACGTAACCCCCTTCCAAAATGAAAAAAAAAAGTAAAATCTGGGGCTGTGTCAACATCAAAATTTTTCTGTGGGTGCAGAACACTTGAATGCATAGACTAAACAATCAAGGATAAGGGAGGTAGTTATATTTGCAATTTTTGAAGAAAACCATTGGAGGATGCTTTAGGTTTCTCTCTGGAACTCCAAAATAGTTTGGATCACTTCCCTAAAATTCCCAGAATTGCTTTTTTGATTTGTATATCCCTTTGGAATCACTGAAAGAAAAGCTGGGAAACTTGCCCACTATTATAATTTCATGTCCAAGTTCAGGTCCATACCATCACCATTACTCAAACCTTGCCTCTGTACTTGAGGCCAGTCAGACTTTGCCATCAACTTGTCTTTCCAGGCTTTTCCCTATTTCTTCTTCTTTGTCATGGTTTTTTGTTTTTTGTTTTTTTAAGATTGTATTTATTTGTCAAACAGAGAGCACAAGCAGTGGGAATGGCAGGCAGAGGGAGAAACAGACACCCTACCTTGCTGAGGAAGGAGCCTGATGTGGGACTCAGTCCCAGGACCCTGGGAATCATGACCTAAGCAAAAGGCAGGTGCTTAACTTACTGAGCCACCCAGGCATCCTTTCCTTAGTTCTTTTTTATTTTTTCTTCCCTAGTTCTTAAAAAATTCCCTAAGTCCTAATTTTTTTTTTAAAAAATGTCCTACATACAGGAATTGCCTCTTTTAGAATACATAATTCTTTTTGACAAAAGTTTGGTGTACCCTACAATGACCATGGTTATTCCTGTTTAAGGTTGCTTATCTATAATTGGATGCAGTCTCCTTTCTTTGGAATCATGTAAGCACTTTGTTTAGTATATATATCTCAGTGCTTCACAAGCAACTGTAACAACAAAAACAACAAGCAAAAAAAAAAAAAATCCAAATGACATTGCAAGACAATCTTCTTGTGACTCTTCAGTAGTATAAGGTGGGCAATTTTTGATGTTTACTTATGGAGTAAATTTGATTATTGCTTTTAAAGAAACTTAGCTCCTCTTGGGTTTACATTTCTCAGCTTCGTGGACCAAGATGAAATATTGCACACTTTGTAGACTTCCAAGAATTCCTTCTTCTGCTTTCTTGTAATTATTGTATAGGAGGCAGCTCGGTGAATTTCCCCTGTCTTTGCAACTGTTTGAGGACAGTTTCGAAGGTCCTGGGTCCATTCCTCACCCTTGTTGGCTCTATGCTTCTGTTTCTCTGTGATTGGACACAGAATCTATGCCCTTTAAAAAAAAAAAAAAAAAAAAAAGGATGACCATCTTTTCCCCAACACTGGACCCAAATCAGAATGTCTGGCAGCTTTTAAGTTCATGGAAACTCTGAACAAAAATAGCAAGGGGTTTTGCTATTTTCATACTCAAAACCTTGGAGGCAATATCTTCTTGAAAGTGAAGACTTTGTTTTATTATTATTGTTGTTGTTATTGTTATTTTGGTGGGGGAGTTTTGATGGGGCAGTCTGGGAGGGAATGAGTGGTCTTCATTTGTCCTCACAGCCCAAAAATCTACACTCTCTCCATCTGCTGTGTGGATTCTCAGATGGCGGTCCAAATCTTTCATGCCGTGGACAGTTTTGAAGTGGCAACCTGGAGAGCAACAGTTGAAGGTCCTTTCTCCGAGCGTCACCATTTGTTCCTTGGACTCTGAGGGAAGCACCAAGGCAGGGGCTTGATTTTGTGGAACAGAAGTCCAAGTTACGTCTATGTTTATGATATAGGTGTCCTCCTCTCTTCACCCTGTTATGGTGCCTTTTTATCACAATCATGGTGCCTAACAAGACGGTCAAAATCAGAAGCTGTTCATGTTTTCCTGATAGCTTCGTCATTACTTCAGGCAAATAAAGGAGAAATACGTTTGGGATTCCACTTTGTGTCTTAATAGCTTGATTCACTACTAAGTGAGCAGGGTGTATGCTCCTTCTCACTTTTCTTCCCACTGAAAGAAGAGAAAAAAATTTCTCTATATGCTCTTTTTGGAATTTATTACCACAAACTAGGGGTGGTCTATAAAAAACCCTGCTTCTTAGCTGTAATTATTGTCATTAAGAATGGTTTCATGGAACTTGCTCTAAAATCAGTTATAGACATCCTGTATCATTTTATTAGTTTATTGCTAACAGCCATGTAGAGCAAATTATCTCACTTATCGGGGGAAAGTACATTTTGCATACAGTTTATCTTGAAAGATATCTTGAAGCATTGCCTAATCCTAATTATTTAAAGATGTTTTAGCAAGTCTTTTCTTTTAGAGTTTGGTGTTTGGGAATGCTGACCTTGAAAATGACGTCTCCTAAAAGGCCCCAAGTCTCTAGGATCTCAAGCACCCATTCATGAGTATGCTTATGAAAACCCAGGACTGTTTCTGAGAGATATCTAGCCTTCCTTTGCTTAAGAGTGGGATGATATCCACATGTGGCTTTTAGGTCTGCATGAGATGGTGCATTCACGGCTGTTGGTCAGCGAATTAGCAACGTTCATTATGCCCTTGATGGAGTCTTATTTCTTCTCAGAGACCACAATTTCTAACTCTGTGCTGCTTTATTCTTATCAAAACTCAGTCATGGTAAGTAATATTTGTGGACTATTCCTGAGGAATATGTAATACATCCATTGTGCTAGAAATTCAATCTTTTTACTTAATTCAGATCAGACCATCTTAGAGCTGTGTTTGGCCTCCCTTGGGAATAGCTTTGACTTTGCTGTATTGTGGCATTAGGTTATTTGCCAGATAGAGGGTGGTTCTGAATAAGCAGCCTCAGGAAAGTGATTATTGTATTCATCACATTCAACAGCAGTGTTGGTAAGGAAGTGGTCCACACAACACATGGTGTTTGCTTAAAGGCCTCATTGTCAGGAAAAGCTGAACTTCAGAGCACCTATTGCTGAGAATCCTAGCTCATGATTTTCCTGCACATCTGTAAGTAAATGTCTGTTAGACTTTTGTAACCTGCCTTGATTCCATCTTGGGTTTTTGTTACTTTTACTTTACTTCAATAGCTAGCCTTGTTAGTGTCATGCTGAGTTTCCATAAGTGGTTAAAAATCCTTTTGAAAAAAAATCCTTTTGGAATGAGGTAGGGAATGAATGAAAAAAAAAAATCACACAAATGAATCCTTTGATTGCACCTTCTTCCTTGATTTTATATTAAAGTAACATTTCTTTACTAAACCTCCCTACCAGATGTAAGGTCTTTTGGGGAGAGATTGCGTTTCTCATTTCTTTATTGTGTAAAAGTATTAAACACAGTGTTTTGCACTTAATAGGCTCTCCATGAATATTTTTGCATTAAATAAATATGCATTTATTGAATCTAAATACAGTTGAGTATACACATATCAATAAAGTATGGTGTGTAGCCTTAGGAAATTTAGTGATAGTTTGGAGAGACAGAAAGAAGGCTGTGTTTAAGAGCTGTCCTATGGTGTAGAAGTCTTGGGGAGGGAAGAATGGATTCTGATGGGTGAAGGTGTAGCAATGGTCCACACAACACCACACACCTTGGGGATGTTCATTCTCAGCATTGAACGTTGATTTGGGTGAAATCCATACAAATTTTGTATGCTCCAAAATCAGTTTTTCTTCAGGCTTCAAGGATTTTCCTTGAAATTGGTGTTCTAGGGACGCCTGGGTGGCTCAGTGGGTTAAGCCGCTGCCTTCGGCTCGGGTCGTGATCTCGGGGTCCTGGGATCGAGTCCCGCATCGGGCTCTCTGCTCAGCGGGGAGCCTGCTTCCTCCTCTCTCTCTGCTTATGTGTGATCTCTCTCTGTCAAAATAAATAAGTAAAATCTTTTAAAAAAAAAAAATTGCTGTTCTAGGGATGCCTGGGTGGCTCAGTTGGTTAAGCAGCTGCCTTCAGCCCAGGTCATGATCCCAGCGTCCTGGGATCGAGTCCCACATCGGGCTCCTTGCTTGGCAGGGAGCCTGCTTCTCCCTCTGCCTCTACCTGCCACTCTGTCTGCCTGTGCTCACTCTCACTCCTCTCTCTCTCTGACAAATAAATAAATAAATAAAATCTTAAAAAAAGAAAGAAATTGGTGTTCTAAAGTTTAGCGGAAAAATCCTTCTTGATGTCATGATTTTATAGACTTCCGTCTTCTCCAGCCCAAACTTTACCACCTTCATCTTTGCAGTTTATCTTGGCATATTTACCTCTTCCCTTCATTTTCTGACTATTTTAAAAGCTTTTATCTGGACCTTCTCAAATCATGTGAGATCTTTTCAAGGAAACCTGATTTGGGCTGTGGTTTTATAAATGACGATCTCTGATTTTGGGGGCAATTTTTGTTTGAATTTTCTGCACAGTGCATCTTCTTTAGAAGATGCCTTTGAGGTTGTTCTTTGGGCTGTGGCCCTGTAGTAAAGGCCATCTGTGGTCTCCATCCTGATGACCTTTCCAGCCTTGAATCCTTTCACTTCTTCCTCATAAACCCCACTGTTGCATGTCACAGGGAGCTGCTGTCTCCCTGGAAGCCTTGTTACGTGATGCTCTCTATGCGGATTCCTTCCCCTCCTTCCCATGCTCCCTGATGCTGTGATTCAGCTGTAAAGCCTTTTGTGACCCCATAACCCTGTTCCTGCATCTCATGACTCTAGGCACCTGGCTCCATTAGTCCTCATTTCATTGGTTGCAAGTAATAATTTGCATTTCTCCTTCTCTGTAAGATCTGAGCTCCTAGAAGGCCACAGCTGCATTTTATCTGACTTTCTCCAATGCTTTGTAGAGGGAGCCTGTTTCTCTGTATTTGTAATTTTCTAACCATAAAGATGCACAGTCTCACAGTATTTCACAAACCTTTTGAACTTTCATTGCCTCGCAGAGCTTTTTGTCATGGTCGAGCTCGAGATTTCACTCTGCGCTTCTTTGTAAACATGTTAAATAACCACTGTGTTAGAAAGTTTCTCTGAGGAGCGCTAGTTTAAACTACTTTTATCAGAGAAGTTCATGTTCATTACTGTCTTTTTTTTTTTCTTTCCCTAAATAAAATATTTATTGTCAATATAAATTTAGGCAAATGCTGTTAAATGGGTTTTTTTATTTGTTTGTGTTTTTTGTTTTGTTTTGTTTTGTTTTTGTTTTTTGCAGAAAATTTGAAGCTTTTAATTAAAAGAAAATTTGGAACATATTTTGTTTTATCATACTGATTTTGGGTCTTTGGAACTATATCCTGGCTACCTGAATAATGTTAGGCAAATCCTTCACCTAGTTTGTGTGCTTCTAAAGACTTCCAGTCCCATAGTAAATTGATTATTAAAATCCTTTTAGAGTAAAACTTGACCAGATGCTTCTCTGCCTATGGGCACCCCTTTGGGAAATTCATATAGGTTGGTCAGATGTCGTGTTTCTTAATAGAGATCAGGAAGACCTGAGGTTATGTGTATTTAGGTGGCCATGGTTGTGTATCCCATTTACTAATAGGAAAAATGTATTGCCAGTTATCTTTGAATTTTTCTTCTGTATTCATCATAAAACTGGGTGCAAATTTATTTACTATTCTGGTTCTGTCTTTTGCTTCACTTATTTTGCAAATCAGAAGAAATTCTTAGTATAGTTGTGGGAATTGACAGCAAACTAGAAAGCAGAGACTGTTTACAAATTCTTAAAATAATTCCTAGACTTGGTCCCCACACATGGTATCCCTTCTCCCTGAGAGTTGGACACTTAGTGGTCTCTTGAGATTTTTACAAAGGTAAGCAATGTCTGGGAGCCCTATGGGTGAGATGATTTTAGGATGATGTCTTCCCCAGACAATATGTATTCAGACAGTTTTATTTTGTGGTTATTACTATTTTCTTGCAATCATTTTGATTTTTTTTTTAAATGTCAGGAGAAACCTCTATTTGTGTTGCTTTATCCAGTTGATTTTGGAGAGTAGAAAGTGCATCCTGACAGTGTGAATTGTGTTAGGCAAAACTTGGGTTTAACTGTATGCTCTATAATTCCTTGCTGATCAAAGTCTAGTCTAGCAACCAGCAGCATCTGTACACCTGGGATATTCAGAAATGTGGACTATTTGGTATCACTTGAGATCTACTGAACCATATCTGCATTTTAGCAAAATTCCAAAATGATTTATAAGTACACTAGAATTTGAGAAACATTCCTCAAAGGCACATGCCCATCCCACATATTTTGAAGGTTCTGAAATCTAGGTCCTTATTACTGTTAGCGGTGTGCATACCATTATGGAAGTGTCACCTGGGAGCTTGTTAGAAATCTAGACTTGGTAGGTCCCATCTCTGACCTCTTGAGGCAGAATTTTAATTTTAACAAGATCCCCTGGTGGTTTCTAGGAACACTGAAATATGAAAAGCATTGATCTAGATTACACCATCTTCTTGAAGCTAGCTTAAATTGAATTCTAGTTTTAGAATGTGTGTTACTCTTTTTTCCAAATGCCTCTTTAGTAGTCTTAGCTATGACATGGCCAATTTAGTAAATATGACCACAGTCTCTGAATACATAAACGAATGAAGGAAGAATCTATTGCACTTCCTTAATAATTGATATACACCTCTGACATTTGCTCTTGACTCCTTAATCCGAACTCTTCAGTGGGTAATTCTTCTCTCACTTATTCTCATGAAAATAGAGGAGTATGCCATATCTTTTTCCTACTCATTATGATTTCCAGAGCATTGTTCTGCAGAATTATTCAACAATCGCTCTCAAGATAACACATCTCCATGTGCATTTACTTCTCTAGTCCTGTTGTCCCAGCCTCAGCACCCCCCCCACCCCCCCACCCCCCCACCCCCCCCACCCCCGTCTGCTGTGTCCCTCTGTGCGGGATCTTAGCTCCTCTTTCAGCCCTCAACTTCCTCTCAAGGCCTGCTGCCTCTCTTGTCTGTGGTATTCTCAGTGCTTCAGGTCACAGCCATTCTCAATGGTATCAGCTTTATTTCCTCTTCGCTCTTCCCACCCTTGAGTAAAGTCCTTTTCATCATTTCACTTTGCCCCTCTCCAAGATTCTTTTTCCACGAACCTTGAATTTCCCTCAAGTTTCCTTTTGGTGAAGTACAGCCTTCCCTCTCAATTTCTTACTCTGGTTCTTTCCACCCAAATCTTGGCTTTCACCACCACCTTGAGGGGTTGTATCAGTGCCTTTACTGACATCTTTGAAGATTCTTTTGACTTTTCCTAAACGCCTCTCTTAACTCTGAACTGCCTCTGCTTTTGTTTTCAGGCGATTAAGCTTTGTTTGTGAAAATCATAAAACAGAGATGATTGAGTCAGGTAACATTTTTGGCTTTATAACCTCAGCTAGATGGTTCCTTCTCCTTTTCCACATTTGCTGTAGTCCTCAGTCCCATGTGCATGTTTGTAATTTCTTAGGAGAGGTGGGAGATATTGTTCTCATAGCAAACGGTGGTAAGGATCTTTGCTTTTAGATTAAATTTGCTGGTAGGTCTCTAAATCACGGTGCTTTTATTTCATTACAATTTTTTTTCTACAACGGTTACAATAAACGTAATATATTTGGCACATTGCTGTGTTGCAGATTTTATTATGGTCTTTAGATGCAGATGACTTTTACCTTCTTGTGGATATAAACCATAGTAACAAGGATCTGGTGCTTAATTGGTCTCATTTCCTATTGAGCATTGTCACTTTAAAAATTGCTACACAGAAGTAAGAGAAGAGGTTATTAAAATTTCTTTCCTAGTGGCATTAAAGAGTAAGGAAGCATAATTCAGTTACAATTTGTTCAGTTATATTGGATAGCCAACAAGACTGAGTAAATTAAAAAATGAAAGAAATGCTTGTTAGTTTATGGGCAAAATATCTCGAAGAATTTTGTTCTGTTTGTGCAGTAAAGAGGTAATTGTTTTATTACAGTGCTTCAGTGTCCCCAGCATTATACCAGTGGAGCCAGAGGAAGAACAAGGTGTTTTATCTGACTTGAAAAGCTTATATTATACATTGAAGAGAAAATTGTAATACGCATGAATACTGTGAGATGGAATGTGATATAAAACACAAGCTGATTATGTCACTTCACTTTTTACAAAGGTTAGTGGTGTCTTGTTACCCAAAAGAGAGTCCATACTGCATGGAATGGTGGACTTGCTCATTAATCACTTGGTCCTGCCCACCCTTTCCAGCATCATCTTCCTCCACTGCCTGTGCCTGGCACGTGCCTGACCCTCTAGTCAGTCACTGGGATGTGCTTATTATTCCAGAATGTATCATCCACTTTAATACTAGCTTTGGTAATGGCTTTGTTATTATTATTTAATTTCTATTGTTTTTATTTGCTTTCTTCCTGCCTTTGTCAGGTAAATTCATACTTGTCTTTTAAGATCTACTTCAAATGTTGCTTCCTCTGCAGAACTTTCTTTCATTTTCCTGGCTAGAATTAGTATCTACTCTCTATATGCCCTTTTATCTCCTTCCTAGCTTGCTTTCTATCATTTGCCACATTGTTTCTTTCTGAGCTTCCTTTTAATTTTTTTTTTCTTTGCCCCATTGGGTATTTAGGAGTATCATTAGTCACTTTGAGCTGCAATAACAAAATACCATAAACTGGGTGGCTTAACAAGACCAAGTTAGTTCTCACAGTTCTGGAGACTCGAAATCCAAGGCCAGGGTTTGATTAGAGTTCTCTTCCTGATATGCACGCACATGGCCATCTTCTCCTTGTATTTTCACATGTCAGAGAGCAAAGACCGGGGAGGCGCTCTTGTTCTTAAAAGGGGACTAGTCCCATTCTTGAGGGCTCCACCATCATGACTTAGTTTCCTTCCCAAAGCCCCTCCCCCCGCCAATACCATCACTTTAGGAGTTCAAAGTGTGAATTTTCCGGGGGGCACAAGCATTCAGTCTGTAGCAAGGAGTGTGTTGTTAAATTTCCACACACTCATCAGTTTCTCTGTTACTAATATTTAACTCCATCCCATTGTTGTTGAAGAAAATAAATTGTATTATTTCTATATTTTCTGTTATTTCTATCCCCACCATATAGTCTGTCCTAGAGAATGTTCTGTTTGTGCTTAAAAATAATATATATGCTGTTGTTTGATGGAATATTCTATAGATATCTGTTGGGTTAGTTGGTTAATAAGGTCATTCATGTCTTCTGTTTCCTTGTTGATCATCTATCTAGTTATTATATCCATTAATGAAAATAGAGTATTAAGATCTCTGTCACTGTAGAATTGTCTTTCTCTTTTAATTTCTGGAGGTTTATGCTTCTTGTACTTCAGTGCATTGTTATTGGCCACATATATGCTTATTCTTGTTATATCCCCCTAGTGAACTGACCCTTTTATCATTGTGAAATTTCCCTTCTTTTTTTTTTTTAAGTTTTTATTTATATATTTCAGGCAGAAAAAGAGAGAAAGAGAGCACAGGCAGGGGAGAGGGGTATAGAGAGAAAGAGGCTCCCAGCTGAGTAGAGAGCCTGATGTGGGGCTCCATCCTAGGACCCTGGGATTGTGACCTGAGCTGAAGGCAGACACTTAACTGACCGAGCCAGGTGCCCCATAAAATTTCGGTCTTTATCTCTGAGCTAGGAGCAGGGGGAGAAGGAGCAGTGTTGCTTCAGATACTACAGAGTTTTACTATTTTCCTGAATAGGTGGTTTTTTCATTTGCTGTTTGTCATTAGTACCATTTACAGAGTTTTTGCATTTTTAAACTAAATACACCTGTTTTTAATAATTTCACCAGTTTTTTTCTTCCAGTTTTAAACTGATCAGTGGAGCTAGCTCCTCATGCTGTTGTGCCAAAAGTTGATCCATATGCCTCTTTCTATAATTTGTTTGCATGTGTATGTGTTCCTTTTCCTAAATAGCTGATGAATTTTATAAGCCTTTATAAGCCTTTCGAGACTCATTTTTGTTTGCCTACTACTTAGTATGGTGCTTGAGATACTGTAGATCGGTGATTCTCAAACCCCTTTTTTTTTTTTTTTTAGAGACAGTTTTGAATACTGAAATTTTTGGTAGAGTACTTGAAAGCATTAAAATGATCATAGTAACATTAAATAACATAACAACAATTATGGCACATTTATTGTTATAGTTCAACAGCATTATCATCCCTATAAACACAGGAATGGTTGTCACCATTTCTGTGGCCTCCTTCCGGGGCCCTGTCATATTCTGAGGAGTGTTGTTTACTGACTTACCTGCCTGATAACCTTAAGAAATGAAGTTTGTTTGGCTTTTGTTTTTGGTGCCGTTTGACATCAACTTCTTTCTGTGACTTGCTGTGTAGTACTCTGATATATTTGATTCTGATATACAGTGTATTTTTACACCTGTTCAATCCAGCATTCTTTCTCGTAAACATGGGTATGATAATACGTTTTTTGTTGTTGTTATTCAGTTTAGGCAAAAATGATGTTTCTTACATTAGTCATACTGGGTGAAACTTCTATGAAGCTTAGTAAACCTCCTCAGTATCTCTGCTCGGTACTTAGTTTATGTTTGGTTACCTTTGGATAAGCCAAAAACTAAATTTTGAAGTAATTTTGAAGACTAAATGTTATGACAGTATTCCATGGAACTGAATCTCTAAGGCTTGGGAAAAATTCTTGCCTTTATCTTCTAGAGGTCTCTGTATTTCAATTTTCTTTGCTATTTTTACCTATTCAGTTTTATCCAGGCCGTAAAACACTTGTCACTAGTTTGTACTGGTAGGCTCCTAATTTGTCTTTTCTTTAGTCTGTGGCTTTTTAGAAGACACGCTGTACTCTACTACACAGACCAAGTTTCTTAGAATTCTAGTCCATCGTGCCATTACCTTAATGCTCATCAGAGATGTTTTCTGATGTTTCTTATGTGCCAGTCGCTGTTCTGGCTGCTGTGTTTTAGTGGCAAAATGTTTAGTGTGTCTTGTGGACATTCTGCTCTTTGTCACAGTAGATAGTAAGCAAGTAAATGAGATGCTTATATCGTGGTAAGAGCTATGGCAGGAGTGGAGTAACTTCGGGGCAGCTCCTGCTGCTGAGTGAAGACCTCTCTTAGGAGATGTCACAGGAGCTGGGACATCATGGATGAGAATGAGCTGGTCACAGGAACTGGGAAAAAAGGACTCTTGGGGGAAACACCAAGTGCAATACGCCTTGGCATGTTTGTGAGACAGAAAAGAGGCTGTTTCTCATTGAAGCGTAATGAAGGATGAGAGTTATGATGTGAGGTGACGTTGAAGAGGAAGCCGGATCTCGTGGAGGACCTTGCTTTGGATTTTATTCTAAGAGCACTGGGGAGCCATTGATGATATTTTAATATCAGTGAGATGATTTGTTTTTAAAAGGGAATGTGGCATTGTGTGGAGAATGGTTTGAATGGGCAAGAGTAGAACTGGGAGACTACTTCCGGAGGTGGTGTTTGTTCTAGGTGAGTGATGCTGGTAGTTTATTCTAGAACAGTGTCATTTAAAAGAGGATAAAAGCAGGTAGATTCAAGATATGTGTCGAAGGTGGAGCCCATGGACTTGGCAATACCTTAGAAGCCTAACCTGTTTGTTGTTTCAATTTTCTGTGTCGTGGGCAAAATCTGTTATCAGTTTTTTCAAGGTCTCTGTAACCTGACCTTTTTATATGTCAGTCTATTTTCCTTTATTCCCCAAGGTGCACTTTTTTCTTCATGTAAAAGAGAGTATAATATCACCTGCTGTGATGCCAGACTTTTGAGGTTCAAATCTTGAATTTGCCCCTTTCTATTGATCTCAGATTGTACACGCTTTGTACCTGAGTCTGGAAACAGTAGTATTTCTATTTCCTAGGGTTGCTTGCAGGATTAAATAAATTAATCCATGACAAGTATTTGGAAAACACTCTGCCATAGTAAGTACCCAATAGATAATTAGTATATTCATTTTCTAGGGCTGTTTTAACAAACTATGACAAACAGAGTGGCTTAAAACAACAGACATTTATTCTCTTGCAATGCTGGAGGTTGGAAGTCTGAATTCAAGGTATCAGCAGGATCAGTTCTGTCCAGAGGCCATGAGGAGAATTTGCTCCATGCCTCTCTCCTAGTTTAGTTCGTGGCATTCTTGAGCTTCTAAAAGGAGCCATCCAATGTCTGCCTTTTTCCTCACATGGCCTCTGTCTTGTGTTTCTATTTGTATCCCCTTTTCTTCTAAGGACCTGTCTTTAGGGTTCATTTTCATGCAAGGTGCTCTCATCTCAAGGTCCTTTAGTCCAAAGATCTTTTTTCTCAGTAAGATCACACATATAGTTTTTTAGGTTTGGACATGGGCATATAATTTTATTGGGTTCAGGGGTCACTATTCAACTCACTACAGTTGCCTAAGACCCCGCTTAGGACCAGTTTTACTCCTATTCTGACATCTTGTAAATCTCAGCCAATTTTAATAGTCTGGTTTCAGTCTTACCACTTCCATAAAATAGCTCCTATTCTGTAAGATTTGTTCTTGTCCTCAGGTAAAGTCAGATACAAAAATATTTTTGAATCCCTGTGATGATAAAAACAGCACAGGAGCCTTACAGGAGCCTTGTGCCCCAACCCCCCCCGCCCCCCCCCCCCGCTTCTTTTTTTTTTTTTTTTTAAGGATTTTTCTTTATTTATTCAACAGACAGGGATCACAAGTAGGCAGAGAGGCAGTCAGAGAGAGGGGAAAGCAGGCTCCCTGCTGTGCAGAGAGCTCGATGAGGGGCTCAATCCTAGGACCCTGAGATCATGACCTGAGCTGAAGGCAGAGGCTTAACCCACTGAGCCACCCAGGTGCCCCCCCACCCCTACTTCTGTGCCTTGCCTTTTATTGATCATTCAGGTACTTCAAGTTCCCTTCTCCATGTTTCCATTTTTAATTAATTAATTAATTAATTACTTTGAAAAAGTAGGCTCCATGCCCAATGTGGGGCCTGAGCTCACAGCCGCAGGATGAGTAATTGCATGCTCTATCGACCAAGTCAGCCACATAGGTACTCCCTCCATTTTTCACTCCTTAATCATTAGGAAAAATATTTCGTTCTCATCAAAACTTATCTCAGTGACCCAGAAAGTGTTAAAAATTATTATTTTGAATTATTTTATGAAGAATAAGATATCTTGAAAGTTGGACGGGGATAGAGGTGTGTTTTGGTTTTTGTTTGTTTTTTGTTTTTTAGCTTATATGCAGAAATCTGAATTTTGTTTTATTATTAATGGTGTATGAAATTTCTTTCACCTTTACAACTTAGTATTGATGTTTTATGTAAATTAAGAATGTTGTCAAATTTGAGAATACCTCTATAAGATCTTTTCCATATATGAGCTGTTGGATTTAGCTAGCTCTGACCTTGTGCATTTCAAAGATATTTTTCTTTTTTAAAAAGTATTTTTATTAACATATAATGTATTATTTGCCCCAGAGGTACAGGGGTACAGAATCATCAGGTTTACACTTCATAGCACTCACCATAGCCCATACCCTCCCCAATGTCCATAACCCAACTACTCTATCCCTATCCACCCCCCCACACCAGCAACCCTCAGTTTGTTTTGTGAGATTAAGAGTCTCTTATGGTTTGTCTCCCTCCCGATCCCATCTTGTTTCATTTTTTCCCCTTCCCTATCCCCTTGGGGATAGAGGTTTAAGTCTAACTTCTGGATGCAAATTAGGTGTAGATTTTAGGGAAGTGGGTTTTGGTCATAAAAAAACTAGATCTCCAGTGTATGTGAGAAAGGTGAAGTGATACAATACCTATGAACTAAAAAATTATAAAATGTGTTATAAATAAAAGACCATACTTAATTGGGTTTTCCTTCCTAATTTGAATTTGTAGCTTAAAGATTAAAAAGTATTTGGTTGTAGATTTCATACAAATATGTGTAAATTATAAATGATTACAGAACTTCATGCTTGATGTGTATAACTCATGTCTGTGTATATGCCTAAAGACGTAAGTGGAATAATGTTTATTGAAGCATTCACAGTGGTTATGTCTGAGTTGTGGGATTTCAGGTGATTTTTTATTTTCAACTGTCAGTTCTTTCTTTCTTTCTTTCTTTTTTCTTTTTTTTTTTTTTAAGATTTTATTTATTGATTTGACAGTGAGAGAGGGACCAGAAGCAGGGGGAGTGGGAGAGCAGGAAGGAGCTTTCCTGCTGAGCAGGGAGGCGGGAGTGGGGCTTGATTCTAGGACCCTGGGATCATGACCTGAGCTGAAGGCAGTTGCTTAACCCACTGAGCCACCCACGCGCCCCTCCACCATCAGTTGTGATTGAAATTTTAACAACATAAAAGTGTCATTTATAAAGATGGTGGTTGTAGTGAGGGAAACGCAGAGTTAGAGAGGGGTGGGACCCCCAGGTCAGTTACCCCCAGTTGCACAAGCAGGTTTGCAGGCTTACCCGTGTTCCATACAAAGGTCACAATTTTCTCTTTATGTCCCAGGGCAGAAAAGGTTGGGAAACACTGTGAAATATACATGCTCAAACTTAGTGTTGCCTTGTGAATACTGCTGGGTGCAACGCACACACACACAGAGCAGTACAAGTAAAGTCTGATTTGTTAAAAGTGGAATTTTTATTATTCAAACTTTAATATAATTACCTGCTTTTCTTGCCACCTCCCCACGAATATTTATGGAGTGTGGGGCAGTCACTAGAAGTAGCTCAAGGAGAGAAGTACTAGTGGGGAACAATAATTTTGATACAAAGCCATTAGGAATTCAATCTAGAACATAAACTACCTTTTTAACAAGCTGATTTCCCTTGGAAATATTTGGGTTTGTTGTTTATGTAAGAGTGTTTTACTGTTATTTGCCTAGGAAGAGCCATTTGGGCTACATCCATGTCTGGTTAGAGGGCTCCCCCACGTTAGTGGGCACTGTGAGCTTACTGACTTACAGGCAGCAACCTGCAGTTCGTAAGTTCCTCTGAGCAGATAGATCTTCTCTGGGATTCCTATGAATATGCGCGGTGCAGTTTTGTGTGTGTGTGTGTGTGTTTAACATGAAGAAATTCAAATGGGCTGGAAACTTGCCAAGTTTAATTTTGACACATGTCAAGATTAGAGTGTGTGTGTAAATGGAAGGTCAGAGTTGTGACTTGGGGCTACCACTTTGAGACCCAAGACTCTGGGATGTCCAGCAGACAGAGCTGTAAATGCTAGTGCATGAGTGCTGTACATACTGATGGGGAATGCTGGCATCTTTCCATGTCATCGCTCTCTCAATTCTCTGAATCGCTAAAATGTTACTCTTTCTGTTGGGAATGGCCTGAAAAGCTATTCTCTCTGAATTCCCTGCTCCTGGGACATGTGCCTATTTGCTTAAAGACTGGTCTTTGAATTTCAGGTTGCAAAACACTTGTTCAGAAAACAACCACAGCAGTCTACTTCAGAAAACCCTTCTCTCTTTTGAGATATAACTGGATTGGTGATTCAGGTCTGTTTGTTAATTGCAATGAAGCTGCTATTGTAATTTAGAATGCTTGTTAAGAATAGTCCAACAGTCCTCTAAGGGACAATAGATAACCTGCTATGTGTCTTGCTTAGGGAGCTGGTAATTATTTTACTGTAAATGAATCTAACAATAGCCCATTGGAAAACCACAAGAGGGACAAGCTTTGAGGGAGGAGTGTAAAAATCAAGGCTCTTCTTTATTGACTACATTCATCAGCCCAAATTACTGGCAATAAAGTTTTTAGAGAGGTTCAAGTAAAGTAAGTAAAATAATTAAGGTTCTTTTCAGTTACTGTAAAAATTTTTTTGTATGAATACATCTTAGTTACTCATTTTCACCTTCCTTTTAATGGAAGTTTTAATGTTTTATATTATGTAATGGTGATTTTTTACTTTTTAAAAGGCTACCATATCAGATCAGAGACTTATAAATTATTCTTGTAGGAACTGCTAGGCTCTTCTCACTAACTTGACATGTAAGAGCTGCCTGCTATATTGAATTTTTGACTTATGCTAATTTTTTATTTTCTGGGGAAAAAACAGGTGTAGGTAAAAGTCAAGTACGAGTAAATAATTTTGGGTGGTGTCACTAGAGTAAATAAAGGGTAAGTTAGAGAAGCACATTTTCTTTCCATGCAAGGACTTTCAAAATGATGTGTTGGCTGAGGAAACTCTAGGTAAATTATTAATTTTCAAAAATTTCAAGAAATACACACACACACATATACATATTACTCAAAGCAAAACAGCTTGTTGTATGTCAAGCTGATGACTCAGCTATATGCACCCTTCTAGCATTAGGTCAAACCACCTTTTGGTTCCACTCTTTTCACTCTGTCCCTTTATGTCACCTGTGCTCTCCCCAAGCACAATTATTATTTCCTAGAATATTCAGTGCACATTCAAGGTTTAGGGAATGATTTACCCTCAGCCTTGAATGTTTCTAATCCCAATGTCTGTATGCCTAAAGCTTAAGACCCCTTCAAATCCCACTCCCTCAGGAAGTTACCCCTGATTGGGTGGAATGAATACCTCCTAACTCTGCAGTCCTACACAGTGTAGGTCAATCTCCATATAACCTCAGAACGGAAGCTTATATGTCCTGCTTATCATGACCCCATTCCCGTGGTAAGATCATGATTCTTTTGTCTCTTAACATTTCCTTTAACTTAGAGTGTATCATTCTTTATTATGGTTTTCCAGATCGTCCCTGTCACTCTAGGTGTCCTAACTTCCTACATGCGTTTCTTCTCCTCCATTCCTACTGCCTCTCAGCTTCATTCAAGCCCTCATTTTCCCTCTGAACTGGCTGCAGCGACCTCCTTTGTGCCTGTCCCCCATCTTGTGCCCTTGAATCCCTTTTCCACACTGTCCTCTAGAGGTATCTGTCAGAGTTCAAATCTGACCGTGCTGGTCTTCTCCATAGGGGCCGTTTGCCATGAGAATAAAGTGTAATCTCCTTAGTGTGCCAACTTAAAAAAAAAGGCTGTTTGTGATCTGACCCCTGTCCTTCTCCTGGAGACCAGATTCTTACTACTTGGGGCTTTATACCTTATATGCCAGCAGAGCCGAGCTAATCTTATATCACTATGAGGCTTCTGATCTGTTTTGATTCTGGACTTCGCTCAAAGTGTTCCTTCTGGTTGTAATGTTTTTCTTTAACACATAGTTAATGTCTGACCGTCCATCAAAGCTCCATTATTGCTTCCTCCAGGAAGGCCTCTAGCTCAGTTAGCTACTTTCTGGAGTCTTAGAGCATCTCAATCTATAACTTGTATTACATTCTTAGTATATCTTGGTGTATTATATTCTTAGGTGTATTATAATCAGTGATATTTTTATAAGGAAAAGCTAATTTCTTATTTATGATTGCTTTCTTAAGGTCTAGCCTTGTATTTGGCACAGTGGATTCCCAGTAAGTGTTTGAATGGACGGATGGAAGAGCAGAGATTAAGAATATCCCACAGGCCATACGAAGAAAGGCCAGGAAGACAAATCTTGGGGAAAAAAAATCAAGATAGTAGTTTTATAGCAAAGATTCTGTTGGTGGCTTCGAACTTAAGAGATGAGTGTGTGTGGGGATAAAGGCTAGCAGTGTAACTCTTGTGGAAGGCCTGTATTGATTCTGCATAAATGTCCCTTTGGGGCAGGTAGCTGCTTAGGGGAAAGAAGGCTACCTTTCAAGATTCAGGGACTGGGCTGTGGTTGAGAATGTCTTAAAGGGATAGCCTGGATTTCATCTTTATTCATTTGGGATTCAGAGGTAGCCTGGATTTTGAGGCACAAAAGGACTTACTGGGGAATTAGGCTGAAACGCAGGCTGAAATCTTGGAGGAGAGCTGGAGAAAAATAGAAATGGTTGCAGGCTAGCTGTATAGAAACTTGACTACTGCAAAGCTGGGCTGCAATATTTAGAAAATGCAAAAGGATTGCTGAGCAAATGAGAAACTGACTTGCAGATCTCTTTGTTCTTTCTGCCAGGGGCCTGGATTGGTCTTAGATTCTGGATTCAAGAGGAGGGCTTAGTGAGCACTCTTAAGAAGGTAGGAGGTCTGGTGCAGAAGCAATATCAGGCTGGACATTCCAGTGAGCTTGGCTAGGCTCTTTCTTCTTTTGCTCACTTCCCATTTCTATTAACATATCATTTTTGCTATTGCATTTGCATCAGCCAGTCAGTGATTACTTTGGGCCTCTTACTACATGGTAAGCACTGTATAAAACTTTGCGATTCGAGTGGTGAACAAGACATAATGGTTCCTTATAGAGCCTAACTAGCGAAGTAAATGTGCTATGAACAAATAATTTCAAATGTAATTAATCACACGAAAGGGGTAGTGCACAGCAACTTGGGAGAATATAGCTTCAATTGAATTTATTCTGGGGAATCAGGGAAGGGTTGTAGTTGACATGACATTTAAGCGGAGATCCAAGGAATGAGGAATCTTCTAGGAGAAGTAGGGTGGAGAATGTCTAGCATCCTCAGTGTAAGCAGAAGTCCTGAGGTAGGTTAGAGAGGCCAGATAGCAAGGCCAGCATGGTCAGGAGTTTATATGAGCCTAAAGAGCAATAGGAGGCTTTTTCTTGGAGGCTGAAGGAAACCACATTAAGGCTTTTAGACCTTATTCTAAAAGTTACAGAAGTCGACTACTGGAGAGTTTTGACTTCATCATGTTTGTTTTAGAATGATTGCTCTGTCGGCAGCATGGAAAATAGACTGAAGTGGGGCAAAGGTAGAAAAGGAGTATCTGGTTAAGAGGCTATTGTGATCCAAGCACGAGATGATGCTGGCTACATCCAGGTAGAAGTGGGGAAGACATCGATGGGTAGATGGGGAAGATGGGCAGGAAGAGAATAGTCGGTTTTGGCCAATTGGTTAGATGTGGCCAGAAAGAGAGAATCGTTAAGACTGACTTGTAAACTTTGAGCAACTTGCTACATGGTGGGGTTCTTTTATTTTTCTTTCTTTTCTTTTCTTTTCTTAACTCTCTCTCTTTTTTTTTTTTTTTTGAGGTAGGTTTTGCATAGAAATTTTGTGTAGGGTATTCTCATGGGGGAGGGCTAAGTGCTCTTTTTCGAGATGCCTCTTTTGTATGCATAACATCAGCAGAATACAGTTGTATCTTTCCAGAGGATTGAAGAAAATGCTGTGAGTAAGAAAATAAGCAGATAAATACTTGTATTTTCATTACATGGAGGTCTTTTCAGGTCAAACTTGCAGTCTGTAAATTATTGAAACATAGATATCGTCTAGAACTTACTTTGATTAAACTCTTTACCTTGGAAACTACTTTCCAAAGGGTAGGATGTTATTTGGTAAGCCTTTTGAAAGTTGCTTTTGACAGCTGATTTCCTCACATAGTAGCACCAGGTTTCTTCTCTTGTGCTTCATATTTTTTTAAAAGAGGAAAAAATGTTTTCCTTTATAATGAACTCTGATAAATATGAGATAATTGATGGATTATATCTGCATAAAAAGAATCAAGTGCTAAATACAATACTCATGATAAATGGAATACATTTCGATTTTTGGTCTGAGATTGCATTCTGTAACTGTGCTCAAGAATAATACTGAACATTTTGAACAAATGAAAAGCACATCAGTAGAAGAGGTTTCTTTAAGGTAATACTGAAGTTTATTTATCATAATGGGAGGCAGGTAATGATAACTTTCAAGTAATAGAATCTATACTATAATACATTCACTTGACACATTTTCTCTGAATGTAGGTTTTTTTTTTTTTTTTTTTTAAATGAAAGATAAGGGAGAGCTTCCTCTTGCCCCACTTAATGGGCAGCTACATTGTAGGCACTACAAAAAGCAAATTAGTGGTTTTCAGATCAGTGGAGAAGATACCCATACACACGCACACACACAGAGACACACACATATTCAAACAAACACACACACCCACACACCTGGATAGTGCAATGAGTAGGAATTGCAAAGGTTAATAATATGCAGATACCAGAGAGTGATGCCTACATTGAATCTTGAATGGCAAGGATATTTAACCCATATGGAGAGAGGTGTTCTAGAATCACAACATAGTATGTGGAAAGAGCAGATGGACAGAGGTGTTAAAGACCATGGCACGTTCTGGGAAGTTCAGATTGTTCGAGATGGTGTGACCAGAATATTGGGTGCTTAAGAAGGAGATGCAGCAGTGATGCTAGAAAAATAGGTAGAAACCTGACTGCAAACACCTTCCTGTGCAAAGTTAACAAGTCTGACCTTTATCTTGAAGACTTTTGGTGGTTATATAAGGGTTTTAAATAGGGAAGTCATATACTCAGATTTTCATTTTAGAAAGATCACTGCACAAGGTTTTGTTGTGTAGCAGAAGGGACAAGCCTGGGATAGACATGAGTGGCTCCCAGGTTTTGACTTCGAGTGAGAAGTTTGATTATCTTTTTGCTCATATCTTATTTATCAACACAGTTTGATGCTTATGAATGTTACAGAATTGGGAAAAAAGACCCAGGAAAAGTCCCAGAGAAGCATTGATCAGACAGGTAAAGGATAAGAACATGGTTTCTAGATGTGTGCATGCCTCAGAAGAGAAGAAAGAGGTTTCAAATAGAAACCACTGGCCAACAGTGTCACATATTAGAGACAGATTGAATAAGAACTAAGGTTTCATCAAAGGGGGTGTCACTGGTGAGTGTGAAGAGAGCAGTTTTGACTGGGTTATTGAGTGTAGGCAGATGTGGGATTGTTGAGAACTGGAGACTAATTATACATTGTAGTTGGGGTATATAGTTGTTTCTTCAGTTAGCTGAGCAAGAAAGGAAAAAGGGACCCAGTGATAGGACATGGTGATATATGAGTGGAGCGGTTTTAAATTGTAAGAGGTACTCCTTTGGTTAGGTATAGTACGGGAGAGAAAGAGAGAGAGAGAGATTGATTAAAGATGCAGAAGAGGGAAGGCAACACTGATGGATGATAGTCCCTGAGGGAAGTAGAATGAATGAGATCCAACACCAAGGTGGTGGGATTGATGATAGAAAAGATGGATGTGTTTCCCCTAAGGAAGGTGCAAGTAGCCAAGAACAGTGTAGCTCCAGGTATGTTTGTAAGGGGACTTTGATTAGGAAATGCTTAGGGAAGCATTTCTATGTGGTATCTTTGTTCATAGTCTTCTTGTGGATGAGTTAGTAAGGCTTAGTTGGAATGAAATATATGATTCCATATTTTGATAACAAAATTCTATCATTTGTTACCTTATCTCATTAATAACTTGTTTTTTAAGTGTAATACATACTCTAGCAATTAAAAATCATTTTTAACATATACATAGAGAGGAAAATACTTTTATTCATTATATAATGCTAAAAAATACAACAATTATACTTTTTTTATTCTTACACTATAAAATGAAGTAAATGATACTCTCTCTGAAGAGATAGGCCATAGTATATATCAAACACACAGTTTTTGTGTTTGCTACTTATTTTTACAATTATTTGCACACTAGCATGTTTTCCAACATAATATGAGTCTGATTTGGCTTAAAAATCTTGTCATTTGCTCATTCTTCTCCATGAATTTTTTTTTCTTATACAAATTGCATTTGTTAATGCTTACATATTTTTTGAGCATGTTGAGATAATATAATAATACAAAAATTTAAAAAAAGATTGATGTTTGTTGTGACAAGGAAATGAATCAAATGATGGTGCTTCTTAGATGGGCAGATGCTGCTTTTGATACAAATTTTCAGGAAGCATCTCTCATCTCCACAGACTCTGCCCTATCACATAATCAATCGGCCTGGGTATGTGAGCTTAGATGCTGGATGCTTTGCCGGCAGACCCAGTCCTGATGCCAGTGTTCTGAGCCTGGAGTCCTCTCTCCCTGGGTGGGCTTGGCTTTTGCGTCTTACATGGTCACAGGTCCTGGCTGTACTTAATTTAGAAGCAATAAAGAATGGGCAAGATTTGCAGATGTCTCCAAGTTACCAAGGGCCAGCAAAGATTGTAGTTTGTACAGAATTGTAAAGTTTTACTCATATCTCTACCCTACGGGTACAGTTTTCATTTTCTGTTTTGTTTTGTTTTGTTTTTGTTTTGTTTTTTTTTCCCCCCGGGGTTGAATTTTCGAAGCCAGCAAGTTTACCTTTTTGCCATTGTGTTTTCCCATTGCTCCCACCACAGCGCTAAAGTCTGTTACTAGAAGGCTGCCCTGGGCCAAACTGTGAAATAGGTGAAGTTTGTCTTAAACATCCGATACCTCTTTTTCTAACTCTCTGCCCTCGCCAAACACATACTCCTAAGTTCCTCCTGTCTATGGGGTTTCATGCAGTGTTAAGTGACTGATTGCATCCTAATATCCTAAATCGTCAAAGGACATAAACTTTTAAAGAAATTGTCTGGGGGGAGTAACATCTCTAATACCAGAATTTAAAGTTTCATTGTTGGGGGCGTTGATGGGTGAGAAAATTGGGGACAAAGACCTTCTAATTCTAAAACAAATGTATAATTGACTGCTTCCTCTGCTCTTTTTGAAAAATTGGGGTTATTAATAATTAGTGCCAATTAAAAATCCCTTGAATTATCATAGTGGAATATGATATTATACAGGCATGAATGGGCCAACTTTTCCTTATTCTTCTGTGAAGAAAATACTCTGTAATGATATGAAGAATGAACTGAGACTATTTTTATACAATGGCTCATGAACTCACAGACACCAGGGAACAATCATTGTTTAGCATTTCAATCTGTGGTCTATCTTGGAATCATATTTTAATTAACCCAGCCAACACTTTTGTGTGTGATAAGTGATATTATCCCTGGAGTATAGCATATAGAAAAAAAGTGTAATCTAATCTAAAAGTATGAGAGGGGGAAAAAAAAATATTGCTCTTATCAAATCTGTTAAAAATTGGGTTAAAGAGATAGCTCAAGGTTAAGGGTCTCCTGCTAAGAAGTTGCCCAGTTAATCAGAGAATTGGGATAAAAGCATCTGAGCTTCTGGCCTCTTTGGGCACAGAGTCACTGTTTCCTTTGAGGCTCTGTTAATAATCACAGTAAGTGACCTCAGGAGACCATGGCTTCTAGCAATGAAGCAGATGGCATGCTTCCCCCGTCACCTTACAGCTCATGAGCTATAATGCTACCCAAGTGGGATGCGAATGTTAAATAATAACAAATTAGGCTGTGTTGAAATCATGGCTTTGAATATATCTCAATAACTTTCTGTTTCCAGAGGACTTTAAGTTATATTTATAACTCATTCAAACTACTTAAAATTCCTCTAATTCAAAATCACTATGGTTCTTTTCAGTGCTGAAAGAAATAGCTATCTGGTAGGACCATACATACTCTGATGGTGAATTTGTATTTAGAAGGAAGAAAGGAAACCCAGCCTCACAACTGGGTTAAGGTCCTATAAAAGTTTATAGAAATATAATGTATTAGTACTAAAACTTTATAGAAATATAGTTTATTCGTACTAAAAGGAATCTAAGAGGTTAGGAGGAAATGGATTTGTAACTGGGATCTTCAGACCAAACTCATTATCAAAACCACATAGATAACAGGGATTTAAATCAGTTAGTAATAGTCTTTGGAGGAGCAAGCTTTCTGGAACATTGGAAAGCTAGGGCAGAGAAATTGACCAAGGACACCCAGGCTCTGACTCTGCTTTCTCCATATGGAGTGGAGGCTGTGACCTTGCTCATGCTGGGTTAGAGTCAACAACAGGAAGAGCTGCTGTTTGTAAACATGCCTTTAAATGGAGGCAGGTCTGTGGAAGCCCACGTTCTTTCTGGGTAAGTGATTTTAATCACATGTATAAAAGGGCAGTGGCATGGCAAGCATTTGGTCATCTCACAGACCTGGCAGTAAGATTCCACATCCTTGGCTGATTAAACCAGGGATTTGTCTAATCCCACAGTGGGCATATGTAAATTCAGTTAATCCCTGATTTTACAGATGAAGGAAATGCAGTTTAGAGAAGAAAAAAAATGACCTCTCTAAAGTGACAGACATCTTTGGTATCAAAGCTGGTGATAGAACCTGGGTCTCCTGACCCTGATAGTCTATAGCCTCAAAACTCTGATAATACTCACCCCATGTTTTCTCTTAATGACACCTTCATATTTCAGTCACTTTTGCCTTCATTCATTTAACAAGTATTTAGTAAGTTCTTGCAGTGGTAGAACAGTAGGGAACAAAACAGCTGTAAGTTCCTGCTCTCACAGCTCTTATAGTCCAGGAAGACAGAGTAGTTGAGTAAGATATGGTTGAAAGTATGTTTCAGTATGTTTGAAGTGTGTCCAACGGCAGTAAGTGCAATGAAGAAGATGAGGTGGAAAAGAGGCATGGAGTTGTGTGTGTGAGCGGGCTGCGGTGCTTTTCAGTAGAGGGGTCAGGGAAGACCTCGGTGGCTAATTAGTCACCTTCCTAGTCATGTAGTCATATAGGGTCTACTCATGCAGTGTGTACCACTTCTGTCTTTCCCTTTCCCTGAATAGAAACAGAAAGCTCCCACTTCATCTCTTCCCGACCACAGGTTCGTTCTCTCTCTCTCTTGCTCTCTCTCTCTGTCCTCTCTTGTCTTATTGCGAAGCATCCATTTTCTTGCTTCCAGCCCAATTTTCAAAAAAATTGAACCTGAGTCATACCCCTCCCCGCCTCTGAAAGCTTCAGTGACTCCTCATTCCACACAGGCTCTTGACCAGGATGTTCAAGTCTTTCCCTGTGGCCGTATCTCTTCTTCCCTCCAGCATCCCCTCCTGCCGGACAGGCCACTCTTTGGTCTCCCTATCCATCTTGACCAACTCTTTCCTCTTTTAGGATGCTCTCCTACCAGTTGAAACTTTGTCTGTCTTCAGAGTTCATCTCAAATTCTCAAATGATGTCCCTTTCCGTGAAGTTTTTTTTTTTTTTTCCCCCTCTGATCCTTGCCTCCTCCATCCCTGCTCCTACCCTGAAAAAAAATAAAAAAAAAAAAAATCCAGTTTGTGACTTAAGGCTAAGAATCGGTCTTCTACTCATCTTTCACTAGCGGAACTTCTGGTCCACTGTAACTGCTCCGTAAGGGTTTGCTGAATCAAATTGAATGATACTTAATCAGATTGGACTGACAGTCAGGTATCTCAACAAAGAATTGACATTTCAGTGTGGGTTCAATATACTGCTCCTGAAAATGTAGCCAAAGTATAGGAGAAAGAGTATTTAATAGAACATATTTCAAGCAGGAAGAGACTTTCAGGAATACAACCTCTTCTGCGCTCAGGGACAGTTGAAGAGAGAATGTACTCACGTGAGTTTATGTGGGAAG
Organism: Mustela lutreola; assembly: GCF_030435805.1. Lineage (NCBI taxonomy): Eukaryota > Metazoa > Chordata > Mammalia > Carnivora > Mustelidae > Mustela > Mustela lutreola. Next base: position 164,583,806 of record NC_081293.1, on the reverse strand, counting down.
CTGGCTGTCAGCTGAGCCATGTGGAAATGAATCTGCCTTAAACTGTTTTCTGCTAAAATAAGCAACATTTAGAGATGTTGTCTATCTCTTTAGGTTAGTACTAAATTATCCCACAGCTTTCTGAATCTCATCAAATTAATAATTGTTTCCAGTGATCTGTAAATAGGCTTACTTTAAGCAATTAACCCATTTGCTTTGTGAATATAAAAGACTGCAGGAACAAAGGATTAGAAGTTGACCAGGTCAGTTGAGGATAACTGGGTCCTTGCCCATTGGTTCATCCCCTGACTACCGTGCCGCACAGCTGTGTACCAAAGACTTGCCTCTGGAAAATTTAGCCTTTTCTCCACCTGAATCCACATTTACCATGACGTAGGAGCTGCTTTTTCAGCAGTGAAAAGAGTCTGGGAATGGACGGCTGCTTCTATCAGCAGTATTCGGTCCCTGGCATCAGGGGGGAGGGGCAGCCTGTGAATTGGCCACATGAATTTTCCCTGGATGCTGACCTTGCCCCCAGTCTTTTCTGTCTTAATTACTCGGTCTGTCTGTCTCACTTTCTGGCTTATAATCCGTTCATGGCTGGTACTGGTATTTAGCCCTGAATTTTGTACCCATAGGTTGAATTCCTTTTGGACAGAAATCTAAAAAAAAAAAAAAAAATCTGCTCAGAGGATTAGTTTCTTCTGGGTAAATTTTCTAGAAGTGAATTTGCCAAGAGGGTACATATAAAACAACACAAAATAAACAAAATCTCCATCTGCTCTTTCTAGCAGAAAGGATTTGGAAGCATCTTTCCTACCCAAAGGATTAGACTCTGTTGGGCAAGCTCACAGACTCATCTGGATCTCTTCTCCTGGAATGATGAGGCCTTTTAATCCTACATAATTTTAATCCTACATAACATAGATGAGCCTAGTACCCTTATTCAAGTGGTAGTCATCATCTCATTTGAAGAAAAGACAGATGAAAAACAATGAGTTGTTATGCTTTGAGACACTTTTTTTTTTTTTTTTAAGTTTTCTGTATTAACATGTAGGTATTTCACTTTAGGGGTTAATACTTTATTAGTTAGAAATTGGGAATTTTTCTTACACTCTGAAGCTAATCATGGAGAATCAGGACCATACTCCCTATGTCTGTCTGTGAATATACTATGGCTCACCCACTCACCTTAATCAGAACCTTAGGAGCCATTTTTTAAATATCTAAAACCTATGTGTTCTACCTTTTAAATATCTTTTTGTATTAGGGTCACCTGTGGCATTCATTTTGCTAAATTCATTTAAAAAGTCTCAGTCCTCATTTTTCTTGCCTACCAGTGAAAGTGATACAGACGACAATTCCCTTTTTCCTGAAATCAGTTTGTTTGCTCGGTGTCCATGGAGCTTGCTCTCCTGGTTCCTCCTATTTCCCTAGTCCCTCCTCAGTTTTCTTTGCTTGTTCTTCCTCTTTCTGATCTCTCATAACTAGAGACCCTGAGTGCTCAGTTCTTGGATGTTTTCTCAAACAACACTAAGTCTCTTGATGATTTCCTGCAGGCTCATGGTTTTAAAAACCATCTGTATGAAGATCTCTCCCAAATTTGTGTATCTAGCCCAGACTTCGCTACTAAACTGCACACTCATTTATGCAGTAGTTCACTTCTCATTTACATTTAGATGTCTAATTAGCTTTGAAGTCTAATATATAAAGTTGAACTCCTGATCATTTCTATGAAACCGGCTCCTCTCATAGTTCTTCTCATCTCAGTAAATGGCCATTTCATCCTTCCAGGTTCTCATAACCCCATAACTTGGGGTTATGCTTGACTCTTCTTGACTCTTCTCTTTTTCTGACATTTCATCTGTCAGCAAATGTGGTTGGTTCTATCTTCAAAATATATCCACAATATCGGTAAATTCTCACTACCTCTACCTCTCCAAATTGCCATTATCTTTTACCTAGTTTTTGGTAATGATCTCCTAACTGGTCTCCCTGTTTCTGGCTATGACACTGTACAGCTTTTTCTCAAAACACGAGTCACAATTACCATGTCATTCTCTACTCCAAACCCTTCAGTGGTTTCCCATCTCTCTCCAAGTAAGAGTCAAAGGAATTATAACCACGAAAATGGCACTATAATAGCCAACTCTTTAGTTAGCACTCTGAAGTCATTTTTCTATGACTTTCCTTTCAGTCGCAATATAGCAGCCTCACAGGCCTCCTGAGCCTACATAGAGGACCAGACTGTCAAATGAGACAAACATGAATCAGTGCTCTTAACCTGTACTAACTCTATTAGATGATATCAAGGACACAAGCAATCAGAAAGCTTGTACAAACTAGAGAGTGGTCCCTGATATCAAGGGCACCTCCTAAGGTCCTTCTTCCATTGGACATGATCCTCTGGCTTGGAATAGATGAGGTTTCCAGATGAGGTTCATGAGATTACCTCAGACAGAAGGAATATTTAAATTCTGAAACATCTCCATTTTGTACTCTAGGGTGTTGTATTTGTATATGGTACAGATATAATGCATATCTAATATCATGCAGGGAGATATAACTCCTAAATGTTAGCTTTTATTTACTTAGGTCATCCTTAAATAGGGACATCTTGCTACAGGCATTTCAGAGATGATTTCTTCTTCCTGGGCAAATCCCATTAGTTTAATTACCCAGAAGTCCAGATGACGGGTGTTGAGGTAGTTGCGACCCTTCTTCCCCCATCTCCCTTTCCTCTGGCTCATGCAAGCACAGTCCTGCTTATAGGGTGGTCCTTGAAATGGTCTGGGCCAAGTTCCTCTCACAGCCTCCTCCTTAACTTCCTTCAGATCTTCACCCTCCTTCTTGGTGAGATTTGAAGCCCACTCCCTAATACATTCTCTTCCTTTTCCTGGCTTTTCCCCTTTGATACTTCTCCTGATCTGCAATCCCATGATTTCGCATATAGATTGTTCATGCAGTTAGAATGTCACTTTCACGAGGGTAGGGATTTTTGTTCATAGCTCTATCCGTAGTGCCTGGAATACCATGTGACCATGGTGGGTTCGCACTTTATATTTGTTGACTACATGACTGTGTGTGTGTCCCCAGTGCCACCACCATACCATGGTTGGGGACCTCATCATTCCTCACATTGATTACTGCTGTCATCTTCTAACAGACTGCTGGCGTATTGTTTCCAGCATGATTTCTCTCAAACTCAAATCTGCTCTGTGGTCCTATCTCAGTCCTGCTTCAAATTCTTCAGTGGTCCCCATAGCCTTCAGGATTAACTCCCTATTTCTTAGCATGACACTCAGGGCCTCTCCACTGCTCTAACCCCAGTGCAGTTTCTTTCTCTCACTCACACTTAATGTGCCTTTTCCTTTCATTTTGTTCCTGAATTTTTGTTCCTGAAATGATCTATTTCAGTCATCTGAATAGATCCATAGTGATTTAGCCTAAAGCTCTTTCCTGTAATGTCTTACCTTATTCCCTTTTGTCTGGATTAAGGGTTCTTCTTTTGTAGCCTCAGTGCCTGCCTCTGCTACAGCATTTACATGCGATGTCGTACTTGTCTTTGAATGTATGTATATGTCTTATTCCCTAGACTCCAAGCTTCTTGAGTTCTATTCATTTTGCACCTCCAAGACACTTGATAATTTAGTTCACAGTAGGTCCTCAAAATGTGTTGAATGAGTAAAGCCCTACACCAAAGAATGAAGGGCATTTAAATAGGCATAGCTTTAAAAAATAGTTCTGACTTGGTTATACAAGACACAGAAGATTGTCTCCTCCATCTCACAGATCGTGTCTCCTAGAAGGATACACAAAGAATAGCAACTAAGTAAGTATCCCTGCTAGGATCAAGTCTGGGAGGAAATGATGTCGGTGAATGCTCAGAGAATATTTTGCGATGTGTTTCCTTCAAGGTGTGGAATTGTGAGCAGGGAACTTTGAGGAGGAGGCTTATTCGTCTTTATCCCATACTTAAATGCTCTGGAGAAATTAGCCATAATTAAATCCTTGTTGTGTTGTTAAATAGGTCAACTTAAAGAAGTTAATGGAAATTTTTGACCCATGATCTTGTTATATTATGCTGTGAGTCAAGTGTTAACTGGAGAAGTGCACATTTTCCACTGAAATTCACAAGTCTTGGCTTGCTGGAATTGTTATTTTTGATTCTAAATGTCCAAATTTATAATTTTCAACACCGCAGTTATCTCCATGAATGTTTACACTGAAATAATGATTAATAAAAATCATCATTTATAAAATGTCATTTACCTACTGGTTTATTAATTTAGGCTGGTAAATCTTTATGAAATTCCTACACATAGGAAACCTGATAGGGTAAATTGAAAAATTCTATATTTTCAGGTATTTTTGAATATAATTTATGTTCCTGTAATCTGTAATATGTTTCAATTATTGCATTGTCTTTTTTGAGAAAACAGATCTTGCTCATGTATTTCATATAAAAGTGACTAACACTTACAGTTTTGTTTTTTCTTTTTTTTTAAAGTAATGCAATCTGTTATAATTAAAATGGTTTAAAACATAGATTTCAGGGTGTAGAAGAGAACTGATATGAGAAGATCCTTTAGAGATTTAGACCAGCACGTTGCCTTACAGGTGTTATCCCAAAATATTGCCTTTTTTTGCTTTTTAAATTAACATAGTCTTCTTAGATTAAGTCCAAATATGATCTACCTTATTCTGTTCTGTAGCGAATGGCTCTATGAGCAGTATAGCTTAATCTCAGTATTATAGAGTTTATTTATTTGTTTGTTTATTTATATATATTTTTGTATATTTAGATTACACTTTAGATAATTATTTCCTCAATTATGTGAAAATATACTCTTCTTCAGAAAGCCAGTATTTTAAAGGAGACTGTTACACCTATGAGCTATTATATGGAAGATATACAAACATGAATGAACAAAACAGAAGGTTCTTAGTGATTAATTGAAGTTCTTCCTGCTGTTCTGTGAACATATTTTTTATTTTACTCTTGGTCTTGTTTTCAATCAATCTTTTTTTTGCTCCTCATGTATGTACGTTGTACATCTTTGTGATCACCCCACATTTGAGGATGACATATTAGCTGATCTTTAATTTATTACTCCAACTGTCTGTTCCATTCAGATTTGTGATAGAAGGAAAGAGAGAAGGAAAGAACAATCTTTAGTTATTATCTTATTGATATTCCAAGAATTTTTAAGTTATTCTTTACTGGGCAAAGTTGTGCGGTTTAGTACAGTAATACATATTCGTGCAAGGGAAACATGCCTTGCTTAATTACTGAATCAAATATCCTTTGGAAAAAGGTATTTTGAAGATTTATAGGATATATATTTTATACCAAAGTAATCATTCACTGTGTGTGTTTAAGTTTATAAGCTAAATAAGCTCATGATGAGTTTTTAATTTCTAAAGAAATGAATCAGTAGGGCAAAGGGAGGTGTGAAGTCTTAGAAGAGTTTGCCTTGTGTAATAATTGAAAAATCACTTGGGTAAAATCCACACTGATCTAGCTTTTGTTGGACGAAAGAATGCAATTATATTAAAAATTAATACTTCAGTGTAGTATGAAACCAGTGCTGCCTGAATTATTACGTGCCAAATTAGGTTGCTGTAAACAATAACAAAATGGGTGACTGTGCAGATGGAAGCTCAGATTTATTTAAACTTGCAGTGCCTTGTTTAATGAGATGCATTGAGAGCAGAAAATGTTTAATTTAGTAACGGGTGACCTGAATCACTCTGTCCTACAGAATATAGGCTTTGGATTAATTTTCAGTTAAAATAAAATATAACTGAGTAACCACTCCTACTAATATATAAGGTAGTCTATTTCATATTATTCAGTTTTTAGTTAGAGAAATGGCAGCTTTCACTGGGGTTATTATGGTTTTTATGTGAAACACAGCCAACCAAATTAAGTCTTTGTTGTTTTTTTCCCCTTAGAGAATCTGAGAATGCTTTCTGTTTCTTTCTGGTTGGATTACATTAAGATCATAATCTAATAAACACCTTGAAGGAAATCTTATTTTGGTATTTGTCTGGAATATAATTGTGTAAGTCTGGTCTGCTTTTATAAATTGTAGGTGGTTTAAGATGATTAAATAAAAACAAGATGGACTGATCTTGTATTTAGAAAGATCTCTGGAGTCGATGATCGACCCAAATATTCTTTGGTTAAGTAGCTGAAACTGCTTCTTGGCATTGTTTTCATCTTTTAGAGTTAGTGCGCTCTCCTCAAAGTTTGAATATTTTGGAAACTTCTCTCTCAGGGGGTATGAATTCACAGTTTTTGATAATTAAATGTGGCAGTTTGGGGCAGGAAGTTGAATTATTGAAGAACCACTTCGCGTCACTTAGGGATACTCAGGCTATGGTTTTCCTGTGATATGGAAACACACACTTACATTCAAAATTAAAGATTTTCACTCTGGGCGGCATGGTCCTCTATGAACAGTGGACATGAAGTGAACATCTGTGGTGAGAATGAGAAGTTGCAAGTGTGGTTTGAACTTCTTGGTAATTGTGAAGTACAGTTTATTATTTTAATCCCTTCTTCAATGGAATGACTCCTTGTTATATGTTATTTATTTGAAGTTGGTTTCCAAACTAAATTAAAAGATAAAAACATGTGCCATGTTAATGTAGTGAATGAAAAAGTGTCCCTAGAGTGACTTGTGTAAGCTTTTAGTGTTAGGGATGTGATTGTGTTTCCTTTTCACATCTGAACTCTGCTCAGTTACAACGTGGTATTTTTAGAAAATGTTGAATATTAGATTCAAGCATTTTTCAAATCCAAAAATTATTATAGTTCATATGTGCGTGTTTCAGGTATGGAACCTGAGATCTGTTTGGCTTAAAGGCAAAACAAAGTATTACATTTACATATGCCATTTTGTAGCTCTGTAACTTTGGAAATAAATGCTTTTGTATTGAAAAGAAAAACAGCACAATACTTTAAAAGAAGAAAAAAGAGCAGATTATTTTATGAGCTTGCTAGAATATTCTCTAAATCGAGTGACTAATTCTTTTGTTTTAAATAAAAACAATATCACTTTTCCAAGGAGAGAGAATTGAAATTTCAAGGTTTATTCTTTTAAATGACAAGACTTTAGAATGTTATAGCTATTGAATATCTCTGAAAAATAGAAAAAAAAAAATCAAAAGTATTTATTGTTTCCAGAGGCAGTCCTTGGTAATTGTGGCTTTGAATAATAGGATCCAGAAAAAGCTAGTCTGTGGAGTTATTTTTTGGTTAGAAACAGCATGTAGAATTCTAATATTAAAGCTTTTGGTTGGGGTAATAATTATTACAGGATACTTTCTGCACTCTGAGCATTCTAGAAATGCTCATATTAACCAGAGCATGAGATTTGGCTTAGTAGGCTTTAGTTCAAATTCTGGCTCCTCTATCCCTGGTTCTTTTGTTTTTCAGATAATAGACATGTTGCTCGCCTTTCCTGAGCTGCATTTTCCTCACTTGTGAACCCGTGTTTATAATTCATGACTCACAGGGTTTTTTTAAGACTTATATGTGAATGTTTTTGTTAATTATATACTATAATATCATTATTATTTATTATTACTAAAAGTTTCTTTGTAAAGGAATCCTATATTGGATCAATTAAAATGGAGAACTTCTTTGTAAAGTGCTTACCCTACCACCTTTCTTTCTTTCCTTCCCACCAGTCCTTTGTTCCACTAATTTTGTACTCAGACATTTTCAAATGCTGTGTTTAAAATTGTGTCTGTTGGTATTGTACGTGTGTTGTGTTTGAGAACACATTCTAGCCTCATGGAAGAGATAGTATTCAATTTGTAGTTGTGGTTTATTTTGTCTTCTTTAATTAGGATGTTTGCAGTATTTTTTGGAAGAGAAGTTAGTCTCTCAGTATTGGCACCTTCAGAGAGAACTCACATGCCAAAGTGGTAGGGGGGAGGGGCAGAGAGAGAGGGAGATAAGCAGACTCCCCAGTGAGCCCCAACACAGGGCTCTATCCTAGGATCCTGAGATCTAGATCTGAGCCCAGATCAAGAGTTGGATGCTTAACCAACTGAACCACTTAGGCACACCAGTACTGGCACTTATTTTGATCACTGTGGAAAGAAATGTTTAAAAAAATATATTGGTAATATGCATTTAAATTTACTGCATGTCTTTTCATGGCTTGATAGCTCATTTCTGTCTAGCACTCAATAATATTGCATTGTCTTGATGTACCACTCTATTTTATTGATCCATTTACCTACTAAGGGATGTCTTGGTTGTTTGCATGTTTTGGCAATTATGAATAAAGCTATTATAAGCATCCATGTGCAAAGTGCAAAGTTTTGTGTGGACATAAATTTTGATTCTTTGGGGTGAATGTAGAGGAATTTGATTATATTTGCAATCAATTAAAATAAATGTTGAGGGTGCCTGGGTGGCTCAGTTGGTTAAGCGTCTGCCTCCAGCTCAGGTCCATGATCCTGGGATGGAGCCCGCATCAGGTTCGCTGCTCAGTGGGGAGCCATCTTCTCTCTTTCCTCCCCTGTTCCTGCTCTCTTGTTCATTCTATCTCAAATAAATAAATAAAATCCTTTAAAAAATTACATAAACTTTGAGTCCCAATTTAGCAAAATATTATTCCCCATAAAGAATCCCACTGTTCTCATTAGTAGACTTATATCACAAAAGAGCTCCACTCAACTATTATTATATATGTGTTTTTGTCCATAAAAATCTCTGGACACAGAAAAAATATGTGTTGTTGTTGGTGGTGGTGGCTATAAAAGTAGGTGTTGTTGGGCAGAGGTGAAATTGCCATAGAATTAGAAATTGGATTGGCTCAGAACTGCTGATATATTAATTTGGAATAATGGGCTAAAAATGTAAAGGGGTTATATGTGGATATGAGATCATGGGCATATAAAAAAATTTCCACATCATGTTAGTTAAGTTACATTTGAGAGTTGGGTATATGTTTCCCATGCAAAAATTGACATTGATAAAGAGCTAAAGATTTTTTCTAGAAATGAAACATACAGACTAGATAAGCTTTGTATGTAGCTTGGTTTTTCTCTTTTTGCCTCTGTTAATACATTGGGTTCATTGTTTATCCGATAAAGTAGTATTAAGTACACCAACAGTCTACCTGAGGATTATAATAGCACTTTGAGTATGGTATAGGATAATGAAATGTCCCATTTCAGCGGAGTTTTTTACCCATGAAGTAGCATGTTTATGTTCCTTTCTGTTTACCAGATCAGATATTGATTGATAGGTGAAAACAAAAGTATCCCATATTGTTATGGTCCATATTTGTATGCTTTCCCTTGGGCAGATTTGTATATGTTCAGAGACTTGGGATCACTGTAGGATGCTTAGAGCCATCCACTTGACTTTGGGATGAGCAAAACCAAACAAAACAAAGACAAACAGATTTCTGCTCAAATGAAAACTAGTTAACTTCTTTTCCTCTACCATTCATAGCCACCAAAGCAAACTTTTTAAAGCCTTTATCACTCAGAAATCCCTTCCAATGAGTCTATTTTGGGGAAAAAGTGCTTAGCTGAAATCAGAGGTAATTTGATGCGTGTCTTCTGTGTCTTAGTGAATTGCTTCTAAATGGCCTTGAAATCTATGCAGTTAGATAATTTCTGCAAATATTTTCTTTAGTACTTCAGTGTTTTGCACAGCATTGATGTAGTTGCTCTTATTTAAGAATCAATGTATTTCACCTAAGAATCTCAATTTCTTTTTTTATTTTATTTTATTTTTTTTTTAAGTGCTTCATCAGGCCATTCTGTATGCACACCTCTGACTGGCAGTGGTTTTCTGGGGCTGAGTGAACATTCTCCTCCTTACTTCACTAAGGGTCCCAATGGGCCTGTTCACTTACTTCTTTTACTTGCCCAGCTTTTATAAACATTTGACTTTGTCAGCCTTGGCCTGAGTACTTCTCTGACTTGAAAGTTGTCTATAGCAGGTGTTGAGGGCCTTGATACACATTGATAGATATTTTGTGATCCTTTGGTAACAAAGTTTGACCCCACCTAGTTGGAATGATCTTTCTGAAACCCAAATTTGAGATTGTCCTGATTAAAACTCTTTGAGGTTTAATGGGCTCCCTTTGGATCTTTGATGTTGCTTTTCATGACCTTGGCCTTGACTTTCTCTCAAGGGCTTTATTTTCTGGGAGTCCCGACAAACCAACAGAGTCTCCTCTAACCTCCTCATACCTCTAAACCTTACATTTTCTGTTGTCTGGAGTGTGTTCTCACCCTCGATCATCTGGCTTAGAGCTCCTTCTCTTCCCTGCCCTCATGCTCACTCTTCCTCCTGGAGCAGGATGCCCCATCCTGCTGGCTGGGAGCTCCTTGAGATCTGGAAGGGTCATCTTTTGCTGCACTCTACACCTACTCACTGCACTTAGGACTGTTCATTTAGTAAAGGGCTCCTAAAAGTTTTTTTTTGTTTATTTTTTGTTTATGTGTGTGTATGTGTGTGTGTGCATGTGTGTGTGTGTGTGTGTGTGTGTGATTTGCCAGTTATAATTCGTTGAAACTTAGATAGTTTACATATTGAGAAATGTTTAATTTTAGTGGAGGAGTGACAGATTCCCCTCCCTCTGTCCCACAGTAGATATTCTAGGCAAGACCTTTATCACATAAAATTTTATTGGATGACAACAAGTCTTTTTCATATCCTCTCTCGTTTTAACCATGTTTTCTTGATAGATAGAATGGGAAACATTTGTAGAAATTAGAGGAAAGATAGGAAGTATTAGTAAAATCTGTGAAAATTTTATAACTCTAATCATATAATTTTTACTTCTAGAGGAAGCCACTTACGTGGACACAACCTAAATCTTTATTCTTTTAAGTAATGATATTGTCAGTCTTGGAACTTAGTAACTTTTATAACACAGTCTCCCAGCAAGACTCTTGTGTTTTAAAATAACATGCAGTAGAAAACGCCGTTTTCCAGTGCTTGGGGCAAAAAAAACAAAATTCATGCATCTGAAACAATATCAAAAGATATCTCTGAATAATTATCTGCATATTGTGCCAATGTTACTAATCTTAAATAGATTCTTCACAGGTTCTCAAAAATAGAATTTTAATTCAAATGCTCAAAAAGCACAGTGTCGTGTTGGCTTCGAGCCTAATGCAACATTGGAGCCACATATGATTCCTCAGTGGCTGGTATTCTTTTCCTCTCCTACCTCCTATCCCAAATTATTCCCTGTCCCCTTTCCCTTTTTTACTGGTGATATCTGCTGACCTTACTCTTCTCTAATCTTACGTCAGCTATTTAAAATATTCTTATGACACTACTTAGGGTACTTGTTCATCTGCTATAATAACTTGTATCTCTGGAATCTGTTGTCCAGTTCTGAATTTATACTGCATAATTCAGAATTTATTCCATTGGCACATTTCTGAAAGCCACATAACATGTATTTATGAATACTCGCATGCACGCACGCGTGCGCACACACACACACCGAATTTGTTGTTCTTGTTGGTTAATGTTGTCTTCCTTTTGGATGTACCATTATCTAAATAAATTGTTACTCCATCCGATCAAACTCATTCCTGAGGGAAATAATTCTGTGTGTGGGCTTAGCATAGAGATGAACATCATTTTTTACTTTAGAATGGAGAGGAATACCACTTCACTGTAACAAGAGATGATTGGTGAGATTCTCAGAAATACTCTCTTCTAGTTAAAGCAAATGCTGTTCCTCTTTTCTGCTCATGCCACACTTTCCCAGATGGGAAAATTTTTGTTAGAAGAGGGTGTCCTAGGTTGGCCTTCAGAGAGGTTCTTGTGTTAGAGAGTAAAACTGGTGAAGAAAGGGGTGACTAGGACATTACATTTTTAGATACAAGATGGGTGTTCAATAGAAAAAGTACTCCCAACCCAAATGAATAGTTTAATATCCTTAGAAGCAGTTTATAAACAGTTGTGATAAAAAGTAGGACATATGGATTTGTCTTTTACTTCTGTAAAGTTGAAAATTTTACTTATCTAAAGCAGGTAACCTTCTTTGTCATATACGATGGCAGGGCTTTAAAATCTGGCATTGTGGGAATTAAGAATCCATGCGATACCAACTCTAACAACTTGGGAGTTTACTGGTGCGGTGAACATTTCTGTCTGTATGCTTCAGTTACACTGCCCCTTAGAATTCTGTAAGAAAATCAAATGGAGAATTACCAGTGATAGTCAATACTGTAAGCATAGTTTTTTGGAATTCAACACATTAATAAATACATACTTAATATCTCACCTATTAAATATTTCTAGAATTAGAGAATGACCAGTGGACAAGGCATACTATATAGACATATATTAATTAATGCTGTTTCTTCTGCATCGGCTACTTACATGGGGTAAAATGTAAGTAAAATGAATAAGGCAGTTCTTTGGCAACAGTATTTTCACCTTCAGACATATGAGTCCCAAGGAAAGTACACAGAAAGAGATTTGTTATATGACAGAAAAAAAAAAATCATAAGGTCTCCTTTTTCTTTCCTAGTAAAATACAACACAATAAATGTAAAAAATTAGGAAATAGAGAAGACCAGATAGTAGAAATTTTCTAAATAACTGAGTCATTACAAAAAATGATAATATGCTAGAGTCCATACTTAATTAATTGAAGAATATTTATAAATTTACTTCTCTTTCTAACATGTTCCTGGTTTTAGCCTTTCATGTTTGCTCTCCCTCATGCCTCAGGCATGATCTAGGTGTGCTGTGGTCTTTGATTGAGTTGGGGGACATTTAGCGTGGTCATTTAACATGTCTGGCAATTCGGTGATGCACGAAGCCTTCCAAACTAAGAGCGATGGCAAAAATGCCCCCAGGAAGCTCTTGGATGTGATTGGAATGGCTCACTAGGTGACATACAGCTGATGCAAAGTACCGGGGGCGATTCAGGGTTATGAATTGTGCTTTGTTGCCTGTTTGATTTTTCAGCACTCCAGTAACGGCTTTTCCCACTGTTCCTTTAACTGGTCCCCTGGATGGTGAAGTATTGTTGAGATGCAGGTCCGTTGTGTTTCCCTTTTATCCTCTGGAGTTGGAGCTATGAAAGGCAGATTCATTTATTGTTTAGTTGAATCACAATGGCTGTAATTCCACAAACAAATTGGACTTCAGTTAGGAGTGCTTTGCCATAAATAATCTTAGAAGAGATTGGATTCTCTCCTAGCTGATGTGCTTCAACTGTACATTAAAATCAGTGTCTCAGAGGGACTGACTTAACTGGTGAACTGAGTGATCACTGAGCATTGTACACTCGCCCTCACCCCACTCTGCTGTAGTCATCTCTATTTCCCTAAAGCACATTCAGCAAAAGTTTATGGTAAGGGAAGCAAATATTCTATTCTCTGAATTATTCTTTTCATTTTAGCCTCCATTTAAAAAAAGTCACTTCTAAGATGCACCTCTCTTTTGGTGAATAATTCTTATGATCTGGAAAGAAAACCTATTTCATAGATTGGTTAAGGGCATTTTCCATGGTTGGGTCAGGTGAACCACATTTTTCACATATAAAGTTAGGACATTTTAAAATTTAACAACATGTTTTTGCTAGAGGCTTCAGATACCTTAGCTATACCTGCAAACACCTCTTTCCGTTGACTGTAAAAATGTTATTTTTTTGTCGCCCTTAAAAGTGTATTTACTTCATTTTGTTTCAAGTTATTCGGTTCCATAAATCATCTGGAGACAGAAAATCCAATAGTTTTCCTCCTTGGTGGAACATACGTATATATAAGTCATGCACCCTATGCGTATGTAAAAAGATAAAACTTAACCTAGTTACAGTTGGCCAGACCCTTGATATTTAAGTTTAAATGCCACAACAAGTAGCACTTTGCTTCCTTGATTCATAAATGCTGCTGTGGTCAGTTATACTGTATCTGTAGGAATCAGTTCATGCAAGTAGGGTGCGTTGGCATTCATTTTTAAACATTTTTTTTCCTAGACACATTACACTTGTTATTTAACTTGAGGTAAATATTATCTCCATTTTTGCAGGGGGGAAATCTAACACTTATAAGGGCTAAATGATACACCCTTATATCACACAGCAAGCAAGTTGTAAAACCAGAATTTGTGCATAAATCTAGCTTCCAAAGTTTATATAGTGCATCTTTGCCTACTACTCTTTGTCTTGTATAAGAATAAGGTTTTACAAAACAAAGAACAATTTTATACATGATAGAAAACACCCTTGAATGTGTTTTTTTTTAAAACTGATTATGTTTATACAGTAATTTTTAAAAAGATCTATTTGTAACTTTGAATTATTTTTGATTTTTCTCAAGTGAGGTACACCTATAGTGACTTGGAGTGTATTGACAGTTGTTTTATGTGGACACATTCTTGTTGGTAATATTCAAGAGGATATTCAATTAACAGTACATAGAAAACATGATGGAAATGTAAATTTTTGCCTAACTCCAGCATAAAAAATATTTTGCCTTACAGTGTTTTGTAGAAGAGTTTGCACATAAGACTGTAGGATTTGCCTCTGCTGGGTGTGCTCAGTTATTACTGTACCATTTGTATTTTAGGTACTCCATGGTTTGCATTTTAAAAGCATTTAGTGTTCATAGCACTTCAGTGTCTAAGACATAGGGTCTGAATAGGTGTGATATCTAATGTGATATTGATAAACACTTTGCCATAGTAGAGACTTAAGAGTGGGTGTTGCAATGAGAAAGTTAATGTTTAATTTTTCTGACATCAAACTTGTATGCCTCACAGAGAAATTTAGCAAAGGTAATCAGACTGAGTACCAGTATAAATTAGGTCCATAGCCTAGACCCATGAGTACTAGCCTTTATAACAGATTTGACAGCAATGCAAATCTGCTAAAAGAAGGAGAACCGTCCCTGATATGAAATAATGGGATTGTCATAGATGCAACACACTGTAGTTTTTCCTTTTAATTACCGTGTGAGAACAAAATCATTTTTTGCAGCTGGTGCTTCCTCATGTTCATTTGCCTTGAATAAATCTCACGCCCTGGGGTTTAAAACATGACATACAACAGGTGTGAATCTGTACCTAATAATTGACTGCAGCTTCTGTCCTTCCTGTA